>NC_138139.1:26286646-27486646 GCF_964188305.1 Podarcis bocagei
TAAGCCAGAATGAATAATTTAGAATCGCACGTACTGTATCTGGAGTTACTTCTATCTGATGTTATTCATGGCTTCATGAAGTGAAGCTGGAGTTACTTGTATCTGATGTTATTCATGGTGATAAGATAATAACATCAAAACACTGAATCAGCAGCATTTTCAGAATGTTGGTATGTTTATGAAACAGCTGGCTAATATTTGTAGTTTGGGCAAATGAATCAACTAATTAACCAAATCCACCATATCAGCAGATCTTAACAAGCCTGAAAATTAGGCACTAACCTGGTCATATGTGACAAGCAAAAATCTGTTCTAGAGCCCTTTTCTTATAAATTGTGTTTTCCCAATTTCCCCTTCAAAGGCCACATAGTCTTATGTGTGATCAGGAGCACTAGTAAGGTTTTGGGGGCTAGTAATTTTATGGACCTATCCACAAGGCTGATGTACAGTAAAACAGGCAGAATTGAAACAAGAATTACTGGGGGAAATAAAATTATCCAGATTTTGCTCATGATCAACTTTGGACCAACCAATCCAAGAAGTAGAAAAAACACCACCCTCATTCAACTTTACCAGTTTAGATGCAGGCATCATGCTTTCTCCTAGATGCCTTTGTTTCTTGGGAACACGAGTCCTTAGGATTCTTAATGATCCATTGAGCAAAGCATTTTAAGATGCACATATGTCATTGCCTCTGAACCAAAATAATGCAACGGCTTACCTCATCTCAAGTTCTTCCCTTGCCCTCCTTCCTGCATCTTATATTGGACTCAAAGGGCACCGTCTGGCCCCTTTAAATTCTTGCCAGCACAAATGCAAAGACTATTAGCCAGAGAACCCCATTCGCAGCAACCACTCAAAGGATTAGCAAACCCCAGCTGCTTGGTAGAAGTGAAGCCTCACATTAAGGTTTAATGTAACCGTAGTACAAGCCTGCCGGGATGCGAGAAAGGGGGCACACGGAACGAGCGTTGCAAACTGAAAGCTACATTCGCACATTTTCCTCCTCCTGTATATCAAACCATCAAGGGAGGTGTGCTTTACAACAATAAGCATACAGTGGACTTTGATCTCAGAATAGCAATGGGTGACTCTGTCCATTTCAGTTTCTCTCAGTTTCTCATTTTTTCCAATCTTAAGCTCAATTCTCCACAGCAATTAGTGGATATTTATGTGTATTTTTAAATCCTTATGAAAATTCACCATCCTTTTAGTGCGAATTTCTCCTAATAGGCACATTTTATTGCGATTTTACCTGGCACACACATTTCTCCAGAGTCATTTCCTTCTAATAAAATGCCTTTTTATATGTTGTTTTCACTAATATATGCATTTATATGCACACTCTACCCTGGCATATGCATTTTTGTACACATTTCTTGGCTAGAGAATGGCAGAGCAAAATTCGAAGAGGTGCAAATTTCGGAAGATGGCTGTGTGTCGGTTCGTATCTGCATTTTGAAAGTGAGATTTATGTATGTTTGCCTTAAATGAGAATTAGTTCACATTTCTCCCACATCTCTATCTCAGAACGGTTACGGAGGTGGGGAATTCCTATTCCTTACCCGTCCCACTTGTGCTAGTTTTGCATACTATCCATAAGAAGAAGCGAAGCCCCAAATGCAAGGTGGGCAAGGTCCATGTGTTATGGCCAAAGGTCATCATTGCAGAAGGATTGTACCCCACACCAGTAAATCCATGTCATCAGGTAACAGGAGAGTGTCAGGAACTGCCAGCTGAGGTTCTTGGAGCCAAGCCAAGGAGCTACAGCTTTACGTTTGGCAAAAACCTAGCAGTGCTCTCATTAGGAACAAACATTGCCAACTCAACATGAGCAGGCTTTGCAGATTTAAAATAAATAAATAAAAATAAATCAAGTTGATTTCTGATACAACTGCATTTTATTTTTATGGGGATGGCAAAATATTTGTTCCTTTCAATAACCCTGCTCTCATCTCCGGGGTGTAGATTGGGAAATTATCATTATTCAAAATGTCCATTCAAGCACTTCTGGTGTGTATAATTTAGGGTCGTTTTGTTAAAAGTTCCATTCAATTTATGTTCCCACATGGTCATTTTCACCCCTCACTCCCCTGGTACTTTTTTCGCTGTCTCTTAAATTTGATCCAGAGAGATCAACTATACGCAAAATATAAATTCGCTAGCATAATAAAAAGTTTATTGCATTCAATTTTTTATGGATTTCCCCACCTCTGCTTCTGAACTGATATTCACTTCTGACCTGTCCCCAAGGCCAATCTGGAACGGGACGTTTGCTAGAAACCACCAGTTCACGGCTAGCAAAATGCACCAGATTGCAATGTAACATCTTTTGAAGCCTAGTGCTGGTCTCCAAATGATACCCAGACGTCCTGTGCGTTGGGGGAGGGGGAATAACCAAGCAACACACCCATCCGCAACCCTTCTGGTAGTCCAGGTACACGCAAGAGCTCTTTTAAGACATAACCCACACATCCTCATGCCAAAGATGAGCTGGGGGCACCGATGAACCTTCACCACCCGAACGAACCCTTGATGAGCTCAGGGGACTTTGCAATCTCCCTTCTCCCCTCCTCCCCTTTCCGCCATCCCTTCCTGTTCCCTGCCTTTGCTCTTCGGGTGAATCCTTTACTGCTGCACTGTAGCTGGACTTCCAAGGAAAAGTAGGGCCAAATGCACCCAGGAATTAAAAGGAAAAGAAAAGAAGGAGCATTTCTTACCAGAATTAGTCAATGTTTCGTTCCAGAGCTGCTACTCATTTGTTTATTTGCTCCCCGGTCATTTTTTTCCCCTTCCCTTCTTCTCCTTTTGCCTCTTGGCCCCTCAAATGTGGGCGTCAGAGGGGGATTAAGCAGACCAAATGTTCTGGCAAGCCGAGCGGATCAACCCACTGAGGACAGGCATCCAGGTAAGGAGAGATCAGCAACGAGAGAGTCCATCAGCTAGGAAGAGAGAGAGAGGGAGTCTCTCTCTCTCTCTCTCTCTCTCTCGTCCACAGACATACACACACACACATACACACACACACCCCAACAACAAAGCTATACGGGGAAGCTGCAGGCAGAACAGATGGGAGGGGTGGGGAGGGAGGGAAGGAGGGAAGGAGGGAGTAGGGCGTCAGGGAAGACTAACGTAACAGATGTGTTGACTTTAACTTATACAGAAAATTGATTATGCTTGGCGCAGAGGGAATGAGGGGGAGACAGAAAGAGACAATAGTCGTTATTAGAAGGAGGGAGGCAGTTTGGAACACCAGGCTTCAGTATTGCTTTGTTTCTCCTATTTTATTCCGCTATCCGAAGGAGCAGGACATGTGTGTTGGAGGGGTGGGCTCTTTGCTAAGGGTGAAACACTGAGCCAGAGGGATCTCTTCCATTAAACGAGAGCCTCCATCCACTTGAGAACCGTGAGGACAGTGTGGTACAATATTTAGATGTAGGACAGGTGTGGAAAGTCAAGAGAGAGGTCCACCTATAGGTTTCTAGCTGCTGTTCATCTGCGCCAAGCACCACCCATATATGGGACTCAACACAAGCAAAGGAGAGTCCTAGGGCTGGAAGGGACCCTGCGGATCATCTAGTCCAACCCCCTACAAAATGCAGGAATCTCATCTAAAGCATCCATGACAGGTGGCCATCCAACCTCTGCTTAATAACCTCCAATGAAGGAGAGTCCACCACCTTCCGAGGGAGTCCATTCCACTAAGAACAAGACATTCTGAGGGGCTGAAAACCCACCTCACTTCCCCTGATATTGTCTAATTTGTGTGGCAATCAAAAATGTACTGTTAGTGGACTTCCTTGTCTTTCTGAGTTTCTTTTCCCGCTCATTATATGGATGCCAATATTTGCTTTTGGAATTTGGATTCCTGCAGTTTATAGTATATTTGAACAGGGGTAAACTTCTTCTGTCCTGGGGGTATAAGAAGGGCACCAATTTCCATTTCGCTCTGTATTTGTGTCATGCACCCCCATTTCCATTCCACTGCAGTTCATCTTCTGTCCACAACTAAATTATTTGCCTAGCTGCCCACCGTGTTGAAATTGCATAGCTTGCATAATTTACTTAAGTAATTGTGTACATTACATTGTTATTACACACTAAAAGCAGCAACAAAAGCAGATACTGATCGTATTGGCTGGATTGATTCCTGTTCTGATCATGGGATGAACATTGGCAATTTCTGCTCCTTTGTACAATACCTTGCACACCATTCTCTTAAAAGAGAGCCCCTTGGTTTTTGTCAGTGTTCTCATGCACCTTCTCCAGAGTGACCCTAGGAGCCAATCGTCTATGGCTGACTTGCCTCCTTTCACTCTGGCTCCAATCTGTACAAAGGCTGATAAGACTTCTTTTCAGTGGCTAAAAATGTTCCCCTTTCATGTTGTTTGGGTAGCTCTAGGATGTTGTAGATAGGGAGAAACAGTAATGGGTTTTTGACACACACACCCAACCCTAGACCACAACACCTCTGAACAATGGTGATGGGACAATATCTTCCAACACACCTGAGGGCAATAGACTAGTGGGTACAGGATTTGCTGTGTAAGAAGCTCTGCTCTCTTCTCCAACACCTCACCACTGCTGCCTGCTCCTCAAACCTCCCACCTGAAGTAGCTGTCTCATTTTGCCTAATGGTAGGGCCAGCCCTGGTCCCAAAACTTTCTCCTCCCAGGGAAGAAAAGAGAAGGAGAGGAGTCCCATCCTGTTAGAGCAGTGGTTCTCAAAGGATGTGGCAGGAGATGATGGCAAGTGTGGCAGGAAGATTCAAGGACAAACAATATTATATTTTGGGAATGATTCATGTTCCTATGTAGCTGCGTTGTTTTATACTTTGTGGTTGTCCCACGATCATATAATAAAGTAATTGTGTTCTATGTTATAAATCAAGCACCACTAGACAGTGTTTCTTTTTGTTTTCCATTGTATTTCTTTTCAATTTAAAATTTGATACGGTGTGAGCAGATTTTTATTCTGAAAGTGTGGCCCAGGGGAAAAAAGTTTGAGAAGCACTGTGTTAGAGAGAGACCCACCAGGTTGAGTCTGGGGTGAAGGGTAGCCCTGATCTGTTTGTAGTCTGGCTTGCTTCTGGACTTTCCTAATCTGACCATGGACAACAAGGAAGGACTTCTTTCCTGACCCTGGGGCTGAGGTTCAGAGCCTGAATTTGGTTGGAGAGTGTCAGAGGGAGGGCTAATCAGGAGCACCCTCCAGTTGGAACCAACTCAAAACCCACCCTGGTTTTGAACTGGCCGGGGAGGAATCTTCTCTGTTCAGAGTAAGTGAGGGACAAATGACTTTCCTTTTACCTCCACTTCATCATGAGCTCTGCAAAGTCTATGTCCCTGTTTCATTTTGAATTACTTTCAGGAACCATGTTCACATCAAATGATGTGCTGAGGAACCCTTGCACATTACAACGGGTTCTGGAGCATGTTCTAGGCCTCAGTCAGTTCATGCAGGGATGCCGGCTACGCCCCCTGAACTTCACTGATGCCAGCTGGTGAAAACCAGAGAACCAACTGCCCAGAAACCACCCAACACTTCCTCAGAGTTGCACATTGCAGGGAAGGGCGGAAGTGATGGGCAAGGGATCTTTCCGGGAAGGCTGGGGATCCATCCCATTGAGCAATCCAGATAAGATGTTGATGAACTCTGGGACTGTGTGTCCAGCTTTACAGAGGACAGTCCTCATTAATTCTGAAGGGTCATCAGAGGACAGTCCCCTGCTGGAAGATATCCTCTGTTAGATTTGAAAGGCTGTCTGGTTCAAAGCTAAAGAACCATAAGAAGGAAGAACAGGAAGTTGACTATCAAGAGGTGCAATACCTGGACAACAACTGGCAGGCACAAAATTCTCCTGGACACAGTCTTTTCCCCCACACTGGTGAGATGTGTTATATTTCTGTGTAAATTCCAGCCATTATTTCCAAATGTGCATCTGGATATATTAATTACCATATGTAAATTTTATGCAAACCACTGCCCTCTTTGACCATCTGATCTGGGCAGGGGATCAATATGCTTTGTTTCAGCCTTAGTACCTTCCACCAAGTCAAGTGCAGAGCCCCACTCTGTGGGCACCCTATGTTTTTGTAGCCATGGCATCCCCTCTGCAAAATGTGAGTTTTCAAATGCCCATCTCTTCCACAGTGTCCTTATGGAGCGGGGGAGGTTTGGCGAAGAGTTTAAAGGGCCTAATCCCCCAAGCTAGATAATTCAGGGAAAGAGGATTACCCACCCTGAGCACTGCCCTCACCTAAATATAGAAGGGTTCGGCCTTTTCATTTCAGCTCAGCTAGGCACGGAGAGGTCTCATGCAAAGAGAAAGAGAGGGGGGGGGAGAAAGAAAGAAAGAAAGAAAGAAAGAAAGAAAGAAAGAAAGAAAGAAAGAAAGAAAGAAAGAAAGAAAGGCATTCTCTTTCTAATTCCTGGCCTGGCAGACGATTTCTTCCTATATACATAAAAATCTAAGGCTGTCCTCACACAGTGCCGTTCATACAGCTGTCGATGGAGCAAAGGGCAGGACAGGTTGGTGAGCAGAGCAAGCAGCAGCAGAGCCCATACTATTTCTATAACCCAGGTATTGTGCTGGATCTGGTCCCCTGAAGCAATTTCCTCTGGCCTTTGGTTGCCCGAACGTTTGAAAATCAAGCACACCCTCCAGCTTTTCACAGAGGGAAATAGGGAGGTGCCTGCAGTCAGAGGTGGTGCATACAGTTTTGCCACTTAAGGTGAAATGGGAAGTGCTACCCTGCCACCGCCAGCAGCAGAGAAGCAGCACCAGAATTAGTGCCTATGTCAAGTGAGATCTCGTGTGCTTTGCAAGATCTTGTGCAATTTTGGCGAGCTCTCACCTGAAACCAGTGCTGGTGCCTGCTTCAGCAGCAGGAACAAAAGCAGTGGGGCAGGTGTGTCCACGAGAGTGCCATCTTGGGGCACCCCGCCTAACGGCTACACCAGCCCTGCTTGCAGCATCCTCCATTCTCATCCAGGATCACTTTCTGAGCTCCCGTCTCATTTCCGAATCACGAAAGGCTCTCCTCATGCCCTGGCTGCATGCTGCCTTCGTTTATGTGTGTAGAAGCTAGGTAGAAACATAGGAAGCTGACTTACACTGAGTCAGACAATAATAATAATAATAATAATAATAATAATAATAATAATAATAATAATAATAATAATAATAATACATTATTATTTATACCCCGCCCATCTGGCTGGGTTTCCCCAGCCACTCTGGGCAGCTTCCAACGAAACACTAAAATACAATAACCTATTAAACATTAAAAGCTTCCCTAAACAGGGCTGCCTTCAGATGCCTTCTAAAAGTTTGGTAGTTATTTTTCTCTTTGACATCTGGTAGGAGGGCGTTCCACAGGGCGGGTGCCACTACTGAGAAGGCCCTCTGCCTGATTCCCTGTAACTTGGCTTCTCGCAGGTAGGGAACCGCCAGAAGGCCCTGACAATTGGTCATTATAATCCTTATTGTCTGCACACTGACCGCCGGCGGTGGCTGTACAATTTTTCAGAGAGGGTTCTCTCCCACCTCTACCTGTAGATGCCAGGGACTGGACCTAAGTGCTGTCGATGAACCTGAAACCTGCCTCCCACAGAGTAAGACCAGTCTATATTGACTCACCCTAGTTCATTGGTCCGTCTAGCTCAGTTTTGTCTACATTGACTAGCAGACACTTTCCAGGGTTTCAGACAAGTGTATTTCCTGCATGGAGAAGCTGGGAATCAAACCCGGCGCCTTCTGCATGAAAGCAGGTGCTCCCCCGCTGAGCTATGGCCCTTCTGCCACAGGCTCCCCCACACTGATTTAAAAAGCAAGTGAGTTTTTGGGGGGAGAAACATATGGTCCTTTAAAAGGAAAGAAAGACATAATCAGCCTTTTTCATCTTTTTTTCCTTTTGTTTATTCAAATATGTTTTATGGTGCCCTCTTCAGTAAAATTATCAGGGCAGGCATTCAACTGGATTAAAAAAAAAAAAACTATCAATATAAACTAACAGTTAAACAAAAGCACAAAACAGAACAATAACAAAAATTCAGCATTAAATTGCAGCCTACCTTTTTCAACAAGTCTCTTAAACAGAGTTGGGGATTAAAAAAAAATCCTAGCTGGTATCTGTTTGAAATGGTTTTCATATATGAAATTGGTTTTGGTATGTTTTTTTATTGTCGATGGGGTTTCCTGTTGAATTGTTGCAAGAAGACATTTCACAGGAAGCAATTTGTCAATGAAATGAAATAGATGCACAATAAACAAAGGAGCAGCTTTATTTAAGATAATACCTTTTGTATGTTATTTTCACATATATGAGCATTTTTATGGGTATTTTACCCTCCTACAGATGCATTTTCATACAGAGTACTTCGCTGGAGAACCACACTGCAAAATTTGAAGTCGTGCAAATTTCGGTTTGCATCTTGATTCAGGCAGTGCGAGTGAGTCAAGTTCGCTTTTCAATGCAAACTTAATCGAATTTTTTCCCCATCCCAAGATGTCACCAACTTCATTCCCAAGCCAGGCCAGCTGCATGGGAGTCCATGAGCACTGGGGGGGGGGGAAACACTTCCTGCGAAACAGCATGGCCCTTGAGAAGAATGTCCTAGGCCAGGCCTCCTAATTCCTTTCTCAACATCCATAATTGCCACAGCATCAAAATCCAGCCACGCCTCTATCTCTCTCTGGTGCACCTTGTTCTTTGCAAGATGTTAAGCCATTGTAACGTTAAACTTCTCATTAGCAATGGGGTCGTTCTATCATCTTTTTTCTTCCAGAGGGAAAATGCTATCGGAGCATTCAGTTGGTGATCTGGAAAATTAATTTAGGGAGCTGACAAGATTCAAAAGACGGTTTCCTGGACCATCTCTTGGTTGGATTTGCTGGCATTATTAGGATATTATCCCAAAGAAAGAAAGGATGAGCGAGACAGAGAAGGAAGGTGGTTTGAATGACGACCAGATTAACACATCACTTATTTTTTATGCTTAATCCAGATCTCGGAGCGCACTCCTCCCTACCTTTCCAAATTGCTACTGCCTGAAAAAAGCATAAGAACATAAGAAGAGCCTGCAGGATCAGGTCCGTCTAGTCCAGCATCTTCTTCTCACAGTGGTCAGCCAGACTCTTCTTGGGAAACCTGGGTGGGAACCTGTCAATTTGGGTTTTTCTCAGTCTCATGTTTTCTCAGTCTTACCCTCAGATCTCTACATTTCCACATCGGTTTGTCAACTCCGAATGAAAATTCACCAGCATTTAGTCAAAAATTATCCCTATATACACATTTTTGCAAAGCAATTCCCCCTTATCTAACGCATTTTGTCTTATATTGTTTTCAGAAATATATGCATTTCTATGCACACTCCACTTCAGTATATACATTTTTGTGCACATTACTTGACTGAAAAATTGCATCGCAAAGTTCAGTCAAGTGCCAATTTCGAAGGATGGCTGTGTTTCGCTTCGCGTATTGTTTTGGAAAGTGCAGCTTAGGTAGGTTTGCCTTTAAATAGGAACTGAATCAGATCTCTCCCCCATCCCTTGTGGGAATTTGACCTGGATGGAGCAGTGAATTTCTTCCTTGCTGATGAGTGACTGGATGGAATAAAGAACACAGGCTGGAGCAGGCTGAGGTCAGGCTGAGGTTGGTGAGCAGTGACACATTCACCCTGATGGACCAACCTCCACTGGCACACAACCAAGCAGAATGCACCTGAACACATGTGCAGTAGCCTCACATCCATCATCATCAGCAACAACATTTACTTGCATTCTACCCTTCCATAGTAAGTCATGCTCCAGGCAGCTTGCAACATCAAAAAGCTTGCATGATCCACAAACAGTTGCAAGATATGACAATATTTATATAATAGGCTATTGAAGACATCTTCTACTAATAGACATACCATTCAATTAGAGAATCCATTGATAATATTAATACAATGGCATAATGGCAGAAATAATGCACCTCCAAAATAAAGCTTGACTCCAGCAACAACCCCTAAACAATATCCCGTCCTGACACATTTTTACACCAATTGCACAGTCTGCCAGAACACAGTTTCCCCTATCGACTCTTTCCAGAGTCACCCTAATACTTCAAACATCTACTTCAAATTGCACAAACCCATTGTGCGCATAGACCTGCAGAAGACAAATCCACTTCAGATTAAATCATTGGGTTTTTGGCAACCCTGATCTGAACGAAATGGTTGTTTAAAGTCCCTTGCGGTTGTGAAAAGCATTGATCCAGCTGGACTGCAAAAGCCACAGATGATCACCCCCTCGTTTTGATTTTAGAGTTCCATTTCTACAATGCGTTGCGGTAAATCATGAGCATAGCTGGGGACCAGCAGACAGAGCACCCTGAAATGTCTCCTGCCAATTCAGGGAAAGGGATGGAGTTTGTGTTGCGGGTGCAAAGGTTGAGGATTCATGTTTTAGGGAGGCTTAAGGTGGTCTCCCCCAAAATAAATGGGCATTTTGGAGACTGAACATTTTGCTGTTAGACCTTGAGAAATAGGACTGGTCCATCTGGACCATAGCAAAGAAGAATTGAGGAGAACAGGTTTAAAAACTTCTTACCTGGCAAGAGAAGTTAAATGTTGCTGCTGAAGCAATCCCTGCTGCTCACCTTCTGAATTTCAAGGAACAGGAGGCACCACGGGATCGGAATCTCCACTCCATACCGTGATGCAGTCCTACCTGGCGCTGCATGTTAATGACGAGTCTTGGGGGGGGGGGGGTCCCAGCAAGGGAAGAGGAAGGCGGAGGATCAGACCTGCTGTTTTGGCCCCACAGCAAGAAGGAAAGAAAGGGGGGAGGCTGCAGAGCTGACACAGAGGAATTGGCTTGAGACAGGAGGGAGGGAAGTGTGCAGAATTTCATCAGGATAATCAAATAACCAGCCCTTGGCTTCAGTTTTAAAGCTTTTAGAGGATTGCTCATGACAGCAGCAGCAGTGGTATAATAACTCAGACAGAGCACATCAAAGACGCCTCGTTGCTAATTGGACAGCTGCTCCTTTAAGGTCTTCATTCTCTACCCCTATGTTGCTGGTTTCAATGTGATTAAGAAGTTTGTTAATTAATGTTAATGTTGTTTTCTTACACATGGTAAGGCACAGAGGTACTGTTGGGGGGGGGTAGGGAGAGGAAGAGGCTGGAGCCCACCCAGACCAATTTGATGACTTAACACATCCTTCCCCAGCCTGGGGCCTTCCAAATGTTTTGGTCTGCAACTGTCTGGGGCTGATGGGTATTGTAGTCCAGAACATCTGGAGAACATCTGGAGGGCCTCCTGTTGGGAAAGGAGGGGGAAGCTCCCCACACTTTATAAAGCTACCCACCTAACACAGGCAGGAAGCAGGGCCGGATTTAGATGAAGAGAGGCCCTAGGCTACTCCCCACCCTCACAACTAGAAGAAGATGGGAGAGTGTTATAAACAAAATTGAGTGAAGCCAAGGATGATGATGGGTATTTAAAATTCTGCAATTCACAATTTCTCATTTAAAAAACATAAGATATTATTGTTAAATACCGTGGTGATTTTAAAAAATGCATAAAATTAACACTGAAAAACTTTTGCAATAACTGAACTTTGTAAACCTTTTGCGGACTGGGCAGGCCGGGTCGTCCTCTTATATACCTGCTGGGATTGACAAGGCATCTGACTCTCACCTGAATCTCATAGCTTTCCTGACGAGTGCTTTGGTCTGCCCACCAGATACCAGTTATCATTTAACTTTTGGGGGAAATAATTAGCATTACATACCATATGCATAAAAGGGATGCAGGTGGCGCTGTGGGTTAAATCACAGAGCCTAGGACTTGCCAATCAGAAGGTCGTTGGTTCAAATCCCCACGATGAGGTGAGCTCCCGTTGCTCTGTCCCTGCTCCTGCCAACCTAGCAGTTCAAAAGCATGTCAAAGTGCAATTAGATAAATAGGTACCACTCCAGCGGGAAGGTAAATGGCGTTTCCGTGCACTGCTCTGGTTCGCCAGAAGCGGCTTAGTCATGCTGGCCACATGGCCCGGAAGCTGTACGCCGGCTCCCTCGGCCAATAAAGCGAGATGAGTGCTGCAGCCCCAGAGTTGGCCACGCCTGGACCTAATGGTCAGGGGTCCCTTTACCTTTACCATATGCATGGAACCAATTAACCAACTAGAAGGATTACTGTTAATAGCACCAGTTTTCGTATAACTTGATCTTGCTGGATAGTTTTGATGAACTGCAAAAGCATTTTTAGTTTGCTTTCTGTTGCCACCCTGGAACTTCTCTTTATTAGTGCCACTTTTTTTTGTACAATTCCTTGCAAATGAACTTTTCTGCTTGTATATGTTGATAATATAATTTTGTTTACTGAGGACAAACAAGATTGTACAAAAACAAGGTTGGGTGCAGGCCTGGCCAGGACATAGGCATCCTGACTGTGACAAATGTGACCTGTGTGCTTGCCACTGCCCATCACAATGTGCATTAGTTTCATAGGAACACAGGAAGCTGCCTTATACAGAGCCAGACCATTGGTCCATAAAGGTCAGTATTGTCTACACCAGCAGTGGGGAACTGATAGCCTTTAAAAAGGCCATAGGGTACTTATGAAAATCAGCTGAAGGGTGCAAGAGAACACCCACTTCCCAAATTTAGGGAATACTGTTGCCTTGCATTTCACACATTCCATGATTTCACATAACCATCAGATAATGCAGTGTTTCCCAACCGGTGTTCCGCGGCACACGAGTGTGCCGTGAGACATCGGCTGGTGTGCCGCGAGATGCCTGGAGGGAGGCGGGCGAGTCGGGCGGCGAGAGGCGGGGCGGCGGCGGCGAGGAGAGGCCGCGCCTCCTCCTGCTGCCTGGCGCTCCTCCTCGCAGCCGGCAGCGCTGCCTGGGCGCCTCCGCGCGACTCTGCCTCGCTGGGTTTGGTCTCCCAGCAGAGACGGGTCACACGCGCCCCTCCCTCCCTCCCTCAGCCTGCGCGGAGGGAGAGCCAGAGAGAGGCATCGCTCCTGCGCGGCGGGAGAGGGAGCAGCCGGAGCGATGCCCCAAACGAGCGCATGGGACCGGAGGGGAAATCCTCTCCGAGGAGGATTGAGCGCAGCCGAGAGAAGCCTTTCGAGGAGCTGCCGTGTCCCCTGGAAACCCCCGTCCCAGCTCTGCCTGCCTGCCTGCCCAAAGCTTGGAGGTTCCCCGGCAAGGGGGAGGGGAAAAACTTTCACTTTTGTGCGTCCCTCCCGGCGTGACGCTGCGCGCTGACGTCACGGGGCGGGGCTTTAATGGTGGTGTGCCGCGAGATTTTTTTTCAGTAAACAGGTGTGCCGTTGCCCAAAAACGTTTGGGAAACACTGAGATAATGCATTTCACAGATGAATTTATCATTTCATAAAATCTAGCCCATATCCAACGATGGCCATTCCCATCAGCAATAAATCCGTCATTTGCTGGCTGGTATCCAGAGCCTCGCTACTTCCTTGCTGAAATCTGCTCCAGGACATATTGCTGTGTTAGCACAGATACAGATAATATATAAAGGAAGCCAAGGTTAAGCAGCAATACAGGAGGCTTAAGAGAGATCAAGGAAGCAGGGAATGAAGAAGTAAAATGCTGGCTATATATGTGTATATACTACCTCCTTCATTCATGTCTAGGTGGAAATCTTGGGACTCCCCCAAAGCGCAAGATTACCATCAGAGATGGGGAAGAAACTTAAATCAGTTCAAATTTAAAGCCGAACCTACCAAATTTGTGTTAGCAGACCTTGCAACTTAGGTGAATTGGCTTGGAATACAGTGGTACCTCAGTTTTTGAACGTAATCCGTTCCGGAAGACCGTTCAAGTTCCGAAACATTCGAAAACCGAAAACTCAGTTCGGAAGCCTCAAAATGGAAAACTCAATACAGAAGCTGCATTTCCAGTTCAACTTCCAAGGCGCATTCGAAAACTGAAGCATTTCCTTCCAGGTTTACGGCATTTGAAAACTGAAATGTTCGTCAATGGAGACATGCGAAAACCGAGGTACTACTGTAATCACTTGCAGTTTCTGGAGTTCAAAGGCTTTATTCATGGAGGAGCAGATTTATCATATCAGGAACAATTTACAGGATAAGTAGATATAGATGAGAGAAATAGCAGACATCTTGTCTCAGCATGTTGGGGGAGAATAACACAAAATAGCTCAGCTTTTAGGGGTTGAGTTAAGGCTACAAGCAGGGGGTGGCTAGCTCACTAGACCAACAGTGCCCACTTGTGGTTTAAAGTAACACATGCATTAACTAGAAGCTCAAGGGAAGAAAATGTATTTACTTTTCACCAGTGCCATTTTTCTAGAAAAAGAGGTGTCAGAACTCACCATGAACACCTCCCTCGTTGTTTTAGAATGACAATGGCACCCAACTGAGAGGTGCTGGAGAGTTCTTGCTGGAAAAAAGCCCTGCTTTTCACCAAGATTTCACACTTTCCAAAACAATATTCAAACTGAAACACATCTGCCTTTCAAAATTCACACTTCCATTTAAAAATAAAAATAAAAATTGGCTATTCCCCAGCCAAGTAATCTACACAAAAATGCATGTACTGGGGTAAAGTATGCATTAAAAATCATATGGTTGTGAAAAGAACATGCAAAAATGCATTATATTTGGGGAAATTATTTTGCAAATATGTGTCTATTCTGTGCTCTTTTTTTAGGGGGTAGAAGGTAGCAGTACTTATAACTTCATAAAAGTGTCATGGTTGCCAGTACAAAATGCCACAGGGAGCAAAAATAAAGGGTGTGTTGCCATTTCTTACTAGTGAGTACCATCACAAAAAGCACTATTTAAACCAGTCTTTTATTCAGAACAATGAAAACTGGAATCTTGTTTATTTTTAGTGGGAGCATCGTGGGAGCATTTTTAGTGGGAGCCAGAGCATCTTCTTTGCATGAAGGAGGTCCCAGGTCCAATCCCCAATGACATCTCCAGGTAGGCTGGAAGAGAACCCTGCCTGAAATCCCAATGAGCCACTGCTAGTCAGAGTCCATACATACATTCATACATTCATACATACATACATACATACATTTGTATGTCACCTTTCCACAGTTCAAACCATGCACAAGGCAGATTACAACAAGAAAAAATATCCATAACTGCAACATTACAAAAGTACTCCTAAACAATAAAAAACAAATAAAAAATGTACAATCAAACCGAACAATTGCCACATAAAGATCACAAGATCTAAAACTAAAGATACAAAAAACCAACAGCAACAGCCCAAGAGTCTGTTCAACAGCCTCAGCTTTTGTAGCTGGAGTCAGTCAGGGTAGGGAAAGGCCTGCAAGGCAGGGAGCAAGTCTTCCAGAGCTCACAGCCAAGAGTAGTGTAAATACTAAGCTAGATAGACAAATGGGTCTGACGCACTATAAAACAGCATCCTATGATCCTCTCGTCCTAAGTGCTGGCTGGCCCACCAAGGACTGCTCAGTTCACCTTTCCCCAAGTCTCCAAATTTCCTCAAGCTATGATGCTTTGGATCATAGCTGTTGGGGCGAGTGAGATTTGCTGCATGCAGAGTGAATCACAGAGCAGCGAGGTGACGGCGCCCGCAATTAGTATTTCCCTGACACTAGCTAAATGGCTCTGAGCTTGTCCCCACGGCGGTCTCTGTGCCCCATTATAATGCCACTCAGCTGACAGTCGCCTTAGGATAAGAAGAGAATAGATTTGGGTTGGTTTTCTGTTCCCCTTTCTCTGCCTGCAATTCCAAATGAGCCCTAATGCTTCCTTACTTACGCATTCTCTCCAGATGATGCTGCAAAGCTGTGCATCCAAGTCCTTCCCCTCCACCTGCATTTCAGCACAAAAGGCTAGGAGGGGAGAGCAACAGCAGTGAGGCCACACCTGGTGCCTAATGAGGGAAACAAACAAAAAAACACATCACCAAAAAAAGAAGGGAAATAGATCTGCATAAAATTGTGTATGCTGATTTAATAATCAGTCCAGATTTATTAAGGCACAATCCAAGGTCCTGATCCACCATGCTGTGTGTGTGCTGGGAGGTTGGATGAGTCAGAGGATTATCAGTCTAGAACAGCACCACTGGGCTGTTCCAAATGCTGTTGGAGTCCAATTCCCATCAACCTCAGGCAGCCCAGCCAAAAGTCAGGGATGGGAGTTGGAGTCCAACAGTATCTGGGGGGCAGTGAATGCTCTGCCTCCACAGTTGGAAGCAGTAATGCTACTGAATACGGGTTGCTGGAACCCACAGGAGGGGAGAGTGGTCCCATGCTCAGTTCCTGCTTGAGGATTTCCCATAGCATGGATCAGTGGCGTAGCATGGGTTGCCAGTACCAAGGGCCACATGGAGGGAGTGGGCAGGAGGGAAATGGGCGGAGTATGCATGCACATTCAACTGCCTAACAGTGTCCACATCAGCCAGGAGATCGCAGTGGCAGAGTTAAGAAGAGTCATTCCATTGTATGGAGAGGTCACTTTCTGGTTCGCATGGAGAAGCTGTATTCAACAGAGCCTAGCGACGGAAGTGTCTGCTGTATTGGGTCAGCACCAGGTGTTGAAATTTTGCTCCCCTAGCAATTTTGCACTGCCCTGTGCCCCCTTCCACATTTTGCCACTGGCATGGATTTCTTTTCTAACTCTCTCGGTGCTGGATAGGAGCAGATTCTCTTACAAGAAACTATCCTTTGAGCAGTTGCTGCTCAGCACAAAATTGGACAGTGCTTGGGGGACAGAAGAGGGGTGGAATCAGCATCCTGGTATGCATTGGAAGAGCCTTGCTGGATCAGGTCAAAGGCCCCTCTAGTCCAGCATCCTGTTCTCACAGTGGCCAGCCAGAGACCTGTAGGAAACCAGCAAGTGGAACCTCTCCTCACTTGAGATCCCCAGCAACTGGTATTTCAAAGGCATACTGCCTCTGACAGAGGAGGTAGAACAGAGAGACCATTTGCTAGTAGGTATTCATAGCCTTATCCTCCACGAATCTATTTATTTCTCTGTTAAAGCCATCCAAACTGATGACCATCACCATGGCCACATTGCCACCATACATCTAAAGCACAATGGCCTCACCTTAAACAGCCATGGCTTCCCCTAAGGAATTTCAAGAACTGCCATTTGTTAAGGTTGCCGATAATTAATAGGAGGCTTCTTGTCTTTCCAGAGCTACAATTTTCAGAGTAGGTTAACATCCCTCTTTCCAGGGAGCTCTGGAAAGGGTAGGTCTATGGGGGAGGAATAGGGGCCTCCCAGCAACTCTCAGCGCCCTTAACAAACTACAGCTCCCAGAATTCTTTGGGGGAAGCCATGACTGTTTAAAGTGGCACCATAAGCTCTCTACGTGACCTACCTCTTGTGAACATTAAATCCATAGTTGAACTTTGCATATGTAAAGAAGTCCTTCCTTTTCATCTGCCATGAACCTTCCGACACTTGATGCCCCTGAGTTCTAGCAGTAGTACTTTCTAGTATTATGATTGTCATGTTCAATCTTGTTCAGGTGAGGACAAATAATCAGAGGTGGAGGGAATTCCTGTCGGATATTTTAGCATGACTTGGAAAGTGTGACTAGAGAAAAGAAAGGCAAAAAAGACCAGCGTTCAACATTCAGCTGCAGCCGAGTGAGACATACCAGCGTTTGCCGTACGTCAGCTGGAAAGGGAGTCAATTAGAGTGAAAGCACGAATCAGAAAACACACAAACAATGCATATTTCATGACCCTGCTGGAGTCCTCATTTACATCGCAGCGTGCTGCTGCCGTGTGATGCATTAAATATGGTGCAATTCCTGCCTCGCAGCCTGGAAGCTGTAAGGAACCGGTACCTTCGCATGAGAAGCTGTTGACATCAGGCAGCTTTTGGCATCAGCCAGACATTTCTACAAAAAAAAAGGAAGCTGTGTCAAACCATTGGTTCACCTAGCTCAGTTAATACTGTCTGCACTACTGGCAGCAGCTCTCCAGGGTTTCAGCTCTCCCAGACCTACATGGTGATGTCGGGGATTTGAACCTGGGACCTTTTGCATGTAGAGCAGGGGCTACTAGTCGGTGTAGATGGCAGTAACTGAGCTAGGTGAGCCAATGGTCTGACTCTGTATAAAGCAGCTTCCTAGGTTCCTACTGATGAAATTTAAATTGGGACCTTATGCTTGCAGTGTGAAGAGTCATGTGCCACATTCACCCCAAAGAATTCTGGAATTAGTAAAGGGTGCTGGGAGTTGTTAGGAGACCCCTTAATCCCTACACAGAGCTACAATTTCCAGAGTGCTTTAACAACCAATCTCTCTTCACAGGGAACTCTGGGAATTGGAGCTTCAGCACCCTGAAGATACTACAGCTCCCAGAATTCTTTGGGAGAAGCCATTTGGTATCATAGTGCTTACATGAAGTGTAAGGCACGAATGTGGCCATGGAGTGTGATGTTGTTGCATGAATTAGTTAAGGCAATAATCATAGCATAAATTTAAAACTCATGACTTCTGCTGGGGGAGGATGCGGTGGAGTAAAGGAGAGGAAAAGAGGGGGAAAGCTGTGAAAAGACTTGGCGTCACAGCTCTGTAGTCCAGATGGTCACATTGCCAATGATCAGCATGTGTTAATTTGGATCTTAAAGATGTGCTGATTTGAATCAACCAATTACACTGACTTCTTCCTTCTTTCCCCCAATACTCAGGGGTGGCCCAAGACATTTTGCAAAATGGCCCAATGTCACCCTTCACCCCTACAATGATGCCCTGCTCCCAGCTCAGGGTCCCCACCCCTTTCCTCCCACATCATCATGGTGCCCGTGCTGCCGCCAGCCCCATCACCACAACTGCAACCTCACCTGCGGCTGCATCCGTGCCGCTGCTGTGATGGAAAAGCAAGGGCAACAGGGATGTGTTGGCTGCAGGTGGGACTGGCAGCAGTGCTCTGGGGATGGGGAGAGGGTCAGATCTGCTGCCCGAAGCAAATGGCTTCACCTCGCCTAATGCACAGTCTGCCAACACTGGCTTAGAATTAATTTAATAAGTTGTAGTTTGGGGAGCAATTAGTCTGATTGCCTTCCTCCCATTTCCTTGGCTTGTCCAGAGACCAGTCCAGAAAGTCTGTCATCATCAGCAGAATAGCTGCAGTGCAGATGTCTGCCATAGACTTTCTCCAAGGAAATGTACTTGCAGCAGCAGGAAAGGCACAAGAGAGAAGGGCGTCCAGGGGTGGGGAGGAGAACTCAGTGATGCTGCATCCTGAGCAGCAGCAGCACCCCCTCCCCCCCCCCTACAAGAGGGAGAAATAACAAAACAAAGAAAGGCAGGAAGAAACAGGTTTGGTTTAGGCTTTTGCCAATGATGGTGTTTGAAATACCTGGTGCATAGGTGGTAGATTTAAGAAGGCTCTGCTCTGTGCCCATGCCTGACACAGGGTCATAGTGCAGCTTTATGGTTTTTGCAGATACAGGTGAGGAAGGTCATAAGGGCAAATGGGGCTCTGTCCCCCCCCCCACCTCAGTCTGCCCTGAGCCAGCCCCCACTTGCCTGCCTTCTTCCTTGCATATAGTCCAAGTGCTGGGACTGCATTTAAAGCACTGTGATACCACTTTAGACAGCCATGGCTTCTCCCAAAGAATTCTGGGAGCTGTAGTTTGCTAATGGTGCTGAGAGTTGTCTATCTGTTCCCCTCACTGAGCTACAGTTCCCAGAATGGTTTGACCGCCATTGCTTCGTCAGAGGGAACTCTGGGAATTGTCGCTCTGTTAGGGAGGAACAGGAGTCTCCTAACAACGCTCAACTCCTTTACCAAACTACGCTTCCCAGGAATCTTTGGGGGGAAGCCATGGCTGTTTAACATGGTATCACTGTGCTTTTAAATGTATGCTGTGAATGTGGCCTACAACTTGCAGGAGTGAATTCCATTATTTAACTATGCACTTTGTAAAGAAGTCCTTCCAACATTCATCTTCACAAAAATGAATGCCTGTCCAAAGCAGGACTTGCTGTAATCGCAAATATCCCTTTGCATCATAGGTTAAATTGAAACTGGCAATGCAAAGGATCTTCCTCTGCAGTTCAAGCTACGCTCACAAAAGGGGTTGCTTGTGCGTTTTTTAGTTTGGGTCCCCTGACATTACTTGTGACATCAGCTCATTGGCATGTAGGAGGTCCTGCCCACCTGTCGAAAAGGCCTGTCAAGATGAAGGAGCTACCTTGAATGGTTTGGCAAAAAGATGGTATATAAGTGTAAAGGTAAAGGGACCCCTGACCATTAGGTCCAGTCGTGACCGACCTTGGGATTGCGGTGCTCATCTCGCTCTATAGGCCAAGGGAGCCAGCATTTGTCCACAGACATCTTCCAGGTCATGTGGCCAGCATGACTAAGCCGCTTCTGGTGAACCAGAGCAGCGCACAGAAACGCCGTTTACCTTCCTGCCAGAGCAGTACCTATTTATCTACTTGCACTTTGATGTACTTTCGAACTGCTAGGTTGGCAGGAGCAGAGACCGAGCAACAGGAGCTCACCCCGTCGCAGGGATTCGAACCGCTGACCTTCTGATTGGCAAGCCCTAGGCTCTGTAGTTTAGACCACAGCGCCACCCGCGTCACTGGTATATAAGTGTACTAATTGTATAATAAATTGTTTTGTTGAAAGGGGGGGATCCAGCATGGGTACTTTGAAACGGTACAGTTCATGCAATCACTACATCTCACCCTTATACAAATATATAACCAGGCCATCTTAGGCACTGCTGAAGTTTGGGAACCATGCAGTGGCATCCCAGGGTCCTGAAATCTGCTTGCAAGAGGTAATAAAGCCCGTCAGTCTTCCTATCTCAAAGCATCTATATTGCAGGCTTTCCTGCCACCTGGTGGGAAACAGATGGATACAACTGCAGGCATGAACAAAGGAGAAGGTAAGCAGAGACATTACATGCCACAAAATATTGCAGTGTGTGGAGGACTCGATTTCAAGGTTCCAGCTGGTTTTTACTTTCCAGGACACTCTGTTGCCTCTTCCCTGACTCTATTAGTCAGCGACATCCCATTCCTTCTGAACATGCTCACTCATTGTTTGACTATTTTAACAGTGGTCCCCCTGCTTAGGTCCACCTGCAAAAGATTTCTTCTATTTATTTATTTTTGCAGACCTTTACGTTCCCACAAGCTTGCTGACGCCTCCCTCTCTTGTGAGCTCATGGTGCCATATTTTGCATACAATAAACTTGAAAGGCTGTCGTCACGCAGCAGTTGGCTTGGCCACTGACAGGGGGCACTGCAAACTACGGTATGGTGACAGACTGGGGTCTCACATTGCAGCAGCTTTGGAGCATGAGGAGGGGGAAACCAAAGACAGAGGCAAGCAAGGGGCTGTCCAAAGTGGGAAGCTCAGGTGAGCTGCTGCAGTTTGATGAACTCTCTTTGTAAGCAGCTTTTGATGTTGGTTTTTTTTTTTTTTTTACAATCAAGTAGTGTATACATTTTGAATGAAATGAATAAAATGAATAAGGGGAGGGGTGGGTGGCTTTGGTGAGAGTGGTTGATGGGGTGTGGGGTAGGGGACTGGTGAATGAAACAAGCAGAGGTGCAGCCCCTGGTTTGTTACATAAGGATCCACAGAGAATAGCCTTGGTCAAGCATGTGTGAACATATGGAGCTTAAACTAGGAAGGGTGCATGTTCACCAGGTCTGTCCCACTGTCCCTACACACTCCCACTTCAGACCTTTGCATGTTGAGTGTCTTACCATTGTTCCCAGTTGTGATGAAGCTTCAGCCAGATGGGATCAGAAGAACTTTAGACCTTTGCATGGAATATGTGAAGGTCTCAAGTGGAGCCAGTACATGTGGCAATAAAAAAGGTGAAAGGTAAAGGACCCCTGGATGGTTAAGTCCAGTCAAAGGTAACTATGGGGTTGGGGCACTCCTCTCGCTTTCAGGCCGAGGGAGCCGGCATTTGTCCACAGGCAGCTTTCCGGGTCATGTGGCCAGCAGGACTAAACCGCTTCTGGTGCAACAGAACACTGTGATGGAAACCAGAACACACGGAAATGCAGGTACCTATTTATCTACTTGCACTGGTGTGCTTTCGAACTGCTAGGTTGGCAGGAGCTGGGACAGAGCAACGGGAGCTCACTCTGTTGCAGGGATTCAAACCACCGACCTTCTGATCAGCAAGCCCAAGAGGCTCAGTGGTTTAGACCACAATATTAGGGGTGTGGCAAACCTACCCAATTCATATTTTCCAAAGTGGTACATGGACTGAAACACATATCATCAGGACCACAGAGAGTTGCCACCTCAAGCTCCTATACATGTAATAAGAAATTTTAAAGATGAAATACCGTATTTTTCGCCCTATAAGACGCACTTTTTCCCCTCCAAAAATGAAGGGGAAATGTGGGTGCGTCTTATGGGGCGAATGCAGGCTTTCGCTGAAGCCTGGAGAGCGAGAGCGGTAGGTGCGCACCGACCCCTCTCGCTCTCCAGGCTTCGCGGACCTCTCCTCAAGCAGCGGGAACGTTCCCACTGCTTGGGGAGAGTTGCCGGCATCCCGAAGCCTGCAAGCGCTGATCCCAGCACGTGCAGGCTTCGCGGATCTCTCCCCAAGCAGCGGGAACGTTCCCACTGCTTGGGGAGAGTTGCAGGCATCCCGAAGCCTGCAAGCGCTGATCCCAGCACGTGCAGGCTTCGCGGATCTCTCCCCAAGCAGCGGGAACGTTCCCACTGCTTGGGGAGAGTTGCCGGCATCCCGAAGCCTGCAAGCGCTGATCCCAGCACGTGCAGGCTTCGCGGATCTCTCCCCAAGCAGCGGGAACGTTCCCACTGCTTGGGGAGAGTTGCAGGCATCCCGAAGCCTGCAAGCGCTGATCCCAGCACGTGCAGGCTTCGCGGATCTCTCCCCAAGCAGCGGGAACGTTCCCACTGCTTGGGGAGAGTTGCCGGCATCCCGAAGCCTGCAAGCGCTGATCCCAGCACGTGCAGGCTTCGCGGATCTCTCCCCAAGCAGCGGGAACGTTCCCACTGCTTGGGGAGAGTTGCAGGCATCCCGAAGCCTGCGCGCGCTGATCCCAGCACGCGCAGGCTTCGCGGATCTCTCCCCAAGCAGCGGGAACGTTCCCACTGCTTGGGGAGAGTTGCAGGCATCCCGAAGCCTGCGCGCGCTGATCCCAGCACGCGCAGGCTTCGCGGATCTCTCCCCAAGCAGCGGGAACGTTCCCACTGCTTGGGGAGAGTTGCAGGCATCCCGAAGCCTGCAAGCGCTGATCCCAGCACGTGCAGGCTTCGCGGATCTCTCCTCAAGCAGCGGGAACCACCGCTGGGCTCCCACGGCTTGCAGAGAGCTGCCTGTTTGGGGGCTGGGGTCGGGGGAAGCTCGGGCTGCCCCAGCCCCGCGCCTGGGGGGGAAATAATTTTTTCCCTTTATTTCCCCCCCAAAAAACTAGGTGCGTCTTATGGGCCGGAGCGTCTTATGGGGCGCAAAATACGGTAATGCTTGTGCATGCATAGTCAGTAGTCTAGAAAAATCAGGACAGATGGAAATTGTTGTCCAGCTAGATAAAGCTGGACGACAAGAAGTCTAGAAGCTAGTACCTATTCCTTGATTCTGATTTAATGGTTATGTTACCTAGAAAGCTCTTAATAAGTACATCTAGAATAATATTGCTGGGTTTGTATCATTTATTTGGCTAGAAGTTTCTTCTGCAGCTACGGATTTATGCTGTTTTGATATGAATCTCTTTTTTGCATTTAATTATCTCTAATTAAAATGTCATGTTAGGCACTCCGGGAGGCAGCCCGCTGTGGAGTAAGATATAGATCCCCTAAATTAAATCACATAAACAAATAGAATTTAAGACACATAGAGCTGAAGACATCTTGATTACTATAAATTATGAAAGGGATATTTTATTTGTTTGTTTGTCCACTTATGAATCACTTCCCATAAAAATATCTAGAAGTGATTTTGCAGTAAAAACATCAACAATAAATACAGTGAAAAACAAGTCCATATATTAAAAAGCCATTTTCAAATCCAGTACAGATACAGACTGATGTAAAGATCTCCACTTAGAAATCTTGATGAAAAGGGAGTTATTCGATAGGTGCTGAGAAGACAACAGAAATGGCGTCTGTCTGATGTGTAGATGAATTGATTTTTGCATCTGTTTTGCAACATGGAGAATGTAAAGTATATTCCATAAATCATCTGTGTGATTGCAATGTTAGCTATGATTAGAAAAGTGTGAAAAGGTTAGTGTGTATGTATGCGAAGGCATGGGAGATATAAATTTAATAAATAAATCCAAGACATGAAAAGCGAAAAATGGGGGTGCACAAACACCTATTTAAAGCACATGGCCTCAAAGAATCCTGGGAACTGTAGTTTATTAAGGGTGCTGAGAATTGTAGTTCTGCAAGGGGGTAAATCCTCCAGATTATTTTGTGCTGCTTTTTTAAGAAGTCTTTTGCATTGTGTGTATGTGTGCATTTTAACAGTGATTGCTTTTTCCTTCTGTGTAAACCTCCCTGTGTCACCTTCCGTGTCAAGAGCGGGGCAGGTACAGAAAGGTCAATATTAACAGATGAATCGAAACCTCTCCAGACAGTTGAAGGCAGACACACCTCTTCATGCATCCCCTTTGCTCAATATTTAGACACACACGTGCCAATTCCTCTCTCTCCAGAGGCTGGGCCCAGCCTGCACCCATCCAGACACCGACGTGGAGTGGGAGACAGGGCGCACGTGTGAATGCAGCTTCGCCCATGACAAGTCCAAGGGGAGCTGAGCTCCCTTTCTGTGCAATGGCTCATAGGCTATTTTAAGCACATTTCCCACAAGCCCCGCTAGGAGGAGAAGAAGGGAAAAAGCAGCAGGAGCAGCAGAAGAAGGAGATGCCGCCACGGATGGAGTAATTTGACACCATCTTATCCGCCGCAGCCTGCACAGCTGGGCCGCGGGGCGGAGAGCGCGCCCCATGCCCAGGGCTTAAGGGATGCGCGTTCAAATCCTGGCGCCTGCTGCTGTTGCTGCTGCTGCGTTTAGCCAAAGGAGAGGCAGGCAGGCTTCTCCTGCCTCCGAAAGCGGAGGCCGGGCTACAGCGGGGATGCTCTGGCCGTGAGGAGCTTGCAGGGGCCATGGAGGACGACTTGGCTTCCGAGGATGACACCCGTAAGTGAAAGGGGTGCGGGCTGTGTAGGGAGGAGAGACGAAGCGGGGTGGAGATGGGGTGGGGGGGGGGGGTCCGACGCAAAAGTGGAGGAAGAACCGAGGGCTCCTCTTGGACTTCCCACCGACTTCCTCGCGCGTGGGGGGTCGCTCTGTATAATGTGGCCGGTGTTTAAGTTCCCGCCCCGAGGAGCGTGCAATCGGGGTTGCAATCGGAAGGGAAAGCGGCGAAATGAAAGGGATTAGGGGTGGGATGCGTGTGTGTGTGGGGGGGGTGACACTGGATAACTAGGGCTTCGAGGTGTGGGGGGAGGGAGGGGGAAGGAGAAGAGTTCTTCCCGGCCTCTGCTGAAAGCCTCCTCGGCGCGCTCCTCGTGGATGATCTAACCCAAATGGGCAGGAATTCGCCCGGAGCCCGGTCCTCGAGCCCGTTGAGCCGGGGCTCTTGCATTCCAGCTATTTGTGCTTTAGACTCCTCATCTAAGAGTTGGGGCTTTTGTGGGGTTGTTGTTTGAGTGAGGATCAGATTTATTCGCCTGCATTAGGAACAGCCGATGCACGAAGTGGGGGCGCGCCTGCTGGTCCCCCTGGCGTACACGTGTAGCTGCACCTTTTGAGTTTTGGAGGAGGAGCTCCAGGATCTGGAGCACGGTCCATGTGGAGTGGGGAGAGTTCAAACCTTACACCCCGATTTCTCCCACCCTCTTCCGCCCCAAGAGCTACTTGCCCAGCTGCCCAGCGAGGTGAACGGGAGCTTCCCTTCCAGTGTAAATAGCAAGTGTGCAGGGGGTTAATTTTCATCAGGACCGCAGAGGGTTAAAAAAGCCTTATCTATCTGCATGCTGAGGTCCCAATCCTGATTACACACCCATGGACGTGCACACACAGAGAGAAAATAGGTATTTCAATAACAAGTTGGTGTTGGACTACATTTCCCATCATCCCTGAACTTTGTCCTTGCTCTCAAGGAGTGATGTGAGCTGATGCCCAACAACATCTGAATGTTACTGCATTGGCCACTCTGGCGGCCTGTTCACAAAACAGTTGTTGGTGATTATTGCACAGATACCCTGGCGTTGGTTAGCTAGTTAATTGGGTGTCTCTGGCCGCTTCCATTTAAAAGCACTGTGATACCACTTTAAACAGCTATAAAGGTAAAGGGACCCCTGACCATTAGGTCCAGTCATGGCCGACTCTGGGGTTGCGGCGCTCATCCGTACAGCTTCTGGGTCATGTGGCCAGCATGACTAAGCCACTTCTGGCAAACCAGAACAGTGCACGGAAATGCCATTTACCTTCCCGCCGGAGTGGTACCTATTTATCTACTTGCACTTTGACGTGCTTTCGAAACTGCTAGGTTGGTAGGAGCAGGGACCGAGTAATGGGAGCTCACTCCATCGCGGGGATTTGAACCGCCGACCTTCTGATCGGCAAGTCCTAGGTTCTGTGGTTTAACCCACAGCGCCACCTGCGTCCCTTAAACAGCTATAGCTTCCCCCAAATATTTATGGGAGCTGATGCTCCTTAAGAGTGCCAAGAGATGTTGGGAAACCTACCTATTTATTTATATTATATTTATGTATTTATAATATTATTATATATATACACACATGCACACACACACACACACACACACATATATATATATATATATATATGCAGGTTTTGGTGTCTTCGGGTGTCTTCCCGTGTAAGAGTTGGGGTGTCTAGGCGACGTTTCGACGAGGTCTCACTCGTCATCTTCAGGCTGGTGCTTTCGGCTTCTTGTTACTGGAACAGAGCAGGATCTCAGTGAACCTAGGACTTGTCGATCAGAAGGTCGGCGGTTCAAATCAAACCACAGAACCTAGGACTTGCCGATCAGAAGGTCGGCGGTTCAAATCCCCGCGATGGAGTGAGCTCCCATTACTCGGTCCCTGCTCCTACCAACCTAGCAGTTTCGAAAGCACGTCAAAGTGCAAGTAGATAAATAGGTTTGGCTACTGGATGGTGTCTGTAATTTATCTGTGGAGAGGGTCTGGGTTTGGGTCTGGTGTGGTTGATTGGAGATGGCGTTCTGTGTGCCTCTGGTTCTGGTGTCGGTTTTTGTGGGGAGGGCTATTTTCCAGATGTCTGGCAGGCGGGACGTATCGTCACGCTTGTTCATGTTGTGAGGGTGTTTCTCTATCTCGATGGCTTCCATGATTATTCTCTTGTGGTGGAACAGAAAGCACTCACCAACCTGAGGAAAGACAACAACATAATCATTCTCCCAGCAGACAAAGGTAATGCCACTGTTGTGATGAACACATCGGACTACCAAGCAAAACTATCAAATCTACTCCAAGACCCTACCTACCAACCTATAAAAACAGATCCCACCACCTATCTGGAAAAAACCACCAAATCCAAAATAAAAGCCTCTCCTATCAGTGAAGAAATCCAGCTAAGAATCATCCCCAGAGAAAAATCATCCAGATGCCCCAAACTCTACGGTCTCCCCAAGATACACAAAGAAGGAACACCACTCAGACCAATAGTCAGCTCCATAGGCTCACCTCTACAAAATCTCGCTAAATTTCTCGCTAAGCAACTTCAGCCCTATGCAGAATCTATCGCTTCACACGTTACAAACTCCTTCCAGTTCATAGAAACAATAAAGAAGCAAAACCTACATCCCGACGACCTACTTGTGAGCTTCGATGTTGTATCTCTCTTCACACAAGTGCCCATTAATGAAGCCTTGACAGCCATTCAAAACAAATACAATCCCCCCGAATACATCCTGGACCTGACCAACCACTGCCTAACCAACACGTACTTCATCCACAATGGACAAAGATACAAACAGATAGAAGGAGCACCTATGGGATCACCCCTCTCACCGGTCATCGCAAATCTGTACATGGAACACTTTGAAACCAATGCTTTAGACAAGTCAGAACACAAACCCAAACTTTGGCTCAGGTATGTTGACGACACCTTTGTAATTTGGCCACACGGGAAGAAAAAACTAGATAGCTTCCTCACACATCTCAACAGCCTACACCCCAAAATACAATTCACTATGGAAATAGAAGCCAACAACCAACTTCCCTTCCTTGACGTCCTAATCTACAAAAAACCTGATGGCTCCCTAGGACACACTATCTACCGGGGAAAAAAAAACACACACCAACCGCTACTTACATGCACAATCACACCACCACCCTGCACAAATAAACTCCGTAGCCAAGACTCTCATCTCCAGAACCAAACGCCTGGCTGACAAAGACCACTTGACAACTGAGTTACAGAATCTTTCAAATGTGTTAATCGCCAACGGATACCAGCAAAACAGGGTTACGAAGCTAATCCAAAAAGAAACACCCCCCAAAAAGCAAGACACAGAAGAAAACAATGGCATGGCCCTCCTTCCTTATATCAAGGGCACTACAGATAAAATTAGCAAAATCCTCCATAAACACAATATCAAAACAGCCTTTTGCACCAACCAAAAAATAGCCAATATCCTCAGAAACCCCAAAGATAAAATCCAGTTAGAAAACCAAGGGGTCTATGAAATACCCTGCAAAGTCTGCCCAGCCACGTACATTGGACAAACAAACAGACGAATAAATGCACGTATCGCAGAACACAAGAATGCCGTCAAAAAAGAAGAAAAAACTTCCTCTCTTTACCAACACATGAAAGAAACAGGACACGAAATTAATTTTTCAGATTCCAAATTGCTCTTTAACATGGAACACCACCACAAGAGAATAATCATGGAAGCCATCGAGATAGAGAAACACCCTCACAACATGAACAAGCGTGACGATACGTCCCGCCTGCCAGACATCTGGAAATTAGCCCTCCCCACAAAAACCGACACCAGAACCAGAGGCACACAGAACGCCATCTCCAATCAACCACACCAGACCCAAACCCAGACCCTCTCCACAGATAAATTACAGACACCATCCAGTAGCCAAACCATAGTGGCACCTCCGGATGCTGCACCCCCCTGCAATCCCTACACAGATCTGGCTGGCACAGGGCACAAAACCACAGCTCGCCCCTATACACGAAGCCAAGCCAGAGCACAACTAAGTGCAGTACAGCCATCTTCTCAGAAAAAACTCTTCACAAGGTCAAGAGGTCAAGACACGAAAGCTTTAGCAACTAATCCACACCTAATGACCCTCCTAAGTGGTACTCAGAATATCACTCAAGAAATCACTCAAGATATCCCTCAAGTAATTAATGAACAAAAGAAGAAAAGACACACTAACCTGGGAACTTCCTCTCTGCCCAGAACGTTGGAGGCTATACACCACACCCCCTCAACAGTATTTATAGGAACTCAAACACTGAGATCCTGCTCTGTTCCAGTAACAAGAAGCCGAAAGCACCAGCCTGAAGATGACGAGTGAGACCTCGTCGAAACGTCGCCTAGACACCCCAACTCTTACACGGGAAGACACCCGAAGACACCAAAACCTGCATTCCTGTACCCGTGAAAATCTACGAAAGCATATATATATATATATATATATATATATATATATATATATATATATATATATGCAGGTTTTGGTGTCTTCGGGTATCTTCCTGTACCCGTGAAAATCTACGAAAGCATATATATATATATATATATATATATATATATATATATATATATATAAAAAATATTTATATTTGCAGGTTTTGGTGTCTTCGGGTGTCTTCCCGTGTAAGAGTTGGGGTGTCTAGGCGACGTTTCGACGAGGTCTCACTCGTCATCTTCAGGCTGGATTTTATCTTTGGGGTTTCTGAGGATATTGGCTATTTTTTGAAAGAAACACCCCCCAAAAACCAAGACACAGAAGAAAACAATGGCATGGCCCTCCTTCCTTATATCAAGGGCACTACAGATAAAATTAGCAAAATCCTCCATAAACACCATATCAAAACAGCCTTTTGCACCAACCAAAAAATAGCCAATATCCTCAGAAACCCCAAAGATAAAATCCAGTTAGAAAACCAAGGGGTCTATGAAATACCCTGCAAAGTCTGCCCAGCCACGTACATTGGACAAACAAACAGACGAATAAATGCACGTATCGTAGAACACAAGAATGCCGTCAAAAAAGAAGAAAAAACTTCCTCTCTTTACCAACACATGAAAGAAACAGGACACGAAATTAATTTTGCAGATTCCAAATTGCTCTTTAACATGGAACATCACCACAAGAGAATAATCATGGAAGCCATCGAGATAGAGAAACACCCTCACAACATGAACAAGCGTGACGACACGTCCCGCCTGCCAGACATCTGGAAATTAGCCCTCCCCACAAAAACCGACACCAGAACCAGAGGCACACAGAACGCCATCTCCAATCAACCACACCAGACCCAAACCCAGACCCTCTCCACAGATAAATTACAGACACCATCCAGTAGCCAAACCATAGTGGCACCTCCGGATGCTGCACCCCCCTGCAATCCCTACACAGATCTGGCTGGCACAGGGCACAAAACCACAGCTCGCCCCTATACACGAAGCCAAGCCAGAGCACAACTATTTGCAGTACAGCCATCTTCTCAGAAAAACTCTTCACAAGCTCAAGAGGTCAAGACACGAAAGCTTTAGCAACTAATCCACACCTAATGACCCTCCTAAGTGGTACTCAGAATATCACTCAAGAAATCACTCAAGATATCCCTCAAGTAATTAATGAACAAAAGAAGAAAAGGCACACTAACCTGGGAACTTCCTCTCTGCCCAGAACGTTGGAGGCTATACACCACACCCCCTCAACAGTATTTATAGGAACTCAAACACTGAGATCCTGCTCTGTTCCAGTAACAAGAAGCCGAAAGCACCAGCCTGAAGATGACGAGTGAGACCTCGTCGAAACGTCGCCTAGACACCCCAACTCTTACACGGGAAGACACCCGAAGACACCAAAACCTGCATTCCTGTACCCGTGAAAATCTACGAAAGCAAATATTTATATTTATATTTATTCCATACAACTTATACAAAGTATAACATGGGTGTCAGGCATCTTTTAAAATTTGGAATATACTTTACTGGTTCCAAAAATTGGAATAAATATATATGTAAGAACAATAGTTTGGATCAAGACAATGGCCCATTTGGTCTAGCCTCCTGTTCTCACCGTGACTGACCAGGTGCCTCCATGTGAAGCCCAAAAGCCGGACCTGAGTGGCAGCAGCGTCCCCACTTGTGATTCTCAGAAGTTAGTATTAAGAGGTGAATTGTCTCCGACACTGGAAATAGCATATATCCATTGAAAGACCTGTAGAGTTGAAAAGGACCCTGAGGGATCAACAAGTCTAACCCTTCCCCCACCCTTGTGATGCAGCAATCTCAACACACGGTCTCCCATCCAATCTGAAACCATACTGGGACCCTGCTTAGCTTTGCAAATGTGCTAGCAGTTTCATCGCTGCACCAGTATGTGTATGTATGCTTAGCTTTATTGTTATACGAATTTGTCTAGCCTCCTTCTAAAGCCATCTAAGTTTATGTACAAGACCCACCCTTGATACATGACGTCTGCAGCAGGTACAGTCTTTAAGAACAGGAGAGCCCTGCTGGCTCAGGTCAATGGCCCATTGAGTCATAGAACACTATCTGGCGCAACTCCTTTCAATACAGGAATCTCAGCTAAAGCATCTGTGACAGATGGCCAGTCCCCTATTCTGTTCTCACAGTTGGCCTCACAGATGCCCCAATAGGAAGCCCACATGCAAGACCTGAGTGCAACAGCACTGCCCCTCTGCTTGTGATTCCCAGCAACAGGAATACAGATGCACACTGTGCAAGTAAGAATACAGTGGTTACAGACGCTTCAGGTTACAGATGCTTCAGGTTACAGACTCTGCTAACCCAGAAATAGTACCTCGGGTTAAGAACTTTGCTTCAGGATGAGAACAGAAATCATGCTCCAGAGGCAGCGGGAGGCCCCATTAGCTAAAGTGGTGCTTCAGGTTAAGAACAGTTTCAGGTTAAGAACGGACCTCCGGAACGAATTAAGTACTTAACCCGAGGTTCCACTGTATAGCCATTGTGGTGAGTAGCCATGGACTGCCTTATTCCCCATGAATTTGTCCCCATTAACTTCTCAAACTTAATCCGTTCCGGAAGTCCATTCTAAAACCAAAGCGTTCCAAAGCAAAGGTATGCTTTCCCATGGAAGGTAATGCAAAATGGATTAATCCGTTCCAGACTTTTAAAAACAACCCCTAAAACAGCACTTTATCATGAATTTTACTATCTAATGAGACCATTGATCCATAAAATGAAAGCAATAAACAATGTACTGCAGTCACACAATCAACCAATCAGTAGCTGAACTGGGTTCCACACAGTCACAAAAACAAACAAAAAAAGAGCCACAAAGAAACCGAAATAAATAGCAAAAACAGACAGACCTCAGTGTAACACTCAAAATGGAAGTGTGGCAATCAAATAGGAAGTGTAAGACTAAAAACAGAGCATGTTCGGCATCTGAAAAAAGTTTGCAAACTGGAACACTTCCGGGTTTGCAGTGTTTGGGTTCCAAGTTGTCTGAGTACCAAGGCGTTTGAGGACCAGGGTATCACTGTATATAATATGAAGAGTGGATTATCCAAAAGGTGTCTCGCTCATTATAATTCTTAATAAAGTACCAACCTATTTGTTTATCCCAAAAGAAAATCGTTATATAGTTTTATAGATACGTCTTACCAAATTCCTTTCATTAATAATTGCTTTAAATCTGCTTCTTCCTGTGAATTTAACAACAGTTCTCCTTCCACCACCCTTCCCCTCCCTCCATATGTTTTTTACAGTTCCCTTCAGTTGACTTTATACTTGTCTCACGGCTGTAGAAAAAAACACAAGAAGGCAAGGGCATAAAGTGTGCTGTGTAAATCCACCCCTGCCCTGTCAGTATGTGTGTGTGTGTTTTATGAAAGCTGTGGTTTATACTACCTCTAGTTTATTATAACTTATAAGTACTAGTCATCCTATGTAAATAAATATCTCTGTTTCACCTTGCTGATGGGCATTTCCTTCTAAAGCCCTCAGATCATACTTAGTTGTATTTTTATATATTCCTGTTCAGAGCTTGGATATTTCAATATTAAATGGCTTGTAGTCTTAAAAATAAATATATGTTTTTTGAGGGGTGCCTTAGCGTCTGTAGATAGAGCTGAGAGGGACTCGCTGCCTCTGAACCAGTCAATGTTGATAATTCTGAGCTAGGTGAACCAATGATCTGGCTCAGCCTGAGGCTCCCCTCCTATGTTTAAATAATAATACCGAGAAGGCCCTCTGCCTGGTTCCCTGTAACCTCACTTCTCGCAATGAGGGAACCGCCAGAAGGCCCTCGGCGCTGGATCTCAGTATCCGGGCTGAATGATGGGGGTGGAGACGCTCCTTCAGGTATACAGTACCAAGGCCGTTTAGGGCTTTAAAGGTCATCACCAACACTGAATTGTGCTCGGAAACGTAATGGGAGCCAATGCTCTCAGGACCAGTGTTATGTGGTCCCAGCAGCCACTCCCAGTCACCAGTCTAGCTGCCGCATTCTGGATTAATTGCAGTTTCCGGGTCACCTTCAAATGTAGCCCCACGTAGAGCGCATTGCAGTAGTCCAAATCCAAGCGGGAGATAACTAGAGCATGCACCACTCTGGTGAGACAGTCTGTGGGCAGGTAAGGTCTTAGCCTGCGCACCAGGTGGAGCTGGTAGACAGCCGCACTGGACACAGAATTACCCTGCGCCTCTATGGACAGCTGTGAGTCCAAAATGACTCCCAGGCTGTGCACCTGGTCCTTCAGGGGCACAGTTACCCCTTTCAGGGAGTCCCCCACACCTGCCTACCCCCTGTCCCCCAAAAACAGTACTTCTGTCTTGTCAGGATTCAACCTCAGTCTTTTTGCCACCATCCATCCTCCAACCGCCTCCAGGCACTCACACAGGACCTTCACCGCCTTCACTGGTCCTACATTCTGGCACTGCCTCCATTCCAATTTGGCTTTTATTGTGCTCAACCTTCATGTTAGGGTGAGAAACCTTCTGCCCTGTATTGCTGTTTGCTGCCATGGAGGATGCCCGTTGGGTCTTTGTGTGAGTCCCTGATCTGACTTTGCTCTATCCAAGGAGGTTTTGCTGGAGGCAGGCAATTCTGCTTCCAATGGCTTCCTAGCATGGGCCCATAACAGACTGATCCACTCTCTGAGACTGACTGAGGTCCAAGCTAACTGTAGTGGACCATCTGTTCCATCTGTTCAGCGGGTACCTCCTTGCAGTCAACAAGATGTACCCAGCTCCCTCTAGGATTTAATTTCTGTGTTTTTCCATCTTACAACCTGCACTGTAACCATCATTAACACCACCGTGCCCTGTTTTTCTTCCCAAGTGCTTCTTTCGGAGAAAGAGTTTCACGATGCGGCAAAGCGGAACAACACAGCGCGGATGAACGAGCTGATCAAGAGAGGGGTGGATGTCAAGGCCAAGAATAATGTAGGTGCTTACAGAGGATGGGGTCCAGATAATGTTGCGGGCTCTTCCCCAGAAATCTGAATTGAGGTGATAAACCTGTGTCCCTCTGGATGTTGCTGAATTACATCTCACATCATCCCTTGCCCTTGGCCATGCTCACTGACACTATCTGGGAGCATCTTGATGGCACACAGGTTTCCACATCTTATCTAGACCCTTCACGGTTGGAACACAGGGACGTTTTGGGTTGCAGGAGAACAAAACCAAATCAAGTACAGTGGTACCTCAGATTACAGGCGCTTCAGGTTACAGACTCCGCTAACCCAGAAATAGTGCCTCGGGTTAAGAACATTGCTTCAGGATGAGAACAGAAATTGTGTTCCGGTGGTGTGGCAGCAGCAGGAGGCCCCATTAGCTAAAATGGTACCTCAGGTTAAGAACAGTTTCAGGTTAAGAACAGACCTCCAGAACGAATTAAGTTCTTAACCCGAGGTACCACTGTAGACCCAAGAATTCTGTTGTGAGACTTTCCCCAATCTCCTTGAACAGCAAAGCTGAAATGGGGTCAGGAGGGAAAGGGACGTCTTTTCTGTCGCCAAACTCTCCCTCCAGTGTTCTATATGCACTAAAGGTAAAGGTAAAGGGACCCCTGACCATTAGCTCCAGTCGTGGCCAACTCTGGGGTTGCGGCGCTCATCTCGCTTTATTGGCCGAGGGAGCCGGCGTACAGCTTCTGGGTCATGTGGCCAGCATGACTAAGCCACTTCTGGCGAACCAGAGCAGTGCACGGAAACGCCATTTACCTTCCCACCGGAGTGGTACCTATCTATCTACTTGTACTTTGAAGTGCTTTCGAACTGCTAGGTTGGCAGGAGCAGGGACCGAGCAATGGGAGCTCACCCCGTTGTGGGGATTCGAACCGCCGACCTTCTGATTGGCAAGTCCTAGGCTCTGTGGTTTAACCCACTGCGCCACCCCCGTCCCACCCTCTATATGCACTAAGCTAGCCCCAAAGCCAAATCAGCCCCAAATATATTTTTTAATTATCATACTGAGCATTTCTATCCCACTCTTCAGCCACAAAAGCTCCCAGAGCAGCTTACGAGACTTGCAGTGTGAAAGATGTGGCACAAAAGGAAAAGGCATTAGGAGGGAGGAGGAAAAAAGGACACCCAGAAACTATGAGTGCTTCTGAGGCTGGATTTAGGTTTGATGAGGCCCTAAGCTATTGAACATAATGGGGCCCTTTATATGTCCAGCTGTCCTCTGTCAACAAATTGTCGCTGTTTTTTGTGTTGAATATATGCTATATGGTAATTTATGGACCTAATTGGTCCATACACAACACAAAACACTGTTGCTGTATGTAGGTTTTATTTTATTTGTTTTTTATCTTATATTTTGGAAACGTACATCCGGTTATTGTTTTTCCCTTTAATTTTTTTAGGGGCTCCCAAAAGAGTGGGGCCCTAAGCTATAGCTTGTTTAGCTTATACATAATTCCGGCACTGGGTGCTTCTAGGTTTATTGAGTGTTCATCCTGATTTCTTTGCAGAGAAGTTAGACGATGGAGCACATCAACACCACCTTGAGTTCCTTGGAAGAAAGATTGGATAGAATGTAAAATAAATGAATATTTAGTCGCAGAGGGAAGGCATGGCTGGGGGGCACTGACAGCAGTTTGCCCAGCACCCACCCACCTTTTCTGCATCCGTTTCTTCCCCCTACTTAACCTTGTCCTTCCTTTCCAGATAGACAGGACCGCTCTCCACTGGGCTGCAGGAGCTGGTCACGAACAGGCCGTCCGTCTTCTCCTAGACCACGATGCTTCTGTGAATGACGAGGACAACGTAAGCTTGAGGAGGATCTCAACTCTTGCATCTGTGCGAAATGTGGCTGGCCTCATAAAACCCAGCTCCTTGGTTGCTTTGAATGAGAACCTCCTCCAAGAAGCTTGCTTGGTTTATTTGTTTAGAATGTTTAGCCACCAATACAGGTGGTAAAATACAGGGAAGTGAAAAATGAATGTGTCATAAAAAAATAATAAAGGTTCTTTTCAAAAGGCAGAGATGAATGATGGAGGCTCAGGGATAGCCTTCCTGAAACTGGTGCCCTTCAAATGTTTTGGGCAACAACTCCCAGTAGCACCAGTAGGGCAACTGGCTCTTCTGCATACAATGATGGTAGACGTTCACTGCCATGGACTTAACCAGTATTTTTAGAAGTGCTGCATACAAAGTACAAGGCAGCGAGTCACAAATGCTAAAATGCGATGTGACATCACTTTGGCAGCAGTTTATTATAGGCATATGCTAAACCAGGATGTATTTTTAGAAAAATACAACCAGGTCCCAGGGTCAATCCCCAGCATCTCCAGGTAAAGGTAAAGGGACCCCTGACCATAGGTCCAGTCGCGGACGAGTCTGGGGTTGCTACACTCATCTCGCTTTATTGGCCGAGGGAGCCGGAGTACAGCTTCCAGAACATGTGGCCAGCATGACTAAGCCACTTCTGGCGAACCAGAGCAGCGCACGGAAATGCCGTTTACCTTCCCGCAGGAGTGGTACCTATTTATCTACTTGCACTTTGATGTGCTTTCGAACTGCTAGGTGGGCAGGAGCAGGGACCAAGCAACGGGAGCTCACCCCGTCGTGGGGATTTGAACCGCCGACCTTCTGATTGGCAAGCCCTAGGCTCTGTGGTTTAACCCACAGTGCCACCCGTGTCCCATCTCCAGGTAGGACCAGGAAATAATCCTGGTCTGAAACCCTGCGAGCTACTGCCAGTCAGTGTAGACAATACTGAGTTAGATGGACTGAAAGGTCTGTCTCAGTGTAAGGCAGCTTCCTACATTCCTAGAACACACAACTTTCTCCTAGGCAAATTGAGCAAGGACTAACTGCCATTTTATTCCAGACCCAAGATGACATTTCTTCTGTCTCTCTCTGGCTACCCAGTTTGGAATGAACGCCCTCCTCTTGTCCGCCTGGTTTGGCCACCTCCGTGTCCTTCAGATCCTTGTCACTGCTGGTGCCAAAATCAACTGCCAAAATAAGGTATGGCATCATTCCTTGGCTCCCTGGTATTAACAGCTTTGTATGACACACACAGAGATTCCTTTTGACTGCCTTTTGACTGTGTGTGTGGGTTGATTGGAGAGTCTATAAATTTTAAAAAGTTTGAAATCTGAATAAGCAATTTAGGGTGTTTCCAGGCAGTCAGAGTGGTAGTCAACTCAGTCTTACTGAGGGTTGTTGTTGTTTAGCTGTTAGTCGTTTCCGACTCTCCGTGACCCCATGGACCAGAGCACGCCAGGCACACCTGTCTTCCACTGCCTCCCACAGTTTGATCAAACTCATGTTGGTAGCTTCGAGAACACTATCCAACCATCTATTCCTCTGTTGTCCCCTTCTCCTTGTGCCCTCCATCTTTCCCAAGATCAGGGTCTTTTCCAGGGAGTCTTCTCTTCTCATGAGGTGGCCTCATGAGTCTCAGCTTCAGGATCTGTCCTTCCAGTGAGCACTCAGGGCTGATTTCCTTAAGAATGGATAGGTTTGATCTTCTTGCAGTCCATGGGACTCCCAAAAGAGTCTCCTCCAGCATCATAATTCAAAAGCATCAATTCTGAGGGTAGACCCATGGAAATAATGGACCTGCTCCAAGTAAAACTCAGTTGAATACTACCCTCACTAATTTGCAGGTGGAATTCGTTTGAACACCAGCAAATTCAGGTTGCACTGTGACTGGCAAATTTAAAGGAATATCCAAATGGTACAGTTAAAGCACATGACGTCTCTCAAAGAATCATGGGAACGGTAGTTTCACCCTGACAGAGCTATGGTTCCCAGAAACCTTAAGCAACAATTCCCATGATTCCTTGGGGGAAGTCACATGCTCTAAATGTGTGTTGAGTGTGCTTTAAATGTGTGGTGTAGATCTTCCCTTGGGATGTATATTTACAGTGGATTGGGGCTCTTGCATAGCAAACACGCTTCCCAAGAAAGCCTTGGACTGTCTACACTGAGGAAAGTAATGGTAAAATGCACTGGAAACTGTGGGATGAAAATTGCCTGGTGCATCATTTGCTCCACAAGTTCCTCTCTCCTTCCTGCCCCCACTGCCTGCCAGCCTAATGCATATGTTTGCAATGACCAGTCTTAAACCTGATGACCTTTACTGGATGCATGCAATTCCTCTGGCCTGAACTGAAACCACTCGGAGATGCATGTCTCCCAAGGCACGCGGAAGTGGCTGCGAAAGTAGCCTCAGAACAGCTGGGGACTCTTAGTCGGGAGCACCCAGTCGTCCTGTGTGGGCAGGTGGTGTTTGCTCAGCGGGACAAGTTTGGAACTGTGTAAACCATACATAGCCAGAAGGGCAAGCCTGTATATTTTTATAATAAATAACTTAGGAGGAGTAAAGCATTAAATGATGGCTGTAAAAGATAAGCATGGAGGATATTTTTGGCACTCAACGAGGCTGTGGTGGCTGTAAAGTTCAGGGGAAAGTTCATGCAACTCCAAGGAGGAAGAGTTGACTGCTTTGTCCTCATCCGCCTCCATTCCTGGAATTCCCGTCTTCAATAAGCTCGTCATACTTCCTCTCTTAAAAATATATTGCTCAGGGATACTAGATCAGGAGTGAGGAACTCTTTGGAAGCCCAAGGGCTGCTTTTCTTTGTGGGCAAGCTTTGGGTGGTGGACCCACCCAGTGGTGGCTGGGGCCAGAACAATAGAAGGAAACTGAATTTTATTATTTCGGTCACAGACCAGTTCCAGCCCACATACAATATCAAGGAAGTCATAAAACATGATAGGAATACATTTGAATTTGCAATTAGGTTTAATGGACTGACGGGAGCTATAGTTCAAAACAGTTGGTGTGTTAGGCCCACATCTCACGAACTGAATCTCATTCCTTTTTTCCCCCTACCCAGAATGGTCGCAACTTGTTGCATTGTGCAGCCCAAAGAGGTCATATCAGGGTCATTGAGTTCATCATGGAAGACCTCGAGGATGTGCAGCTGGATAAAAAAGACAAGGTGGGAGTTTTTCGGAACAGTCTAAGGCACTGGCTTTTTTTGTAAATAGTTCTTGTTTTTCAAATATGCAAATAGTTATCCGGCGGTGACTGGCTCAAAGTCACTCTGTGAGCTTCATAGCCAAGTGTGGATTTGAATCCTGGTCTCCCAGGTCCTAGTCTGACACCATAACCACTATGCCACAATGACTCTCATCCTTTCTCTCCTTAAAGATGGACAGGACGGCATTTCATCTGGCTGCTGAGAATGGGCAACTGGAGGTGGTGGACTTCCTGATTCGCTTAGGTTGTGCCTGCAGAATCAAAGACAAGGTATGAAAAGGAACAGGAATCAGCATCCCGTTCAGTCCAGTTGCTGTTGTCTGTGGGTCTTCTTCACCCTTTGGGGCTTTGCTTATTTCCGTCTCCATTTCCCTCTCTAGACTGGCCCTTAAATTATTGGTACTTTGAGAGGCTATCACCCACACTTATTTCTATTGGATGTCACCTTGATTTGCAGGAGAAGAACACAGCGCTTCATCTAGCTGCCAAGAATGGTCATGCAGAGGTGCTGCAGAAGCTTATAGATGTAGGAATGAACCTTGATGAGAAGAATACGGTGAGTAGAAGACCTTTGCTAGTTTATTACGTTTATCTCCTCCTTTTCCTTCAAGGTGCTCAAGGTGATGTACATAGTTGTTCTCCCCATTTCACCCTCACAACAAGCCTGTGAGGTAGATTAGGCTGGGAGATAGTGGCCGGCCTAAGGCCACCCATTGGTCGTTGTCCCTGAGTGGGCTATTGAACCAGGTGTGCTCAGAGTAGACCAACAGAAATACAACACACTTAAATTCCTGTGATTTCAGTGGATCCAACTAACATGGGGCACCACCCATGGCCTTGTGGGTCCTAATCTGACACTCTAACCACCCTTTGAGGAACATAGTTCACTCAGTAAGAAGAATATACCATGAAGAAGCCATACCCGTCAACTGTCCTGATTTAAGCAAGGCATCCCGGAATTGCAGAAGCCACTCCAGCTTCTGATTGGATCATGAGATGCCTGGTTTTGGCTTCCGAAAGTGTGTGGCCCCGAAAGATGTGCATTGGGGGGGGGGCGTGCTCTCGCGAGATTCACCTGGCTCCCGCGAAAGTGCAGCCCTGAAAGATGCACAGAGCAGTTGCCCCAGGTGCTCCTCTTGCCCTTGAGCACCACAGCTCAGGTACGCCACTCTAACAAGGAGCAGCCAACTACAGGAGCAGAACCGTCAGCTGCAGCATGTGGACCCCAACAGAGGAGGAAAAATATGGTATGGGTAGGTGCCAAGGCTCTTCTCCTTCTGCCTCTGCTCCTGCCATGTGTGCTGGGATGGTCAGTGGGGAGGGGAGTTGGGAAGTTGCTCACTTGCTCGCTCTTGGCCCTGAAAAACTCACGTTTGGGGGAGGCCGTGCTCTCTCGCAAGTCACATGACTCATTTGGGCGCGCGGCCCTGAAAGACAGGGCTTTCCTCTGCGGGATGTTGGCGGGTATGAGATGCATGAAGGTATTTGTGGAGGTGGGGAGGACAGCAGAGAAGGAGGAGGTTGAGTTCAGTCATTGATTGGCACCAGTTTCTGGAAGAAATATATTGCCACCTCTTGGCCCAGCTCAAAAAGCTGAATGGCAAAAGGAGAGGGAGGGTACAGGAGTTCTCTTTTTGGCACCTGCTAAAAACATTTTTGTTTTTAGACATGCAGAATGTTGGTGTGTTTCAATCTGGTTTTTAGCTTATTGTTGGTTTTAATTATTCCTGAAAGTTTAAAATAGTTGTTTTTAACTGATCATTACATTGTTTAATTATTTTTGTAAACCACTTTGTGGTTTTGTTTTGTTTTGCGCTATCAAATGGTATGTACATTTTATGAAATAATAAATAATTAGAAGTGCAATCAGGGTTCTCCTCTTCTTCTCCCTTCCCAGGAAGGGTTCAGCGCCCTGCACTTGGCTGCTGAAAATGGTCATCATGGCTGCATGAAGCTGCTCCTGGAAGCCGGCTGTGATGTCAACATCCAAACTCAGGTCAGTAGCTCTCACTGGAAGGTGATACCCATCTCAGCTCCCCTGAAGGAAGGATGCTGAGGATTTTGGGGGACAGTTGATAAGCAGTAAAATAATTGGGATTGAGTTAAGGCACATGGGCCACATGGACAATCTCTTGTATTGTCTGAATGGTGTTTTCTCTCTTTCAGAAAAAGATGACCTGCCTTCATTATGCTGCACAAAATGGCTATGAGATCATGGCCAGGATCCTTATTGATGCAGGAATTCACACAGATACACTGAATTACGTAAGTAGCTCATTTGGTCAGGTACCACCTACAGCATCTTTGTGCCTCTGAGCAAAGAAAGGAGGAATGAGAGTGCATTGGGTCTGTTGAGTCCATCCTTTGTAAGTTAAGAAGGCTAAGCAGCTCAGCAGCCAAGCCATTGTTGTCTAGGATAGCTTTCGTCAACTGGCTCCCTCCAAATGTTGTTAGACTACAACTCCCAGCAACCTTCATTTAGCGGCAGTGAAAGCTGGTTTAGGACACCCTTCCCCCAGCTTGCTGCCCCCTCCAGATGTTTTGGATCGGCCCCAGTCAACATGCCAGCTGGTGGCTGCTGGGAGTTGTAGTCCAAAGCATTTGGAGTGCACCAGATTGGGGAAGGTTGATCTGGTTCAAATCACGTATGTGATATTCCACCCCACAAGAACTTCTTGGCCTTTGCACCACCAGAGGGCTCTTAATACATAAGAACATAATAAGAACCTGGCAGCTGGATCCTGGTGCCCTTCTAGTCCAGCTTCTTGTTCTCCCTTTGGTCAAGAAGATACTTCTGGGAGGCTCACAAGCAGAACAAGTGCTCTTCCCACTTACGACTTCCAGCTGCTGGGAACAAGGCATCCTTCCTCCAACAGTGGAGGATGTAAAGTGCACCTGTTTAGCAGAAGCTAAGCTTGCCTGGATTCAATATTCACTACATTGAGTTTAATGGCAGAAGAAACGGGGGGATATTAATGTGCTGGGCTAAATCACCTGGCTCTTACTGAATCGGGACGACTTATACCTCCATGTTTGGCTTTACATGCAAAAGGTTCGAGGGTCAAAAAGGCAGTTGGAAAAATACATACTAATAAAACTGTACTCGACAGATGAAAGTATATGACGTTTGACATGATTGAGAATCGTGGACCCAGGGACAGAGAATTATAAAGCATCAAAATCGAGATGTGGAAAACATGGAAACAACGAGGAGAGGCAGGACTGAGATGTGGAGATATGCTTCAGAAATCCAGACCGTGGGGAGCTCCCAAAAATTAATAATTATAATTTGGACAATAATTTGGGGTTTTTTATTTTAGTTTTTTATTTTAATTGGGGTATTAGGATTGGATATATTAATTGGATGTTTTTTATTGGAAAATCAATAAAAATGATTTAAAAAACCCAAAAGATCCGAGGGCCAGTTCCTGACACTTTCAGTGAACCATAGCTCAGTGGTCGAGCAGCTGCCATGCATGCAGGTCCCTGGTTCAATCCCCAGCATCTGCAAGCAGCTCTGAAATTCTGGAGAGCTGCTGCCCATCAACGTTGACAATGCCGAGCTAGATGGAACAATTGTCTGACTCGGTATAAGGCAGCTTTGTTATGTTCCTAAGAGGTAGGAAGGCTAAGAAAGGCATCCTCTTGAGAACTTGGAAGGGACAAATACTGTGTCTCCATACAAGGCAGCATCATATCATGCTGCTTTCCATTGCTACAGTTTCTGAGGGAATAGTTATGTCAGTCAGTTGCATCAAAAACAAGATGTTAAAGCAGCTTTTCCCAAACTTGGATCTCCAGCTGTTTTTGGACTACAGTTCCCATCACCCCTGGCCACTGGTCCTGCTATCTAGGGATGATGGGAGTTGTAGTCCAAAAACAGCAGGAGATCCAAGTTTGGGAAACCCTGTGTTTAAGAATATATGGCCATATATTGATGGCCTCTCTGCCTTCAGGCTTTTAGCCCTAAAACCTGTTTCCAGTGTCAGAGCAGAATGGGTGCCTTTGCACACCTGCAGAGTTCTGTACCTGTTCCATTCAATAATCCTGTCATGTTAAGAGACAGACCTTCTAGCTCAGAGGATGTACCTTAGAAGGCAGGCTTCCCCCCACTTCAACTGTACACAAAACTATCAGTGTGCTTCATTTTACAGCAAAATGCATCAGCTATGCACATTGCGGTGCTACAGAATCACCCAGCCATCGTTAAACTCCTAATTGATGCTGAATGTGACCTGGATATCACTGATAATGTAAGAGTTTTATTTTATTTTTAAAGAAATAAACTGTATGGTTTCATGCTATTGATATACGATCTACGTGTCCAAAATGTTAAGAGACCATCAGTGCTCCACCATAGAGTAATAGGCCCTCATTAATACTAGCTCCTTATTTTCTGTTTTTACCCAGAGGCAGCAGAGCCCACTGCATATTGCTGCAGAGCATGGGAGACAGGACATTGCTGAGATGATTCTTATCGCTGGGGTGAACTTAAAACTAACAGACAAGGTAATAATTCCGTTGCAGACAAGTAGCACCTTCTGTCATGGTTGGAATATAAAGCAGGTAATCAGCATACAGATATTTGAACGGAAACATTAATATTATTTTGAACTTCAGAAAAAATTGAAGGCAGATGACACTCAAAAGAAGTTTTAATAAAGAAAAGAAACCATGTGATTCCCAGGAACTGGAATTCAGTGGTATGCCATCCTGATTTGTAGGCATCGATAGCCTTATGCTCGAGGTATCCACCTCACCTCTTTTTAAAGCCATCCACGTTGGCAGACACTACTATGACTTTGTGGTGGGGAATTCTGTAGTTTAGCCAAGCACTGTGTTATTTGGTTGGTTGGTATGTTTTCATTTGTTGTCTATCCTGAATTGCCCACCATGGTTTTTGCCAGAGTCTTGCAGAGGAGCCTTGCAGAGGAGGAAAGCAGAGCAACATTTTTTGCAATCTTGCAAAGTTGGAATGGCATGACCCGGCAATGGACCGAGCACATTAGGCAGTTGTCATACGATTGTGCATGGGTGAATGAGCCCCAAACGGCAGAACCTTTCTCTCTCATTTCCTTCCAATTGGATTCCTTTTTTCACTTGCTGCAGGGAGCTTATGAAATTTGCCTGGTCCCCTGTTCAAAATTTGGACAAAAACACATTTCCCTCCCTGAAGCAACTCCTTGCAGGTTGCTCTCCAAAAGCTTTAAAATAACATATATATACGTATGTTAAATTTCTGGAGAAATATCACAAGGTCATATTATGCATCTATCAATCTATCATCAGTGGAAAATGGGCCATATGGCAGAAGTCAAACCACTTGGAGCTTTCTTCCTTACAATCAAGTGGTATATATTTTTATGAGCTAAATACTGTTTGTTCATTTAAGAAAGTGATAAATGCATTAATGCTGTTGTGCGATTATTGCTGTGAGATTTGGAAAGCCTATCCAGACACATAGTGGCTGATGTGTTTTCAACTTGTCTTATTTTAATGGTATTTTACATGTTTTTAATTACTTGTTTTTAAGCTTTTTATTGATAATCTTAATATTCATTGTAAAGCATGTTTTATTACCATCAAGCGGTGTATAAGTTTTGCTAAATAATAATAAAATAATGTTTCCTTCTCCTGCTCTTACCTTTTGATTTCAGCAAGGTAAAACATCCCTAGATATTGCTGCCCGTGGCAACCACATCAACCTGGCTGACATGATCATCAAAGCAGATAGGTTTTACAAATGGGAAAAGGTAGGTGGGCATTATGGAATATCCAAACATTCATGTATGCAGTGGTACCTCAGAAGTCAAACAAAATTAGTTCCAGAAGTCCGTTCGACTTCCAGAACCTTCAGAAACAAAAGCGCGGCTCCTGATTGGCTGCAGGAAGCTCCTGCAACCAATTGGAAGTCACAGAAGCCCTGTCGGACATTTGGGTTCCAAAGAATGTTTGCGAACTAGAACACTCACTTCAGGATTTGCAGTGTTCGGGAGCCAAAATGTCCAAGTACCAAGGCGTTCGGGATCCAAGGTACGAGTGTGCGTGTGTGTGTATCTCTATCTCTATCTCTATGGGCTTGTAGGAATGGAATGTTCACAGATACAGCTGCTGAAGGGAAAGGTGTCAGCAACAGAATGTTGATAAGCAGTGCAGGTGCTATGAACGAAAGGAGAGGTCAGTTTGGCTCGAGTAGAGATGACAAAGAAGAGTGTGCTCTTGGCAAGGGCAAAGCATGTGCTTTACAGAGGGTGGTCCTCTTTTTGAAGATCTGTCAGAGGCAACCTTATGTTTAAAGGTGTCTTCCATTTGAATGGCTGTCTGGTCCAAATGTGAAGATAAAGAACTCTAAGGCAGGAGAAAAGGAAAGGGGGCCTTGAAGTTGCCCATCAATGGTTAGAAACACCAGGTAAAAGGTAAAGGACCCCTGGACGGTTAAGTCCAGTCAAAGCTGACTATGAGGTTGCGGTGGTCATCTCGCTTTCAGGCTGAGGGAGCCAGCATTTATTCAAGACAGCTTTTCAGGTCATGTGGCCAGCAGGACTAAACCGCTTCTGGCACAATGGAACACTGTGACAGAAACCAGAACACACGGAAACACCGTATACCTTCCCACCACAGCGGTGCCTATTTATCTACTTGCACTGGTGTGCTTTTGAACTGCTAGGTTGGCAGGAGCTGGGGCAGAGCAACAGGAACTCACACTGTCGTGGGGATTCGAACCACTGACCTTCTGATCAGCAAGCAAACTCAGCAGGCAGGCACCTCCTTCACTCTGCACCCCCCTTAGAGCCATTATAGACAGCTTGGAGAAAACATTTGTCAGTAGTAGGGGGAATTAAATTTTGGGGGGAAATTCAAGTTAGCAGCAAATCAGCTCTTGCTACTTTTTTTGTAGGATAATCTGAACAGCGACTCCGACTCCTGGGTAGCCAAGCACTTAACCTTCAAGCAGGACCACCGGATGGAGACACAGCACATCCGCTCCGTCATGTGGAGGCTTGCGACCAAATACCTCAAACCCAACGAGTGGAAGAAGCTGGCACATTACTGGAAATTCACCGAGGCTCATATCAGAGCCATTGAGCACCAGTGGGCAGGTAGGTCGGTTGCTCAGACGAAGCACCTGCCCGTACACTTTTAGGAAGAGTGTTTCCCAGCTCCTACCTACCTGGAGATTGAACCAGGAACCTTCTGTGTGCAAAGCAGTTAACAGCCCATCCCCGATCACTCACACAGAAGGCATGTAGGAGGGTTTTCTGAGAGGCTCCCTGCTGCCTCTCTGCATGAGTCACTGCTGTGGACTTGCCCGCTGCCAATGGAGGGCTACAACTCAGGCAGAAAGCACAGAGAGTGGTGCTTTGAGGTCAGCTTAATCCCAGTGCCTGAGCGTGTAAACAGTAAAATTTTGCCCCTCACCAATCAAAATGTTTGGGGAACACTTTTAAAGACAGATTCAATAGCCTAATATTAGACGCAAATTTGTGAAGTAAGGAGGAGGTGCTTGGAGGTTTGTGAAAGGAACCCCCCTGCCTTCTCAAACAACTGCTCTCCAGGATCTGCCTTTGCCAACCTTGGCCACATTTACACAATATATACTTAAAGCACTATGGTAACTTAAACAGTCATGGCTACCCCAAAATAATCCTGGGAGCTGCTATTAAGAGTGCTGAGCGTTGTTAGGAGACCCTTAGTCCCCTTCACCAAACTACAGTTCCCAGAGTTCCCTGAGGTGATTGTTAAACCACTCTGGGAATTGTGGCTGTGTGGTGGGAATAGGGGTCTCCTCACAACTCTCAGCACCCTTTGACACACTACACTTCCCAGGATCCTTTGGGGGAAGCCATGACTAAACAGTGCTACCATACTGCTTTAAATGTGTGGTGTAAATGTGGCCCTGGGGTCTTCCAGCTGTTTTGGGTGATCATCTCTCATCAGCTGCAGCCTGATAGCACTGAAATCCAAAACAGCTGGAGGACACGGAGATGGTGACAGCTGTGGTAGATAGTATTCTCCCAAGCTGGTGAGCCCTGTCCCAAATTGTAGGCATTTTTCCTATAACAAAGAATCTGGTTGTGACTATTCCAAGTCAAGTCCACAGCTAACCACTCTTCACACTTATGCCATAAGACACTATGAATCATTTAAGGGTCTTTGTATTTGTGTGTGCACCTGCTATCCCCCATTCTTCTTTCTAGGCAGCAAAAGCTACAGAGAACACGGTCATAGGATGTTGCTCATTTGGCTCCATAGCGTGATTATGGCAGGGGAAAACCCAGTCAAAGGACTGTATGAAGGCCTGGTGGGCATCGGAAGAAGAGACTTGGCAGGTAAGGGTCGCCTGGCTTTGCATGAGATTAGCTGGGCTATCCAGCTCATCTTTATCAGTGTCAGCTGAATTTTATCCTGTAAAAAGTAGGCATGCTTAAGCCTTGTTCCTTATCGTTAAGGAAATGTGTTGTACTGTTTAGTGTGTTGCACTAGGACGTGTGTGATCTGGGTTCAAATCCCTACTGGGCAACCTTAGGCCAGTCACTGCCTCTCGGCATAACTGACCTCATAGGGTTGTTGTGAGAATAAAATGGGGGTTGGGGGGTGGAGAACCATGTATGACACCTTGAATTCCTTGGAAGAAGAGTATTGTTATGTATGCAAGAAATAAATAAATAAAGGCTATCACTCAAAATCTCTCAGAAAGAATTAAGACTTCTTCTTCAAGCCTAGTTTAGCATAGATGGCTATCAAGAAATCTGAAGGACGTAAGAACTGCATTTTGTTTTCAAACAGAAAGCATCAGGAAACAGGCGAATGCAGACTCCACCTCACCAAGGAAGTGCACCGCGATGTGATACCAGTTAAGAGCACAGGAAACCTCCTGTTTTCACTGCTTCAGAAGTTTCACGCTGGAGCCATAGCAAGCAAAATGGACAATTTCTGAACTGTTGGTCTGAAAGTATCCATAAACTCTTTCTCCAAGGGCTTCTTGCCATAGCAAATGGCAACCGTATCCACTCTCCGCTCAAGATCAGGTAACAATGCAAGTTGGTACATCAACAGGCTCTGCTCACAGCAATGCATTCTTTATAGTAAAGAGAAGGCACGATTCTCAAAACATGGGAGACCAGGAAGTGAAATATACACCATATTTTCCAGATCTAAAACTAAGGTTACAATCTCGAGTTCCGGGATGGCCCAGGATGTTTTGCCGCTTCAGGAAAACTCGCCACTGCACCCAATCCCTCTCCACAACTGTAGCCTGCCTGTGACAGAGGAGGTGGGTTTGTGGCAACCACGTAGGAGGCAGCAATGGTGAACAGCATGCTCTTCTATCTCAGTTAGGCCATCAGAGGCAACTGTCTTCATGGCTGGGCCAGCCCTGCTTGAGTAAACCTTGTTAAATCAATATAAATTACTGATCAGCAAATGCTGTTAAGAGTGTAATGGGACATGCATAACAATGTTTCTCAGCTGGAAAATCTCATTGTGAAATAAGAAAACTCTGCAATTCTCCTGGTTTTTCTAAACGCACCTCCATTGTGGTAGGGGTAGCTACAAATGCAGGGAAAAAACTGATTTAAGTTTCACTAAAGAATTATGGCATTATGTTCCACCATTGGAGACTGCACAGAGAGAAACGCCTAGAATTCTGCACTTGTGCCAGTCTGGTGCTAGCGAGCCACGTTTATTTCTCAGTGTAAGCTGCTTACATTTCTCCCATGCAGGCATATTTTTTTAAAAAAACAAGAATTTTATGAAGAAGTCCCACCCACCCTCGGACCTCTCCCTGTGCAAAAAAGCCAAGGACACCATCGGGTCAGAGTTAAGTGTTTGTTAGTTCCACGGACTCCAAGAGATACAATTAGATGCATGCTTACTTTGGGTTGGACTGTGGCCTAGGTTAGCAGATCTTTTTCCAGTCTGAGGACTATATTCCCTCCTGGACAACCTCCAGGGACCCTTTTGCCAGCAGCAGGCAGGGCCAGAAGTGAAAACCGGCTGGAGGCCCAAGTGTGACACTAGGGTTGCTCTATTTCAAAAAGTGAAAATCTAGACACAAAAGCTGTAAAACTTTTGTGTGTGTGTGTGTGGCAAAGTTATGAGCTATCCAGGGTTTCAACAGGGGTCTCTCCTCTCCTCCACCCTGGAGATTGAACCCGAGACCTTCTGCAGGCAAGACAGATGCTCTAGCAAGGGTCCTTCTACTGAAGAAAACACATCTTTTCCTTTAACTCTTATGGAGTATTTGTGTGTCTGCAAACAGATGCCCGAGCTGCATGCTTCTCAAGCACAAGAATGCCCTTTGAGTGTTACAGCAGAAGACGAATCAGCCATTTATTTTATGTTCTTCATGAAGCAGATTTCGTATGAACTTGGATGGAGCATGAGACTTCAGTGCCTAATAAACAGTGGGCAGCTACCTCATGCTTTTTGCACCATGTCTCTCCCCCCCCCCTCCCCGGAAGGAGTAGCTTGACTCAGTCCATGTGAAATATACTAGGGTCGACTTGATTTAGAACTGCATACTAAGAACCAAAGCCAATACTTTGGTAATCCATGCTTAAACTCTTATTTTTGTACACCTTAGAGCAGAGGTGGAACTTTGTAGCCCCCCCCCCTGAAGTTGATGGACTCCAACTCCCATCGTCCTTGACCCATCGGGCCATGCTGGCTGATGGGAGTTGAAGTCCAACAAAATCAGGAAGGCCACAGGTTCCCTAACTTTTGCCTTTGAGCTATGCATATGGAAAGAAAGCTGGATAGCCAAATGCTCCTCCTCAGCGTATCAACAGCTACAAGTTCACTGAAAGGGGGAACTATCAGCTTCAGATTCTATAAAGTGATTCTATACAGGCAGGGCCAAACACGGCCCAGGGTTCATTCCAGTCAGCACAGATAGGATGGTCACCTCTTTGTATTTACCAACAGTATACTTTTCTTAAACTTGTCATGAAGTTTTGTATTTTTTAAAAAGTGCAAGCATAACATCTGGTTTTCAAATAAACTTATTTTTTCCCTTAACCATTCCCCCCCTCTCTTTTTTTAATTAAACAGAATCATCGTATCTCCTCAGATCCTGGGGTAACCACTAAATTGAGACGTTTGGGCTATTTGAAGTGTATTTATGGTACAGATCAGACTTTGTGAAGCTGGTGCCCTCCATGTGACTCCCATCAGCCCCACCACATAATGGCTAAGACTGATGGGAGTTGTAGTTGAAAACACCCACAGAACACTCAGTTAAATGAAGCCTGATAGTCTTATATTTAAAATTCAAACACAGTACCAAATATATGTTTATAGCTGTGTAGGCAGCACAGTTACCATGCACACTCCTGTTGATGGCAGAGGAGCCTTTTTTCCCAAACTGAATTTTTATTCAAAAAAAATTAGAAAGCAAGACAATAAAAAACAAATGCGTTATAACCTCAAATTAAAGCATTAACTGGCAACCATATAAAAAGAAAAATAATAATAGCAATATTGGCACTTCAATTTTTAAACTAAATATCCTATGAATTGTAAGTGAACTTGCAGACATACATAATTCACTCATGATACATACATCCCCCTCTCTGCATGGATATATAAGATTATCCTCTTTAAGAACACAATCGTGAAGGCTTTGGTAGCAAAAGTTCATCTCAGACTGTTGTTTCTAAAACAAGTCATCCAAAGTGATACCCTTAACTCTTTTTTAATAATCTGAATTCAGCTCATTTAAACTGTGATGTGACCGAGTGTCCGTAGTTGCATTTCATTTAATGAAATCAGTCCAACCTATTTTAAAGGACACAGTTCTAACCGGTTAAGTACTAAGGAATCAAGGCAAACTGAAAAAGATGCAATTGGATGAGAAGACTTCCAAAAGAAGAAGAAAAGGATAAGACCCTCTGGATGAAGAGATTCTGCAAGTCCCAAGGACTATGACTGCTGCTGCTGCTGCTGCTGCTGCTGCTCTTGCTCACTGCTGGCCTGGAGATTGGCTTTCTGGACTTCAAGTTCTTCTGCACTGACCATGGAAGGGTCAATTGCGGCATATCTAGTACCATGGAATTGAAGTAGGTGGATCTACAGAATAGGAAAAATAGGCAAAGTGGCACATATTCTGTAAGTCGCAGCACTCTGTGATTATTTGTTTCATAGAATGCATATACCACTTGACTGTAAAAAACAACCACCTCACAGCAGTTTATAAAAAGTTGAATCAGTGATAAACTGATCGGCATTCTACATATCTGAGGTGGTTTGTCTTAACAGGAATGTTTTCAGTAGGCACTGAAAAGAGCCCAGTGAAAGTGCTTGCCTGGTGTCAATAGGCAGGGAGTTCCAAAGTGTAAGGCACTGTCGCACTAAAAGATCTAGTTCTTAAATGCAGAACGAATATTATATGGCGCCTGTAGCAGTGCTTGTTCCACTTTAAAAAAAAGAGGGAAAACCAACCACTGCTGGTGCAAGCTCCACAGGTTTCACACCATCTGAAGGGTTTGCGGTCTTCTAGGAAGAGGCAGGAACCACTCCCAGGGGCAGCACAAGCCAAATGGAGTCAGCTCTATGGAGCAGCATATTTGAACAATGCCAGACATGTCCATATAACACCCAAACTCCAAATGACTCCAGGAGAGGAACATTTGGCAGTGCCACAAATCTTCTATTACCCTGTGTTTGGCGGTGGCCGGAGGGGGGGGGATATTTTCTTAAAACCCATAGTAGTGTTCCTGCAGCCCAATAATAGAAACCTCTTGACCTTCCCTCCTTTTCTCTCCTTCATGCAACATGTCTGCCTCCATCGGATGGGGATTTGTAATAACGTCCCCCCCCGCCCAGCTTTACTCATCCTCTGATAATCCGTCAGCAATGTTAACACCACAATGCTTGCATAAACCCCTTTGGCAATGCGGGCAGAGCTCTGTGGTTTCCAAACAACAGCTGAGAAATTTAAAGCTACAGACTTACTTGGACGTAGAGGTTTACTTCGGCACTCCTGCAAAGATATGGGAAATTGCCCCCTGTCTTGAGGTGAGCTCTTCTAGCATTGGGATACAGCTTATACATCTCTTCTTTCGCTTCGGTGGAAAGAGCACTCTGGTCAAACACCTAAAAAAACAAGCATTCCATGCTAAGAACTGCCTGTAGATCCCATGCATTCTAACAGAGAGAATTTTTTTCTGTTTAGAACAGGGGTGGCCCTCTACATTGTCAGTGAACTACAGCTCCCATCATCCCTTGCCACTAGCCATTGGAGTTCAGCAACATTTGTGGGGGCACAGGTTAGCCACTTGTGCTTTGGAAGTTCAGCTGTGCAACTCAATCTGCTGCTGACTGTCAAAGGGTCCTTGATAGCTCAGCCAGTAGAGCATGAGACTCTTAATTTCAGGGTCATGAGTCCCAGATGAAAAAGTTGCAACTGAAAAAGGTCAACAGCACACAGCTTTTGGGGGGGGGGATAGGTAATGCCAACTGACCTCAAGCCCCATGCTTCCTACACCTTAGTTAAACTCTCCTTCTGTATTCACTTTTATGTGTTACAACATTTGATGCCAGAGAAGGAGTTGTGCTGAGCCATCGCTGTGTTGAAGGAACATCCACTTCCAAGATGTTTGCTACAGATTATGAAATGATTCTGCCCCGACAGCATCTGTCGTTTATAAGTAGCACTATTATCCCACCTCTTATAACTGGACAAAGTAGTCCTATAGGGACACAGCTATGTTTTAAATATAGGCATGCTCCTGCTGATGTTCTCTCCATTTCCAAAGCTGGACCTTGCATCTTCCTAGAATGATGTTCAATAAGTGTTCCTCTCCCAATCCCACATCCTAAATAAGAGATAACTTACATCCATGATAGTCACAGGAATGTCTCTGATTTTATGAGGTTCCACGTAGGAATTTTGGCAGTTGAGGGTAAGTCTTGAAGCGAGCTCACTCTGACCCAGGCTTTCCAGCTTTCAGAAAAAATAAATTAATTCAAAAGAAGGTTGTGAATTTGTTTCAAGGCAGGGCAATAAAGAAATAACCAAGCTTATCACAACATCTGAGAGTTTGAAGCACATTTGCCCCACTCTTCACAGCCAAAGAGGCTCCCAGAACAGTCATAAGCAAGAATAAGTTTAAAAAGGACAAACCATGCCTAAAGTTTAATGTGCAAAAGACATGGCACTGAAGGAAGAAAGGATGAAGGAAATAACCAATATTAGATGGGATTTCAGCATGCAAATCTTAAAGCAAAGTCATACAACTGGGAATCCTCACCCTATCAACCATGAAATCAATGCCATCAGCCATTTCGGTATCTACAGGACCAGATGCAAAATTCCCAAGGACAATTTTCTTCAGCATGAAGGCAGGCATTAGCCAAAAGCTGAAAAGAGAATTATAGAAAGGTCAAAAATTTTGTCGCTTTCTCCTTCCTCCAGGAGCACTGGATTGTCATGAGAAACATTTTGTATAAACCGTGCAAACGTTCAAACACAAGACATACTGAACTCCCTCTGCATTAAAGCATGTACTTGTGACTGCCTGCATTAATACAACAACAGAAGGGATTTTTTCTATACAGTGGTGCCTCGCAAGACGAAATTAATTCGTTCCGCAAGTTTTGTTGTCTTGCGATTTTTTTCGTCTTGCGAAGCACAGTGTCGGAAAAGTTTTGGGAAAGCTTCAAAAATCACCAAAGTCTTCAAAAACCTCAAAAAAGGCTACCACACCGCATGCTATGAGTTGCTCCTCGAAGTCAAGTCGCAACTGTATTAACGGTTTTAAGAAAAAGGAAACAAACTTGCAAGACGTTTCCGTCTTGCGAAGCAAGCCCATAGGGAAAATCGTCTTGCGAAGCAACTCAAAAAACCAAAAACCCTTTCATCTAGTGAGTTTTCCGTCTTGCGAGGCATTCATCTTGCGAGGTACCACTGTATATATATCATAACATTTATGGGCTTCAAAAGCTAATTCTAAGAAGCGGAGCAGTTCTTCATATTTTTTTTAAAAAAAATGCTTTGCAAAGGCCAAGCTGTATTTGCCATAACTCCACGTAACCCAAAGTTCACAAACAGTAGGCAGGAAGTGGCCCTTATGCCCATCTAAAGAACAACCCAAAAGCTATTTGTTTTGCCTACATACATCTCTCACCTGTTTGCCGTCCATGTCTGGTTGAAAATGGAGGTGTCGCTGAAAGCGTTGCACAGAATCAGAGACTGGACTCTGGGAGACTTGTGAGTGTATTCAGCAAATTTCTGAGCAAGGAAGCCCCCCAAGGAAGCACCAAAGACGTGGACCTAATTTTAAAAGTAAAAGATACCGCAATAAATAACAGCAACATCCTTTGGCTAGCTGTTTTTATTAAGGCATTTTGTATGACATTTTGCATTCAAAAGCACTTGAAAGCTAGGCCAGTATTATGATTGTATTGCAGGTGGAAAGTGGAGGGAGACTGGCTTGCCGAAGACTACCTGGTGAGAGTCAATGACAGAGATGCATTTTAAACCAGGTGGTTTCTCATTCATACTTGGCTCTTAAGGACTACGCCAGGAGTAGCCAATGTGGTGCTCTGCAGATGTTGTTGGACTACAACTCCTATCATCCTCAACCACAGGCCATGCTGGCTGGAGTTGGTAAGAGTTGGAGTCCAACAACATCTGGAGGGCTCCACCAGCCTGGCTGCCCTTGCACTATGCCAAACCACAGGGGTGAGGAACCTTTTTCATCCCAAGGGTTGCATTCCCTTCTGGGCAACCACGACAGTATAGTAGCCTGGTTTCTTTACACTCACACACCCCTCTCTATCCTCCATCTAGGCAAGCAAGAGGCACTATTACAGTTCAGTGAAATATTCCTGCCAAGTAAAGCACTCAAGGGGTGAATCAAGACCAGTGAAGTGTGTGGCTTGGGGAGTGCACCAAGGGCTGGCTAGAGAGATTTGGGGGCATCGCAACCAGCTCCTGGGCCTGCAGTTTCCCAGGCCCTGCTATAATCGCTCTCATAGTATTTTGTAGAGAAAGTTGTTCCAAATAAGATTATCCTCCCCATTTGGGATTTCCCAAAGTTTATCAACTACATTCATAGACAATGGCCTCGCAGAAATAAAGTAAGGTCTACAAGACAGAAACATATTTCCATTTTTCTATAAATCACCCTGGGGCCATTTCAACGAAACGTGGGCAGGGGGTATATAAATTCAAAAATAATTTATGCTCTTTCACACACAGCTTATGCAAGCTTCCATTCAACAGATAATATAAACCATTTTAGAGAAAATAGATTTTGGAAGATTTATTACAATTTAAGAACAGCCAAGTCCTACCCAGAATATGCTGTTTACCGCATTTTGCACCCCATAGGACGCTCCGGCCCATAGGACGCACCTAGTTTTTTGGGGGGAAATAAAGAAAAAAAAATATTTCCCCCCCCAGGTGCGGGGCTGGAAGAACCAGGTCGGGGAACAGTGGGAAGGCACGCTCTGCCTCCCCGCTGTCCCCCGAGCTTGTGGGGCTGGCGATGGGGAGAAGTGTGCTGATCCCGGGACTGCAGGCAGCTCTGCCCCACCATCCGGAGCGGGGCGGGACTTCGCGCCCCGCTCCCGATGGCTGCGCAGAGCTGCGCTGATCCCAGGACTGCAGGCAGCTCTGCGCGGCCATCGGGAGCGGGGCGGGGCTTCGCGCCCGGCTCCCAGTGGCCGCGCAGAGCTGCGCTGATCCCGGGACTGCAGGCAGCTCTGCACAACCCTCGGAGCCGGTCTCCCGAGGGTTGCACAGAGCTTCCTGAAGCCTGGAGAGCGAGAGGGGTCGGTGCGCACCGACCCCTCTCGCTCTCCCAGGCTTCAGTGAAAGCCTGCATTCGCCCCATAGGACGCACACACATTTCCCCTTCATTTTTGGAGGGGAAAACGTGCGTCCTATAGGGCGAAAAATACGGTACTTAGAAAAGGTCCTGAAAAAAGAGCAACCAAAAAAATCAATAAATGGGGTTGGAAAATAACAGGAGAGGGCTCTCTTTTGTTGGAGCAATTAAGGTTATTCTGAATAAACTCTAGGCTTTTTACCTAACATTTCTATTGTAAGCACAGGCTATTTGTCAATCTCAGGGCACTAACTTTATCCAGCTGTAGATGGTCTAATAGTTTTCTGAATCCATCGCAGAACTCAAAAATTTCCCAGTAAACTGGATACTGCAGCTAAGATTAGAAAGGTAGGTTAACAATGGTGACATGAACAAAGACAAAGATGTAAAAACATGCATTTTAACCCTCTCCACCAGTAAGAATTTAAGAACCAGCTAGCAACTTAGACACCTGCATCATATATGGGGAGAAGCCCACCTTGTACGAGGTCAAAGCATACTATGAAGCAACCTGCAGCCCTTCAGATGTTGTTAGGTTCCCATCAGTCTCAACTAGAGCAGTCAACAGTAAAGCATTATGGCAGTTGCCATCCAACAAGATCTGGAGGGCCAAAAGTTCCGTACCCTTGTGATAAAGCAAGCTCAGCTGAAAACCCATTATTCTCCACATTATTCTCTGCCATCCAAGTCTGGATTTTTCAATATTCAATGATTACCGTATTTTTCGCCCCATAGGACACACCGGCCCATAGGACACACCTAGGGGGGTTTTTTGGGGGGGGACAAAGGGGGGAATTATTTCCCCCCCCAGGCGTGGGGCTGGGACGGGAGATGCCCGAGCTTCCCCCGACCCCAGCCCCCAGAACAGGCTGCTATCCACAAGCCTAGGGAGCCCGGCGGGAAGTCGCGCCGGTCTCCCCAGGCTTGCGGATATCTGTCCCCGAGCTTGTGGGGCTGGAGGTGGGGAGAAGCGTGCTTCTCCCCACCGCCAGCCTCCAAACCAGGTTGGGGAATAGTGGGATGGCAGCGCTCCGCCTCCCCGCTGTCCCCCGAGCTTGTGGGGCTGCCTGATATCTGCACAAAGCCCGGGGTGCGCTGTGCAGTGCGCCCCAGGCTTCGGGATGCAGGCTGCTATCCGTAAGCCTTGGGAGCCCGAAGAGAACCCCCATGGAGCTCCCAAGACTTGCGGATAGCTTCCTGAAGCCTGGAGAGCGAGAGGGGTCGGTGCGCACCGACCCCTCTCACTCTCCAGACTTCAGCGAAAGCCTGCATTCACTCCATAGGACGCACACACATTTCCCCTTCATTTTTGGAGGGGGAAAAGTGTGTCCTATAGGGTGAAAAATACGGTAATTTTTCATTTTTAGTTTTACCCACTAGCCCCATGGTTCCCAATGGGGCAATTTGATTTTTAAGGGGGGCAATTCAAGAATGAGTTATCAACAGTTAATGGCCTTTTAGGCTTCTTCCACATGAATAGGAGTTCACTTTTTGAATAATAAGAATTATGTGTCATTGGGGGAGGCACCAGGATTTTAGAGATGCTTAGGTGGGGCATGGCCAAAAAAAAGTTGGGAGCCATTACACTAGCCCCTAGCCTCTTAAAGTTTTACTCACTGGCCTCTGAAAGGCAACACTAATAGGGGGGAAATGCACAAGTTTGCACCCCCATCTACGTTTCAAAACAATTTCATTAGATGTAGTTACAGAAAAGGTCAGCCATAGTCTACATTTTCAAGAAGTCTACTCATGTTCTCAAGCTGGTGCTTTCCAGATGCTTTGGACTACAATTCCCATCAGCCTCAGCCAGTATAGCTGGGGCTGTTGGAAGCCACTGTATTTAGAGGACACTAGGCTGAGGAAGTTTATTCTGGTTTGTGATCATTTTTATAACAGTACAACAAGCTTTTTTTTTTTTATCTCTCAAAGCATAGTTGTGCAGTTTTTATTTTGAGTCTCACAATAATTTAAAAAGATTCAGCTCCTGAATAAACATGATTTCCCCTGTATAAACTATTTGAATTTTGTACAACAGTACAGTACAACAAGCTTAAGTAGCCCTGGAATCCAGAAGCTAAACCAACCTAGACTCTCCAAATGTCACCTGAGATTCACTATTCTCCAGTGGATGGGAGTTCCAAGAGCTTTGCTGACATGCATAAAATGAGCACATGGGAGAGAAGTAGGAGGGAGCCCCTGATCAATCTTCTATCACTACAGGGAAAAGATATGCACCTCCCAAGAGATGTATATCCTAAATTTTAAGCCTCAGCTCTTAAGACGCTCTCTGTTCTATAAGGCTGGAATTCTAATCTGAATTACCAAAAGGGATTAGATGGTGTTGACCCAGAGATATCCTGCCTTGGAGGAATGTTCTCTCATTAAATAAAACCACCAAGGTTAAATGCAACCTGAAAACCCTTAGTATCAAATTTCAGAGCAGGCTTTAGGGACAAAATATGCACTCAAGTAATGTAGGCACATGAAAAAGCTGCATGACCAGAATTCCAAAGGACAGGCTTGGATGGCCGTAGCGGAAATCTAGTACATTTCATACTGCTTTGAGAACATACATAAAAAGACAGATTTGCTCAAATGCTGAGAATTTCAGGGTTCTCCTGAAGATACTTACAGCAATGACTCTGTAACCCCATCCAGACAAGGCTAAAATCTGCTGGAAGAAAACATCAGCCGTTCCACTGACAGGTGGGAGAAATATAAGGGGGCACCGAATATTACGGGGTCCTGCATCATAGAGCGACCAAACTTTACTGTCATCGTCATCTACTATAATCTGTAAAATAAATGCAGAGAAGGTAAAAATGGCTTCTTCTGATGCACATAGTAGTTAGTATTCCTTCAGCACAGCCATCATTGAAATCTGGGTGGTGGTGTCATTGGGGCAGGATTGGGGGGGGTAGATAACCATGGCACCAAATGAGCAGAATGAGCTCCCCAAATACAGTAGGTCTGGCTTAACACAATCTAAAGCAAAATTAATGCAGAGTAGCATCTAAAAGGGGGGGGGGGGGAGAGACAGACAGACAGACAGACGGAATAAGACAATTAACTTCAGAGTCTAAAATTTTCTGCTACTCTGATTCCAGGAATCTCTTCTCTGCTTTACATTTAAAAATGGACTGCTTGCAAAGTAGTCTTAGCTTGTCACGTCTTATGTTTACACAGCCTACTGAAACACATCTGGAGGCAGAAGAAGTGCAACTGTGAAATATAATCAGTTGCTTTTCAACCAGCTCCATGAACGAGCCATTTGGCTGCTTTGCAACTGATTCTGTGTAAGCCACACAACCTGCCACTGCAAGGTATTATCCACATGTAACATGCACAATCCTTTGCAAGATCCTGTCATGCAAAGAATTAATGGCTTTGCCATGCCCACTCCAGACTGGGCTTCAAAAATAGCTTTATAAAAATGATCTCCCTCCCTTCTCTCTGACTGTTTAGACCCCTCCAGACAATACTGTTGTGGATCCAAATATGCCTTCCCCACCCCAAAACGGTCACAGGCCAAAGCAAAGTTAATGTACTCAATACAAATGTGATACGCCAACGCAGAAGAGCAGGCATGGAACTCAATCATGTGAGCATCAGGACATTCTGCTTTGGAACAGATCCAAGTTAGAAAAGACGTAAGCAAATCTAAAATATTCAGAAGTCAGACTTTCTCTGCTCTCCCAACGCGTCATCACCAAATCATGAGACTGAAAAAATATTGGGGGATGGAAAGAGAGTGGTTTTGCTCTTCAAGCTTCAGAGGAAAGAAACATGCAGCTGGCTTCCTTTTTTAGACACTGCAGGTTGAGCAAGGAAACAAGACTCTCTCAGCAGCCATTTCAGATCCAAAACCACTCAGTACAAAGGAGTTGCTCAGATAAGAAAATAATTGGTTAATGGATGCATGTAAAACACCTACACCATGGGTTGCCAGTGTGGTGCCCTCCAGATGTTATCAAACTACATTTTCCTTAATCCCTGGCCACTGGCCATGCTGACTATGACTGATGGGATTGGAAGACCAAGAATATCTATAGGGCACCACTTTGATCAACCTGGATTTACATTCATTAAAACGGGAATGGCTGCTCTGTGGCCTTCCAGATGTTGAATTCCACCTCCCATCAACCCCAGTTAGCCTGGCCAATGGTGAAAGATGATGGGAGCCATTGGAGAGCCATCCCAAATTAAAAGATGGGCACAATTCATTGCATGTCTACTTAGAAGTAAATCCCATTAAGTTCAATAGAACTTGCCCCGAGTGTGCAGCCCAAAGTTATTTTTTTTTAATGTTGCTTTGGCTTTAATATGAACATTGCTCTGAAGATGGGTCACAATTATAAACTAACCATGATATTAGAAGTGCTTTAACTTTACTCGTTAAGATTTACTGAAGTACATTCTGTGTCCACTTTATCCAGGAATGTTTAGTGCAATAAGCTCCAGGTTTTTATAATAATCCCTTCACTTCCAAGAGGCTAAAAAAATATGGGTGAAATCCAATTGTGGTGTTCCTTGCAGTCCCCTCCATGCTCCAAAGATCTGTTCTGGAGGGTTCAGTGATCCTCCAAAATAGATAAAGGGGAATGGAAGGCAAACCTTGTTGTGTCCAGACGGCATTTCATTGGATCTTGCCCTATGTCAGGGGTCAGCAACCTTTCTCAGCTGTGGTCCGGTCCACCGTCTCTTAGACCATGTGGTGGGCCGGACTATATTTTGGAAAAAAATAATAATGAACGAATTCCTATGCCCCACAAATACCCCACAAATTATAAATAAAAGGACACATTATACTCATGTAAAAACACGCTGATTCCCAGACCGTCCGCGGGCTGGATTGAGGTGGTGATTGGGCTGCATCTGGCCCCTGGGCCTTAGGTTGCCTACTCCTGCCCTATGTGTTTACTCTCAATACAGTATTCCATAACATGAATAAGGAAAACTCTCACCCTATGTTTAAGTCAATTACAAAACCCACATTAATTTATCTGATTGCAGATTACACCAAAATCTTCTGTGTATAAAAATGTCCAGTTTATTCAATCATTGTCAAGTTAGTTGAACTTCTCTAGCTGGAAACAATAGCACAAATTCAGCTGTTCCTCCTCCACCACCACCACACAACGCCTCTATTAACATCTGAAAGGAAAGCAGCTGGCAAAACCTTAAGAGCTGGTTAGCTAGATGTCTCTGGTCTGCAGTAAAAGCTGTACTTGAGGAAGCATGTGAAAGATCACATGTTGCTAGAAAATCTTGCACTGTTCACCTAAAACAAAAAAGACTCAGAGATAATCCTAAACAGGGCTGCATGCCAAAAATCCAATACCAACAAAGTTCCTGTCCAGTCTCCTTTTCACTTTTTTTTTTGTATTAGAGAGAATTTCCTGTAGAGGTGTATCCCACTGAACAGAAGTGCTTGAATGCAGGTCTACTCAGCTTACAATATTAGCCCTGATTCATACTATCTTTTCTAATCACAAACCACCCAAGAGATTTCAGCCTGTACATTCCAGACAGCCAAAAGATTCTCTGAATGCATGCTCACTGCTGAGATGATATTGAGTTCACCACATCACATGATGCTGTTTTCCAGACATGCCGTAACCCAGTGGCTGAACATATGCTTTTTGATGCAAAGGCTCCCATGTTCAATCTTTGGCATCTTCAGGTAGGGTGTGGAAAGACCCCTGACTAATATCCTAGAGAGCCACTGCTGCCTACCTAATCCACACTTTTCAAAATAGGATGCAAAGCAATACGGAACCATCATCTTCTGAAATCCCCATTTCTCCAAATTCTCCAAGTTCTCCAGCCAAGTAACGTGTGCAAAAATGCATATCTACGGTAAAATATGCATATAAATGCATAGGTAAAAAGGTAAAGGTAAAGGACCCCTGGACGGCTAAGTCCTGTCAAAGGTGACTATTGGGTTGTGGCGCTCATCTCGCTTTCAGGCCAAGGGAGCTGGCGTTTGTCCACAGACAGCTTTCCGGGTCATGTGACCAGCATGACTAAACTGCTTCTGGTGCAACAGAACACTGTGACAGAAACCAGCGCACACGGAAACACCATTTACCTTCCCACCACAGCAGTACCTATTTATCTACTTGCAATGGCATGCTTTCGAACTGCTAGGGAGGCAGGAACTGGGACAGAAGAACGGGAGCTCACCCCATTGTGCTGATTCGAACCACCAACCTTCTGATCAGCAAGCCCAAGAGGCTCAGTGGTTTAGACCACAGCGCCACTAGCATTAGCGAAAATAACATACAAAAAGTGCATAATATGGGAGGGGCCACTAGGGGCGCATCGGAAGATGGCTGACAATAACATCTCTCCGACCCACACAAGGTAATTAGGAGGCTGTGATGGGAGTAAATAGCCTCCCTACCCCCCCCCATGGGTGTGTTGGGGGGACTGCCCTTGCCTGCTGTGCCCGATACCACCCCCCGAATTTGTGGGGATGGGGGCACTAGGTAGAAAGCCCTCCTGTGGATTTCGGCACTCCTGGACGCTGTCTCTGATCCGCGCCTCTAGTTTACAGCAACTTCAAAAGAAACAATTAGGAGGAAGCGAATGCACATATTTCAAGGATGAAGGGGGAGTAAAGACTGCTAACTGAAGAGATCTCTGATAAACAAGACAGGTCGGAGGAACAAGAATAAATCATGAGAAGACCCACCAAGGCTCGGTATGGCAAAGGGACTGGATGGGGGAGGGGGGGAAAACTTTCCTTTCTTTTTTCTATGTGATTAACCAAGAATCCCTCCCCCACAAGTCACAAGTTAGAAATGCCGTTTAAATGACTTAAGCTGTGGATTTATGACTGTGTGGAGATAATTTACTAACCAAAGCATGTTTCAAGAAGATCGCGGAAACTATAAGAGGTTTGGAATGATGCAGTAAAAAATACCGTCGCCATGTTGGCAAGTTCTGTCGGAGGACTTAAGTCTGGGAGGAGGAACAGAGCTGTTTTTATATTGTGGGTGAGACTCCTCAGAGGGACTTAAGAGCGACAGATTTGAGAGATTAATGATGGAAAGAGTGATGTTATCTATGAAAGCGATGATATATGGAAACCATCTTTATATGAGGACTGGACGAACGGAAAAATTCACACAGGATTATAATTGGTGTTCATCTGCTTAAGGAGATTATCAGAAGAGATCATAAAGAAAAAAAGAAAAAATATACGAATAAGATGAGATGTGGAAACAGCAAGATAAGACTGGATAGAATTATGAACATTATTTGGACTGCTTTGTGGATATTAACGCAGTAGCAAGATGATGATCGGAATCCCCCTTCGGAACTTGAAATATGGGTCCCCTCAACAAAAATTTAAAATTCAGCTTTGTAATTTGGAATTTATGTGATGTGATTTGATTTGATCGGTCGGTTAATAAAAAATATTTTTTTTAAAAAAAGTGCATAATATGAGGGAAAGTGGTTTTGCAGAAAAAGTGTATGTTAACAGGAAATCACACTCAAATGCTGATGAATTTTCAGGAGGGCTTTTAAAAAAATCACCAACTGATACAGAAATGTGGAAAACTGAACTTAAGAATGGAAAAATGAGAAACTGAGAAAAACTGAAAGTGACAGATTTGCTCATTGATACCATTGAGTCATATGACACAGTGTCAGGGAACTGCCATCGGAGCATCAGGCGGTGGAGGGTCTCAGGGAGGAAGAAAGAGACTCAACAGCTGAGGCAGGAACCAGCAGGGGGAGGAGTGGATCTCCGAGGGAATGCGAGCAGGAGGGAGGGCTCAGAGACGCTTCCAGCGAGAACAGTGGGGAGGTATCGGAGTCTCCCATAGGGAGACCCACACCTCGCCGAAACTGTCACGCCGTGAGTCCAGGAGACGCGTTTCCGTTAAGGAGCTTCTTTGCTGGAAACGCTTCCGCAGACAGCCACTGTCAGACTCTACGAGTGACTAAGAGCAGACATGTTTGTGGAGCTCTGTCACACACAGAGGTTTGTGGAGCCGCACAAACTCTGAGGGAGCACGATTTTACGCACAAGCAGCTAATCATCCCATTACAGCAGTCTGACAGTCTCTGTACGCTGCCTGTGCAGGAGAAAGCATCATGAGCGAACCAGCCGGAACCGGAGGAGCAGGAGTTGGAGCTGGTCCAAGCTTGGAAGAAAGGTACCGAGCGTTGGAAGTCCAACTTGCGCTGCAGACGGCGAGGCTGGAGGAGAGAAGGGCTCAGGATGCAGACAAGAAGGGGAGAGCCACTCAGTTCCCCAGAAAGGTACCAGGATTGGTGCAGAAGTTTGGGGGGGACCCCAAGGACTACCATGCCTTTAGGACAGAGATGCAATATGCCCTTAATGTGCAGTTCGATGAGTTCCCTGATGACGAATCGCGAGTTGCTTTCGTAATTGGGCATCTTGAGAAAGGGGCGCGGGACTGGGTTCGACCCCTAATGGCAACGCACAATGACGTCCTAAAGGACACGATGAAGTTCTTTAGAGCAATGGATATCATGTTTTCCAGCGATATTGAGGAAGGGGTGGTGCGCAGACAGCTAATGGCTTGCAAGCAGGGAAGCCGATCTGTCCGTGAGTACTGGACTGAGTTTACCATGCTGATTCACAGACTGGGTTGGGATTTATCGGCGGCACCCATTCAGATGCTATTTGAAGAAGGTCTTTCTTCGGCTGTGAAAGACGAGCTGTCCCGGAGCCCCAGGGCGGTGTCTATGGATCAGCTGACCAAATCTGCGCTGACCATAGGAGCGCGTCAGGAGGCAAGAGCCTTGGAGAGGCGGGAAGGGAGAGGGGAACGTTGGAAGGAGTTCCGCATTCCAGACATTCCTGAGCCAGCTTTCCCGCCGGCAGAGCCGATGGAAATCGGAACAGCGCGCGCGCGCGCATTTTCAAAACCCAGTGAGGGGGTTAAGAAGGAGGGAAAAGGCGCCCGGAAATGCTATCTCTGCCAACAGCCAGGCCACTTTGCCAGAGTCTGCCCCCAGAGGAAGGAATGGCAAGGGATGGTGGGAGCTGTTGAGGGAGGAGAGCAGGGAGAAACGGAGCAGGTAAAAGCCAACGCCTGGTTGCCACAGTCAGGGCACTGCAGCCAGGCCAAAGAGCAGTGAAAGTGCCCGTGCCAGAAGCTCCTCAACCTGCTCTAGTTATTGATGTGTCGCTAGAGCTGCAAAATGGACACCCCCTAAAAATAAAGGCGCTGTTGGACTCAGGCAGCTCCTGCAATTTTATGAGCAAGGAGTTTGCTGCTGAACACCAGATACAGACTATCCCTTTAAGCAACCCCCTGCAGGTGACCACGATCGATGGCAGGGAGTTGTTGGGAGGAGGAGTCAGCTTGCAGACCGTCCCAATGATAATGAGGGTGGCAAGGCACACAGAACTGATAGTGTTTAATGTGGCCACCTTGGGAGGCGCTCCCATTATTTTGGGAATGAGCTGGCTAGCGCTACATGATCCGCTGGTGGGCTGGCATCAAAGAGTGGTTTCCTTTGGTTCAGCACATTGCTTAGAACACTGCAAAGGGGAAAAGGGGTCAGCAGGGGCCCAAGCCACCCTAGCAGGGACGGAAGTAATGGAGAAGGTGAAGGTACCACCACAGTATGCAGATCTCAGCGACGTGTTCAGCGAGAAGGAAGCTGACCAACTACCCCCTCATAGGCCCTTTGATTGCCAGATCAATTTACTCCCTGGAGCACAGCTTCCTGTGGGCAAGTTGTATGCCATGTCAGACAGAGAAATGCAGGAGTTGCGAGAATTTATTGACAAGAACCTGAAGAGGGGCTTCATCAGAGAGTCCAAAGCAGCGGGGGGTAGCCCAGTGTTTTTTGTGGATAAAAAGCACACGGACAAGCCGAGACTTGTATGTGATTTTAGGAGGTTAAATGCAGTGACTGAACCAGTGACTTTCCCTATGCCCAGGATTGATGATATTTTGACCAGGGTGAGGAAGGGAAAGATTTTTACAAAGCTGGATCTAAGGGGGGCGTACAACCTGATACGTATAAGGAAAGGGGATGAATGGAAAACCACCATGTTTACCCCTTTGGGGGCATTTGAATATCTCGTTATGCCTTTTGGATTACAAGCAGGCTCAGCGTGCTTTCAATCTTTTATGAACCACGTACTGGGTCCTTTGCTCTACAAGAATTGCGTTGCCTTCCTAGATGATGTGTTGGTGTATTCGGAGAATGAGGAGCAACATGTGAGAGACGTCAGAGAAGTGTTGAGCAGGCTGCAAGCCAACAGGCTGTGGGTGAAACTGGAGAAGTGTCAGTTTCATACCAAGGAGGTGGAATTCCTGGGGTACCGCCTGTCAGACAAGGGATTGGCCATGGATCCCGGTAAGGTGCAGGCAGTGCTGGACTGGAAAACACCCAAAACCAAGAAGGATGTGCAGAGGTTCCTAGGGTTTGGAAACTTTTATCGTAAGTTCATCCGAAACTTCGCCCACCTGACGGCGCCCATTACGGACTGTCTCAGCAGTAAAAAGAAATTTGTATGGACGGCGGAGGCGGAGCGAGCGTTTGAGGAACTGAAAAGGGCCTTCGCCTCGGAAGAACAACTTCTGCATGTGGACTTACAAAAGAAGCTGAGGGTCGAAACAGACGCATCTGACAGAGCCATAGGGGCGGTGCTTCTTCTGCAGTCGGGGAAGGAGGAGTCAGAATGGCGACCGTGTGCCTTCTTTTCGCGAAAGCTGAACAAATCCGAAAGGAACTACACGGTGTACGACCGGGAACTTCTTGCTATTCATGAAGCTTTCCGGAAATGGAGGCACCTGCTAATTGGTGCACAACATAAGGTGCAAGTGTGCACGGACCATAAGAATCTAGAGTATTGGAGAACTGCGCGAGTGCTCAACCAACGGCAGTTGAGATGGGCCCAGGAGTTCTCCAAATTTAACTTTGAGATTTGTTACGTGCCAGGCCCAGAGAACGTTAGGGTGGACGCTCTCTCACGCAAACCTGAATATTTGGAGGGGGAGGGAGCACCCGAAGAGACCCATGTCATTCCAGAGGACCGCTGGGTGTGTGGGGCGGCATTGGTGGGGCAAAGGGAGTTGGTAGAGGGTACGGGGCATGATGAATACGCCCAGGACAAACTCAGGGGTCTCAGGAGGGAGGGAGACAAACCCGGGGGTTTTGAGGAGAGAAACGGGGCATTGTACTACAAGGGAGCGTTATATATACCCGAAGGGGAATTGAGGGAGAAGGTACTCAAGCAACTGCACGATAGCCCCACAGCAGGGCATTTTGGGCAACACAAAACCATGTGGCTGGTTACCAGGGAATTTTGGTGGCCCAAGGTCAGGGAAGATGTGCGGGAGTATGTAAGAGGGTGTGAACAATGCCAACGAGCCAAGGGGGAGAGGCGGGCACCGGCAGGTTTATTAGAACCACTACCTACACCTGAAAGACCGTGGGAAGCAGTGGCCATAGATTTTATGACTGATCTGCCAAGGTCTAGAGGGAAAACAGCCATCATGGTTGTGGTAGACCTGTTAACTAAAATGGCCCACTTTATAGCCTGCTCACATGCGGTCACAGCAGAAGAAACAGCCAAATTGTTTGTAGAAAATGTGTTTAGGTTGCATGGCGCCCCCTTGAGGGTGGTTTCAGACCGAGGGAAACAATTTACTTCCAGGTTCTGGAGGAAGCTCATGAGCTTACTGCACGTTGAGGTTAATTTCTCAACGGCCCGTCATCCAGAAACCAACGGGCAGGCGGAAAGAGCTAATGGTGTTCTCCAGCAATATTTGAGGTGTTATGTGAATGACAGAGAGAATGATTGGGTAGAGAAGCTGGCGTTGGCAGAATTTGCCTACAACAATGCAGAGAACGTGTCCACGGGGATGAGCCCCTTTTTGGCTAATCACGGGTGCCATCCCAGAGCCTTCCCAGGGGGGGAAGGGGAGAACTGGAGCGTTCCAGCTGCAGAACAGTTCGTTGAAGAAATGGAAGCGATCCATCGCCAGCTCCAACTCAACTTAAACAGGGCTAAGGAGGAATATAAGAGGCAGGCAGACAAAAACAGAAGGGAAGGTGAAAGCCTCAGGGTGGGGGACCAGGTGTGGCTGTCAACCCAAGGGTTGCCATTCAAAGGGGGTTGTAAGAAGTTAAGACCCAAAAGGCTGGGACCATTTGAAGTCATGCAGCAGGTCAACCCAGTGGCTTTCAGACTCCGGTTACCGAACCACATGAAGCTGCACCCAGTTTTCCACAGGTCATTGCTGTCACCGTATAAAGGGGACAGTGAAGGGAGGGTCACTAGGGGACCAGCAATGGAGGAGAAGGAACACAGCTACCATGTAGCGGAGATCCTCGATTCCAGGTGGAAGGGAGATCAAGTTGAGTATTTGGTAATGTGGGAAGGGGAACCGGAGTCGGAAAACACCTGGGTTAAGGCAGAGGATGTCAATGACGAATTTTTAATAGAAACTTTTCATCAGAGGTTCCCACGCAAACCTCAGCCTGTAGCGAGGTTCCGAAGGGAATACTTTGCCACCACCGACGAGGAAGAGGAGTTGGAGGGGTTCACAGATTCCGAAGAGGAGGAGGATTCAGCGAGCCAGGACGGCGATCGATGGAGGGAATTGTTCGAGACGTCTGAAGATGAAGAAGATTCTTTTCGGGGTTTTAACCCTTCACCTCCCAGGGAAAAGGAAATGGGAGGGGTGAGGGGGGCCCTGGAGGGGAGGTGGATGTCAGGGAACTGCCATCGGAGCATCAGGCGGTGGAGGGTCTCAGGGAGGAAGAAAGAGACTCAACAGCTGAGGCAGGAACCAGCAGGGGGAGGAGTGGATCTCCGAGGGAATGCGAGCAGGAGGGAGGGCTCAGAGACGCTTCCAGCGAGAACAGTGGGGAGGTATCGGAGTCTCCCATAGGGAGACCCACACCTCGCCGAAACTGTCACGCCGTGAGTCCAGGAGACGCGTTTCCGTTAAGGAGCTTCTTTGCTGGAAACGCTTCCGCAGACAGCCACTGTCAGACTCTACGAGTGACTAAGAGCAGACATGTTTGTGGAGCTCTGTCACACACAGAGGTTTGTGGAGCCGCACAAACTCTGAGGGAGCACGATTTTACGCACAAGCAGCTAATCATCCCATTACACACAGATTCCTACAATTCCCCACAATGAGCACATCACCCAGATTTGAAAAATAAACCTCTCTCTGGAATAGCACAGTTGGTAGAGCATGAGTCTCTTAAGGTTGTGGATTTGAGCCCATGCTGGGCATAAGATTCCTGCCTGCATTACAGAGGGTTGGACTAGATGGCCCTTGAGGTCCCTTCCAACTCTACAATTCTATGATTCTAGGTATCACAATAATGTTGGTTCCATGCTTTTAAGGAGTCTTACTGTGATTATTCAGCTAAGCAATAATATTTGCACAGCTGCGATTCAGGTTGATGAAAAGCACGTTAAGGAAGATGCCAGGTATTTCGTAACAGAACAAATACTCCATCTTGTTGTAGTTTTATTTTCTGCAGCCAGGGAGGGCAGGGCATTCAAATTAATTCCAGTTTGAGGTGATGAGCAGAAGCAGCTGTGACGTTTTTATTCTCTCTCCTCCTGTGGGCACAGGGCAGAGTTCTCCACAGGGAAGGCATGCTCACACACATCTCAGCACACTACCTTCCCTCTCTGTGGCTGCTATGCTTTGTAGAAAGACAGCATTACTCAAGGGAGACATTGGCCTCAGACACCAACAGCTATTGCTTCATAGAAAATTCCCGTAGGTCTGCAATATGCACCATTTACAACCGTTGGGTTGTGGTCCAACAGAATGAGCTCAGGCTTGCAAGAGAGGTTAAAGATAATATACAAAGGTTTCTTCGGCTATGTCCGAAGTAAGAGGAAGAACAAGCAAGTGGTAGGTCCTCTGCGCGGGAAGATGGGAGAAATGCTATTGGGCAACAGAGAAAGGTGGAACTAATCAACACCTACTTTGCCTCTGTCTTCACCCAAAAGGAAAGTGATGCCCAACCTGGTGATAACAGAATAAATGATGTAAGGAGGGAGCTGCCACCCAAGATAGGAAAAGAGGTAGTAAGGGAACACCTAGCTACTTTAAATGAATTCAAGTCTCCAGGGCCTGGTGAGCTGCACACAAGGGTACTAAAGGAGCTTGTGGATGTAATTTCAGAGCCTTTGTCTATTATCTTTGAGAATTCTTGGAGAGTAGATGAGGACCCTACAGACTGAAGGTGGGAAAATATTGTCCCCATCTTCAAAAGGGGGGGAAAGGAAGACCCAGGTAACTACTGACCGATGAGCTTGACATCAATACCAGGGAAGGTCCATAACTGGTAATTCAACAGTCGGTCTTTGAGCATTTAGAAAAGGATGCTGTGATTACTAAGACCTAGCATGAGTTTCTCAAAAATAAGTCATGCTAGACCAATCTGATTTCTTTCTTAGATGGAATAACAAATTTGGTGGATCAGGGAAATGCTGTGGATGTAGTGTATCTTGATTTCAGTAAGGCATTTGACAAAGTCCCCCATGATATTCTCGCAAGGAAGCTGGTAATATGTGGGTTGAACGAGGTAACCGTTGGTGGATTTGTAGATGGTTGACTGAGTACTCATTAATTGTTCCTTGTCATCCTGGAAAAAAGTGACAAGTGGGGTGCCACAGGGTTCTGTCCTGGGCCCGTTGATGTTCAATGTCTTTATAAATGACTTGGATGAAGGAATTGAGGGGATGCTCAGCAAATTTGCAGATGACACCAAACTGGGAGGGGTAGCTAATGTCGCAGAAGACAGAATCAGAATTCAAAATGACCTTAACAGATTGAGAGCTGGGTGCAAGCTTAACAAAATGAATTTCAGTAGGAACAAATGTAAGGTTCTGCACTTACGCAGGAAGAATTAGATGAACAAATATAGAATGGGGGACACCTGTCTTATGAGCAATGCATGTGAAGAGGATCTTTGGGTCTTGGTGGGCCAAAAGCTTAACACGAGTCAACAGTGTGATGCCGCAGAAAAAGAAAATGAAAAAAAAGGTAATGCTATTCTAGGCTGCATCAATAGAAGTATTGTGTCCAGATCAAGGGAAGTAATAATACCACTATTCTGCCTTGGTCAGACCATGCTTGGAATACTGTGTCCAATTCTGGGCACCACAATTTAAGAAGGATGTTGACAAGCTGGAATGTGTGCAGAGGAGGGCAACCAAGATGATCAAGGGTCTGGAAACTAAATCTTATGAGGAGCGCTTGAAGGAACTGGGTATGTTTAGCCTGGAAAAGAGGAGACTAAGAAGAGATATGATAGACATCTTCAAATATCTGAAGGGCTGTCACATGGAGGAGGGAGCAAGCATGATTATTTTCTCCTGCTCTAAAGGGTAGGATTCGAATCAATGGCTTCAAGTTGCAAGAAAGGAGATTACGACTAAACATTCGGAAAAACTTTCTGACAGCAAGAGCTGTTCAGCAGTGGAACAGACTCCCATGAGAGGTGGAGGACTCTCCTTCCTTGGAGGTTTTTAAACAGAGGTTGGATGGCCATCTGTCATGGATGCTTTAGCAGAGATTCCTGCATTGCAGGGGGTTGGACTAGATGACCCTTGGGTCCCTTCCAGCTCTAAGATTTTATGATTCTAACTTGCTTCTGGTTTGTGGTGTGGAAGCCTATACAGCTGTTAGTTCTGCAGCACCACTATAAGGCCTTTGCAGGCACGCTATGGGACCATGATCTCCAGAGAGCCACATGAAGTGGGAGGGAAAGAGTTTAGACGGCTTGGTTTGGGTTGCAAGAAGGAAGGAACACAAGTTTCTAGTAGCGCTGAACCAATCTGTAAATTTTGGTACCTCTCTGTTTCTTATTTTTCAAACCTTAAATTCAGCTTGCCACATTTCCGCTTCAGTTTGCCATCTTATATATTTTTTTAATCCTCAGTAATTTTTTTCAGCAATTTAATGTACATTTGTTCTTGGCAAACACTTTTTTATATGACGTTATGCACAACAGACCTATTGCTACAAACAATATGCATTGTATGCATTTTTTGGGTTAATATCTGTACAGTGGTGCCCCGCAAGACGAATGCCTCGCAAGACGGAAAACTCGCTAGACGAAAGAGTTTTCCGTTTTGGAGGTGCTTCACAAAACGAATTTCCTATGGGCTTGCTTCGCAAGACGACAATGTCTTGCGAGTTCCTGCTGGGTTTTTTCCTCCCCCCCCTTTTTCTAAGCCGCTAAGCCACTTATCAGCTGATCCGATCAACAGATAAGCCGCTAAAAGCCGCTAATAGCGCTAATCCGTCAATGGGCTTGCTTTGCAAGACAAAAAAACCGCTAGACGAAGAGAATCACAGAACGGATTCTTTTCATCTTGCGAGGCACCACTGTATTTTTACACACTCCCCTCTAGTCTAGTCTATGCAACTGTACATTTTTTTTCATCGGAGAACTTGTATGGCAAAATGTGGATTTCAAAGGAAGTGCAAACTGGGTAGATTCACAGTAAAAAATACAAACCAAACCAAATTTCTCCACCATCTTTGGTTTCTAAAGGGGGGGGGGGGCTCTATATATATATATATATATATATATATATATATATATATATATATATATATATATTTCCTAGACCTCTTTACCTCTGTACAGTATGATTCTTCCGGAATAAGGAAAAATGCAATTTTGTTAATGCTTTGATCCTGGAATTGCTGCTCTTAATCCCCAGAAGGCAACAATAATTTTCTGTATGGCAAGTCAACCTAGCAAGGTCAGAATTTATGGGCTTGCCCACATACTACAAATTATATGCAAACATTGCAGAAAATTCCACACATGTAATATGGACATACAGAACATAGGTATCTATGGACCTGATATACATTTCGAGTTCTAGGGTCCTGCTAAATTATGCCCCTGAGTTTGCAATTAAGGGTCGAGTAAACAGCACCAGAGGATCCCTCATATACATGTCCTTGGGATCAGAGGGAAAATCAATCAATCAATCAATCAATCAATCAATCATATATTCCATTCTTCCTCCCAAATGAGCACAGGCCCAGGGCAGCAAGAATTAAAAACTGGACCTACCTTTTTTAGAGGAACTGTACTTCTGAACCAGTTATAGTCAGGAGAGATTTTAATCTCTCCCATGGTGGTAACGAACCCAAGGTAAAGAAAAACCTGAAAACACAACAGGGGAAATGTTTCAGACAAAGTAAATAAAATGTAGGATCACTTATATACTTGAGGGAATTTCTTCAGGGTAAACCTGCTTTCAGGTCCCATCAATTTATTATTCTTCCCTTCAGATTTACTTATTTACTTGTGCGCAACTGGAAACCACCAATAAAAATTCTGGAACTGGAAAGTATGGAAAAGATAAGGAAGTTCAAATTAGAAGCGATTTAATACATGTTTTCTAGTTAGATGGCACAAGGGAGCTGAGAGACCAACTGCCTCTTCCTAAAAATAAAATACAACTGCTGCTGAAGGACCAACTGTGCATAACAGAAGATGAACCACTGTCGTAGCTCCATGTAGGCCAAACAGTACAGGAAATGAAGCACATTTTGGTGAGGATTGTGGGTCAAAGCCTTGCAGAGTGTTAACATGCAAAATGGCACAGCAGAAACCTTAATATGAAACCAGTATTTTGGCTATACATTGTAAATAGAGTTGTGCACCTTGCACAATTCCACATTCCTAAGAATCAAACTCAAGCACTCCTCCCAGGACACAACTAGCATTTTGTATTATGAAAGTGTGCTTAAAAATGCACAGGCAGTATTGCAAAACTCTCCAGGGTTTCAGAAGATGGTGCTTCCAAGCACCTCTCTCACAGCCTCTAGGTCACTTCCCCCTCACGCTCCCCTTTCCAAACTCTCCAAATTCTGCAAACAATCGACCGTCAAATCCAGAATGTGAATTCAGCAAAACATTGCAAAATACTGTTCACAGGCTGTGTTGACTTGCACAGCCTCTTTGGACGCAGAGCTTCGTTGGTCAAAGTTTCCCAGGCATGAATACGACTGACCTTGAACATATTTGTATTACAGCCATGTAATATGCCCTGCGCAAAACCTGGGGCCCAAGAAAATGCCTAAGAGGAAGCATCTGCTTACCCAATCTAAGGGCACAATAAAAATGAATCTACACAGTGGTTAGGAGTTAGGCAGCGTACACACCATACATTTAAAGCACACTGCTTCCCCCAAAGAACCTTGGGAACTGTAGTTTGTTAAGGGTGTTGGCAATTGTAGCTCTGTGGGAGGGTAAATTACAGTTCCCATTATTCTTTGGGGGAAACATGTGCTTTAAATGTATGGTGTGAACGCTGCCTTACTTTGTTGCTACAACCACCCCAGTTTCTCTTTTTGTCACCTATGATTTAATACTACTGATGACGTCTTGGAACACAACGTAGCAAATAGTTCCTCCACTTTTAATTCTTCTCTACCAATATGCCTTGAACTAAACTAACTCACCAACATTCAGTGCTACCCCGGGCCTTGAGACTTCTACAGGTGCAGACAATGTTATGTCAGACAATTCAACAAAACCAAGCCCTCAAAACCACCTGCTCCTTACCATTTAGGAAGTTAGATAACATCTCAATTAAAAGCAGCAGTAAAATTCAAAACATCACTTTCTATAAAAGCCAGATGTATTGTTTTATTCCTCTGCTTTAGCCATAAATCTTCTGTTGATCACTTAAGTATGGAGTGAAGCACAGTCAGCTATTCTTCCTGGTTATAACTTATACTGTACAGCCCTTCTTCCTTACAACTCAAGAATAGTTTCTGACCCAAGTTTTAAAAGGGATTATTTCCAACTTCCATCAACAACTTATTAAGCTCCAAGTACTGCAACCCTCTGCATAGACTTGTAATCCAGATCACAGGATAGACCCAAAGGATTTTTATTCGTTTACTCGTGCATTCCATACTCTCGAGTCAAAGGTAGAAACCAGAAAGATTTTCGATACTAGATTTCAGATGCTTCAGAACATTCACATGCTCTATAGTGCGCAAAGACACAGGACTTTGTACATGGCTTTGAACAGATATAGCACCAAAATATTGATTTGTTGCTGGGGGATGCATGGAACAGACTCTAACACAGAGATTTACAGCATTGGGTGCATCTAGGCAACTCCGTGGGTACATGGCAATAAGCTCCCACTTCCACCACCATAACCCAGGCTCCATGGCCAAATGCAGCCCTCCAGACCTCTCTATTTGGTTCTTGGAAGTCTCCCCATGTCATACCCCTCATTGACCCTGCTTCACACCCCAGGTGTTTCTGCCTGGCTGGAAGGTATCTATTAACAAAGGTTATGCCCCTTGATTGCCTAGATGGAAGATGAATGGGGGTGAGGGGTATGTTTGAAAGTGCAAATGTAAAATTTACATGTATTGCTGTACCTACTTTTTATCTTTTGTTCTGCCCCACAACTGGCATGCTTCCCTCTACCCCAAAAGTTACCCAGAAGGGAATGCAGGACCTGAGAAAGGTTTCCCACCCATCATAGCATCACATCACCCTGAACAAACTCATCAGCTACGTTGGAATCCAGGAATAAAGAACCCAAATTTCACCACCATCACTACAGCACTCTCCCCATTTGTGAGTTTCAGCAGCTGGCATTCAGAGGCATCCTGCCCCCAACACAGAGGTAATATTTCCTTCCGATTCATCCCAAGAAAGGCCCTAGAATATGTCATGTATGTATTGGGTATATACATATTTCGTATAACACTGAAGTTATGAGATAGATTTCCATCATGCACCAATTTTGAAAAGCACAGCGTAAATGTAATAAACCAATCCATTTCATTTGGAAGCCCAGAGTTTGCTTTGTAAAAGTCCTTGGTATTACACCTGGCTCACTTCTTCTTGGGCCCTGAACTCCCATCACTGGGCTTTGTGAGCTGAAGCTCCATCTTTTCATTCTTACTGGGCTTCAAATATTCATTTGATCACAGTACAATCCTACGCATATTTACGCAGAAGTAAATCTCACTGAGTTCAGTGGAACTGTCTCTGGTGCATTTAGGTTTGCATCCTTACACCGCAGTCCTAACACCCTGATCATTGATGCCAGAGGGGTAGGACATAGCGAAGGTGATCCTCTGTCAACCACAGCTGGTGGAGTGGGAGTGGCTGTACTGCTGCTGCAGCCCCTGCTGAAGGCAGGAAAGTACCATCGGCAGCAGCCAACAGAAAGACCTAAAATGGGGTGCTGGCAGCTTTGGACGCAAAGCCCCACAGATCCTCTGAGGGGACCAATACTTTTAGGCCAAACTTTGAGCTGGGGGGAGAGGTAGGAACACTTTTCTCCCACCTTGGCCAGCACAAGCCAGCAGGGTTTCCGATGAAGTAGCTACTTTACCTGCTGCTGCCTGGCTCAGGTTTGCTCTAAAAAGATTGTTTTTGATGTTCCTTTCTGTAAGTTGCTCTAAGTAGCTTTTGTGGAAAAACAATATCTAAAAAACAATAACAAAGACACCCCTAGATTGTCCAGGCAGCAGATTTCAACTTTTATTTCGAGTAAGAGCACTTAAAAATAAATCAAACTTCAAAAAAACAGCACAATCTTTGGAGAGGCATTCTCTCACACATAAAAGGGAAGGTCTCTTCCAGAAACCTGCCACGACACGTGTGCTTTACTATATATACACGTAGCACTGTTGTGTGTGTGCAGGGAGCTTGGTGTGCAAGTAATGTTTGGGTGAACTTTACAGCAGAAATTTAAAGCAGAAATTTATGCAACACAGGATCAAGTCTTACAGAGTTCAATGGTGCTTTCACTCTCCCACTGAAAACCAGTTTTTGTTTTCTTGGTTATATGATTTTGCTTTCCATAAATGTATAAGACAAAACATATTTACCTGCTACTTTTCTGCATAAACATACAATTATAGCTACCCCACCAAGTCTTTGGCATAATCCATTGGGTTGCAATGTTTAACCCCGCTTATCCGAGAGTAGGCCCCATTGAATTCAAATGTATTTACATCAGAGCAGGTGTGTTTTGGATTGCACACACAGTCCTCAACTCCTACTGGAAGTAAGCCAGAGCAGCAATAACAGGTCTCCTCAATATTCTTCACTTTTCCTCCCCTTCTCTCTTTCCACTGCTCTCCCTTTCTTTCAAAGTCATAGACTGTATGCTGCTCGGGGCAGAGGCCCGTGTTTTTCCTTACATTATTCTGCTAAACACTATGGATACTTGCTGGTATAAAGAGTGCATGTTAAGAGTTAAGAACTGTCACCTGATTAAAGAAAGCACAATACATTACATCTGCACACCAACAACAAAGTGCTTGGTAAAAAAAATCATAAACTTTATGAGTGTAAAGCAACCATGTTTACAAGGCATTACAAGGCACATTGCAAAGTTAAATGCATCCCCCCATTTCCCACAGCCGCCTTTTTGCCCCGGACCTCCCCCCTCTCCACAGCTTAGCCCTTTTCCCAACCTCCCCTTCCTGAAAAATATAAATATTATCATTTCCACATCAACTATCTGCAACAAGCTACCCACCACAGAACACCTGAGACTCACTGTTTAGGTAAATGCGCACACCCCCTTCCCTCCGGAGAACTTCCCTCTCCCACCTCCCTTCGCCTGCATGCTCACAACAACCCTGCGAGGTAGTCCAGACTGAGGAGGCGAGTTTCGTGGCTCGGTGAGGGATTTCTGGACCCGTCGTGGTTCCTGCGCGCTCTTAACCGCTTCCACCACGCGCACTCTCAAATTAACAGCAGTTAGTTAATTAACAGCAGCTTATTCGCCATAACTACCCCTTGGAAACTTACTTCCCTCATCTACAGGAGGAGGTAACAACAGCAATACACGCACCTCCTCACTGTACCCCATCGACCTCACTGAGGTCCCGATCCATTTCTTACCGGATCTTCCACAGGGCGGAGTGGGGGTGTTGAGGGATAGCCGAATATCGTATCCGCCCCCCTTCTCTTCTCACGTCAGTGGTATCTTCCCAGCCCCCTCCGCCGCCGTCGCCTCTTCCTCGTCCCGCGGCGCCCTCAAGCAGCCAACCCCGCTGCTCTCCCGCCCCCGCCTCCCAAACGGGCGGGGCGCGGGCCAACGGCGCACGCCAATCACTCGACGTCACACACCCCCTAAAAGGGGCAAGGGCCCGATGGAAGGAGCCTGAGCTCGACAGGCTCCATAGCTACCGAGGCGGAAAAGCTTCTGTCACGTGATTTGAAGAAATGAGTGGGACGGGGGAAACCACTTTACGCGCAAGCGCACACGGGGCGGGGGAGGGCGCAAACGTCTGGCTTTGGAGGAACTACAACTCCCATGAGACCCAGCCACTAAGGCCAATAGGTAGAGATGATGGGAACTGGAGTCCAGCAACAGGGCTACAGGGTATTCTCTCACTCCCCCCCACCAATTTAAAATGCCGAATATATGTTATTTGTTTGTTTGTTTGTTTGTTTGTTTGTTTGTTTGTTTGTTTGTTTGTTTTATTGCGTTTATAGCCTGACTTTTCTCCAGGGTGTTCGCACACGATTCTATCAACCACCCCTTTATTTTAAAATCCGCACAACAGTCCTGTGAGGTAGGTTGGGGTAAGATATAGTTATAGTATATGGCCCAGGGGCTCCCAGTTGGCGCTATGGCTCAGTTATGCTTGAATCATTTTTTCCTCGCAAAAACCCTGTGAGGCCGGTTAGGCTGGGGGAGATAGTGACGGGCTCGGGGGCACCCGGCAAGCTTTGAAGCTGAGTGGGAGTTTGAACATGGCTCTTGCTAGCCCTAGTCCAAAACTACGTATAAGAGTTCAGTGCATTAATGCAGCATAGTTAATATAATCCACAATCCAGGGTTTTATGTGAGTTTTAGACTGCGGTCATAATCTGTGGTTATCTAACTATTAACGTCTGTACTGCACTTGTATTTGCTTTCCATGTGTATACATGCTTGCCAATTTAGGATTATGCTTCCTACATTTGATGAAGCGCCTTGTGGTCAATGAAAGTTTATTTCATAATAAAATGGTTAAGTCTTTAAGGCAACCTTCCCCAACCTGGTGCCTTCCAGATCTTTTAGATGATAATCCCTAACCATTGGTCATGGTAGCTGGGGTTTTTGGAAGTTATAATCTGTGCAGAAAACTGCTTTAAAGTGCCACAATGCTTTCTATTGTTTTTGCTATAACAGATTAATATGACTAACCTTCTGGAATACTTGAAGCTGAGTTATTTATATACTCTCTTATGGGCCCTAGTTTTATAACTATGACTGCAAACCTTAAAATTACTTATTCCAGGGTAGCACTTTTACAAAACTGGCCTGTTGATTTTTGTGGGGATATTGTTGTTACAAAATGGACTGTGTGAAGTTCACTGTAGACAAGGGAAGTTGTTACTGAAATATTCCAGCTTCACCTAACCTAAAAACTGGGTGGTGCCTGCCACCCAGAGGTGAAGATTAACATATGCTCTCTGATAAATTTAATTTCTACTCTCCCTATGAATCATTTTCCCCCAGTTGACACAAATAAATAAAATTCATCCTCATGTTAATCATTACTCTATGTTAGGGGTCAGCAAACTTTTTCAGCAGGGGGCCAGTCCATTGTCCCTCAGACCTTGTGGGGGGGCCGGACTATATTTTTTTTTGGGGGGGGGGTGAACAAATTCCTATGCCCCACAAATAACCCAGAGATGCATTTTAAATAAAAGGACACATTCTACTCATGTAAAAACACGCTGATTCCTGGACTGTCTGCGGGCTGGATTTAGAAGGCGATTGGGCCGGATCCGGCCCCTGGGCCTTAGTTGGCCCACCCATGCTCTATGTATTTGGTCCCTCTGTGTTAACTCTGTTATAATGTCAATCCTGCAGCTTCATTGCAGGGTAGGGAAAATAGGTGAGATACAAGCTGCAGTCTGGAAAAGAGATGCTTACACAAGCCTCCTTATCCTTGTCAGGATCCATAAGATCCTGTGCTGCAGCAACTGCTGTGCCTAAATTGGTATGCCTATAATTATGTATTTATTTATTTATTTATTTATTGCATTTATAGCCCACCTTTTTTCTTTAAGGAGCTCGAGGTGACATACATGGTTTTCCCACTCCTCAGTTAATCTCGACAACAACTCTGTGAAGTAAGTTGGGCTGAGAGGCAGTAACTGGCCCAAGGTCACCCAGTGGGTTCCATGGCCAAGTGAGGATTTGAAATCTGTTCTCCCAGGTCCTACTCGGACACTAACCATTAGTATCATCATCATTATTAATTAACTCTATTAGTTGTTCTTTTTTACAAAAGGAACTGAATGCTACTTACAACAATAATTCCACACTACGTTAAACTGTTAGAAGGGTAGTGGTTGGTGTTAAAAGGAGCTTCAACCCAAAACATCTGGATACGCCTAGTTTAAACTGAGCTGTTTTTCTCATTGCAGATGGTGACCATTTTGCGGCTCCCATTCTGCTCCGTCCCATTCTGTTCTGCCCATTTTGTCTTCTTCCAGGTCCAGAAGGACCTGTGTCGGCAATCACACATCAGTTGGAATTGGTGCCTGTATTAAGAGCAGGAAAGTACATTGCAAAACCAACAGAGGGCCTATCAACTGACCCCTCCTTCTCTTCTCTCCCCACATTAGTGGAGCTTTGCCTTGCAAGATATCTTCAGGAGAGGAAAAACTAAGGAGCAATCCCTACACAAATGTTTAGTTTATAAATTATTTGTTGCTTGTGTTTTATTCATTGGATGGGCTAATGCAGCCATGGATGGGAGGTCCACTGTCCAGATCAGACTGAACCTGACTACTGTTGGTTAATGATGTTTTATATGCAGTGCTTTTTTCTGGAGGTATGCAGGGGCGCGCATACCCCTAAACATTTTGTGAATCTTTGTGCTTTTGTCCATTTGCTGTATTTATTTTTCCCGATTTGAACTATAAAATGGTGATTTTCTTGAGTCAAAATAAGAGTACCCCTAAACATTTTTTAGGGAGGGAAAGCACTGTTTATATGAGATTGGGGAAAACTCCGTTCTACTCTGCCATTGATACACTTACCCAGTCGAAGGCTACGGCGCCCTGCGCACTTCAACTCCCATCATGCACTATCTCTCTCCCTCCGCCCCCCGCCGCACTTCCCGCCTATGTATCCGCCTCCCCGCTCTCTGGACTACTAGTCCCAGGAAGCATCGCGTGCTCCCTTCCGCCCCCAGCGCCCCGGGGTCGGGCGCCGCGAATGCCGGGAGCCGCAGTTCCTCAGGGGCCTGTGACGCCACACAGGTCGTCGAGAAGGAGGCTGTCGGTGGGGTCGTGGAGAAGGCCGAGCTGTTTACGCCAGGCGCTCTCTCCCGGCTGGAAGGAGGAGGAGGAGCGGGGCCACGGATATGGCCGCCTGTAACACCTGCGCAGCGGCCGCGCGGCTCCTCAGCTCCTCGCTGCCGTCCGCGCGCAGAGGTAACGGGGGTGGGGTAGCCCTTTCCCCTTCCCCCCCAACCCAGCTCACCCTGGTCGCGGCCTAGAGCCGGCCCCCTCCCGTCCCCTCAGGTAGGCCTTGGCCCCGCCCTTTACAAGCTAGGCCTGCCCACCCCCCAAAATATCCCCCACACCATTTATTTACGGTTATTTTTTTTTAATCAGCTTCTGCGTCGGGTTTAATCCAGCAGTTTCCAGAGGTGTAGGATTTGTTTATTATAGCCCATCAGGCTTCCATATGGATGCAATTTAATTATTATCTGTCAGCTTTCAGAGGGGTAACCTGTCCTAATAATGTCTTGCAGCAAAACAACAAGGTTTGTATCCAAATCCCACTCAAAAGTAGGCCCGTTGACGTTAATGGGCACGATTAATTCAGGTCCATTGACCTCAGTGTGTCTACCCTGGGTATGTATAACTTAATGTTGGGTACAATTCAAGGGTTGTATTGTGTGGCACCTTCAGTGCTATCCTAACCATGTATCTTTGCTCAACAAGTATGTCCTTTTGAGTTTAGTAATTCATTAATTATACTTTGAGTCAGTCTACGAAATAAGACCAAAACTGGTCGTGAGAAAATAAATATAACCATAAAATAGATTCAAAGAAACTTTATAAAAAACAATAGGAGAGCCTTCCCTTGCAAGGGTTGGGGTGTATCATTAGTTCTCTAGAATTCTTTTCCATTAGAAATGAAGCAAGCTCCAGCATTTTGTTTTTGGTGTTTGTTGAAAACATTTCTCCCAGGCCTTCCCAAACCTGTTTATTTTTTATCTTGTTTGGTCTTGTTATTTCTTGTTTACATTTTTATTCTGTTTTATGCTTCGTATACCCTGCTCAGGTATTCCCTGAATGTAGTTTATAAATTCTGGAATAAATTAAAAGCTCAAATTTTGGTTGAAATTTGCCACAAATTCTCTAGGAGGCTTTTAGGCTGGGTCCATAGTTTATTTATTACCTAATTGCTGGCCTTCGGTATATGTTGTAACCCTGTAAAGTGTCTATGTATCTTTTCAGGCAGGGAAAATAAGCACCATCCAAACGTGGGGTCCAACAATATATTTCCTTTAAAAAAGTAGCAAGAAATGCTTCATCCACCCATCCCCCTTTGTAAATTGAAATAAGAGGGGTGATAATACTGATCTGCCTAGCAGAGGAGTTGTTAAGAGTACTGAAGTAACCTCTGTGAAGTGCTTTCAACTCCTTAAATGAATTAAAGCAGAATTCTAGGTGTATTTATACAGATATCATTCCCATTGGTTTCAAAGTATATTTAGTATTTGCAGCCTTACCCCTACAATTCCATGCAGAGTTACCCATGTTTAAGTGCCACTGAATACAGTGGCACTTGCTTCTGAGTACGTAGATGTACTTTGGATTGCACTGTTAGCCTTTGTTGCTTATACACCTTTTGTGAGGCTGCTTTCCTCCTGCAGTTTATTTTGTGTTAAGCATGTATCTGTGTTGTTGAAGCCCAACCAGATGAAATCACACAAATTAAACTTATGGAAGGCAGAGAGCTTAAAAGCTCTTTCTGCAATGTGTTTTCCTGATTTGGAAAGAGCTTTTATCTCTCCACCTTGCTTACTGGGCTCTGGGAGGTTCTCACAACAGAGCCCAGTAAGCAAGGTGGAGAGCTTAAAAGTGCTCTGCCTTGTTTGGGGTGTAATACCTGTTTGGTACACAGGCTCTAGAAGGTAACATTGCTTGCTTGGGGCAGTTCCAAGGGGGTGGCTTGATTATACGTGTTTTTACAGACTATCCCTGAAACATAACCCACATGCAAGTTGACTGTACTAAGAGTTTGTTTAATTTTGTTGTGGTTTGTTATTTTTTGTAAGATTCCTTGGTTTGATTTTTAACGTTTAAAAAGGTAGGACATATAAATGTCTGAGCAACATGTTATGTTTATACAAGAGGGCTGTCTAACACATGGGAAGACTGTTTTAAGTTGCTATGAATCAACTCATTCCGTGCAGTATATATGTTGATGATTTCTTTCAGATTTGGAAAAATGGGTAAACTTAGAATCTCTCAGAGAAAGGTTACCATACATTGTTAATAGAAAAGGTTTTATTTTTCATTAATCACCTCTTAACTTTCAGCCTACTGACTAAACTTTACTGTCACTGATTAATCAGTGGCCCTCCAGATGTTGGACTCTAGCTCCCATCCAAGGGTGTCCAAACTTTTTTCAAAGAGGTCCAGATTTGATAAAGTGAGCATGCATGAGGGCTGACCAAAATTGTCAACCTTTTTTTAGAACTGCCACAGGGGCAGGATTAAACCAACTGATGGGCCAGATTAGGCCCCCGAAACGGACTTTGGACATGCCTGCCTAGGCCATTTGTCATACTGGCTGGGGCTGCTAGCTTTCTGTTCATGGCCAAAGGCAGTGAATCTCTATTCTTTGCGAATCTTCTGCATAATGACCCAACTGCATACATATCCATATTGGAGTGTCTCACTGATGTCCTTACAACTGATTTAGGAGCACCATGACAACGTTATTCTCCAACCATTAGGTGAGCCTGCAGCAGGTCTTATCGATATGGCAACACATCTGCTCCAGTCCCACTACCTCAGCAATCACTCTGATCCTAAAACAATTTGCACATTGAATGAGGGCACACTCCATATGATGAACACTTGCTCTTTGATAGCTGTGGAAGGTGAAAGAGTCCTTTGGTCACAACCTTTGGTGGAAATGAGATGCAGTGACTTCATTGGAGCAAAGTTCCTAATAAGTGACTTTAGCTGGATTGATGGTAGATTGTCTACAATGTGGGCTGAGTTTGTTTTGCAAAACAAAAGAATTTGTTTCTTTTGCAGGTATTACATGTGGCCGTTCTTGCCTTCCTGTTTTAGGAATAATTGGGACTTTTGAAGCACGGTCACTAAGAAGTATTCCCTTGAGAACTTTCTCTGAAACACCGGCATATTTTGCTTCAAAGGATGGTGCAAGCAAAGATGGTTCAGGAGATGGGAGTAAGGTATGCAAGCATTTTCCGTAGACCTTGTTCTTCCAAAAAAAGTGTTCACAGTACTTAGGTTTTTCTCTTTTTAAAAAACCAAAATTTAGAAGCTTCCTAAAAACTTGAAAAGAAATTGTTCAGCATGATTTCTGGCCACAATTTGAATCCATGCTTCTGCTATTTAAGTGAATATATTGTATAGCAACTGGATAACGCTAAATTGGGAATGACTGTGTAGAGATGCCATAAAACCATGGATAAAGACCCTGATGCACTGCAGATAGCCTTATGAATGAATCCAAGTTGCTTGTGCATGTGAACGCTCAAATCCTGATTTGGATTCTAGACTGTGATATATAGTTTGACATGATGTCTGAGTTGAGCCAAGGAAGCTTAGTTATAAAATCATAAAAATTGGTTCCTCTTTAAATTCAATACTTTGGGGTATGTGTGTTGTTTCTTTCCTGACAAAACATGTTGAAATTGTGGAGGGCCTGAGAGAGAGAGAGAGAGAGAGAGAGAGAGAGAGAGAGAGATTACTTTAGCTTTGAAATGCAATCCTTACATCAGGGATCATTATTGTCAGGCACCTTCAAAGCCTGCACCCCTGCTGAGGCCCCACTGCCTACCCCCAGAGCCTCCTGGCCCTGTTCCTGCTCTTCCTTGCTGTCACTTCAAGTTGACCTGTATTCTCTGTTCATATAAGTAGTGACAGGAATGAGGAGATGGAGCAGTGACTTGTGCTTCCCCTCTGGGAAGTTTCAGGATTGGCCCTAGGGGGAGGGGGCAAGCAGAAGGGTAGCCATGAGACTGGCATGGAGCCCCTCCTGCTGTCCTAAATCTAGAATTGGCACTGTTTATAGTTGCACAAATTGCTGTGCCGCTTCCAGACTCCTTTAGTTTTTTTTATCTCTATATTTTTTCCATTGATATTAATGAGAAACCTCTTCACATGAATGATTTATATTTTAGTGAGCTAAGAAACTTCTCAGAAATATATGAGAATACACAACAGCTTCACAGGGTGGACATGGCTGCCATGTTTGTGTAGAAAACAGCAGGGAACTTTGGAGTGAAGCGGGCAGGCGGGGATGGGTGGGTGGACAAGGTAAAACCAGAGACCTTGTTTCTAGTTGGGTGAACATGCGGACGGAGGCAGGGGCGAGGAGGAATAATGTGAAGTGCAACAAGTTTGTAAATCTATTGCCTGGCTCTAACAGTCCAAATCCTGTTTTATTTACTTCCATTAGAAAACTGTTAGTGAAGGCAACAGCAAGAAGTCAAGTTCTGGAGGCTCCGGCAAAGGAGGAAACCAGCTGCGTTGCCCAAAGTGTGGTGACTTATGCACACATGTGGAGACCTTTGTGTGTAAGTTGTAGCAGGGCTTTTTGGGGCTCTGTAGATTGACTTCGCATCTTTTGTGAAAATTATTTATAACTTAGGGTTTTTAAAATTATTCCTTCTGAATGATAAGTTGCATGTGTGTGTGTTTAACTATGTGTAAGAGCTGATTCTGGAACAGGTTGAAGGTAACATCCCAGGAGTTGGAAGAAATATCTTATAGCCATGTACAGTATGGCCAATATAAACCTTGCCCCTTGGTATTGTGTTTCTTCTGTTCTGCTGGATCAGCTCAGTTCTGAATAGAGAGCCTTAATGGTGAGCAAACAGCAAAGTACCGTATTTTTCGCCCCATAAGACGCACCAGCCCATAAGACGCACCTAGATTTTAGGGGGGGAAATGAAGGAAAAAATTTTTATTTCCCCCCCAGGTGCGCTGCGCTACACCAGGAGCTTGGGGCGTGCGGAGCTCAGCGCGCCCCAAGCTTCTGCGTGCCGGCAAGGTCTCCGCTAGCGTGGGAGAGCCGGCGCCTCTCCCAGGGCTAGCGGACCCCTGCGCTAATCCAGAAGCTTGGGGCGTGCTGAGGTCAGCGCGCCCCAAGCTTCTGCATGCCGGCAAGCAGTCCGCTGCCGCCCCAAGCCTTGCGCACCCGGCGGGACCTCCTGCCGGGTGCGGGAGGCTTGGGGCGGCAGCGGACTGCTTGCCGGCATGCAGAAGCTTGGGGCGCGCTGACCTCAGCACGCCCCAAGCTTCTAGGTGCGCGCAAGCAGTCCGCTGCCGCCCCAAGCCTCCCGCACCCGGCGGGACCTCCTGCCGGGTGCGGGAGGCTTGGGGCGGCAGCGGACTGCTTGCCGGCATGCAGAAGCTTGGGGCGCGCTGACCTCAGCACGCCCCAAGCTTCTAGGTGCGCGCAAGCAGTCCGCTGCCGCCCCAAGCCTTGCGCACCCTGCCTTCAGGGCGCCCGACGCTCCGAGAAGCAGGCTGCTATCCGCAGCCTAGGCAGCCCTGTGGGACCTCCCACAGGGCTGCCTGGGCTGCGGAATGGTTCCCGAAGCGTCGGGCGCTCTGCCTTCAGGGCGCTCGACGCTGCGAGAAGCAGGCTGCTATCCGCAGCCTAGGCAGCCCTGTGGGACCTCCCACAGGGCTGCCTGGGCTGCGGAATGGTTCCCGAAGCGTCGGGCGCTCTGCCTTCAGGGCGCCCGATGCTCCGAGAAGCAGGCTGCTATCCGCAGCCTAGGCAGCCCTGTGGGACCTCCCACAGGGCTGCCTGGGCTGCGGAATGGTTCCCGAAGCGTCGGGCGCTCTGCCTTCAGGGCGCCCGACGCTGCGAGAAGCAGGCTGCTATCCGCAGCCTAGGCAACCCTGCGGGACCTCCCACAGGGCTGCCTGGGCGGCGGAATTGTTCCCGAAGCGTCGGGCGCTCTGCCTTCAGGGCGCTCGACGCTGCGAGAAGCAGGCTGCTATCCGCAGCCTAGGCAACCCTGCGGGACCTCCCACAGGGCTGCCTGGGCGGCGGAATTGTTCCCGAAGCGTCGGGCGCTCTGCCTTCAGGGCGCTCGACGCTGCGAGAAGCAGGCTGCTATCCGCAGCCTAGGCAGCCCTGTGGGACCTCCCACAGGGCTGCCTGGGCGGCGGAATGGTTCCCGAAGCGTCGGGCGCTCTGCCTTCAGGGCGCTCGACGCTGCGAGAAGCAGGCTGCTATCCGCAGCCTAGGCAACCCTGCGGGACCTCCCACAGGGCTGCCTGGGCGGCGGAATTGTTCCCGAAGCGTCGGGCGCTCTGCCTTCAGGGCGCCCGACGCTCCGAGAAGCAGGCTGCTATCCGCAGCCTAGGCAACCCTGTGGGACCTCCCACAGGGCTGCCTGGGCGGCGGATATCTTCCTGAAGCCTGGAGAGCGAGAGGGGTCGGTGCGCACCGACCCCTCTCGCTCTTCAAGCTTCAGCGAAAGCCTGCATTCGCCCCATAAGACGCACCCAGATTTTCCCTTCATTTTTGGAGGGGAAAAAGTGCGTCTTATGGGGCGAAAAATACGGTATGTATCTTAAAATAATAATGATGATAATAATTGCTGCTCATATTCTCCAGCAACCTGATTCTACATTTTCGGGTTCCCAGTGGGTTAAAAAATGGAATCCAGGCAGTGCTTTTTTCGGGGGGGGGGATGCATACCCCTAAACATTTTGTGAATCTTTGTACTTAAGTGCATTTACTGTATTTATTTTTCCCGATTTGAACTATAAAATTGTGATTTTCTTGAGTCAAAATGAGAGTACCCCTAAACATCTTTTAAAGAAAAAAAGCACTGGATCCAATAAACCTCTTGTTGGGCACCTGACCTGTTCCTACTTTCCTACTAACTTCTCAGGAATCCTGTTGGACCTGCTGCTTGCTGCCTGTGCCTCTCCTCATGTGTCAGGTCCATGTTTGTGAGGTGGAGTTGTAAGAAGCAGGATTTTGTTAGGCATAATTGCAAGAAGATTAATGGCTTCCCAGGGTTTTCCTCCTTGGCATCATCTTGGGTCTGCAGCAGTTGATAGATAGACAGGTTTTCCTCCACCGAAGGGGTGGGGCGTGATAAAAGGCACTCCAGGGTTTTGAGAGAGGAGAGTTGCACCTTATCACTGCAAACACTAACTCAGTCCTTTTTCTTGCAACTAACAGCTTTCAACATGCCCAGAAAGCAGAGTCAGAATGAATTTTCTTTTTTTCTAGCTAATGTTGCATCAGAAATATAAATGGGCTTCCCCCAGTAGTCAAGATGGTTGGAAGTAGGCAAGATTATTTTTGTGTTGACACCCTTAATCTCACTTGAGGAGCTAGTGTCTTTTAGGAGGATTTAAGGGATAAGTTTCCACATGACAGTTGAATTTCTCACATGTCTTTTTTGTCTTTCCTGACTGAAGCTCAGGGTGGTAAATGGGGCAGAGCAGGGGGCTATCCCATTTCACTTCACAACAATCTAGTGAAGTTGACTGGTGTGTAAGTGACTGTGTGTGACCCAAAGTTATTCAGTTTGTTTGGAATATTGGTAGCCTGTTTGTTTAATTTTTTTACTAAAAGGCTCCCAGGTGACTAGGAAACTATTAAGACCTATATAAAAACATAACAAATATTTAATTGGCTAATTAATTAATATTAGTTAGCAGCAGCAATGATCACAGCAGAAGAAACAAAAAAAGGCACTAGTCAGAGCCTCCTAATGGCCCCCAGGAAGCTGCCTTTATACAGAGTCAGACCTTTGGTCCATCTAGTGTTGTCTGCACTGATTGGAAGCATCTCTCCAGTGAGTCTCTCCCAGCCCTGCCTGGAGATGCCAAGGTTTTAACCTGGATGCTGTACCACTGATCTGCAACCCTTTCCCTCAGGACAAGGGCTAATTTGGCCTGCTGTTTTGAAGCCATTCTAAGGAATATTGAAGTTTATGACTGAATGATGAGACAGTATCCACTACCCTATGCTGGCTTATAGCATCCAAAAACAATGTTGTTGTTGTTAGATAGGCTTGTCTGCCTATCATTTCCTTGGAATAGGGATCTGGAACTGAAATGTGAACTTTGCAAGAGTGATCTGTCAGCAGATTTCTTGTTTTCGGCTGCCTCCTCTCTGTGTGATATTGCCTGAAAACTCAAGTGGGTAGAGATGTTGAAATAACATTTAATATTCAGGGCTAGAAAAGTATGCACCGAGGCCCATGGTTTGGAGGTGGGGAATAGAAACAGGAAATTAAGAAGTTTAATATTTTTACAAACCAGTACAGGATGTGGAAGTATCTATTCAGCTATGCATGCCTCTGTAGAAGTCATTCCAGTGCTGTGTCAGTGGAGACAAATGTTACATCAGAACAAGCCTGAGCTTTCATGGTCTCTTGACTCTGCACAAGTTCTAGTAGTAAGAATAGTTAGCGGTTGTAGTACAAAAAGCCATCTAATTGGAAGATTCCCTCCACTCTAGATGTTATCTGAGATCTTTCCGTGTGATTCAGTAGTCTACCTTTTACCTTCCCTTGAATGTGGAGCTGTGGAAAGTCTTGTTCTCCTTCCAGCTGGATTACAATTTTTTCTGGCAATTCAGTTACTTGTGGCTTGAACTGAAATTATGGTTTTGTTACCACACATTACATATGTTAATTAGTATACCAAAGCCAAGAACTATTTTCACCCAACAGAGCTATTCTTTTGTTTGTTTGTTTATAATGTGAAAGCATGTCGAATCACAAGTGTTTCCACTATGAAACAATATATTTCAGAGCATCTCTCCTAATACAAATCTCCCTTCACTCTTCACTTGAGACCTCCTGAGGCAGGTTCAGAGGGTTGCAACAAAGGAAAGGGCCTTTTCAGTTGTGACTTTCTGCTTGTTGAATGCTGTTCCGCAGTGAAGTCCATCTGGTGCTATCAGTAACATCCTTTTGGTGCCAGGTAACAACTTACGTCTTCTCCCAGGCATTTGACACATTAGGATGATTTTGCTCTCTGTTGATAGCATGTTTCTGCTGCTGGAGTCTTTTAAACCATCCTCTCCATCTCCCTTCCCTCTTGCTACTCAAGGCAAGAAAACCTCCCAGGACTGCAAGACAAGTAGTGCAAAAAGCTAACTAGCTGGCTGAACCTCTCACTGCTCAGCAAAGGGGCCTTGAAGTTGGGGGCGGAGAGAGAATCAATTTAAACTTCTAACCTAAATTATTACTGTTACCATTCTGCCATTGCAGTCAAAAATGAACATGATTGTTATTGTTGTGTTTAACTCCTTTTTTACTTCTAGATTTTATAAACCTGCAGATAGCCCTGATTTTGGGGGTCAGGTATACTTCACCACCAACCCCTACAGTTCATATGTGCAAAATAGTTCAGACCCCATGGAGCCACACAGCTAACAAAAACACAGGTGCCAGGTTCCACCCAATGTGGGGGGGGGGGCGGCACGCGTGTGTGACGTCATACAGCAGGAGGCGGCCCAACAGAGCTGTCACTGCTGTGGGAAGGCCTGATTGGGCCTGCTGTTGCTGCTTTCAGTTCTGCTTTCAGTTAATTGTCACTCAAAATGTTTTTGCATTTCATTTTCCTTTGACTTCTACCTTCTCTACATTTTCTCCTCCCCCCCTTGTTTATACATACAGTGGTGCCCCGCAAGACGAATGCCTCGCAAGACGGAAAACCCGCTAGACGAAAGGGTTTTCCATTTTTGAGCTGCTTCGCAAGACGATTTCCCCTATGGGCTTGCTTTGCAAGACGAAAACGTCTTGCGAGTGTTCCGATTTTTTTTCGCTCCCCCCCCCCTTTTTCTAAGCCGCTAAACCACTAATAGCCTTTTAGCCGCTAATCCGCTAAGCCTTTAATAGCCGCTAAGCCTTTAATAGCCGCTAAACTGCTAATAGCGCTAAGCCGCTAATAGGGTTGCTTCGCAAGACAAAAAAACCGCTAGACGAAGAGACTCGTGGAACGGATTAATTTTGTCTTGCGAGGCACCACTGTATATATATATAGTGTCATCTCATTGACTTAGACTCCAACAAGCATAAATACATTGTCAACAAGTATAGTGTGGGTTTCTATAGGTCAAAAACAAGTTTGCTGTGGTACTGGACTATGTGATCTCAGTTATCAAAAGGCCTTTAAAGGTACAAAGGTCTGAAACTGCATTTTTCATGTGACTGGTCTTAGACGCAGAGACGGTCATGCTTCTCTTCCTGGGCTTGAGGGCATTTGAGGACCACAGGTGGAATCTGGGTGGAGCTTAGGTTGCGCATTGCTAGAGCTCTGTAGAATAGACAGAGGAGAGAGGCATTGGCTTTAGTAGACAGTTTTGTTTGTTTCGACATTGATGGCTTTATCCCTGCTGGGACTTTTGGAACACAAATCTTCTCAGCAGGGCCCAACTAATTGCAATCTAATTAACACAGTGTCTGCTGCATCCTCATGCTGCTTTGTTCTGTGCTGTGGAGAAATCTTCCTCATCAGTGGAACACGGACATGCTTATTTTCTGGATCACAGAGTGATAGCATATATAAATGGGAAATACAACCCTGATGACAAAACTCTGTTGTTGTTTCCGTGGCTGTGCACTTGTGCTCTTGGACACACAAATAAGATTATCCTACACAGAAAGAAAAGGATCATGGAGAGGTGCCCCCTCCATTTCTAGAGCTCTGGCAGCGTGTTAGGCTCATAATGGGTCTTCAAGAAAGAAGCAGAGGAAAGTTATGTAGTTGAAAATATAGGGACAGGAGGTTTGGGCAGTGACCCAAGGTCCCTGTCTTTCTAGTATCTGGGAAAATAGAAACTCCCATCTATTCTGTGCTCTGTGACTCTATCACAGATATTTGTTTATTGGATTAATATAATTCAGGAAACAAACTGGGCATGCCTGCGGCGCCTACATCCCTTCTTGCACTTTTCTCATTTGTGTATAAAGTGTGGGTATGTCTGTGTTCTACATCAAAAGGCACAGAGATGACAGAAGCTGAACTCTGCACCACCTCCTGCCTTATCTCACTGTGCCTCATTGCTTCAGGTGCTCCCCCCCAAAAAAAGTCCAAGTCGCTTTGGAATTGGAACCAGGCACATTAAAGCTGGAAGCAAGCAGGCAGGGAAAGGTTCAGCTCTGTGCAAACTTGGTTGTGAAAATTAGACCCCTTTGCCCCGCTTCTATTTATTTTTTTACCTGACTTGTTAGTTGCTTCTTACCTGAACGTCTCCAAATGACTTACAGAGCATTAAAAATATACATATAAGCAATATATTAGACTATTAAAACAGATAATACAATGCACATAACAGCCACAGAAAGCTTGGCAGCACACCCGTGATTAATTTGTTTGTGAATGGGGCAGACACATGAGCAGCCAATAATGTTGCCCACATCTTGTCTAGCTTGGCCCGAACTGGTTTCCCCTGTTCATATTACAACCCTGTGGAATTCCAGTACATATCTTTGTGATACAGAGAGAGCCAGTTAAACGTGGCATTTGTACATATGAGATCACATATTTGCAGATGCAATCAAATATATCGCTTCACTTGCTCTACATTTCTTATTCTGTAAGTCAGACCCCAGTATTAAGGTACTTCTTTTTTCCTGCTCTGAATCAATTATCTCATCTTTCAGCTATTGTCGCTACTTAGAACCAGATCTTAACACATTGGTTCCCAAATTTTCTTTCCCACAGAACTCCTGAAAATTGCTGAGGGTCTTGGCAGGTGGACCACTTTATGATTTTTCTGCCTTTTGTAGCAATTTTAATGCACTGTGCTAATTGTTGTATGATTTTAAATTGATTGCTTCTTTTATTTCCTATATATTGTGAAATATAAGAAATAAAAGAAGCAATAACAATACATTTAGATCAGTTCAAATGTTTAATGTGGTGGATGTGCCATATCCTATGTTCAGTTACAAATCCAGACATGCTGTTGACTAAAGCTTGCAGCCCACAGCCCAGGAACCCCTCCTATAAGATATCCATTTTTACTCATCCCATAATATTAAACAAAGTGTCATTTTTGAGGAAGTAACTGTTGCTTCTTGAAAGAAAAATCTAATAACTCTTTGCAGTTGTTGCTCTTCCCCATTTATCTCGGAGCACAAAAATGCTTATCAAATATAAGCTTCTTTGCATCCCAGCAAAACTGGAAGCTTCAGGTCCTGCTTGAGTGTTGTCTGTTTTGGGAAACATAGTTAAAGCAATCCTAGTAATTAAGTCACTAAAAATGTCGAGAAAAAGCCAGTTGGGAAAACAACACAACTTGAAACTGTGTTGCTGAATAATAAGCCTCTCGTCCTCAGAGAATGTTCCTAGTGCTTCACAAAGTTAGTTTTACATCAGGAAAGACTGGTGTAAGATTTCTTCCTGGAAAGTAGAAAGAATTTTCTGATCTCCTGTTTCAGGCCTTGGGCTCTTAGCTCTAGTTACACTTCACCTGCCCAAAACGTCCTCCAGCATATAAGTGCCTTGGGAGTCTGTTTGGGCCCCATTCTACATGCTGGACACAGGACCGCGGTGTTTACTGCACAGTTAGTATGACTGAGCAGTTGCGAGTGGGGAGATTTTCCCTCTTGGGTTGAGAGTGCAACACCCACTAATGAAGAGACCAAGTTTAGAGCTTAGTTTATTGTATTTGCTTAACAGTTTCCCATCCAGACGGTGCTTTACAAAAGCCCCCTCAGACACATAGAAAAAAAACCTGATGTTTTGTATTGTGTTTTCTAAGCTAAAGGTTCCTTGGATGCAGAAAACTGAGGTGGTGTTCCTTGATTCTTTTGAGACAGTGAACTGTGTAGTTTTTTCAATGCATAATAGTGGCTTGCTGGCCTCGGCAGCACTTCCTCTTACCAGGGTGGGGCAGGGTAAAAGTGGAGCAACACAGGCCCACTGGCGGAGCCAGTTGTTTGGAAATCACTTGTAAGATTTGAGTTTAAAATAGAACCTTGGTTAAATCCTATAATATTGAAGGGTTTTTTTTTTTGTTGTGCATGAAATGGCTCGTTGGTGCTATGCTTTGGAAAATAAACTGAAAAACATGAACTTATAAACCAGGGTGAGGAATCTTTTCAAGCTTGGAGCTACATTCCTTTATGAACAACCTTCCATGGGCCACATGCCAATGATGGCTGTGGCCCAAAGCAAAAGCAGGTAGAGTCAGATCTGGCAAGAGGTAGGACTAGCCCTCCCACACTCTTGCACACACCGCACACTCACATATGCAAGCACACCATGCACATATTCATATTTGCACTCTCTCTCACGTGTGTGTGCGTGCGTGCACGTGCACACGCGCACACACACACACACACATATGCAGACTGTCACTATTTTCTCCCTTCCCCAGTAATGGGACTTGAAAAGTCTAATTTCCAGTGGGAGGCAGGTGATTTTCATGAAGATTGCAGCTGGGTGTGGGGCTTCTTGGAAGGTAATCTTCAGGCTCAATTGCCATGAGGTGGGCTAAATATTTTTAGGAGGGGGATGTGCAGCACATAGAGGGGGAGGGGGGTATCCAGTGATCCCCTCAAGTGCCTCCCTGCACAGCAGTTTTGCTTAAAAACAGCCTCCCATTTGCTCCAGCGGTAGGTTGTTTTCAAGCTGCATATGGAGTGGGGAGGGGAGGCTTTAAGCCAGAAGGAGCAGCCAAACCATGGGCCAGTCTTCCACCCACATTCTAAAGCATTCCAATTGTCCCATAAGTTTTTACTTGCATTAATCCACTCTTAACTGCTGGATAAATCAGTTGTCACTAAATAACTTTTGTCTCGTTTGTGTTTATGCCCTTTTCAGCTTCTACCCGCTTTGTGAAATGTGAAAAATGCCACCACTTCTTCGTCGTGTTGTCAGAAGCGGATTCCAAGAAGAGCATCATTAAAGAACCGGAATCTGCAGCCGAAGCTGTGAAGTTGGCCTTCCAACAGAAGCCGCCACCTCCACCAAAAAAAGTAGAGCCTTCTTTCTTTGACTGGACTTTGATTATCTTGCCTTGAAGTTTCGTGACTTGTTTTTTCACAAAGCCAAACAAAATTCTGCTTTATTCTGCTTTCATAGCGTGATATCCAAGGTTAGTCATACTCTTTATTAGACCCAGTGAAGTCACTGGACTTCTCTTAAGTATGGCTTACATTGGGTATCACCCATAAGCTTCATTTGTTCCTTTAAATTTTCTTAAAGGGTTTGGGAAGAAAAACAGGGCTCTTGATGCAGTTCAGCAATATAAGCCCACCACCACTACTTTAAAACATCCCTAGCTTGTGTGCTCCCAGGATTTGGGGAGGAAACCAAAGACCTTGGTTACCTTCAAAGGATAAATTTTCCTGCAAAAATATATATTGGGAATTTAAGCGTGGGATTTTCCATCACCCCACTGGAAGTGAGTTTAAAGTGATCAGTATTATTAACTAAACATCCTTTGGCCTTGAGGGGATCCGTTGACTATTTCTTTTCTTTTTTTCCGGCCAGATTTATAACTACCTCGACAAGTATGTTGTTGGCCAGTGTTTTGCCAAGAAGGTGCTTTCGGTCGCAGTGTACAATCATTATAAAAGAATCTACAACAATATCCCTGCCAACCTGAGGCAGCAAGCTGAAGTTGAAAAGCAAACTTCCTTAACACCAAGAGGTTTGTTTTTCATATTACATTGTATGTGCAGATATGTCTGGCACCATCAGTCATGCTGTCTCCTCCCTGTGTGATCTTGGTGCCAAGTTCTGTTATCGTTTCAGTGTTGGTGATTTGTCCACAGGATAGACAGATTATTGGCAACCCAAATTATTTGATTGTTTCTGCCTCAATTTTTGCACTATTGCAGTTTAACAGGGAGTTTTTCTTTCTTAGAACCCTTTTGAAAGCTGACTTTTACTTACGTACTTATCATACACTATATTCTTCCCTCAATTTTTTCAGCACATGAGAATCAAAAGGTAGAATCCTTTTAAGTAATAGGTTTGAATAAGTTGCCTTCATTAAAGGAATATTGGGGCAAGAATATTCTTAATGGACAACTAGATTTATTTGCGTATAGACTATCACCCCTGATATAGAACAAAAGTAATGTTATTTCAGATATATGGAAAGACAGCCCAGAATACAATGGTGGGTAGTATGCATGGAACAAAAAAACTAATTTAATTCTCCTGTGCTTAGGGGGCAAAGTCACTTTAATCCAGCATCACAGAGTGGACCCTAGTTCACTTTTAAAATTACATATGACAGCAGGTGATTGTCATATGGTAAACTCATTGAAATGAATGAACTTAAGTAAATTAAGTATATTGGTTTCAGTGAGTCTACTCTGATAAGGACCAGCATTGCTTGCTACCCAGAAACAGTAATTGAATGCTAAAAATATATTAAGGGTTCTTATCATGTTGGAGCAGATAAATTTACACCTGGAGATAGATGGCAGCTGGAGAGTGTGATCTCTTATGGATGCTCCTATTTCTGAAATTGAGCGAGGTTTCAAAATGACAAATATGTCTGCTGTTCCCGGAAAAAGTCAAACGTCCAACTGGCTCATAAGAGAAGTGTCTGACCCATTTAATGCTGTTAAATTTTAGCAAGGCTTCTTTTTCTTTCTTTTTCTATAATACACCGTCTGATTACATATGTATAAGATTTGCACTGCAAGTGTAGAGTTTTTGTGTGTGTTCATTTTTTGTATCTCTTGCTTTTCTTAATCCCAACTCCATTTTAAAATTACAAATACTAATATCAACTCTTTAGCATAACTATTTTAATACTGACTTCCATTCCTTTTTTTTAAGATAAAAAATTAGGGAGGCTGTTAAAATTCTGAATGTTTGCGGAGGAGTTTTCTTGCAATATAAATTAAATCAATTGTTCCATAAACCTGTATTCAGAAGAGGGCAAGAGGTGAAGAAAGTGTCATGCTTTTCTTTTCATTTATACATTTATACATATATAAATATATGTATCGTATTACTGTTTTCATCCTCTCTCTTAGAATTAGAAATCAGAAGACGGGAGGATGAGTACAGATTTACAAGTAAGTGGGCTCTCCTCATGTCCTCCTCTGCAATATCTCCTTGCCTGAATTGAACCATGAGCAGTATTTTAATTGTGACTCTGTAAAAATAATACAGCAAATCCAGACTGCATTCATTTTCTAAATAGCCACTCAGGCCTAGTTCTCACTGAGGTAGAAAACCTGTGTCTAGAGCTGCAGTTTTACCCAGGACTAAGCCTGATTGAATTCTGCAGGACTTACTGCTTAGTAGAAATGGTCAGCATTGTGCTATAGCTGTATTACTTCAGGTTGGGTTGTGGGAGAGAAGCCCATGTGATAGAAAGCTCCAACATTATGGGGGCAGGATACCTACATATAGAAAACTACCATGCCAGGGAGAAGGGTACTGGTGGATTGCTTTCTAGGGGTGCAGAATTTATTTTTTTGATGTAGTATGATCCAGACATGTGAGCCTTCACCTGCAATCTGCAGTAGTACAGTCCAGACACAGGTTGGCTGTGAGAACAATACCTCTGTGTTTCCACCAGGAGTGAGTTACCTGTTAACCTACAGATGTAGTGGGATTACTACAAATCCCATCATCTTTGATGATTGGCCATATTGGCTGTGGCTGATGGAAGTTGGAGTCCCAACAGAATCTGGAGATCAATGGGTTCCTCTTCTGTGATTTAGGGAGGGTCTTAAAAGGAGGATGATTTGGCTTTACTTCAACACGGTGTGTTGAAGGCAGGTAAAACCTCCTCAGAACTTCTAGAAATAATTTTAATACTTGATATGTGAGTGAAAGCTTAAACTTCCTGTGGATCTGATACTAACAATGGCTGTGATGTGAAGTTTAGAGCTTAGATTATTGTGCAGTTCCAGCATAGAGTCACTTAATTTAAATTACAAAACTAAAGAAGTATCCAGTGAGGGATGTCTAAATGTCAAATTCTTTCCTTTCTTGATGGGCCTGAATTAAAAGAAATTCTTGCCTGCAATATTTTTATTGGGTAACTTTTTGCAGAGTCACTATCATGGATCTCTATTATCCATTTAACATTTAACATTTTCCCCATTACTGTGGCACCTGAAGGACTTCTGATTACCTTCAGAAGAAAATTTGCCTAAAAAGTAATTTGTATGGAAATGGGAAATGAGAAACTTCCACTTCAACTAGAATATTTCTGATCTCTTTCTTCCAAAATATTTGTTAGAATCTAAATCCTCCCATGATGATGTGTGTTGCAATCTGGTTTTCAGATGTTATGGTCTCTCTCGATTTTCAGGTAGATGGAACAATACTTGGAGTTGTCTGGAAAAATATGTGCATGTTCTGCAGGCTGTCTCAAACAAATCTAGATTGAGTCAATTTGATTCTCAGTTAATTTGACTTGTACATTTCAGAACTTCTCCAGATTGCTGGTATTAGCCCCCATGGCAATGCTTTGGGAGCGTCAATGCAGCAGCAGGTGAACCAACAGATGCCCCAGGAAAAGCGAGGAGGTGAAGTGTTAGATTCAACTCATGATGACATCAAGCTTGAAAAAAGTAATATTTTGCTGCTTGGACCAACTGGATCAGGTTTGTAAGGGCGTGTTGTACCTTGTTATAACATTCAGGTTGTTAGGTAGATTGTTATGTACTGTATTTTTCGCTCTATAAGACACACCAGACCATAAGACGCAATTAGTTTTTGGAGGAGGAAAACAAGAAAAAAAATATACTGAATCCCAGAAGCCAGAACAGCAAGAGGGATCACTGCGCAGCGATCCCTCTTGCTGTTCTAGCTTCAGCGATAGCTGCACATCCTGCATTCACTCCATAAGATGCACACACATTTCCCCTTACTTTTTAGGAGGAAAAAAGTACGTCTTATAGAGCAAAAAATACAGTAAATTACATCAGTTTTGAGCAAAATTCTAGGAAGGAGCTCTAGGAAGCTCTAGGAAGGAGCTTTACATGGGGACTAGCTACCCTTTAAGTTGACTGAGTTCCTTTTTAGGGAAGAACAGAGAGAGAGAAGGCAGTTTCTTCCTGAAGAAGTGTACTTCACATCTTACAGAAGTAGCTATCACGCTGACAGTTTTTCTGAGTCTAATATTTCATTAATATTTAGATTCCATCTGTCCAATATGGCAGTCAAGAGAAGCTGCAAAGATTGCTCCAAATAGCAGCATGCCTGTAATAGCTTAAAGGCAAAGTTTTTAATTCAATAATACACATACCACTGCATCTAGTGTTCTAAACATATTGTAAACTAGGTGCTGATAATATCATAAGCTGCTTTTATTTATTTATTTTTATTTCAAAGAAAATGTAAATAAAGTATTGGACTTGGTATTGTACCCTTCATATTAGCAAGAAAATTGTAATGGTCTCTTTACTTAATCTTGTAACCCTTCCTTTGGACTATAAATGTGTGTGTGTGTGTTTTAAATAAAAAGTTGACCATAGCATTGTAGTCATTTTTGCAAAAATGAAATAAATATGCACAACTTTATTGGATTCGTATAATGGTATTCCTTAAGTGCCTGCTAGTTGTATAATAAACCTTGTAGGCATAAAATGGTTGGGCATGCTAGGTTACCTGAATTTCTAGATCTGCTAGTACAAAAGCAAATATCACTGGTAGTTGACTCCTGCTGGAAAATAATTAAATTTTATAAAAATAAGCCATTAAGTGAATGTTAATAACGTATATATATATTAACCTAGGTAAAACCCTGCTGGCTCAGACTCTGGCAAAATGCCTGGATGTCCCTTTTGCAATCTGTGATTGTACCACTTTGACTCAAGCAGGCTACGTGGGAGAAGATATTGAGTCTGTTATTGCAAAACTACTGCAGGATGCAAACTACAATGTAGAAAAAGCTCAGCAAGGTAAAATTGGGCCCTTCTTCCCGCTGGAGGTGCTAGTAAAGCCTCACATACATTTTTAATTTGTTCTTTTAATGTTTGGGTTGTTCTTCTTATGCAATAGGCAGCATTTCATAACACTGCCACAGCATATTGTTCTATTTTTAAAAAAGATGGCCTTCACTGTGTACAGATTGTCCTTCTTGCACAACCCAAATGCTCTTCACATTAATTGCCTCTAATTTACAGGAATTGTTTTCTTGGATGAAGTGGATAAGATTGGCAGCGTGCCAGGCATTCATCAGTTGCGTGATGTGGGAGGAGAAGGCGTTCAGCAAGTGAGTATCGAGAGCTTTGCTGCTGCTCTGTCAGGAACTATCAAGCTCTAGATAGACTGTCCTAGTTTGCATGTAACATTAAGCCATGCTTTATTTCAAGAGTGGAAAGCCTCCAATCTGCGGACGAAATGTGGCCCTCCAGGCCTTCCAGTTTGGCCCAGCTATCAGGAAGCCATACCCACTCACTCCTCACCAAGGAGTTTGCAAGGGAAGCTCCAGGAGTAGAGTTTGAAGGCATACTCCCCCCACATTGCTTGAGGCATTCAAACACCTGCCAGTTTGGGGGCACTTCGACATCCAGGCTGCGGCAATTGGCTCTGGGGTGGCTTAGGACTTCGTGGCTGCCATGACAAGCATGGAGCTGTCTCAACATATCATTGGCAGACCACACTCTGGACATTGTTTTCTCAACTGGGCAGGAAGAGGGTGGGAGGTATTGACATCAGTCCCTTGCCATGCTCAGATCACTTCCAGTTGAGGTTTAGTTCCTCACCGCCTTCTCCCCTCTGCAGAAGCAGGGGACTTATTAGGATGGTCTGCCCTCAGAGGCTGATAGATCCAATGGGTTGCAGACAGCTTTGGGGATTTTCCAGCTGATATGACTGGTGCTTCTTTCAAAGCCCTGGCTGACTTGTGTAAACATCCAAATGGCTCAGGTTGTTGACTCGATCACCCCTGAGCACAAGGTTGCCATGTCATTGTGAATACATTGCTAAACCCTCTCCTGTTTTAACTTAGGGCTTGTTAAAGTTACTGGAAGGGACAATTGTGAATGTTCCAGAGAAGAACTCCCGTAAATTACGTGGTGAGACTGTGCAGGTTGACACAACCAACATCCTCTTTGTGGCTTCTGGTGCTTTTAATGGTCTTGACAGAATTATCAGCCGGAGGAAAAATGAAAAGGTAAGGAGATGTGGAATTAAAATTGTACAATTTAGTCATGCAAGGTAAAAGGGACGCAGGTAGCACTGTGGGTTAAACCACACAGCCTAGGACTTGCCGATCAGAAGGTCGGCAGTTCGAATCCCCGTGACAGGGTGAGCTCCCGTTGCTCGGTCCCTGCTCCTGCCCACCTAGCAGTTCGAAAGCACGTCAAAGTGCAAGTAGATAAATAGGTACTGTGCCAGCAGGAAGGTAAAGGGCGTTTCCATGCGCTGCTCTGGTTCGCCAGAAGCGGCTTAGTCATGCTGGCCACATGACCCAGAAGCTGTACGCCGGCTCCCTCGGCCAATAAAGCGAGATGAGCGCCGCAACCCCAGAGTCGGCCACGACTGGAGCTAATGGTCAGGGGTCCCTTTACCTTTACCTTTAGTCATGCAAGGTACACTTGGTTTTAACTGCTGGTAGCTATTCTGGAAAGGATCGGAGCCATTGTGCTATGAAATACATTACCCAAGGCCTTCCATGGCTGGCATGTTGTTGCAGACCCAAAGTGGCTGCCTTTCAGCGTTTTTCATTTATTTATTAAATTTGTATACCACCCGTCATTCGTAGATCTCAGGGTGGTTCATAACATATAAATACATGATAAAAATACAAAAGACATAATAAAAACAAGAACGAAAAATCAAATCTGTCCCGATTGCCCAATGTCAGAAACACACACTTCAGATTCCCATCCCCACCCCCGCAACTGAAAATAGAGCTTGGAGAGAGAGAGAGAGAGAATCTCTATAGATCACAGCAACTCCCTCTCCCTGACCCTCAAGTCTTCCCTGATGGCTGCACCAAGTACCCCAGTGGGCACAACTGGGTGAGACCAACTCCACTCTGCTCACCCACCCAGGTCGCAGTGACACAGACCAGAACTGCCTCCTCATCCACAATCAGATCATGGTTGAGGGAGGTCTTAACTCCAAGCTGACCTGGCATTCAACAACTGCAGCTGTTATCCCTATAAGGATGGCACAAGGGTGAGCTGCCACCCATTTGGCTTATCTAGCACACTGGATTATACTTTTTATTCACAACTGTAGAACATATAAATGCCTATATTTTGGCTTTGCTAAGGGTTGAGGGTTGTGTTTTTATTTTTAGCCTGGCGATCCCATGTGCTTATCTTCCAAAGGGCACTTTCCAGTATCAACATGTGGTCAGGTTGACATAACTACATATGGGCATTTTAGATGATGAAAAATGTTACTGTTCTATAAAACTCTTTAGTTCTTGACAATTATAATACTTTTATATTGAAAAACTAGAGCCGCAAGAACTCGTGCATATAGTGACTGCTGCATTGGGCTATGGGTTCAAATCCCACAAGTTGTGTGTTCAAATCTCGCAAATCCCATTCATAAGCCACAATCAACCTACCCAACCTCACAGGGTTGTTGGGAGGTTGAAATCCCACTCTAAGCTCATTGTGGAAAGAGTGGTAAAGATTTCACATTTTTCAAATGCTGTTCAGGTAACAAGGTGGTCAAGTCGAAATAAATAAAAAAAACACAAAAAACTGTCCAGTAGCACCTTAAAGACCAACTAAGGTGGTCAAGTTTTCCACCACGTATTGATGTGTCTAGTCAAATACAAGATAGATATACATAATGTAACTGGGACTTTCTTCTTAAATGCAGTCTATATTTCTCTCTCTCTTTTTGGTCTTTGCAGTATCTTGGCTTCGGAACTCCATCAAATCTGGGGAAGGGCCGAAGGGCTGCAGCAGCTGCAGACCTGGCTAATGTAGGTGGAGATTCCAGCACTCAGCAGGATATGGAAGAAAAAGATCGCTTGCTTCGGCACGTGGAGGCACGAGATCTTATTGAATTTGGCATGATCCCTGAGTTTGTGGGGCGTTTGCCAGTGGTGGTTCCCCTGCACAGCCTTGATGAGAAAACCCTTGTACGGATTCTTACTGAGCCTCGGAATGCAGTGATTCCCCAATACCAGGCATTATTCAGCATGGACAAGGTTTGGATTTTCTCTTGCTACTTGAGACTTGCTCAAGGCTCTTTCTTGTTACCAGTATTTTGTTTCCAAAAGAGCAGGACTCTCTCTTGGACACATTAAAACATTAGATTGATTTTTAGAAAAATTGTGATTAATATGCAGCTCTATTAAATGATGACTGCATTACCTGCTGAAAAACAAAAGGAAAAATGACTCCAAATTTAATTTATGCTTGTCCAAATGCAATTAGAGTTTCCATAGGAAGGGAGGTGGGAACTACAGAGTGTAATTTTTGTCTTGCATTTTCCAGTGTGAATTGAATGTTACTGAAGATGCCCTAAAGGCTATAGCCAGGTTGGCCTTAGACCGCAAGACTGGTGCAAGAGGTCTTCGATCTATAATGGTAAGGCTAGTTTCTCTTCACTGGTATCAATGATCTAGGACATAACCATTAGTTGTGTTTATTGAAATCCCACTGTCTGCCCTGGGAGGTGAATCACAAAGAGATTTTTAGAAATCAGATCATTAGTGGCTCAGTTACCCTTGTTAAAAAACAAAAACAATCTTCCCTACAGCTTGAAATCTCATCTTGGGGAAAACATTTTCAGCCTAGCCCATGCTACCTAAAGACTTTCCAACTTGCAAAGCCTTCCTAGCAATCTAAAGTGATTCAGTCCCAAAGAGACTGTGCCATGTGATAGTTCTACATGTTCTGGAAGAAAGACTGAGTTTAGACACTAAAATATTTGTTAACAGTACTAAAAGGAGTGGTGTCTGAAGCTATAGAGCGGCTGCTTTATTATGATGACAGCAGTATGTATTTACCTAATGCTGGGGTTCTTAAATGCCAAAATTACAAGACTAGTATCAGACAAAGATGTTATTGGAAAATGAATATGGGCATTATGAGGAAGCTCATATCTTATGCAATCTTTTTGCAAACAAATTGAGTCTTCCTATGCAGTAGTGAAATCAAAAGCATATTAATGGTGGTGCTAATTCTATTCCCATCATGGTGGAAGTTGCTTTTCTCATTGACTGTATTCTGGATCTTTATTTTGTTGACTAAGTACTTCTTATTTTAAATAAAAGGGGGAAGGTTATAAATGTGTAATCAAGTCAAAGAGGCGGAAAAAGCAAAAACAAAGATTGAGGAAGAGCAAGACTGGCAGGGAATTAATGTTTGGCTCAAAGCAGAGAACCGAAGGTTGCATAAGAAGTGGCTTTGAAGCAGGGCTGGCCTGGAATGGCTAGAGTGGAATCTGGAAGCGTAATTGCATCTTAGACAACTTCCCGCACATGCATCATTTAAATGAGTTGCACAACAGCTCTACGGTCCTGTGCGGCTCTTGAGTGGGTTTTGCACAGAACATTACCAGTAGATCCTGCCCATAGGTCATTTATGTCTGTCTTCTATTCCGTCACCCATGCTGATTTCATAATCTACCACTTTCAAGCACTTGTTTCACCTTGCCTTGTGGTAGGGCCATTTAAGAAGCTGCCCAACACCAAGTCAGACCATTAGTCCATCCAGATCAGCACTGCTAATACAGACTGGCATCAGGTCTCTGGTGTCTTTTTTCATGCCTACCTGAAGATGCTAGGGAACCTGCATGAGACCTGCATACAAACCATGTGCTCTGCTGCTGAGCTACAGCCCTTCCATCTTGTTTTTAAGGTGGAGTTAGAAGAAAGTAGCTATCCTGATGGCAGCCTTGGCAAAGTAGCATTGTGATAGGATTCCTGACAAATGTCTGTCAACTAAGCTCTCGTCTTATTTAGCTACTAAGTAGAGATGTTGACATGAATGAACATTATACTAAAGTCCATTAATTTCAATAGGTTTACTATAGTAGCTTGGTTGGCTACTGCCCTATGCCTCTTTCAGGCAGAGAAGTGGTTGTAGCAAACTGTCTATTGCTAGGTGTTCATTGGAAGAGGGATTGTGTGAGCAAAACCTTGATGCTAGGTGTTCATTGGAAGAGAGATTGTGTGAGCAAAACCTTGATGCTTATCCTTCTACCCCTTAGGAAAAGTTACTGCTGGAACCCATGTTTGAAGTCCCCAATTCTGACATTGTATGTGTGGAGGTTGACAAAGATGTCGTGGAAGGAAAGAAGGACCCCGGATACGTCAGGTAATGTCAGGTTTCCAACACTAGATTGGGTTTGATGCAAAAATAAACAAAAACACTATTTCGCAATTACTTTTTTTCACAGTTATTTTAATATTTTTTAAAATTCCAGTTATATTTTTAAGCTACCTTTTACAGTAGATGGCTGCTTAGCATGTAACACAAACAGGCTGAACAAAATGGCTAATAAACATTCACATTTTTGTATTTTCAACTCAAAGGCCAGATTTTTGCATTTGAAAGAGGCTTCATTAGGCCAATTGGAAGCAGGAATCTTACTGAAAGCTGTCTTTTTGAAAGGACACTAATTTTAATAATAATGTGGGTTTGTTTGTTTTTTATAAAAAAAGCAATTAACCTTCAAAGAGCAGCATGCTTTACCTCCAGTGGTGGACATACTTTATATTTAGAGTAGGAAGTAACCATAGGTGACCATCCAGTCAGGCCTCCTGCTTCAGTTTTGAGTCCATTATTTCTGGTGTGCGTTGCTAGGATAAAAAGATTGCAAGAAGTGCAGACTTAAGTTGCCATTTCATTTTTCATTTTCTAATGGACTTTCAAGGCAACAGTCCACAGAACTGATTCTCTCCTTGATCCAAGGGACCAGTAGATAGATTCTTCTTGAACAGCAATTCCACCTACTTTGTAGCAATTTTCTTTTAATAGTTATTTATTTGCTGCTGTTCTGCTAAAAGTACTCGGAGAAAGAGCCATTGTTTCTGCATGCAGACTCCCTTTTTCCTTTGCTGCCAGTCAGTGAACCAACAATCTGATTCAGTACATGACAGTTTACAACGTCCCTACTATAGAATATAAGTTGGGAGGTAAAGATGCATTGTGGTCCTGGGGATCAGTATCAAAAGTTCAACTGGGCTGAAATGGCTCCCTGTTCTAGACATTACATGGAAGTAGAGTCATACCTCACGTTACATTTGCTTAATGTTACGTTTTTTCAGGTTGCGTCCCGCGGCGACCCGGAAGTACCGGAAAGGGTTACTTCTGGGTTTCGCTGCTTGCGCATGCGCAGTAGCACTAGATCACATTTCGCGCATGCGCACAAGCGCCAAATCACAGCACGCACCTGCGCAGATACAGCGCTTCAGGTTGCAGACTTTTCATGCTGCAAACGGGCCCCCGGAACGGATCCCGTTCGCAACCAGAGGTACCACTGTATTTGATCCTACTTGTGTTTAATTGCAGGGCTCCAGCTAAAGATGCTTCTGAAGAAGAATACGATTCAGGAGTAGAAGAAGAAAACTGGGCTCGCCAAGCAGATGCTGCAAACAATTAAATGCTGTCAGAATGCTCTGCAGAAAATGCACTTAATGGGGATTTTGTTTTTAAGACCACATCCGGCTTTTTAGCCTATTTGATAACATTGGATCTCTCCTGAATATGATACATGTTCAGAAAATGTTGGCAGCGCTAATGGAAATCAGATCAAGTATTTTGCGTAACATCACACTGATTTATTTTTTTTGGTGGACACTTGGACTTCAGTGACATAATGTTCAGAAATGAAATGTATATTATATTTTGTTCAGTTAAAAAAAATGCTCTCTTTTTTAGTGCTGAGCTGAAAAGGTGGACTCCCCTTGTAAAATTCATCCCTTTCTCCTTTGGAGCACTTTTTTGGCCATTTATTACCACTGGGAGCACTGAAGAGTTAATGCACCCCCTCCAAAACATACACACAAAACCTGCACTGTATCCTAACAGTTTGATGAAGGCAGCAGTGCACCATTGCAACCCTCTTTTCTCAACTTCAGTCAGCTGCAGCTGGTGCCATTTTTTGTTCCAATTTAGATTTCATCTTAGTAGCAATGACATAGCCAGATCTGATCAACTACAAGCCTGTGTGACAACAGTCACTGCGGTCAAACAATGCTAATACATTGAAATAGCTTTTTCCCATCATACGACAACAATCTGGCTGCATGGCAACATCATTGTTACTAGGATCAATGGGAAGGTTATTTTTCAAACTGTGAACCAGTACAAAAAAAGAAAAATTTTGAGGAAACATCAGCCCCCCTCAAAAGCTCCTTTTTTCTACTGAATGCATTTCCTGAAGAACTTTCAGCTCAGCCCTAACTTTTTCAGTTCTAGAGTGCAATGCAGGTATTGCCAATAGTTGAGGAATTTTACAATAATTATACTACACAATTTGAGCAGGGAAACATAACACACAAATATTTTGAATCTACTTTTGTTTGAAAGACCATTCAGTATGCACTAAATATCTTTTCTGCTTTAAATGCAGTGGGTGCTAGAGGTACTTGTTTCGTTTATGATGAAAGCTGCCCTTAAAAACTGGATATGAAAGATTTAGGACAGTACTTTCTGGTCCCCAAACTCCATATTAGTCAAACCAGCGGGATTGCTCTAGAATAAACAGGTTGTGGATTGACCTTATTTTAGAGCAAACTGCACCACTTTACGAAAAACTTAATGTAATGTGTTAAAAATAATTGGATATAATACCAAAGGGTTCATTCATTTTTACTTACCTTGATTAAATATCACATGTAAGTTTTGGAGGAAAAAATGGATATTACGAGAACAGATGAACCAGGAACTTGCTATACCTTTTTTTGACAGAACAAAGGTTTACAGGAAGAAATAGACCATAGAATATAGAAAATTCTATGCCAATATTTTAATATAGTACTTTTTATTGAACGTACTGGAACCATCATGCATCAGTTTTTTGGTGCCAGGTATTTTTCCCAGCCTACCTTCTTATAACATTAAGAGGCACAAGAAAGTAGCATATAATTGTATAATATTTTTCATGTAATCAGTAGTCACTGTTTGCACAAAATTCTTATTTAAGTTATAAGCTTAAAACGCCGGTCTGCATCTTGTTATTTTAAATCTTTTAGCAAAGCAGAGATTGCTTTGTTTTAAAAGTTAACTTGATCCTTTAGTAAAGTATTTGTAAAAACACAAACGGACGTGTATGTTTTTGATTCATTTCTGAAATTAAAATCTGTACCTAGAAGCTTGATGTCCTTCCTTCATGTTGAGGTGCGCTTATAAAAGTTTTGCTGAACTAGGTTCCATTTACACACTGATAGAATATTTTTTAAACTTGACACTGGCCACCAAGTGCGTTGGGTGGGTGTAGCAACTGGGCTGCTTGATTCTTAATCCTTTCCAAGCTTGTTATGAATGATTCTTCTTAATTCTGAAGTTGCAGGCTGCTAGGCAATGAGACTAGAAACTGGTGTAATGCCTCCAAGAGCACACAGACAATGGTTTCTTAAAACCCATGTCGTTTGGAGCAGGAGAAGCAAACTAGGTGTCCCGTGGTTTAAAAATAATCATTGCGGCGTCCTATATCTATTACTGTATTTTAGTGTTCTGTTGGAAGCTGCCCAGAGTGGCTGGGGAAACCCAGCCAGATGAGCGGGGTATAAATAATATATTATTATTATTTATTTATTTATTTATATTTATTTATTTATTTATTTATTTATTTATTTATTTATTTATTTATTTATTTCCTGTTCCTCCCAGATTTCTAGTAGTGCTTCTCCTGTGCGTTTAACAGAATGTTAAGTCTCACAGAAATGAGGGGCTTTAGGTTGTCCATTATTGAAGTAATTGCAACTGAGCATACCATTGTTGGCTAGGAATAATAGGTAAAATGCTTTACCTGGGGGTGGGGGGGTAAGGAGTGCACTAAGGAGACGGGGTATGTGTGGTGCTTGGGGGCAAAGCAGCATAACTTGCCATGCACCTTAAAGGCTGCTTGTACATTCCGGTCCCGGTACGGCTGATGGGAGCTGCAGTCTAAAATCAGTAGCCGACAAATGTCGGATTCCTCCCAAGCTACAGGGGGCGCTGCTCTTCTCGCCGTCACTTCCGCTTCAAACCGGAAGCGGTGTCCGAGGGCGAGAGAGACAGTTTCTCATTCAGTTAACTAGGCCTCTTGATGCGTGAGGGGGGCGAGATGTCGCAACAGCCGCCGCCATTCCCCTCATCCTTCGCGAGGCCCCCTCAGCCCCACTACTTCCCGCCGACGGGGGCTCCTCCGCAGGGTGTTTATGGCGGGCTGCCGCCTCACCACCCTCAGTTTCCTCTTTCCCCGTTCCCACCTTTTTCGGCGGATGGCCGAGGTCTTCCTACCCCCGCTTACCCGCCGCCATTCCGGCCGCCGCTGCCCCCTCCTCCGTGGCAGCAGCAGCAGCAGAAACCTCCGGAGCTGCCCTCGCCTCAATGGAGGCCCGCGGCGCCGCCTTACATAGCCGGGGAGAAGCCAAGGTTCCCGCCTCCGGAGCGGCCCTCGCCTCAATGGAGGCCCGAGGCGCTGCCGTTCGTGTCCGGGGAGAATGCAAGGCTCCCGCTCGGGCCTGACGCTGCTGCCTCAGCCGGCGGCCTGAGGCGAGGCGACGGCGGCGACGAGAGCGAGCAATGGCTAAGCCGTTTCTTGGCTTGCCGCCGCACCGAAGGAACCGTCGCCGCCGCGTCTCCCCCGAAGCCGCACGGCTTGAAGCCCAGCCAGGCGGGCCCTTTGGCGGCGGAGGCGCTGCGGCTGGTGGCGCAGGTGACAGCGCTGTGCGGGGCCTGGCGGCTGCGGGACGACCACGCCGAGGCCGAGGAGGTGGCCGAGGCCGAGGCCCGGCTGGCGGAGCTGCGGGAGGTGGTGCGGCCCCTGCGGGTCGAGGCAGCGGCGGAGGATCCCCTGGCCCAGCTGCGCCGCCACGCGGAGAAGAGCCGCAAGAAGAGGCTGCGGCGCCAAGCGCGGAGGCAGGAGGCGCGGGCCGCTCGCGAGGAGGAGGCGGCCCGCGAGGCCGAGAGGGAGGCGCGGATCGAGAGCTGGCGGGCCAGGCGCGCCCTGGAAGTCGAGGAGAGGCACCGGGTGGGTTGCGCTTTGAGGGATGCCCACGAATTCCCCGCAGGGTAGTCGGTACTTTGGGGTTTATTGGCTGCGTTGGCCGTGCTGGCAGGGGCTGATGGGAGTTGTAGTCCAGCGGAGGGCACCAGGATCTCTGCTTTAGGCAAACCCCTGTTGTTCACAGCCATCTGCAGTGTTGAGATAGTACCCTACGTTACTGGGTTGTTGCAGGGAATAGTAAGCTGAATTGTTTTGAACACTAAACACGTTTTATTAGCAGCATTAATAGTGCTAAATAATTATTTTATTTATAAAATATATACTGCTAATTAAAAATAGCAGCATGGTTAAAACCAATTGTACATAAAACCATTCAATAAAAGTCATCCAAAAAAGTTTCAAATCAGCTATTCTTCACTGACTGAATAAGCCTGAAAGTTTTCAGCTGGTGTTTAAAGGGTGAAACAAGCTGCCTGCTGAATCTGTACTCTCTAGAGAAAGTATTGTTATTCTCTACACCAGTGTGCATGTGTTACAACTCAAACCCTCCCAGGCTCTTCTTTGTACACTGGGCAGTGAGCTGGAATCGCCAGTCCCAGTTGGCAAACAGCATAAACACAAAGCACAGTTTCAGCACCATCTCTTCACTGCTGGTTCACTCCATGTTTGTGCTCAGCATGGAGCAAGTGATTCAGGGAAGCCAGGGGTTGGCAAGTGCCTGGGATTACTATGAACCCTGTATGGGATGCACAGAATGTACTGGTGGGCTACATGCTATAGACCCCTGATCTACATGTTTGCTCCAAATGTATTTTTAACAAAGACTGCACTCCAGTGACAAGTGGATTACAGTTCATTTTGATGAGCAGTTGTGCTTTGTAGCTGAGACACACACAGAGTAAGGATTGTCTCCTGAGGCAGAGGGGTGGAGCTTGGGAGTTGAGGGTTAGTGCTGGTTATATCAGGGGATGAAGGTTTGTAGGACAGGAACAAAGAGCAGCCCCTAGTGAATCACAGGGTAGAGTCTAGTAGGTAAGAAGTGAAGCTTGCTGAACAATAAAATGGATCCAAGGGGAAAACTGGAGCCAGTCAGTACTATTTACATATTGTATAGCATTCTTGGTGCACAAATGTGTACTTGTTTTTGCATTCATTCAAACAGTAACAGTGATGGGTGCTGAAGACAATAGGCTACTCCCTTTTTTTGGCCTTTCACAATGAGACTCTTATCCTTTCCCTACAAACCCCAAGAAGACATGTGGGACCCTGAAACTTGGGGACAAAACCTGAGGCATAGCAAGCAGGTGTCTTGTGAAGGTTGCCTAATCATCGTTGGTAACTGTTTTTGAGTCTAGTAGATATAAGTAGTTTCATGACAATCTCAGTTTATAGGCAGTATCCTGTTCTAGAAAAGAAACCTATGAGTGCTGCCACAGCTTGCAGCAAATTGAGCCCTAGCATCTGTTTTTTAATGCCAGGTGTTAACTAATAGGTATGTCACTGTAAGTGAGAAGGCAAACTCAAGGAGGGTGGATCTGTTGACAGCTGTCTGCCATGAGCTGTGTTTACCCCCTAGGAGTTACTGAGACAAACAGTGATGAGGGGCTCTTTCCTTATTGTCCTATTTGTGGGCTTTGAAGGATCTGGGTAGCCAGTGAACACAGGGTGTTCGACTAGATGAACGTACCTAGGTCTGCTATTGTTCTCTTACATTCTTACACGTGTTCTTAATTCCTTTATTCATATTTTTGCCCATATAGGAACAAGAACTTAAAGCTGCTGCAGACAGTGTGTTATCTGAAGTAAGGAAAAAACAAGCAGACACGAAGCGTATGGCAGAAATCCTGCGTGGCTTAGAAAAGCTTAGGAAACTAAGAAAAGAAGCAGCAGCGAGGAAAGGTAAACATGACTCAGAATTGCATGTGCTTTTATATTCCTTACTTACATATATGCTGAAACATAGCTGGAAAGCTATTTGTATAATGGCGCCAACATTTCAGTCGGGCTTGTATTGCTTATGTATTGTTTATAAAATATGGTTCAATATATAAATTAGGTCCTGGAAGACTTGTATTGTTAAAACAAATATTTGGTTAAAAGCATAGCATCCTGCCCTGGACGAAGTGCACTCAAAGCATCTGTAAGGCACTGAAACCATTAGAACTTCTGAAGCATTTGTTTTTTGCAAATATTTGTTATAAATACCCAACATAAGGGATGCCTCTTCCAGTGACCTATTATGCTGTATGCTAATGTCAACACACCTTGTTATTACCCAGCATTGAAAAGATGCAGCTGGACTAATTCTTCAACTCTGGTATGAAGAGCTGTAGAATATGGCAATAATGGAAAAGTTAGCAAGCTATTTGAGAACTTCAAGAGACCCAAGGCTATTTCCTTCATTGACAATGAAGAAGCTGACACACACGTGCCAGATCAATATGTCCACTTGTGGAATTCACAGATGGTCTACTTAGGTGGCAGTGAAGAAACCAGTTAATAAACACAAGTTTCCAGTTTCTCTTCAACGTAGTTTGTATTTTACTGTGCAATATATGCATTTGCTTATCTGGTTTTTTTAAACTCAAACACAGGTGCTTCTACAGGTTTGATTTTTATGTTCCATGTTGTTGTGTTAAGTGTTCATTTTTCTTTGGGGCTATATAATAAAATGTAAAATTCCTAAATACCATATTTTAGTGGAGTACGCTGCTGCACCTGGTTCCTCCTCTGTCCTTGAACAGTGAAAAAACATGCAATTGGGGAGAGGAGGGAGAGAGAAATAATACGCACCCAAGCAACTGACCACCCTGTTAAAAGCAAGTGAGATAGGGTGAGGATGCCACCTCAGAGCAAGATTACTCACCAATGGGGATGCTTCGATTCTCTTGTTTACATGCATTTCACTGTTCTGGATCAGAATGTGGAGGAAAAGTCAAGTAATTAATCTGGTGTGGGTTGTGGTTTCTGTTCTGTTTTTTGCTGCAGGTGTTTGTCCACCCCCAGCTGCAGATGAAGCCTTCGAGAATGAAGTCCAGAGCTTAAGAGCATTGATAAAAACACGCACTGAACTCTATGAAGCTGAAGAACGAGCTCTGAGGGTTATGCTGGAAGGAGAACAGGAAGAGGAGAGGAAAAGAGAAATGGAAAAGAAGCTGAAGCGGGAAAAGGAGAAACTTCTGCAGCAGAAACGGGAAATGGATTCAAAACTGTTTGGGGATCCAGGTAACCTTCAGCGTATTGTTGCTCAGGGGTTGTATTCAGTGTAGTGCTAAGTTAAAGTTATACAGTGGTACCTCGGGTTAAGAACTTGATTCCTGAGGTCCGTTCTTAACCTGAAACTGTTCTTAACCTGAAGCACCACTTTAGCTAATGGAGCCTCCCATTGCTGCCGCTGTGCAATATCTGTTCTTATCCTGAAGCAAATTTCTTAACCCAAAGTACTATTTCTGGGTTAGTGGAGTCTGTAACCTGAAGCGTCTGTAACCTGAAGCGTCTGTAACCTGAGGTACCACTGTACTTGTCCTACTGGTGAAATGTTTTGCACCAACAGATCATTGTTGTGCAAGAGAATACATAAGCAGTTTGCTATCAAATTGTGCAGTCTGTTGCACAGTGTGTTTCTGCTAGTGACACTTGTGTTGGATTCCTCTGTTGCATAACATTAAAACTCACAGTAGCTGACAGAAAATGTTGGATACAGTCCCAAGTGCTTGTTTTACAATGCAGGCATATTCTCCAGCTATCAACCTACCCCAGAGATAGTTTATGTTTAAATCTTAATTATTTATTTTATTTCATAAAGTTTATACACTTCTTGATTGTAGAAATTCTCAAAAGTGATTTACAAAAAGGCACAACGATAAAATCAAGAAAAATTCACAACCATATTTTAAAATATACAAAAGTTAAAATACTAAAACAGATTAAAATTACTTCAAGCAGCTGGGTAGATTTGCCTAAACAAGAATGTTTTTAGCAGGCACCAAAAATAGTACATTGAAGGTACCTGCTTGATCCCAATAGGCAAAATTTGAACTGCAAAGAGTCATGGAATAAAATGATGGGAGCTACTTCCTGATTTTTAATATATTTATGCAATCCCTATGTTTCTATCAACATGTCCGGTTAGGATTTTATGTAACTGTATTATAATAGTCCGTTTTAGTATTCTCTGTAGCAAATAATGTATGGCTTACATTCTTGGGATATGCTTCTGTGTCTGGTAGTTTTTCATGGCACTTGTTTTTCTTAATTATTATCCTGTTTTACAGAGGAATTTCCCCTTGCCCACCTTTTGGAGCCCTTCACACAGTATTATTTGCAGGCTGAGTATTCTGTGCCATCTCTTATCCAGATCAGGTAAGTTTAAGCAGTTTTGTAGTAAAAATAAAGCTGTATCAATTTTGTCAAATCTTGAAACTTACCTGCTTTTTTACTCTGTAGTGTAGTATTAATTCCTGTCAGATATTTGTTGTAGCAGTTACTGTTCAAGCTGCAGTCAGCAAAACTGTTGTTGCAGCTAAAACTTCCCTCTGGGCATCACCAAGAATAAGAGACTGCTTTACTGGGTCTCCCAAGAGCCATGCCTTTACTTCCCTACAAGTTATGGGATGCCATGTACCCCTATGAGGTACTTGGAGATACTGTAGTAGCGGACAGTGCAAAACATGTCTCTAATGCTGTCCACTGACAAAGATCCGTTGGGTGGCCACAGTGCTTTGCACTCATCTCCCCAACTCCCATCAACACTTAAATTGTAAAATTAATGGTAGGAAATTAAGATTTCAGAAGGATTGAACACAGTATTCAATATGTTGCATAACTAACTTTTTTATGTTTAAGGCATGAATGGGATCGATACCTGGTGCCTACAGATCATCCTGAAGGAAACTTTATCCCACCAGGATGGGTCATTCCTTGTCAACCATCTAGTGACATCTGGGCTACAGCTGTTGGATGATGTGTTCAGAGTCTAAAACAATAGCAACACAAGTGATAAAACGTACTTCATTAATTCCTTTGGACTTGAAAACTCTGCATCTTTTTCTTATAAAGCAGGGGCACAGAATACATAAGATGAATATGCAACAGCTGATTCCAGAAGACAAATACTGCCCCCCAAAAAATGTTGTATTCCAGAAATGTGAATCTCTGCTTAGTTACTTTGGCAGAGATTTACTTCAGATCTTGTTTTTTAAAACACTGTTTGGAGGAATTTAATTACAACAGCATTGCACATTATCTGCTCCTGCTAACTTTAAAAGCAGGACATTTTTCCTTAGAATTTTTAAATGTATTATTTCTGGACAACGGCATCTATAGCAGAGAAATTAATTTGTCATGGGCATGTGTAGCAGCAAAACCTAACTTGAGAACCTGTGTCATTAACTGCATCCTGCTGAGGTGAAATACAATCCCAGGGCCATATAACTTAATGCAGCTGCTAAATATTGTTGCATGTGTTTTTAATGTTCTGATATTTCATGGGAAATCAGGTAATAATCCTGAAGCAACATCAAAGACTGTCATTGAACTCTTTAGAGCCATATCCTGGTTCTCAAGTTTCAGCTCTTTTTTGAACTCTCATTTTAAAAATTTCCTCCGTGTTTATCTTGGTCTTATGTGCTGTTACTTAAGTGAATTGACAGATGTGGTCAATTATCGCCTCCTTGCAAGTTTGGTGTAGTGGTTTTAACAGCTAAAACACTAAGATGAAACAGCGTGGAGAGAATTAATAGTATCATTGCTGTTTTTTTGTGCAACTTGCACCTTAATTTTTTTAAAAATGTGCATATAAGATGTACATACTCAGGAAAGCATTTTTTCTATCATCTCTTAAAGTAAGAACACTAGAGAAGCGATACAGGTTAGGGTATTTTTGTTAAATAGAATGTCAGATATTGGTTTGGTGTTGCATAAACAATTCCTGTGCATGTGGACCAAAAAACCTGAACATCTAATGTTTACAAACCTTGTAAAATAAACTTCATTAGAATGGTAACATATTCTCCATGGCCCCTGTTATTTGAAGGTTGCAGAACATTGTGGGACTGTCATTGACCAAAAAAAAAATGCTGTGGACACAATATAGCTGATGATATGTTGATAGGCTATCATATTCTGTATCAATTGAATCTTTAGTTCAGGGGAAAGAAAACAGCCTTTTCCAAACATTTCATTGTAACTTGACCTCCGAGACTAAAATTAGCAGCTTGTTACAAAAATATCTACCAAAATGTTACATAAAATTTGAGGGACATTTTTCCTTATTCTTTTGTGCTTTAAAACAAAGTTGCATAAGTGCCTGTGATTAGGGGAGGGAAGACCCTAATGCAATGTGAAACATTGTCAGTAATTATTTGTAGTAGAAAGTAATAAAAACTCAGTTGAATTTTATTTGTACTTTAAAAAAATAAAGAACATTTCAAACTCTTTGTAGCTGTCATTTTTAAATAAATGGTTTTCTTCCCAACTTAAAAGGTCAATGCAAGCTTTTGGAGTTTGATACTGTCCTTTGGTAATAGACAGTGTCAGGCAACGGTGGCTGGTGTAGGAAGACTGACTACTATTGCTATTTTCATTTAGGAATTGCTTCGCAAAGCAACTTGCAGTATAATGTCATTCTCATACACACACACACTTACAACAATTGCATATATAGGGAATTTAAAAAGAAAAGTTTGAAACAAGAACATGCCTAAAATCAGTTAAGATCCAGAACAGATACCAACCAGGATAAAGAATTTAGAAGGCTTGTTGAAAGAGCACGTCTTTAGCAAGTGCCAAAAAGCCAAGAGACAAGGTGCCTGTCTTGATATGCAGTGGTAGGGAATTCCAAAGGATAGGTGCCACCATAATGCAGAATGGACCTCCTGTCTTGCAGAACACTGACTAGTTGGCCATGTAGGGATTGAGATGGTCTTTCATGTATCCTGGTCCCAAGCAATAGTGGTTTTTTACACCAGTTCCAACACCTTGAACACAGCGCAATAACTACTAGGAAATACCATTTTACTAAAGATAAAAACTCACCCTTTTATTAACATTATCTCTGCCATATTTTTTATTTTATTTATCAGAGTAACATGCATGTGTGTTCTAAAGCAACTCCATTGAATTAGTATCTTGAGACTCGTAAGACCTCAAACCGATTCATAAAAATTGGCGCTGCTTTCACACGAGTGGCTAGGCTTCTTACTCTTTTGGAAGACTTGATGATGCAAGCTAACCCCTTAAGCTGCTCTAATCAGTAGCTTTAGAAAAGGGAGCCAGGCATTCACCTGACCTCCTTTGTAGGCACTTAAGTTTCCAAGTATGGGACAGAGAGCTGACAAGGCGCCTCTATCCTGCATCACAAGCAGCTAGTTGGTTTCTTCTTAAGGTAAGCTTAAATTTGCAAAGGAAATGCAGGCACTGAATGGTATGAAATGGAAAGATTTCCCTCAAGATGTAGAAAAATGAATTTGAATTAGTTATTGCTTTCATTATAAAATGTCAAAGTCCTGCTGTGCAATGAAGTAAATACTCAAGCCTCTATATGTAAAGCTATGGCCTTAATTTCTTGTAGGTATGATTTGTTTCTCCACAACTGCTTGCTCATACCCCACTATGAGATACAACATGTTTTACTTGGTGAAAAGCTTTTTGCTACACCTGCTTGATAAATTTCAGTGGCCTAGTAGTCTCCCTATAAATTCTTTGCTATTTTTCTACCATTTTGTTATCTGTTACAATCTTGCTAGATAGTGTTGGAGCGCATGTTAACTTCTCTTGCCTGGTGGATTTTGACGAAAACTAGTGATCCCTAGTTGCAAGTTTCTCAGTCCTCTCCCCCTACCCCCAGATCATGGTGGTGGTTTTATAACGCTGACATAGTGTTTAGTTCTTAAATTAGAAAAGAAAAGAAAAGATGCCTTGTTGAGTCCCTATCTAATAGTTTCCACTTGTTTAATACCATCTTGCGCTATTCTAGTACCCTCTAGGCAGTACTATTTTAAAAAATATTTAGGGGTACTCTCATTTTGACTCAAGAAAATCACCATTTTATAGTTCAAATCGTGAAAAATATATACAGTAAATGGACAAAAGTACAAAGATTCACAAAATGTTTAGGGGTATGTGTCCCCTCCAGGAAAAAAGCACTGCCTCTCTAGGTATCTTATAGGGTGGTTGCTAGTTTCCGGATTAAGTGAAATGCCACTTGTTTGTTTCTAAAAGGGGCACCGTGCCTAAGAGTTTTATCCAGCGCTATCATTCTGCTTGCATAACAAACTTCCACTTGCACAATGGAACTCCTCCCTCTTCTCCCTTATGACCCTCTAATCAGGAGAGAAGGATAAGGGGAAATCCTCTTGTGTGAGCAGAACTCCATATGCACAACATTGGATACAACCCTAAGTATATTCTCCCCCTCAATCACTTGCATGTATATGAAGTGAAGTGCCTCTAGGCATCTGGGAACCTGGTTTGGGCTATATGCCTTTGTTCCTTGAATTGCTACAGGTACAGTTGTAAAGTGTCTTTCCCCTTAAGATCAACAATTATGTGGCAGTGGAAATAATTGGAAACAGAATAGTATTGTTGCGTACTACAGTCTCCAAGCAGTGGGAGACTCCAAGGTTCCTCTGCTTATTCAGGGACTGGTGTCTTTAGGATATCTGGCTTTATTTACAGATATATACAGCCTGAGCACAGGACAGAGTGGCTCGCAATATGAATGCCCCAACAGATTTGCTTCCCCATTAGGTTTCCAGGGGAACCCCAAGTCCAGCACAGAGTCAGACATATCTTTGTGTCTCCAGCTTCCAGCATCAGCCAAGAAACTCACACAGCTCTCTCATACGCAGCCTCCCCTTGGCCTATAGTTCACCTTGGACGAGGTGACATCCAGCCAGGTGGGGTAGGGATAGACCCCCACCAGGTTGTCTTTATAGCAACTTCTTTTGACGTGTAACAAGTGGAACTTAACTGGCTAGCCAAAGCCAGAAGAACTGGTTTGTCAGGTTTCATCTTATAGTATGTACCCCACATACACAAAATCTGAAGTTTGGAAGGAACTCAGGGTCTTACCCAGACTGACCCCCTTCAAACCATAACAGTAAGTTATTCTGAGGCCCTGTGATTAGACCAGGACCACCTGCTCCTATATCCAGGATGAAAGACGAGGTCAGGTGAAATTGCAGCTACAAAACTTCCCCCTTCACAATGGCTGTTCTTAATGCACAGGAGCAGTGATGCACTGCTAGCCTGTTTGTGTATCTTATGAAAGCATAGAAAATGGGTGGCCTAAGTCTCTAATTTGCCATTATTCTAATTATCATCCCAACTGTCTGATCCAGAGCCATAATCTCCAATGCCAGCTCATGTGAAATAATAATATAATTAAGCTACCTAAATGATGTAAAACATGTAGCTAAAAGTAGGAATAAGTCACAGAGCCAGCAGAGGAAATCGGAATGATAAATCATTCTCGTCATTGATCGCGTTTACTCCTTGCTTCTTCCCCCCGCCCACCTCCCTCTGTGACATTTGTGTACGTTGTGGCTTATGTGGAAAGCGTCATTCGCATTATCTTAGCAGATGGTCTGAGCCCTGGGTTGGCTTCCAGATATGCTGCATGTGGAATGTATTAGCAAAAAGACATGTGCAGCATGGCAGAGCTAGGAATCGCCCATCTGGCTTCTCCACTCCAGCACCAGGAGACACAGACTTTGCATTAGCCACCCAGCAATAAATCCTGTTGAGATTAGAAACACCAATTTATAGCTGAGTGGCATTAAAAAAAAAAAAGTCCATAGAGGAGCTTCACTCTTTTGAAGGAGCACATAGAACTTAGGAGGAGGCAAAGGAGATTGCTAACAAATCTTCGCCAGGATCAGTTAAGAAATGGAAGGTGCAAAGTGGGTAAAATAACATTGTTTATCGGGTGTACACAGGCTTCTGAATTTCATAGGTTGTTGATCAGAAGTTGCCAACACTGGCTGATGAGGAGTTCTGCAAAATCCAAGCTTCCTGCTGCCTATGCAAAGCCAATCCTATCAAGCAGGAGAAGAGTTTGTCCATTTTATGCTGCCATCCAATCTTGAGCTGTTCTTCGTGAGAGGTGGCTATAGTGCAGTTTTCAAAATGTGTCCCAGAGAGCAAGAAGGAGCTTTTGAAGCTGCAGATCTGGCTTTCAAAAGGCATCAGTCCTTTTAAAGTGTGTTGAGATGGTGAGGATCTTGGGAACAGGAGACTGGCTGCTCTTGCCTCACCTGCTTCCAGCTTGTCTCCCTGCCCCGCCCCGCAGAGTACCGGTATATCTTATTTGATATAACACAGTACTCAATGGGGAAAAGTTTCCAACTTCTGCCATAAAGGCTTTTGACATAAAAAAGCAATAATATTGCCCACTCTACTTCCTTTTACCTTGGGGCCACTCGCACAAACCACCATTTATTAAAGTAAGAAGTTGATTTTGCAAAGGGAAGGACATAATATTTTAGATAAACAAGAAAGTGAGCTGAATAGGAACAAACTGACCTCACTGGCAGTGGGGCTATGCTGATTCAAACTGCGGATGAACACTCATAATGAAATGCTCTATACTGAAATGTGTTCCTTCCATGTTGAAAAGTAGCCTGTTAGGTAAAAGGGTCACTTCCCCCCCCCAACATCCTAGTTTTCTTAATGCAGGGATCTAATTTTATTTCATCATCATCATCATCAATCTTTATTACGGTCCAGAGACCCAACAAATCATTACAAAACAATACACAATTCATACAGCCTACCTCCAGGTTAAACAAGCATTTTGTTTAGAATATAGGGCTCATTTGATCTTGCAACCACCGATAAAAACTTTGCCACTGTTAATGTTCTAACATTTGTAAGGTCTTCCAGTAGGAACCTGACATAGTGAGCCTCTGATTTTCCCGGGAAAGGTACCAGCAAGGGTAGTATCAGTTCAGCCCTGGCTTGCTCATATTTTGCACAATGCAATAAAATATGTTTTATGGAATCGATGTCTTGAGCACACGAGCAAAGTCTGTCCTGGTAGGGAACTCCTCTCAGCCTGCCATCCAACACTGCAGAAGGAAAGACATTTAGTCTGGCTTTGGTGAAAAGCCTTCGGTAGTTTGGTACTGTCAGGTATTATTTTATTTACTGTGGAGGAGCCTTCCATCATGTAAACCGTGATCTGAAGTGCGACGGCTCAGACACTCACCAACCCCCTGACATCACAATGACCTATTTTCCTTTGCCCCCCTGGTTTGAAATCAAAAGCACAGGGCTTTGTTAGCACCTGTGATCAGCTGACCATTGGTGCTTGCATAGCCAACCTTGCAAAGCACCGTTTCTCATTGGCTGCAGGAGGACGTTCCTGATGCAGGACTCCCCAGTGCAGCTGATTCCATTGGGGCTTGCTGTCAGTGCCAATCAGTGTCTGCAAACCTCACTTGCAAAGGACCAATTGGGAGCTTATTTTAAGCTTCTGATTCTTTCTTTGGAGCCATGTCTTTACCTGCCTCACACCTGACCTGACATCCTATATGTGTGGCTTGGAAGCAATGGTCTCACTAGCCAAATAGACACATGTTGGGCTTAGGTCTGTGAGCTAGAGGTTCCCCACTTCTGTGATCAGCCCCAGGCACTGAGGAGGAGCTGAAGCAGAAGGAGTAACTAAGTCCAATCAATCTTCTTATTTTTTACTAGAGTGTAATGTAACAAGGGGAGCCATGAATTGCCTGCAAGATGTACCTTTCAGAGTGACCATAAGCGTTGCAGACGACTCCACAGAAGAGGCAAACTTTGTATCAGCGGCTGAGTTTGAGATGCCTGATTGCACGGAGGTCCTGATGTGTGCAATGGTAAATAAATAAATCTCTTCCAAATGTGGATATTAAAGGGGATTTTTTAATGTTTTGTTTTTTGGGAAAAAGTTTGTTCTTTCATATTACTGACTCTTTAGCCATTTCCATTTTCTAGTTTAGTATTCTTAAGGTCTAGAAATTTATTAATTAGAATAACACCTAGGCTCCACAGGCTTTTTATATGTACATTCCTACCCCTGGGAGGAACATTTTGCTGATGTTGAAAGCCTTTAACCTAACACCATAGTTCAGGGAAGTCCAGTTCAGTCCCCAACATTTCCAGGTATTTCTGGAAGGGACTCCTGTTTGAGGACTCCTGGAGAGTTGCTGCCAGAAAATGTTCATAATACGCAGCTCAATGGATTGATAGTCCAAGCTGGTAAAAGGCAGCTTTCTAGGCTCTTACAATGCCAGAATCACACTACAATAATAAGCATTCAAGGACCTTCTGAGCAGCACATTCCTCCTTCTCTTACTACTGTTTCCTCATTTTTTGCTGCTTTGAAGCAAGGTGCGATTCACCTTTTTGCCCAAACCTGGTGAACACAGGGCTTACCCCTGCCCTAATCCAACCAGGATTAGGACCCACAGTTTGGGGCTGGTTTCCAGTTTGTCATTTGCAGGGCAAACACAAGCCATAGTTTGGACAAAGCCACAAATGATGGGCTGCCTCAAATCAAGGCGGGGGGAGGAGGTGGAGGAAGGAGTGTCCAGGGACTCCCTTTAACATTATAAGAAGAGGCTGGCTGCTGGATCAGGCCCAGGGGGGACCCATCAAGTCCAGCACTCTGTTCTCACAGCAATGCCTCTCCACTTGTGATTTCCAGCAGCTGGTATGCAGGGCACCCTAACTCCAACAGTGGAGGAACAGCAATGCCCAGTGCCGGATTTACATATAAGCTAAACAAGCTATAGCTTAGGGCCCTACTCTCTTGGGGGTCCCCCCCAAAAGGAAAAAAGCCTGGAGGTACAGGCTTTTTCTGTACCTATATTTCTGAAATATAGATAAAAAACAAATAAAATAAAACCTACATACAGCAACAGAGTTTTATGTTGTGTAGTCCTACAGTGTTAGTAATGGGCCCCACCTGCTAGCCTGCTCCCTAAAATATCACTGGTTTGCTCATTTTTATATATAGGGTGCCTGCATTCTGCATGGACTGGTTGCATGGCAACATGGGCAGATGGCTTTAGATACCTATTAGGTCCATAAATTACTATATAGCACATATTCAACACAAAAAACAGCGACAATTTGTTGTTGACAAAGGACAGCTGGACATAAAAAGGGCCACATTACCTTCAGTAGCTTAGGGCCTCATCAAACCTAAATCCAGCCCTGGCAATGCCATTAAAGGTTTGTTCTTAGAACACCAAGTCATGGTTCAGTGTTACATCTGAATTAGTCCTTGGAGTAGCTAGCTGGAAGAAAAGAAATTGCCTAATGTCAGTGAAGCACATCTCTCCTGCTCCTTTGCAATATATGCAAATCAAATCCGTGACAAATTAACTTTCCACAGGCTTTTTTGAAGTGTATTTTCATAACAGTCTTTGTAGCATAGACCCAGAGTGCAATGTTTACAATATCTCCTAGGTTACAAATATTGCCAAGGGGTTTTAAACATTGTATGGAGATGACCTTTTAGTCGCCTGGAAACTTGGGTTTGAAAAGCTAAAGCAATCTTCCGCCGCCGCCTATCAAGCCCTGTGTCCAGTTTATTCCTGCCAGTAGGGAGCATCATTGTGCTCTGGAAGATTTGTGTTTTTGGGAGTCGTCTTGGTGGATCTTCAGCTTATTATATTCAGGGTTTTGAGGAGAGGATGAAAGAGTTCTAAGAAACCACCTTGACACACGTCTGCTTTCACTCTACACAAGTCGTATTTTGAAACACACAAATATGTTGAGAAACAACTTTCGTCCTAAGGCTGCATGCATTCTTGTTTTATTTATTTATTTCACAAAATTTATGTGCCACTTGACTAAAAAAACAACAACCAAAAAACAACAACCTCAAAGCAGTTTACAAAAAGAATAAAACAATGAACTAATCAGTAAGAAACAGCTAAAAATAATTCTCTAAAACACTGAAAAAATAATTAAAATCAAGGAGGAACTTAAAAAACAGATTAAAATACATGTCAGCATTCTACATATCTGGACAGTTGCTCAAACAAAAATGTTTTCCTTAGAAGGTGCTGAAAAAAGTACAGATGTTGCTTCCTTGGCCTTCCTTTTTTAATATATATGAATTTTTATTAGTTTTTTTACACAGAATTTGACATTACTCAATTCACTTTCAGTATAATAATGTCTCACACTTTGACTTCGCACCCTTACATCTGTGATGTTCCTGCTGTATTCCTTTACGGTATCTACATTTATTTTCATTTATCATTTATTTATTCTCCTTCCCTTGCCTGTTATTTAGACCTTGCTCACAATTTCATTTGACTATAGTTCCTCCATGGCTTTCCTGTAAGGCTCTTAAACCTCTGGCTAGCCATTGTTGAAAATAAAATGTTGGACTGGGTCAGGGATGGGGAGCCTGTGGCCTTTCAAATACTGCTGGACCACAGCTCCCATCATCCTTGACCATTGGGCCATGATGACTGGCGTGATGTGAGGTGGAGTCCAGGAACATTTGCTGGGCCACAAGTTCTGCATCCCTGGACTAGAAGGGCTTTGATTTGACCCGGCAGAGTTCTTTCTGAAGTTCTTAGCAAAGTCAGATCTTGGGAGTGGGTGGTCCTGTTGGGTTCAGGTGACCTCGTCTGGTTTGTGATTTAGCTCTCAAGTCCCGGCTCACAACCTTCGCTCATTTGGTTACTCCAGCTACAGCCCAAGGCCAAGAAGATGCTGACTCTCCTTCTTTTGTTCCCACAGCACGATTTCTCGCTGGAGAAGAAGGTGCTGTATTGGGTAGACTCCGCCTCTCGGCAAGACACCCCCTGGTACGAAGTGACCACTGACGTCGTCCCAACGGCTCCACCTTGCTGGCTGCTGCTGCTGGACTCGAAAGAGAGCTTCCCAGAGGCAGCAGGCCGCAAACTGACGGCTGCGGTACCCATTCGACGGTGTGCCAACCTGTGTGCTGCGGCGGAGAAGTTCAGCTGTACTGTGAACAAGAGCAGGTTGGCTAAGAAGGTGAGCAAGGATGGGTGCTTGGAAGAGCAAGGGTGCTCCGAAGGTGAGGAGTCTCCCTTGTCTTCCTCTGTTGAAAGCGGCGGTGAAGAAAACCCCTTCTCTGACTCCAAGCGTGTTCCTGGCACTTTGCCTCGTTTCCTGAGTCTTCCCCAATGTAGACCAAAGACCTCCCCGGTGCTGTTGGCCACCCCTTCGGAGAACATCAGCCAAAAGCCTCCTCTAGTCAAGCAGAGGCAATCTACGTTTTTATTTAACAACGTGAAGCATGAGTTTGAAGGAGCCAGGAAGAAGCTCACAGCTTTCATGCTCCCGAGGAACCAGACGGCAGCGGAACCAACCTTGGCGTCCAGAGCTTTCTCCCTCCATCAGCGCTCCCGGAGCAGCCGGAACCTGAGATATGGACCTACCTCTGATGTGTCTCTGGTGGGAACTCTTGCCCCAACACCACCGACGACTCCTTGCTGTAGCCCAAGGCCACTGACTGTAGTGGGGCTTGTCCCTCCTATCCAAAAGCACAAGCCCACAGTTGCAGTAAGATATCCTCCTCCTCCTCCTCCTCCTCCTCCTCCTCCTTCTTCTTCTTACACTTCTTCCTCTTCTTCTTTTCTCTCCACCCCCTCTCCATTTTACAGTCTTAAAATTGCAGGTAAGGATGGAAGGATCTGTCAGTTTGGTTCTCTTAGTTTCTCAGCCATGCTGCAACCCAAAGCCACTGACTGTTGCGCCGCTTGTCCCTCCTAACCAAAAGCACAAGCCCACAACTGCAGTAAGAAATCACCTTTCTCTGCTTCTTTTCCTTCTCCCTCTCCATTTCACAATCTAAAATTTCAGGTAGGGACAGAAGGATCAGATAATTTCAGTTCTGTCAATTTCTCACTTTTCCAGCCCTAAATTCAGTCACCCACATTTCTGCAGTAATATCCTAAATTTAAAGAAAAATCATCCTAAAAATTCTTCATAATTTTAGTGTGAATTTCTCTTAACAAACACATTTTTGTTTGCGGTTTTGACTGATATACACATTTTTGCAAGCACTTTTTGGTAATATTTCTGTCCTTCCTTTTCACTAGCATGTTCATTTTTATCCCCCTCCCCACAAAATATGCATTTTTGTAAACACTGATGATTGGATAACTACTTTGCAAAATTCAGATAAATGCAAATTTTCATAGATGACTGTGTTTTGGTTCTCAGGAAGTATGCATTTGATACATTCATGTTTAAATATCAGCCAAAACATATTTCTCTCCAATCCCTAATGCCAGGATTTTAGACTTTTTGAGTTTTAAAAAAATGGAAAATGGAAACGTGTTGAAAATCAGCCTGCTTGCTTACCCAGCTGGGCTAAAAAGGTCTTGCTGCAGGTGGCAAATTCTGGGCACAAGTAAGTGATGGCAAAGTGGGAAGCTCTTGTACAGGTCACCGGCATCTCCCCTTTTCTGTGACAATTAAATTATGCACACGAAAAAGAAAATATTTGCAAATTGGCCAGAGTGAAGCCTAAGATGCACGGATATTGATTTTCCTGGCAGCAGAGTAACCCCATTGCAAAGCTTTGCTTCTGAGGTGGTGCAAAAACCTAAGGAAAGCCTCTCTGGAATTGTTATCTGTTGTGGTTTACTTGACACCCAGTTGCCACTCAGGTTTGCAATCATTAAGTGATGGTCATGCATAAAGGATCTGGCCCCCAGATATGGCTTCCCTGAGTCAGGACTCACTGCTGAGTTGCAGCTTGACTGAAGGTAGGACCCAAAATGCATGCTTGGGCTAGAGGCAGATTCCATATTTGAAAAAAGTTTAGAGCAGGAGTAGGGAACCTCAAAAGGGTGTGTAGCAGCCAACCTATTGTACAAAAAGTAAAGTTTAATTTGTTGCTCTGCTAATTTTTGCCTCTAGCCCCGGCCACCACATGCATGTGGCCCTCAAAAGGTTGCCTAGAATGGAACAAGGCCCCTGGGATGAAAAAGATTCTCCAGACCTTGTCTGCCCAAAGCACAAAGCAAGCATGGACTCAGCATCATCTTCTGGTGAGACCTTGCCAGATCTTTTGCACTCCACGAGATCTTGCAAGAGCTCCACGAGATCTAGAAAGATATCACCAGGACCCACCATCATTGCTGATTTGTGGGTGCCGCTGAAAGCCCCAGATAAGGGAGGCTTCAGCGAGGCGAGGGGATGGCACCTTCCTCAAGTGGCCTCAAGGTGGTCCTAAAAATAAACATCTCAAATGTCAAAAGCCAGGATAAAAAGAAGTGTCTTCAGCATTCACTGGAAGCTGTATAATGAAGGTGCCATTTTCACTTCGGGGGGGGTCCCCAATTGAGGACCTGCCATAGGCAATGCCCTCTTCCAGGTCACCCCCCAAGCTTCTGGGGGCGGTGGAACTACAAAGAGGGCCCCCTCTGCCAATCTGAGCACTGTAGAGAAGGCGGTGGCTTTTGATGCAGCTGCCTGGTTCTAAATGTCATTAACAAGGAGCCGGTTGACACCCTATGTGAGGACGTGCATTTCTTCACCAGGACACCTGTTGAATCTCTCTTGCTGAGCCCTTATCCTTCTCTCACAGCGTGTCACCTAGTAGTCCCTAAATCCATCAAAGGAGATAAGCCCCGAGGCTGCAAGGAGGCTCCAGCCTTGCTGACGTCTTTCAGCGACTGCCTCTTGGAAAGGAGATCAGGCTGTGAGCAGCCACCCGCCTCCTTTCCCCATTGACCTTGCTGTCCTTGTGTGCCTGGCCCAATTCAACCTACACGTAAGGGATTGTTTCTCAGAAAATACTTCTTAGAAGGAAGCAGCAGTGGGGGCAGGCAGCTCTGGGGTCCAACCCTTGAGAGTGGCTCCCTGCTTAGTGAACAGCTGCTGTAAAAAATAGTGCTGCCATACACCCAGTTTTCCCGGACACATCCGGGAATCGGGCTGTCAAAACAGTGTCTGGGCAGGTTTTTGCTGAATCAGCAAAATGTCCAGGGAAACCCAGACATATGGCAAGTAAGGCCTCTGAATGCCTGTTGCTGTGAGTCACGAGTGGGGAGAATTGCTGTGCCACCTGGATCCTGTTTCTGGTTTCCCAGAGGCAACTGGGTGGCCACTGTGAGAACAGGATGCTGGACTAGGTGGGTCCTTGGTCTAATCCAGTGCAGCTTTTCTTAGGTTCTTATGCCGGGTTTTAATTTGGACTCCCATCTGCATTAACCATCAGTAGAACTGCCATGGCTTTGGGACCCTGGGAACTACACTCTTGTCTATAGGATGAGCTAGCGCTCTCTCTCTCTCTCTCTCTCTCTCTCTCTCTTGGTGTTCCCAATTTTAATTGGCATTGGCATGACTTTTCACATCCCTTCAGGAGATAGCTTTGAGAGTTAAACTGGTCTGAATCAGTCATTTTGGATGTAGAGGAACTTCACAGAACTCAACCGTTGCATTGAACTGTGATGCACTTTCCAACTTACTTGGTTGGAAGATGGAGAGATGGTGTAGAAACCTCTGGCTTTTGTGTGGCTAGAATACAGCCTACTGTAGGGAGGTAAGAATCTCATCCATTGCTCCGCCCACGTTTGCCTCTGGCCCCACCCACCTTTCATATGTGGCCCTCAGAAGGCTGCTCCCTCAGGCCCCAAATGGTTTCTCAGCCCTGGTGGTAGAGCTGCTCAACCTCAGCACCGCTCCGGAGAAGTGTTGGAAAGAAACACCAGTCTTTGAACTGGTCCCAGCATGATACAACCCCGCCAGTGTTTTGACTCCAGTTTAAAAACTGGACAAAAGTGGGGACTTCCGGGGTGGCGCCTCCGGTGATGGCGGACTCCCTCTGAACTGGAGGGACAAGCTCCGCACGAAACAGGTCTTTTCTGCTGCGGCGTAGCGGGGACCCTTCTGAAAATCACAGGCGGATGAAGCCTGTGACCGTGGGACTCGGCGGGCACCTTTAGCGCCCCCCCAACCCACTAAGGAGCCCAGAAACGGGCTCCGAAGTGAAGAGGGGGAAGTGGCGCGGTGCTGTGAGTCGATTGCTTTTCTGCGGAGCGAAGCCGCACAGCCATTGCCGGAGAGCGCTACCTTTTTCCTGGGACAATTTGGCATCGAAAATAACTAACCGTGAGTACTAGAACGCTAAATACCTGGATTTTAAACAAGAATTGGCGAAACAAAAGGAACTTGGACTCTAAAATTTACCCTAATTTGGTACTGAAACGGAAAGGGCTAAACAGGAAGTCACCCTTCCGTTCTCTTGTAGTTATAGCAAAGCAAAGACAACGTAAACTAGAGCCTTAAAAATCACTTTTAAAGGATCGTTTCTCATCATTCAAAATTGTGGAACCCCCCTTCGGAAGCAGGAGAAGAAGGGGGACGTTTACTGAGTTGTTTAAACCTGCGGAAATAAAGTTAAAGTAAAGTAATTTTCCACTGTCCTGACCCTGGAGCGGGGCATCAGATTTGATGATTGAAGCTCATTGACCAGAAACAAATGCTTTGACAGATAGTTAAAAGGAGGGAAATATTGTGATTCCATTGTTTCCTTTCATCTTTCAAAAGAAGAAGAAGAAGAAGAGTTTGGATTTGGTATCCCGCCTTTCACTCCCCTTCAGGAGTCTCAAAGCGGCTAACATTCTCCTTTCCCTTCCTCCCCCACAACAAACACTCTGTGAGGTGAGTGGGGCTGAGAGACTTCACAGAAGTGTGACTGGCCCAAGGTCACCCAGCAGCTGCATGTGGAGGAGCGGAGACACGAACCCGGTTTCCCAGATTACGTGACTACCGCTCTTAACCACTACACCACACTGGCTCTCAAAAGAACAAATATGGACAAAATATCTTAAAGAAGAAACTCTGTTGCTATTGTTTCCAAGGAAAAGGACAATCTGAAGTTTTTCCCCCTAGAGGGGATCTATGAAATTGTAACTAAATCCTGGGAACATGCGGCTGTTACTGATTACAACTGTGGGAAAGAATTCTGTGACCTTGCAGGACAATGCCTTCAGAAGCACTGTTGGGTGCTTTCTGTAAAATAAGTGCCCTATTTGATCAGTTAAGTCAGAAGATGGACTTTATGACTAATGCGGCCAGAACCTTTGAACAGGTAGTGGGAAATCATATGGAGCCCACCGAGGAACCAAAACAGGAGCGTGCCATGACAGAACAACTGAAAGAAGAGGACCTTGCTGAATCTGGGACGCCAGGGATGGAGGGACTTTTGGCCCAGCAGGAAAATGAGCCTTTGGATCTTATAAATGAACTTGGAAAAAACCAGATTTGGAAAGATAAAGTTTGGATTGAACTGGAAATGGGGGGTTGGACTGACCCCCCTTTGCAGGGATGGTTGGACTTTCCAAGTCTGGTAATGGGCCATCAGAGGTTTGGAGTTGTTGGGACTTTCAATTTTGGAGGGAATTTGAAATATGTTTTTAAACATCACATGGAGCTTAGCCTGGACTGTGAGAAAAGGGCTGATTTGCTGAAAAGGGTCAAAAACACTATTAAGCTGGAGTTTTCGCGAGTGAAAGGAAAATATGAAGAAGAGCTGCGAAAGGGACATGAAAGAGATTTAAAGGCCTCGGATATAAGAGCACCAGGTTAATGTGCCAGACTAATGGGACAAAAAAAGACTGACAATCCCGGGACCGGGGGGAGGGGACGCTGGAAGAAGATTGGATTGCTTTTATTTTATTGTATCTTTTTATACTATTACTACTAGAAATGTTTTATGAATTTTGGGAAAATGTTGAGATGAAATTACTTGGCTCTTGTAAAAATGTCTAAAGAATTTGGCAAAAAGGTAATGGTTATGAGAAGTTGGTAAAAAAGATTTAAGTTTTAAGCTCTAAGGTCGTTTTTATAAGACAAGATGATAAATAGAGTAAGGTAACGTAATGATAAAATATTATGAATTATGGAAAGGATTTGCTGTGACAATTATTAATTAAGATACAAGAGATGGGAGGAGGAGGAGGTCATGGAAAGAAGGTAACGGAAATTGGAGAATTTGAAAGTGATGGTTTTATTTTCTCTTTTTCTTTTTGTGTTTTTGTCTTTTTTTCTCTTTTTTGTAATGTTGTCTTTTTTCTGTGTAATTTTAAAAGTTTTTGTGTTTCAATAAATATTATTTTTAAAAAAACAAACAAACTGGACAGAAGTGTCTCGACAAAGCACTTCGAGCACATCCATTTCAGATGCAGGTTTAATTTTTTGCTTTCGAATGTAAACACATTTCCAGTCTCCATTGTTGTCAAATCAACCTTTGTCATCTCCTTGGAAACATAATAATAGTTCCCATCCAAGGAAGGGTCACTCGCATTTTGAAATAAACTTCAGATGATTAAAACAGGATGTCTAAAGTCAGAAAACCAAAAGGGGGGTTGTTCCAAGTAGGGGAATTTTCCGGGCATCTTCTGTGGTCTGACTAAATTTAATTTAATGACTCCAGGCCATGCTTTTGAGCACCCACAAACCCTGTACATCTTCCAGGGGGCAGGGTGAAAACCCTTTTTAAAGCCTTGAAGAGTACAGAATTTCTCAGAATGATGTCTGTAAATTAACCAGCATTATGATCTATGTTTATTTTTATACTCTCTCTCTCCCCCCCCCCCAGTCCCTGAGCCCTTATTCCTGCCTTCCACCCCCTCCTGGAGTGCAGCAGCTTTGTGGTTCCCACAGAACTCACCCTGACTCAACAGCTGACCTGCTCTCGGCGCTCAGCCAAGAGGAGCGCGACCTCATTGAGCCCGTTTTAGCTTTGGGTTATCCGATCCGCCGGGCGATCCTTGCTCTGCAGAAGACTGGGAGACAAAGCTTGGGTCAGGTCAGTGGAGGCTGGTTCCTTTCTCTTGAACACCAGGGAACACGTTGGTACCTCAGGTTAAGAACAGTTTCAGGTTAAGAACGGACCTCCGGAATGAATTAAGTTCTTAACCCAAGGTACCACTTTATAGTTACTTAGTTCCTTGGCTCGGGGGGGGGGGTGTGCATAACTCCATACCCTCCAGCATTTCTCCAATGATAATAGGGACATCCTAAGGAAAAGCAGGACATTCTGGGATCAAATCAGAAACTGGGGGATGGCTTCTGTAAATCCGGGACTCTCCACGGAAATTAGGGACACTTGGAGAGTCTGAGAGAGACTTGGAGGGCTATATTAGGCCCCTGCCTGAAGTTCATTGAAGTCTGCCATGAATTATTAACACATCAGTCATTTTAATTTGCACAAGGCCCTCCAATCCATATTAGTCCTTGCCTAATCTCCTGAGAAAGAGGTGGTGGTTCTTTCCATTTTGCCACAGTGAAGCTCTGTGGCGTTGCCAAGGCCCTCTCAGTGAGTCTGTGGCTAAGGACAGATTTTGAATGCCAGCCTTTCATGCCCATCACTCAGTCCTCTAGCTATCTCTGCCATCTTCAGGCCTACAGAAGGATGGTGTTTGCCTGCAATGAATTGGGGGTGGGGTGTGTTGTGGTGGTTGTTGCTGCAAGCTAATGCTCGGTATTAGCCTTTTTTCCAGGGATTGCTGATTCCCCCCTGTGTGTGTTTGTGTACTGGGAATGAATAGCATGTGAGGCATTTAGGAGGGGTGCCACTGGGAATTGTCCTGTCAGCACTCCAAGAACAATGGGGGAAGCCAAAAATAGATCATCCCTTTGGAGTGTCGGAGTGCCCTTCTCAGAGTGTCCCAGGCAGATCTCTGGCCCCATCCTTGCATAACCTCCTAGCATGCAGGATGTTTGAGGCTACCCCAGATCTGAGTGGGTCAGGAACGGCATCACCTGATGTCCATCAGTGGATCTAGATCACCTTGACGGGATCCTTGAAATGAAAAGATCAGAGGGTCTGATTCAATGTGGTCTTCATGCATTTCGGGATAGGATGAGAGAATTCTTGCAAGGTTGATGATGTAGATTTCTCCAGGTTTCTTCTACCTTGGAATGGTTTCCTCTTTCTTTTGTATGTTTGTTGTTTTTGTTTTTATTATGTGTTTTGTGGTTTTATATCTTGATTTTATTCTGTGACCCACCCTGAGACCCCTGGGCAGTGCTTTTTTTTCTTGGGGGGGATGCATACCCCTAAACATTTTGTGAATCTAACAGGAGAAGAAACTAACAATTGTTTTTATGAAAAATAGTTTCTTCTCTAGCAAGGTGAATCGTCAGATCTGTTGCTAGCCCTGATGGCGGCCTCATTTCCTGTCATGGTGTTTCCTGAGTCTCAGACGAAATGAGAGTACCCCTAAACATTTTTTAAGGAAAAAAGCACTGCCCCCGGATGTAAGGTGGAATAATAATAATAATAATAATAATAATACTTTCATCTTCCATCTTTAGTTAATCGTAAAGTTATGAACTTAACACATGGACAGCTGCATTATTTTTCATACCAGAGTTATTTTTGAATCAGACTAATAACCCATTTTAGAAGATAGGGAGTGGGGGGAACACAGGGTTGCATGCAGCTTATTTCTGCTCATTGCAGACCCAATGGAATTGATAGGCCTAAGCTGGTCTTGTTTATTAATTTCAGTGGGTCTACCTCGATTGTGACCAGGGTTGTAGTGAGTGGGAGAGAAGAGCAGAAGCCAGAGGCTTGTTTTTAAAAGAGCGAGAGAATAGGATGTGGTGGTACTCTCCTCCCTTGGAGAGAACGGAACTTAAGACTGGGAAAATGAGAAACAGAGAGAAAACAAAACTGACAGGTTCACCCATCCCTATCTACAAGGACGGGTGAGTGGGTAGATAGAGAGACTGTGTGGTGTAGTACTTAGAGCAGGCTTCCTTAAACTCAGCCAGTGTGGTGTAGTGGTTAAGAGCGATAGACTCGTAATCTGGAGAACCGGGTTCACGTCTCCGCTCCTCCACATGCAGCTGCTGGGTGACCTTGGGCCAGTCACACTTCTTTGAAGTCTCTCAGCCCCACTCACCTCACAGAGTGTTTGTTGTGGGGGAGGAAGGGAAAGGAGAATGTTAGCAGCTTTGAGACTCCTTCGGGTAGTGATAAAGCGGGATATCAAATCCAAATTCAAACTCTTCTCCAGATGTTTTTGGCCTACCACTCCCATGATCCCTAGCTAGCAGGACCAATAGTCAGGGACAATGGGAATTGTAGTCTCAAAACATCTGGAGAGCCTAGTTTGAGGAAGCCTGGGTTAGAGTGTCAGACAAGGACCTGGGAGGCCAGAGTTCAAATCCTCCACTCAGCCATGCAACTCACTAGGTGACCTTGGGCCAGTTGCTGCCTCTCAGCCTAACCTACCTCACAGGGCGGATTAAATGAGGAGGGGGAGAACTATGTATGCCACCTCGAGGAACTTAGGTGGGATACAAATACAATACATAAGTAATAGCCCTGATTCCGGATGGTGTGCTAGCTAGCTAACTTCCCCTTTGCCTTCCCCCAACAGTTCCTCAGTTACCTCAGTGCCTGTGACAAACTTCTGAAGCAGGGTTACGAGGAGGCTCAGGTCGAAGAAGCCATGGAGATGTTCCAGAACTCAGAAAAGGTCAGAACGCCCACCCTTTTTTTGCACTTCAGCCACAGGGTCTCCTGCTGGGTGCAGGGACCGAGTAGGGGGTATAAATGGCTTGGCAGTTTCCTCTCATAACCCTGGCATTGAGCTGCTTGGGGCTGTATAAGCTAAAAATAAGCAAAAATCTGTTTTATTTCTTTATCCACTGCTTGATAGCAAAAATCAACAACCCTCAAAGCTGTTTAAGAAAGGTAAAACAGTGAAATCAAGAAGAAGAAGAAAACCCATTGTTCCCAATTTAGATCTTTATCCCCTCAAAATTTTCCCAATGTAGATCTCTACTCACCCCTTCTTCCACAGAAGGGGGTGTGCTGTTTTTTGGTTCCCCTCAGGTGCCAAAATATATGGGGCTGGACCTCTGCAGGCATCTAGACCATGTTTCAGGGGCACTATCTGGGGGAGGTCTCTGGAGGGGCAAGGGCCCCCCACATTTTCAAGGAGGAGGCAGAGCCCCCCTCAAAATTCCACAGTGAGTGTGCAAGCACACCCCACGGAATGCTGACGTCACACTCCGCAGGGTGTGCTGACGTCACATGGTCCCAGCCCCCTCAATCGGAGGGGCAAAGGGGAGTTGCTTGCCTTGTTCAAGCATCCATCTGAACATTGAAGCCCCTTCACCAGGCCTGTTTATCTTCAGTTGCTTTTGTCCTAAGTGAAGCAGTTGTGGGACGTGCACTGTGTGTCCGCCACCCACCCACCCCCAATCCCTGACTTTTCACTCTGCGTCTCTTTGCAGGCAGCAGAATTCCTTCACCTCCTGGTCCAGTTCAACGACATGGGCTTCCAGCAAGCAGACATCAAAGAAGTCCTCTTGCTGTGCGAGAACCACAGAGACAAGGCGCTTGAGGAGCTCATGACAAGGACCCAGTGAGCGGCAAGAGGGCCTTTTTCCATACTGAGAAAGGGCAGAACATGCCATAAGCCCCACGGCATGTGATTCAGAGCAAGCTTTGAATGTCAGAACCCAGCTGGAACAGCCAAAATCCCATTGGATCAAGCCACCTGCCTCTGGGAAGTGCATAGGCAGGGCTCACCCATTGCTTTTTACTGGCAGCTGGTACAGTGAAGTATATTGGCTCTGGACAGTGAGGCTCTATATCAGGGGTCTGCAACCTTTAAGACAAAAAGAGCCACTTGGACCCATTTCTGAAGGGGAAAAAAACTGGGAGCCGCAAAACCACTGCGACATTTAAAACAAATATATCTCCGGAGCCGCGATCTGACAGCGGGCGGGAAGGTGACGTCGGGACAGTGCGTGACTAACGCATGCACCGCCCCCATGCGACGACACAGCCAGTACAGCACCCGCCACAGTGGGGAGTGTCGGGGTGCACAGTGCGCCTCCTCCCCTCGCTAGTATCTGCCCCGGAGCCGCGGCAAAGGTGTAAAAGAGCCACATGCGGCTCCGGAGCCGCGGGTTGCAGACCCCTGCTGTATATGCTGTCATCTTTAATAGCCACCTCTGAATTCTTCTAACCCTCTCTTTTCAAAAGGCATTTAAGTTAGTGACCACCCTGCTCCATGTTGTGGTAGCAAATGCTAGTCAAGAGGCAGAGCGTCTAAAAGTCACTGCAAGGGAATTGCTTCTAGTTGCATCACACACACTGCTCAGGCTTGTGAAAGACCAACATTTTAACACAAACTTCTTCTGCATAACCTGCACCTGTCTGCAAACAGATCCACAGCGCAGCTTAAGATGTTTCTGTAGCCTAAGGGTGCCTCCAGGTTGCCAACATTTTGCAGTGCACTTTGGGGAGGTTTAGATTTGTGCAATGAAAATGGATTCGCATGTGTTAACCCGGAACAACAAACCCACTTAAAAAGAAAGAAAACTTAGGAAAATGGGGCTGGGGGGTAGAGAGATGCATTGAAAAGTGCAAGATGGGTGAATGATAAATGGGAAGGTGCATAAATACCCTGCAAGCAATTCAGCATGGATTCAGGATGAATGTTCATTGCCACAAAACCACCCTGGAAACAAGTGAGAACAAATGCTTAATAAAGGCCAGATGTAGCCTGTGTAAGCTTTGTGCCAGCAAATCAGGGTGAATGTTCAATAAACAGGTCATTTGGGCATACCCATGCTCCCATTTCCTGGCCAATGCCCTGACTTATTTCAATGATGCAGTGGATTTTTAATGGACTCCATCAAAGACTGTACAGACCTAAGAGTTCTCTGAAAAGTGGGCTGAGCGAAGCTGGGAGCTTCCCACTGTACAATCCTCCAACACACACACACACACACACACACACACACACACACCCCAAACCACAATACCTGGATTTCCAGGGTAGGGAATGCAACTTCATAATTTACTGTGGGGCTCAGAGTCTTCAGCTTATTATGGCTGAGCATCAACTCCTTATTTGAAATAAGAAACCAAGACTGTTTCCAATCAAGTAATTCTTTATTTTTTCCTGCCACCGTGAATGCCCAATTGTCTTTCCTTGAGATACAGCGAAGTGATACCTGTTTGTCTTTCAGCCAAATAATAAAAAAGTATTTGTGTCTCTTATTAAAGGAGAAAGGGGAAGCAAATATGATATTCAGCTGACTGTAACAGAAGAAAACAAACATCCTTTGAGGTTCATAGGTACAGCATATTTCTCTCAAATAAAACGGCACGTTCCCAATAGCTGGTGTGTTTGTGCTCTTATTTCAGGGAGAGATGGATGAAAGCCCAGGGCAATACTTAATATTTACCAACCTCCTTCCTGACACGTTGCCGTCCCATTGCTTACAAGCTGTATTACAAGGCTGACAATGTTCAGAGCAGCGGAGGTTGCTCCTCTGTGGCAAATGGGGGCCCTGCCCCGCTATGCATAGTCTGTCCTCAGCCAACCCCACCTGCCTGTCAGTTTCCTCCGTTGCCCCAGTTTTGCCCTTGTAGAACTCAGCAGGGAGAGAGGATGGGAATAAGTTGGCCTTGCCTCTCATTGGTCCTGGCTCTGCCTCTCATTGACTCTGGCTTCACCTACTGTTGGCCTCCCTGCCTTCCGACCTACCAATCTCTGTTTCAGAGCTAGAGTTTTTGCCAGGTTTCCAAACTGCAGCACAAGAAGAAGAAGAAGAAGAAGAAGAAGAAGAAGAAGGAGGAGGAGGAGAAGAAGGAGGAGAAGAAGAAGGAGAAGAAGAAGAAGAAGGAGAAGAAGAAGAAGAAATAATTTTATTAATTGTACCCCACCCATCTGACCGGGTTGCCCCAACACATATAAAAACATAATCAAACATTAAAAACTTCCCTGTACAAAGCTGCCTTGAGATGTCTTCAGAAAGTCAAGTAGTTCTTTATCTCCTTGACCCTTGACACCCTGATGGGAGGGCATTCCACAGGGCAGGTGCCACTACCGAGAAGGCTCTGTGCCTGGTTCCCTGTAACTTTACTTCTGGCAGTGAGGGAACTGCCAGAAGGCCCTTGGAGCTGGACCTCAGTGTCCAGGCTGAACAAAGGGGGTAGAGACACACCTTCAGTATTTAGTAGTTAAAACAAGGGCAGTCTAAAGCAGCTTCCCATGAGAATGTAGAGAATGCTCTGTTCATCTCTGTCTCCCTGCTGCAGAACTACGAATTCCCAGGGTGGCCGGGCAGACACGGAATAATTATTTGTTTGCTACATTTCTATCCCACCTTTCTTCCAAGGAGCTTAAGGCAGTGTACATGGTTCTTCCTCTTGGCATCGTATCCTCACAAACAACCCTCTGAGGTAGGTAAGGGTGAGAGATGATGTGGCTGAGTGGGGATTTGAACCCAGGTGTTTCCCAGGCCTTCACCTAACACTCTAATCACTACAGTACAGTGATGATCAGAAGCAGCTTGTTGGGTGGGGTGGAACTGCCCCACTAGCCTCCCTGCTGGTGGGTCATTGTTGCTACAGCAAGAGAATAGGGGAGACAGTGGGAAGGTTGGTGGGGTGGAAACACACCAGCAGAGTTTATTCAGCCACTGAGTTTGCACCTCCCTGACCTCCCTGCTGCCTTCTGCTTTTCCTAACCGTCAGCAAGAGCAATCCACCTGCCGCCAGGCTAGCTTAGCGGCTCCGCCCCACCTGGTGAGCCACTTCTGCTGTCAATCAAGCCTGTTCATTTTTGTGGCATAAATAATATGACCTTAAAGTTAGCCTAGTCAAGGGCCTGAAGGCTTCTATAAACATACAGAACATAACATGAACAACACTGGTAAGCTGGAGTCGGATCAGCAGCCGTTACCAAAAACAGTCATGAGTTGCATGTGGGGCTTTTTTTCTTTTCTTTTTTACAGCAAGTCTGGCTTCAATCACAGTCCATCAAGGAAAATGCCTGGTGCTCCATAGCTGTGGCTCAGCTCAAACTATCCTTCCTCCTCTTATTTGAAGAGATGAGTATCAGCAGGGAGATGCTTGCAAAGGCTTGATGGTCTGGGCTTAACTGCATCTTTGGGGGCTGGGCATAATTAATGATGCTTGTTAAAACGGCACTCTCTGGATTGAGTCCAAAACTTTTGGATGCAAACGGAAAAGGTTTTATCCGTATGCTCAGCCCTGAATCTGAGTCAGTCTGTGCTTTATTATGAAGCTATTAATTTCCTAACCACTTAAAGTCTGCCACAGACTGAATTGTGGGGCATATAAAACTTAGAAACAGAACTTCATTGCAGGGTATAGATATTACTGGCATAACCCTGGAGAAACCCACAACACTCTGCACAGGGCAATACTTCATTCGGGGTTGAACTATTTCTGTATTTCTTTATGAAAAGAGGTTTAGAAACCATACTTTGGGCCTTGACAAAGTGCCTTCAAAGTGGTATGCAAAATAAAAACACCAAGCAAATCTGACCAATTAACAAATTTAAAACCAGAGCTCTTTCAAAGAAAAAGAAAGAAAGACAATTGGGATCAATGGCTTCCATCTCAGGTTAAAAGTCAAACCAAATCAATGCTCTGTATTCTTGAAAGTTATCAGAGATGGGTCTTGTCTTAAGTACCAATGGGACTTAAGCATGTTTAACTGTCTCTGATTGTGGTCAATTAAAAAAAGACATTCTCAAAATGTAGTTCAGTTACTGACCTTTAACGTCTACATTTCCAGTGCTCCAGTTTGGGATGCCTGAAACACCCTTCTTCTAAAAGCTGTGCGTGTTAATGTCAGCAGCTTTTCACTCTGAGAATTAGAGAGCACCACCTAATCCTTTTTCACCTTCAGCAGAAGAGAAGGGGAAGGCCTGTGGCTCCATGACAGAGCACCTGCTTTCCATGCAGGAAGTCCCAGGTTCATTCTCCAGCAGTATCTCCAGGCAGGGCTGGGAAAGACTGAAGAGCATTCTGGAACCCTGGAGAGGTGCCAGCAATACTGAGGTAGATGGTCCAATGGTCTGCATAAGGCAGCTTCCTATGTCCAGGGGGGGGCGGTGAGGCTACAGTTCAGTGGTCAACCACCTGCTTTGCACGCAGGAGGTCCTCGGTTCAATCCCTGGTATCTTCAGGTAGGGCTTGGAAAAACCTCCATTCTAGAATCCTGGAGAGCGGCTCCCAAGCAGTGTAGACAATGGTGAATCACATAGGTAATGGCCTGACTTCCTATGAGACTCATCAAGATGGACTAAAACAATGGTAGAGTCATGGACTGGTTGGCGCAGACGAATGGAGGAACCAACAGGAAAAATACGCACACATCAAGGCAAGAAGGCTCAGAGACTGGGGAGTGTTGGTGGGACAATGATGAGTAGTCAGAGGGAGAAGAGGGAGAAGCCTAGGAGGAGGAAGTGTCAGAAGCTGAAGAGGTAACAGGGTTTAGTGAACTGGGAGAGTCCAGAATCGGAGGCAGAAGATGAAGCAGGAGGGTGGGAGGAGGGAGGCCAGGAGGCAGAGATAAGTCAAGCTAGTGAAGTGTCATGGGTGTCTCCCCTTCCTGCTGCTCCCAGAACCAGGAGAGGCATGAAAAGGGCAAATGAGAGATTGGCTGCACGCAGGTGCGGTCTCTGATTGCTTGGGGAAAGCCCTGGATAGAAAGCGACTTAGATGGCTCTGGGGAGGCGGGGAACTTTCAGTCTCAGGAACTGATTCATGGGGTAATGACCTACCGGAGATAAGCTGCTCTGCTTATTAGGCCTGACACTCAGTCGGGTTTGTGCTAATAAATTGCTAATTCCAACTTTGGATGGTGTGATGTACTGCCAACTTGTTCTGTGAGAGGTAGATTCCGCCACTCAGCTGGGCGTAGGCCAAAATGAACATGACCCCCTCAGTGCATAAATCTCCTCCTAGTGCCGCTGGCTTCCTGCCAGTGACTGGCTCCTCCTGCTTGCCACTTGCTGCCTCCTTTCTACTTGGCCCAGTTTGGTATGACAAATAAGTCTGTGGAAACCATATTGCTTGAGGCCCATGAAGCCACAAGCCCAGCTGCAGTTGGAAGAGCAGAGAGCTGCGTTACAGTTGCTTCTGGTGCAAGCTAGCCCTGAGCTTCCTGCCTTGAAATGTTGCTGGCCCAGAAGGTGCAGAGAGTGTCGACTGAAAGCTGGGGTGATTTCACAACCTTTGGATTTTAATTTGGCGGCGTTGCAGGACGTCTGGCATAGAAGGAAGGCAACGTGGGTCCCTGAGAAATTCATCTAGCAGAGACCGGCTCTCTAAGTTGCGATGCTGTGGTCTTTCTTTGGAAGCCTGAGGAGGAAGGTTTGCAAAGAACCAGCCCTTGGAAAACCAGCTTTCTGCTTTTTGGATTTCCATGTGTTCCCCTCTATGGTATACATCAGAGTGAGCATCTTGTTGACCGTGTAGACTGTGTCCCCTTTGATGACAGCCGTGAAGAGGGCCCCTTTGCTGTTCACATACTGCCCTGGTAGAGATGTCCACTGCATTGTGGTCAGGTTGAAGCAATCCATCATGCAACGCAGGAAGTCATCGAAAGGCCCGTTCCGCACAATGTAGAGGTTGTCCCGGTGAGCCACCATGCAGTGGCCGTAGCTCTGAGGCCTGTTGAGGGTGGAGATGGGATGCCACTCGTCTTTCTGAGGCTTGTACTCGTAGATCATGGTGGTGTCGAGAGGCTTCCACAAGCAGACGAAGATGCGCCCCATCGCTTGGGCGCAGGGCACTGCTGTGGTTGGCTGGGGGAGGTCAGAGACAAATCTCCAGGTGTTGGTGGAGATGTCAAACTTCTCCACCGACTTCAGGGCAGCCTTCCCAAACTCCCCACCTATGGCGTAGAGGCTGTTCTCTTGGGCTGTCAGCGTGAAGTCATAGCGCAGCTGCTGGGGCCCGGGAAACTCGCTCCAGACGTTGGCCATCGGGTCGTAGCAAAAACTCCGGTTCACAATGTCCTTGTTGTAACCGTAGACCCCGCCCACAATGTAAATCTTGTTATCCAAGGTGGCTATGCCAGCTAGGAATGTGCTGGCCGTCAGCGGTAAGCAGGAAAGTGTCCTCCAGGTGTTACCTTCCTCATCCAGGTAGCAAACAGTTCTTGAGAGGTCCTCCAAGAACTCAAAGGTGGGCGTGTGAGCCCCTACCGCCACAAACGTGCTGGGGATGATGGACTCCACATAATCCAGAAGGTCTGGAGAGAGGCAGTCGAGGTACTCCTCCAGGTCCGAGTAACTGTCTCGTATGTACAGTGCGGCACAATGGAAGAGATCCAAGAGGCCAAAGATGGCGGCTGCCTGGTAGAGCAGAATGCAATTGTCTGTATTGATGGAGGACATCAAGTACTTGGCCAGGGTCTTGACATGCAGGAACGAGGCGCACTCCACTGCCCTGAGGTTCTCCTCGCAGCTCAGGATCGGGTGCTCCCCTTCCAGGACCTTCAGCATGACGGCGAAGCCTGTGGCGCTCAGATCTCTGATCTGGATCTCCTTCTGGGTGCTCTCTCTCATGCCGGATTGGAAGAGCGCCCGGAAGTATTCACTGTTCTCCACCAGGAGAGCCTTGTCCACCGAGAAAAACTCCTCTTCCACCTGGATCCGCACCCTTTCATCCAGCGAGGGCTGCATGGCCCAGCCAAGGCTTACCCCCGTGTCGTCACGGGAGCTCTTGCACTGCCTAGTCCATTGTCGGCAAGTGCTCTGCAAAGATCAGAGGGCTCTTCATATATGTCACGGTGGGTATGATTTCTATCTTCCTGTATCTGTCTGAGTAGCTAAGAAGCTGCAAACTCTGTCATATAAATACCCTCTTCTAAAGATAGCTGTGGTTCATGTGACCGAGGCTGCCAGCAACATGAGGACCCCCCCAGGTCTTTCCAAAGTAAGGTCTACAACATTTGCTCCACTCCAATGCAAAGGAGTGGCTTTTGGGGGGGAGGGAGAGGTGTTGAGACTACACAGATCACTGGAGGTCACTTCCAATTCAAGGTGAATGCAGTCTGAAGGGAGGTGGCATTCACAGGGTCTAGAGAAGGCAGACATTAGGCTTTTAGAAAGCCCTGGATAGAAAGTGGGGGGTTAATGAGAACGCTAAGTAGGGTTGTGGGGAGAAGTTCAATTACATTCGCATTAAGAGGCATACCAGCCTAATTCACATTTTCTGAAACAATGCATTGGCTGTTTCAAAGCCATCCTTCAAACATCTTGTTTCTCCGAATTTTGCAATGCTGCTCTCCAGCGAAGCAATTTGTGCAAAAAAACTAAGGGAAAGTATGCATAAAATGCACATATCAGAGAAAGATCACATACAAAAAAATGCATTGATCTAGGCAGAATTGCATGCAAAAATGTGCTTAATTATTAAAAATTCAAGGCCAATGAATTTTCATGAGCATTTTTTTAAAAAATGCAAATCACTGGAGGAATGAGCAGAACTGAATTTAATTCTGGGGGAAAATGAAACCAATTCATTCATCCCTCACTTCAGAGTTCAACATCGAGGGCCAAGTGCAAAATATTGGCTCAGAGAGGAAGGATAGACATGCAGCTCTTTGGAAACGGCCAGAGCGCCATGGCAGAACAACCGCTTTGCATGCAGAAGGTCGCAGTTCCAATCCCTAGCTTCTCCAGCTAGGACTGAGTATGCAGATACCCGTTGCACCATGGGCAGGTAGAAGCAATCCATCACTCAGTGCAAGAAGCCCCAAAGCTAACACTGTTCCAGGGCACAGTGGGCGAAAACCTCCAAGTTGACCTGGACTGGGAAGGCTTCTGCCTGAAACTCTGGAGAGCCACTAACTGTCACTGAAATTCCAAGACCAGTGTTTCCCAACCTTTTTCCGACTGTGGGCCCCTTTCAACCTTGATTCCTTCCTGTGGTGCCACCATGGGCATAGCCAAGAGGGGGCAGGGGGCGGCTGCCCCCCCCATAAGTAAAAATCAATACAGATTGGAGGTTCTATCCCCCTAATGAAAGCCTGGCCCCTAACCTGGCTTTCTTGGCTACGTCCATGCCCCCACATCCTACCGGCAGAAAGGTAGCTACAGTGGTACCTCGGGTTACAGATGCTTCAGGTTACAGATGCTTCAGGTTACAGACTCCGCCAACCCAGAAATAGTACCTCAGGTTAAGAACTTTGCTTCAGGATGAGAACAGAAATCGCGTGGCGCCGCCACAGCAGCAGCAGGAGGCCCCATTAGCTAAAGTGGTACCTCCGGTTAAGAACAGTTTCAGGTTAAGAACAGACCTCCGGAACAAATTAAGTTCTTAGCCCAAGGTACCACTGTATTTAAATGTTTTGCATGTAAATAGAATGTGTTTTGTTTATAATTTTTAAAATTTATACAGAATACAGTTATGGCAACATAATGAAATGTTGTTGAAGCAGGAAAAAAACATAGAATCGTGGAGCAGGAAGGGAGCCCAAAGGTCATCTTTCGAGTACAACCCCTGCAATGTAGGAAACTCAGCTAAAGCATCAATGGCAGACGTCCATCCAACCTCTGCTTAGAAATCTCCAAGGAAGGAGAGAACCTCCTGAGAGAGATCCATCTTCCATGTATTATGAAAAGTAAACAACACTTATTAGACCGCAGTTGTTTGACACAGAGGGGAAAACCTACAGATACAGTCCAAAAAGCCACACAGGGAGTTCTGTATATATGGGAGAATTTTTTAAAAGCAAGTGGTCCTCACTGACCTGGTGCAAAAAGATATTGTCATCCGGAGGAGCCCTGGCTAAACCACTATAGCCCACCACAGCCTTACCTGGGAGTAAGGCCCACTGAAATCAGTGTGGCTTTCTTCTGAGTAGTAGATACTTAGTGACTTTCTAGATGCAAGTCAGCAGCACCAAATGACCTTGCTTGGCTAGGCGCTGGGGCAGATTTCACCCCATACCTTGCAGAACCAGGCTGATGCCACCGACAGGCCCTGCGCCTCTCAGCAACATCCGAAGGCCCTGATCCTCTAGGCGTTGGGGTGGATCACACCCTGCACCTTGCAGAGTCAAGCCCAGGCTGCCACCGGGCCCAGAACTGGTGGCAGCAACAGGCAGCTCCGGCTGGCCCAGCCCTATCCATTGCCATCCCACCATCGCACTTACCGGACCTGGGGGTTCTGGATCGCGGGCTCTGCTTGTCAAAATGGGAGCCTCAGCGATTGCCCTCTCCCGCCGGAAAGAAACCAGGACTGCTCTAATAAAATACACATGGCAAAAAGGAGCGCTAGGCCCTGGTGGCTTCCCCCTTACCCGCTTGTGATTGGCCAAGTGGATAGCCAGCCAATCAGGATTTTAAACAATTATTTTTTCTTCACTTCTCACTTTCCTCTGTGGCCCCCTATTCTTGTCCTGTGGCCTCCCGTTTATGCATTTGTGGAATGTTCTCTCCAGGGAGACTCAGCTGGTCCCATCGGTACCAGCCACCAAGCAAAAACATTCCTCTTCAACAAGGACTTTGGCTTTTAAAAATTCTACAGCCTTTTAAACTGTGGTGGGCATTGGTAATATTATTATTATTAATATTATTATTATATGCCTTTTGTGTTTCTGTGTTGTAAACTGTGATCTACAGCTGAGGGGTGTTATATAAATTTAGTAAATAATAATGTTGAGGGTGGGAGGAAGCAATTCTCAGGAAAAACGTCCTTTGAGAAATTTTGGCTCAGCTCTGCTACCGGCCGCTGGGTTTTCTTCTTTCCGCTGCTGCCTTCCCTGAGAGTGAATCTCCCTTCTCCTTGCAGGGAAGAAGATTAAGTGTCCCAGTTTCCTCTTTTTCATTCCAGGAGGTTTTATGGCTGCAATTAGATCGCACACGCACTCAAGTAAATCTTCCAGTGTTTAGCCTGCCGTGTCAGAAGGAGGAGGGTGTCTGCCAGAATTCGTGAGCAGCAAAGTGTGCTAGAGCGCCCCTTTCCCTCCTCTCCTCTTCTTTGTCTGATTCCACACTGGTCATTTAGGACATCATTTGCTTGGTCATTCCTTATGGAGAATCCATGTGATGTCACTGCAAAGCACTCCACTCTTATCTGTGTTGCCCTTGTTTGCTGTGTTCCCCCCCATAATTGCATCCTGTCAAAGCACGATCGAGACCTCTGATAGGAGTGCATACCCTACAACATTTCTCTGATGAAAATAGGGACATCCTATACAACTACTACCACAATACTTTTCTACTACTTTACTAGTACTACTTTAATACCATTTTACTTACTACTCTAATACAACTTTAACTTTACTATAACTTTACTACTGCTTTACTGCTACTATTTTTCCACTGATTTAATACTACTACTTTAGTATTCCTACTACTACTTTACTACTACTACTACTACTACTACTACTACTACTACTGTTTTACTGCTGCTGTTGCTTCACTACAGCTTTACTGTATATATCCTGCCCATCTGACTGGGTAGCCCCAGCCACTTGGGTCGGCTTTCCAATGTCACTACAACTTTACTATCACTTTACCATAACTTTAGTACTGTACTATAATGTTACTACACCTTTACTACTGCTTTACTACAACAACTATTTTACTACTGTTTTACTATTTATACCCCGCCCATCTGATTGGCGCCTTTGTATCCCTGTATAAATGTTTGGGGAAGTGGGAGGTGCCCCAGTTTCCCTTCTTGGACATCAACCACCATAGCCAGATATTAAAGCCGCCTTCCCCAGCCTGGTGCCCTCCAGCTGCTTTGCACTACAACTCCCTTCAGCCCCAACCAGCACGGCCATCTTGGCCACGGCTGATGGGAGGTCTAGTCCAAAACAGCCGGAGGGCACCAGGTTGGGGAAGGCTGGGTTAAAGCTAGGCAATAGAGTGAGGAGATGCTAAGGAGGACTGCAGGATCCTTCCACTTTTGGTAGATGACATCCAAAAGCAACAGCAGCATTATACAAACAGCAAGCACGATACAAGGACTCAGCCAAGTTGTTGTGACTTCTTAGTTGGTCCCAATGAAAATATTATGCTGTTAGATTCACTGCTCTGCCCACCGCAAGGACTAATATGCCTACCACAATTTTTAATAGTTGTGTAGAAGGACTGTGGCTCCATGGTAGAAAATCTGCTTTGCATGCAGAAGGTTCGAAGTTCAATCCGTGACACCTCCAAGTGTGAATGGTGAGCTGCTGCCAGCCAGTGTAGGCAATACTGAGCTAGATTGGCCCTTGGTGGGGCTATTTGGTTGGGGGTGCCTGCTTGCAGTGGCGTAGCGTGGGGGTGCAGGGGGGGCCGGCCGCACCGGGTGCAACATCTGGGGGTTAGGGTTAGGGGGCGCAAATCCACGGGTTAGGGGGCGCAAATTACTTGCCTTGCCCCGGGTGCTGACAACCCACGCTACACCACTGCCTGCTTGGGGGTTGCCTGCTTCTACTTTATGTTCTGTGTTTTATTTGTTTGGGGGAGTATGCCTGTTTGAAGGAGAGGAGTCTGAGCCTCACCACTTTTCCTTCTCCGAAATGGGCATTTTGTAGTGCCCAAAACATACTGTTAGATTTCCAAATGCATGCAAAAAAGTTGGGGAGCCCTGCTCTAACAGGTGCACGGCCCTAACTTAAAGCTCACGTACAAGGCAAGGGCTTTGCCATCTGTGTCGAGCAATCCATGGACACTCTCCCTGTGATGTGGTGTTGCTGCACACTGAACGTCCATAGTTTCCACTTGCAAGCAAGCCTTGACCTCTCCCATGACTTGCAACTGTCCTCAGGGGACACTCTTGTCAGCAGAGCTGCCAGCAAAACAGACCATTAGTCCAGGCATAGCCAGCGTACGTAGCTCCTTCCAAATATTGCTGGAATAGGAAGGATACCTGGGATAGCTCAGTCTGTAGAGCATGAGACTCTTAATCGCAGGGTCATGGGTTTGAGCCTCAAGTTGGGCAAAAAATTCCTGCATTGCAGGGGGTTGGACTAGATGACCCTCAGGGTCCCTCCCAACTCTACAATTCTCTGATTCTGCAATTCCCATCTTCCCTGACTCCTATGCTGGTTGGGGCTGATGGGAGTCCAGCAATGGGAGTCCCCATCCTCTGTTAGTTCGCCAAGCCTTGAGCTGCTTCTGCCTACGCAGACAAAAAGCGTCTCTCTGCAAGACTGAGCTCTCTACTAGCCTGACAAGTTCTGGTCCTTCTAACTGGAGCTCTTGGGGACTGAACCCGGGACCTTCTGCATGCAAAACACATGCCCTGATCCAAGCCAAGAGGAGCCCTGCTCTGAGCCCAGGAATAGAAAACAAAACAGAGACGCCAACCCAAAGGCGCATGTTGGCATGACGAAAGGGATGGCAGTGCTTTTACCTTCCTAAATATTTATGCTCCGTTGCTTTGCAGAGTCCTCCCCGCCCTGGCGACAGATGCCGTCGGGGTCACTTCCCTGAGCCAAGCCGTCTCTCGATGCTGCTGCCTTCGCTTCGCTTACCGTGATTGAGCTGTCCAAATAAAGAGCTGGCAAGTGCTCACTTCAAACTTTGAAAAAATAAGGATGTAAGCAGAGCCTGCTGGATCAGACCAAAGGCCCATCCAGCCCAGTATCCTGGTCTCACAGGGGCCAACCAGAGGCCTGTAGAAAACCCACAAGCAGGACCTCCTGCGATTCACAGCCACTGGCATTCAGAAGCATTCCTGCCTCTGACTATGGCGGCAGAGCACAGCCTTCCTGGCTAGTAGCCATTGATAGACTTCTCCTCCCTGAATTTCACCAGTCCTCCTTTAAAGCCATCTAAGTTGGTGGTCATCGCTGCCTCCTGTGGGGGTGAGTTCCACAGTTTAACTGTGCAACTGTATGAAGAAGTCCTTTCTTTTCTCTGTCCTGAATCATCCAACTTATGGATGCCCATAAATTCTAGTGTCATGAGAAAGAAAGAAAGAAAGAAAGAAAGAAAGAAAGAAAGAAAGAAAGAAAGAAAGAAGAAAGAAAGAAAAACAACAACAACAACAACAACCCTTGTCCAGTGGCGGAGGAACCCTCTCCGGCACCCTGGGCGGCGCAGTCCCTATGGGCACCCTGGGCACATGCGCAGTCCGTACGCAAGGTCTTGCACAGTCCACCGCAAGGACTAATATGCCTACCACAATTTTTAATAGTTGTGTAGAAGGACTGTGGCTCCATGGTAGAAAATCTGCTTTGCATGCAGAAGCTTCGAAGTTCAATCTGTGACACCTCCAAGTGTGAATGGTGAGCTGCTGCCAGCCAGTGTAGGCAATACTGAGCTAGATTGGCCCTTGGTGGGGCTATTTGGTTGGGGGTGCCTGCTTCCACTTTATGTTCTGCGTTTTATTTGTTTGGGGGCGTATGCCTGTTTGGAGGAGAGGAGTCTGAACCTCACCACTTTTCCTTCTGCGAAATGGGCATTTTGTAGTGCCCAAAACATACTGTTAGATTTCCAAATGCATCCAAAAAATTTGGGGAGCCCTTCTAACAGGTGCATGGCCCTATCTAAAGCTCACATACAGTATAAGACAAGGGTGGCACCCATGCAGACTGCAGGTACCCTCGGCCACTCTAAAGCTGGGGGGAGGCAGGGGCCATCTTCTCACCCTCCCAGAGTGGCACCCAGGGTGGCCCGCCCCCTCTGCCCCCCTTCCTATGCCACTGCCCTTGTCTCTACCCATTTTCTCCTTGCCATGCATAATGATATAAATGTACTATCATTTCATCTCTTAATTGCCTAAATTAATCAACCTGTATTTGGGTAAGAATTGCATACAGACGGAGTTGGTGGACAGTTTGAAGGACCCTGTGTGAGAGAGGGAAGGGGAGATCTCACAGGGTGAGAGGCTGTCAGAAGAAAAAGATGTTCCTAGGTGATAGCTGGTGGGGGGGCATATATTTTTCAGAATGGGACAAAGGATGGGATGCACTTGTGAGAGAAAATCTTGTCTGTTTCTATCTTCTTTTTATTATTCTTTGTGTGGGTTGTGGGTGGGTGGGTGCCTTTTATTGCATGGTGAAAATCTCAGGAAAGCTTTATTATCAACCTGCGACACAGGGTAGGCTGAAAAAGATGGCTCTGCTGCGGTGGGGGCATGTAGGTGGTTCTACTTTAAGAATGAAGCCAGAAAGATTCCCTTCCCCCTTTCTGGGCATCTTTTATATGATGTTGATTACTCGCCCAGAAGAAAAGGCCTCCTCCTCTTAAGCCTGCCCTTTGCTGATGGGAAACTCTGTCCATCAGAGGCCAGGAGAGGCAGCAGCTTTCCTTACAAGGAGTTTGGCAAGAGCTCAGCTGGCGAAAGTCTCAGGGAACGGGAGTTCCTCTTCCTCTGCCTCATTCATTCAAGTCAAATCGGAGTGACCTGCAGCTGTAGGGAGCAAGCAGACGCCTCTTTGTTCCCAGCGGTGAGAGAGAAGGGGGGAGCCCTCCTCGTTGCTCACTCCCTGCTTCGATTTGGGGAGGGAGGCCTTGGAGAGGGACTCTCGGCAGCCCGAAGGTGGAAACAGTTGTGGATGTGTGGCTGTCAAGTGACTGTGTCTTGCCAAGAGGTCCCATGGCCATCCAGCTCTAATCTGAAGGTGAGCGACTGCTGGTGGTGGTCCATTTTTGCTACTTCTTGGTAGCTCCATGGTAGAGCATCTGCCCTGCATGCAGGAGATCCTAGGTTCAATCCCCAACAGCATCTTTCCAGGTAGGTCTGAGAACATCCTCCCTCTGAAATCCTTGAGAGCGGCTGCCAGTCAGAGCAGACAATGCCGATCTAGATGGACCTGGTGGTCTGACTCAGAATAAGGCAGCTTCCCAAATCCCTGTGACCCTGGGGCCAAAAGGAAGGAGGGAATGCATGGCACCTGTGTCATGTGGGGTTGAATGAGGGGTGGGAAGAGTCAGCCAATGGATTTAAGACATAGGAGCATAAGAATCTGCCTTATACAGAGTTGAACCAGTGATCTAGCTCAGTATTGTCTACACTGGCTGGCAGCAGCTCTGCAGGATTTTGGGCAGAGGACATTCTGGCCTTACTTGGAGATGTCGTTCTGCATGCGGCACAGATGCCCTGATTGAGGCATAGATGTCCTTGCAGGGCTTTTTTGTTGCCCCACTGTCTTCTCTGCTTGAACAGGTTGTCTAGACTTCTACAGCATTCTGCTTGTTCTAGTTACTTTTTAAAATTATCTATCAAAATAAATTAAATCTCCCACTCTTCATCCAAAAAGAAGAAGAAAGTTCTCAGAGCAGCTTACGATTGTCTTTTTCTTTGGGGGAAAAAAGAAAAAGACAAGGCTTGCAATCTAAAAAGATACAACACTAAAGGAAAACAGATCAGGAGGGAGGAGGAAGAGTAGAGCACAGGAAACAAGGGTGCATACTCTGGGCCTTGTTGCATCTCTCCTATCAGCCTCAATACTCTATGGAAGAAAATATTGCCAGTCACCACCAGACTTTTAGAGAATTATGGGCTGGATGGGGGGATGAATTGTTGGTCTACCTATTTGCAGCTCTCAGACTTTCATATTCAGAGCTAACTCTGGATGTCAGATATTGTAGGCAGACATCTCAGAAGAGCTATAGCCGTGGCTTGTGAGCTTTCTAGAGGGATCTGCTTAGAAACAGAATGCTTGACCAGGTCAGTGTCAGTCTCACCCAGGAGTGCTTTGACAGATGTCCCTTACTGTGTTGGTGTGAAACCTGTTTACAGAATGCCAGTCACCCTTTGCTCACCTAGCCTCTACATTTTTCTCCCCTCCTCTCATAACTGTTACTTGCTGTTTAGATTGTAAGGTCCTTGGGGCAGTGACCTCCTCCCTCCATGAAACACCATTTAAGTGCATCGCTAATGATTTAAAATCAGGGACCTTGTCAGCTTGAAAGCTGTAAGGCTGCAATCTGGGAGCTGAGATGCAAACAGGAGCTTCACTTCAGCCAGTCATCATCGTCTGGACTTAGCTTTGGACCCTGTTTCCAGATCCAGGGTTCTACGCCAGCTTATGGAAAGGAATGACAAACCAGGCAGGGCCTCTGGGCATGTGCAGAAAGTTCTGCTCCCTGTCCACAAAGCAAGCTCTGCAGAGTTCCCTTCCCACCTAGGAAAGGGTGTGCGACACCCAGTTCAGAGAGGTGATCATGAGAATGGGAAATGCCCAGGTTTGAGAACCTTTGCGCTTCTGGCTAACAGTTGCAAGAGCAGGAAAGGCTGTTGGTTTCACGTCTTGCTCAAGTGGTTTCCTGGAGACCATCGTGGGAAGCAGAGATCCCTTAATGATCCCCAGTTTGCCAGGGATGAGTGTAATTTTATGCCAAGGACAGAAAATTAACTCATCTCATGAGAACTGGAGGAAGTCCTTGAATGAGTCAGATGTTCCTTGTTTTTCATGATGACCAGACTTGATCCTCAAAGCCTCTTACTTTGTTAGACAGGAGATAGTCAAGAGTTAAGAGTGGCATGAAGGAGGCATCATTTCCTATGATGAACACACATCTTCATTTTGACTTGCATCCAAAGCTGCACTAAGCCACTCGTTATATTAGTGCAAGGATTTCTGTTTGTGCAACAGAATGTTCTCTACCTCCCCCCATAGAATCACAGATTTGGAAGCAACCCTGAATGTCATCTAGTCCAACCCCCTGCAATGCAGGAATCCTGCCCACAGCTGTTCCTGAGTGGGCTTAAACCACCATCCACCAGCCAGATTCATTGCAGTCCCCATGCACCCCCTAAACCTGTTCTGGGGTTTCCCCCCAACTCTTCAGAACAGATATGGGGAGGGTGGATGGCACCTGAGATGAGAGAAGAGGGGCAAGTTTTTTTTGCACAAGCCAAAATCCTTTTGCTAATGGAACAAGGGCTTTAAATAATGTTCTTTGTCCCGCCATCGTCATCGTTGGTCATTCTCAAGATCTGTAACACAATGGCAGTGCACATGCTTAGCTTGCAGAAGGTTCAGTCCTCAGCATCTTCAGGTAGGGCAGGGAGACAGGCGTTTTTGAAATCATGGAGAGCCACTGCCAGTCATTGTAGACCACTGACAACTAACATGGTGCCCTTTGCATATTGTTGGACTACAACTCCCATCAGCCTCAGCCAATGTGTCCAACAGGGATGATGGGAGCCCAGTGAAACCTAGAGGGCACCAGGTTCACTTCCCCTGATGCAGACTATCCTGAGCTAGATGGACAAAATGGGGAGTGACCATAACTCAACACTAGAACATTTCTCTGCATGTAGGAGGTCGCCAGTTCAATCCATGACATCTTCAAGTAGGGCTGGGAAGGACTCCTGCCCCAAACCCTGAAGCCAATCAGCACTGAGCAAGATGGACCATGGTCTGGTGTGGTAGAAAGCAGTTCCTACGTTTCTAAGCAGGCTTGGAAGTTATCAAGAAACCTATCGTGCCCGCTGAGCAGAAGCACAAATGGGATTTTGTGAACACCCCACAGCAGGGGTAGCCAACATGGTGCTCTCCATATCTTGTTGGACTACAGGTCCCATCAGCCCTGGCCAGCATGGCCAAGGGTACAGGGCTGATGGGAATTGTAGCTCAACAAGATTTACAGGTTTGCCACGTTGGCTACCCTGACATCACAGACTTTGAAAATGTCATGCCAGTTCTGTGGACAAACTCTAGTCTTCATTGACAGTGCACAGCAGGGCCTTAGGGGGATGTTGTAACAGCTTGGTTTTCACAATTTCAGAAGAAAGAAATTGTCCTAGAAAACAGTAAATCACACTATTTATTTATTTAATTTAAAAATATCACTTAATAAATTTTTTTATCTCCGAGGCAATCAAACAAAACATTGGTATCAATTTGTAGAAAAGTACAAGCTTTCCTAAAAGCTAAGGAAAAACAGACCCGAAGTACAAATCACAGATTAAACTGAGCAGCTTACAAAACAGATAATTAAAAAACTAAGAGTCCAAGTCCAGGAAATCTGGAGTAAACAACATACCGGTATAAGTTTTCATGAGGTGTTCAGAGGTCATTACCATATCTGCCTCCTTAATCACCTGAGGGAGAACATTCCAGAGGGTGCATGATGTCATCGAGAAGGCCGGCTTCTGTGACCACTGGCTGGTTGTGGAATGATCTGCAGGGACTTCTCAGAATATATTCAAAACCAGCTTGGTATGTACTACGGGGGGGGGGCAGTCCACTAGGTATCCTGCCCCCAGTTTACTTCTACCTTGAACTTCATATCCACCAAGGAATTAGTGAACATGCTTGTGCTTCTGGCAGCGTGCCTGCTTATTGTGCAATTAAGAAAAACCAAATTATTAAAATTATTAGAAGTGTGTCCTAGGGTTGCCATATTCCCCAAAGTGAAAATCTGGTCAAAGTTGTTGGCCTTTATTGGGAACATCTCCCTTTTTAAATCGCTCTACTTGCCCATGGGGTGCTCTGGTCCATGGGGTCACGAAGAGTCGGACATGACTAAACAACTCAACAACAACAACAACTCACCCATATGTCCAGGTTTTCCCAGACATTTTGCAGATTCAGCAAAAATCCACACGGACGCCATTTTTAGAGCCTGATTCCCGGACATATGGCAGCCCTATATCTTAGGAGCTGTAATTTGTTAAGGATGCTGAGAGTTGGAGACCTTAGTCTCTTTATTCCCCTCCCAGAGCTACAACTCCAAGAGTAGTTTAACAATCAATCCCTCTTCCCAGGAAATTCTGGGAATTGAAGCTCTAGCAGGGGACCAGGTGTCTCCTACCAACTCTCAGCACCCTTAACACATGACAGCTCCCAAAATCCTTTGGGGGAAGCCATGACTGTTTAAAATGGTATCCTGGTGCTTTAATATGTAGTGTGACTGTTACTTGAGGCTGTCTCAACAGGACAGGCTGGAAAGAGAAAAAACGAACTGATTACTACCGGAGGATGTCCCCAAATTTGTTTCTGTTCCCACAGCCAGAGGATGTCTTCCATGTTCAGCAAGACTCGGACAGCCCACTGTGCGAATGAGCGCCATCTCCACACCTTTCCCCAGGAATGCAACGTGGCCATATTGGGGTGTCAAGGATCTGGAAAATCAGGTTAGGAGATGTTGGAGGACCTGGGAGTAGGGAGGGGGAAGAAATTGTAATTCAGCTCACTTGTAAAGTTGAACCTGTTTAATTCGCACAGGGAGCAGCACATTCCCATTTCTCCTCAGGTGGTGAAAAGGGACAAAAACCCCAACCCCCCATTATATCACAGCTTTCGTCCATCCTGGAACCCAAAGTGATGTTCATGTGGTTCCCAGGAGCTCACTTAACCAGGCACTGATAAGACTACGATTGTCTAACTTGTGGCCCTCCAGATGTTGTTGGATTCCATCAACTTCCAGCCCCAGCCAGTGCACCCAGCTGTCAAGGATGATGGGAATTGTAGTTCAACAACACCTGGAAGGCCACAGGCTAGCTAGTCCTCAAAAACACCCCAATCTGCTTTAGCTATAGCAAAGTGATGGTCCCATGAGCTCTCACATCATGCCCTGGGACCATCTGCCGCAGTAGTCCCAGCTGTGGTACTGCCCATGCACCTGCTCAAAAGCGGAACTGCTCTCTCTTCATGTCTACTGCTTGCAGGCTAGAAGGTAGGTCTTCGCAGGATAGGGTCCCAAGCAGAAGGGTCCGTTCCTTGTGTGTGTGAGGCTTTTCAGGGGTCGCTGGGAAGATGGCGGCTGTAACAACTTCTCCTTCGTGAACCCTCCGGATTACAAACCTTTTATAGCCTTTTATAGCCGTTTACTGCCATTTTTATAGCTGTTTTATTAGACTTTTAAATTATTTTACTTCTGTTACTTGTGTGCAAAACTGAGGTCTTTCTCATCCATTTCAGCAATAAAATAAAATAATAATCTTCCTCTTCTGGTGAGGACTCACTGCTGGAACTAAGTATCTCTCTCTTTCTCTGGCTTCTTTCAGCGTTGACAGTGAAGTTTCTAACCAAGAGGTTTATAAGCGAATATGATCCTAACCTAGGTAAGAAGACCTTGCTCTGATCTCATGGATTCCCCTTGCACCCCTCCTTCCTCCTCCCTCCTCCTCCCCTTCTTCCTATGTTCATTTTTGAATCAGTCCTTTATTCAGAACCATGAGGCCTAGAATCTTGCTTTATCATTAGGGGAAAGATCATAGATGAGTGATATAGTACATGCTTTGCATGCAGAAGGCCTAAGGTTCAATCCCCAGCATCTCTGGGTAGGACTGGGAGAGGTCCCTGGCTGAAACCTTAGGACTCCTAGAAACAATGCCTTATATGGAGTCTGGCATTGGGCTCATCTACCTCCAAATGCTCAAAATCCAAAGATCTGCTTGTGCAAATTTATTTATTTATTGCAATTATATCCCACCTTCTCATCCGAGTTGCTCAAGGTGGTTCTCCCCTTCTTCACTGAATCCCAACAACATCCCTGTGAGGTAGATTAGGCTGAGAGGCAATGACTGGCCCAAGGTCACCCAGTGGTGATTTGAACCCTGTTTTCCCAGATCCTAGACTAACACTCTAATCACTACACCACACTGGCTCTCTCTATTCTTTGCAAGAAAAGTTTGCTTTTCAATTGGGTAAAGGAGGGCAGTGGTGGAAGTGCCTCCCTTCCCTCAGAGGAACTTATCTTCCACCCCACTGTATTTCTAAATGTGCCTCTGAGAATAAGTATCGTTGCATGCCACTCCAGTCTCTGAGCGGTGTGAGATTCCAGGTGCTTACCACCCAGGGTTTGTATTTCCTTTTGGAAATGAGGCACAGCGGAGACTATGGTGTCTTTATGATAAATGGTTTACCTGAGCCTACAATGGAGGGGTTCACAGCATTAACTATTGGATCAACTATTGCTCTGCTTCTCGGGCTTTGCAGCTTGCTGCTTTGCTTCTCAGTCACATCACAACAAAACTCAACCCTAAATTCAGGCTTTGTCCCTCTAACAATCCCTAAATTGAGGGAGGGGCCCCAGCCTTTTGGCATCTGGCACAGAGTCCCCTTTCCTTTGTTCTCTTAATGGCCAATCTCTCAGGTGATTATCTCATCAGGAAACTGGCCTGACTTCTATTTTAACACTTGCTGGATCCAGGAATTGGAAAGGGTAGGGTACCCTGAACCCATAACAGTATTTATGCAAAGACAATTTATCTGCCTCCTGGATGAACAGAGCAATAGCACTTTGAGATCACTTGGGACAAACCTGCAACTCTCACCCACAAGGACTCCTCAGAGACACAAAAAAGGGGGTGGGTTGTTTGTCCTAGAAGTGTCCAGTAATAATTAAGCAGAAAAGAGACCCAATTGTTGGGTCTCTGGGGGACATCAGCCACCGTTCCATCTGCCTTCTCGGAGAAATGGCGAGATGGGGGGGTGGGGAGAGCTTGTCCGGAAATATTCCAAGGTATTTTAAGTTGCGATGTTTTTTTCCGCCATTGTTTCAAAACAAACTGCCAAATTTAGAGCACATACCAAGGGACGAAGCAGAGATGGAAAACACTGATTGTGTAGCAAGCAAAGGCAAGGCAGCCAGGATATAAAACGAAACCCTCTAAATATCTCTGTGTTGCTCTCTTTTACTGTTTGTGAGCTGGGAGGCTTGTGGACGGCATGCACATTTCATTGAGGCAGCGATAGTCAGCTTTCCCCAACCTGGTAACCTGAGGAGGTTGCTGGACTACAGTTCCCATTACCACTGACCATCCCTGTCTGGGGATGATGGGAACTGCGGTCCAGCAACATCTGGGAGGCCACATCTCAGTCACTTCTGTGCTACAGGGTTGTCCAGATAGTGGCTACACTGACTGATATGGGCTCTCCGAGGTTTCGATTTCCCAGCAATTTCTGGAAATGGCAGGGAATTGAAATTGCCATCTTCTGCTGCTCTACCACAGACACAGACCCTCTCATGTTTTGCCAAGAACCAGAAAATCAGGGGTGTACATAGAAGCAGTGACAGAGCTTCATGCTCCAGTACTGGGGGCGGGGCGGGGAGCAGGAGGGGGAAAGCCTGGCATGTGTCCCGGGGTGGGGCATGCCACCTGCAGGGGCGTGGCACCCAGCACTCTTCCCGCACTCCTCTTCTTCCGCCAGTGCATAGAAGACACAGGAAGAAGAAAGGTACCAGAAGATGGGACACAGGCCATATCTGCACTACACATTTAAAACAGTATCATCCCACTTTAAACAGCCATGTCTTCCCCTAAAGAATCCTGGGAGCCATAGTTCATTAAGTGTGCTGAGAGTTGTTTGGAAACCAACTCTCAATTCCCCAAATGGTTTAACAATCAATTCCCTCTTCCTAGCACCCTTTACGTACAAACCACAGATCCCAGAATTCTTGGGGGTAGGGAAGCCACGACTGCTTAAAGTGGGTCGATACTGCTTTAAATCTATAGTCCAGATGGGGTCTCAGATCAAATGTCCAATCTGTGGTTTGCTTGCTACTTCCAAGCCATTGCATTGAAAATGTGTTTTTAAGGGTTGAGGGTACAGCATTTCTGACATTCTGCAGTGTGATAAGCTGCGGTATACGGAGTCCCTTTTCTATGCAACTTTTAAGGATGCGATTGCCATGCATTTCCATGGGTTTGCTTCTGAAAGCAGCCTAAACACTAATATAGATACCTGATTCCCTCTCTTCCTTTTTTTATTTTTAAACATAGTCTAAATGGTGCAGAAACAGCTCTATCTGAATGCACAAACCTGCAATGCGTTAACTTTGGCAGGGGTCTTCTTTCTAAAAACAAATGGGTCTGGCTGGGCCAGAATTCAGCGCTCACAATTACCTTGTGCTGCCAATGTTAAACATTTCCAGCATACTTTCCCACTGATTGCATTCAAGCAAACGGGGCTGCTTTTTTTAATAGGCCAACCTCAAAGGGGATGGCAACGAGCCGCAAATGATTTATGGTGAGTTATGCATGCAGGCAAAACCCAGGAACTCATCTGAAGGCCTCCTCACTTTAATGGGTTCTGTGTTCCCAAATATTCATTCTTCAAATGTCGGCAATTATAACCTTGTTTTCAACAAAAGGAAAAGGAGTGGAGGATGCCGCTGCACCAGTTTTGAAGTCTCTGTGAAAATATTACTCTGCGGAAATATCTTGCTAGATGAATCACTGGGCATTCATTTAGCAGAGCAATGAAAAGGGCATGGAAATGTTTTTTAATTGGACCGAGAGAGTTTTCCCTTTGCTTTGAAGGTCATTATTGTCCAGCTTCTGGGGCAATCCAGAAAAGAGGTGGGGTGGAATTTCCAGTGTGGTTTCTTGTCCTCTGGGATGCCCGTCCTCTGAGATGAAAATGGTCCCTGGTGACTGCGGGGAAAACCCTTCAAAAGATGGAGCTAGGGGCTCTTTTGTCCTTGCAGAATAAACTTTGCAACCCCATGCACTGCTTAGTTAACCAGGGAAACTGTAGAGGGGCAAAGGATAGCCCTTAGCTTGGTCATGGGGCATCTGCTTTGCATGAAGAAGGTCCAGTGGTTGGGAAGGACTCTGAACTGTAAGTTAGGAGAGCTGCTGCTGGTCAGTGTGAACAATACTGAGCTAGATAGACCAAGGATCTGGCTGTATGTATGTATACAAGCAGGGAAATCTCGCTTGATTCTGGAGGGAAGGCTTAGTGGAAGAGCACACACTTTGCATGCAGAAGCTTCCAGATTCATTCCCTGGCGTCTCCAGGTAGGGCAGGGAAAGACTCTCTGTCTCAAACCCTGCTGCCTGTCAGAGCAGACAATACTGAACAAGATGGACCAAGAATCAGACCTGGGATTTTTTCCCCTGCTAATTGATGCATCTGCAGAGAAGAAGAGCTCAGGCTGCCAACAGCTTCATCTGTGTGTCAGTGACAAGACAGTTGAGATGTAATCTTGCAGAAATTCTTGGCAGGTGACTATTCTGAGTCAAGCCCAGAGGCCTGGGATGGGGAGAGGAAAATTTAGGAGAAAGCCAGAGAGCCGTGTGTGTGTGTGAGAGAGGTGGCAAAGGTCTGGACCTATCAAATCTCTTTCCTGAATGTAGAGATTCCAGGAAAGGGGGCTAGAGATTATGTTTGCCAGTTTGCCTGCCTGCCTGCCCATCCATCCATCCATCCGTCCGTCCGTCCATCATCTATCTATCTAACTATAACTGTCTGTCTATCCCCTCATCTCTTTTCTTGATTCAAGAGGAAACATTCAGGCAATATTTCTACCTGCTTTCTCAGCAAGAAGCAGATTCCAGATCCCAGTGTTTTGGCCAATCGGTCCAAAGGGGACCGAGATGACTGTCAAGCACTTGACACTTTCTACTTTTGCATTTTTAATGTGACGGAGCCAGTTTAGGTTTGAAGCACAGAAGACGCAGCAGAAGGCAGCCACTCCAGCCTGTAAGCCCAGGACACATCACTGGTGCCTTCCAGGTGGCAGGAGACAAAAGACATATTGAGGGCTTCTCCTTGCAGCCAATTGCTCATCTAGCTTTGATTATGGTGGGATGGAAGCAGGGCTAGCCCTACCATGAGAAGCAGAAGGAGGGGTCCACTCAGGAGGTAGAGGCTGGGGGAAGCAGGCAGTAGCAACATTTTGGAAAACAGAGCTGTGTGGAACCCACAGTTCTGTCCCATCACCAGGGTTGACATAAGATCAACTGCTTGCCTAATTGGCTTCTGCCCATGGAATGGGATGGAATCTCACTTAGCCTCAAGCAGAAAAAAGTATTGGATGAATCCTGGACAGAAAGGCTCCATTCTGACATAGCATGTTGCTTGAGGGTAGCCGGGTGGAAAAGTGGATGGGACTCCTGAACCTTTAATAGTGTGTAGAAGAGAAGATTTCAGCTGGTCATGCAACTATCAAAGGTGCAGGAGCCCAGTCCTCCTCCTCCTCATTATTATTATTATTATTATTATTATTATTATTATTATTATTATTACTACTACTACTACTACTACTACTACTACTACTACTACTACTGCATTTATATACCGCCCTATACTCACAGGTCTCAGGGTGGTTCACAAGATAAAATCATAAGATAAAAACACAAAATGCATAATAAAAATAAGAACAAGAACAACCTAATAATCCCCCCAACACACTTTTAAAGGGCATTGGATGTCAATCAGCCAAAGGCCTGGTTAAAGAGGAATGTTCTGCCTTGCGCCTCAAGGTGTATAATGAAGGCACCAGGCGAACCTCCCTAGGGAGAGCATTCCACAAATGGGGGACCACTGCAGAAAAGGCCCATTGTTGCGATGTCACCCTCTGGACCTCTAATAGAGGAGGCACATGAAGAAAGGCCTCAGATTATGATCTCAGAGTCTGGGTAGGTTTATATGGAGAGAGGAAGTCATTGAGGTATTGCAGTCCTGTTGACCACCCTAGTAATGGCTTGGGTTTGGGTTTAGAAGCTGGTCTGCTTCTAGATTAATGCCATTTTTAAAAAAAACATTGTCTTGCAGAGGACACATATGCTTCAGAAGAGGTGGTGGACCAACAACCAGTTCTACTGAAAGTCATGGATACAGCCGACCAGGTAATGGAGAACTGAGTCCTGGCACAAAGGCTCCTTTGCAACTGCACCATTCATGCACTATCTTACTGTGAACTTGAGCATTTCTGTTCACCAGAGGCACACTCTGCTTTGGACACTGGCGTCAAGTTGCCTCTTTCTCCTCTTCATTGCCCTGGAATATTTTTAAAGTTTATTAGGGACAGTGTCAGGTAAATAGAATAGGGTTTATTTTAAAACCAAGCTTCTTTTAATTGCCTTCTTTTGAAAGGCAGAATGACAGATTAAATGGATGAATGCCAAAGCCAGCCTGCAAGCCTATCTAAGCACAGGAACAAAATGCCCCATTCTTATAAGGCTCTGAGGATTAGTTGGCCCTAGGCACATCAGGAGTCAAATTGCATAATGGCTCTTGTTTCTAATGCTGCAAACAATGGACAAAAGCGGGAGGAAGAGGAGGGGAGCTGCTAGCAGCTGGCCTGCAGCACCTTTCTTGTGAGTAACAGCCAAAGCATTTTGAAAGTTTTTCAGTTTAGAAATAACAAGGCACGATGCAGATTTTTGACATTATACATGGTGTCTGGGGATGGAGAGAATTCTTTCTCCCTCGTAGCACTAGAATTCAGGGTCACTCAGTGGCATTCATTGGTTGGCTTTAGAGGCGGAACAGAGAAAAGGAAGCCCTTCTAACAACTCCTGTGACCAACTTGCAGAACTCACTGCTGTTATAAGTTGTGCTGCTGTCCTTAGTTGCTTTTAAAGGGGTGGGAGGCGGGGATAAACAAATTCCTGGAGGAAACAGCTATGAAGTTTAATTTATTTGTTGCATTTATACCCCCCCCCACCTTCTTCTGCAAAGAGCCAAAGGTGGCCTACATGGATTCCCCTCCTTCTTGAATCCCAACAAAAACCTTGTCAGATTGGTTGGGCTAAGAGGCTGTGAAATTCTTATGGGTACCGTGCAAGTTGCTTCATAGCCAAGTGGGGATTTGAACCCTGGTCTCTCAGGCCCTAGCCTAACACTCTAACCACTACACCAAGAGCCATTCAGCGTTCTTGGTGCAGTGTGGGACTAGGCTTGGGGAGACCTGGGTTCAAATCTCACACAGCAGTTAAGTTCACAGGATGGCCTTGGACCAGTCACCATTTTCCAGCCTACCCAACCTTGCAGGTTTGTTGTGAGGTTAAAATGAAGATGGGAGTTACCAGGTCCTTGCAAGCATCCTTTTTATTGTACTGAGGCAGTTATACCGCAGCATTCTGCAGCCTCCCCAGGTGCCTGCATTTCCTGTTCTGAAACAGCCCAATGAGAGGAGTTGCCTCATGTTGCCTTCTCATCATGGATACCCGGGAAGGCTGCAGAGTGTGGACCACTGGAAAGATGATTTGTAGAATGAAATCACAAACAACTTTCAGCCACCCATGAAAATTTCATTTAAATTTTCTCTCCCTTTTGAGGAGGAAGAGCAGGATATGCATGGGATTGGTAAATAAATTTTCAAATGCAATTTAAGAACATAAGATGAGCTTCCTAGATCATGCCAATGGCCCATCTAGTCCAACATGCTGTCCTCAGTGACCACCCAGATAGTCACTAATGATCCCCATGTGGTTGGTTCCCTGCTAGGATGTGCCAGTGAGCTGCGAGCGATACTTGAATTGGGCCAGCGCATTCATGGTGGTCTACAGCATTGACAACCGGAAGAGCTTTGAGGGAAGCCAGCAATACTTGGACATCATAGCACTGCACCTGAAAAATGCCCAGCATGAATCTCCGGTTTTCCTGGTGGGGAACAAGCTGGACATGGAACAATACAGGTAATGCCTTAAGCAGGCACCTACTGAGACCATTACTGTTTACACTGACTGGCAGCAGCTCTCCAGGGTTTCAGGGAGTAGTCACTCCCAGCCCTGCCTGGAGATGCCAGGGATTGAACTTAGGACCTTCTGCATACAAGGCAAGACGCTGTACCATGGACTTATGGCCCTTCCCCATAAATGAGAATGATGAAGAAGCCTGACGCTCCCCAAACAGGCTTCTTAGTTCAAATGATGATGTAAAATTGAGCACCCTATATCAGGGCTGGGGGACTTCAGGTTTTCTGAATCTAGTTTAAGAAAACCAGAACCCCACGATCTATCAGCCAGACCTATGCAGTGGCATACTTAATTTGCATTTTCTGAAATATGCAAACTGAAACTCAGACATCTTTCAAAATTCTCACTTCTCTGAATTTGCCATGCAGTTCCCCAGCCAAGAAAAGTGTGCAAAATTCCATACGCTAGCATGAAGTGTGCATAAAAATGCATGCGAAATAACATACAAAAATTCATTAAAGAAGGGAATATATTAGCGAAAGCATGCTTTGCAAAAATGTTGTTATTAGGAGCAGTTCACACAAAATCTTATGAATTGTCTTGAGGACTTTAAAACAAAAACAAAAAAACAAACTCAGAAATTGAAATGTGGAGAACTCAACTTAATGAGAAATGAGAAACAGAAAAACAAAAAATGGCCAGATTCACCCACCATCAGAGTCCCTAGCCCAGGCCTTGCAATGCCTAGACCCCCAGAGCACTATTTGAGCAGGGGTTATTTGTAGGTCAAATGGTCTGTTGGAGAGTGACCATTTCTGATTTCTTTTCTCAGGCAGGTGACCAAAGCTGAGGGGATTTCTCTGGCCTCCAAGTATGGCTCCTCCTTCTATGAAGTCTCGGCCTGCCTGGATTTTGAATCCGTGCAGCACATGTTCCACGAGGCGGTGCGTGAGGTGAGGCGGGAGATGGAGAGGCACATGGCGGTCCGCCCCTTGTTCATCATCGAGGAGAAGCCGTCCCTTCACCTTGTCCCTCCAGCCGCCATGGCCTCCAAGCACAGTCTGGCCAGCTGCACCTACAACACTCTCTCCACCGTGAACTTCAAGGAAATCCCTTCGGTGGCCCAGGCCAAGCTGGTCACGGTAAAATCCTCCAGGGCCCAGAGCAAGAGGAAGGCTCCAACGTTGACATTACTGAAGGGATTTAAGATCTTTTGAAGGGAGCCTGCAAAGGGCTGCTTCAGGATGGGAGAGCAAGTTGGGGCCCTTTGCCTGACTGCATTAACCCTCAGCAGCCATCTTAAAGGCTGGTGTACTGGCCTTCCTTGCTTTCCGTGTGGTCTCTCGTACTAGAGCAAAGCATGCTGGGAACATAAAAAGAGCCTTGCTAAAGATTCATCTAGTCCAGTGACCAGTTCTCACAGTGACCAACAGATGCTTATGGGGAAAACACAAGTAGCACATGAGCGGAACAGCAACTCTCCCTATTTGTGATTCCTAGCGGCTGCTGTTTTGGGACCTAACATCTCCAACAATAGTGGTTTTCAGTGACAAGGCTGCACCCTCCTGTTCAGGCTCCAGTTCAGTCACTGCTGTGCTGCTTTCTGCTCTCCCTCAACCCGGCTGATCAAAATCCTCCCCAGCTTCCACTGGGGCTCTCTACTCCTCGGGAAGGTCAAACGGGAAGAGCTGACATCCCTGCTCCCCCTTCCAAAGTGACTGAAGTCCAACCCGGGTCAGCACCCCATTTCTCCCTCCTCCATCAGAGCCTGCTATGCCAATGCCAAAACTGCAGGGCTAACGGCATCAAGCGACTGTGCTGCATGCAGCTTGACCAGGATTAGGATTGACGCTGCTCCAAGACCTTTTTCAAATTCTGCACCTAACGCACGGATACCTTACAACCGACAGAAATTGCATTGCATACTTGCATACTTTTGTCGCTCTTACAAAGTTTGTCTGCATTATGATTGGCATTTTGTAACTGCCAAACTGTGTGTGTGATAGGCTAGGAAATGGAGATAGCAGATGGAGATAGCAGGAGGACAGGCAAATGTGCTGGGGTGTGTGGGCAGGAGCACATGATGCATGTGCCGTTGAAACAAAAAGTGCCTGTTGTTTGGGTATTGAGGATGCCTCCACGTCCAGCTTTCCAACGCACTGCCAAAGAACAGGCTAAAGGGACACAGAGCCCCCTGGTGAAAGAATGACATATCGTTCCTTGCATACCTTTCCCGTCAGTGCTCCTGGAGCAGGGGTCACCAGCTTTTTTTGGCCTATGAGCACATTTGCAAACCGGAGAATCTGTCCTGGGCATCACACACACACAGCACATTCAAGTACACACTGCAAACCTAAAGTGCATTCAGAAGCGGAGAGTATTGTGTTCGTTTTCCTGCTAGCCCTTCTGAACTGATTTCTAATGTTCCTTTCACACTGCAGTGTCACAGAGCTCTGGCTTTATGGCTAAGATACAGGCCTGCCACTATAGGTGCCAACTCCCCAATAAAATATTTGAGGGGGTAAGTTAATGGGCATTGCCATTCAAATGGTGTTTGTGTGTGCCATATCTTGTGATTGATTATGCAGGGCAGGGCTTACCTGGGCCCCCTTGAAATATTTTATTCAAGTTGGCACCCAACAGTGGGTGAGGTGTGACACGACAACAAGCATCATGGGACCACATTGCTACTACCCACCTCAAAAAAGGTTTTTTTTTGGTCTTGTAAACAAAACAGCCCCAAAGACACCTGAATAGCCTCAAAACTACAGTGGTGGGGCAGGTAAGTTCCACTCTTTACCTGCTGTGCAAGGCAAAGAGAGCTTCCCTTGAAATGCAAATAGCAGCTTCTAAGGGGCAGTTGTGGACTGTGGCAGGGAGAGAGAGAACAAAACTTCGCAATCTTTGCATGCCCCAAACCCACCCTGTAACAGACCAGAGCTGGTCAGGCTCCATTGTGGCTGCTGCTTACACCTCACAAGAACAAAGATGCCAACTGCATCTGTGCCACTGAGGTCCCATCTATTTCTGTCCTTAAACTAGTTTTGGGGTCCAGAGAAGGATCTGTGAGTGAGGCTGGGAGGTTTCTAATAGGGGAATATAAGGTAAAAGCCCATTCTAGCCCATCATCTGGTTCTCACACTGGCTAACCAGCTGCTCCCAAGCAGGACCTGAGTGCAACAGTGCTCTCAAAATAAGGACATAAGATTTTCCCTACTGGATCTGGCCAAAGCCCCTCTAATCCAACACCCTGTTCTCACAGTGGCCAACCTAGAAGATATCCACAAGTAAGACCTTAGAGCAGCCTTTCTCAACCTGTGGGTCCCCAGATGTTGTTGAACTACAACTCCCATCACCCCTAGCTAGCAAACCCAAAGCTCAGGGATGATGGGAGTTGTAGTCCAAGAACATCTGGGGACCCACAGGTTGAGAACCGCTGCCTTAGAGGAACAACAGCACTCTTCACACCTATGATTCCAAGCAACCGGCTCTGACTTTGAAGGAACAGCATAGCCATTGATAGTCCTATCCTCCATTATAGCCTTATGTACAGAAGCCTGGTGAAGGCGCTGAAACTCCAGTTCTCAGTACCAGGCAGTGGAAGGGTGTGGGGAGAAAGAGATGGCAATTAAACTAGTACAAAACCAGCATCAGTTAGATCTGACCTCGGTAAACACCCAGTATCATTTTGCCTGTTCAACTGAAGTAATGAGTTAAATGGTACCTTAGCTTAGAATGCCTTCATTTTCTTCTTTTTCCCTTCTAAGTCTGATCTGTTTCCCACTTGCCCCAAATTATTTTGCAATCGAATGACAACATGCAGCAATGCTGCTCTAAAGGTAACCAAGAAACTAAGAGTGAAGAAAACCAGCGCGGCACTTTCATAATAAAGACCATTGATTTATTTCCCCATCTGTTCTCTTTTTCCGCAAGGGTAGTAGGAAGGAAGTGGGCTGTGTGTGCAGAACCAACTTTAGCTTCTATCTTGATGCTTCTTGGGGAGCGGTGACCTTTAAATCCAGCATTGCTATTTCACCCAACTGGTGCGGAAAATATTTTGATGAAGGAAACTTTGGGAAAGCCAAGTGCGGAATCTTTTGTTTCATTCTGCTTGTTGGCACAATTGCAATTTCCCCTCCCCCTCCCCTTCTCTGTTTAGGGTTTGATTTATTCAGCCCTAGGATCCTGTAATACCAAAGCCTTGTGCATTCATTCATTCATAGGGATTAATTACCACTCCTGGTTCCATTGGCGTATATAAAAGCTATATATGTAACTTTGTAATGTAAATGTGTTCATTTATTCATTCCTTCCATGTTCTTGGACATTCTGGTCACTCTCTCCAGTTCAGTTTCAGAATTCACCGTTTTAAACTGCACTTTTAAATTGTTATTTCTCCCCCTTTCTCCCCTTTACTGAGCTTTTTTGAAAATGCAAATTAAAGAGAAAGAAAAACAAAACAGATGCAAGGGGTACTGACATAACGGGCTTAAGATAGCTCAGTCATTATACAGGCTGATCATCTTAACGCTTCTTTCCTCCTGAACAAGCAGATGTAGCTCAGAACTGGAAGACCCTTTGGAATGTAAACAATATTGACCTGTCGTACCAAAAAGTTTGGCAATGTGCCTTTTTAGAGAAATGAACACACACAAAATGTAACAAGGGGACAAATGGTAAATTAAGAAAATATGGAAAGCGTTTATTGATCATACAGATGTACAGAATAATACCTGCCCTCCACTCCTTGATGTACAGCAGACCATGGAACTTTTGAGTTACTTTCTCTTTTCATCTCAAACCCCTTGTAAAGAAAATCTGAAGGAGCACTTTTAAATTATAATTACACCCACTGCATGAATAGAAATAGTCAATTTGGTACCTTGCACCACATGTAACATTAATACCTCCCCCCTTTGCAGCTACTTTGGGTCCAGTTGATGAATTTTGCTTTGCTTAGAAACCCAATTTCCAAAAAACTAATGGCAATCTTGTGTAACCCTATGCATCCTCTTCAGGCGCATCTGCAAACATGGTTGTAACGTCCCCATCCTTCCAATGGATCGTCACCTGCCCTGCATTTTCTACTTTTGGAAGGAAGTTCTCTGGGGGGGAACCAGAGTTGTTATCTTCCTTCAAAGGCACAAAAGCTTGCTTCATTTCCGTCTCTTCAGGCTGGCCAGCTGCATACCCTTCTTGGTGCATGAGGGCAATCTTCTGGGCTCTAGCAGGATGGGAGGAGAAGAAATAAATAAAATAAATTCATCAGGCTCAGATTAATTTTGAGGCAGGAAGAGAATGAAAACTATATTTCTCAAGGTTTCCTGGGGATAGAAAATGGCTCAAACCCATTTAAGTCTGTAGCGGAGACACATCCACAGTATTCAGGCTACATGGCTGGTGCTTCTGCACAGCTCCAACTTGCAGCCCCTCTGCACTATCACACCACATTGAAAAGTTATGGCTTCTCCCAAAGAATCCTGAGAAACATATGAAAAAGTTCAGAAACATGCCAATTTTGAAGGCTAGCTGCATTTCCTTTCAAGTATTGTTTTCAGGAAGTGTAAATGAGGTAAGTTTGTATTGAAAGGTACATTATTTTTTGCTCTATAAGAATCACTTTTTCCCTCCTAAAAAGTAAGGGGAAATATGTGTGCGTCTTATGGAGTGAATGCAGGCTGCGCGGCTATCCCAGAAGCCAGAACAGCAAGAGTGATTGCTGCTTTCACTGTGTAGCGATCCCTCTTGTTCTTCTGGCTTCTGAGATTCAGAATATTTTTTTTTCTTGTTTTCCTCCTCCAAAAACTAGGTGCGTCTTATGGTCTGGTGCGTCTTATAGAGCAAAAAATACGGTAAGCTGAACCAAATTTCTTCCTCATCTCCAGCTCCAACTCTGCAAGCCGACGTGCCCAGCTGAGGAGAGAATTACATAAGAACCCTCCATTCTGGCATTATCCTTACCTGTTTGCTGCAATATTTTTCCACAAGAGGACTATGCCTACAAGCAGAACCAGCACTGAAAGGCCGAGAATGCAGTAATTCCATGTAGTTGCTGCAAGAGAAAACAGGGAGCCATGATAATATGGGTCAATAGCTCCTGGGAATCGCTGTCCGGCTGTCTCTCTCACAGCCTGTCCCACCCTTTCTGCCTTTCCAACATGGGCTCCATCTGCATTATACATTTAAACCACCTTTGTACCACTTTAAACAGTCACAGCTTCCACCAAGGAATTCTGGGAACTGTGTTTTCTTAAGGGTGTTGAGAGTTGCTAGGAGCACCTGTTCCCCTCAAGAATTACCATTCCCAGAGTTCCCTGGGAAGAGAGATTGACTGTTAATTCACTCTCTAAGCTCCACCCTGGACTCTCAGTCGCCACGCTCTGAGTCTTAGAAAGACTGTCCACACATTGCACTGAAAACAGGTACAAGCTCTCTCTTACACATCGACGGGTGCATGTGTGGAGGAGCATACATTTGGTAACTTGTACAGCTGAACTGTTGCATGCACAGGCTGCGCACACGTCGAAGGTTACATGTGAAAAGCTCTGTAAGTGTGAAACTCAGCTATTACACAGAATGTGTGATGTGGGAACTGCCATAGGGCCTGCAACACTCATCAGTGACAATTCTGCAACAAGCCTATTGTGGTGATCACACAGGGTCCCAGGACGTTTGACAGTGTATTGATCCCTGTGCCACCACTGTGATTGCTTCCCCACTGTCACCAACTCGTTTCTCTCGGGTACACACGGAGTCCAGACAGTTGTTAACATTAAACCAAATAAACAAGTTTATTTTATAAGCATTAACAAGTTTATGGTTTCAGATAATTTTTCTTGTCAGTTTCTTAATCTTAGCTTCTTTACTGGCCTATACCTTCCTAATAACTTCTGACTGATTATCCCAACTGTCTATCTGACTCCTCTTAACAGATTCTCTCACTCTCTCACATCAAACTATCCCAACCCACAGACTTATCCTCCCTCTCTCTTCTCTAACACCCACTGACTCCTTAACAACACTAACTCTAACTCCTCCCCTTGGGTTCCCACTTGCCAATCACTTGACACTTATTTAACCCCTTCCTTATGACCCAGCATGATGTCACCTAGGAGGGCAAACGCCACAGCTATCTTTGTGAGAACTCACATTCTTCTCTCCGGAAAAACCACAGCAGCTCTTGCAGCATCGCTGAAGGCATCTCTTCTGTTTCAGGCTTACCGCTGATCTCTGGGGGATCTTGAGCATGCGGGCTAGACATGGCCAGGGCAGAGTGTCCACTCAGGTCTGTGTTCACTGCTGGGTGAGAGAACAGCACAAAATGAGTTTCCAGTCATACCTTTAACCCTGGGCTGTAATGACTATCAAACACTGTCCCTTGGTTCTGTATTTAACCTTTAAAACAACACTGTAACTCAGCCACCTCCCAACCCAGTGTCCTCCACATTATTTGGACTGCAACTCCTGTTACCTCTGACCATTGGCCCTGCTGGCTGGGGCTGATGGGAGCTGGAATCCAAAGCCTTGGGAAGGCACCAGGTTATGGGAATGTAATCGGAACCGGCCCATCATGACATGGAGTTGTGCCCAACATTCTCTGTCCGCTAGCGCCAGGGCTTTCGTGCTAGTGAACAGATGAGTTTTAATGTCACAGCAGAGGACTCCAACACAGCAGTAGTGCCAATGGAAACTTGCTGCACAACAGATTGTGTGTTCTACTGTGCAACAAGGTGAACAGCAACCTACTGGTGCAACGTCATGTGCAACAATGTTACACTGGTGCAAAACAGTACAGTGATACCTCGGGTTAAGTACTTAATTCGTTCCGGAGGTCCGTTCTTAACCTGAAACTGTTCTTAACCTGAAGCACCACTTTAGCTAATGGAGCCTCCTGTTGCCGTTGCGCCGCTGGAGCACGATTTCTGTTCTCATCCTGAAGCAAAGTTCTTAACCCAAGGTACTATTTCTGGGTTAGTGGAGTCTGTAACCTGAAGCATATGTAACCTGAAGCATATGTAACCCGAGGTACCACTGGACATCAACGGAGCAACTACAGTAAGCCCAGAACTTACGCAAATTTAACTTGTGCTCATTCAGCTTTACATGTGTGGCACAAAATTTAAAAAACAGAAAGGGAGTGGAGTTCCAGGGGGGGAAATGAATTGGACAATCCCACCCACCACCGAACCAGATGTGTTTTGACTATACACAATTTTAGCTTTGGGTGCAATCTCTGGAACGTAACCCCTGCGTAAGTTGTGGGTTTACTGTATACCACTAAGTGACATAAATTTGGTGCTACATTGGACACACAACCCGTGACTGGGTTTTAAATATGGTTAATGCATTGGACAGTTCATAATTTCCCAGGTTGTGAGTGCCTGCGCGTCTATAGAGCTCTCTGACAATTGTTTCATTCACTGGCCTGGACTCTTTGTTTCAGGTTGGGAGAGGCTCTTCAGATCCTGAAATGGAAGTGCCTTTCCCAGCTGTCTCACTTGACATTCTTTAATCCCAGTACAAGATATTGGACCAGGCTGAGATGCGACAGAGACAGATCATGCTAGTATTTGTACTCTATTGCATTGTACACATATAGTGAATAGTGTTAAAGACAGGAGGAGGCAGTTGGCAGTTGGCAGTTGGTTGATTATTCCGTTAGTTGATTTTTTGACTGAGAATGTTGAGTGGGGTGACTTCAAGCAGACACCTTCTGGAGGAGTTTCTGAGAATAGGCAAGGTTTGGATTTGTAAGGCATCTATTTTATCACAAACAGATAACAGATCATTTGCTCTAAGACCAGTGCCAGATTTATGTATAAGCTAAACAAGCTATAGCTTAGGTCCCCACTCTCTTCACTCCCCCCCAAAAAAATCACTATTAATATACGTCTTCTTAATTGTATTTCAGTTCAACAATTACTTTGATAAAATACATACTTTGTTATGTGCAAATGGCTTTAGATACCGTGCGCACCGACCCCTCTCGCTCTCCAGGCTTTAGGAAGCTCTGCGCAACCCTTGGGAGACCGGCTCGACTTCGCGCCGGGCTCCCAAGGGTTGCGCAGAGCTGCCTGCACTCCCGGGCTTCGCGCAGCTCTGCGCAACCCTAGGGAGCCCGGCACGAAGCCACGCCGGGCTCCCAAAGGTTGCGCAGAGCTGCCTGCATTCCGAAGCCTGGGGCGTGCTGAAGAGTACGCCCGGGCTTCGCGCAGCTCTCCACAAACCTGGGGAGACCGGCGCGGCTCCCTAGGCTTGTGGATAGCAGGCTGTTCTGGGGGCTGGGGTCGGGGGAAGTTTGAGCGCCAGCCCCGTGCCTGGGGGGGAATTTTTTTTTTCTTTATTCCCCCCCAAAAAAAACTAGGTGTGTCCTATGGGGCGGTGCACCCTATGGGGCGAAAAATACGGTACTTAAATAAAAAAGCGAAAGCTAGCTTATCCACTTCTTCCTTATTTTTGCTGGCAAAGGAGTGTACTCTGCTGAACTCACAAACGTAAGTAAGGAAGGATGATACCTAAGAAATATATCCTCTCCTAGTTTCTATACACACCCCTATACTTACCATACACCATAAAACAGAGGATTGCCCAGAAAGTGTTCATGATGGAGCAGGAATTCTTCCGGTCTTCTTTCAAAGGATCTTCAAATAGAACCTAGATGGGGGAGGGGAACCAATATGCTTATATGCGTACAGATTATTGATATTCTGAAAATGGACAGCATCACAAGAGACAGGGTCCAATTGCAGCAAAGCCCATGAGATTTGAAGAGGAAAACATGTTTCCATTCCATTCCACTACACACATGTACACACAGTAGCCGGGGGGAGGGGGCGGTCCACACTGGGGGGCCATAGGGCACCATGGGGGTCTTTTGGGTGGCATGGAGGTTTGTAGTGTTCAATAACTTGGGTCTACCCTAGGCACTGGCAGAGGCTGCTACACTAAGGTTACCAGATGTCCCCGTTTCCCAGGGACAGTCCCCGGATTTACAGGGACATGACGTATGACTGTAGATGGATTTTGTCATGTTATGTCCGCTTCATGTTATGTTCTTTGAGGTTACGTCCCGTGGCGACCCGGAAATACCGGAAAGGGTTACTTCTGGGTTTTGCCGCTCACGCATGCGCAGAAGCGCAAAATGACGTCACACGCATTCTCAGAAGCGGTGATTCGCAATCCACGCGTGCGCAGACGCATCACTGCGGGTTGCACACTTTTCATGTTGTGAACGGGCCTCCGGAACGGATCCCGTTTGCAACCAGAGGTACCACTGTACAGTGGTGCCTCGCAAGATGAAAAGAATCCATTCTGAGAGTCTCTTCGTCTAGCGGTTTTTCCGTCTTGCGAAGCAAGCCCATTGACGGATTAGCGGATTAGCGCTATTAGCGCTATTAGAGGCTTTTAGCGGCTTTTAGCGGCTTATCGGATCAGCTGATAAGCGGCTTAGCGGCTTAGAAAAAGGGGGGAGGGAAAAAAACCCGCAGGAACTCGCAAGACATTTTCGTCTTGCGAAGCAAGCCTATAGGAGATTCGTTTTGCGAAGCACCTCCAAAACGGAAAACTCTTTCGTCTAGCGAGTTTTCCGTCTTGCGAGGCATTCGTCTTACGGGGCACCACTGTATTTAGTAGGAAGTTGACAAGTGTCCCCGGATTCATTGAAAAAAATCTGGTAACCTTATGCTACACCTCTGAGTACACAATCAAATTTTCACAAAGCACTCCAGCCACTAAGTTTTAAAATCTGCACTCCTCCCATCCGCAGCAACATTTCTGACACAGGTTCATTTTAAAGATGTTTAGTATAAGAATAGCCTGCTGGATCAGGCCAATGGCCCATTCAGTTCAGCATCTTGTTCTCACAGTGGCCACCCAGATGCCTGTGGGAACCCAGCAAGCAGGACCTGAGCACGAGAGCCCTCTCCCATTCTGTGGTTTCCAGCAACTGGTATTCAGAAGCATCACTGCCTCTCAAGCTGAGCCACAAACATAGAAAGCCTCAATTGGCTGCTAACCCACTAGCTCTGAGTCATCACTATCAAGGGCAAAGAACACACATCCTTGCGGTTAGTGACCTCCTTTATCACTTTCCCTCTTGCTACATTCCCCTGGATTTAATCTCATAGCAGGTCAAAGTTCACCTTTCATGGCCAAAAGAGGCTATTGCAGTTATAGAGACGGAAAAGAGTGTTATAAGCTGTGCATGGCTCTATATGTCTGTGTAGTGACAACCACAGCATACATACCACTTTAACAGTCATGGCTTACCCCGCCCCCCACAAGAATCCTGGGAACTGTAGTTTACTGCTCACAGAGCCACTGTTCTCAGCACCCTTAAGGAACTGCAGCTACCAGTCCCAGGATTCACAGGGGGAAACAATGTACTTAAAATATATGGTGTGGGTTTTCAGAATGCCTTTCTCAATCAGGGAGACTTAAGTGCAAAAGAAGAGGAGCACACCAAAAACTTCACGAAAGGAGCTGTCCTCAGCCCGAGGGCCACAGTCCCTTCTGGCCAGCCTTTTGGGGTCCACCTTTTGGGGTGGGTGGGGCAACAAATGTAAATTTTACATTTTGGGGGGCTAGTTTTTACATTCACTCACCACACCCCTCTCTGTCCTCCATTCAGGCAAGCAAGAGGGATTCTCCAGTACAAAGACACAGTCCAACTGGGCAAAGACACTCAAGGAGGAGACAAAGCTGGACCATAGAGGGATGTGGCCTTCAGATATTGCTGGACTACAACTCCCATCAACCCCAGCCAGCACAACCAGTGGTCAGGGATGATGGGAGTTGGAGTCCACCAACATCTGGAGGGCACTACCTCGCCCCCCACCCCCATCCCTGTTATAAAGCTTAAGAACATTTCAAGGAACTCTGGACAGAAACATCTCTAAGCTTTGGCAAAATGTGTTACCTTCCCACTGAGGAGTCAGAGTGATCTCTTTGACATCTGGGAATTGGGGGCCCAAACTGCAAATCTGAGCTCTAGTTGTCATCATCACCATCTGTTCATTTGTATGCCACTTTCCCAGAAAATTATTCCCCTAAGTAGCTCAGAACATATCAAATGAATAACAATTCAATAGTATATTAAGCAATTAGAAATAACCATAACATACAGAAATAATAGTGTTCTCCTCTTAGAAACCAACTACCTTCTTCCCCTCCCTAACACACCTTCTTGGCTTCATCCCATTCCCCTTTGCAAACATTTAAGAATGATCTTACCAGAAAGTATGCCCTTTGTGCTCAGGAATCAATGGGAAGATAGGGTTATGTTGAATCAGCTTTCTGAAGATGCTGCCCCTCTGGGCTGTTCAGTGCCTGGGGTCTGTTGTGAGAATCTCAGCAATGACTCTTTGGTTGCAAAGGCTGCTGTTACTCGCACACACTCATTCATTCTCCTGTGCTATAGCCAAGGACCGCTGGAGCTAAGCACAGAAGAGAGGAATTTGTAAAGTCCCTGAGCTGTCCACACCCACAGCTCCAAGCCAAAGGTGAATAAACTCATCCCCAAGCCAAAAGCTGGGGCTTCATCATTTATTGACTTGTTACCCTGCTCACTTAAGAGAGTCCACGGTGGGTTTTTTTTCTTTCCCCTCTGGGAAAAAGAAATTATCGTGAAATGAAACCATGGCACAAATTTGGAGGGAAGCAGACTGGTGCATTATCTTTCACTGTGGATAATAGTGGCACTTATCTATACAGCATAAAGTCCTTCAGCTAGCGATAATGAACAATGCATACCTTTTAGTCAATGGACTAAATCAGGGGTCAGCAAACTTTTTCAGCAGGGGGGCGGTCCACTGTCCCTCAGACCTTGTGGGGGGCTGGACTATATTTTGGAAAAAAATAATGAATGAATTCCTATGCCCCACAAATAACCCAGAGATGCATTTTAAATAAAAGGGCACATTCTACTCATGTAAAAACACACTGATTCCCGGACCATCCACGGGCCAGATTTAGAAGGCGATTGGGCCGGATCCGGCCCCCGGGCCTTAGTTTGCCTACCCATGGACTAAATGGATACTGGCGTCAATGGACACTGGCCTGGCCAGGACAGCTTTCCTTTTGTATATTTTGGACTTGATGAGGCATGTGACCCTCACCTATCCTGAGCCTATTCCAGCTGAGGAATCACACACCTCCTTCCTGAGCTAGCAAGCCCCACCTGGGCTGTGGGTCCTTGCCTGCCTTCCCTTGGAACTGACAACTGTAAGTTCTGGAATCCTGAGGTGGTAAGTCCCATTTTGCCACCTGAGGCAAAACAGGAAATGCTACCTTGCTCTGCCCCACCACCACCAGTGAGACACTCACCACCACAGCACCACCTGTCGGTGGCGCTGCAGCTGTACCACCAAGCTGTGCCACCTCTGCCACTTGTGGAGAAGCGGTGCTGGCATTGGCCCCGATACCCTGAAGGAGCTTGCAAGATCTCACCCAAATCTCATAAGATCCTTTGCTCTCCTTTTGCTCCTGCAAGACTTTGATGAGATCTTGCAAGATCTTGCAAGAAATCAGTAGGAAATCAGCACCTATACTGGGACTGCTTCTCTAGCAGAAGTGTGGGCATGGCAGGAGGCACCCATGAGGCAGCTATTTCATGCCACTTCGTAGGTGGGCTGGCTTTGCACACGGGTTATCTGTTTACCTGTAAGCACATACCTTTACTTTTTTTTAAAATACAACTTTTTCAATCTACCAGATTTGCACAAAACAGCAGCCGTGTGTGTGTGTGTGTGTGTGTGTGTTGCTCCAAGCCAGGAAAGCTGAGATACTTGAGTATTTGTTTGCATGTGCACATACACCTTTTGTGATCTACCATGAGTGCACAAAAGAGCAGTCCCAAAATAAAAATAAGCGACCCCTCACTCCAAACTAGGTAAGGATTTGGAGTTGTTCACATGAAAGGCTGCTTATCGCTTCATTTCTTCCCCCTTTCCTCCCCATCCTCTGTACCCATGGACGTAGCCAGGGGGAGGGGACAGGGGGGCAACTTTGATTTCCTAAAGAAAGCTCCTTTCGCCCCCTAACAAAAATCCTGGCTACACCCATGGCTTGGACATTGAGCTTTTAAGCACGGCGAAAGGTAAGTGTGGGTAAACCCTTATTGTTGGCAGAGGAAAGACAAGGCTAGTTGGACCACTGGTATCCCAATGCTGAGTGGGCACTTATTGGAGTTGAAGTTCAAACCATCTGAATGCTTTGAATTCTAGAAGGATACAAAGTTCAGAAGAGCTGAACCATTAGAATTCAAAGGTTTTAAGCCAGATGTAGTAAATGTAGTACTCTCCAGATGTTGTGGACTACAACTCCCATCAGCTGCAGCTAGAATTGGCAATGTTAAAGAAATATGGGAGTTGTAGCCCAAGACATCTGGAGGGCACTGGGTTGACTACCCATTTCAATTGTTGCCCTGTTTCACACTCTTAACCACTTTGAGAACTTTTTGTGGGAAAGTGTTATATAAATGTTCTAAATCAAGGGTGGGAAACCTCAGGTCTGGGCCTCTATCTGGTCCCTGGGACCCTCACTCAGCTCACATCCCCTCTTCCTACACCCTTCACTGGCCTTGTTTGGCACACTCCCTACTGCATTTTCTAAATACCAGCCCAGGCAAAGTTTACTGCAAGCAAAAGGCCTGCGTATTCTTACCTGAAAGATTACTCACCAGGAACATAGTTGCAAAGGTGAGTTTCGCCCTTGATATATCTAGGAAGAAACTGCAATCTGGGATGTAGTATATTTCAGGTTGTTTATCAGTTCTTGTAGATATTGCCTTGTGTCTTCAGTGTCTTTGACCTCAGATCCCTGCCTGGTTAGAGAATAACTAGTGCTGCCTGCAAGCCAAAACGTATGGCCAGCCCAACCATTAAGACAGGATGATATGTGTGTAGCCAGGATTTATGGGGGGGCAGACATTATTTTGGGGGGCACAATTGGTCAGTTAGTTAAGTATTTTTATTTATTTACTTTATTTGTAAAGTATGCCCATGCAGGGTGAGGCCTTAGGTGACAGAAGCCCCTGAAGTGGGACCCCTGCTGTTGCCCCACTTGCCCTGCAGCCTCTGACAGTGGTGGTGAAGTTGTCCCTAAAGATGGATTTCCTTAATCTTTTTTGTTGAGACTGGCAACCCCCCCCCAAAAAAAAAAAAACCAAACCCCTTTTGAACACTTCAGTGTAAAACAAAAGCATTCTGTAAGAAACAATTCTTTAAAACTATAGGTTTGAACTGACAATGTTATATAGCAACATGTTATAATTGTGGCTGCAGTATTTATTTATTTATTTATTTTTGGAACACTTTATTTTGTTTTCAAAAGTTTACATAACCATCAACTACGTTTAATTAATCCGTTGACTTCCCATCCTCCCTCCATGATGTTCTATGTTTATCCTTTAATGCTGCATATTTTAACTTATTAAAACTCCTAAATCGTTAGCTTGAATGTCTTTCTGACATTAGAAAGATATGTATTAAATTTGCATACCACCCTTCATCCGAGGATGACTAAGCGGTTCACATTGTAAAAGCATAAAAATATGTAATGTAGTAACAAACAAAAGAATAACACCCACAAAGAGAGAGAGAGAGAGAGAGTTTAAATCGCCATAGACACTTATTCCGCAAACTGCTTTTGAGCACAATGCTGTCGGTGGGAAAATGTGGTATTCATATTCCTATTTCAATAGTAAGGGAAGGCAGGGGTGCAGCAGGTGACATCTGCCTACCACCACTGACATCTCCACGCCGGGGGGGGGGGGCGGGGACGACGACACCTGTCCCTGCTGTCTGTTTTTTTAAAAAAATATTTTTTTATTTGCTTTTCTATTTCTCCAAGAACACACACTTTGTTACAGCCATGCACAAACTGGTAACAGAAATGACTGCAAAAAATATAAAACATGAACAGGTAATAATAAAATACGGTAAATAAAATCTTTATTGCGGTCCAAAGACCCATCAAACAATTTCAGAACAAAATACAGTTAAGACAGCTGACCACAAAAGAGAGAGAAACCGAGGCGGTCATTTTGTTTTGTCTCAAGCATGCTGATCCTTGTTACTTTTAACTTCCGAGAGAAACTTTGCCACGGCAGTGTAATATCATTAGACCTGTCATCCAAGAGATATTTAATATGGGAGGCTTCGGATTTTCCTGGCCGATTTGCCAGTAGGGGTTTGATCAGTTGGTCCCTTGCTTGCTCCTACTGCCCACAATGCAGTAAGATATGCTTCATGCAATTGACGAATAATAATAATAATATCTATATTCCTTCAAGCTATTTAGATCCTATGTGTTTTTTACTTTTACTTCATTTCTACTCTTTCCATGGTTTCCTATCTACTGTCCTTTCAACTGTGTTTTCTTCCATGTTATTTTCACGGTCTTACGTAATGTCATGTTGCGACATAGGGGCCGCTGAGTGTTTTTCCCCCCAACCTGTTATGATTATTTTCTTGTTTAGGTTTTCCCTTATAGTTTCTGCCTGAACGCCTGCTTGCAACGCAGCTCTACCTCTTTCCCCCCGTTTCTTCCTAATGCCTCAACAAAAGGAATTGATTTGTAAAAATGTTACATGGGGAGGAAAAACATGAGAGAGAGACATTGCATACTTTTGTAAATCAACAAAATCTTTAATAAAAAAGAAAGAAAGAAAGAAAGAAAGAAAGAAAGAAAGAAAGAAAGAACAGGGGAGAACAAGACAACCCTCCTCCTCCTGCTGCGAGTAGCAGGGACTGTGGCAACAAGAGGACAGGCTCGAGGTAGGCCCCGAACAGTTGCCATGGATACGGCTTGCCCCTGGTTGCTGCGGTTACCGGATTAACACCGCCCAGCAATCCCACAAGGCCACGCGGCGAGCCAAGCTTGGACCCGAGCAGTTGTTGCCCCGCCCACAAATGCGCAAGTGGAGTGTCGCGCGGGGCTACTACGTCATTCGCGCCGCGACGCTGGAGCGCACAGGCGGGGTGGGCGGCGGCGGCGGCGGCCTGTGGGAGCTGCCGGCGGAGGGGCCATGAGGGGCCGGATTTTGCGGGCGTGGCGGGGCCGGTGGAGCCTGGGGCGGGGCTACGCTTCGGGAGCCGCAGAGTCTCCGAGGCGGGAAAAGCCGCCCTGGCGGGTCCTCTTCTTTGGGACCGACGGCTTCGCGGCGGAGACCCTCCTAGCGCTCCAGGCTGCCCGGTGGGTCTCTAGGGTGGAGGAGGGAAGGGGGGAAAGGCCTTCGGGAGCCGGGACAGAGGTTATGGTTTGTGGGACAGGGAGAGGGTGAAAGGGCATCGAGTGAAAGGGAGAAGAGAAGCTCCAAGAACAGGAGCTGCCCATTTCCAGCTCACTATGGCTATTTATCTATCTAACCCAGTAGTGGCTGCTCTGACTGGCAGCAGCAGCTGTATTTTGAGAATTGGTATTCCTCATCAACTAGCTACTTCGCTGTTATTACCGGTATCATTATCATTATTTTTCGTTAACTCCTTCAGCACAATTTCCCACCGTGGGTTGCAGCATTTTAAAGGTACATACAATATTAAGACCAAGTTAAAACGGATGCAGTCAAAAGAATAGGAAGGGTCCATATAGGCCTTCCAAGCATTCCATCCTCAAAGATCCTAAAGTGCCACCTTGGAAACAGCATCATTTCATTTTTATCAAAGCAAGCTGATTAAGGCAAGAGACAAAATGTTTTGCAACATAAATTATAAAATACTGTTCTGTTGGTTAAGCACAGTACTGTGTGGGTATGTATATAAAAGGTAAAGGGGACCCCTGACCATTAGGTCCAGTCGTGGCCGTCTGGGGTTGCAGCGCTCATCTCGCTTTATTGACCGGCGGAGCCGGCATACAGCTTCTGGGTCATGTGGCCAGCATGACTAAGCCTCTTCTGGCGAACCAGAGCAGCACACGGAAATGCCGTTTACCTTCCCACCAGAGCGGTACCTATTTATCTACTTGCACTTCGATGTGCTTTTGAACTGCTAGGTTGGCAGGAGCAGGGACTGAGCAATGGGAGCTCACCCCGTCATGGGGATTCGAACCACCAACCTTCTGATCAGCAAGTCCTAGACTCTGTGGTTTAACCCACAGCACCACCCGCTTATATCAGGTGTCAAAAAGCCAGTGTAAAGAGGAGTGACTTGAGGATGGAGATGGAGGGGGGTTCCCTCACTGCCCCAAGGTGTTTGCTTTGTGCAGAAGGCATTGGAGAGACAAGAATGATAGGGACACATGTGGGAAAAGAGGGACTAGCTCAATTGGCAGAGTGAATGCTTTGTATGGAGAAGGGCCTAGGTTCAGTTGCTGGCAATTCCTGTTAAGTAGATCTGGCAGATGGTGATGAGAAAGACCATAGACCTTGGAGAGCTGCAGCCAGTCAAAGGAGACAATACCGGGCTGGATAGACAAAGCACCTGACCTGGTATAAAGGAGCTTCTTGCGGGAGGGCATTTACTGGGGTGGTAGCAGCTTGACACTGTTCTCAAACATTGTCCTCCATGATTCTCTTTTATGTCCTGTGGCAGAGAGGCCAAGTCAGGTCGTCTTGTGGACCGTCTGGAGGTGGTAACGCTTCATTCCCAGCTGCCCAAGGGTCTCCCTGTCAAGAGCTGTGCAGAGCAACTTAAGCTCCCCATCCACCTCTGGCCAGATGTAGGTCTGTGTGACCACTTTGATGTCGGTGTGGTGGCATCATTTGGGCGCCTGCTCAGTGAGGACCTCATCCTGAAGTTTCCATAGTAAGGCTGTGAACACAAAATGTGTTGAGTAGTTTGTTTATATTGCAATCTGGGCTGTGTGTTAAAGGAAAGTGGTTGGAGCAGGATAATATGGGAAAGGCTGTATTTCTTAATGAGACTAACTATGTGCAGGATTTTAGCGCCTGAAGACATTAATAACAAATGCTCTCTCATATGCATTATTGTCCAAGGGGGTACAATAAGGGTTGCTTTACAGGCACTGTCAGTCTAAAATGGAATTGATTTAGTAACTCGTAACTTCCAATGCAAAATATGTAGGGCTTTCACCATAAATTGATGCAGAGTGTACAATTCTTTGTACATGCAGTGGGGAACCTATTGGGATAACTGTGTTAATTTCCTATTGAAACCCTTTAGTGTGCAGAGTCAGCTGCATTTGGCTAGTGAATCTTGGTTAGAGAGTAGACTTTACTTGTTACAAGCACACAGGTATGCTTGTGTGTAAGAAAATAATAAAGTTGTTTATTGTAGGAAATGCATAACTTGGATAGAAAAGGTTTCTCATTCTAGTTCAACTAACTAGTCTAAAGAAGAAAAAAGTATCTATGCTTACTCCTTTGTTCTCTCAGAGGCTAGTTAAAGATGACCTCTCATCTTGAGGAGGAGGAATTTGTAAACAGATTGCAATCTAAGACATATCAGTCTATTAATAATAATAATAATAATAATAATAATAATAATAAATACTATTTACTAGATTTATATATCACCTGTCATCAAAAGATCTCAGGGCAATTCACAAGACAAGTTCTAACAACAAGCAGAGAGAGAGAGAAGTAAGCTGATAGGTCATGAGTGTGTGAATGTTCCTTACTCTGTCAGTCTATCAAAAGTGTTTACATCTCAACCTGCTAATTCCAGTTAGCCAATTTTGATGTTCCTTAAAGGCATGTTGTCATGTGCTCCCTGATTTTCTTTTTCTTACCCTTCACTTTTCTTGATCATGTTTTCCACTGTTTATCAGTGGGACAGTTTACTGGTTATAGCAAAATACAAAAATGGGAGAATACCTTTTTACTGTATGCATAATTATGTAATACTAAGTTTTCACATTATATTTTCATATCTTTGGGCAGTTACAATGAATGCTAAGTTGCATTTTTTAAAGTGAGTTCTCAAAATGGTTACTATTCGCTTATATATGTTACAGAATTACTGGTCCTATTCTAACTTCCAAATGTTCTGATTCAGTGGTGTGCTGAATGTCCATCCCAGCTGTCTTCCAAGGTGGCGAGGCCCAGCACCAATAATCCACACAGTGCTCCATGGAGATACAGTTACTGGGGTGACAATTATGCAGATCAGGCCTAAGAGGTACAATAGCTATTTAATTCAACAGAATGTTAGTGCAAACATGTCCTTTTTAGGAACTCATAATTTCATGGGTGCCAAATAGAGATGGGAGAAGAATCTGGTCAGCATCTCTAAATAGGCTGACGTGATCAAGTGCTCCCAGCTTTGCTTGTGGACCCAAACACAGTTCCCAGTCATTTCTCCAGATTTTGCAATGCATTTTCAGTGCACTAAAAATGCACCCAAGAATGTATTTTCTATGCAAAAGATGTGTACACAATGTGCAGTTAACTGGTAAATTAATTTTATGTAAGAAGTGTGTAGAAAATGCATAAAATGGGATAGAATTAGTTGTTCAGTCCATCCATAGTGCTGGGTAATCTTCTCAGTGTCTTAAATTGCTTTGTGTTACTATTAAGGCAGTGGTTCCCAAATCTTCATCCCCACAGATCACTTGAAAATTGCTGAGGGTGTTGGCAAAACACTTAAATGGGGAAGGGCTTTAGTTCAGTGGTAGAGCATCTGCTTTGCATGCAGAAGGTCCCAGGTTTGATCTCTGACCTCCCCAGGTTGGGTTGAGAGAGACTCCTGCCTGAAATCCTGGAGAGCCTCTGATGATCAGTGCAGACTAGTGTTTCTCAAACTTTGGTCTCCATCTGATGTTGGACTACAACTCCCATAATCCCATAATCCCATGTCCTGTTAGCTATGAGCAGGAGTTGTAGTCCAACAATAGCTGGAGGCTCAAGTTTGAGAAACACTGGTATAGACAGCATTCAGCTAGGTGGACCAGTGACAGCTTCCTGTGTTTCTTAAAGTTGTGTGTTGTGTTCCTAGGTTTGATGTAGGTCCAATTATCAAGCAGAAAACATTTGCAGTGCCACCCTGTTGTTCAGCAAAAGAGTTGGAATCCATGTTATCCAAACTTGGTGCAAGTATGGTAAGTTAACACTGCTCCCCCCTCCTAAGTTGCATCTCTAAAACAGTTGAAAACTTATGAGATGCTTAGAAATTCCAAGTTATGGGAACCAGTTCAGTTGAAGCATCCAGTTTCTAAGAGACAACAAGTTGAACATTGAGAAACTCACTTTCCTAAGTTCAGAATATAAATACAGTGATACCTCGGGTTAAGTACTTAATTCGTTCCGGAGGTCCGTTCTTAACCTGAAACTGTTATTAACCTGAAGCACCACTTTAGCTAATGGGGCCTCCTGCTGCCGCTGCACCGCTGGAGCCCGATTTCTGTACTTATCCTGAAGCAAAGTTCTTAACCTGAAGCACTATTTCTGGGTCAGCGGAGTGTGTAACCTGAAGCGTATGTAACCTGAAGCGTATGTAACCCGAGGTACCACTGTAACACTATTATTGTAGTCAAAACATTGTTTTCATGCTGTGTGATGTATGTTTCAGTGTTTTTTCTTCCTTTCAGCTCATTTCTGTTCTGAAAAACCTACCTGAAAGTTTAAGGAACAAGACAGAGCAACCAAAGGATGGAGCAACTTTTGGTATGTACCCGATGTTTCATGTTTGTTCTTGTGAGCACATTGCAATCAAGCCTACAGTTCCGGAATGGCAGCTGGTCTTTCTGATAGCCCAGAAGAAATGGATCATGACCTCCCCCGCAGGCCACTTTGACATCAGTTGACAACCTTAAAGAGGCACACAGTCAGTGCCGATCAGCTGGCAGGCACTGACAACACACCTTCAAAGGGGGCAGCTGTCAGCAAGAGCAATTTGGTGTGCAGCTGCATTTTTACTTGCCACAAATGTCAGATGTGGGACAGGTGAGCATGGCATAGGTGAAATGGCCTGGCCACAGTAGGATCCCTGCCCAGTTTCATTAGACCCACAGGCCAGAGTTTTTCCCATTGCCATTCCACCTTGGGGCAACAGCATTGAGAGAGGGAGGGTGCTGAGAGGCCAGTCTGTGATAAAAGCCCCTCAATTTGCAAGGAAAGAAGTGAAGCGGTGAAACCACAATGCATTGCAGTGAAAAAATATTGGTGGTGCAGTCATTTGAACTGTAGGGGTTAAGAATGTAAGACAAGCCAGTTGGATCAGGCCACTGTTCTCTCTTGAGCACAAGAGCCTTCTCCCCTTTTGTGGTTTCCAGCAACTGGCATTCAGAAGCTTCCTGGCGCCAACTGTGGAGGGAGAGCATAGCCATCATGGCTAGAAGCTGTTGGTAGCCTTTAGCTCCATGAACTTGACTCAGAGTGCATCCATTAAATTTTGTTTTGTTATCTTCAAGCTCCTAAAGCCAGCATTGCAATGAGCTGCATCCAGTGGGAAGAACAAACTCCTGAGCAGATACTGAGGATGCATCGTGCCTTGGGAGCAATGGTAATGCAGTGTGTTGCAAAGAAGTTCACTAAAATCCTAGGCTACAAAAGAATTTCAATAGCCTATCAATTATATATAATTAAATGCTGATTTGGGAGAGAATTTCTCCTACCCTTTATTATTCAGCTTTGGAGGAAATGGGTTAACCCCACCACTTTTCAGCTGTTCTGGGATTGCAAAATTAAAATTTAAAAAAGCCGGAGGGGGGGGAATGCTAGTCGATTTTTTACTTTTTACGTCGCTATAGCTTCAAATGAGCAACTCGTTCACCCACAGTTACATATTAGCTTTTGTTGCTCAGATTCCTTTGAAGTCCTGCTTACCGTAGATTTAAACTGCATGCCTTATTTCCAACAAAGCTACAGGGCTGGCAGGTGAAGGCTGACCTTGATTTTTAAAAGTTGTTTTAAATCTAAAATGCACTCAAATTTCATACACCTTGGGGAAACTAGTTTGCATCTGACCTAGTCTTCTTGTATTTGAAATGCTTCTGCTAATACACATCAGAAAAAAGCGGAAACTAACCCTAAATTTGTGTTTGTATTGCTGACTGAACATGAAAACAGTTTGACAACTCTGGATTCATTTAGCTGAAATGAGTGTGAACATCTGTGGCTAAGATACCTTACTGTACCTTTTTCAGATGCCTCTGCAAACACTCTGGATGGGTACTACTGTAAAACTCTTGGATTTTGTGGAAGTGGAGGCATTACATGACCACAATGGTATGTACATACATCTCAGCAATTTTGGTTGTTAGCTATGGCACAAAAAGTAGTTAAACATAACACTGGAGGCACCTGTGAAACTGAAGTTATATATCATTCCTTGCCTTTGCTGCGAGTGTTTCAAATTGCTGTGTGGCCTTTTAGCTTGGTGTCATCTTACCTTCTGGCCATAAATGAAGACCCTGCCTTTGATCTCTAAAACCTTTTATAACCAACAGAAACTAACCTGCAGGGGCAGGGTTCAGCAGAGGCAGTGATTTCTTACCGTGACAACTATGATCAGCTAAGAGAACCCTGTTTGGGTTGGCCTCCATAAAAAATATGGATGACCTGGGGAGTGTAAATCCTTTTGAGTGGCTTCCTGCAAGTTATGCAACCTTCCCTTGGATGTTTACTAAAACCTGAGCTTAAGCAACACTTGGAAGCTTTGCAAGATATTTTCATTTGGGCTGGTTCTATGTGGCTGATGATACATCGGTCATGCACAACTCCACAACAGCCTGTTGTGGGAAAACTAAGTCTAGAACATGTGTTTTGTGTTCAGATAGGTTAGCAGCTGAAAACGGAACCGTCCCAGGATCAGTGTTCTATCATAAGCAGTTGCAGACACTGGTGATCCGTTGCAAGGTATGTTTGTATGTACAGTGGTACCTCGGGTTAAGTACTTGATTCGTTCTGGAGGTCCGTTCTTAACCTGAAACTGTTCTTAACCTGAAGCACCACTTTAGCTAATGGGGCCTCCTGCTGCCACCGTGCTGCCGCTGCACGATTTCTGTTCTCATCCTGAAGCAGAGTTCTTAACCCAAGGTACTATTTCTGGGTTAGCAGAGTCTGTAACCTGAAGCGTATGTAATCTGAAGCGTATGTAACCCGAGGTACCACTGTATGTGGTGTTTCACTTTTCTTTCCTCAGATTGCTATAACTAGACTGTTCACACGCAGCTGCAGTAAGGGGAACAGTTTGCAAATCAAATTTATGTTGAAGTTGCTTGCTTTTACCACTCAGTGGCTTGGAGAATCAAACTATGCAGAGTTCGCCAGCATTTCCTAAATCCGTCCCCCCTTCCCATTGCATTACAGTAACTTTGGTTTTTAAACATGATTGAGAACTGACAGGATACTGAATTTCATGGATTGTATCCAGTGTTTGTCCTTCTCGGAGTAAACATCTTGTAATTAATGGGCATAATTTTACTTAGTTCCACTGACTTCAATGTGTCTATTCTTGAGTGTGTAAGTCAGTTGGATACAACCCCATGTTTTTTCTGTGTGACTTCAGGACTTGCGGGATGTGCTGAGACCTCTCCAAGACTCAGCTTCACTTTGTTCTTTTCCCCTCCAGGAAGGCTGGGTTGGAGTTAAAGCTGTGGTGCTTAAGAAGAAGCTGACAGCTGCTGACTTCTACAATGGATACTTACATCCTTGGTTCCAGCAGAATTCCAAAATGACTCCTGGGACGTGCAGGTTCCAAACACTCAAGCTAGCCCCAGCGAAAAGGAGTCGTCAAGGAACACCGTTGCATGCTCGCAACACATAGCAATGAAGGCCTGGTACGCTGTCAGAATCAACCAGGTGTTTGTTTATGCTGGCAGGGTTGGAGACATCACCGCGCCATATCATCTCTGCATCAGAAATTGAGTCTTGGTGTCTCCCTGCGCAGCCATCAATTGAAACAGGGATGGAAGGAACAGGAAGATGTCAAGAGGCGGTGGAGTTTGACTGTTGCTCCTCTATGGGTCTCCCAAACGGTTTTCATTCTGGCTACCCTGAACAGTGTGTTCATCCCCAGTATCTGTAGCCTTGAAATAATCTTTTCAGCTCTGCGAGAGGGATTTATATGGGCATCCTTTCTCTGGCTTTCTAGGTTAACAGTACATTAATCCTTGTACTCAAAAGTGCAGGTTTGTAAAGTTACCTTAGATAACAATGCTACACTTACTGCAATATCAAATGATAAATTATTTTTTATATAAGTTTATCTGAATGATGTGGTCTTCTGTGACTCTTACAGTGTCTGTGACCTACACTCTGATTAGCATAAGAACGTCTGTGTAAAAACAAGTCCCCTGCATTTTTCACATGCTAGGATAATCAAGAAGAAACAAAGCAGCTTTGTGTATTGTTTTGTTTTTCTTCAAACACTGGCTTCCTCACCAATAGCAGGGAACAAGCTTTGTGTTGACAAGGGTGGTATTTGAGAGTATATCCATTTACTTTTCCCTGTAAGAGTGAGGAGTAAAGTGTTGCTTTGGGGACAGTTGCTCCTCAGGGTCTTGGGCTAAGAGAAATCTTTCTCTTACCTGCAACCCTCAAAAGGCGGGGGACTGTTGGCAGCACATGTGGGGGCATCTTGAAGGGGTGGGCGGATGCAGAGCCAGAGGGAGTCCAATTGCATGAGTGGAAGTTGACTCATAGCATTGAACACAACTCAGTGTGCCTGCATTCTATGCGCTGTGCAGCGCTATAACACCTTGCAGTACATAAGTGCTCTCTCCACACACAGTCCACTTGTCATGATGGTGGTGTTTTTTTACTGTTGTTTCTAACATTCTTGGCGGTGCTGTAGCACCAGTAAGCCAACAGGTGGCACTCTGTGCTTCTGAGCCTAACATACATGGTCAGCCAACATTACTCCTTCAGCTGGAGTAAAAACAGTATCTAAAGGATGCTGTTAGATTAAACTCAAGCAATCCACAGCAGAAATTCAGAATAATAGTAGTCAGCAGGCAGCCTTTGCTAATGAAGTTGCTATTTTTGGGCTGGGAGTCAGCCATATACTTCAAATGCAGGTGGTGCAATTAAAGGTTATCTGGCAGTCATGCATGACAAAACTGCCCCCCAAAATAGACCTTTGTGATAAAGAGATAGTAAAATGCACCGGAGAGGTAAGACTTGCTTAACGAAACATCATCTAACCTCCCAGGAAACACATCAGAATGGAGAGTTGGATAAACAGATTGTTTGGAAGCATTGGAGCCAACTCATAGGGGCTGAGGTTCCTTCAGGGCCCCCAATAAAATATTTGACGCGGCCAGGCTCCACCAAGTTCACAGGCATTGTCATTCAAATGGTGTGTGCATGCTGTGTTTTGTTATGTGGGGCAGGCCTTACCTGGGGGCCCTCCGCATTTTATTCAAGTTGGCACCCCTGCAATGGAAGTGACCGGAAACTCCTCTCAACTACAGAAGTGATTGCTGTTTCTATTTAAACCCACTTATTCTTCCTCACAAATGGGCATAATGTTGACTACTGATTTCATAGAACAGGTGTGGGGAATCTGTAACCCTCTAGTTGTTTGCTAAACTACAACTCGCATCATCTCTAGCCATTTGCTGTGTTGGCTGGCATGGATTGGAGTTGTAGTTCAACAACTGAAGGTTCCCCCACTTCCTGTTGTAGAGGAGCCTTTTTCCTATGAAGGGCTACTGACTTACAGGAAGAGTCAATCAGCTGACCTACAAGTTCCCTAGGCTGGCTAGGTATAGCATGGGCCCAACAATTCTGCTTCAGGCCTCAAAACAAGAGTGATGGGGCACATGTTAACTCTTGATCCATAATATTTCCTGTTTCTATTTTAGGGAAGTAATGTAAGACTTGTGGGCCAAACTCATCCCTGCAGACTTGTCCCCTGTGCTCTATTTAGTTAAGCACAATTTGTGCTTAAGTGGCACTGGCTTCTTTGACTAGAGCTGGGGAAATTCTAGGCTGAAATCACTAAGCCACAGAGCTCACTGGGTGACTTTGAGCCATTTGCTGTCTCTTGGCCTCCCTCATAGGATTGTTGTAAGTACTGGCGGGTGGGTGGGTGGGTCGGTTCACAGAAGAGCCCATACATGCTGCTTTGATTTCCTTGGAGGACGTGTGGGGTGAAAATGTAGTGAATACATTTACGTAATTGGCATTTCTGTGTTCTGCAAACAAGGGAAGAAGTTTGCAAGAGCAGTATGGCAGGAATGAAAACACACACACAGTTGCAGAGCAAATACAGAAATAAATATCATTGTTCACATTTACAGAGTCTTACAGATACTGTAGATTCAATATGAAGGAATAGCTTCCTTTTTATTTATCATTTGTTAATGGGGCTGCCAAAGCCACTTATCAGAAAAAGAATTTATGTACATTTTTTTTTAAATATTCGATATAGCTTCTTCCACCCTTGCAGAGAACATTTTTTTACAGTTTTAAACATTCTTCTGAAAAACAAGATCATAATTACATATATTAGGTGTTAACTCTTCAGCTGCATTTGGTCAGAGACTCTTAAAATGCAACCTTCCTCAAAGGGAATCTTCAGTACTGGTATTGATTAAATGCAGTAAGTTCTAAAATTTCAAAGAAAGGATTTGCCGGTGATGCAGAATTTGGGCTGAGGCTAGCTTACATACAAATATTCATTCCCTTTTTAAGAGGTATGCAAAATTTAATCCAGGTGGAAGGAAGTGGTGAGGGGGGGGGGTTGGAGCACATCAGTGAGAGAAGGGCCTTCTTGTTGGTGCATCTTGGTCTGTCCTGCATACACTCTCTTCCTTTTTTATTATTTATTTGTTGAATTTATATACCGACCTATACCCGGAGGTCTCTTCAGACAGTACTTCACTGAGAGGTGCTACTGCTTAAGCCAGGGACAGCCAGTGTGGTTTTATCAGATGTACTAGTGCTTGCTATTTATCTTGTTAAGTATTTCACTGCATTCTTAGGATGAGATCTGAATGTTAATAAAAGGTGTCGAAGGACTCAAGGAACTTCATATGGGTAGAGGCTTCCCCACATAAATCAGTGTTTAAAAAAATACTATTGTCCATGTGATGCTGTCCCCAGAATTTACGTGTGTGCGCGCTGGCAAAGACCCTCTGAGCCCCATGGAGCTGTTGGATCACGTTGGATTATAAGATCTTATTGGGTTCTTTGAGGAACTCTGACAAAGGGGGTGCCTTTCCCCCTAATCTGACCAGCACGGCTTTCGCTTGACCTTCTCACCCCTACCCTCCCTCTAAGAGGGCTCACCGGGTACCTGTTCGGCACATTGCGCAGGGATTGGAACAAGCTTTGCTGTTGCGCGTCTCTCTCTTGACAGTTGAAGGTGAGCGCTATGCCCACGTTGGTCTTCATAATTCTTGAGGCTCCGTCAGATGTTCCGTCGAAGCACCTTCCCAGAGCTATCTCCTTGGCTGTCCTGGGATCCTGGTCTGTAACTGTGTAGATCCCATAGTTGTGACCAAGAGGGTCAAGAGGCGCCAACATGGTGTACTGACTGGAGTCGTTGTTGACCGCAACGGGAAGGTGGTTCACCAGATACTCATGAAGTGTGCTGCTGACACTCTCCCGGTAGCAGTTCCCTTGTGGGATGATTTTCACCAGTGTCCGATCAACACGTTCCTGGTCATACAACATGCCGCTGCACTTGAATTCCAGGCATGCTGCTGAAATGTTGGGTCGCTCTTGGTCACGGATGCTACGGACATCTCTGATGCCATACAGCTGGCCAACTGTACGTGGGTGCGTGCCCCCCATGTTGCGAGACCTCACATTCACCTCCAGGGGCCCGTTGATCCTCACCTTGACATAGCAAGCCCTAAATTCCATCGGTTTAGGCCACCAGGCCAAGTAGTCTTCTGTCCAGTTCATGGGGTCGTCCTCGTTGAAAGGAACTGTGTTGTAGTCATACCTGTCTCCTTCTACCCTGTAAAACCTAAAGTGAGCGGCACTATGTGGAGCCATTTCACATTCTCGAAGTTTCTCGTAAGGGTATATGGGGCCGTTGCTCTCTTCAGCAGCGTTTGGAGTGGGCTTCGCCACGCTGATGCTGAAAGCGGTCTTTTTCACGTTACGATCCATGTGGTCCGTCCGCCGGTACTTCAGCTTATTGAGATACGGCTGCGGGACTCCAACAGCAGTAGGACTAAGCCTTGGAGATGAGGAGACAGCTTCAAGCTCCTCCCCTCCAAGGCTCGCCATGACGTAAGCGCTGTAGGCATCTGGGTTTTGGTCATCGCAGAAAGCGGGCACGCAAACGCCGTTGGAGCCAGTGACAGCGCTGTCAAAGCGGCCCCATGCTCTAGGATTGGTCGAGTAGCCTGGTGTGGGCTCCATGTTGATAACGGAAACCACGACCCCCGTAACTTGCTCACTGGGCAGGTACCTTTCGCTTCTGTAAGTGCGCACCTTGATATAGCACCGCCTGCTCTCTGGGACGTCAAGGTTGAAAAGCCTCCTTTCCCTTATCTCCATGTTGCCTACCAGAAATGTCCGTTCTTCTCGCTTGTTGCGCCTTCTCTGGTCAAGCTGGAAGTCTCCTTCTTCTTCCCATAAGCCTGTCTGGGGGTTCAGAGACCAGAGCTTCATTCCCTTCAGGTGTTCTGGCATCCTCACCTGAGCGGAGTCTAGGTGGACTTTCACTTTCCCTGCGTTGAGGGTTTCGGCGGAGGTTTCATCCGTGAAATCCATGGAAAACATGCCATACGTCCGCAGAGGGAGCATGTCGCCTTCGTCGTCTACAAAGTTCAAGTCGCTTTGTGCTATGGCTGCACTAGAGACATTCCTTGGGTCCAGGAAGGTCACACTGGCTTTCACCTTCCCAGCATAGAGTTCTCCGTTCTGTCTATAGAACGTATTGGGGGGAATTTCCAGTTCGGCTATCGGGTCATCCCCCTCCATAACTCCCAGAGGTATCACGCTGGTCTCTGTCGACTCCAGCGTGACGGGCGGATTCTTCCTTAACATCTTGATCTCATGGAAGACGGTCCCGCCGTTTTTGTTGAAAGGCAGCACCTTGGTTGTGTTCACAAACTTCTGAAGGCGATCGACGAACGTGAGGACCAGCCTCTCTGTGTTGGGTGGCACTTGAATAGAGAAGGTTCCCTTATAGCCGGTCATGCTCACCCTGTTATTCCCCATGTATATATGGCCAAACCTCATGGGCTCTTGCGTGTCGGAAGCCACGGCTCTTCCTCGCACCGTCACCTTGGCTTCAACGCACTTCTGACAGCCGCACCTCACATTGACTTTGATGGGAAGTGTGTACCCGGAACAGGTTAATTCTCGTGTCTCCATTCTGGAGACCCCACAGCAGTAAGCGGCAACGTCTTTGCAGCGGAGGCCGTTATCCAACATCCCAAAGCAGGCACTGGATGGGCATCTGCCAACGTCATAGTAGAAGGAGCCTGTTGAGTTTTGGAAGCAGTCGTGTGGCAGCCGGATGAGATAGCTCTCGGGCCTTGGGTTGCAAGGAGCTTCATTCTTTGCTGTAGAAATAGATTTCATATGTTAGTTTCTTGTGCAGCCATTTCTGTGAGAGTTCAGGGACTTCCCTTATGCAGGAATGTTGTTCAAGCCAAAAAGTGAGAGTTCTGAACCCATGTAACTAAGGGCCGAATAACACAGGATACTAATGACATGGGTGTCCATTGAGTGAAGAACTTTTCTCTGGAAAGTAGCTAGCAATAGGGGAGAGTCATCAAATTGTAACGTTGGAAGGGACCCCAAAGGTCATTTAATCCAACCCCCTGCAATGCAGGAATGTGCAGCTGCAATCCATTTGGGGATCGAACCTTGGCGTTATCAGCACCGCATTCTTACCAACAGAGCTAAGCTGGTGAAATTCAACTCAGTTTGCATTTAAAGGCAAACCTGCGTAATTCACACTCTCCAAATGATAAGCAAACCCAAACACAGCACTCCTTCAAAATTCACGCTTTTCTGAAATTTGCAGTTCTCTGGCCACGTAATGTGCACCAAAAAAATGCACCAGCTAGGGAAAAGTGTACATAACAATGCACACATTTGTCAAAACAGCACATTGTAACACACTATATATTAGGCAAATTGCATACAAAAATGTGTGCATTAGGAAAAAGCCGCATAAAAATGATGGATTTTCATGAGCTTGCTGTCGTTGTTTTCAAGCAAACGAATGTGGAAATGTTGGAGAATTGAACTTAAGGTTGGGAAAATGAGAAACTGAAATTTGACAGCTTCACCAATCCTTGCAAGTAGCCAAATGGCACGAGAGGTGGTGGTGGGGAGTTTTTACAAATTGCCAGCATAGGAGACTCAACTTGGATTGGGACCCTGGTTTGGGAGGTATGGGGGCTCTAGACTGAGTCCTGGACATTATAGATGGAGAGAACAGCTGTCCCATCATGAGTGCAGCTTGGCAGCCAGATTACAAACGGGGCACCTACTTCAGGTCTGTTTGCCATGGGGCCTAGCTGCTATGGCACCATAGAACTCCAATTTCCTGCCCTCCATCCTTCTCTCCTGTTTCTAAATGTTTCATTTGTTCCAAGTTCAGCTGAGCAACAGTTTTTACCCTATAGATGTCAGGTATAAAATACAGGCAGAATATTTGCAGCTGCTTTTCAGATACCTTTTTTCATTTAAAAAAAAAGCTGAGATGGCACTACTTTGTTTTTTTGCAAAACAGTTGCCTGCTAAAAAATAAATAGATGCCAAAATATTTTTTAAAAAAATATTGTTTAGGATATGCATTTAGAAATGCATACACTAAGATAAAATAATGTTGTGTAGATTTTTTAAAAAACGGCAACAATGTGTGAAAGAGGGAATTGAACAGACTTCTGAATGGACATCTGTGAAATCAACACAAACTATAGAAATCCACGCATCCTTTCTTGCCTCATGAAGGCAATTTCCATTGCTTGAATTAATTAATTAATTTATTTATCTCATAAAATGTATATACAGTGGTACCATGGTAGTCAAACATTCAAAGCTCCTGCAGCCAATCGGAAGCTGCGCCTTGGTTTTCGAACCGTTTCGAGAGTCGAACGGACTCCCGGAGCGGTTTAAATTTGAGAACCAAGGTACAACTGTACTGCTTAATTGGAGTGGGGGGGACAACCCTCCAAGCGGTCCAGTCCCACTTCCACTCTGTGGTGTGGGTGTGCACTGGGACTGCCCCACTTGCTTCCATACACTATAAGTAAGGAATAGGGAAGATTTGAAGTCCACCACCACTTCTGCCTCCCTGCCCCTCCAAAAATGGCTTCTTACCTGTTAGAGAAAGTGTGGCTGCTCGGGACTTCACAGATCCTGCATCACTGCTGGTCTTGCAATAATACTCTCCAGCTTGGTCCATTTTCAAGTTCTTTATCACCAGGTTGCTTTTGTACTTATAAAGCGAAGGGTCTAGCAAGGTTTCGTTGTGGAACCTGTAGTATTTTCAGAAAGGGAAGACTCAAAGCTTAGAATCAAAGAGATATATTTTTTTGTTAAGTTGTGGGTGAACATATCCGACGACACAGCGATTCTTCAAACAGCTCTTGTTTATTCACAGGCCAGAACTGAACTGAACTGAAGGGTTCAGCCAGCCTGCTTATATAGAGCTCCACTAGAACGCAACAGTAACCATTTTCTGTAACTATCTAATCACTGAACGTCACTTTCAATCCCTTATTTGCATATGTGGACCTGAACTATCTACAGTATCCCCCTGCTGGCCCAGGGTGAGAACTTCAGTACATAACATTTTCCTACCTCTCTTTGCTTTTGTGGATTTTCCAGGTCTGCTGTCTTGATGATTTCCCTTTCCCCACCCTGGCAATGGAAAGCTAATGGGAGATCTGTGATAAAAGTTTATCGAATCAATAGCAGCCTCGTACTCGGCGTTGCTCAGGAATTCTAAGAAACCCAAAAGATCAGTGCAGTTTTGAAAGGTCGGGTCTGCCATTGTGATTCAAAATGGCGTCCAATTGCATCCAAACATAAAAAGCTGCTTCCTGATCTGAGGAACCATTGTGCAACATTTGGTTAGGGTGTCTTAAGCAATGTCCCAAAGAATAGCGAACAAACAAACAACGTTCCAAAATATATAGTAGATAAATAATGTGAAGAAATTAGCAGTATACCTCTAAGAACCAAGTGTTTGGGACAAACAAACAGGTGGTGGGTTTATCACCCAGACTCCTCCCTCCATCAGTTGTCACCTGGCAGCAGTCATTCCATCAGGCAGCAGCAGATGCGTGAAGATAAAGAAGCAGGACTGCTCTATCAGCACAGCAACTTCTGTTGCCTCCTCTCCCTGAACTTTTTCATCCCAGCTGGACATCAGAACAATTTGTAACCTTTCAACTTGTAGATGAGTTTGCCTATCTCTTCCACCCTCCCAATCCATTTTCCTTTTGCGCTGTGTGTTTGTTTTTTTGTAAGCCTTTTAACTGACTTGCAAGCCACCCTGCAAGTCTCTCTCTCTCTCTCTTTTTTGCTGAAGAGCGGGATTAAAAATTGTCATTGTCAATAAATATTGTGGTTGGTATTCAGCTAGGCTTTACTCAGACTAAACCCATTGAAATGAACGGAACTGAGTTTGTTGTTTAGTCGTTTAGTCGTGTCCGACTCTTCGTAACCCCATGGACCAGAGCATGCCAGGCACTCCTGTCTTCCACTGCCTCCCGCAGTTTGGTCAAACTCATGCTGGTAGCTTCGAGAAAACTATCCAACCATCTCATCCTCTGTTGTCCCCTTCTCCTTGTGCCCTCCATCTTTCCCAACATCAGGGTCTTTTCCAGGGAGTCTTCTCGGCCAAAGTATTGGAGCCTCAGCTTTAGGATCTGTCCTTCCAGTGAGCACTCAGGGCTGATTTCCTTCAGAATGGAGAGGTTTGATCTTCTTGCAGTCCATGGGACTCTCAAGAGTCTCCTACATCATCATAATTCAAAAGCATAAATTCTTCGGCGATCAGCCTTCTTGATGGTCCAGCTCTCACTTCCATACATCACTACTGGGAAAACCATAGCTTTAACTATACGGACCTTTGTTGGCAAGGTGATGTCTCTGCTTTTTAAGATGCTGTCTAGGTTTGCCATCGCCTTTCTCCCAAGGAGCAGGCATCTTTTAATTTTGTGACTGCTGTCACAATCTGCAGTGATCATGGAGCCCAAGAAAGTAAAATATCTCACTGCCTCCATTTCTTCCCCTTCTATTTGCCAGGAGGTGATGGGCCCAGTGGCCATGATCTTCGTTTCAACCAATTTTAGTGGTCTACGTTGATTAGATCTTGGTTGAACACCACCCTATTTAAAGAATTGTTTATTCTAGTGCTATTAGGAGGCTCCATATGTTCTGGGCTCACAATTTCCCCCCTCCAAAAGCTTTCCCATCTGCAATTTTCCACATGGGCAATTACTTTTATAACTACACACGTCAGAAGCACCAGGGCGGGTAGCAGCTAATGTTGATTTTGGGACAGAAAACATCCCTCCTTTTGCAGGTTGCTTTGTGTTCCTTTAACAGCTCCAAAACCATGTTGGGGAGTCACAACATTCAATTCCATGTAATGTAAAAGGTGCCGCTTCACGTGGTTACATTTGCTGCTTTAGAACAAAACTAATGTCAGTGGGAGCTTAATGAAATAAAGACTGTAGCATTAGTGTAATGACTTAATTATAGCTTTATGCAGTTTTTATAACCTATTACGGAACACACTTTGCCTGTGTGAACTTTAAGGACTTACCAAAAGTATCGGTCAGGTACCGGGTCTCCAACAGCCTGACAACAGAAAGAAACACTTTGTCCCTCTCTCCTGGCTTTGCTCTCGGGATGCGTCACCATGTGCGGTTTTTCTGGGGGCAGAAAATATTCCTCACTGAGTTGGCTTACATAGCTGGATTTACCATTTCCTGTGTTTGATCCAGACCTGGAGAACCTCAGGCCTGCCGGCCTAATTAAACCCACAAGGCCATTTCCTCCCAAACTACAGCCACCTGCTCCACCCTTGATGTCATATGTGAGCTCAGGTGTGTGGCAGGTAACAAGAGTGTGGCTCCCATGCCTTTGAACAGTTTGCACCGAAGTTGCTTGTTAACAGACTTTGTTTACCTGCTCTTTCCAAGTGGATGTGGACTGATGAGGAACGTCCAGAACTCTCGGGGACGATGACCAAAGCTGTTTTGTAATTGGGCTTTTTGATCTGCAAGGCGGTTTTGCCATCAAGGCACACGCCAGGAACCTGAAACTCCCCATTGCTGTCAGTCACTGTCAATAGTTTTGTTGGCTTGGTTTGCAAGGAGACGGCCGCACCGACTGCAGGGCCACCACCTTGCAAGGAGACTTTGCCACGAAGCAGGTGTTCCTCGCACATGCAGGTGTCACATTCGGCATTCACGTGGCCCATGGAGCAAGTCATGTTGCAAACTGAGGGATGGAGAAAACAGCCGGTTATGACACATCACATCATTTTTTATTTGACTACGTACACAGCTTGCACACAGAACACAGTACTCCCCAAAGAATGCTGGGAACTGTAGTTTGTTAAGGCTGCTTGGCATTGCAGCTCTGTGAGGGGTGAACTACAGCTCCCAAGATTCTTTGGGGGACCTCATGTGCTTTAAATGTATGGTGTGTACACGGTCTTCTCTGAAACCAGCACAATTAAGGGTTGCATCCAATGAAGTTACAGACCTACTTAAATTATGGATCTAAGTTAGGTGTGTCCATTAATTTCAGTAAGTCTACTCTAAGTATGACTGGTGTTGGAGACAACCCCAAAAGAAGGAAGAAAAGAATTATCCTAATAAACACATTTTTACTTGCAGTTTTCTGACTAATGTACACATTTTTGCAAGGATTGTAAAAATGTCTTTTACTAATGTGTTCATTTTTACACACACTTTCCGCTAATATTTTCATTTGATGCCATGAGTGCTGGAAAGAAGACTGCTCTCTGCTACAGGGCTCATTTCCACCTGGCCCACTATTATTATTATTAACAGTCACTGGAGAACCACACTGTAAAATTCAGACAAGTGTGAATTTTGGGTGGCTATATTTCGGTTCTCATATTATTTGAGAAAGTGAGAATTTGATAGATTCCCCTTTAAAAGTGAACTGAACTGAATTTCCCTCCCATCCCTAGACAGAGCTGAAAGGACCACAGTCACCACCAGCCTTTCCTCCAAAATCCACATTTAGGCAATGCCTTTGTTAGCAGTAGTATAGTGGCAAATTCAGATGTGCAGGGTCCTTCCATGACAAACACTGCCACACCTCCTCACAGCCATGCCCCCTTCTAAGACTATACAAAATTCCGAGAATATGGCTATAATTCTACAACCACAATAATATTTGTTGTTGTTACAACAAACAATGCAAATCTCCATTGGTTGCATTTCTATTTTCTGTGGACATAACGTGGGCAAATGATTTGAAGTCCTCCAATATATTCTTTCTGTGTGACTTATTTATGTTTCCTTGAAGTTCCATTGTATATAACAGAACTTGCATACCATTCCCTTGAAACGGAAGCACCTTGCATTTTCAGTGTTCATAAATGCTTAGCTTTGGAACATACAGAACAATGGCTCCTCTGTGTATCTGAAGAAGTGTGCATGCACACGAAAGCTCATACCAAGAACTAACTTAGTTGGTCTTTAAGGTGCTACTGGAAGGAATTTTTTTTATTTTGACTATGGCAGACCAACACGGCTACCTATCTACAAATGGCTCCTCAGTGATCTTACCACTCTCTTTCTCCAAAGTGACCCTTGGAGCCAATCCTCAGTGGCTGACTCACCTCCTTTCACTCTGATTGGCTCCAACCAGCAGAAAGGGTGGGAAGACTTCATCTCAGTGGCCAAGAAGCTCCCCTTTCATGCCGATTGGTTGACCCCAGTATGCTGGAGGGAGGGACCCTTCTGGGACCCAGTTGAAGAAATAGCAATGGGTCTTCAGCCCCAGACCACAACACCTCTTGTTGGTTAGGGACCAACCAAACTCTCACAAAATTGTGACAAGCTTTTGAGTTCTCTTCATCAAGCAAGGTGCTAGACGAGGCATTGTGGGGACGAGAGTTTGAGGTATGGGGGGGTAATATGCAAGTACAGTTGACCCATAACACAGTCTTAGAATTTTATTGGGGGCACCTGAGCAAGGAGGTCCAGGACAGCGTCGTCCTTCCTCGCTCACTTCTTTGCAGTGTGGCTCCTGAAGGCTTTCCGCGAGACAGGTCCTGGTCCGAGTCTGGACACCATCCTGTTCACATTTTGCAGAACATTCACTCCACGTTGACCACGAAGACCATAACATTTTGGAATCTTGAGGTAAAGTGTCTGGCAACAAGATTGTCACTGTGTTACTGAGGTCTGGCCTCATGCATCCAAAATAAAACAATTGGGGCCTTTCTCTTACAGTGATTTCTTTCTTTTTTTAAAAAAGAGTGCTTTTAGTGAATAATAGAATTAGCCTTCTCTACCTCATCTTCTCGAGCATATCTTGGCCATAAATCTTTCCAAGGAAGACTACTTTCTCCTTGGGCAAAACCTGCTTGTGCAAAGACCCTCACTAGGAAATCTCCCAGTCATGCCCATCCACTTGGGTGACTTTAAAATGGGGGTATTTAAAGTGCAGTCAAACCATCAATTCATGTTTTGCTAGACAGGCACATGTTAGGAGCTGAATCTCACAGAGTTTTCCTGTAAGTTTGCTAGAGAGAACTCTGTGCCCTGAGCTATACATATTTTCCTACCAGCCTAGGCATATCATCTTCTTTGTCACTATCCACCAAGCCAGAAATTTGAGAACATTTGCTGCATTTGAGCTCCAATGTTCAGACACCATCTTAAGCTAGGCTAAAGTATGTCTTTCTAACAGAATTACCATTTTAATCCTGAACAAAGTCTGAACAAAGCTGCTGTATCTGTTACTCTCCAACAAGCATTCTGAGTGAGTAAATGTCGTTTTTACCTTTTTACAAGACTGTTTGTGCAATTATTGTTTTAAGGGGGAAATACTAGGAGAATCCAGTCTGCCTTAAAGCATCCTGGATTGCTTAAACTAAAAGTCTAAAACTAGCCTATCTATGCTTCCCTTTTAAGTTGCAAAGGGATGGCACTCTGCTGAACTCACAAACGTGAGGAAGGAAGGATAATATCTAATAAATGTAGCCTCTCCTAGCATCTATTCACACCCCAACATAAAAGAGGATTAGACAAATTCCTGGAGGGTAACGCTAATGGTGGCTATGCTCTGCCTCTACTGTTGAATACCAGTTGTTGAGAATCACAAGCGGGGAGAATGATGTTGCAGCCAGTTCCTGCCTCTGGGCCTTTGGTTGGTCACTGTGAGAACAGGATGTTGGACTACATCTAGCCTGATCCAGTGACCAGGCCCTTCTTATATGATACAATACGATAATCTTTATTGTCATTGACCCATACAGAACAATGAAACTGAAAAAAATCTACAGACATTCAAAAACCAACAAGCCTGCTAACCTAGCTATCCCAGCCTGGTTAACCCCCTAAAAACTCTGATACCCCATAATTAAATACAATATACTCCCATAGAGACAACCTTATACTGGGTTTAAAACCAAAATCACATTTGGGGAGAAACTGTTTCTCAGGCGGCTAGTCCTAGTCTTTATAACCCTGTACCTTCTTCCAGAAGGCAGAAGCTGAAAGAGATCATTTCCGGGGTGCACACTGCACTATCTCTGCAGCTTTCTTATGACACCTGGAAGCATAGATTTGATCCAAGGTAGGAAGAGTGCACCCAATTATTCTCTCTGCAGTCTTTACAACCCTGGATAGCATTGTTTTTCCCCTGACGGTGCAGCTCCCAAACCACACACACTGACCATAAGTTGATACACTCTCAACAGTACAATGGTAAAATGCCATCAACAGGTCCTTTGAGAGATTGTTTTTCTGGAGGATTCTCAGAAAATATAACCTCTGCTGTGCTCTCTTCATCAGGTGAGCACTTACCTCTGGGGCACAGGAAACGCACAGCATAATTCAAGCATGTTTGCCCTGCAGGCTGCTCCTTGTTCAGGCACCAGAATCCCTCTTGAGCATTGGAGTGAACCACCTGGCCTGTGCTGGCGGCAGGGATCCAGTCTGTCGTTCGGGCTTCGACGCGGATGGGCCTGGGACACAACCTGTCCCGATAGTAGAAGCGGATGGCATCTGTGCGCTCGTAATCCCCATTGCCTCCAGGGTGGTCAATGTTAAACCAAGTGGTCCATCTCACATTGCCTGGATAACAGAGAAGGATGCAGGGTGCCTCTCACGTACCTGGAAACCTTCTTGTCTTCCATCAGTTTTATTGTTTAGAATTAACAAACTCCCTAGCTTAGCAAGATGGAAAACATGATTTGGAAAAGACACTGGTGGGGGGACCCTAGCTAAGTGCTGAGACATCTGCTTTGCAGACAGAAGCTCCTCATCCTTAGTTGAGATCCTTGCATCTCCAGGTATGTCACCTGGGAATGTCTTCTGCCTGAGGCCCTGGTCACTGCCAGTCAGTGTAGATAATGTGGAGCCAGATGGACCTATAGTCTCTTAAATGAGGTTTCATATGGCACAGCCTTGCAGGATCTCATCTAACTCCAGAAAGCTATTTTTAGCTAGTATGTATATAATTCAGCTCTGTTTTAATTTGTCCCCTCCTTCTCTTCACCCCTTTGATTGGTTAACTGTCTACTCAGCTTTCATTTTCTATTTTCTTAATCCAATGTAAACTGGAAAGTTTGCAGGGAAGGGCTCAGTGTTAGAGCGTCTGCTTTGCATGCAGAAGGTGCCAGGTTCCATTTCTGACCTCTCCAGATAGGGCTGGGAATGTCCTCTGCCTGAAATCCTGGAGAACCACTGCTAATCAGTGCAGACAATACTCAGCTAGATGGACCGATGGTCAGGCTTCATAAGCCAGCTTCCTCGGTTCCTCCACTTGCTCTTAGACATATTCAGAATCACTTTACACAGTTAAAGTGGTATTGTATACTGACGAAGAGACTGATCTATGGATCAGAAAGTCCCTGGTTTGAACCTCGCTTGTGCCATAGACCCTTTTGGTAAGCCACTCTCTTTCACTCTCTGCCCCGCAATCCTCAATTTCTATTTTATTTATGTATTTTTCACTCTATAAGAAGCACCAGACCACAAGACGCACCTAGTTTTTGGAGGAGGAAAACAAGAAAAAAAATATTCTGAATCTCAGAAGCCAGAACAGCAAGAGGGATCGCTGCGCAGTGAAAGCAGCAATCCCTCTTGCTGTTCTGGCTTCTGGGATAGCTGTGCAGCCTGCATTCGCTCCATAAGACGCACACACATTTCCCCTTACTTTTTAGGAGGGAAAAAGTGAGTCTTATAGAGCAAAAATACGGTATATAGGATTTGATTACTTAAAAAAAGCAACCCACAACCTCACAGCAGTTTACAAAAAAGAATAAAACAACTAAATTACCCGTAAAACATAGTAAAAAACAACAATTTAAAATCTCTGAAAACAGTGTTTCCCAAACTTGGGTCTCCAGCTGCTTTTGGACTACAATCCCCATTATCCCTGGCTAGCAAGACCAGTGGTCAGGAATGATGGGACCCGTAGTCCAAAAGCAGCTGGAGAGCCACGTTTGGGAAACACTGCTCTAAAAATAAGTAACATCAACGATAAGCTAAAAACCAGATTAAAGCATATCAACATTACAGTGGTACCTCTGGTTACGAACTTAATTCATTCCAGAGGTCCATTCTTAAGCCGAAACCGTTCTTAACATGAGGCGTGTTTTAGCTAATGGGGCCTCCTGCTGCTGCTGCACCGCCAGCGCGCGACCTCCGCTCGCATCCTGGTGCAAAGTTCGCAACTAGGGGCATGTACTTCCAGGTTAGTGGAGCTCGTTAACTGAAGCATTCGTAAGGAGGACGGTATGTAACACGAGGTTCCACCGTACACATATCTGGAAAGGCTTGCCTAATCAAAAACGTTTTAGCAGGCATTCCAAAAGAGCACAGTGAAGGTACCCACCAGATGTCAATAGACAGGGAGTTCCAACTTTCTGGGTGCTGGGAAATGATAGCAATTACCATGGCTAACCTTTGCTCACCCCCCACCAAACCTTTTTGTAGCTACTGAATGCTTGACTAAGGTGGGCTTTGGGCATGATCTAGAAAGGCTCCCTTTCTGTTCTCGTGAGGAATAAATGGACCAGGTGCTGCCACCGCTCCTTACGCCAGCCCAGCATCTACTGCCTGAGGAGGCTGCCTTCTCTGCCTATTGGCAGGACCGGCCTTGAAATGGGCTGCGGTTCTATGTTTGACTTTCGCTGTCCAGCAAACGCAGCCAGGCCGATTCTCTTTTGCTGCTCGCCAAAAGTTGTTCAGCAGTGGCAGGACTTACTTAGTATGTTTTCCATTACTGAAGAAAGTCGTGGAGACAAACTGGTTGGATCTGTTGTAAATTAAATCATTCTCTTTTTTTAAAGGAATGGCAAAGTCCGAGACATCCTCCCTCTTTCCTAAAACAAAACTACTAGAGATGGGAAATGACTTACTGTCTGGACCGCGTTTGATCAGAGGGTTGTACAGTTTCTCTCCTGGCTTGATCTTGCTGACTGATTGCTTTAGAACTCGCTCGCCTCAGGGAGAGAAAAGTCAGGAGAAAAACATAAGCAAATGAGCTGGAGAAAATAACATATTGAAGTGATAACAGTAGCATAAATTCTACTATACCCAGCTATTAGTTTCTAGAGAATACATACTGGGAGTCCTCAATACTCCTTGTGATGCTGGAATTTTGTAAATGCATGTCCACTTCAATTCCTGATGTGTAGAGACACTGTGGTTACTGAGTGTAGGAATGGGTGAACCTTTCAAATTTTGGCTTCTCGTTTTTTCCAGCCTTAAGTTCAGGTTTCTACATTTCCACAAAAGTTTGCAATATTTTGTTTCATGTCCTGATGAAAATTCACCAGTATTTTAATACCAATCTCTCCTAATGTACATATTTGTAGGTGCAGTCTCTCCTTATATACACATTTTTGCAAAGCAGTGTTCCCTAGTATAATACCTAGGGCTCAGCCTGGATAGCTCAGTTGGTTAGAGGGTGGTGCTGATAATGCCATGGTTGCAGGTTTGATTCCCGTATTGGAGAGCTTTATATTCCTGCATTGCAGGTGGACTAGATGATCCACGGGGTCCCTTCCAACTCTACAATGCTACGATTTTAGTATGGTTTTTCTGCTCACTATAATATATACATTATGTGCACACCCTGCCCTAGCATGTGCACATTTGTACACATTCTGCGGCTGGAGAATTACACTGCAAAACTGGGAGAAGCGCAAATTTTGGTTCACGGATTGTTTCAGAAAGTTCATACAGGTTTCCCTTGAAATGCAACCTGAATAAAATTTCTTTCCAGCCCTACTAAGGATCCCTTGTACATGTCCATAGGTTCACATATTCCAAAGCATCCTAAATAGGTTCTGGGACTCAGCCCTGCCTCAAACAGAGCCTTAGTTAGAGCCAAAAAGAGCCAGAGGCAAATCCCTTAATATAATGGCATCAGTGCACAGGCTTCTTTATAGAGAACATGGAAAGGGGTTTTTTTTGGGGGGGGGATCCCTGCCTGAAAGTGCTCACTGTCTCGGATCTCAATTTTTAGTTGCCCATGTTACTCTCTAAACAGAAGGGGGGGAAACAGGATATGGGGGAAATGGAGAGACATATTTGACCCGCTAGACCAGGGGTCAGCAGGGTTTATCTTGCCTGGGCCGGATCAGTCCCATGGAGATCCCTCCGTGGGCCGGATTGTGCATGTGTGCGAGTGATTTTTGGCATCTGTGCGTGAGCAGACACAATTTTCAGCGCGGTGGAAGTGAGTCCCCGCGCTGCACTGCATAGGTTTAGCCCAGCGCGCAAGCGCGCAGCTTAGTTTGGGGACAGCTTGTGGGCTGGTCAAACGATCTCCGCAGGCCACTTCTGGCCCATGGGCCCTAGGTTGCTGACCCCTGCTCTAGATTCAACTAGCCATTTAGATTCAACTTAACATTTAAACGTTTTTCTATTCTGTTCTAACCAAAAGTGGCTTATGACACAAAACAGCGGAAGTACAGTGGTACCTTGGAAGTCGAATGGCTTGGCTCCCGGGCAAATTGGCTCCCGAATGCCACAAACCTGGAAGTGAGTGTTCCTGTTTGCGAATGTTTTTTGGAAGCCGAACGTCCGATGTGGCTTCCGCTTGACTGCAGGAAGCTCCTGTGGTCAATCGGAAGCCACGCCTTGGTTTTCGAACCATTCCAGGAGTCGAACAGACTCCTGGAAAGGATTACGTTTGAGAACCAAGGTACCACTGTACGATCTAAGGTATTAAAATGACATGTTCGATATTGCCATGTCGATAATATATTCCAGCTGCTGCTCCTCTTCCTGTCCTCCACACAGCAGAGTCTCTGAGATGCCAACCCAGATTCTTCAAAGGACCACCCCAAAGTGCTGTCCTCCCATGACCTCAACCCAGAGGCAGTACCTGCCCCACCCCCCAGGCACCAAGACTTCACATTTGTGGTGTTCTTCTGACCCTTCTGGGCCCTACCTGGCCTGCAAAGGTGACACTCTGCAGGTGTCAGGGTGGAAAGATTGCCCCATCCCCTGCCCCAATTCTGCTGCTATCTCTGTTGGTAGAAGCCTTATTGGCCACAGTGCTGGGCAGCCTCACAGCTGTAATAACAGCTGCCAAGTAGAGCTCTCTGCATCCACACACACACCCAATAGATGTGCGTGCAAAGGAGAGGCGAGGGGGTGCATGTGAGCATTTGGCAACGTGATGCAAGAACAAAATTGTATAGTCTGCTGCAGACCTTTTCCCAATTTTTGTGTTCTATACAAGACATTAGGCATTAAGGGGAGGAAGGGAAACAACTCCCAGACTCTAAAAGGAAGCCACATGACGATTCGAATGTAAATGAAAAATCCAGAAAGTTAAGAGAGGAAATGACTGGCTGATACAACCTCCCTTTGTGGTTCTGTCGGCTCGGCTTACTTGTCGCTGCACAGACTTGGCTGAAGCTAAACTCCTCTTCTAATTCCTTCCTGTGGAGGTAGAGCATGGCTTGTTGGCCAAGTCCCCGGCACTGCTTGCCCTTGACTGCAAGGAAGGAAGTGATCCCGTTGCCAGCACTGAAGAAAGGACTTCGGAGCAGTGTGGTGTAGTGGTTAGGGTCATGGGACTTGAGAGACCAGAGGCCAAACCCTCCATCAGCCTCAAAGCTTGCTGAGTGACCTTAGGCCAGCCACTTTCTCTTCTCTTTGCCTCGCCTACCTCATAGGGTTCTTGGGAGGATAAAATGGAGAAGGAGGATAACCACCTTGAGCTCCTTAGAGGAAAGGTGAGGTAAAAATGTGATTTGAAAATAATATCATAGATGACCTATTTACTGAGTGTTCACCCTGATTTGATTACACATTAGGTTTTCTTGATTACTCAGAGGGTTACACAATAGCGTGAAATGCATCTCACACAATTATTATTATCATTATTTATTAGATTTAGATACCATCCTTCATCACAAGATCTTAGCGTGGTTCACAAGATTAAAAGTACATGGTAAAAGCACAATTAATAGTTAAAACAAAGACAACAAAATAATACTCCCCTCCCACGAACACGTTTAAAAGGCTGATTTTAATCAGCCAAAGGCCTGGTTGAACAGATATACAGTGGTACCTTGGGTTAAGTACTTAATTCGTTCCGGAGGTCTGTATTTAACCTGAAACTGTTCTTAACCTGAAGCACCACTTTAGCTAATGGGGCCTCCTGCTGCTGCCGCACCGCCGGAGCACAATTTCTGTTCTCATCCTGAAGAAAAGTTCTTAACCTGAAGCACTATTTCTGGGTTAGCGGAGTCTGCAACCTGAAGCGTATGTAACCTGAAGCGTATGTAACCCGAGGTACCACTGTATAATGAAGGCACCAGATGAATACACTGTCCTTGCATAGCAATGAACCTGAAGTCCCACCTGCATGTTTAACAGTCATGTCTTGTCCCAAAGTGTTCTGGGAGCTGTAGTGTGTTAAGGGTGCTGGGAGTTGTTAAGAGACACCCCCTATTCCTCTCACAGAGCCACAATTCCCAGAGTTCGCTGGGAAGAGGGAGTGCTAAAAACCACTCTGGGAATTGTAGCCGCCAGCACCCTGTACAAACTGCAACTCCCAGGATTCTTTTGGGAAAGCCACGGCAGTTTAAAGTGCTGTCAACACACAATGTAGATGGGACCTCTGGTTCATTGCTATGCGGGGGGCAGCGCCTCTGTGCGAGATGCGTTTTCAGAAGAACAAATGTTCGCGGTGCCTGCCGTTGGTGTAGTGGTTCATTTTATGGCAGCCGACCCAGCCTGTGGGGCAAGAGAGCAGCTGGTTTGGGGATTGGAAACAAAAGGTTTTGTGTCTGTTCCCTGTCAAATTTGGTTTCCACTTGAGTGTGCCAAGCGGCAGCTGTCTGCGCAGGCTGTCGAGCAGAACCTCTTGCAGAGTTGAAACCACGACAAACCCGCCTCCCGCCCCCACTTGAATGCATCCTCCGCTGAGGAAGGCAAGCAAGGTTGTTGGGGCAGGCAGGGGAGGCCAGAAATTCAGCCCACAGAGAAGCAATCGTCCCATCCTATTCCCAGCACAACTCCATCAAGGCCGGTCCTACTGTTAGGCAAAGTGAAGCAACTGCCTTAGGCCGCAGATCTGAGGGTGGAGGCAGCTTTCCTAACCCACCCACCACAGCCATTCCCAAGGGGAAGGCAGGTGTGTGTAAGCAAAAGACAAGCAAATCTGTCCATTTGGGTTTCTCACATTCTAATCCCCCCCCCCCCCCAGTCTTGAGTTCCGTTCTCCCCACATCAGTTTTTTGGTTGGGGGGATTTAAGCCCTCGTGGGTAAGTCACAGGGATGTCAACTTGAATAAAATTTTGAGGGGGGAGGCAGGTAAGCCCCACCCTGAATAATCAATCACAAGACACACACACCATTTGAATGGCCCCCACAAATATTATATGGGGTGGTGAAGGGACCTTGGCTCCTATGATCTCCCAGCCTAACCTACCTCACAGGGTTGCTGTGAGATAAAAATGGAGACGACGAGAACCATGTATGCTTGAGCTCCTTAGGTGGCATATAAATGCGACAAGTAAGCATGTAAATAAATAAAGTATAAAGAAATTGAATGTGAAAATAATTTAATAGTGTCCCCCCTTACATTTAGGCTGTGCATACACAATACATTTAAAGTCCCCCCTCAAAGAACCCCAGGAACTGTAATTTGCTAAGGGTACTGGGAATTATAGATCCATGAGGGGCAAACTACACTTCCCAGGATTCATTGGGGGGGATTTAAATACATGTTGAGGTGGCCAAGGAGTACCTTTTATTGGTCTGCACTCCACAGCCTTCCCAGGTGTTTCCTGAAAATCCCATGGCATCCTGGGCTGGGAATTCCTACTCCCTGCTGGGCACCTCTTTTTATTTTCAAGTAACACATTTACTTTTTCACTTTTGAAGAAATCCCTGCAGAATTTTATTTTAAGGTACAAGGAATGACTTTCCTTAAAAGCAAGGTCTGCAAGCACACCGATCTCTGGCCTTGGCAAACAAATCTCCCTGGCCTCCTGTGCAACAGTTTGCCCCCTGAGGCAACTCCTCCATTGGGGCTTTTTCAGATCAAGAAGCAGAGGCAGCCAGGGAGGCTGCAAAGTGTGAGGGAAATGTTTACTGGGAAGAATAACACATGCCATCCTTGGCCACCTGCAGGGCCAGGCCACTTTGCCACTTGAGGCAAAACAGAAAATGGCACCTCTGCCGCTGCTGCTTCCTCCCTCCACCCCCTGCCGCACTTCCATTGCTGCCTTAGGCAAGTGGAGATGGCCAGGGGAAGCCCTGGCATGTTGAAGGAGGTGGGGCAGATACAGGAAGGAGCAAGCAGGGTAGCAGCAAAGGAGGCAGAGAGCGGCATGCTCCTTGGGGGCTGGATCTGCCACAACTCCCAGCCGTCCCCAGCCTGCTACTGAGGTGACTGCCTCATGGGCAGGTCAGCCTGGTCACCTGGAAACATTAAGGTAAGCTCTATACTTCACAGCCACCAAAGTTATAAAGGAATCCTCAAATGCCCTGCAAATGAGATGCAAAAAAACAGAAGCATTGTTCCTTCAGGAAATTAGAGAGCAAGTTTTGGCCCAGCACAATTCTTGGTGGACCTTTAGTCTGACCCAACAGAGCTTTTTTCTGATGGTCCTTCCAGGGCATGCAAATGCTGCATGAAGAAGACCATTCTTAGACCTGGATAGCTAAAACAAAACAAAATAATAAAAATTTCATCTTTGATGCTCACCGAAAATGCCTGCCACTCCGAGAAGGATGAAGGAAGCCAGGAGGCATCGCTGTGTTGCAGCCATCCTCCAGGGACAGAACTGGTTCCTCGTGGGGATCTGAGTCCCAGTCAGATTGGATGCATTCAGGTGGTGCCCCTCTGGTCTGAGTAGATGTTTAATCTTCCTGCATGGAACAACTGGTGGGAAAGGAGGACATGTCTATCAACAGGAGCCTGACCTTGAGAGTCTTGAGACTTGGCAGGGATCTGCTTGGCCACTGAAAAAACAGGAGGCTGGACTAGATGGGCCATTGGCCCAATCCAACAGGCCCTTCTTACATTCTGACAAAGTTAATAGATGTGATTAATATGGGTAAATTCATCTCAGTGGGTCTGCTCTGATTAGAATTTAGTTGGATACAGCTGTGATGGGTAAAAGCCCCGGAAAGCGTGGGATGAATGGAAGGATTAACGGGAAGACGTATAAACACTCCACCCACAAATAAGGGTGAACGGAGGGTGATTGCCACACGTCATATAACCGCACTCCCCAAAAAACAAATTAGAGTGAAAGCTCAATAAAGACCAAAGTCTAACCTCCATGTAAGCAAATCTGGATGAATGCTCAATAAACAGGGCTTCTAATGGAGCACCCGGAAAAAAACCACCCATGCCCTCTTAGGCTGTTTTCTCGGGACAGTGACGTCATCACCAGAGAGGGTCTGTTCCCCGAGCATCTTGGCCAGGGAGGACGCAGCAGACTGCACTTTTGGGAAGCTGGCTCTCCCTGCTCTAACTTATTGGAAAATCGAGTGGATGTTTCCCCTCTCCGCCCCCCGCCCTGAAACTCCTGGCATAACTTCTCTAGTATAGCAAGAGGGAAGCATGTAGCAGAGACAGTATTCATATCTGTCTATCCACTTAAGCTTCCACACTAAATCTGTTCTGCAGATGATGGCTTCTTGCAATCTCATTGGAGGCCCCCTTTTAAAAGGATTAAACGCCCCCAGAACTGAAATGATTCAAGAATGCTGAAATAACGGAGCTTGGCCACGGCATATCCATCCTGTAACACAATCCTCCCTCCTGAGATTGGAACATCCTCCGAGACATATGCTAAGGAAAAGAAATATCCTTGTTATAGCCAGTTTCGCTCGCAAATCAGATAGGAATGTAGCCAGAAATGATGAGGAAGTGTAAACCCTTTCCCCAGAGCCCTCAGACACAGATGTGTACATGCACATGCTACATGTTTTGATTTGCACTGAGAGAATATACAAATTATTTTACAAGTTTCTAGTCCTGTTGGTGTTAGGATTTTTTTACAAAAATAAAATGTCTGTTAAACGGTAAAGGGACCCCTGACCATTAGGTCCAGTCGTGGCAGACTCTGGGGTTGCGGCGCTCATCTCGCTTTATTGGCCAAGGGAGCTGGCGTACAACTTCCGGGTCATGTGGCCAGCATGACTAAGCCGCTTCTGGCGAACCAGAGCAGCACATGGAAACGCCATTTACCTTCCTGCTGGAGCGGTATCTATTTATCTACTTGCACTTTGATGTGCTTTCGAACTGCTAAATTGGCAGGAGCAGGGACCCAGCAACGGGAGCTCACCCCGTCGCGGGGATTTGAACTGCTGACCTTCTGATCATCAAGCCCTAGGCTCTGTGGTTTAATCCATAGTGCCACCCACGTCCCTAAAATGTCTGTTACTAAGTACTGAATCCTCTTCCACCCAAACAAAATAGAATATGAGATTGTCCAAGCAGCTAGGCAAGGAAGGAGTCTAGCAGCAACTGAATTCCTAACCCCCAGCCATTGAGATTCCTACTGAAACTCCACTGTGGAGAGTTTCACTAGGCACTGCCCTCATGTCTTCAAGCCTATCATGATGTTCACAAGGTCTAGAAACTTTGATATTTTAAAACTGATGTTATAAGGAGTTTTAATACTGTGTCTAATGCTATGTCAGGAGTTGTGTGCATTTGCAGGGAATCCCTATGCAGAATGCAAACCGTCCTGGTAGAATCCTTGCAGCAGGCAACACATTAAGATTAGGGTTGTAATAAAACCTTGCTCAAATCCAACCTTTGGTCAGGTTTTCAAAAATTCAAATCCAAAGTTAGAAATACGTTTTAGGGGCACTTTGGAAAATGCTTCTTGCCATTTGTTTATTTATCTGTTTAAAAGATCTCTATCTCACTCTTCATTAAAATAATCCCAGAGCAATGTGCAATATAATCAAAAGTATATAAACCAGCGAAACGTTTAAAAATCGTTTTCTGACCTGGTGCCCCAACCAACATTATAAGGCAAAACATTTGGAGGAGTCCAGGTTGGAGACAGCTGAGTTAAAGCATCCTTACCAACGCAAGTCACAAAAGACCTCAGCCATAAAACTGTCCCAAAGGAAACGGAACATTACAAACTTATTGATGTTCTTCATTCTTGTAAATAAGCTTAACTTTCCAGCATCGCCATGTGGTTAGGGCTGGGTGAATGTATCAATTTCACCTTTTTCTCAGTTTCTCATTTTCTTGATTTTAAGTACAGTTCTGCACATTTCCACGTTAGTTTGTGATTAATGGGGGGGAAAAGGTTCTCATGAAATTCATCAGTGTTTTTGCAAAGCAATTTTCTCTGACATACTGCATTGTTGTATGTTATTTTCACTAGCGCAATTATATGCACACTTTACCTAAGTCTACGTATTTTTGTACACATTACTTGGCTAGAGGACAACATTGCAAATTTCAGAGAAGTGCAAATTTCGAAGGATGCCCGTGTTTACATTCTCGTATTGTTTCGGAAAGAGTGAATCAGATAGGTTTGACAAGCATAAATTTGAATTTCTCCCCCAAATCCCTACATACGTCACCCTGTGTTTTTTAGAAATCTTGAAATAGAACATCATATATAATTGGGAACGCTTCCAGACAGCCTAAGCATTCATCTTGATTTGTTTGCACTAAGTTTGTGGGTAGGTTATAATATGACTTTGGGTCAAGCAATTGTCATCCCATACATCCAATGCATTTCAGCATCACTTTGGGGGCACAGCAGGTTTTGTTACGCAAGAGCTCTGGATCAGCTTTAACTGCAACCACCCGAATTTGCTGGTATGTGATTAAATCTCACCCGAAAATAGTGACAGCCTGGAAGGGCCTTGTTTTGTTGCAAACAGATGAAATGGAGGAGAATATGCTATTGCAATTGCCTCCCACACATCTCCTTCAGATCCCTCTGAAGTAAATATGTTTGTGGGGGAATCCATCTGAAGCCTAAAGAAGGTCTGTCCAAGATGTAAACAAAACAGAGTTTAGACGGTTGAATGAAAAAATTCTTTCTTTCTTTCTTTCTTTCTTTCTTTCTTTCTTTCTTTCTTTCTTTCTTTCTTTCTTTCTTTCTAAAACTCTTGTTCACATTTGCCAATACATTTCATTTTAATGCAATTAAATAAAGCCTGAACTTTTTTTGGTTGTTTTTTTTTGCAGGGGGGGTGGGAATCATCCATTCCAAGCAAAGCAAAAGGACTTCATATCAGAGACTTAGGCACATCCATCCATTTCTCCGCCAGATGAGAAGCTCTTCATGCTGCCTGGATCACGGCAGTGGCTCTTTATTGAACATCTTTGAAAATTAACACTCCCCTCCTTTTTTCAAATTCTGAATGTTGAGTGATAGCTGGAGAAAAATCGGGAGGAATTTATCCAAGTCCTGAATTCTCTGACCTGATGGTGTGAATAAATTAGGGACAGCCTGTCCTAAATCAGAGGTTCTGTCCTGGCTGGTGTGGTCCCTTCAACTTTCCCAGTCATTGCATCGTGATGAACCTGCCTTGCAAATCCACTGTTTTCACACTGCAGAACAATTTGTCCTCTGCTCCTCTGACACAACTGCCTCTTATAAGCTTCTAACTTGCTACTTAACCAAGCATTCAACAGTTCCATGGTTAAAAACAACAACACATTTTATGTGTTTAGGATATATATAACCCATTCTTAAAGAAACCTATCAAGATAAATTAAAGCACAGTCTAAATCAAGCAAGCAGCAATAAAATTTTTGTTCCTACCCCTGCCTCTATTTCTTCATGTTGTATGTAAGTGGTTTTTGCATATAACAGCATATAAAGTCAACCCCACACCATTTTTAAAAATGGACTTAATGATGGAGAAGCTCAGATTTAGTTCTGCCTAGTCAAGCTCTAAGAAGTTTGAGATGCTAAGAGAAATAAGTGTTGCAGCTTACCCCAGGCTCCCAGTTCTTTGCGCCTTCTGGACTCCTGTCTAAATACATCCGCTCTGAGTGTTTTCCAACTGCTGGGGTCTCTTATATAGCCTTGTGTAGAGCTTAGGGGGTGGCATTGAGCCACACAGATGGAAAACCTGCTCTGACAGCAAGGAAACCAGAGACTTTTAAAATCCCTTTAAAGGAGGAGATGCAAACTTTTTCTGGACGATCAGAAAAAAATGTAACGGCCAGCAGGCTAAGTGGCAGTGCTCTGGAACACACTCATGTATTGAATAACTTGTAAAATCACCTTATTCTGAGGTCCTAGTTCTGAACCACTGGGATCAGTGGGGCCAGCTGCAAAGGGTGGTACGTTTGGGCATTTGCTGGGGCCCCCAAGCCCATCGCCCCAATGGTGCTGCCCTCAAGTCTTATGGAGCACCCCAAAATGTCAGCATCAACATGAGACAGTTGGGTTTGCACACCCTCTTTCATTCAGGTCATTTCCCCCCACCCACAGATGGAAAATGCACCCCAAAAGTCTGCACCACATTTTGCATTCGTGGCAGAGATTTAGCCTGCAGTCAAATGTTTTATAAAAATTAGATTAGATTAGATTAGATTAGATAAATTTATTGTCATTGTCCGTATATACACAGTATACACAACAACGAAAATCAAACACCCACCCAAATCAAATCAAACACCCACCCAAAGACCGGGTTCACATATACATTTGCACGTATCTCCGACTCTCTCATCCTATTCAGACATAATCTATAAAACATAACATAATCCAGAATATAACATGACCTATTAAGGCATAACATAACCTAAAACCTAAAACATAACCTAAAACCTATCTCATTCCTTCCTACTCTCTGCTTGCTAAACCTTGCAACTGGCCCTGAGATCATTATTTAGAAATCTCTCTGTTCAACTGCAAAGCTTTTCTGTTTGTTTGTTTGTTTCTATTCTATTCTATTCTATTCTATTCTATTCTATTCTATTCTATTCTATTCTATTCTATTCTATTCTTGAATAGCTCAGAGTTAAGCATCCAGGACTTCTGTTTCTCTTTTCCTGCATATTCTATCACCTGTACATGTTTGCAAAAAATATTTTCTTTTTCTTTTTTTTAAATAGTATTTATTAAGGTTTTAAGTTTACAAAAAGGCAAAAGGAAAAACACCAAATTAAACAATAGCAAAACAACACATCACAATAAAAAAAACAGAAAAATAGAAACAATTTTAAAAAAAAAACCAAATCGAGCCTTCTCATGACTTATCTTTCATTTGCTTGTTTCCCTGACCTCCTCACACCTCCCTTTTTTGTATTCTAAGTCAATTATCCATTTCAGCAAATCCTTTCCCTCTCTTCAAAATTTTTATCCTGAAAATTTATCTTGATCTTAATATAAGTTTACTTTCCCTCTTTTCACCAATTAACAGTCTATTTTCCTTAAATCTTTGATACATTTTTGCTAAAATCACCTAGATTCATTCCAACATCATTCCAACATTCATTAATTTTACAATGTTTCTGTAAATAGTCTTTAAATTTCTTCCAATCTTCCTCCGCCGACTCTTCTCCCTGGTCTCGGATTCTGCCAGTCATTTCCGCCGGTCTACCCACTCTGGAAGAATGGCAGATGAAGGTGATAGACTATATGGAACTGGCAAAAATTATTTTCATCAGGATCACTCCTAGGAATGGGTAAGGAATTTATTCAGGCAACTTTTCACAGCAATCCAGTACTCCCAAAGCTGCCTACGTTAGTTGTGTTCATTCATTTTAATAGGTCTATTTTGAGTAGGATTAGAATTGGGTACAACCTTTTCTGTGCACAGAAAATGCATATTTTATGAATGAATGCACTGGAAAGCATCAAAACATTTCTTTTCTACATTTTGAGCATGTATTTTCTGCAAAAGTGCACACAAAGTGCATACTATTCAAATGTGGGCTTTCCACTAGCCATTGTTTTCCCCCAGGTTGCTGGCATCCGTCTGTCTTGAGAGACAATGGAGTGTGCTACTGGGGGTGAAGCCAAACGACTGTACAGTGGTACCTTGGGTTAAGAACTTAATTTGTTCCAGAGGTCCGTTCTTAACCTGAAACTGTTCTTAACCTGAAGCACCACTTTAGCTAATGGGGCCTCTTGCTGCCCCCGCGCTGCCGGAGCACAATTTCTGTTCTCATCCTGAAGCAAAGTTCTTAACCCGAGGTACTATTTCTGGGTTAGTGGAGTCTGTAACCTGAAGCATCTGTAACCTGAGGTACCACTGTATTAGCAGCACCAAAGCCCGAGCCGTGTATATGGAGGCCCTGGGTTGCCCAGAGGACATGACCCCCCTCTCGGCCTTGCTGGTGTGGTCCAAAGGAAAGCAGAGCAATATGTTCAGCACCAGCTTGTCTGCAGGAGTTGCCAGAAGGAGGCAAACAAGGCACCAGCCAAACGTCTTAGGGACTCTACTCCAGATTTGTGTAGGGTTTACTCCTTAGACTTTTCTTCTCCTGAAGATATCCCACAAGGCAGTGGAGATTTAGAACCAGAGTTCTTCTTCTCCTAGATGGGCTACCTTTCCAGGCTGACAAGCCCCATTTGCCCCTCACTTCCATCTACAGCAGGGGTAGTCAACCTTTTTATACCTACCACCCACTAATGCATCTTTCTTGATGGTAAATTTCCTTACCGCCCACCGGTGCTTGATTTAAGGAGGATTCAGCTTGTGCCATAGAACCCCCTACCGCCCACCTAGAATCCTGAAACGCCCACTAGTGGGCGGTAGGGACCAGGTGGACAACCCCCGATCTATAGCAAGTGCCGAAACTGCCTTCTTGACCATTGGACCCACTATTGGTCTTGTCTACTCAGTCTGCCAGAGCTTGTCTTCACATGCATGGGAAGTCCCTAACTCACTGAGGATTTGAGACCCATCAGCTACCCTCACCTAATTTAGCTGGCCAGTTGAAGCCATTCCCAGGGCGTGGCCGCTGTCGCATGCTGCCAGCTTCTAGGATAAACAAACAAGACGTAACCAGCTGTGTTCTTAGAGAAATAAGGTATACAGTGGTACCTCTGGTTACATACTTAATTCGTTCCAGAGGTCCGTTCTTAACCTGAAACTGTTCTTAACCTGAAGCACCACTTTAGCTAATGGGGCCTCCCGCTGCTGCCGCGCCGCCGGAGCACGATTGCTGTTCTCATCCTGAAGCAAAGTTCTTAACCTGAGGTACTATTTCTGGGTTAGCAGAGTCTGTAACCTGAAGCGTCTGTAACCTGAAGCGTATGTAACCCGAAGTACCACTGTACTATTCATTGTATCAAATTTCAACAGAAATAGCTCATAAAGTTCAACAAATGAACAAAGCAGAAGATCCAGTGGATCAAATCATTCTCTAGTCAGTTCATGCATAAGGTCCATCCATGTAATACTGTCCTTTCCATTTGATACAATGATAGTATACCTTATTTATCTAAGAACACAGCCGGTTATGTCTCGTGTGTTTATTGAGGATGCTTTACGTGACCACAGGTTTGTTTGTTGTTGTTTTACCAGCTTCTAGGAGCCACAGGTGAGAGCCGAGTGCTGGGTGAAGACCAAAGGTAGACAAACGACCCCAGAAAGAGCATGACGTGTCCCCCACCAGAGTTACTACCCCTAACACCCCCCTCCCAGATTTTCCAGGTACGCATCTGAATTTGAGCAGAAGGTTGAAAACAGGAGTTTGGAAGGCTTGTAGGATTCAGGGCTACCCCTGTCTAGGGCCTTCCCAGCTCTGCTGTGCGATGGGGCCAAGGGAAAGAGAGAGAAATGTTTGCAAAGTTGTCACTGAAATAAATAACCGGCCTCTGATTGCACTGGGTTCAATTTATGTTTGCACAGTAAAAGAACAAAAACAGATGAGATCACTAAAGGTTACTGCAATAACATAAAAGGTGGCGGGGGGAGATTGTTTTTGCCTCCTTTGCATTACAGTGGACTCTTGTTGCCGGAGAGCAGTTTGTTTACTGGCCCATGCACAGGAAATTACAAGAAGACAAATGTATTTTATACAACTGTCTAACTAAAAAGTGCCTCTAAGCAATAGCAAAGGCAGATGTGTTCTGCTCAGGCTCTGCGTCTCAAACATTTTGAATTCCACTAAAGAATGGGCAGATCTGTCAATTTCAGTTTCTGTCTCAGGTCATACCCACACCAGACATTTAAAGCACATTTAAGGCACATGGGGAACACCATCAGAGAGCACTTACAAACTATAGCTTCCAGGATTCTTTGGGGATGAATGTGCATTCACTGTTTGGTGTGAATATGGCCCACAATTCTCTTCTTAAGTTCAGTTATCCACATTTCCAGATACGTTTGTGGTTGTTTTCTTTTTAAGTCTTTGTGAAAGTTTATCAGAATTGTGATTTTTTTCCTTTAATACCCATATATTGGTATGCATTTTTTACTGATAAACACATTTTTGCAAAGCACTTTCCCCTAATATGTTTTTATGCTTATTTCATTATTATTATTATTATTTTCATTTTTAGGCACACGTCACTCTGGCATATGCATTTTTATACAGTGGTACCTCGGGTTAAGTACTTAATTCGTTCCGTAGGTCTGTTCTTAACCTGAAACTGTTCTTAACCTGAAGCACCACTTTAGCTAATGGGGCCTCCTGCTGCTGCTGCCACCATGCTGCCGGAGCACAATTTCTGTTCTCATCCTGAAGCAAAGTTCTTAACCTGAAGCACTATTTCTGGGTTAGCTGAGTCTGTAACCTCTAGCATACGTAACCTGAAGTGTATGTAACCTGAGGTACCACTGTACACATTATTTGGCTGGAGGAGTGTATTGCAAAAGTTAAGAAGTGTGGATTTCAAAAAGGATGGCTGTGTTTTGATAAAATGTTACCTTTCAACAAAAAGGCAGAATTTGTGTTTGTTACACTGCCCATATTTTGCCTCTGGTCCCACCCATCACCAGTGGGTGGCCCTCAGAAGGCTGTCAAGGAAGGAATGTGGCCCTCAAACTGGAAAAGGTTCTGCAACTGTCCTGGACACTTTTCATCTCCAGATCCCGAAATGCTCCACCTGTGGCTTCCTGTGTTTTAAATCCATGTTAAGGCCAGAGCCACAGAAGCCAGCTGTGACAGGCTTGTTTCCTACCCATTTGGCTGGTATATTCATCTTGCTTCTTCTCTCTCTCTTTTTTGGTCCACATGAAATAATAGGTTGCGCCAATGGGGCTGCAACCTGAACATAAACAGTTCTGTCATGCGGAAGTGCGCATGACGAGCTCTTGGCCCTGCAAAGAGAACATTTCTTCCCGAGCAAAATTGAATTAAGGCTGCTTTGCTCGGCTATGGAAGGCGCCCAGGCTGTTGTTGCATGTGAGGGGCGCAGAGATTATTAGCGAAATGAAATCTGATTACTTGAGGAGTGCCGTGTGCCAGAAGGTCCCAGGTTTTGACACACCCGATCCAAAACCAGCCTGTGGCTGATTTTCTGCTTTGGAAGAGGTGGCAGCGTGAGTCACACCATGGTCAGAAAGGATGGCTCCTCCTTCTCTGGCCAGGATACAGAGATGGGGCTGTGGGCGCCTAAGCATCATGGAGAGCCAGGTCCTGCTGTGTTCGGGGAAGGGTTGTAGCTCAGCGGCAGAGCATCTGCTGTGTGCGCAGAAGGTCTCTGGTTCAATCCCCAATGGCATCCGCAAGGAGGGCTGGGAAGACCCCCTGCCTGAAATCATGGAGAGCCACTGTCAGTCACTGTAGGAAAACAGGAAGCTGCCTTACACTGAATCAGACAATTGGCCCGTATATCTCAATATTGTCTATACTGACTCAGTCTCTTTCCCAGCCATTTCTGGAGATACCATTGGGGATCGAACTTGTGACCTTTAGCATATGAAACAGGCGCTCTGCCACTGAGCTACAGCCACATCCTAGAACCACTGCCGCTGACAGGAGCAAGCCAACAGCAACCACACCTTTCAAGCTGGAGTTAACCGTTAGCAAAAACACAATTTGCACAGACTTGATGGAGTGTTTAGCCTAATGAGCACAGCAGCTCATCCTCAGTAAGCCTTGCCCCATGGATCAGTTGCTGAGTCTGAAAGTCCCCACCTCCCCACAGTTCCTGCCTCTCCAGGGTTTTCCCCAAGCAATCGGAGACTACACCTGCATGAAGCCAACCTCTCTTCCACTCTTTTCATGCCTCTTCTGGTTCTGGGAAACAATTGGGAAGGGGAACTTTTCACAGCAGGAGGGAGAGACACCTGTGACTCTTCATCAGCTTGATTCATATCTGCCTCTTGGCCTCTCTCCTCCCATGCAGTGAATGAAAGGAAAACTAGCCCCAGAGTTAATTCTGGAGCTGTTGTCCTGCAGGTGTATAAAGTCCTGCATAGCACTTACAGGTACCTGTATGAAGAGTTGTTTGATGTTCATGAGAACACAGGATCTAGTCAAAGAAAGATGCAAATAGACCTATAGCTGGGTCTATTTTCTCCTACCTAAAACTTCAGAGTTTAAAAAGTGATTGGCATGATACTTGCAGAGATTGCACTACTCCCTCGGGGCATCATATCTGCCAAACGTCAGAGAGATTGGACAAAGGGTGTCCATTTTGAGAGGCATTTATATAAGGGGTAACCTCTAATGAACTTTCCATTAGATTTAATGGAAGGCACACTTCAGTATTTTCAATCTGAATGGCATGAAATTTGCATGCATTTTTCTCACAGCACTTCAAACCTGTCAAGTTCCCCAAAGCTCAGACAAATGGGGCCCATTTTACAGACATTGAAAAAAAATAATGCCTTTTAAATTGCTCTGAACTTGGGGGAAGATGGAAGAGGGAAATTAATTGTGCTCAGTGTCAGATCAAAGCCCTTTTTGCTTTTTTTTTTTTTTTTGCAGAGATCTCTTTGCATTCCTGATTTCAGAGTTTTCAAAATGTTTCATATCTAAGCCCCCTTTGGCTCATAGACACGGAGGTATAGCTAAAGAGATCTGGAATCAGGGAGGCAGGATGAGACTGCCGTTTGGTATTGTCACCCAGATGTTACCCACAGATAGAATCTGTAGAGTTGGAAGGGACCCATAGGGTCATCTAGTCCAACACTCTGAAATGCAAAAATCTCACCTAAAGCATTCATGGTAGATGACTATCCAACCTCTGCTTAAAAACCTCCAAGGAAGGAGAGTCCACACCTTCCGAGGGAATCTGTTCCACTGTCTCTTACCATCAGAAAGTTCTTCCTAAGGTTTAGTCAGAATCTCTTTTCTTGACATTTAAATCCATTGGTTCAGGTCCTACCCTCTGGAGCAGAAGAAAACAAGTTTGCTGCATCTTCCATGGAACAGCCCATTAGATATTTGAAGATGACTATCCTATCTCCTCTCATCTTATCCAGCCTGAACATACCCAACTTGCTCAACTGCTCCTCATCACGCTTGGCTTCCAGACCCTTTATCATCTTGAAATCCTGGAGGCACGGGGGTGGGAATTGTGTTTTCAGATTGTTGTGTGTCTGGGAGCTGACATCTGCCCGATGCATATAGCCCAGCTGGGAAACATATCAATGGATGTGAGGTTTGGTGGAGGCAGGGGATGGAAACCAGAATGTTGTATCCTCTTTTCGCTCTTCAAAGGGAGGCATCTCTCTTATCTTAAACTTTTTATTCCAAATGCAAAACAAACAACATACCACCATGTCCGCTAATGACAGCTTATTTGCAAGAGAAACCAATCAGATGTCCTACAGATGTTTTGGATTCTAACTCCCATCAGCCCTAGCCAACATAGCCAGTCATTAGGGATTAGGGATGTCTGTTTGGACAGCTAACCACCCATAATTTAGTGACCCCCTTAAACGGGTTGTTAACTTTGGCTGTTGGGAAAGCCCTCTTTGACAGCCACTGAGACTTCCTAGTAAGATGTTCCATTTGCTCAGCACTGACCCTGCTGAAAAATAATAATGTCAACAAATATTAATGCTGGTTTCACTTGCTTACTTGGTCCTGCTTGTTTTGAAACATCTTTTACATACAAAAGAAGCTGCCTATGTTAAGCTCCCAGGAGAATCCCTCTCTTTTGGTCTGACTCTCTCTATTTACATTCATCTAGTTCCTTCTGCTTCTGTTGTTGTCAAGTGCACCGAGTTCTTCCTTGGAAAACTGGGTTCCCTTCCAGATGAAGTTTATCTTGAGCAAACGTCCTGATTGGCAGACCACCTTCCCCAGTACAGAAACCAAGCCAGATTTAAAGATCTCCTGCAGAGATGGCCGTTCCACAACCAGCGGATTGTCACTTGGGGACAATGCAAAGGAAACCATCTCAGTGGTGGAGTAATGACCTTGAAATACCTCTTTAAAATTGTTGTTGTTGTTTAGTCGTTTAGTCGTGTCCAGCTCTTCGTGACCCCATGGACCAGAGCATGCCAGGCACTCCTGTCTTCCACTGCCTCCTGCAGCTTGGTCAAACTCATGCTGATAGCTTCGAGAACACTGTCCAACCATCTCATCCTCTGCCGTTCCCTTCTCCTTCTGTCCTCCATCTTTCCCAACATCAGGGTCTTTTCCAGGGAGTCTTCTCTTCTCATGAGGTGGCCAAAGTATTGGAGCCTCAGCTTCAGGATCTGTCCTTCCAGTGAGCACTCAGGGCTGATTTCTTTCAGAATGGATAGGTTTGATCTTGCAGTCGATGGGACTCTCAAGAGTCTCCTCCAACACCATAATTCAAAAGCATCAATTCTTCGGCGATCAGCCTTCTTTATGGTCCAGCTCTCACTTCCATACATCACTACTGGGAAAACCATAGCTTTTACTATACGGATCTTTGTTGGCAAGGTGATGTCTCTGCTTTTTAAGATTACCACTGCCTTGGAAAGGACCCTATGTGTTTGTTCATCTTTCTTGGATTTTGACTCTTAATAGTTAACACTTCCTTTTGGACACCCAGTTTTATCTGTGCTATACTGTTTTGCTGTATTTTTATCTAGCTTTTAGGAAGCTGCATCAAATGATATCATTGTGCTTTTATTGCATTTACGCAAGCCACTTAAGAGAAATTTATTATATTAAACGGTGGTGTGGTCGTTTTTAAAAACGTAAATAAATTTGTCTTTGCAAAATGTGCACAGAGGTTATATGATATCACCATCAAATAGTTGTTTTCCTGTATTTCTCACCATAGTTTTCCATTCGCTGTTGTTTCTGCAGACGTGTGACAGCCTGGGCATACCCCAGGGTAAGATACCCCAGGGTTGTTTTCATTCAAGGTGAATGTCTGAAAGACAGGCTTCATGACCACAGCCATCGAGTTGATTTCTGGAACACAGGGTATTTTATTTAATTTTGAAAATTCTATAATTTCTACAAGGAGACTCAAGGCAGCAAACAAATGCTAATAAAAACAGAATAAAACAGAAATTATTCTTTTTTTTAAAAAAATCAAATTTTATGATATTAAGTGGTATATAAGTTATACAAAATAAATCATGACTTTAATAACTTTCTAACAGCCCAAATGTAATGAAACAGGGGCAGCAAATTGACACACTAGCAGACTGGGTCAAGGCTACCTTGGAAAGTACTTGATTCAATCTTCTAAGTAACTCAGCTTCATTCATTTGTTATCTGAATTGTTTTTCTGGCAAGGAGCTCAGGGTGGTGTAACTTCCTTTTCAGAGCCTGCTGTGATTTCTCTTCCTTCCTTGCATCAGTCTTTTTGTAGAATCTCATGCCTGCTCAATACCAGTTGTTTTTTTTTAAATGTTGGGTGAATCACTCAGACGTCAAGTGCAGATTCCCAGCTCTCTGCAGTTAAAGCCAGGCTTGAAACAGGTGGCTTAGCAAGGAAGGGGGGTGGAGCTGAGTTGTGCCAGCCAGGAAATCATAAATCCAAGCAAACTATTTTGCCTATTGGAAATCTGGTTTTTTGACAGCGAAAGCCTGCCCTCCTCATAAAGACACATTTCACTGCTGGGAATCCAGTGAGAAAATGTGGGCAACTTGTCTCAAGGCAAGAAACCTGAGTACAAATGAGAAAGCTCCAAACCCATGTTTTACAAATGGATAAGCTCGCACACCTTTAAAATGGGGGTTTGAGTTTACACTGCACCTTGTTCACCACAACTCAGGTTAGTAAGGACTGGCGCTTTGTAGGGTGCTGGAAAATTTAGATATGCATGATCCCTACTAGGCCCCCTCACAGCCATGCCCCCTTCTAAGATTTAATAACAATAACAATGTATGCAACAATCAGTGCTAATCTCCATGTGTTGCCTTTTCACTTCATCTATTTGGAGATTTGCATTGATTTGCACTGATTGTTGCAATGCATTTTTACATGGGCAAATGATTTTCAGTGCTGCAGGATCTTCTTCCAGAATGACTTCTGTTGTGTTTTCCTTCAAGTTCCTTTGTACATAATAAAACTTGTGCACCATTCCCTTGAAACTGAAGCACCTTGTGTTTTCAGTGTTCCTGAATGCTTAGCTTTTGGAATATATGGAGCAATGCCTCCTCAGAGATCGTCCCACACTCTTTCTCCAGAATGACCCTTGGAGCCAATCCTCAGTTGCTGACGCACCTCCTTTCGCGGTGAGTGGCTCCAATCAACACAGAGGGTGAGAAGATGTCTTCTCAGTGGCTAAAAGGTTCCCCTCTCAAGCTGCTGTCAGGCAGCTTCAGGATGCTGGAGACAAGGACCCTCCTGCAAAAATAGTAATGGGCCTTTGACTCCCTGCAACCTCTATAAAACCTCTGCTGGTGCTCTATAAAACAGAACTGAGTTGGAATATAATGACATATAGTGAGATCTGCTGGATCAGGCCAATGGCCCACCTAGTCCAGCATCCTGTTAGGTAAAGGACCCTTGGACGGTTAAGTCCAGTCAACGGCGACTATGGCGTTGCGGTGCTCATCTTGCTTTCAGGCCAAGGGAGCCAGCGTTTGTCCACAGACAGCTTTCCAGGTCATGTGGCCAGCATGACTAAACTGCTTCTGGTGCAACGGAACACTGTGACGGAAGCCAAAGCACACGGAAATGCCATTTACCTTCCCGCTGCAGTGGTACCTATTTATCTACTTGCACTGGCATGCTTTCAAATTGCTAGGCTGGCAGGAGCTGGGACAGAGCAACAGGAGCTCACCCCGTGACGGGGATTCGAACCACCTTCTGATCGGCAAGCCCAAGAAGCTCAGTGGTTTAGACCACAGTGCCACCTGCATCCCTAGTTACAGCATCCTGTTATCACAACGGCCAACCAGATACCCATGGGAAGTCTGCAAGCAGAACTTGGGTGCAGCAGCTCTCTCCAAACAACTGGTATTTGGAGGCATATTGTTCTGTAGGCAACTCACTGAAAGTCAGGTGTCTCCAAAGCGTTAGCACAGGTGAGTGTGTACTTGCAAGGACTCCTCTAACCCAGAATAAGCTTGCAATGCTCTCCCTTCAGTGCTTAGGATCAGAGCGGAAAGAAGCACACCTGATGCTGCGGTCTACTGTTTTAGAGTGCAGGTGTAGCTCTGTTCAGAAATGTTCTCCATGCCTGGGCAAATCCATGGGGCAGCTGGAGCAAGGCTGCACCTCCACCTCCACCTCCTGCCCCAGTGTCAGGTTCTGTGCCAGCCCCACCCAGTGGACACCTGTGGTCCCAACTGCACAGAGCACCTATGTGGAAACAGTTGTTCATGTGTAGGTGCCCCTTGCAAGCATCTGTATTCAATGCATGAAGATGTGCCTCCAGGCAGTTACTCGTGTTGGGCTGGCATTTCTGGTACATATGGGGGCTGCTTGTTAATACTTTGATTTTTATTTTTTTTTAAACAGAGAATTCTGCTGAGCCAATGCAGCTGCAAACAGATTGATTTACTTTAAAGCTTTATTTTTCCAGCTCTTTTCACTGGAAAACAATGAACTATTTCCCCAAAGCCTCTTTCTCTTGCAAATTCACACTCAGCAGACAAAACTGAACACTCTGAAAGAGCTTATCTATTGATATCTTTCCCTCTCTTGTTGGAAGTAATTCAGGAAAAGTATTACAATCATCTTTTGGCACTGGTTTTGCTAGCCTTCAGATGTATTGACGGACAGACTCTGTTACGTTTTTAGGCCATGAACCAGGATCTTTTTTGTTTTGTTTATAAGAAACAACCACTATAAACCAGAGAGCATAGGAATTATCAACACAGTGCCCGTGGGCACAATGAAGCCCTTGAGGTCTTCTCTTGGTGCCCACAAAGCCCCTGAGCTCCTTCCCTGTAAGTGCTGAGGGTTGTTAGGCAGCCCCCTAAATCCCCTCACAGAGCTACAAATCTCATAGTGGCTTAAAAATCAACCCCTCTTCACAGGGAACTCTGGGAAATGCTGTTCTGTGAGGGAAACAGGGGTCCCCTAACAGTTGACAGCACCCTTTAAAAAGTACAGTTCTCTGCATTCTTTGGAGGAAGCCATGACTACTACTACTGGAAGGTCAGATCGTGAAGCTGAGGCTCCAATACTTTGGCAACCTCATGAGAAGAGAAGACTCCCTGGGAAAGGCCCTGATGTTGGGAAAGATGGAGGGCAGAAGGAGAAGGGGACGACAGAGGACGAGATGGTTGGATAGTGTTCTCGAAGCTACCAGCATGAGTTTGACCAAACTGCGGGAGGCAGTGGAAGACAGGAGTGCCTGGCGTGCTCTGGTCCAGGGGGTCACGAAGAGTCGGACACGACTAAACGACTAAACAACAATAACAACAACATGACTACTTAAAGTGGCATGATGTTGTTTTAAATGTATGTTACAGACGCTTCGCTGTGTCAAAGCAATTGTTATCCCACACTTGCTTGTCACTTTCCTTCCTGCAAGAAATCCAGTTTTGGGGGGAAGTTGGCTTGTTCCATAAGAGTCCCCCATCAACTGCACAACCTGAATTTGCTGGCATGTGATTGACTCCTATCCCCCCCCCCATGGCAACAGTCTAGAACAGCCTTTCACAACCTCTGGGTCCCCAGCTGTTGTTGAACTACAACTCCCATCACCCCTAGCTAGCAAGGCCAGAGCTCAGGGATGATGGGAGTTGTAGTCCAACAGCATCTGGGGACCCACAGGTTGAGAACCGCTGGTCTAGAAGCATACAGAGTTGAACTCCTTATCACCTACCACCTTCATTTTTTTAAATAAGTGCTTCATGTTTCTCTACATCAGGAATGGTGGCAATTAAGGACAAGAAAGCTGAATTTTCTGAAACCCAACTGGGTTGAAAAAGAGCTTCCTTGATTTGTTTAACGCAATATTTGCCAACTTGGTGTGCTCCGGATGTCTGGGAGTTAAAATCCAAAACATCTGGAGGGCACCAGGTTGAGAAAGGGCTGGTGTCAGAGCAGCTCAAGTTCTTGCATTTCTTGGGTATTTCAGATATTAACAGGCCTCCAGGGAGAGAAATGGGCAACTCTGAGATTTTCCAAACCGCTGCCTGTTGACCTAGCTTTCTTTCCACTAAAATTTACAACCAGTTTAACACCCTGACTTCAAAAAAATATACAGTTAGGTCAGCGTTCAAAGCACTGGAAACACATTTTCATTTAATGACTTGCATTTAAATCCAAAAATCAGAAAAAAATATATTTAAAAACACAATGTAGCTTGGAGTCGGGTTATCTGGGGGGACACTTTCTCCCATACAGGCCAGCCTGCTTAGTCAGTAAGATCTTCTATGCTGCAGCCTACAAAAGCCCATCTTGTGATGACCAGGAGCAGAGACTTCCCAGTGGTGGCACCCAATCTGTGGGATGGGCTCTCCTTTGGAATAAATGGGGCTGGCTATGAAGTCATCGGGGCAACAGAGAAAAGGTTATTTGTTGTCTGTGGCTTTTGCTGGCTATTGGTGTCAGCTCGTGGTTATATCCGTGTAGTTGAACTTACTCAGGGATGGAGAGCCTGTGGTCCTCCACATGTGGTCGGCCAGTTGCAGGAGCAACTGGAGGGCACCAAGTTCCCAATGACATCATCTCTAATTGGTACAGAATTAATGTGATTCTGGCTGCATCAAAATAAAGGACATCATTAACGTGCATTGCAGAAGACTTGCAGTGTTCATCTGCTGCGGCAAAAACAACAGAGTCTTGTGCCATCTTAAAGGTAAAGGGACCCCTGACTATTAGGTCCAGTCATGGTTGGCTCTGGGGTTGCGGCGCTCATCTTGGTCCCTATTTATCTACTTGTACTTTGAGGTGTTTTCGAACTGCTAGGTTGACAGGAGCAGGGACCGAGCAACGGGAGCTCACCCCGTCACAGGGATTCGAACCTCTGACCTTCTGATCGGCAAGTCCTAGGCTCTGTGGTTTAACCCACAGCACCACCTGACTAGCAAATTGATTATGGCATCAGCTTTTGTGGGTGCTTGTTTGCTTTATTGGCATTCATTTACACTGGCTAGTTTGATCTTGCCTGCAAAACTCAGTTTTATTAAAGTTGCCTGGTGGCTTTCAAGCCTTAGACCACACGCTAATGGTGCTTTTAACGATTAAGAAAATAAAAAATAAGCCCTTGGCAAGTATGTTTTTAAAACCCCTGACCTTTCTGGCTGCTTCTGAGAACCTGGTGTACCTCTTGCACTCATTTCCTTCCAGTCCCAAGGAAATGACTTAATGGTTATTGATATTTACTCGCATAGCACAACGTCCCCTGGACTAGACATTCTGCGTAGGATCCAGCATGAGACAGATTTTTCCCTGGGCATGTGGTGTTGGAGAGCGACTTAGGCTTTTCAACAAAATACTGAAAATAGTGGGGGTGGAGGAGAGAGAGAGAGAGAGAGAGAGAGAGAGAGAGAGAGAGAGAGAGAGAGAGCTTTTGTCCCACATAGCTACATTGGATAAGCAAGGAAGGGGACAATACACCAGGAATGGTGGGGGAGAGAAATTACATTCTCTTTGCATTTAAAGGCGAACCTACTCAATTCACACTTTCCAAAGCAGTATGTGAGCCAAAACGATGCCCCCCTTTGAAATTCACACTTCTCTGAATTTTGCAATGCAGTTCTCAAGCCATATAGTGTATACAAAAATGCAAATGTTCTTGGGTATGTGTGTAAAAATGCATATGTTAGGGAAATTAACCTACAGAAATGCATCATGGAATAGGAAATTGCTTTGCAAAAATATATGTATTAGGCAAAATTGCGTGCAAATATGTGTTCATCCCGAGCAAGGTTAGGAGTCAAGGCATAAGATCCTTATGGATCAGAATCTGGTTAAAGAATGGAAACAGAGAACAAAAATAAATGGACAGCCCTTCCAGTTTAAGAAGCGAGGTCCCCCAATGATCATTTGCCTAGGCCATAAGGCCATGGTGGGGCAAAATTTGAATGAGGGGCTTGATAAGTCTTGGCCTTCGTTTCCTGGCCACCATGCTCTATGAGGTTGGAGATTCAGGGCACTTCCAGGCTTTTGCTATTTTCAGATGGGATCACTTACCAGCAAATTTGGGTTGTGTGGTTATAATTGATTGGGAGGTCTTGCACAACAATCCCACTTCCCCCAAAAGACAGGACTTTTGTGGCAAGGAAAGTGACCGGAAAATGCACTGAAAAGTGGGGTTAATACAGTGGTACCTCAGCTTACATACATTTCAGGTTACATACGCTTCAGGTTACAGACTCCGCTAACCCAAAAATAGTGCTTCAGGTTAAGAACTTTGCTTCAGGATGAGAACAGAAATCGTGCTCTGGCGGCACGGCGGCAGCAGGAGGCCCCATTAGCTAAAGTGGTGCTTCAGGTTAAGAACAGTTTCAGGTTAAGACGGACCTCTGGAACGAATTACGTACTTAACCTGAGGTACCACTGTATTCACTTTTTTCTGATGTCATCCACAAACAAATCAGGGTGTTCAGCAGACATTCTGTTCTGGAAGCTCGCTCAGTGACCCCACAGCTGGCACAAGAAAGCCTGCCCCCTCTCCTAGGCATTTCACCCCAGCAACATCTGCCCCCTTTTAAAGGCTTCTGGCGAAGTTTGCCCCTCCGTGGCCCACACAGCCTGAGTGTCGTCCAGCTGGCTCTGATCTGCCACTTCAGCCTTAAGTCTGATCTCCTTGGGAAATTATTGTGAAATTGTTGAAACAACGTTTAAAATGTGTTGGCCGCGGAAGAGGCTGGGTGTGTTTGTGTTTCCCCTCTCCCCCTCTCAGCGTAAGTCGCCCACCTTGCATCCTCTGGGACAAAAGGCGTATTATAACAAGGCCTAATCTAGAAAACAGGACCATGGTAACCCAACAGGGGGGAAAGAACCTTTGGAATGTCAACGGTTTTCTTTCCAAGCGGCAAAGTGCGGAGAGAGGGAGTGTGTTGTGGTTTTCCCACCCACCCCCAAATCCCACACCTCCAGTTGTCGTACTGGACTCACAGCTAGCACATGTTATATCTGGCACATGGTCAGGTCTGGGGGAAGGACACTGATAGCCACAATGAGTTTGGGGTCCCGTTGCGCTGAGGTCTTGATTTCCTTTTGCAGTTTTCTGCACCAGCCGCTCAAAATCACTTTAACCCAGGCTGATTTCTAGTGGGTTTTGCTTCCTTGATGATGGCAACTACTGTTTGACGTACACTGGTACTTCGGGTTAAGAACTTAATTCCTTCCAGAGGTCTGTTCTTAACCTGATACTGTTCTTAACCTGAAGCACCACTTTAGCTAATGGGGCCTCCTGCTGCCGCCGCGCTGCCGGAGCACAATTTCTGTTCTCATCCTGAAGCAAAGTTTTTAACCTGAGGTACTATTTCTGGGTTAGCGGAGTTTGTATCCTGAAACGTCTGTAACTTGAAGTGACTGTAACCCGAGGTACCACTGTATTTATAAAGGATGTTTGTATGCCACCCCATCACTTTTAATCACATTAACTTTTCTGGGCGGGTTACGATACCCAGGGTGGTACTGAACATATACTTGGTATGATCCCTAATGAATCCAGTACCGCAGCTCTGCTGATGCAATGGACATCAGAGAGCTTTCTCTTCATCTCCTGTCCTCCCAGCTCCACCCCAAGCCCTCAAAATCAGCTCCAGAGAGTTGGGAGACAGATCTGGGGAGCACATGAGAGGAAAAAATGAGATGGAAATCCCATTGTGCCAGCAGAACTACACAGGTGGGGCAACCTCCCCCCCCCCAAAAAAAAAAAACATGAGGCCAGTCCTGCCAATAGACACACTGAGGCAGCTGCCTCAGACAGTAAATGCAGTGGGTCCTGCACCCTTTAAGCTGCCCTCAGGTGTGGTGGAGGATGATAAATAATAATAAGAAGAATTATTAATATTATTATTATTAATTAATTAATTATATCCCCGCCCTCCCCAGCCAAAGCCGGGCTCAGAGCGGCTAACAACAATAAAATAATACAGTATTCTAAGATCAGTTCATTATAAAATCAGTTCACTGGCAAAAGACAGATCTCAAAGCAGACTCATCTGCTTTTATCTGAGGAGATCATGACCCAGATCGGATCACGAGTCTGTTTCAGCACCGGCAGTTCTGTAGATTCCTTTATGAGGTGTCTTGCAGCGCTCTCTCCTCTTTGTAAGGTGGTAACTCCCCCCCCTTCCTTCTAAAATATTCAGCCATCCAGCCGCCCACAGCCTGGAGCAGCTAGCTGCCACAAGTTTCAAATGGAGTAAAGCAAATCCCTCTGGGAGTGACAGGCTGCTCCATCATCTCAGTTGGAACTGTACATAAAAAACTTGGCTGCCCTCAGTGTGTGCTTCTAAAACATCTATTTTTTAACATCTATGTCTCTGCACAGATTTTTAAGGACCGTCCCCTGAAAATCCACACAGAAACAGCATGTATGTACTTAGTCCCCTGCCAATGCAGAACTTTGATGGAGAAAACTTTTATTGGGTCTGTCCAGCCCTACTTGTTGTCGCCGTGCTGAGGTAAGATTCAGCTCTCGGTCCAGTCAGCTTCTATATGTGGAACAGGGAGGACTCCTCTTGACCTCAGGTGGCAAAACAGGCCAGTCCTGACTCTCCATGTGTCTGTCAAAACCAGCAGCCTGTATGATCAAGCTGATAGAAGAAGATATGGCCTTCAGACCAAACAGATGGCATTATCCTTCTCACAGGGAACTCTTACCACAAGGTGAAAGATCAGAACAATTCTTCTTCAGTTCCCATGGCCAGCTTAAGACATTTTGCTACCTGAGGCAAAGGACAAGATGGCGGCCAGACAGGCAGCTGAAAGTGAAACAGCTGAAAACTAAGAGCATGACAGTCAAATCAATCAGATCCTTCTTCCAGATCTCCACTTGAGACAAGACCAAACCCAGCCCCATGCTGCCAGTAGAAGTTGCCTTGGCATTCCCATGGAGCACCTAAATAGCAAAGCATTTCAGCGAATGGACCCAAGTGAAGACTGCTCAACATCTTGCCAGCCACGTCCTGTGTGTAAGGACCGTTGCTCTGTGGTAGAAGATCTGGGCCCCAGGTGCAATAAAACAGCATCTCCAGATAGGGCTGGAAAATCCCTGCCTGAAACAGCAGCCAAACACCTGACAAGGAGGCAGTGTGTGGGAAAGGTGGTCTCAGGGGGTCACTAGGAGCACTGGCAAGTCGAGGAACTGAATAAGGAGAGGGCCCAGAGGTGAAATGGCACAGGGCAGGCAGGTGACCTGAAGGCAGGCTGGGTGGAAACCTTTCCATTAAAAATTAAAAGCTTATTGTTTCCCCCAAACTTTGGCTCCATCTGCACTAGACACAGAAAGCAGTATCATCCCACTGTAAGCAGTCATGGCTTCCCACAAAGAAACCTGGGAATTGTAGTTTGCTCAGGGTGGTGAATTCCCAGAAGTGGGGCTGATTGTTAAACCACTCTGGAAATTGTAGCTCTGTGAGGGGAATTGTGTGTGTGTGTGTCTTCTAACAGGAAAAAAACAACTCAGAGAAGTTTGCGAATTTTTCTTTAATCTCCTCATGAAAATTCACCAGCATTTCAGTGCAAATTTCTCCAAAGGTATACATATTTCCATGCACAATTCTGCAAGCAATTCCCCCTAGGCTAATGCATTTTCGTACATTATCTTGACAGACAGAAACCTTTTTCCTGCACACTTCCCCCTAAGATCCACATTTTTCTACATATCCATCGGTCGGATACCTGCATCGCAACATTCGGGTCAGTGCAGATTTCAAAGGATAGCTAGTGGTGTGAATTAGGAAGTGCGAATTCGCCAGCTTTGCATTAAAATTCAAAGCGAAGCCAGTATCTTCCCCGTCCTAAACTCAAGGCGCAGTGGGGGGTGGGGGCAGCGAGTGGAGGAGGGCAGTAGTCCCTGTGCATGTCCCTAGCTTTGATTTCTTCCTACATCTGCCAACCTGAACGGCAGCACTAAGCATATAACCTAAAATGTTGCCTGTTACTGCAGAGAGCATCTCTGCCTGCCTGCGTGCCTGCCTGAAGCGCTCTCTGCAAACCCACTCTGTTGTGGCATCGCGTCCTCTGCACGGTTTCGCAGCCTCTGTGCTTTGACAAAGCCTCTTTGCGCTTCCCGCAAAGCTGGGGGGAGGCTTAAGGGGGGGGGCCTGGAGGCGACTGACTCCAAAGCCGGTGGCAGGAGCCGAGGCAGGCAGAGACTCTTGGGATGGCATCTCCTTTGCCTGCAGAGAAAGTCCTAGGGCAGAACTGCCAGCTTCCCAGCTCACCTTTCCCGTCTCAGATGCCACCCAGGAGCAGAAATGCGGTGCTGAGGGCACTGCGGAGAGCCGGTTGGTAAGACTTGGCACCAGCCAGGGAAGGAAACGAAACCGGGCAGCCTTTTCTTGTCTCTCTTTTCAAGGACATGTGCAGGTACAATAGCGGGACTCGGACCGGGACTGGGCTCCTGATTGCCTTTGAAATGCCTTGCTGACTTTTGTTTTAGAGACTTGCCAATTACGGGAGAAAGAGCCTGAATATGATGGGGCTCTTAACTTGGGGGTAAAACCCTGTAGAACTGAGCCAAATTGTCTTCTTATGCAGAGAGAGGGTCGGGCTGTTGATCAGCTTGGTCCTTTTCCTACTTTTCTTTTTTTTAAAAAAAAAAAGTCGATTTCTTTAAAAGTCCCTTATTTCCAATTTCACTTACATGATAGCAAAAGCATGTTAGCCTCTTATTTATATATGTGAAGTAGATAGCTAAGCGTCCTTTGTTTTGCTAATATTTCTGTACTGTATAGAAACGGTAGAATTCCTACTCTCAATGTATTTAAAACTATCGACAGAAAACAGTCGTTTTATTTTACTTTATCATTGACTCCTTTTCTCATTTCTTACCCCTTTCTCCCCTAGTACAGCTATTGCAGCCCCCATTCTCTAAATAAGTATGATGGCTCATATTTTTATTAGACTTGGGTGATATCAAGCTGTCCACTCTGATTATTGATATCATCCATTTATTATATAGGTGATTTAGTGTGACATGTGATGCTGTAGATTCTTATTTTTTCTAATTCGAAAGGGGGGGGGGAGAGTATTGTTGTTGAGGAGCCATACATTTTACCATATTTAAAGCATGTTCCCCTCCTCCAAGAATCCAGGGAACTGTCGTTTGTTAAGGATGCTGGTAACTGTAGCTGTGTGTGTGTGTTTTGTGTGTGTGTGTGCTTTAAATGCTTGGTGTCTATGCAGCCTTAGTTGACCATTAGGAGGAACTTCCAGGCAATAAGAGCTGTTGGACAGTGGCGCAAACTCCCTCAGATGGACTGTCATTGGAAGTTCTGATTGATGGAGCCATGAGTATGCACTCAGATTTAAATTGGCATTTACTGGGATTTTTACGTTCGCTTACTGGAATTTTAGAACTGAGCTCAGTACGTCATTTTATTGATTGAGACGCAGTAAGCGCCGAGTTCTCAAAACTGGCTCTGCTTCAAGGATTCCCTGCTTGTTTCCTAAGGCTGCAGTCCTATGCCTGCTCAGCTGGGGAATCAGTCCCATTGAACTTCATGGGACTTGCACCTGAGTAGACCTGTGCAGAATTACATTAGAGGCTGTGCAGAATCACATTAGAGGTAGACAATGTGTCTACCGTGAGCGCAGAACCAAGGGAAAGGAAGGGGAGGCAGGAATCGGGGCCTGAATGGGGCCATAGGACATTTTAAATTAAAGCAGGGGTGGCGGACTTATTTCAGCCCAAGTGGGTGAGTCTCATGCCAGAGTCAGTAGGCTGGTTTCTACACACACAAACACACACACACACACACAATCTCTTTCCTCTGTTCAGACCAGCAGGAGACATATAATACTGGGTGACCTTGAGCCAGCCATAGTCCCTCAGCCTAACCTACCTCGCAGGGTTGTTGTGAGGATAAAATGAGGATGAAGAGAAGAAGGGGCCTTGAGCTCCTTGGAAGAAAAGTGGGGTTTAAATGCAATAAAACAATAAATAAACAAATTACCAGAGTTCAGGGACAGTTAAGGAGGGTGCGAAGCAGGGTGGGTGGAGTGGGTGGCAAGGGAGGTGGTGTGGCTCGGTATGCTGTCGTGTGATTGGCAGCCACCCACCTGTCAAATCTGGCCCCGCAAAGCAGATCCTCATAAGGATTTGACCTGTGGAGCCAAACAAGTCCCCACCCCACTGTTGAACTTATGGCAGTACTCCATACCTGACTGCTATTAAAGACACAGGCCCCAATCCCCCTCTCCTTGCACTTCGTTGTGCCTGGCTCCTAGCCCCATGACGGACTGAGCATCTGAAATGCCTCAGGTGCATCCAGCAAATTCACTAGGGGGCTGAAGACTATATTGCTGGCTAGACACGTAAATCTCCCTTGCCAGATCAGAACATCTTAATTAAGAGACATCTTAATTAAGAACCTATTTTTTCCCCAGATTCGCAAAGGATGTGTGTGCGCGTTTGTGCGCGTGTATGTGTACGTCAGCCAACACCCACACATAACCTGTTCTTCCCATCTGTGAACAACGACGGAGCTTGAGAATAATTATGGATGCCATCATGTTGAGCAGAAGGGAAGATAGAATTGGCAGGATGGTGCGCATTCAAAAGATGCCCTCATCTTCATTACCTTGCTGATTTTAGATATACATATGTTGGTGGGTTGTCCATTTGCCCTCCCTAACTTCCAGATTCAGCCTTCCCTGCCAAACCTATCATCCAAATAAACAATGTCATTGGTTGGGAATTGTCTATCAGCCCCATTCCATAATAATCCAGCAAACTCCTCTCTCTCTCTCTCTCTCTCTCTCTCTCTCTCTCTCTCTCTCTCTCTCTCTCTCTCTCACACACACACACACACACACACACACACACACACACACTACTGTGTTTCTCTCTGCTAGAATCAGAACCTGCTGGACCAAGTCAGTGACCCATCTAGTCCAGCATCCCATTCTCACAGTGGCCAACCAGACCATGTCGGCTGTGAGTCCTGGAAAACCTGCTCCCTGCCTTGCAGGCCTTTCCCCTGGTCTGTGGAGGTGGGGTCCTGACTGACTCCAACTACAAAAGCTGTTCAAGAGTGGAATGGACTACCTGAGAAGTGGGTGGACTTGGAAGTTTTACGCAGAGGTTGGGTGGCCACCTGTCGGGGATTCTTTAGCTGTGATTCTCACATTGTAGGGGCTTGAGTTACATGACCCTGGGGGTCCTTTCCAACTCTACAGAACTATGATTCTAGGACTTTTGTACTGTACCTGGAACATTATATCCTGGGCATTTGGATAACCCATATGGACTGATGAGATTCATTCATGTTAATATACAACCCAATACCTGTTATGGGGGTGGTGGGATGCCATGTTATCTTATTTGTGTATAACATATAGATGATAGATAGATAGATAGATAGATAGATAGATAGATAAAGGTAAAGGGACCCCTGACCATTAGGTCCAGTCGTGGCCGACTCTGGGGTTACGGAGCTCATCTCGCTTTATTGGCCGAGGGAGCCGGCATACAGCATCCGGGTCACGTGGCCAGCATGACTAAGCCGCTTCTGGAGAACCAGAGCAGCGCACGGAAACGCTGCTTACCTTCCCGCCGGAGTGGTACCTATCTATCTACTTCCACTTTGACATGCTTTCGAACTGCTAGGTTGGCAGAAGAAGGGACCGAGCAACGGGAGCTCACCCCGACGTGGGGATTCGAACCACCGACCTTCTGATCGGCAAGTCCTAGGTTCTGTGGTTTAACCCACAGCGCCACCCGCATCCCCAGATAGATAGAGCCAATAAATTAAATAATAATAATAATAGATTATGATGATGATTTTCTTCAGGTAATGACAGACAGAGAACACCTGATGAATCACCCACAAAGATGCCACGTTGTGGATGAGAACATCTCTGCATCTGTGGTTTGCCCAAAGGGCTGGGTGGAGCCAACCTTCACACTCGCTGCCAAAGCTCGAGTTGTCATCACGGGCTGCTTCTTCGTCATTGCAGCATGCAGCAACCTTGCCGTCTTGTACAGCGTCACGAGGAAGAGACGGAAATCCCACGTCCAGCTGCTCATCCTGAGCCTGACCATGGCCGACTTGCTGGTCACAATGACCGTCATGCCCCTGGATGCTGTGTGGAATATCACAGTCCAGTGGTATGCTGGCGATGCCCTGTGCAGGCTCCTGAACTTCCTCAAGCTCTTTGCCATGTACTCGGCAGCCCTGGTGCTGGTGGTGATCAGCTTGGACCGGCACTCTGCTATCCTGCACCCCTTTTCGTTTGCTAACTCCAGCCGCCGCAACCGGATCATGCTCTCTGTCGCGTGGATCCTCAGCATCCTGCTGGCCGCTCCCCAGGTAGGAATCCATCAGGACAGAAGGCTTGTTCAGGGAGGTGCACATATTGTAAGGTAAAGATAAAGGGACCCCTGACCGTTAGGTCCAGTCATGGATGACTCTGGGGTTGTGGCTCTCATCTTGCTTTATTGGCCAAGGGAGCCGGCGTGCAGCTTCCAGGTCATGTGGCCAGCATGACTAAGCTGCTTCTGGAGAACCAGAGCAGCATACGGTAACGCCATTTACCGGTACCTTCCCGCAGGAGTGGTACCTATTTATCTACTTGCACTTTGACGTGCTTTCGAACGGCGTGGTGGGCAGAAGCTGGGACCGAACAACGGGAGCTCACCCCGTTGTGGGGATTCGAACCGCCGACCTTCTGGTTGGCAAGCCCTAGGCTCTGTGGTTTAGACCACAGCGCCACCCGCGTCTCGCACATATTGTACCAAGCCACAAAACAGTAATGGAATACAGTGAGAAATACAAAACCAAACAATGACAAGCACCTCCCTCCCTCCCTCCCCACAATGCCAGAACCCAAGTAAGAGATTGTATACATTTCGGTGCATCGCCACAGTTGCCTATTTAATTCGCTTCCTGTGTCGTTCTTGCAGGGATCTAACAGAGTATTTTGCTGGGGTAATGTCACTATTTTCATCAGCCAGGATACTGAAATACAACGTTCATAGCAGAAATATAAACACGACACCCGAAATATATCAGGCTTGTTCATGCACTGCACAGAACACAAGTACAAGCTGTCTGTACACGTTTACAAGCGTTTGTGTGACAGAGTATGCACTTATTCATTTTTTCATCTCTGTTAGTGAGTACAGTGGTGCCTCACAAGACGAAAAGAATCCGTTCTGTGATTCTCTTCATCTAGCGGTTTTTTCGTCTTGCGAAGCAAGCCCATTGAAGGATTAGCGGATTAGCGCTATTAGCGGCTTTTAGTGGCTTATCTGCTGATCGGATCAGCTGATAGGCGGCTTAGCAGCTTAGAAAAAAGGGGGGAAGGGAAAAAAAACCAGCAGGAACTTGCAAGACATTGTCGTCTTGCGAAGCAAGCCCATAGGAAATTCGTTTTGCGAAGCACCTCCAAAACGGAAAACTCTTTCGTCTAGCGAGTTTTCCGTCTTGCGAGGCATTCGTCTTGCGGGGCACCACTGTACACAGGTGCACAGATTGCATACTGAATGCACAGCTCAAGGATTTGTGTAAAGAGGTACACAGAGATTGTGCACTTCTGGAACATAATGTGTGAACACTCTATAAAAGCGGCCTCATGGGGAACAGCTTCCTTAGATACATGATTTCTGAATCATGCAGTGTTTGAGCATGAAGGCTGAAACGGAGAATGCTGGCATTTAGAATGTCATTATTACTAATTTCATCCTTCTGACCTTTTCCCATCCTGAATTTATTTGGGGGCGGGGAGGGAGAAGGGGGAAAACCGATGCCTTCTTTTACGGTGGGTTATTTTAGCTGCCTAAAATAACCCACCGTTATTTTTAGCTGTGTGTGTGTGTCATTATGCATTATTTACAAGCCTTTATGTACCGCGCAGTATTTCAAATCTCAGAGTGCTGCATATTTGTACATAAATAATAATGCATTGATAATTAATATAATAACAAACCAATACATGTGTGCAAATTAATTTAAGTGTGTATATTATTAGACTGTTTTACCTTTCCATTTCAGCTCTTCCTTTTCCACCTCTACACCATCCCGGGCGTCAATTTCACCCAGTGCGTGACGCATGGGAGTTTCAGAGAGCACTGGCAGGAGACCACCTACAACATGTTCACTTTCACCACCCTCTATGTCACCCCGCTGACCGTGATGGTCGTCTGCTATGTCCGCATCTTATTTGAGATCAGCAAGCAGCTGAAAATTAACAAAGGTGAGTTGGCCTCCCCTCAACTGCATTGGGTAGGAACAAGGAAATGCCCTTCGGCTTGTGTTTTCCCAGTTTCTCGAAAGGTTTCTCTTCCCCTGAAAAACAGCCTTCCATTTTTCTGCCTTGTTCTCATGGTTTGGCACTGACCTTATTGCTACGAAATGGCTGAGGATAGTGCCTGTATTACTACTACTACTACTACTACTATTACTTCTCCTTCCCCTGCCCCCTATTATTACTATTACCACCTGTGATTTATTAATCGCCTTCTGAACAATTGTCTCAAGGTGATTTGCACATATTTAAAAGCAGTTAAAAACACAAACACAGCAAATGCATTTATAACAACAGTGAACCCTAACAAGGTAGACACTTGAAGACCCATGTCTCCAATGGGAAAAGCTCTATGGGCCCCTCCAGATAGTCTTTTTTATTGCACATTCATGATGATTTGTGCTCATGTTGGTGTTGGGGCAGTTATATACAACCGTACTTCCGATACTGTTTTCACCCGAAAAGAGTTTCAGCTTTGCTTCCAGTCAGTGCACGTCTCATAACTTCCTGCAGAAAACCTGAAACTTTTCATGCCACAAATGTTCTGGTCTAATTAAAATTTTTTTGTCCCACTTTTGGTGAGCTATAGCACAGGATGGCAATAATATGGTAATGTTGGGGAAGTGTCACACGACTACTAAAGCAGATTGGTGTGTGGATTGTCCAGTATAAATCCACCGTTAATGCACTAGTATTGCCTTGATGACATGTTACAGGAATAGGGTTGCCAGACCTCTGGGACTAACCTGAACTCTCCAGGTTTGCCTGGCCCCCTCCAGGGGAGGGCTTGAATATCCAGGTGACTTAAGTCTACGTGTGCATCTTGTAAGCTTCAGTCCAGCAGGAGCAGCCTGCAAAGTATTGCACAACTACCTGGAGGGATCTGTCCTCCTCCTCTTCCTCCACCCCTCTCCCAATTAACCTCCATTTCCAGGGTGGAAGGGAGCACAGAGGAAGACTCACCAGGGGCTGCCCCTGAAGCTCAGGTTTGGCCCCTGCAATTTCAGGGTCTGGGATGCTCCCGGCCTGGCAACCCTATACAGTAGTGGTTTTCAACCAGTGTGCTGTGGCACCCTGAAGTGCCTTGAATGATGGTCAGGGGTGCCGCAGGCAACCCTGGCCTCTGTCCTTCTTTCCTTCCCTCCCTTCTCTGATGCCCTCATGCATCTCTGCCTCCCAAAGGCTTGTGTAGCTGTTTGTTACAACAGCCCTGGCTACAAGCTCCCTGAGTGAATGGTGCCTGACAACGGGGTTCCCCTTCGGTTAGTCTCCGTCAGACTGCTAGAGCTAGGGGCACCCTCTTCCTAGGCCCCTGTGGGGTGGCATGAGGAGGCACCTCTCTTTGGGGTGGCGGCTCAGAGACCAGGGGCAGTGGCGGCAGCTGCATGGAGAGAGGAGCAAGAGGAGGCTGAGGGAACACTCCACAAGGGAGGGTGTTCGAAAAGGAGTGAGGGACTGCTGGCTCTGCAGGCAAGGAGTAGTAAAATTCCTGAAACCCACAAAGTTGGGGTTTTTTTACATCTGGGTTTCCCCTGAGATTTTGCCGATTCAGCAAAATTCCCCAACACCATTTTTACACCTGAAAACCAGGACACGTCTGGAATTTTCCTGACGTATGGCAAGCCTAGCAAGGAGTGACATAACTGGGCTTCTGAGGCTCAGAGCATGGGGAGCCGCAGAAAGAATGTAGTTGGTCAAGGGAGCCATGGACTCAAAGGTTGAAAACCTCTGCTATACAGAATACAACTGCAAAGCAACGACGTCATCACCCGTCCAGAGGGGCCCCGTCTTGTTTTTATCTGCCCCACCTGCTCTTGGATCACTCCAGCCCAGAGTGGGGCCTGCATTTCATTCAGAAGAGAGCAACCTTTTGCCCCACAACTGATTCCTTTGAGCCTCTCCCACAGGTCTCGCCAGAGGGAAGGACGACCACATCTCCAAGGCCAGAATGAAGACACTCCGAATGACGGTTGTGATTGTGGCTTCTTTCATCGTTTGCTGGACCCCTTATTACCTCCTGGGCTTGTGGTACTGGTTCCAGCCTGACATGATCCGCAGAATGCCGGAGTACATCAACCACTTCCTCTTCCTCTTCGGCCTGCTGCACACTTGTACGGATCCCATCGTCTACGGCCTTTACACCCCGTCCTTTCGAGAGGACATGAAACTGTGCATCAGGAACCTGAAAGCGACGGTGGCCCACCAGGAGAAAAAACTTGCATCTGTTTCAGAGATGAACCATAAAGACTCTCATGACCAGGGTCAGGTGCCGTCAAGTGTTTCCAACGGAGGGACTATGCACACTGTGTTCTAGAGGGGAAAACCCTCTGGGAGGGATGAAACTCAGGGTGAGCTCACTTATGCAGGCAGAACACCTGAATTGCTACACCTGTCTTAACTTTGCACTTGAGGACTAAATATCTGGACCAACTCTCTTAAGCTGCACTAGGTTTAAGGTGATCTAGGGATATAGGAGGGTGCCTGATCCCAAGTCACACACTTGGTGAATCCAGCACAGTATCGTCCGCATTTACCAGCAGCAGCTCTCCAATATTTCAGGCAGGGATTGCCGCCAACTGTGCCTGGAGATGACTGCGACTGGAACCCGGAGCCTTCTGGATGCAAAGCAGATGCTCTGCCACTGAGCTAATGGGTTGAACAGTTCCTGCACACGCAAGTCACCAATTTATGCCACAGGCATCAAGCGATGGACAGGCATGTATGAAGCAGGCCCCAGCAAACACTGAGTGGGGCATTCAGATTCTAAAACCCCATTTGTACTGAGACCTCAGCATAAATGGAATTTAAGATGTCAAGCTGTTGTTAAACATTTGGGAGTGGGGAGGGTCGAACTGTGTCCCACAATCATCCTGAACAAAATGCGGCCACTTGAGACCCAACACATTGTGCAATGTCAATTTTTAAAGCTGTATTAGGCCAATTGGATACGTTTTCAGAAATTATATTATGCTTTATTTGGGGTAGCATGATTTTTGTTCTAGTTTTATTATTACTATTAACCATTATTGGGTCTGTGACCATATAATAAAATTTGCTGTATTATTATTATTATTATTATTATTATTATTATTATTATTACTGCCTGGATGAAGGAAGATGGGTAAGTGGGTGCGTCCAGAAACCTCTGCCTTTGGCATGGCTGGAATGTACCCAACTGCCCCAGGGTTAAGAGGCAAATGTGTTGGCCTGCCCACTCTTCCCTCTGCCCCCACCCACCACTAGCATATACGAAGACCCAGCTCACTCCCTGGGGGCTTAGATGAACAGTTCCTTGGAGCTTAGTGTCTCAGGGCAGCCCTCTCCCCACCCTCAAAATAGGAGCGTCATGACTTACCACGCATATGTCGCAGTTCTAATGTTCAAAGTGCATGAGAGCCTTTATTGCAATTGCCTTTACAACAAGCTTGCGAGGTAGGCCGCCACAATTCCCATTTTATCAATGGAGGGCTGGTGTTGACAAGTGATTTGCCCAAAGGCCTGTGGAGAAGAGGGGACTCGAACCAACTGCCCTCGGTGTGTGGTTTGTAAAGCGGCTGCTACGCAGAATAAAACCAGGAAGGCAAATGCAAAATTCACCCAGAAGGTCTGTTTTGCAAAGTCCAAACCGAAAGAAGTCCATTTACTTATTTTTCCACCTTCGCAACTTGAGCCACCCTCTGCCTCTTACGGGTGTTACCGTCCTGAGCTGCAGCGGAGGTGATCTTGCCATTTGCAATATCTCTTCCAGTGCTCAGCCGGCGTGTGGTTTTTTCCTACAGTCAGATCACAGGTGGAAACCCTGCGTTCCTGCAGGGGCTCTTAGACTCTCAGCAGCTCCCCAGCAGGGCCAATGGTCAGGGATGATAGGAGCTGGAGCCCCACAACATCTGGAGGGCCCCAGGGTCCCATCCCTCTGAGCCAGGTGATCAGATTGCTGCTCCGAGAGCCACCTGTGCCTCTCTGCTTGAGGGCAGACGCTGCTCCACACACTGTTGCCTCGCTTTGGGGAAAAGGGGACTTTCTGGAGAGAGATGGTTCTCCTCCTTTGAGGAAGGTGTTCCCGCAAGATAAGCCCCAACCAGCTGAAAGGAGGGCGGCAGCAGGCTGGTCACAGGGAGAAGCAAGAGAAAGAGGAACAGGGAAAAGCACAAAGGAAGGGGGAGCCCAGCAGTTGAGGAGAAGCAACAGGATGCAGACTGCATGCCTTTGCTCTCAGACTAGGAACGTGTTTCTGACTTGGGCATTTGGCAGGCGAATGCTGGAGTGGAAATCATGTTTCAAGGGACACAAGGTCTCTTGTCTTCTTTCTCACACCCAGAGTTGCGCTCATTCCTACTTGCATGCTTCTCAGGGGTATCTGGTTGAACACTGCAAGCACAGGCAGCTGGGCTAGTTGGGCCTCCTCTGACAGGGCTCTTATGTTGCCTTGGGCCAAATCAGGACACAGGAAGGTGCCTTAGGTGAGTCTGTCTAGCTAGGGATTGCCTCAGCATCAATTTCTGGCAATCACAAGTCAGGCAGGAAAGTGCACATGGGTCCTGCTTCTAAACTTTTCATTGGGGCATGCAGGTGGCCACTGTAAGAAGGGCTGCTGGGCAAAAGGGCATCTGGTCTGACTCAGCTCTTCCGTCATTTATATGGTATTATGGAGGGGGGAGAGAGAGAATTCAGGAAATTTCTTTCCAGTGCCCAAATCAGAAAAGAGTGCAAGGGGGAGGTTTGAGATGAAGAACATCACCCTTACTTGCACAGGGCATTGAAGCTCTTGCTAGTGATTACAGACATGGGAGCCCACCCTTAAGTCTTGCCAGTCCCTGTTCTGCAGGATTTCTGCACTTCCTGTCACCTGCATTGTCCTGCTCCATCTTTAAGCTAAGGAGGGTCCACCTACTTGACTCGTGTTCAGAGAAGCAAGGCAAAACCAGAGAGATATGAAATAGCTGTGCCGGGAAAGTTAAGGCAGCTGAAACGTCCTACCCCAGCCCCCAGAGGGCCCCCCCAGCTTCAGAGTGGAAAGTTTCATGAAGGCTCAATATTAAGGCATATGGTGAGGGTCAGCAGCCCTGTCCCATCCCCACAAGTTCATTGTTTTAAGTCAAAAACCCTGTTCCAATAGTAGAGGAAAGCTGGGGAGTTGCTAGCCCCAATGGCAACCAGCAGCAGCAGATACAGGCTCATCATGATAGCAAAGCGATGCTTAGAGACCCACGACTGGCTAGCAGGCCTAGAGAGAAAAAAGAGACAGCGATAACTACATCCAGCCACAAGGAGGCGCAACTTTTCAAAGCCCCTACCCCCCGCAATGTGATTATATGCCCAGGCCAAAGCTTTGCTGCTGGTTTAGATATGGCCGCAATGGCTCTTTTAAAACATAGAATTGTAGAGTTGGAAGCGACCCTGAGGATCATCCAGTCCAACCCCCTGCAATGCAAGAATTCTGCTCACAGCTGTCCCTGGATGGGCTTGAACCGCCAACCTTCTGGTTAACAGCCAGACACACTGGCCCATTGGGCACATACTGTGTCTTTTCAATGTGTGCATTTTTAATGTATTTTCATATGGCCGATTTTGAAAGCTGTTTTATTGTCATTTGAATACTTGTCCCCTTTTGGTTGCCCGTGCTGAAGACCACTGGCAAAAATATATATGTCAAAATACTACTATGTGTACAATGTGTGTGTGTTCAGGATTCTGCATATGCATTTTTCCAAAAGTTAACAAAAAGATAAATTGAACTTCTGCAACCAAAGCAGCGAACTGTGTTTTTTTGCATTTGTGCAGAAGTCTTCTGAGCGATGCCAACACTGCAAAACAACTTGTTTTGCACACTCATCCCTTACAGTCCTGTCCGTCATGTTAGAGGTTTTCCTGCATTTTTGAAGCACACGCTTTCAGATGAACTTACAAAGCACTTGCACCCCTGGTCAGGGTATTTGGGGGCAGGGAGGGTGGCAGAAGGGCACTTACCTCCGGTGCTGCTTCTGCGAATAGACGAGCAAGTACTTCACCCGTATCAGCTGATTGTTCGTGACGACAAAGTATTTCTGGGGAACGTCGCCCCCTTCGCTGTTCCTCACTCTGGCTCTTTTCTTGTCTATTTCTTTAGAATCTGGTCAAAATGAGCAGAAGAGGACCTCTTAGACAAGGAGGTGAAAGATACAACCGCCCTGGAGGTCTCAGGGCAAAGGGATCAGTTCCTGTCACCAGCACAGGTCTTGCCATGTGCCCCATGAATTGCTGTGTCTGTTTTCTGAGTAAAGTGCAGGCATCTCAAAGGAACACAGGAAGATCCCTGATACTGAGTCGAACCACTGGCCCATCAAGCTCACTACTGTCTACTCTGACTGGCAGCAGCTCTCCAGGGGTTTGAAGCAGGGCATCTCTCACAGCCTCAAGCAACAGATTTTGGAGTGACCATATTCTCTCTCTCTCTCTCTCTCTCTCTCTCTCTCTCTCTCTCTCTCTGAGAGTCACTGCCTCACAGGAGACGGTAATGGGCTAGATCAGGGTGGCCCTCACTCTAACGTCACATGGCCCTCGGTGCAATTTCAAAAGCCAGCAGTTCAGAGCTTATCTGATCCTCTTGCCTACTGGACAGAAGAGAAGGGGGGTCAGAAAAAGCTAGAGAAAAAGGGGACGGTGGCCTGCTTCCTTTTGACTCTGGCCCCTCCCACTGCTGGCTTTTGACTCTGGCTCCTCCCACCTCCAGCAGGTGTTCCTGCAAGGCTCTCGAGAGACAAAATGTTGCCCAGCCAAGCTAGATGGACCAATGATCTGATCACACGTGAGGCTGCTTCAGCCCTGCCTTCCCCAACTGCGTGCCCTCCAGATCGTAGAGTTGGAAGGGACCCTGAGGATCGTCTAGCTCAGCAGTTCTCAACCTGTGGGTCCTCAGATGTTGTTGGATTACAACCCCCATCATCCCTGAGCTCTGGCCTTGATAGCTAGGGGTGATGGGAGTTGTAGTTCAACAACATCTGGGGACCCACAGGTTGAGAAAGGCTGGTCTAGTCCAACCCCCTGCAATGCAGGAATATGCAGTTGTCTGTCCCATATGGGGATCGAAGCTGCAGTCTTGGCGTTATCAGCCCCACACTCTTAACCAACTGAGCTATCCATCTGGTGCCAGATGTTGTAGCCTACAACTCCCATCAGCACCTGCCAGTACAGCTGCACCGAGGATGGGGCTGATGAGAGCACGGCTCTGCTGGCTGGGGGCTGACAGGAGCTGGGGGCCTAAGCAGGTGCGCCGAGTCAAGTCTTTTCTAGACTCACCTTTCTTTTTCACCTGGCATTTTACATCTGGGTGATCAATGATCTCACACACGGCAACACAGCTGAGGATCGGTCCCATCAGGCTCTGCTGCCAGCCGAGGCCATGGGGGCTATAGAGGAGAGCGAGGCTCAGGTCACTGGTGAGGTAGGTGCCTTCCCCAAATAAGGAGGTCTAGAAAAAGCAGGACGGGGTTGCACATGAACTGGGCTGCAAGCTGGCAGCCAGCCATTTCAAACATATCCAATCACAGCAAATCTGTCTCATTCCTAGAAGCGTTTTAGGAAGCTGATTTAGACCTAGTTCAGTCTGAACTGACCGGCGGCGGCTTTCTGACCAAGCTAAGCAGCCTAGAGCAAAATATACATCAGGAGGCTTAGTATGGCCAGAATCAAGTATACACTTCCAGAGCGAACGCTAAATACATTACGGTGGAACCTCGGTTGTCGAACGCTTCAGAAGCTGAACAATTCAGAACCCGAAAGCCGACAACCCGGAAGTGAATGCTGAGGTTTTCAAACGGGCCTCAGAAGTCATCGCCTACCCATATGCTATCTGAAACCAGAACTGGTTGCCAGATGTGAAATGTATTCAATTCTGAAATACAACCCAGACTCAAACCTTTGTTGTTGTTGTTGTTTAGTCGTTTAGTCGTGTCCGACTCTTCGTGACCCCATGGACCAGAACACGCCAGGCACCCCTGTCCTCCACTACCTCCCGCAGTTTGGTCAAACCCATGCTGGTAACCTCGAAAACACTATCCAACCATCTTGTCCTCTGTCGCCCCCTTCTCCTTGTGCCCTCCATCTTTCCCAGCATCAGTGTCTTCTCCAGGGAGTCTTCTCTTCTCATGAGGTGGCCAAAGTACTGGAGCCTCAGCTTCACGATCTGTCCTTCCAGTGAGCACTCAGGGCTGATTTCCTTATTATTCCCATATGCTATCTGAAACCAGAACTGGTTGCCAGATGTGAAATGTATTCAATTCTGAAATACAACCCAGACTCAAACCTTACCCGGTTTAAATGGCACTGTAGCCCATTGTGCACGATGGAGTGGAAGTTCTCCAGCCGGCTCCCATGGAATGCATAGATGAGGTCTCGTCCCGCCTTGGTCTCTTCAAATTTGGCATTCATTTGACTGGAATAAGTGATTTCAAACAGGAAGTCTGGTGCAGGGACGGGGACGCAGGGCACTCCTGTCAGTTCCTGGATCTTCTTATACTTCAATGCCAATAAAATATATTGAAGTTACTGGGTTGCTTTGAGAATCCAGGGCCCTCTAGATGTTTTGGACTACAACTCTCACCAGCCCCCGGGCTAATGCAAGTTGTGCTCTGAAGCACCCAGCAGACCCCAGGCTGGCAAAAGCTGATTTAAAGGCAGAAATCATCCCCATAGGAAGCAAAATAGTATCTTTAAGAAACATAGGAAGCTGTTTTCCCCTGGCCCATCTAGGTCAGCACTGTCTGCACGGACTAGCAGCAGCTGCCCAGGATTTCAGGCACGGGTCTTTCCTGGAGAAGGCAGGGATTGAACCTGCAAAGCAGTATGCCACCACTAAGTTAAGGCTCTTCCCCCAAGTCTTGGGACTCCACTTAACAAGATGTACCCCAGTAATACTGAAAGCAGTGGGCTGCCCCAGCTCTTCCCTGGCCCATGCTGAAGCCAGCAGGAGGCTGTGCATTTTTAAAAGGCATTCAGTAACCTCTGAGATTTCAGTGTCTCCCCTGCTGGGCTTTTGGCTCATTGATGCTCAGTTAACTTTTTGTAATCGATGAGGACATATTGTAGTAGAAGAGGTTTGAGCAAAGACACTGTTGAGGTGAGGGGGTGCGGAGTTGACTTACTAAGCAATGTAATTAGTTGATTTGATGGTTAATGTGAAAAGGTTTGAAACATTTAAGAAAAAAATTATGTGTGTGTGTATGCTATAGGTTTGACTCGCTCCTGCATTGCATTTTTGTCATCTGTTAACCACCTCACAGGTCCTCTCTTTTGTCCAAAAAATAATTTTAATTTTTTTTTTAAAAAAAATACCCTAAAACAAAACATGTTATCCCATTTGTCTAGATTCTGCTTTAACATGCTTACTCTCCCCCGCAGCCTTGTGCCCAGATGCAGATTGCTGACACCCCTGACACCTCCAATATTCCTTGGATCCATTTGCACACGTTCGATAACTGGGTTGTCGCCAGCGTCGCTTCTCACCTCCTTTTTGCTTGTACTGTGTATGCACAGGGCCTTGGAAGACAAAACCCAGCCCAGCAACTCCCAGCCTCTCGTGCCTGTATCTTGGGCCAACTCAAGCAGCTCTTTCAAGCCCACCAAGGCATTTGTATCTGCAAGCTGAGAGAGAGAAACAAGAGAGAAACATGGGTTGCTGGCTTTCCTTGAGCATCTCACACAGTCAGAGACCCCCCTAGTGGTGAAAGAAAGGCAACTTCTCCAACACACGTCTTCAGGGCATTAGCTGGCAAGCAAATCCCTGTGGACAAACCCTATAGGCCTTCTTATTCGCCCCCTTGGAACACAAACTCCACATGGACGGAGACACACACACACACACACACACACACACACACACACAGCTTCCTGTTCTCTCCTCAATCCATCAAACTTGAACCATTTCATCTAACAGATCCTCATAACTGGTGGCATTTATTTCCACAAGCATGGTGGCACTGTGAACAACCCCACAAATGGCAAGGGTGGAATTCTTTTAGAACACAACAGAGCTCAACTATCTTTCATTACGAAACATCACTCCTCTAACGACTCCTGGGTACCATTGCCTGCTTAGAATGGGAAGATATTTGCAGAAAGGGGTACTGTTTCTGGTTCATCCAGTCCAACTAGATGCAGGAATCTCAAAGCCCCTTACAAGCAGAAAACCAGGCAAAACAACCTCCCATCCCCTACATCAATTCCAAGCTCGGGTAGGGAAGAAGCTTGTTTTTGAAATTCCTGCTCCCACCACTGCAAGCTGGGGAGAACAGCTTGTTCCTGGCCTTCAGCTGCATTTCAGAGGCAACGTCAGGGACAAGACCCTCTCATGAGTTCCCTAGTTGAACTATGTGCTGTGTGAATAATAATTACTGATAGAATCATAGAATTGTAGGCATATAAAGGGTCATGTCGTCAGGGGACGACAGAGGACAAGATGGTTGGACAGTGTTCTCGAAGCTACAAACATGAGTTTGCCCAAACTGCGGGAGGCAGTCGAAGACAGGAGGGCCTGGCGTGCTCTGGTCCATGGGGTCGCGAAGAGTCGGACACGACTAAATGATTAAACAACAAAGGGTCATGTAGTCCAACCCCTGGCAATGCAGGAATTGCTGCAATCATCATCATCATCATCATCATCATCATCATTCCAGGCCATTCAATCTCTGTTTAAAAACTTCCAGTGAAGTAGAGCCCACCACCTACTCACCAAAGCCTCAAAATCCTTGGTCTCGTCCGTGGTATAGAGTCCTGGGAAGGGCCGAAGGACAGAATCCCGCTTGTAGCTCTGCAGGGCAGAGACGAAGAAGCTGCACTTCAGGTCTGCAGCCAAGAGATCTGCCTTGAGCGCCTCTCGCACCCGCTCTCGGAGGCCCGCGACCCCGGCAGCCGGCACCTGCATTGCCAAGGGGCCCTCCTGCCATTAAAACACAGGTGGAAGTTAGAAAAATCAAGAGTTGGGAGAGGCCTGGTTCACACAACACCATTAGCCAGGCTATAGCTTACTGGGACCAAGCAAATGTGCTGCCTCCTGGAGAGGCGTTCCCAGGCACTCTGCTCCCTCCTTCCCTCGTCTTTTGACTCTTGTGCTGCACCAAGCTAAGACAGTGTTTGGCACGTCATCCCAACCTAGACTCACAGGTCTTGGTTCAGATGACAAGCTCAGCATCGGGGTGGGGTGGGGGGAATAATACCAGGGAGAAGCCAAGCAGCTAAGCGCTCCTCTCTGGGAACCCACACATTTGCATAGTCCTCAAAAGTCCCCGTTTGGCTTACCATGTCATGCAAACCAGGCCATAAGGTCTCCAGCAAACATCCCCACAAGCAAACAGACGTTTCCCGGGGAACAGCGATCCTACTCTTCCCAGACGCTGAGTTGAAAGAACAACAAAAAAGAGATGATAAAACACATTCTGCAGCATTCAGAATTAAAGTTACCCTCCCTGGGGCCACCCGAGGCTACGCTTCTACCCTTTAAACCGTCACCTGGCAGCCAGGCATTCAACAGGTGAGACTTTGCGCAGCTGCATCATTGCACCTTCCAGCTTGGAAAACCCAGCCCCACCCCACCGACCCAAATATGGCAGACTGCAAGTATTTTGAGGGGTGGGGAAACACAAATCAAAAGATACAACTGCCTAGCAAGCAAGTGTTTTAGCAGCTCTGTGACGGGCTGAAGCCCAACAGGTCTGTTTTTATCGTTTGCATCCAAGCTTCACCTGTTGAACTTCTGCCTGTAAGGCAGCTGTTAAACGGGCAGGATCCCACGCTGCCCAAAAAGCGTCTTCCCCTTTCTCCTTGACATTTGTGTGTGTGTGGTCTTTATTCTTCCCCTCGCCCTCCGGCCTACCTCAGGGGCTACTCAGCAAAAGGCGACTCTCACTGAGGTGGAAGAGGAGAAGAGGCCCTCCCAATTCCTACTGAACATGCTCAGTTCAGCTCAGCCATGCGCAGTAGCAGGAGCTGAAGTCGCATGCGTGCCAGCAGTTGATTATGAGCGTGCGCAGTGGCAGGAGCTGAGCCGCCTCCCTTACCCTTACCCTTACCATGCCTTTGCTTACTACGTCACCCTGAGCATGCTCCCTAGAAGCACCTGCCGGCCTTTGTTCTTAGACAGGCTCAGTAAGCAGCAAATGAAGCCACACTTTGCCCTTACCTGATTTTAAGCATGCTCAGTATAAACAATGAAGCTCAACCCCTGGCCCTGGTCCTGCCCTCATCCAATCCTGAGCATGCTCAGTAGCAGTAAGTGAAGCTTCAGCCTTGACCTTTCTTTCACGTGGAGAGTGTTCAGTTAACTGGCGCGTACAATCCTGCCCAGGTCAATTCAGAAGTAAGCCTTCAGCATCAATTTATGTTCCCATGCTGTCTAAAAATCAGTAAAAAGCAGGGGCAGCAGCAGCCACTGGCAGTCTTATACTTCGTCAGTTTCTCTCTAACCGCCTTTTAAAACCATCCAACTTAATGGTCATTATTGCATCTTGTGGTGCCAAGTCCATAGTTTAACTAAGGTCTGCCCTTTGTTCTGCATCTTCCAACATTCAGCTTCAGTGGATGGCCCTAAATTCAAGTGTTATGAGAGAGAAACGTCCTCCATCCTCTTACTTCATGCCATGCATGGGGTGGGCAAAACTGATGTATCTGGTCAGTTGGTTAAGTATTTCTATTGTTTAACTTGATCTGGGTGGGCAGCTCCTGTCCGCGCCCCTTGGCTACACCCATGCATGCATAATTCATACCCTCCAACATTTCTCCGATGAAAATAAGGACATCCCATTCCATAACAATAATTTTACTATTTATACCCCACACATCTTACTGGGTTGCCCCAGCCACTCTGGGCAGATTCCAACATAGATAAAAACACAATAAAACATTGAACATTAAAAAACAACAACTCTTCCCTGTACAGGATTGCCTTCAGACAGCTCTGGAGTCAAATAACTACATACACTCCAACATTTCTCCAATGAAAATAGGGACATTCTACCATACCCTCTAACATTTTTCTGATGAAAATAGGGACGTCCTAAGGGAAAGTGGGACATTCGGGGATCAAATCAGAAACCGGGACGGCTTCTCTAAATCAGGCTTGTCCTTGGAAAATAGGGACACTTGGAGGGTTTGATCATTTTTACTCCTCTTATCATGTTCCCCAGTTGCTCACCTTTTTTCTAAACTAAAAAGTCCCTGTATGTTGTAACCTTTGCTCATTACAGGAGCTGCTTCAGCCAGTTATTAAGAGTCTGACTCTATCTGACTCCTAGCAGTGAATGTTTGACCAAATTTGGCAGCTGACATGCAGCAGCAGTTAACATTTGACCGGATCAGCCACACAAGCAAGCAATACTTGATAGTATTTGACAGAAGAGTAGGCAGTCAGTGTTTTCCCATGGATTTGCAATACAGTGGTACCTCAGGTTACAGACACTTCAGGTTACAGACGCTTCTGGTTACAGACTCCGCTAACCCAGAAATAGTACTTCGGGTTAAGAACTTTGCTTCAGGATGAGAATAGAAATCGTGTGGCGGCAGCAGGAGGCCCCATTAGCTAAAGGGGTACCTCAGGTTAAGAACAGTTTCAGGTTAAGAACGGACCTCCGGAATGAATTAAGTTCTTAACCTGAGGTACCACTGTATAACGTCTACTCAGAAGCAGCTCAGTGGGAATAACTCACACCAGGTAAATGAAATAAGATTGCAGCTACATAGCCCACAAGCATAATAACATGTTCTGATATATAGAATCCCAGAAGGACAGTGTGGCAAAAGATTTGCTTGAAGATTCAGGGCAGAAAAGAAAGGTACTTCTTCAAGCTGTGCATGGTTCACCTTTGGAACTCACTCCCACAGGAAGCAATGATGGCCACCAAAATGGATGGCTTTAAAAGATCAGTTATTGGGCCAATCCAGCAGGCTCTTTTTATGTTCTTATCCTGGCAGCTAAGGTTTGTTAAGGGTAGGAGTAGCAAACTACAGTTTGCCAGATTGTGCTTTACATACATGTATGATGCAGGTTCAATGAGGCAGCTCCTGATGTAGTAAGAACAAACTTGTGCGCTGTTTCTGCCTGTTGAGGGCAGCAGAGTCTCTTTGGAAGACAAACGGGTCCTGCCTTGTTAGAGGCAACTAATGAAATGGAAGGTGAAGGAAGAGTGTGGAGCATTCAGCTCCTGCCTTCATCTTTCCATAGCAGCGAGAAGGTTCTTTTCCTAGCTGACATCTGTCCCCCCTGCCCCCCCCCCGATTTCCCCTCCACCAAATAGAGCAATGCAAGTTAATATGGCAACAAGAGGCGGCATCTGGGACAAGTCAGTAATTTCAGCTAGCTAGTTGATGTGGTTCAGGTAATTTGCCCTCTAGAGGGCAAGAGTGAAGGGAGGGGGCAGTTTTCACCGTGGGTGGGAAAGGAAAAAACAAAGGTTTTTGCAATGATATCAATCACACAAGAAAACTCTGTGGTAAGAAGAAGGATCCAATCTCTCTCTCTACACACACACACACACACACACACACACACACTTGAGTTTTCATTTTTCTACATTTGAAATTAAACTTTTTACAAACTTTAAAATACCCAGTGGCTTTCCTTCTTCTCCTTCCATGGTTCATATTACATATCATAGTTTCCTGCACATTTTACTATAACCATTCAAATCAATTTTCCACTTTTACATCAATCAAATATTATTTACTCTCAATGCTGCCAGCGTTCTCAGCGGTGTACAATTATTTTCCATATATCCAATAAATATTTTCCACTCTTCTTTAATCCCCACGCATTTCTCTAGGCCTTCTTGGTAAGGTTTATCAGTGTAGCAAATATGGTGGGCTCCGTTTTGCATCCAGCAGCTTTGCAGATGATATCCTCTGCATGAGGGTATCAGATCTTCCTTCCAAGAAAAGCAAGACAAGGGTTGGAGGCTTCCTAACCAAGACAGAATACCTAGAGCACAGCTGTAGCTCAACATCTGGAGGGTCACAGGCTGCCCAGCCCAACTCAGTACAATGACTGAAATCTGATTGTGTGAACCGATTCCACAGAAAAGCATTAAATCTGAGGTGACTCCACAATCCCGGCTTATTTTCACAGAGAATTGGCTGCACCTAACTTTCACCAGATTGTGCCCCATTAACAATTTCTGGGCAACTGATTAGCATGTAACACATAACACATAGCCATTCATTCATGAAACCAGATTCCACTTTTCAGGGTCAAAAGAGTTTCTGTGGGAGAGATTCTGTAATGGAAATCCAACCCATCATATTCAACTCTGAATGGCCAGTTTTGGAATCCAAGGCAATTTGAGGGGTTTTGTTGTGTCGTGTTTGTTCAACTGTTTTTCTTTTCAACACTTTCATCTTATGCCGCCTTGTGAGGGTTTGTGCAAAAGGCAAAGAAGAAAGAATAATTTTATTTACAAATAAACATGCGCTGCATATGTACAAGTTCCTAGGTCCCATTGCCTTGTCACATTCTGGTGTGACAAAGAGATGGAACCCAGGGTGGAGCTATGCTGAGGTCATGCAACACAGACTCACGTCTGAGCTCAGCCTCTCCTAGGTGAACATTGGAAGCTGTCTCGTACTGAGTTAGACCACTGGTCTATCTAGCGCAGTATTGTCTAGAAATATGGTCAAATCTGAAGTTATCATTGCTAGGCCGAATTGCTGTGATAAAGATGAATGTATTGCCAAGGATGTTGTTTTTGTTTCAAACATTGCAAATATTGGATAAAATTGAGTGTTTCAAGAAGTGGCAGAGAGATATCTCTAGGCAGGGCAAAAAACCTCGAATAAAATTTAAGATATTAACTGATGCTAAGGAAAGAGGTGGATTTGCTCTGCCAGACTTAAAATTTTATTATGAATCAGCCGCTTTTTGCTGGCTGAGAGAATGGATGCTTCTTGAGAACACTGATGTGTTGGACTTAGAAGGTTTTAATAATGTCTTTGGGTGGCATGCATATCTGTGGTATGATAAGGTCAAAGCACATAAAGTGTTTAAAAACCATATTGTCAGAAAAGCACTGTTTAATGTTTGGATAAGATACAAGGATTTGCTTGAGAATAAAACCCCAAGGTGGTTGTCACCAATGGAAGCGAAGGCTCAGAAAAAGCTCAATATGGAGGCTAAATGGCCGAAATATTGTGAAATTTTGGAACAAGAGGGAGACAGATTAAAACTGCAGAGTTTTGAAAAATTAAAAAATAAAGTGCGAGACTGGCTTCATTATTATCAGATAATGGAGGCATATAATTTGGATAAAAAAATTGGCTTCCAGGTGGAAAAATCAAAATTGGAAACAGAACTGTTAGACTCCAAAACTAAGAATTTGTCAAGAATGTATAATTTGCTGTTGAAATGGAATACTCAGGATGAAACGGTAAAATCTGTTATGATTAAATGGGCACAAGATGTCGGACATAACATTATGATGGCTGACTGGGAACAGTTATGGACCACAGGTATGAAGTTCACGGCATGTAATGCCTTAAGAGAGAATATAATGAAAATGATATACAGGTGGTACATGACACCAGTCAAGCTTGCGAAAATTTATCACTTGCCCGATAATAAATGCTGGAAATGTAAAGAGACGGAAGGTACATTCTTTCACCTTTGGTGGACATGCCCAAGGATTAAGGCTTTCTGGGAGATGATCTATAATGAAATGAAAAAGGTATTTAAATATACCTTTCTGAAGAAACCAGAGGCCTTTCTCCTGGGCATGGTCGGCCAATTGGTGCCAAAGAAGGACAGAACTTTCTTTATGTACGCCACAACAGCAGCAAGAATACTTATTGCAAAGTACTGGAAGACACAAGATCTACCCACTCTGGAAGAATGGCAGATGAAGGTGATAGACTATATGGAACTGGCGGAAACGACGGGCAGAATCTGAGACCAGGGAGAAGAGTCGGTGGAGGAAGATTGGAAGAAATTTAAAGACTATTTACAGAAACATTGTAAAATTAATGAATGTTAGAATGATGTTGGAATGAATCTAGGTGATTTTAGCAAAAATGTATCAAAGATTTAAGGAAAATAGACTGTTAATTGGTGAAAAGAGGGAAAGTAAACTTATATCAAGATCAAGATAAATTTTCAGGATAAAATTTTGAAGAGAGGGAAAGAATTTGCTGAAATGGATAATTGACTTAGAATACAAAAAAGGGAGGTGTGAGGAGGTCAGGGAAACAAGCAAATGAAAGATAAGTTATGGGAAGGCTCGATATGTTTTTTACTTTTTACTTTTTTCCTTTGTTTTTAATTGTTTTTATTTTTCTGTTTTTTATTGTGATGTATTGGTTTTGTAATTGTTATTGTTTAATTTGGTGTTTTTTTCTTTTGTCTTTTTGTAAACTTAAAACTTTAATAAATACTATTTTTTTTAAAAAAGAATAATTTTATTTAATAACATTTTTAGATCTTATTGCAGTGAACCTCAAGTATGCAATAAAACCATCAATATAAACCACATTGACTGAAAGAAATATACTACTACTATGCCACTAAAACATTTTAAAAACCTAAAATTAAAATACAGTGTCATAAAATGCAGATGGGTTAAGGTCTAGTGATCCAGGAATATATTGAATAACTAAGGCAGGCATTGAAAATATAGCACTTTTCCTTGATGGATGCACGAAACCACCATACAGATATTATTCAATATTTCAGTGGTGTTTAGAGTACCAAGAGCATAACCTTCTCACCCCGATCCAAGAAGGAATATTCATGACAACTGAATTCAGTGCTGATTTTTATTCTCTCTCTCCCTCACTGAATTATTTAACTGTGGTAATGAATAATGCAACTCAGTCTTAATCTTGGTAACTATCCTTATGTATGTTGGGCATCCCTCATTTCCTTTTGAGGTGTTGGGGAGAGAAGAGATCTGGGAAGGCAGTGGGATAGAGTGGCCTTTTCTCCATACTACATAGGCAGAACTCGGGGAGCTGACTGCCCTCTCTCCTATCAAGGCAGAGGAAATAGAAGGAATTGCTTTGCACCGCAGGCAGAAAGAGCTTCTTGCAGAGAATCCTGAAGGGCAGCAACCTGGAAGGTGAGAAGACAAATGCAGAAAAATTATCCTTCCTTTTAGCACATATATATGCAATGGCAGCTGCCTGAGGCAATTGTCTCAATGTGCCTAAGGATTGGGCCGGCCCAAACATCCCCCTCGTTTTCTTAGAATGGCAGTGGCATTTATGGCTTTTTTCCAGCTGGAACTTGCTGGAACTCAGTTCCGACACACACACACACACACACACACACACACACACAATATTTGGGTTTTACATATTTAAAATTATAATCACACCGCAACATATCCACAGTTAAAATATCCCTCCAAATCTCTGGACTTCCCACCTTCTCCTCCATGAGTTCTGTTGTTAAATCTTTTCTACTGCATCTTTTTTCAATAATCCAAGCTTTTAAAAAACTGCATTGTGTCCATAGTTCTCATTACATTACAAGTGTTATTGCAGTCCTGCTAATGTTTTCAACTGCTTACAGTGGTCTTTAAGGTAAATTATAAAAAAAATCCCATTCCTTATTAAAGTTTTGTCCTTCCTGGTTCCTGAACTTTCCAGTCAGTTTTGCCATTTCGGCATAGTCCATCAACTTGATTTGCCACTCTTCTCTGGTAGGGACTTTATCTCCCTTCCATCTCTGGGCTAACAACATCCGTGCAACTGTCGTCGCATACATTTAAAATCTTTTCTGCTCCCTTGGAATTTCAGCACCTCCTAATAAAAAAAGCCTCTGGTTTGTTTTTTAAAATAAAACTTATTTTAAACATTTTTTTCAATTCATTATATATCATTTCCCAGAATGCTTTTGTTACCTTATGATAAAAGGAGCCTTCTTTTTCTTTACATTTCCAGAAGATATTTGAGTTCCGGCACCTCTGGTGCCATTGCCATTTGAAGAGAACAAGGGAGGTGTTTGGGCCACCCCAACCAGAGGTGCATTGAGACAATTGCCTCAGGTCAGGGAGGCAGCCAGCAGCCATTGCACAGAGTCCTCTGCTCACTTGCTCCTCTGCCAACCTTCTAATGGGACCTTCTCCTGCCTCACTCTCAAAAAGGGTCATTAGAGCAAGGCATTCTGGGTAAGGTGGCAGGGAATAGCGAAGCATTTTGTTGAAACATTCAGTGGAGGGAGGCTGGTCTGTGAGGGCAAATGGGGAAGGAGATGGGGGTTATGGATTTAATTATCGCCCCCACCTTTCCCCTATAATTTGGGCGTTCTTTACCAATGCCCTGCTTTCTCTCTCTCTCTCTCTCTCTCTCTCTCTCTCTCTCTCTCTCTCTCTCTCTCTGTCAAATGATCCTGCCCTTTTGAGGGTCTTGCTTCTGAAATAAAAGACCTTTCGTCAATGGCACCGTGAGAATGCTTATTTCAACACCATTTGAATTTTCAAAAAGAAAAACTTTGAAGAAGGCAGATGGAGCTGGCAGTGAGCAGAGACGACGAATGTTGATGCTGTGAATGTAATAGCAGAAGCTGGCCATGCCCTCTGCACCAGATCCACGTGGGTGTTCCCAGCATAAACGTTTCCAGATTGGGGATGTCACAGCAATGGAATGCAGGCAGCAATTCTCATTATAATGGTGTGGAATCTTCCCAGGGACGCCAAACTATTTGGGTAGCTGTTGCTGTCATTAGGCCTGCTATGACTTATGGGTGTGCAATAGCCTCCCTCCCTCCCTCCCTCCCCCTACCATTATACTTCTGGGTGCAAAACTTTAATAGAGACTTATAGAAGAGCTCTGGAATTTGCAACGATAATTTGGGCATTGTCTTGGAGATGCAACTGAGCTAAACTGAATACGAACTGTGCAAATGGGAAGTGGCGCCCATTCATATATTTCCAATTCACCAGGGACAGCCCCAGGAACACAGGATTCGGACATGTTATCTACTTTGACTGGCCGCGGGTCTTCAGGGTTCAATAAACGTGACTTTTTAGGTGCTTCCAGATGATCAGTTTATTGAGCATTTATCCTGATAAGTTTGCAGGGTGATTATACAAAACTGGCTTTTTTAACAAGCATTCTGATTTGCTTGCAAGGAGGGTAGATGACATTGCATCAAAGCAAGCATTACCCCACGTTTCCCAGCACATTTTCCCCATCACTTTCCTTCTTGCAAAAAGCCTGCTGTCTTAAGAAAATAGGTTTATTGAACAAGACCTATCAACTATAATTGCGTAACCTGGATCTATAATTGCATAACCTGTGTGATTGGATCCCACCTGAAAATAGAGATAGTGCAGAAGAACTGCTAGTTACCTCCTAGCAGAGGACTTTAGTACACAAAGTAAGCTGGGAAGGGTTTTTTTTTTGGGGGGGGGGATATTGAATCTATTAGGACCAAAATGAGGGTCATTCATATTTTATTTACACTAAAGTGGGTGTTTTCATGCACAATTTACCCTAGCATCTGCATTTTTATATATGTTACTAGGCTGAAGAACTGGACTTTGAAATTCAGAGAAGTGTGAATTTAAAAGAATGACCGTGTTTCAGTTCACATATTGTTTTTGATAGTGCAAATTAGGTAGGTAGGTTCACCTTTAATGGAGAAATGAATTAGAATAAAGCCTATATCTAAGTATGCTGTACTTTCCCCCTTGGGGTTCTCTTTTGACTTGGTTCAGATGAGCTGGCTTTGTTCCCCAAGGTCATCTCAATGTCAGGGGAGCAGCCCCTCCTCCTCAGCTGAAGGGAAAGGTATTGATCACGGATGATGAATGATTCACGCTCCCTGAAGTAAGAATCCTTAGTTAATGGGTGAACCATGTGAGCATGTCTGAAGAGTTGATGTGCTCTTCGGTGTTTAATTTTCCAACCATCACTTGTTGCAAAGCTCAGCTCATTGTCTTGCAATTTCTTTTTTATTTAAAGCCTTAATGTTAGTATGACATTAATTGTTGTTGTTTTCTAGTCAAGGGATATTCTGCTTTCTCCCTCGGCAAAGGAGGTGCTCTGAGTGGCTTACAAACAGAAAAGGAAGCCCAAGAAAGCAACAGTGACTCAACAAATGACCAAAAATGAAAAACAGCAGTGAAAATTGAAAACACAAAGAGCAGGGAACAGCAATCAATACATGAAGCAGCAACAGAATTAAAAGCTTGTTTTGTTGTTTTTTAAATGTCAATTACAGGCAGAAAACAGATTAAAAGGAAAGTGACCTAAGAAAGATTAGCCTCAACCAGAGCCAGGGCCTTCTCTTTTTTTTTTTTTTATAATAATTTTTATTGCGTTTTTTTCCAAATTACAGATAGAAAAGAAAGAACATAGACAGTAGAAAGAAAGAAAAAACAGAAAATCTCAACCATTTCAACAACTTATTTCAGATTTCTGTCGGACTTCCCCACATCTCCCACATAATGCATTCTTAACAATAAAATTATCAGCAAATTATAACCTTGTTTCATGTGTTTCTTATTACTTTCAATTGCAATTTAAGTTTAAATTTCTTGTTTTCCATTTACTTTTAAAATATAACATATTGTCATTTTTACCCATTTAAACCTTGATTCTTTTATAAAAATTATCCAATTTCTTATATAAACCATTTTTGTTGCTGGGGCTGATATTCCAAATCATACGGCGTCTTAAGATTCATATAACTTATAATACTTTTGCAAATAGTCCTTAAATTTACACCAATCCTCCTCCATTGCTTCTTCTCCCAAATCTCGGATCCTTGCAGTCATCTCGGCTAATTCCATGTAGTTCATCAGTTGCGTCTGCCAGTCCTCCAGTGTGGGCAAATCTTGAGTCTTCCAATGCTTAGCGATAAGAATCCTTGCTGCAGTAGTAGCATACATAAAAAAAGTTCTATCCTTCTTTAACACCTTCTGGCCGACAATGCCCAGGAGGAATGCCTCTGGTTTCTTAGGGAAAGTGTATTTAAACACCTTTTTTAACTCGTTATATATCATTTCCCAGAAGGCCTTCACTCTTGGACAGGTCCACCAGAGGTGAAAGAATGTCCCTTCAGCCTCCTTACATTTCCAGCATTTATTATCGGACAAATGGTAGATCTTAGCAAGCTTGACTGGGGTCATGTACCACCTGTATACCATTTTCATAATGTTTTCTTTCAAGGCATTACATGCCGTAAACTTCATACCGGTGGTCCATAACCTTTCCCAGTCCTCAGACATGATGTTATAACCAATGTCCTGAGCCCATTTTATCATGGCTGATTTAACTGTCTCATCCTGAGTGTTCCATTTAAGCAGCAAGTTATACATTCTCGATAATAGCTTGGTCTTTGGTTCTAACAATTCTGTCTCAAGTTTCGATTTTTCCACCTGGAATCCTGTTTTTGTATCTAGCTTAAAAACCTCATTAATTTGGGCATAATGAAACCAATCTTGCACTTTACCCTTTAACCTTTCAAAGCTCTGCAACCTCCAGTTATCTCCAATGTTTTCTATTATTTCCCAATATTTCGGCCAACCGGCCTCCATATTGGGTTTTTTCCGAGCCTTGGCCTCTATTGGTGATACCCACCTCGGAGTTTTGCTTTCTAATAAGTCTTTGTATTTTTTCCAGACCATAAATATTGCTTTCCTGACAATATGGTTTTTAAACATTCCATATGTTTTTGCCTTGTCATACCACAAATACGCATGCCAACCTAACGAGTTATTAAAGCCTTCCAGATCTAGGACATCAGTGTTTTCCAACAAGATCCAATCTTTCATCCAGCAGAAGGCTGCAGCTTCGTAATATATCCTCAAGTCCGGCAGGGCAAATCCCCCTCTCTCCTTTGCATCAGTTAGTATTTTAAACTTTATTCGGGGCTTTTTGCCCTGCCAGACAAATTTAGAGATATCCTTCTGCCACTTTCCAAAACATTCCACTCTGTCCACAATCTGCAAGGCCTGAAACAAAAACAACATCTTTGGCAAAACGTTCATTTTTATAGCTGCAATTCGGCCTAACAAGGATAACTTCAGTCTTGACCAAATTTCTAGATCTTTTTTAACTTCTGACCAACATTTCTCGTAATTATCTTTAAATAAATTCAAGTTCTTGGAAGAGAGATTGACCCCCAGGTATTTCACTTTTTTAACAATATTTAGTTCTGTTTCCTTCTGAAACCCTTCTGTTTCAGTAGCTGTCAAATTTTTCCCTAACACCTTAGTTTTTTGTTTGTTCAACTTAAAACCCGCCACCCGACCAAATTTCTGTATCAGTTCCAGAACTCTTTTTGTACTAGATTCTGGCTCCTGTAATGTTAAAACCAAGTAGTCTGCAAATGCTTTCAGTTTATATTGTTTCACTCCGACCCGTATTCCTTGTACCTGCCGATCCTTCCTTATCATGTTCAGCAAAACCTCCAGGACTGAAATAAACAATAAAGGGGACAGGGGGCACCCCTGACGTGTTCCTTTTTCAATCTGAAGTTCTTCTGTCACCACATTGTTCACTATCAACTTAGCTTTTTGTTCGGAATAGATTGCTTCTATTCCGTTCTCAAACCCCCTTCCCACTCCCATCCCTTCCAAGTTTCTCTTCATAAATTTCCAAGAGATATTGTCAAAGGCTTTCTCCGCATCAATAAAAATTAACACTGCTTTAGTGTTAATATTTGTTTGTAAAAGTTCCAGAATATCAATAATGTTCCTGGTGTTATCAAACAAATGTCTACCTGGGAGAAAGCCTGCTTGGTCCTTATGAATTACTTCATTTAAAACCTTTTTAAATCTATTTGCCAAAATGTCTGCAAATATTTTGTAATCCACGTTTAGGAGTGAGATGGGACGGTAATTCTTGAGTTGAGTCTTTTCAGTTTCCACTTTAGGTATCAGTGTGATGAATGCTTCTTTCCACGTATCTGGTGCCCTCCCTCCCCCCATAATCTGGTTGCAAACCTCCATTAATGGTTGTGTCAAGTAGTCCTTTAACATCCTGTAGTACTTGGAGGTAAGTCCATCAGGGCCTGGGGATTTGCCTAACTGCATGTTCTGTATGGCAACCTCGATTTCCTGTTGTGTTATTTTACAATTCAAGATTGATCTCTTCTCTTGAGATAATTCTGGTAGGCCATTATCTTTCAAGAATTGTTCTATCTCAGTCACTTCCTCAGGCCCTTGGGTGTACAGTTTTTTAAAGTATTTCTGGAAACACTTTCTAATTTCTCCTGGTTTCTGAATATTTTTTCCTTCAACTTCTAGATTGGTAACATAATTTAATTTTTGTCTCTTTTTCAACTGCCAAGCTAGCAGCTTCCCACATTTATTCGCAGATTCAAAAGATCTTTGGTTCATTTGTTTAATTTTCCATTCCACTTCTTGGTTGATCAATTTCATATATTGTGACTGGTGAAATTTAATTTCTCTTAAAGTCTCTTTTGATTTTGGATTCAGTCTTAATTTTTTCTCAACACTGGCTCCGGCCTGCAGGAACGCTCTGCCTCATGAGACCAGGGCCCTGAGGGATCTGATTTCTCTCCGCAGGGCCTGTAAGACAGAGTTCTTCCGCCTGGCCTTTGGCTTGGAGCCAATTTGATTCCCTCCCCCTCTTTCTTTTTCCTTTCTCCTCCTGTGAAGAGGCTGCATCCTAATGTTTTAATGTTATATTTTAATCTTGTTTTTTAAATTGTATTTTAATCAACTGGTTTTTATTATTGGTTGTTAGCCGCCCTGAGCCCGGTCTTGGCTGGGGAGGGCGGGGTATAAATAAAATTTATTATGATTATTTATTATTAACCTCTCAGGGCGGGGAGTTCCACAAATCAGAAGCTACCACAGAAAAATCCTCTCACATTTTGCCACCAATCTCACCACAGAACGCAATGGCACCAGTACAGCAGCTGGTCTTAAAAGGAGATGGTCTTTCATGTGGCTCCATCCCAAGATCTTTAGAGCACTATAGATAAAAACAGTACCTTGAATTGCACTTGAAAATGAACTGTCAGCCAGTGCAGCTGATGCAAAGAAGATCACTTGATCAAAGGAATGTAGGAAGCTGGTCCATCTAGCTCACGATGGTCAATACTATCTGGCAGCGACTCTCTAGAGTTTCAGAAATGGGATAGCCCTATCTGGAGATGCCAGGGGTTAAATCTGGGACCTTCTGCACACAAAGCAAATGCTCTACCACTGAGCTACTGCCTGTCCCCAAGCGCTTGCCCCATCAAGATTTTAGTGACAGCTTTAGGCACCAGTTGAAGTGTCTGAGTTGTTTTCAAGGGCAGGTGTGTGAAGAGTGTGTTGCAGTACAGTGGTACCTCGGGTTACATACGCTTCAGGTTACACACTCCACTAAGCCAGAAATAGTGCTTCAGGTTAAGAACTTTGCTTCAGGATAAGAACAGAAATTGGGCTACGGCGGCGCGGCGGCAGTGGGAGGCCCCATTAGCTAAAGTGGTGCTTCAGGTTAAGAACAGTTTGAGGTTAAGTACGGACCTCCGGAACGAATTAAGTACTTAACCCGAGGTACCACTGTAGTCCAGTTGAGAGAGAAATAATGCATTCAGGACCACGGTCAGCTCTAACACTACCAGGAAGAGGTGCCACTGGTGCTCCAGGCCACAGGCAACATCTGAGCATCTGGCAACAATTCTTGGTCCAGTTGTACTCCCAAGCCACAAACCTGATCTCCTAGAGACAAGCTGATATCCTATTCCTTAACCAGCAAGCTTCACGCTAGCATTTCTGCCTTGTCTGGATTTAATTTCAGTTTTGCCTACCCTCATTCAGCTCATCACTGACTCCACCGACTCCATGGATGAAGCTTTCAATTTCAGTTCCTCTCGTTTTCCCAATGTTAAGTTCAATTCTCCACATGCTCACATTGGTTTTTTATTGGTTTGTTTATCTTAAAAGTCTCCATGCAAATTTGGAGAGCCAGTGTGGTGTAGTGGTTAGGCGCGATAGACTAGTAATCTTGGGAACCGGGTTCGCGTCTCCACTCCTCCACATGCAGATGCTGGGTGACCTTGGGCTAGTCACACTTCTCTGAAGTCTCTCAGCCCCACTCACCTCACAGAGTGTTTGTTGTGGGGGAGGAAGGGAAAGGAGAATGTTAGCCACTTTGAGACTCCTTAAAGGGAGTGAAAGGCAGGATATCAAACCCAAACTACTACTACTACTACTACTACTACTACTACTACTACTACTCTTCTTCTTCTTCTTCTTCTTCTTCTTCTTCTTCTTCTTCTTCTTCTTCTTCTTCTTCTTCTTCTTGTTTGCATTTAATGCCTTTTTTTCAGTCAGACCCCGCCCCCAATGGAAAAGCTGTTGTTTGATTCCGCTCTTTTGACTAATGATTGGCAGGTGTCCAACATTGCATTTTGGGGCAATTTGTGCTGACCAAACTCCCAAGAATTCCTAAATGAAACTGATAGTTTGGATCCATTTCAGTCTGGATTCAGGTCTCGTTGGGGGATGGAAATGGCCTCGATTGCCCTGATTGGTACCTCCTCTGGGAGCTGGACAGTGGAAATGTGTCGCTGTTGATGCCATTGGATTTCTCAATGACTTTCAATACACTTGGCTAGGTCGGGATAGCATGGGGATGAGGGACCAACTCCCTTCTCTTGCGGGGGCCCAATTAGTGCCATTGCCTTCCGTTAAGAGTTTGGGTGTAATCCTTGACGCCTCCCTTTCCATGGAGGCGCAAGTCACAGCAACAGCCAAGGCGACATTTTTCCACCTTCGCCGCATCAAGCAGTTGGTCCCTTACCTTTCCCGCCCCGACCTGGCCACAGTGATCCATGCGACAGTCATCTCCAGGCTTGACTACTGTAACTCGCTCTACGCGGGGCTGCCCCTGAAGCTGTCCCAGAAACTCCAGCGGGTACAGAATGCTGCAGCGAGGCTCCTCACAGCGTCTCTGCCATGGGAGCATATTCATCCAGTGCTTTTCAAGCTGCACTGGCTCCCGGTGGAGTACAGGGTCAGATTTAAGGTGCTGCTTTTGACCTTTAAAGCCCTTCACGGCCTAGGACCCTCGTACCTACGGGACCGCCTCGCCTGGTATGCCCCACGGAGAGCCTCAAGGTCCATAAATAACAACACCCTAGTGGTCCCAGGCCCTAAGGAAGTTAGATTGGCTTCAACCAGAGCCAGGGCCTTTTCAGCACTGGCCCCAACTTGGTGGAACGCTCTGTCTCATGAGACCAGGGCCCTGCAGGATCTGATCTCTTTCCGCAGGGCCTGTAAGACAGAGTTGTTCCGCCTGGCCTTTGGATTGGAGCCAATTTGATTCCCTCCGCTCCCTTTTTCTTTTTTCTTTTCCTTCTCCTGCAATGAGGCTCCATTTTAATATTTTAATGTTCCATTATTTTAATGTTGTATTTTATTTTTGTTTTTAAGTTGTAATCACTCATCTTGTAAGCCGCTCTGAGCCCGGCCTTGGCTGGGGAGGGCGGGGTATAAATAAAAAATTATTATTATTATTATTATTATTACTTCTTTCAATTATATTGCAGTACATTTCATTGCATTTCTTCTAAGCCTCCTTGCACTGGTGATCTTGGAAGGAGGTGGCCATTTCTCAGCGGTGCTGGTCCTTCATTACAGATGGGTATCAGAAGGCAGTTTAGGAGAGGCTCACTTGGACTTTCCCCCTATAGGTTTCCATATATTTTATTTTGGTCCCCCTTGCTTTTCAACATCTGCAGCGAATCCCCCTAAAACAGATGACACCCAGCACTTAGGAGTGGGAAATGATTTAGGCTTGACCATTAGCAGGAAAGTCATGTGCAGAAAATGGATTAATGGGAAGAAGAAGAAAAACCAGCCGCTTTCCATTAGAATTAGGCCAGGTCAGATGGGGTTAAAACTGGGTAAATGAAGCAGGAAACAGTGCAGCGTGTTACTGAGCAAAGACGATCAAATGCCTTGACATCTGTAACTTTCCCCTCATTGCCCCGACATGCTAAGAGAAAGCCTCTGAAGTAGGCACACCCCACACCCTCAGCAATATGGTTTCGGTCTATATTTTTATTAGACTTTAGGGGGGTTGTGGCACAGCCTTTCTAAGACCAGGTTGGGGGAAGGCTGGTCCATGGCAGCTAGTAAACTAACCTAGCATTCCCCAGACTGGTGTTCTCCAAATGATAAGGGGGAAAGCTCCGTAGCAGGCTACAGTGGTACCTTGGTTCTCAAACGCCTTGTTACTCAAACAACTTGGAACCCAAACACTGCAAACTGGGAAGTAAGTGTTCCGGTTTGCGAACTTTTTTTGGAAGCCGAACATGCTCCGTTTTAAGTGTTACACTTCCAATTTGAGTGCCACACTTCCGTTTTGAGTGTTACGCTGAGGTCTGTCTGTTTTTCCTATTTATTTTGTGTTTTTGTGGCTCTTTTTTGTCTTGTTTTAGTGACTGTGTGGCACTCAGTTCAGCGATTGATTGATTGATTGATTGATTGATTGATTGTGCGACTGCAGTACATTGTTTATTGCTTTCATTTTATGGATCAATGGTCTCGTTAGATAGCAAAATTCATATTAAATTTCTGTTTTGGGGTTTGTTTTTAAAAGTCTGGACAGATTAATCCATTTTGCATTACTTTCTATAGGAAAATGTGCCTTGGTTTTGGAACGCTTTGGTTTTGGAACAGACTTCCAGAACAGATTAAGTTTGAGAACCAAGGTACCATTGTACACAGTTTGCATGGAAAAAAGTCCCAGGTTCAATCCATGATATCTGCAAGCAGGACTGAAGAAGCCTGAAAACCCAGAGAACCACTGCCATTCCTTGCAGGCTACACTAGGCTAGATGCACCAAGGATCTGACGCAGGGCAGATGCGCACCATCCCTCTAACACACATCCAGTGCACATTTAAAGTGCATGGCTTCCTCCCAACATCCTGGGAATTGCTGTTTCCCCCCCTTATAAAGAGACAACCGCCATCACCCTTCACAAACGACAGTTCCCAGTATTCTCTGGGGGGAGTCAGGGGCATTAAATGTGTGTTGGATGTGCTTTAGAGGTATAAAGCATGGGTAGGCCCAATCGCCTTCTAAATCCGGCCCGCAGACGGTCCGGGAATCAGCATGTTTTTACACGAGTAGAATGTGTGCTTTTATTTAAAATGCATCTCTGGGTTATTTGAGGGGCATAGGAATTCATTCATTCTTCTTTTTCAAAATGTAGTCCGCCCCCCCCAAGGTCTGAGGGACAGTGGACCGGCCCAATGCTGAAAAAGTTTGCTGACCCCTGGTATAAAGCATCTACGATACTAAGGTAGCTTCCCCAGGGTATCACTGTGTTTTGGACAACAACTCACAGCAGCCCCAGTTGGCCTGTGCCTAAGATTTCAGATTAAAACTGCCACTGCTGGAAGGAAAGGAGGACCTTTTTCTGCCTCCCCACTTCCAGCCACTCTCTGAAGACTGGAGAAGCGACCCCCATAAGAATATTAGGGGGGCAGGCAGGGGGAATATGGCTTTGTCTTAAGATGAGGACTAGACCATGTGAAAAATAAACATAAGGTTTTAGCTGCAGTTCATTCGGTTTCAGCTTTGTATTCTTGTTACATAAAAGAAAGTGTGTCTACTCTAGACACTCCATTGCGGCACCCATGACCTAGGTCTAAGGCGCCATTTAGCTCCTAGCTTTCATATCTCTGTTTCTAACACTGCCTGGGACTGATGGGAGTTGTAGTCCAAAACATGTGAAGGGCACCAAGTTGGGGAAGGCTGTGCTGATGCTTTTGGCCACTGATCCTTGAGAGCCATTTTGCTATAAGGCATTTTGCTTTAATGGCTCACCTGACAGATGAGCTCAGTCCTGAATTCTGTTCAGGCACATTTTTTTTCCAGCAGCAGCAGCTGAATTAAATCTATCTGTGAACATTCAGGAACATGCAAGAGAGAGATAGAGAGTGTAATGATGACTCCGTTAAATTGCAACGCTCATAACCTGTTTTGAATAAGAACCACTGTTGGCGTAATTTGGAAATGGACCGAGTCTCCATACATCTTCATCTCCCGTGCTTAATAATAATACCCACCAGGTTCATGGCCTCTGAATCTATAGCCCAGCTGTAATAGTATGTTGCATATTAATGGGACATGTCTGAAAGTGCTTTCAGATTATTAGAATTCATACAAGTGATTTATGGAGGGGAGGGGGGCTTAAAACAGCTGGCTGCCAATATAAATGGGCTTAGGGAAAGTCGAGTGTAATATTTGCAGGTCCGGATAATGACAGCCCTCTCCCCCACCCCCCCAATACATCCAAAAGGCTGAGAAGCAGAAAATAATTTCCTGGCTCAAAAGATAAAGCAAAGGCTTTGGGGCCGAGGTGGTGAACCCAGCCTGTGAAGAATTTGTGCTATTCTCAATTAAATGTCAGGAGCTGCTTCTCTCGATTTAAAAACTGGTGGATTAAGACACCATAGCTTTATATTTATAGCCCAATAAACAGCACAGCCTTTCTTTTGCTGATTCTGCCAGTGGCAAAGCAAGATTCAGGGGAGTGCAACTGGTTCTGTCACAGAGTCTTGAGGGCACCATAGCGGGTGTCACAACCATTATTTAGAATGGAGCACAAGAGGTGGCGGGGGGGGGGATTTTGACTTCACACAGGGTGCCACTGAAATTGGAGACCGCAAGGTCCCCCGCTGCCAGTGGGCCTGAACTGCCTTCACTGGTAGCCTGAGAAGCAGAATCAGCTGGCGATGGTTTGCCTAAGGTAAAAATAAATGCAAATTTGGGGGCCATCAGGAGCCAGGCTCATGAATTGCACATGGCCCAGCTCTGCCAGTGGGCGGAGGGGAGCAGCTGCCTCAGGTGGAAGATACTGTTGGTGCTGACCTTTAAAGCCCTAAATGGCCTCGGTCCAGTATATCTGAAGGAGCGTCTCCACCCCCATCATTCTGCCCAGACACTGAGGTCCAGCGCCGAGGGCCTTCTGGCGGTTCCCTCACTGCAAGAAGCCAAATTACAGGGAACCAGGCAGAGGGCCTTCTCCCTAGTGGCGCCTGCCCTGTGGAACACCCTCCCACCAGATGTCAAAGAGAACAACAACTACCAGACATTTAGAAGATATCTGAAGGCAGCCCTGCTTAGGGAAGCTTTTAATGTTTGTTGTTTTATTGTGTTGGGAGCTGCCCAGAGTGGCTGGGGAAACCTAGCCAGATGGGTGGGGCATTAATAATAATAATAATAATAATAATAATAATAATAATAATAATAATAATAATTACTATTATTATTAGGTGCAGGATGCTATTCCACTATCATTCTTGGATTGAGATTCAGCTGCCAGTTTAATCAGCTTATGTACAGGGATCCTCTCGTCTTTGGTCCCCATAGAGGAAATGCATCACTTGCCAAAAAAAAAAAGTGACCCAATACAAATTTGCAGTAATGCTTCTGAATACCAGCTGCCAAAAACTCTTGTGCTTGGGTGCTGCTTCCAGTTTTCCCACAGGCCTCTCTCTGGTTGGCCACTGTGTGAACAGGATGCTGGACTGGATGGACCATTGTTCTTATATTGTCTACTCTGACTGGAAGCAGCTCTTCACAATGGCTTTTCTCACCACCACCACCCCCTGATTTTTTTTTTTAAAAGGGAGATCCTAGTAATTGGACTATGGGGTGTTCTGTCCGCAAGGCATGTGCTCTGCTACTGAGCTCTATGGACCAACATCCTCTGGAGGGGCGCCGGGTTGGGGAAGGCAGATGTTGAGAGAAGCCTGCCAATCTGCATACGGCTGATGAAGATGTTCCAGCCCTTGATTTTTACAGATCGTTTTCCAGCATGGCAAACATCTCTATAAAAACGGTTTTATAGCCTCTCGGTTGAAATTAAGCATGGATTCATAAAAGTGTCAGCAAATGAGCCCAAAGGACCCGATGCAATCTCAGAGGAACCCAAATGACCTTTCAGGTAGCTTGACTTTTATGGGGTGTTATAAAATATATATTTGCCAGCAGCGTTGGAGTGAGATTGTGGGCAGCCTGCTCCCGTCTTCAGCAGACCAGCCTTTCTCTCTCTCGTCTTCTGATTGTGTGGTTGCCAATGGACTCAGCGAAAGGGGCCTGGCCTGCTCCTTGCACTTTGACTTGCTTTCGAACTGCTAGGTTGGCAGGAGTAGGGACCGAGCAACGGGCGCTCACCCCATTGCAGGGATTCGAACCGCCAACCTTCTGATCAGCAAGCCCTAGACTCTGTGGTTTAACCCACAGCGCCACTCGCATCCCTTCAGGACAGGTAGAAGAAAGGAATTCTTCATGTCGCACACAGGTAAGCTATGGAACTCGCTTCCATGGGAGGTAGTGATGGCTACCAACTTGGATGGCTTTAAGAGAGAATCAGACCAATTCATGGAAGGCAAAGCAGTCAATGGCTACTAGCCATGATGGCTATGTTCTGCCTCTATGGTCATAGACAGTAATGCTTCAGACTGGGTCTTGCTGGCTGGCTTCCCAGAGGCACCTGGTTGGCCACTGTTAGAACACGATGCTGGACTAGATGGGCCTGATCCGGCAGGCTCATCTTAGGTTCTTATGACGTGTTGCATGCAATCTCTCATAACACGTTCAGGAAAGCTACATGCATCTCAAGTCTGTGCATATATACTTTCAAGTAAGCCTCACTGAAGGCTCTCTCCCAAGGGAGCCTGCAGCCCCAAAAGCTTTCATAGCATCACTTGGAAAACCATCCATAGTTTCCAGTACAGACAATGGAAGCTTCGCATTGCTGGACCAGTATCCAGGTTCTAGACTAATGTGTGGGACCTCAGTCTGAGGTCCACATCCCCGTATGGGAAACTTTCTGTGGGGGGCTGCACACCTGTGGTGGATGTGGCCAGAGATACCCCACCAATCCACCCACCCAAACTCAAGCCTCCACCCAGCCAAGTGGAGCAATCAATCAATCAATCAATCAATCAATCAATCAATACTTGCTATAAATATTAGAAAACCGGATTTTGAAAACCAGGTAAGAGTTAGAAGAGAACCACACTTCTGAATGTGGTTTCCTTTCCTTTTTTAAGCAAGTTGGTGCTAAAAGAGGAGCCCTATCTAATACGACTTGTTTAGAATATACTTTAGCTGTCACCCAGCCTTCCGAGAGCCAAGCGGCAGGTCTTTAGGCTGCGGAATATGCCTTGGTTGATTTTCTTACCCAGCCAAGCAGAACGCGCAGGGAGAATCACGCGCGTTGAACAGTGAAGCCTACGAGCTTAGTTGCAGATTTAAACCGAGGAGCGGTGCCCTGTGGGACTGGCCTTTCTGATAGCAGTTAATCCTGAATAAACATTCACTAGGAAGCATTGCCTTCTGCCTAATGCATTTGCTTAGGGCTCCAGCGAGGGAAACTCCATCCCTAGGGAAAGTCACGCCGTGGCTTCTCTTTTCAATTCCGTGCAAATTTCTGAAAGCCAAAGCCACACAGCTGCATGCGTTGATTACGTGCAAAACTGCTTTTGTCAATACGCTGGCAGAGGCATGGTGTGCCATGAAACCTTTAATAAGCCAAGATTGAGGCGCCACGTGTTATTAGGTTAACATCCGTGCTCTCAAACTGCTCCTTTGTTTTCATTTCCCTATTCCTGTTTTGTCCCATTTAATTTGCCTTTTGGCAGCAGAGGTTGCTGGGGGGATGTGCAGAATGCGCATTTAAAAATGTTTGTTGACAGCTTGGAGTTTCTAGACTACTTTTCTTAGGCAAGGAAAGTGTCACATAGGATTTTGCCTCAGTTGACTGTCCAATGTGAAACTGGAGGTAGGCTAGCAAACAGTACCTGGTGTTGAGTAGGAATTCCTAGAAACCAAAAAAGCATTCATAAATGGATAAGGTAATTAGTTAACTTTCTAGGGCAGTGCATATATACACACACAGAGAGAGAGCACATTTTAAGCCATGGGTAAAATGTGGTTTCTGGGGCAAATGGAACCTTTTTGCCATTTGAATTTTCCACAACATTCTTACCTTATGTCATATTATGGCACCTCCGCATTTAAAAGCCATTTATAGAGCAGTAACTGCCTCTCTTTGGAACAGTTTTGGCTTGGGGCTGTTCATCCTTTCTCACTCACCACCATCTTATAAATCTTCCTTCTTTATGACATGCCCCACAAGACAGCCATAAAAATATGCACTCAAGAAAATTACAGCAGTTATTTTTGACTACCAAATGAATTTATTTTCACACTTTTATTTTTTTTAAGCTGTGGGCGATTTCTGACATCTTTCAAGCTACAGTTTCACAATTCCTTCCCTGCCCACCCCCAAATTTCACTCCTGAAGTTCCTCAATGCAAAAAGAAGAAGGGTATTTGGTACGAAGGTACAAGTGGGACAAGGGGAGGGGAGGGGGCTAAATATGCTCTCTGTTCCTGTTTTAGAAAATGCAAATAATTTATTTTTTTTAAATGCTAAAAGAAGAAGGCTATATGAGTGAAGCTGTGTGATATGCCAAGATGACGAGCCTCAGAGGCTTTCCACTAGCATACTGTAAGTTTGGCATCAAGTTTTTTTTTGGGGGGGTGTCTTTTAATAATATTCTGCTGTAGGACCAGCCCAAAATGCTTTGCCGCCTGATGGGGAACAGCAAACAGTTCCCCTCCTCCAAAGTCAAAGGGCATACCGTATTTTTCCATCTATAAGACGCTCCTGTCTATAAGATACCCCGTATTTTGGGGCCTCAAAATTTGGAAAATAGGGGGGATTGAGCTTTTGGGGAGGATTATTTGGGGGTAATGCCGAAAATCGCTCAATTGCCGGAACGCAGCACACAACCGCTCACGTCGCAGCTGCCTGATCACTGCCATTAGCCCTCCTGCTTGCCTCTGTGGCCGCCAATCATGCTCCCGCTTGCTGCGACAAGGGCAGTTGTCTACAGTATTGGTTGATTTTCGGCATCCACCCCCCCCCCCCAACAATCAAGCGGCCAATCGCCGCTTACAATCTTGGGCTCGCACCAAAAAACCATTCGTGCACCCCCCCTCAGCACTACCCATGTATAAGACGGGCCTAAATTTTGAACCTCATTTTTGGGTCAAAAAAGCTCATCTTATACACGGGAAAATACGGTATTACCCAGGGCTGGGCAAGTTATTTTGGCACCTATATGCGGAAATATTCCAAAAAGCACCTCTCATGGGAGTAAAAAGACAATAACCGCGTATTAAATGAAAAGCAATTTGCTGCCATTTCTTGACACTCAAAATTAGCTGCCTGAGGCAACGGCTTCACTTTGCCTAATGGTAGGGCTGCCAAGTTTTGTTGCTCCTTTTTGAAGGCATTGGATAAATAAATGGACAAAGAAGGCTAAATGGAGGTGCAGAGAGCATTGTTGCGCTCAGGAGGGGAGCTGATTTAGGAAGCTGCCTTTTGCTGAGTCAGTCCAGCAGTCTATTTCTAACTCACGATTGCTTCTAAATACCAGTGAATGGGGAGCCCAAGTGGGGAGAGCCCTGTTGTGCTCAAGTCCTGCTTGGGGGCTTTTCCTGGGGGTAACTGATTGGCCGCTAGGAGAACAGGATGCTGGACTAGATGGGCCACTGGCCTGATCCAGAAGGGTGATTTTATGTCCTTAAAAGGGGCCCTTTAAGAAGGAATTGTGTTGGAGCTGACTGAATACTGTGGAACCTCGGGTTAAGTACTTAATTCATTCCGGAGGTCTGTTCTTAACCTGAAACTGTTCTTAACCTGAAGCACCACTCACTTTAGCTAATGGGGCCTCCCGCTGCCGCCGCACCACTAGAGTACGATTTCTGTTCTCATCCTGAAGCAAAGTTCTTAACCCGAGGTACTATTTCTGGGTTAGCGGAGTCTGTAACCTGAAGCGTATGTAACCTGAAGCATATGTAACCTGAAGCGTATGTAACCCGAGGTACCACTGTAATCAGCTGGGATTTGGTTGGAAATGGCCGACTATTTTTTTTATTGTATATACCTAGTTGGAGTAGAAAACGGGTTTGCTACCATCTCCTCTATATGCAAGGAGCTCAGTCAGGTGGACTGACACATTCAGAGAAACCTGCAGCTTGAAACCATCCAGAAGCACCTTTCCTGGTTGATTCTGCCAAATGTACCAACAGCCTTAATGCCTGCAATGAACGTAGATTCTGAAGTACGTCGAGAGCCTTCAAGAGGTTTTGGGTCCCCTTGTGTGTGATCTAAAGGCACTTCAGCCTGGCAACATTGCCACTTCTCTGCTTAGCTCCAAGCAAGGTTCGCCAGTCAATTACCCTCTCTCAGAAAGCCTTTGTGCACTTACTTTTAGCATCTCTGTCTCCTTGGGTGTTTCTGTCACTTCAGAACCGTGTGACAGAATAAAGGAGCAGCCTTGAGTTATCTTTTCGATGCAGTTAAGCTCGCAAGAGGGAAGGGCTGTGGCTCAGTGGCAGAGTATCTTCCTTGCAGATGCAGAAGGTACCCAGGTTCAGTCGCTGACAACATTCCAGGTAGGATTCTTGCCTGAAACCCTGGAGGAGCTGCTGCCACTTAGTGCAGACAATATTGAGCTAGATAGACCAATGGTCTGACTCACTGTAAGGCAGTGAGAGCCAGTGTGGTGTAGTGGTTAAGAGCGATAGACTCGTAATCTGGTGAACTGGGTTCGCGTCTCCGCTCCTCCACATGCAGCTGCTGGGTGACCTTGGGCTAGTCACATTTCTCTGAAGTCTCTCAGCCTCACTCACCTCACAGAGTGTTTGTTTTGGGGGAGGAAGGGAAAGGAGAATGTTAGCCACTTTGAGACTCCTACGGGTAGTGATAAAGTGGGATATCAAATCCAAACTCCCAAACTCCTATGTTCCTAAGTGTCAGAGCTGCTTCCAGATCCTAGCTCACAGAGGATCACGCTAGCCAGCGGTCATTAAGTAAAAGTCTTTATTGAATTACAGTTTCCATTCTCACGCTGCTGTCTGCAACTCTACGTCTACTAGCTAGATCGGCGAGGCTCCGTCTGAGTCTCCGCCCCGTGCGCACCAACTTAATATCCTAGCCTTGCTCCACCTTTTCCTCCTGACTGTCCTCCTCTGGGTCCCTCTACCCCCCGGGGCTTCTTCCTTCCGGGATTCTTCTGACGCTGACCCGGACCCTTCTGCCTCCTTGCGCCGGGCTTTAGGACCTGGTTCCCTTTCGGGGCTGCTCACTGCGCCGCCTTCCTCTGCATTTGAACTTGGCGCGCGCGCCCAACCTTCCACTTTCCTCTTAACCGTTTCTTCGCTCCCTGATGGAGGTGTGGCCACTCCTGACTCCTGCCCTCCCTCCTGTGGTGAGCTGCCAGCGCTTCCCCCCTGGCTCCTTTCCTCTTCCCTGCTTCCTGGCGGTGACGCTGGTCCCGATTTCCAGCTGCTCCCCCCTGAGTCTCCTCTGGCTCTATCTTCCTGGGGTGCCTCCCTAGACTCCCCCCTTGCCCTGGCCACTGGTGCTCCTTTCTGTGAATCCTCTGATTCACTGGAAAGACTGGGAGATCTCGGGTCGTCGTCATCACTCATCCTTTCCTCTGTCTCCTCCCCTTCGCTCTCTGTTTCCTCCCTTGCCCGTGCCTCTGCACCTAAACCCCTGACATCCATCCCCCCCTCGAAGCCCCCCAGTCCCCCCTCCCCTCCTTCCGGTGCTGGAGCTGGGGGCTGCTGTTGCAAAGGGACGAACGTCGGATATCGGTCGCTTCCCGTGGCAGGCCTCCATCGGAACTCTTCCGGGTCTTCCTCTCTGCTCTCGTTGACGACAGTCACCTCCTCTTCCATCTCTGTGCCGCCGTGCTCGAAACCCGGGTCGTCCCCGAAAATGTCCATGTCCGTCTCTCCCGCACTTCCTCCAGGCGGCGTTGCTCGGCCGGAACAGTCCAGCCACTTCCTGCGGAACTGCTCCTCCGGCCTATCGTCCCACCAATACGAGGGTTCTGAGACAGATCCCGAGGGTGACCCCTCCGGGGAACGGACGTCTCGTGTTGGTTCCTCGTCCGAGTCGAACCCCCTGAACGTGCTGTCCGAAAGCGTGGGCGTGAAAAGCCAGTCGTCGAAAAAGTCTGCTGGCATAGGTCTATGTGGGAAGAGGGCATGAAACTCGTCTTTGAGCAGAGGTTCGTCCAAAGCGTAGCCCGGCACCCAGCTGTTCGCACTGGCCGGGGTGCCCTCCCTGGCGAGAAAGTATTCTACTCCCTCTTCCCCCCACCTGGAGTCCAAAATCTCCGTGACTTCGTTGATGCGCTCCTCCTGTGCCACTCCCGCGTGCCCCGTTCCTTCTCTGAGCGGACTCGGCGCCGTTCCGGGTTCCTGGAACCTGTGCGGTGCCTTGTAGGGAGTGAGCACCGATCTGTGGAACACCGGATGCATTCTGGAACCCTCCGGAAGCGCCAGCCTGAAAGCCACCGGGTTGACCTGCTCTTCGACTTGGTATGGCCCCAGTTGTTTATGCCCTAGTTTCTTCTTGGCCAACGACCTGGCCGGCACTGCGTGGGCTGCTAACCAGACCCAGTCTCCCACGTGGAGCTCTTCGCCAACCCTTCTGTGTTTGTCCGCTTGTACCTTGTATGCGTGTTTAGCCAGCTCCAGGTGGCGCCGCAGCTGATCGTGGACTTCCTGCAGTTCCGACGCGAACGCATCTGCTGACTGCGGCTCCCCTTCTCCCCTGCATTCCAGTCCCGGGAAGGTTCTAGGGTGCCGCCCGTTGTTGGCGAAGAACGGCGTGACGCCCGTGGATACGTGCTTCGTGTTGTTGTAGGCAAACTCTGCAAGCGGCAGGTAATCCACCCACGTCGCAGGCTGTTGGTTTGCATAACATCTCAGGTACTGCTGCATGATGGCATTGGCTCGCTCCGCTTGCCCGTTGGTCTGCGGGTGTCTCGCCGACGCCAGATTGATCTTGACGTTTAGGAAGCCCATCAGCTTCTGCCAGAAGTTCGAGATGAACTGCCGCCCGCGGTCGGACAGAATAGACCGTGGCAGACCGTGAACCTTGAACACGTGGTCTATGAACAGTTTGGCGGTTTGCTCTGCCGTGGCCACCTTAGCACACGGAATGAAATGCGCCATCTTGGAGAACAGGTCCACAACCACCAACACTGCCGTCTTGCCCCTTGAGCTGGGCAGATCCGTGACAAAGTCCAGAGCCACCCTTTCCCAAGGTTCGACCGGAGTTTGCAGCGGCTCCAACAGTCCAGCTGGCGGTTTGTGCACCGGCTTTGCCCTCTGGCAGGTGTCACACCTCGCCACGTAGTCTGCGACCTCCCCTCTCATTCCAGGCCACCAGAAATCCCTGGCTACTAATTCCACCGTCTTCTCCTTGCCAAAGTGCCCGGCCGTGGGTGCGTCGTGCAGCTGCTGTAGCACCTTGGCTCGAAGTTCGTCACCCGGCACGTAGATGGCCCCTTTACGGATGAGCAATCCATCTCGTAGCTGGAAACCGTCGGCCGCTGCCTTGCCCCTTTGCACCTCTGCCATCTTTGCTTGTGCGAAGGAGTCCCCCTGCAACGCTCGCCGCACCGCCTCTAGGTCCACGGTCGCCGCGGCGCACGCCCACACTGTCGGTGCAAAGATGTGCATGGCGGCCGCTGGCGTTGCGTCCTCCAGATACTGTGGCTTGCGGGAGAGAGCGTCTGCCATGATGTTGGTGTCCCCCGGGACATACTCAATGCGGAAGTCGAAGTCCGCAAAGAACTCAGCCCAACGTATCTGCCTCTGGTTCAGGAACTGTGCCGTGCGTCAGTGTTCCAGATTCTTGTGGTCCGTGCAAACCTGCACCGTGTGCTTGGCGCCGATCAGAAAGTGCCTCCACGCCTTGAACGCTGCATGAATGGCCAGCAACTCCCTGTCCCATATGGTGTAGTTCTGCTCGGACTTGCTGAGCTTCCTGGAGTAAAACGCTCCCGGCCGCCACACGCCCTGCGGGTCCTTCTGCAGCAGGACCGCCCCCACTGCTCTGTCCGAAGCGTCTGTCTCCACCCTCATCGGCATGCTGGGGTTGACATGAAGCAACTGCTCTTCCGACGCGAAGAGACGCTTGAGGGCCTGAAAGGACTGCTCCGCCTGCTCTGTCCAGATGAACTTCTTCTTCTTGGAGCTAAGGGTGTCAGTGATGGCCGCCGTCTGCATCGCGAAGCCCTTGATAAACTTGCGATAGAAGTTCGCAAAGCCGACAAACCGTTGGACCTCCTTCCGGTTGCGTGGGCTCTTCCAATCCAACACTGCTCGAACCTTGGCGCTGTCCATGGCGAGCCCCTTGTCAGACAGCTTGTAGCCCAGAAAATCCACCTCCGGCACGTCAAATTGGCACTTCTCCAGCTTGGCGTAGAGCCTGTGTTGCTTTAGCCTGCCCAGCACTTCCTTGACGTGCTTGTCATGTTCTTGCTGCGACTCCGAAAAGATCAGGATGTCATCCAAGAAACAGACGCACGTCTTGTAGAGAAGTCCCGCCAACACGTGATGCATAAATGCTTGAAAAACGTGAGCGCCATTTTGCAGTCCAAAAGGCATAACTCTGTATTCGTAGGTACCCAGTGGCGTGAACATGGCTGTCTTCCACTCATCACCCTCCCGCATGCGAATGAGGTTGTACGCCCCCCGCAGGTCCAACTTGGTGAACACTTTTCCCTTCCGTACCTTCGCCAGGAGGTCGTCGATGCGGGGCATGGGGAAGTCCGACGGCTTGGTCACACTGTTCAAAATCCTGTAATCCACTACGAGTCTTTTTTGGGGCGTGTCTCGCTTCTTAACAAAGAATACAGGACTGCCCCCCGCTGCCTTAGACTCCCGGATGAAACCGCGCTCCAAATTATGATCGATGAAGTCTTTGAGTTCCTGCAGTTCGTCCTCAGACATGGAATACAGCTTCCCTTTAGGCAGCGCCGCCCCCGGCAGCAGGTCAATTTTGCAGTCATATGGTCTGTGAGGGGGTAGCCTGTCCGCCTCCTTCTCGCAGAAAACTTCCAGAAATTCTGCGTACTTGTGGGGAATCGCTTGCAGCGTGCCTAGCAGCAGCTGTGACTCCTCTTCGTCTCCTTCCTGCCTGGGTACGATGCAGTGTTCAGCACAAAAGGAAGAGCCGAAGACCAGCTGCCTCTGGAACCAAGCCATCGTTGGGCTGTGCTTGTCCAGCCAACTCATGCCCAATACAATGGGCGTGTCAGACAGTTGAGTGACGTTGAAGCTGATGACTTCCCTGTGATTCCCAAGTCGCATCACCATTGGTGGCGTCTGCTTCACCACTTGCCCCCCTAGCAGCTCCCTGCCATCCACCGTGACAACCTGCAGGGGCAGTGTGGCCGGCAGCAACTGCACAGCGTGCCTGTCGACAAATTCCTGCCCTATAAAGTCCGCGTTGCTGCCGGAGTCGATGGTGATTGGCACGTCCATGGTGATTCCATTGGGCAGCTGGAGAGATGCTGTGAGCCTCACTACTGGTTTGGGCGGGAGGGGGTTCACTGGCTGTAAAATTTCTGGGGACTGCGTCACTAACACGTCTGGCTGGGCCCCAGTGCCTCTTCCTCCAGCCAGACATCGTCGTTTCCCTGCTGTGGTCCTCCCTGCTGCGTTGCTGCAGTCACCATTGCTGAGGCTGCAGTAAGCTTGTGGGGCCTCTGGGGACACTCTTTCGCCATATGCCCTGGCAGCTCACAGACGTAACACTTCCTGGTCCCTCTAGGAGGCTTCGCCTTCACTGCTGCCGGTGCTAGGGCTCTGGTTGCTGACTGAGCCCTTGCACCTCCAACCTCCATAGGTTCGGCTCCTCCTCCTGGCGGAGGCGTGGATTGCGCCCGCGCTGCTTCTCTGGGAAAGGAGGGGCCCCCGGCTGGTTCGCGCCCTCCACGTCCTTCGTCCTTGCTCCACGGACGTCCTTCCAGCCTCACCCCCACTGTCCGTGCCCTCTGAACGACCTCCTGGGTGGTTCGGGGTCTCTCCCCCCTCGCTATCTCATCTTTAATCGAGTTGTGCAGTCCCTCCCAAAAGAGGTCTCTTACAGGAGCCGAATCTCTGTCCCATTCCAGGGCGCTGACCAAGGCGAAAAAGCGGGCATGATACTGTCTGACGCTGGCCCTCCCTTGTCTCAGCCCATGCACCTCCTTCCGTGCAAGATCAATGTCAATACTTGATAAGAAACACCCATCCATCGCTTTAATAAAGGCATCCGCATTCTGGAGCGCCGGATCGTTATCTCTCCATAAATTGCGCAACCATGCTTTCGCCTCCCCATGCAGATGGGACATGATGAACCCCACTCTCTCCTGTTCATCTCTAAAGTCTTTATGTAACAGTTGCAGTGCGCACAGTACGTCGGCTCTAAAGTTGGGATACTGTTGCAGGTTCCCATCGAAGTGAGAGAGCAGCCCGCCTGTCCGTCTCGCCAACCCAATTCCCTCCTGCCGGGGTGTTTGCTTTGCCAGTACGTCTAACCTGACCTGGAGATCCCTGCAGGCGGCAGCTGCCTCGTCCTCTCTCTTCCTGGATGCAAGAACCTCGGCGTTCAGTTGTGCCACTGCTTTTCTGAGGTCCTCTATCTGCTGCTCAGCCGTCATGTCTCCTGCCGTTCGTGAGCTCGCTAGTGGGCGCCTGTTTCTCTCCCCTCCTCGAGGCTGCAGATGCCCACAATGTAGAGACGGAGCCTACTGTCAGAGCTGCTTCCAGATCCTAGCTCACAGAGGATCACGCTAGCCAGCGGTCATTAAGTAAAAGTCTTTATTGAATTACAGTTTCCATTCTCACGCTGCTGTCTGCAACTCTACGTCTACTAGCTAGATCGGCGAGGCTCCGTCTGAGTCTCCGCCCCGTGCGCACCAACTTAATATCCTAGCCTTGCTCCACCTTTTCCTCCTGACTGTCCTCCTCTGGGTCCCTCTACCCCCCGGGGCTTCTTCCTTCCGGGATTCTTCTGACGCTGACCCGGACCCTTCTGCCTCCTTGCGCCGGGCTTTAGGACCTGGTTCCCTTTCGGGGCTGCTCACTGCGCCGCCTTCCTCTGCATTTGAACTTGGCGCGCGCGCCCAACCTTCCACTTTCCTCTTAACCGTTTCTTCGCTCCCTGATGGAGGTGTGGCCACTCCTGACTCCTGCCCTCCCTCCTGTGGTGAGCTGCCAGCGCTTCCCCCCTGGCTCCTTTCCTCTTCCCTGCTTCCTGGCGGTGACGCTGGTCCCGATTTCCAGCTGCTCCCCCCTGAGTCTCCTCTGGCTCTATCTTCCTGGGGTGCCTCCCTAGACTCCCCCCTTGCCCTGGCCACTGGTGCTCCTTTCTGTGAATCCTCTGATTCACTGGAAAGACTGGGAGATCTCGGGTCGTCGTCATCACTCATCCTTTCCTCTGTCTCCTCCCCTTCGCTCTCTGTTTCCTCCCTTGCCCGTGCCTCTGCACCTAAACCCCTGACACTAAGATTATCTGTTGCTGTTTTTGCACTGCGTGTAAGGCAAGCATAACTGAACACCTGTAGCCTAGCTGTAAAAATTTTGAGACTTCACAGTAGAGGTGTTTTCTATCAAGAGCAGCAAGGGGAATAAGGCAGAGCCATTTAAGACAGTGGGGCTTTGGGGGCCTCAAGGCGGTAGAGTGTTACTAGATCAGGCTACTTGCAGCTGCTTTGTCTACCCAATATGAAAACAGAATATGTGGACATGGGGTTTATTTTCCACTAGCAAGGATGTTATTTTGAGCAAGCAGCAAAATAAGGAAGCCATACACCAAGTAAAGAACCAGATCTAGTTTATTCTAATTTGTGTTTGTCTGTCTGTATAAGTAACCACAGGCTAAACAAAACACCCTACCAAAAATTTTTCAAAAAATCTAGATTTTATTCCTCCCCTTTCTTTTTAAATACAGCGCTAACAATCGTAAATTCAGTGGGATTTCAAAGAGCAAGAAATAGAGATTAGAAAGGGCAGAGAAGTGCTTTGCAAGTCACAGTTATTCCTGAAGAGGGCCGAAACAGAAAGTATTTTATTTGCCTTTATGATATCAACATTAACATGCATGGTAAGACGGTCCAGGCTTTTGGGGGAAGGTGCCAGACAAGCTCCCTAAGAGAGAGAGAGAGAATGTCAAAGTCTGATAAGCAAACAGGACAGCTCCTACCAGACCATTGTTTCCCTGTGGCCAGGTTTCCATGTTGCAAATGCAAGCCACAGTCATGTGGATTGTCTAGACCGGGGCTTCCCAAACTCGGGTCTCCAGCTGTTTTCGGACTACAAGTCCCATCATCCCTGACCTGGTCCTGCTAGCTAGGGATGATGGTCGTTGTAATCCAAGAACAGCTGGAGACCCAAGTTTGGGAAATGCTCGTCTAGATCATTCTTCCCCAGCCTGGTACCCTCCAGATGTTTTGGACTTTCATCAGCCCCAGCTGGCACCAGATTGATGTAGGTATTGTAGGCTGATGTAGATCTACAACCAATGCTTCCTGTGCTTGGCTTGGCTTTTTACTTGGCTTGCTTGTTGATGGCCAGACAAATGTATTTTGGAATTCTAGGTGCAACCTGATGCCCTCAGGACCTAATAGAGACTAACTCAATTTGCAATCTCCATCTTGGACTGAGCCTAAATGCTGGTTTTCTGGCTGTAACATTATCCTTATTTTTGTTACTTCTTTGTGTAACATCTAGCTTGATGAAGGACCCGGGAGGACTGGAAAGTGCGCTCACTATTTTCTGAAATTTTGGTTGGTCCTAATAAAGGGGCTGCACAGTGGTGGGTGGCTTTGGTACAGCTGGGGTCTTCTTGTATCCTTATCAAAGAGTTGAGTGAAATATATAGGCAATGGGAGTGAGTCTACCCCACCCACCCCCTCACTCTCATACATCCACACACCTTTGGGCCTGATTTTAATCTTTCCGTTGCTGCTAGAGATCCCTCGGCTTTGTGCCCATTCAGAGATGTTTTGCAAAAAAGCCTAGAATCATAGATTTGTAGCATTGGAAGGGGTCATGAGGGGTCATCTCAACCAATTCCCTGCAATGTGGGGAATCTTTTGCCCAATGTGGGGCTCGAACCCACAGCCCTGAGATTAAGAGTTGTGTGCTCTACCAACTGAGCTATCCCAGCAGCCACATGTTTTAGCAACAACCCAGATGCCTTTGCTGTCCATACCCAGTCTAAGGCTAGTCCTATACCACTTCCCTGGGAGTAAGCCCCACTGGCCTGAGTGGGACCTCTAAGTAGGAATGTGTAGGATTCTGCAATAAATCAGTAAGCCCTTCAAACTGTGGGGTCTCTGAGCTGAAATACTCTGATCTTAAGAGAATATTTCATAAAAAATAAAACCAGTTTTGTTCCCTAACATTATACCTCCCCACTTATTAAAACAGTAACACTGCCCCCCCCCCCGCCAAATGGGGGAAACCCCTGTGTGTTCCTCACCCACAGCAGGTGGATACATTGCCAAAGACAGGCATAGGCAAACTCGGCCCTCCAGAAGTTTTGGGATTACAACTTCCATGATCCCTAGCTAACAGGACCAGTGGTCAGGGATGATGGAAACTGTAGTCCAAAAACATCTGGAGGGCCGAGTTTGCCTATGCCTGGCCAAAGAGATGCTGGTTGTGACCACCAACTAAAGTCCTGTGTGTGCAATTCTTTTAAGCCTCCCAGATCCTTTCACTCCAAATCTCAAAATACTTCAAGCCCCTCCTCTTCAAAGCAATTCAGGGAAACAGCTGGTGTGCTTCTTAACATCAGATCACGTTTTCCTCCACACCTGGGAAGATGAGGCAGGGCTGAAGGTTTTTCCATTGGTGATGTGGGATGGATCTTCCTCCAAGTGCATTTTAAGGAAAATTTTTGTTGCTGGCTCTATGGAAGGGCTGTAGAGTTCAGTCCCTGGCACCTCCAGGAACTCCATTCCTGAAACCATGCAGAGCTTCTGCCAGTCAGTGTAAGCAATGCTATTAAGAGGACACAGATGAGGAAGGCTATACCTTTGGTGGACATGCCCAAGGATTAAGGCTTTCTGGGAAATGATATATAATGAAATGAAAAAGGTACTTAAATGTACTTTCCCTAAGAAACCAGAGGCCTTTCTCTTGGGCATTGTCGGCCAATTGGTGTCAAAGAAAGACAGAACTTTTTTTATGTACACTACAACAGCAGCAAGAATACTTATTGCAAAGTATTGGAAGACACAAGATCTACCCACTCTGGAAGAATGGCAGATGAAGGTGATGGACTACATGGGACTCGCTGAATTGACCGGCAGAATCCGTGACCAGGGGAGAGAGACGGCGGATGAAGACTGGAATAAATTTAAAAGTTACCTTAAGAAACATTGTAAAATTAATGAATGTTAAAATGTTGAAGTTTTAGACAAAAGGAGATTACAGCTGTAAAAGGTTAAGTAAAAGAAAAGAATAAGAGAAAATTCGATAAAACCAAGGGGTAGGATTTGTTGAAACAAATTTTGGAACTGGGATGCAGAAAGGGGAGGTATGGGGAAGTCGGTGAAGTAAGGTTTAAGAAAAAAGGATTTGAAATTATACATGTTTGTTTATGTGTTTGTTTGTTTTGTATTGTGTTATGTTTGTGTTTATAAAAATTGTGAAAAACCAATAAAAAAATTATAAAAAAGAGGAAGGCTATTCCGGCAGCCCCACAAACACTGGAACATTCGCACCAGGGAGAAGGAAAAATCAACAATGAAATTGAAGGAGACTTGTAAACATGTTTGCTTTTTGAAATCATCCTAGACACTGAATACAACAATAGAATGAAGGGTGCGCCAAAAGAAGGGGGAAAATACCACCAGCAAATGCAGCACATTATGGATGTCTGCCCCTTTAAAAGCCCTTAAAAATAAACCCCAAACCCTGTGAGTGCCATACTGAATTGCAACTACATTGAGCTCTCAGAAACAGGGGTGGACACAATAAACGTGTCACAGAACAAACTGAAAAACTGCACTTGAGAAGTGCTTCGGGTGGCTGTCTGCACACCAGATTTATGGAAACCCATTGACTTAAAAATCAGCGTGCGCGCGCACACACACACACACACACACACACACACACACACACACACCAGGCCTACATAGAGAATGACATCTTGATCTCTTTGTTGTTGTTCCTTATGACTCTTATTATTGCTGTCTTAAGATACACATCTTTACAGACTATTTCAAATCTTCCAGGGCAGTTTTCAGAATACATTCCAGCACTTTTCAGGAAAGAAAGCAAAAAAGATGGCAAAGAAAAGACTTTCAACCTGGGTATTATGAAACAACCACATTGCAACGTCCGTTGACAAATTACGCCCCGTTGAACTAAGGACCGTAGGCCCCAGTCTAAGTAAAAGTCACTCGTGGTTAACTTGTTGTTTTCATGAGGCTTGGTCATGGCAGAATTTCAGATGGATTGGAGCCAGTGCCCATAATCTGCCCCTTTGAAGCAAGTGAGAGGTTTGCAAGAGCACAAATCTCCCATTCTTTTCAAAAGGGGGTTGTGTATAATGGATTGCTTGTGGGTTGTGGCCAAAGTGTATTCCCCTCCTGCTTTTTCTCCCTAAGGTAGCCAACTGTCTCCTGTGAATTCGAATGCTAATACTCAAGAGTCATTCGAAGGCCTTACAGAAAACGACTGCAAAAGTGCTCTAGAGAATTATGAGTGATTATAGTAACAAGAGCATTCATATAGGGCATTTCAAGTGTTCAAATGCACTTCACACACACATTGTCCCAAGACTCCTTGCAATACCCCTATAAAGTGGGACAATGTTATCCATCTCATTGGCTTGCGTAAGGCCATAGAAATGTGCGGCCAAGGTGAGATTTGAACTGGGGGCTTTGCATGAACATGTGACACACTATCTTGAGTTTCTCTCTGCAGTTTCCTCTCGCCGCAGCTAGGGAAGTGCGGCCAAATGAACAGGCTTGCCATAGATCAGGGCCCCACATCTGCATGAACAGGGACAGTGGTGCTTATTGGGTGAAAGGTGTGGAGACCAACCGTAGGGGGAGCCAGAGCCAACAGCAGGCAGAGTACTTGTAAGTAAAGAGTCAGGTGGGGAGGGGGAAGCTACCTGAAGGCAGACCAAGGTTAAAGGTAAAGGTAAAGGGACCCCTGACCATTAGGTCCAGTCGTGACCGACACTGGGGTTGCGGCACTCATCTTGCTTTATTGGTTGAGGGAGCCGGCGAACAGCTTCCGGGTCATGTGGCCAGCATGACTAAGCCACTTCTGGTGAACCAGAGCAGCGCACGGAAACACCATTTACCTTTCTGCCGGCGTGGTACCTATTGATCTACTTGCACTTTGACGTGTTTTCAAACGGCTAGGTTGGCAGGAGCAGGGACCGAGCAATGGGAGCTCACCCCGTCACGGGGATTCGAACCGCGACCTTCTGATCGACAAGTCCTAGGCTCTGTGGTTTAACCCACAGCGCCACCCATGTCCCCAGACCAAGGTTAGAACGGCTCTATTTGTAATAATGGATCCACAGGGGGACTTCATTAGGGCATAAAATCGGACTTGCACATTGGCATCGTGTTTTCTTCCAAATAAAATCCAACCATCTAAAAACAAAACACAGTGTAGTAGTAGTAGTAGTAGTAGTAGTAATAATAATAATAATAATAATAATAATAATAATAATAATAATAATGTTAAAACTATTTAGGGGTTCACATCCATGAGGAATCCGTTGTTTCATACCAATGGGAAGTCCACATTGGATTAAGTCATCACATTTTGAAAGAAAGAAAGAAAGAAAGAAAGAAAGAAAGAAAGAAAGAAAGAAAGAAATTTCTACCTGATAAGCTACTATAATAGCACTAATCAAATGGCACAACGTTTTCCCTTTTAATCAAAGGAAGCAGTGACAAATATTTGTTTACAATATCACAATAACATGATATTAAATTAATAGCAGGTTCATACAGCCCTGGGGATTTGGAGCCAAAACTAGTCTAAAAAGTACGTATTTTGCTTTGGCAATGATCCTTTATTTAAATCTGAGACTTCACATCGCTTACAAAGAGAGATCGTGTTTAAAAAAAACAAATAAATCATTGGATGAGGTCGCCCTGACACAGATGTCATCAAGTGATGTACAATCAAAATAAATGTTCATTTTCTTTGTGTTTCTTAGCTATACAGTGTGAACTAAGCCATGTTCGACAGTGTGCTGGTGACAAGATGGAGGAACACCAAATACTGGCTGCATTGAGTCTAGAATGTATTGGATTCACTTATCCCCTCTTCTGGCTGTAGGAACTGGGCCTTCAGAGAGCAGGAGAAGAGGGGGGAGAGCGTCTATTTTGAACGGCAGTTGCTTCCATCAAAGAGGCAACACTAGAAACTGCTTCTGAAGGGTTGTGAAGGGGATCAAAGTTTTTTAAAGGGGCATGGGTATATGTATGATGGTCTTAAACAGGCTTAATGAGTGTTCTCTTGACCTAGGGAATCTGTTCTGCAAAAGGGAACTGGGATAATTATTTTAAACTATGGGTAGTCAACATGGTGCCCTCCAGATGCTGTCAGCCTACATTTCCCATCAGCCCCAACAAACGAGGCCAATGGCTAGGGATGATGGGAGTTGTAGTCATACAACATCTGGAGGGTACCATATTGACTACCATTTTTTAAACTTATATCCCCACTTTCCTCCAGGGAGTTCAGTCCACTTTTTTATTTTTGCACAGAGCCAGGTTAGTCTGAGAGATGTTGGGCTGGACCAGGGTCACACAGTGAGCTTTGTGGGCGGAGGAATATTAGAACTTGGTTCTCTGCAACTTTGGTCCAAGGATGAGGAAACTGTTGTCCCCCAGATGCTATTGGACTCGAACTCCCATTGCCACTCACCATTGGTTATGCTGGCTGGAACTCTTGGGAGTTGGAGTCCTGCACTGCCTGGAGACCCAGAGGCTTCCTATCTGGTCACTATGCTGTACCACACTGCAGGTGCTGTGCCATAATAGGTAATGCAAACTTGAGTTACGGAATATTGGGGGAGGCCGGTGTGGAGCACATAGAGGTCATTCCACACAGGCATGCTGGTGGCAGTTCTGCCATGCATGCCTTTAATCTCCCCTACCTGTGCTTACATTCCCTATTCAGGAATAATCCCTGAACAGGGCTTCTACGATGAGAATTTCTGAGGAATTCCCAGAGCTCATTTAGACAAGGGATTTCACACAGCAGGAGAGCATCTGCCTTGCATTCAGAAGGGCCCAAATTCAGTCCCCAGCAGCCTCTCCAGGCCGGGAATGTCCTCTTTCTGAAAGCCTGGACAGCTGCTTGACAGTCAGTGTAGACTATAGTGAGCTAGATGGACCAAGCGTCCGACTCGGGAGAAGGAAGCTTCCTATGATCCTTGGATCCCTGGGAAAGAACCAGAGTTGGTGGTAGATATGTATTTATTGGGTGGATCAGGGATAGCCAACAACAGTGCCCTGCAGATATTCTCTGACAACGACACCCACCAATCTCTATTTTTTGTGAGGGTGAAATGCTTGCTTGAGGCTAGACAGGCCAGCCTGTTTTTGAAAGAGGAGTGACACCCTTTTCTCCACTCACTAGTCTCTCTCTCTCTTACTGCACCCTGCCACCGCTGCAGTGGTTTGCCCTCCTCTCCTGTTGCCCAGTTCTGAATAAACCGCTCACAAAAGCAACAGACTTATTCACGGACAGTTGACGCTTCTGCTGTCCTCGTCCGGTGATATTTACACTTTTTAATGTACATAAGCAAAACAGTTGATGGATGGGAAGTAGGGGGCAGTGAGGGAGTTGCCAGCTGATCCCCTAGTGCTGGTACTCCTAATGGAGAATTTTGGGGTTTTTGTTTTGTTTTAATCAGCTTATTTTAAAAGACCTTAAATACCCATTGTTACCGTTAGCTGGTTTCCTCCCCCTCATCACCACACGGCCCTCTTTGATTTCTTCTTCTTCTCTTTCAAACAAATCATTATTATTTTCAAAAGAACCTTTTTTTCGATTCTTCTTTTCATCGCCATATATAAAAATAGCTATTGGAATTATTTTTAAAAAATGAAACGAAACATGAAAATGGAAGTGGCTTCTCTGGAGGATAAGGAGGCAGTCCACAGGGTTCCTGCACACATCGTTTGCTCCTTCCATGGAAGAGAGATGCAGGGAGCTCCCACAGCCCAAAGGAGCCCCACAGGCATTTCAGAGTCCTTCCGCCCATCTCAATGGACTTAGGGGAGGGGGAGATCTTTCCCCTTCCTTTCTCCTCCTGACAACGGTCACATCAGAGGGGCTCCTCATCCTTTCTTCCATAACCTTATGGCTGCTTCGACTACTTGTACTGAGGTAGGTCACCAGCCTAGAGAGAAAACACGCTACATTCTAAGGCTTCAGATATGAGGTCTATAACCAGCTGTGCCACCACCGGTGACCTAAAGAGCAACCGCCAGATTCGGAGAAGACATCTCCACAAGGAGAGAAGCTGGCTGCTGAGAAGCTCAGCCAGCAGCATCAAGTGCTTTGAGGCTTGGCAGAAGATGTCCACCTTTTAGCAAACAGGTCTGGTTCACATGGACACACACTTTTGACAGCATGTGTGCTAAAACTGGAACGAAGAACAAGCCTGCTGCATCAGGCCAACGACCCATCTAGTCCAGCATCCTGTTCTTACAGTGACCAAGCAGATTGGAACCACCTCAATTCTGTCCCCCACCCTCCCAAAAAAATTGACACACACACGCACCTGTGCGGCATTCCACATTTTGGGTGAGAAATGCTCAGTGCTAAAGCTTTGCATGTATATAGTCTCCTGCTCAAATTCTAGCATCTGCAGTTAAAAATATCTCAAACCGGAGGGCTCCTCTCTGCCTGCAATCTCCAGGAGATGCTGCCAGACAGGACAGAGTGGGCTTGGCTTGATGGCTTACAGAAGGGAGAAACTACAGCTCATCCCAAGCATGTATGGGGAGGGCCATAGCTCAGTGGCAGAGCACTTGCTTTGCATGCAGAAGGTCCCAGGTTCAATCCCAGGCCTTTCCAGGTAGGGTTGGAAAACACCTGTGTCAAACCCCAGAGAACTGCTGCCAGTCAGTGTTGACCAAGCTGAGCAAGACGGACCAATGGTCTGACTTGGTATAAGGTAGCTCCTTCTATTCCTATATTTTACAGGCCCTTTGTTTAGTTGCAGAGCCCTTATTACGCATGCAGGAAGCCCCACGTCCAGCCCCACGTCCAATCTCCCACCATGAAGGATCTCTGGTACCAGGAGAAAGACTCTTCTCCACCTGAGTCCCTGAGGAGTTGCTCCAAGACAAAGGAAAAGGGTCATGGCTCAGTGGTGGAGCATCTGCTTTGCATGCAGAAGGTTCCAGGTTTAATCCCTGGCATCCCCCGGTAGGTCTGGGAGTGACCTCTGTCTGGACTGACCACTGCCAGTCAGTTGAGAAATACTGGGCTAGATGGATCACTGGCCGTACTCTGCATAAGGCAAGAACTGGACATTGAGAATGTGGATTCCACTGAACAGCCTTATGTAGAAAGTGATAGGACTGTCCTCTCTGTGATGAAATCATTTGCACATGCAATCATCACGGGATGTTTTCAATCCTCACTTGATGTTCTGGTCATCAAGTATGCACAGATGTGGTGAACCAGCTCTGAGTGATAAAACTGGAAAGAGAGCAGCTCTTCAGTAGTAACCTGTGACCAGTAGTTAAGTAGTCGCTTATGGGCAAAAGTTTCATCTTTAGGTGACCGGTGGCCCTGCCTTTTTTTTGCTACAACGCTAACAATCTTTAAAGTTCCTTTTAAAAAAACAACAACCAAACAAACATGATATAAAAACAACTCTTGACACAGTAAACCTCTACACAAGTTAACTAGCAACTTGCCTAAAAGTCAAGTTTATAACACTAAGGGGGGGGGGATGTCATCGACAACCACTACTGGGGACGAATCCATGCCTGCTCATCGTCATTCCTCTTTTGGAGTCTCGGGGCCGAGCGAAGGAAGAGAGGCGAAGGAGGGCGAGGTGGTCTGACGACACAACAACATGGTTCTTCTACAAAAAAGCTTCTTGAGGTAGAACATTGCTTTCAAGGTTTTGGAAGTGCTTTACATTGGAACGATGGTGACAATAAAGGAATACTTTAAAATAAAAAATAATAAAAAGGTAACCAACAACCAACATGGTAGACATGGAGTATGAACTTCTGAGGTAGTACCACAGCTTGTACTGACCAAGTGCTACTCTACTCTGTTCTGAAAACAAAAGGAAGACACAAGATACTTTGCTTCTTCCCAAAAGACATTCAATTCCGGTTGAGGTAGGTTCTGGATTTACTCGAGATGTTAGTCCAAGTATTTTCATTTTCTTTCTTTTTTTTTCAGTAGACCTTCTTGTAGGCCTGGGTTTTTTTATTTTCTCCTTTTTCTTTTTCTTTTTGACACACTCGCTTTGCCTTTAAAATAGTTCGTCGGCAACAAAACATCCTGAGAATTAGAGACAGAGAGACTTGAAACACATCCGACAAAAAATGTCGTCAAATGCACCGAGAAGTTTGGCCAACCAACTTAGCACCTGAACGTTCCCCCCCTCCTCTCTCCCGGAGCTAGGTTAGAGAGGAGGGCCCCATTCCAATCTGTTTTCTCAACACATTTCACAATGGCAGATCTGTGGGAGAAGAGTCATCCTAAAGCTGCCAACGAGGGACTGAACGTTGGTGAACCAAGACAATAAGAGGTTCCCATCTCGGTGTCTTATGGAGTTGGCCAAGGAAGGCGCCTTGAGAAGCCACAAACGCAGTAGCTGTAGAGCGAACAGCTGGAAAGGAATGTACTAGGAGGCCTGAGACAAGTCAGGAAGAAAAAACTTCATGGAGCTTCCGCAAGGCTGCCTACCGATATAGAGATATATATATATTTATATATATATGTAATAAAAAAATTAAGAAACATATCGCAGAAATCTTAAAATTGACCTGAGATTGATGAGTCGGTTTAAAGACATCGCCAGGGATAGGGTTGGGGGGGGGGGAGTTGGTGGCTGGCGAGGTCCCATTAAGAGTCTTCAAAGTCTTGGCAATTATCCTTCATTGGTTGGAGCTTGGTTCAAAGCTGGCTCATCTTGGCTGGCGTTGAGGAGGGGCCTGCCGGGGGCCCCCGAGTGCGGGGGCTGGAAGAGGGTGTCGCTCTCCTCTTCGATGATGCTGAAGTCATCCGGCGGAAGCATGGATGTCTGGGTTTCGTCATGTGAGGTAGGAGGAATATGGTCCAGCTGGGGAAGGAGAGTGAAAAAATGGCTATTTGAATGCCCAAGAAGAAGACTGACTGTCCTCTTAAAATTTAATAATAATAATAATAATAATAATAATAATAATAATAATAATAATAATAATAGCAGGAGTTGCCTATCCCAGAACAAATGGAAATCATCAAGGGGCATGGCTTTGTGATAGAATACAGCGGTACCTCAGGTTAAGTACTTAATTCGTTCCAGAGGTCTGTTCTTAACCTGAAACTGTTCTTAACCTGAGGTACCACTTTAGCTAATGGGGCCTCCTGCTGCTGCCGCGCCGCCGGAGCACAATTTCTGTTCTTATCCTGAAGCAAAGTTCTTAACCTGTGGTACTATTTCTGGGTTAGCGGAGTCTGTAACCTGAAGCGTATGTAACCCGAGGTACCACTGTACATGTTTTACATGCGGAAGGTCTCAGGTTTAATCCCCAGCATCTCCTGGTAGGACTGGGAGAGTCACTTGGCTGGAAGTCTGGAAAGCTGCTGCCAGTCAGTGTAGGCAATACTGAGCTGGACTGTAGCTTGCTATGAAACTAACGGAGATTATGAACGGCTGTGGCTCAGTGGTAGGGCACCTGTTCTGCATGCAGAAGGCCCCACATTCCATCCCTGGCCTCTACAGGAAGTGCCCCCGACTAAAATCCCAGAGTGTCACATGCCAGTGATGGGCGGGGCCAGAGGTAAAAGTGGGCGGAGCACAGAGTGCCAATTTTACCTTGGTACAGCAGCCTAGCTTTTCTACACATGCTCACACGCCTCCCTCTATCCTCCAGGCAAAAAAGAGGTCAAGGACACATCTCAGCCAGACCAAGACATTCAAGGAGGGTGCAAAGCAGGGCTGGCGGGGTGTGGAGCCTGGAGAGGGTTCCAAGGGCCAGGCTAAAAGGTGTGCAGGGCCGCATTTCCTCCCTAGCCCCGAGGTTCACCACTGCTGTCTGAAAGTGTGGCAAACAAACAAAAGCCCCCAGTGTCCCTTCCTTACCACAATCTCCTTGTTGTGTTGATCAGGCGGGGGAGGCGAGGCTGGAAAGAGCCTTTCCAGTTCATTCAAATCCAGCTGCTTCCCGTTTGCATCTGGGTTGTCCCTGTCCCTCTGAGCAGATCCGTTCGAGGTCAGGCCTGCAGCATTCCTCTGGCTTCTTGGGACCTGTGGGGTTGACAGCTGCTCCTGGACATCTTTGCACACCAGCAGCCTGTGGAAATAAGCGAAAGACGAAGAACAATAAAGCCCTCTCTAGCAATGCACCATCATATGAACAGGACGTCACCACACTAGACGTCCACGAGAAAGGTAGAGAGTCTGTTTCACATGCAACAACTCCCAGCATCAATTCATTGTGCCTTCAGGTAGAGTCTTTGGGGTTTCAGGCAAAAGAATTTCCCAGCCCTGCTTGGAAAGCCCAGGGAGATCATAAACAAGTAAGAGATGTCCTCTAGCCCTGAGCTACAGACTTTCCAAATCTGAGTTTCGTCCTCTCCCTACACACAACATGGTTCTAGCAGAGTGCTATGGACTTCATATGAATGGGATGCTTATAGATGTAGACTTTGTTTAGATAAATATATTGACATTTGGAAGGTGTCTATACAGAATATAGGAGGTTATTAATAACCATTTATGTATTAGAACAATAATATTACTCTAAATAATAATGTATGGAAATGTAACTGATTGTAGTTACTGTATCATATTATATCTTTCTTACTGTATTTTTTGCACTTTTCTTCTCCCTCTTTTTTCTTTTCTATAACTGAAATTCTTTTCATAAAATATTAGTAATAACAAAAAAGTGATGATGGGTGTTGCAGACCTATGTTTTATCTCTCTGCCTCCACCCCGACCTCAGGTTCCGAGTTCTCCTTCCAAACTCCCTCACTGCAAAGCTTAGTGGGGCAACCCAAACATGCAAACCGCCCCAGGTGGTTTATAGTATGTGGGGACCTGGGAATTTCATTAGAAACATTGTGAGACTCCCAAGGCAGTATATTCTATGCCTTAGGCATCCATCTCCCATCAAGTGCCCTGCAGATGTTTTGGACCACAACTCCCATCATCCCTGACCACCAGACATGCTGGCTAGGGCTGATGGGAGTTGTAGTCCAACAATCTCTAGACTGGAGGAGGTTGGCCTAAAGAATGCTTGTCCTGCTGCTCTGGAATATGAAAGCAGTCCACCCACTCCAAACGCAATGAGTGGAGAGAGAGCCATACCTTCCCCGGTACCCAAACATGAGGAAGAGGACACAGAAGATGATGCAGGTGACTCCAATGTGGATCCCAATGATTATCCCAGTGGCCGACGTCTTATTGGTTTGCCCGTCCTTCATGCAGTTGCACGGTGGGTTCAGCCCTGGGATGAAAAGGAAAGGTGTAAGTGGGAGGCAGGGCTCCATTAGGCATGGAAAGGTGTCAGTACAGGACTGTCTAGGCTGGCCAGTGGTGGCCCTCTGGGTTTCAGAGAGAGAGAGAGAGAGAGAGAGAGAGAGAGAGAGAGAGAGAGAGAGAGAGAGAGAGTCTCTCCCAGTCATTGAAGATTGAATCAGGGACCTCCTGCATGCAAAGGAGATGCTCTACCACTGAGTTAAAGCCCTTCCCCCTAAAAATAAATTAAGATGCTAATCCTTACAGTTCTATTAAAAAACAACAACCCTGAATTAAATAGGAAGCTGCATTATACTGAGTCTAGCCAGAGATCCATCAAGCTCAGTAGTGTCCACATTGACCAGCAAGAGCTCTCCAGAGATTCAGGCTGGAGTCTTTCCCAGGCTGGAGTCTTGGGGATGGAACCAGGGACCTTCTGCATGCAATACAGGTGCTCTACCAGTGAGCTATGGCCCCCTTCATTCTATGCAAGCTGCCAAATGCTGGACCTCATCTTTTGCAACAGCCATCCTGCAGAGTGAGGACCTCTGAGCAAGAGGGCGGTGGGATCTGGAATTCCGGTGGGTTGGGCCTCTTGCAGTGAGCTGGTCAGGGAAAGGCTTTGAACCCAGGAGCAGGACAAAAACATAGGATGGAGAAATGAGTTAAGGCAGTTCACACAGGGGCGGAGGGGGGTGGGGAGCAAGTAGCAGGCTTGGCAAGAAACATGCAAGGTGTGGGAAGGGGAAAGGAACAGTCAGGGACACAGAGAGGAGCAAAACTGGTGAGTAGGGAGGTGATTAACTGCCCAGGAGAAGTTTAAACATGGCCAGGAAAAGTCAGGCTCCTATCAGTGGGCAGGAGGTGAAGCACAGCAAAAGGCTAGGCCTCAGCCATTTGGGCCCTTTGTTTTTTTCACAACAGAAAGTGGCTCAGAGGAGAACGCTCCAGCCAAGCTCCCTGGCAACCAATGGGTCGGCTGATGGGAGCTGTAGTCCACAACATCTGGAGGGCACCAGGTTGGCAATAGCTGCAGCACTCTGGTGAAAAGGTATCACTCCACGGGGTAGGAGAGAGGAGGAAGGAAGGATAGCCTGCTGTTATAGAGCCTTCTCCTCCACCTAGTGATTTGCAAATTCCGCATTCTCTTTCCTGCCGCTGTCAGTAAGGTATAGATGAAAGGGAAACCGGCTCTCACTTTCAACTCCAGCAAGGTCCCCCTCCCACTTCGTTGTAATGGCATGACTAATGGTGTCGTTAAACCAATTCCAGACCAGAAAGAAAGAAAGAAAGAAAGAAAGAAAGAAAGAAAGAAAGAAAGAAAGAAAGAAAGAAAGAAAGCTTTGTCAAGGATCCGCTGCAATTTCCAGCTGAGATTAACATTTACTGTGAAAAGAAAAAAGAAAAACAGCAAACAGGAACCTGATCACAAGGGGACGTTGTCCCTAGAAGGATAAGTAAGATGGTTCTCAAACATAAACCGCTTTTAGAAGATGTGTCCCAAAACAAAAGCAGCACTTGAATTCAGCCACAGAGTTTTACCTAAAGCAAGATTTAGAGGGGAATTTGGATGCTCCTGTTCGGGTAAAACATCTAAACATCTATTATTTATTTATTTTATCATTACTAATTAAACCTATTAGCATTTTCTTCTTCTTCAAACGTAACTCAAAGTGGCTCGCAAACTTCAAGCTTGATAACTTGCATCAGAGCAGCAACGTGGGGAAACTTTCAACATACTGATCTCCCTCTCTGTGTCTCTTTCTGTAAAACAACTTTCTTTTGCCATCAACACCCCTCAGCCAGAGCCTCCCCAACTGTCTTCAAAGACCATCTCCCTCAAGGCTGCGCAGGGCCGCTTGCCCACTCACCTGTTCTTTCGACAGTCTCTCGAAGGGACACAAAGCGAACAGTGGCATTCCCATCACCATGCTGGTTGTAGGCGAGGAGCTTGACTTCGTAGACTACTGATGGGTCTGGGAGGAAAAGGAAAGAAGAGATGTTGACCTGTACCTAAATGTGGTTAGACCTGCTGTGCTCGCTTGCTGTGCACCAGCTAGACTGGTGACTGGGAGCGGCCGCCGAGACATTGGTTCCCAGTATATTTCTGAGCACAATTCAAAGTGTTGGTGCTGACCTTTAAAGCCCTAAACTGCCTCGGCCCAGTATACCTGAAGGAGCGTCTCCACCCCCATCATTCAGCCCAGACACAGAGATCCAGCTCCGAGGGCCTTCTGGCGGTTCCCTCACTGTGAGAAGTGAAGCTACAGGGAACCAGGCAGAGGGTCTTCTCGGTAGTGGTACCTACCCTGTGGAACGCCCTCCCATCAGATGTCAAGAAAATAAACAAGTATCTGACGTTTAGAAGACATCTGAAGGCAGCCCTGTTTAGGGAAGTTTTTTATGACTGATGTTCTAATGTATTTTTAATCTCTTGTTGGAAGCCACCCAGAGTGGCTGGGGAAACTCAGCCAGATGGGCGGGGTATACGTAATAAATTATTATTACATTAAAAGCAGGTTGGGGGAGACTTTTTACAGCCAGAGGGCCACCTTCCCACTTTGGCAGCATTCCACGGGCCACATGCCAGCAATAGGCTGGTCCAGAGGCAAAAGTGGACAGGGCACCAGATGTAAATGTTACCTTTGGTACAGGAGGCTGGTTTCTACAAACGCTCGTAAGCACCCCCTCAAGCTTCCGTCCAGTGAAGCAGGAGCTCAAAAATGCTCAAGAAGGATGTGAAGCAGGGCTGGTGCAGAATGGGGAGAGGGATGTGGTCTGGGGAGAGTCCCAAAGGCTAGATAGAGAGGCTGGGAGGACCACCTGTGAGCATCTAAGATGCTCCCAGGTGAGAGCTGGGAGGGTACAACCTTTTCCGTACGGGACAAAACTTAAGATACATCTGTGAGACAGGACTTTGCATTCTTTTATCCTTTCCCTTCTCTTTCTTTCCTTCTTTGGTTTATTATTTTTTGTTTAGATTAGTTTTTTTATTGTATTATGAAAAGTCTTAATAAAATTTTATTACTGGCGGTGCAAAAAGAAAGAGTCCTCTCTAAGGAAGGCAAGTCAGATGTTGGAGCCCTGAATGGTGGTGAGGAACAGGGAACTGGAGAACGCAATACTGACAGGAGTAGAGAAGGAAGAGGTGGGTTTGACAACTCCAGTGGGCCTTCGTTTAATCTATTAATTAAATTTATATTCTATCCTTCCCTCCTTCCCTAATGAACCCTGAGGCGCAGGGTTCTAACATTTTCTCAGCAGCGCTAGGGACTAGTTGCTTGACCCCTTGTGTCTTTTATGTTATCACACTCCCTCTGTATTTTATGAGAATCTGTATTCTGTTACGTATTCTTGATTACGTATTTAACTGTTTTGACGTTTGCTTTGCACAGCTATTATGCTACATATTGACATTTTCGTTCTATGTTACATACCACCTTGTAGCCTTTTGACAAAGGGCGGTACATAAATTTAACGAATAATTGTAATAATGGAAATGACGCTCACCGAGCTGAGTAATGTTGCAGGATGTGATGTTGCTGGCCAAGAACATGGGCCCAGTAAAGTGGGGAAGGTGGACTTTGCGGTAGTAGAGCTTGAACCCTTCGTGCTGGCCCAGTTTGATGGAGGGCTCCCACATGGCCTGGATGGTGGTGCTGTTGAGGACTTTGATGAAGAGTGAAGGCATGGCTGGCACTGGAACAAAGCCACAGAAAGAGATATGGTTGGTTTTGCCCTTTGACTCCCTTTTTTACCCCTTTGGTTCCCTTCCCTTGGATTCCTTACAAGCCGGACGAGCCATTCTCAAAGCCCCTCGTGCTTTGGTTTTAAAAAAGATGAAGGCTGAGGCTGATGGGAGTTGTACTTCAAAAATCTGGAGGGTACCAGTTTGAAGAAGGCTACATAAATCAACCACTGGCCTTGTGATGTTTCTTACCGTAGTCAGCCATGGTTTATTCTGAACCAGTGACCCTCAAATGTGGGGTAAAGGTAAAGGTAAAGGTAAAGGGACCCCTGACCATTAGGTCCAGTCGTGACTGACTCTGGGGTTGCAGTGCCCATCTCGCTTTACTAGCTGAGGGAGCCGGCGTACAGATTCCGGGTCATGTGGCCAGCATGACTAAGCCACTTCTGGTGAACCAGAGCAGCGCACGGAAACGCCGTTTACCTTCCCGCCACAGCGGTACCTATTTATCTACTTGCACTTTGACGTGCTTTTGAACTGCTAGGTTGGCAGGAGCAGGGACTGAGCAACGGGAGCTCATCCTGTCACGGGGATTTGAACCGCCAACCTTCTGATCGGCAAGTCCTAGGCTCTGTGGTTTAACCCACAGCGCCACCAGCGTCCCTTCAAATGTGGGGAGCGGCTGTCAAAACGGTGTTCTGGACACACTATGGAGCTCAAAGGGGTTTTCTAAACACAGGGGCAGATCCAGCAAGGAGACTGACTTGTAAATTAAACGCGGACAGAGGGGCTGAGCTAATGATTAACAGCACCTGCTCATCCATGACGGGAGATGGAGCTTAAGGTCTAAACTTTTGTTCCATGGAAGCAAAGTTGTTGTTTTTCAAAACACACCCCCACACACTTTAGAGCTTTGTGTGGTGGGATGATGTCGAGCATTGAAGAGGTATGTGTAATTTATGAGCGTGCGACAAGACCTGCAGCCCTTAACTCACAGGAAAGGCAGTGCCCTGACTTCTCAAAGCTCCAGAAAAACATGAACTTTATGAGGCAGAAAGCTACTGCCTTGAACTGCAAGGTTTTAGGTCAAAGTTTTTAAAGGTTTTAAGCCTTGTCAATCTCTCCGCTTGAAAAAGGAGGAGGCCAGGTTAATGGGTTGTTCTATCCTAGAATGGTGAGCGAAGGGATCTGGAAAGATCTGGGTGCCAACCATCTCAGGGGTTTTGTGGGTACCTTTGCTCAAGTCATCCACAGCTGGCAGGGCTTCTGTGCAACCCTTGCATTACAAAGAAGGTCAAGCTCTGTTGGCTTTTATGCCATTATAGGAATTTTTAGTACTTTGGTTTTACGAGGTCTTGTTGTACTGCAGGTTTATTGTTGTGTTTGTGTATGTTTGGATCATATATTGTAAGCCGAGGGCTCCTTTGGGGGCTGTGTGGCATGACTGAAATGCCAAAATAATTGAAAAAGGAAATAACAAAAATGTCACAAGCTGCTGCTACAGTGGCTTAACAATGTAGCAGCTATTTTGCATCCTACTGGCATCCGTGACCTATGATGGAAAGACCCAGGCAGACTTCCTGCAGAAATCCTAGCCATTTTGGTTGCATGTATGTCTCTCCTTGTATGCTCATGCAACTTGGTTCACTTGCTCAAGCCATTTGGGGCTCTCTGCTCTGCTCCTTGTTGACACATGGGTTGCTAACTCCTGCCTTCTGAGTTCACTAGTGAATCTGCATGCTTTGTAATTCCATGTAGCCTCAGAACCTGGCATCAGATACAGCAGCCACCAATCTGTGATCCCCTGCTGTCATTTAAAAGCAGACAACAACCAGCAAACAAATTTCTAGTTGTTAAGGTTGCAAAGGAAGAAACTTGTGCTGGTGGTAATAAAGGAGACAATAATTTCTGAAGTTCCAAGTAAGAGAAGGGTTGTAGTTCAGTAGCACAGTGTCTGCTTTGCACCCTGTTTCAGCATCCTGGAGTTTCAGTACCCTGGAGAGCACCTCACCCTTCCACATGTCCAGCAGTTGAGTGCAGCCCTTTTCACGAAGGTCCTAGGTAGCACACAGCGGGTACCAGATTGCCCCTGCAGGCTCTGGCTATGCCACTGAACCTCCTGTGTGTACAGTGCAACATCCATAAAGACTGAACATACAGCTGCGCTTCACAGGAGCAACTTACCAGCTGTGCAGATATTGGGAGCAGGAGCTGTGAGGAGTTTGATGGGCAGGCGAGAAATGTACTGTAATTATCTAAATAAAAAAATTCCTTCCAGTAGCACCTTAAAGACCAACTAAGTCATTATCTAGTTATTTATGATTTACTGCACTGCATTTATATCACGCCTTTTTCTTGTTCTCCAAGGTGGCATACATGGTTCTCCCCCTCCTCATTTAATCCCCACAACAACCCTGTGAAATAGGTTGGACTGAGACACACAAAGTGGGGATAGGAGTCTTGGATTCCCAGATCCTTGTCCAACACACTAACCACGACATTGCACCGGCTCTCTATAATATAATAGATTGTATCTTGCTATTAATAAAAAAAACTTGGGCCACTTAAAACAAAAATTAGCGGATTATTTTTGAAAAGGGATATGAATAATAAACACATCAGAAATTGACATGAATTTGGGGTGTGAAATTGATATGCAATGGAAATAAATTGAACCATGGGACATGAAAAGGCTTTATACCCAATCAGACCATTGACCCATCTTGCTAAATGCTGTCTGCTCTGACTTGCAGGAGATCCCTGAGAGCTCAAGCAAGGGGATTTCCTGGTCTTGCTCATAAGAGGCTTTTATCGAGAGGTGTCTTGATCGGACCTGGGACCTTCCAAATGCAAACTGGGTCCTCTGCCACTGATCTGAGTTCCCTTCTACAGCCTAGCAGGATGATGAGCTTGAACTTCCATTTCTCTTCGGCCCTTTTATTCATCCTTACCTTCTCCTAGCGTGCTCACCACCACGACGTCAGAGGCCTTGCTTGCTCCCCGAGAGGTATAAGCCTTTATATAGAAGCTGTAGCTCATGGAGGGCTCCAAGTCAGTCACAAGCTGCTGGAATGTATTTTTGCTGACGGCTTCCTGGTACTCCATCTCCACAGGGTCTGAAATGCAAGGGGAAGGTGTAAGAACGTAAGCGGAGCCTGCAGGATCAGGCCAAGCAGGGTCTAGATCAGCATCCTGTTCTCACAGTGACCAACCAGATGCCTCTGGGAAGCCAGGATGCAAGACTTTTGTATACACTTATATTTTATTGAAGAATTTCAGTGGACAAAGAAAGTGAAGGAAATGAAAATGAAAATGTGCTTGGAACTGAAATACAATATGATATATAAGTAATGTTATTATTACAAAGCGTATACAATCATTAACACGCCTCTATAATTTTTATAAATGCATTCCAAATACCATGATATTTATCCATGCACAATCAGCTTCTTCTTCTTCTTTTAATTTTTTTATTTTATTTTGACAAAGTAATACATAAACATAAATAAATAAGAATAAAAATGTGCACCCCACCACTGAGACCGTTCCATTGTAACTACCCAACCTCCCAAAATTTCAGCACCTCTTGCGATGGTTTGACCCCTTTCCGTTTTAACAGTACATATTCTACAAACACCCTCCATATCTCCTCAGAATCACTTCTCCTGAATATTCCCTGTCTTACCTTAATGGCACATGTTAATTTATCATTAATAGCTGTATCCCACAACTCTTTATACCGTTCTTCCATTTTATAGTCTGCTTGCCCCTTCCACTTCCTACCTAGCTATAATAATTCGTGCAGCTGTCAATAAAGCACGGTCAGCTTCTAAAAGCAATCTGTTCCTAGGTTGCAAGACTCTTATTCTATCCACTGATCAAAGCAAGCATGATTTCTATTTCAGATATTGGGAAAGCAAGACTTGTGATTCCCAGCGACTTTCCTTCAGGGCAGACTGCCTTTTTGACATCTCTGAAATCCATCTGGATTTCCTCCTGCCGTCCAGCCGTCCAGATCCTGAGCATAAGAGCACCCTCCTCTCCATCTGGTACTGTTCGCAGCTCTCAAAAATCTAGCTACAGAGAGTGAGGCAATGTTCCAGTTGTAGTTTGCCAGCCCCAGGATGTGGCACAATGGCAGAGGTGTGCCTGATGCCACTCTGTTCACCGTCAGGAGCTTGGCTCTGCTCCCTTGCTTCCTGCGTCACCAAACAAGGCATCCTGGCGGTTCCAAGCCACAGACCTAGTCTCTTCCCAGGAGACAAGCGATCCAGGAAGGTCGCCTGGTGCCAGGGTGAAACTCAAGATCTGGGAAGCTAGTCGTGGAGGGAAAGTCCCCATCTGAGCTCTCAGAATGCTGGACTGTTGTCTTCTGCTTGGAGGGAGTCACTGTGTCATAGGCTGTGGGGTGCTGGACCTCGCCACTAGATGTCAGAGCATGTCTACACTACAATCATGGGTATTTATTTATTTACTGTATTTCCTTTCTCGCTCTCTCGCCCCACTTCCCACCCTTAGCAATGTCAGCTTACACATGATGCCAGCATGATAAAAATAAGATAGGCACAGGAGAGCCAGTGTTCAGTGGTTAGAGTGTCAGAGTAGGACCTGGGAGATCGGGGTTCGAATCCTCACTCAGCCATGAAGCTCACTGGGTGACCCTGGGTCAATCAGTCACTTGCAAACCCACCCTACTTTACGGGTTATTGTGAGGAGGAGGAGGAAGAGGAGGATATAAATGTAATAAATAAAACAATGAACACATGCCCCTGAAATGTAAATGGGTGACCTTAAACCAGTCACCCAACTCCCAGGCCTAACCTATTTCATAGTGTTGCTGTGAGGATTTAATGGGTCTCCTCTGAGGAGCACTGGCACTGGCAACCCAGTATGATTACATTGATTACTTGTTTATTATAATTATTGCATTTACATCCCACCTTTTTCTCCAAGGAGCTCGCGGTGGCATTCATGGTTCTCCCCTTCCTCATCCAATCCCCACAACAACCCTGTGAGGTAGGTTAGGCTGAGAGGCAGCGACTGGCCCAAGGTCACGCAGTGAGCTTAATGGACAAGAGGAGATTTGAACCCTGCTCTCCCAGGTCACAGTCCTACACTCTAACGATTACGTCACATTTTTAACACTATTGCTACAACTGTGAGCTGCATTGAACTCAATATTGTTGTTGGAAAAGAGACATGCAAATATTAAACAAAACAAAACCACAGCCCTGCATCCTGCCCCGTGAGAATTTCACCGACATTTTACCTGCCCTTTGACAATTTTTGAAGGCAGGTTCCAAGGAGGAGCAATTCCAAAGAGCATCTCTTTGCCTATTGTTCCATCCTGGAGGTCCCGACAGTTGGGGGGAAGGTGTGGCCTACAAGAGAGCAGTAACTCCAGAGGCTGAGCCTCACACTTTCCACCAATCAGGATGGCCCTCATAGGCCCCCAAATTACGCAGCTGCCCAGTGCCACAGAGACAACCTTTACCCTAAAGACTGAAAGAACAAGCCTTGTGGCCACTTCTGAGCTCAATGCCATCACTCCTGCCTACAATTCCTCATTGGAGGTGATCACCAGCGTCCTTCCCCTTCCCACTCCTACTGAGCAACCCACCAAGGTTGGGCCTGTGGTGGCACTATACAGCTCCCTGCCCCCTCACAACCACCCCTGCCATGACAGGACATTGTGGAAAAATTTTCAGCACAGCACTCGTATCAATGCCCAATGGACTGTTGCCGCCTCACCTGCTGCTCTCCTGATGTGTAGGACGTAGCCAATGATCTCCTTGGTGTTCTGCAGAGGCTCACTCCACAGCACTTGGATGGTGGTGGCCGAGACGGTCGTGGCTCTCACCTTCTGGGGCGGGCCGGGCAGCCCGTCGGCCCACAGCACCGTCAGCCTGGCGCTGGCTTGGGTGGAGCCAGCACTGTTCTCCGCAATGCACTGGTAGATGGCCTCGTCCGCCTGGCCAATGCTGTAGATCGTCAGCGTGCTGTGGGGAAACCCAGCAAGGCCATCGGGATTAGCGCTTTCCAGCAACGAACCTAGAAATCCCCCAGCCCTTTCTCCCTCCCTCCCTCCTTTGGCCAGCCATATCTAGGTTAATCCTGATGTGTCTGAAGAGGATGTAATGAAAGGCTAAGGCTGCTTAGTGGGAATTTCACTACAGCTCCTCCCTCTTTTGGCTTTGGCAGGACTGGAGAAAATGTAGAGGATTGTTGCCTGAGATGGAAACCTGCAACCCAGTCGGGAAGTACCATATGGATTATGTTAAAGGCCAGGGGGAGGGGGGAATGAGGAGGTGATATTGGTGGTGGCATTATCCAGCTCTGATAATCACACGGCTCAGCTCTGCCTTGCATTAAAGAGACTAGAGCCACAAGCATTTAAAATCTCAGCGGGAAAGGGCAGATTCCCAGAGGAAAAATAGGAAAGTGGCCATTCATATGATTGTGTTTTGCACCTGGTGGATGTGCCTACAGTGCAGCAGAGTACACATGCAGCATACATATGCACAGCGAGATACCATGACATCTGCATCAGGCATGTCTTCCTATATACATAGAAATGGAAGGCTGTCGTCCCACAGCCCCCGTTGGAGGATTTCTAGTGCTGCATAGCAATCCTGGATTTGAATGAAGAGAAACCCGAAAGGTCAAGAAAAGCAAGCTCAGTAGTTGCATGGGGTGAGAAGGGGAAGCTGTGGGAGGAATGGGGGGGTGGCAAGCAGAGCAAGCAGGGACACAGCCCCTAATATACACATAAAAGTACATATACAGTCAATTCAGATGTTGCATCACGTGTGCATTGAGGCAGGTAGGCCCCCCCCCAATTTAAAAATCATGATCACAGTATTACATTTGTATCCCACTTTTCCTCCAAGGTGCTCAAAGTGGCACGCATGGCTTTCCTTTGTGTTCCTAAGTGTGCAAAACACTTCACGTACATTGCCTCAACAACCTTTACAGCAAGGGTGAGAACATTAGGCTCACCAATATATTGCTTCCAGCTCACAGCATTCTTCCATAGTGGATCCTAGCTCACATCAACCTCAGCAGCCAGCATGGCCAATGGCTTGAGACAATGGGAGATGGAGAACAACATCTGGAGCAACATCTGGAGGCCCACAGATTCTCCCCCCCCCCACTGTACAGGGGTTCCCCATTGGGGTTCATGTAACCCACCTGGAGGGGGGAGGGTCTGTGGAACTATTCACATAATAGAAACTACCATAGAAATATCAAAACTTTCAAAAGCAGAGGGATCCTTGGCTTGGATTTGAAAAAGAGGAGGTCCGAAGTACGTAGCTAATTGGGAACCATTGCACTGAAGTCTAGAGACAGCAGTGGAAAGAGTCCAGTGATCAGGAGGCAGGTTCATGGCTGGCCTGGGGTTGGAAGTGGAAGCTTTCAGCTCATCACTTGTGCTCTCAAACACTCCATTACCTGAGCTGGCTGAGGGGAACTGCCTGCTTTGCAACTGCTTCCATCCCAGTGGGAGGAATAATTAAACCAAGCTTCACAAAAATCAGCACCACACTTGACTATTGATGAAAGCCTGAACAAGACTATGCCCTCCTTGCCAGCCATTGCATGTTTAAAAACACATTTTCCACTTTCAGGCATGGGAAGAGTGGGCCAGTCAACAACCGCTCTGCTTTTTTGCAAGCTCTGACATGCTTGCTTTGAAAAAATCAGGCTCAGAACAAAGAGCTTCGAACAACTGTGATCAAACGCTTTGCAAGAAATCACAAGCGACCTTCCAATACTTGATCTCCCAAAGGTCTCCGAGCCCCTTTATCCACACCGTGCCGTTCCCTATATTCTGATTGCAAGGAGCAGGCAGATTCTGAAGCTAGAATTAAATGGTGCTGAGCTTGCTCAGACCCCAGTGTGGCAGCTCAAGGAAAGCTGCACCTTTAAATTTGCTCAATCTACTCACGTCACAGCGTAATTGCTACTGGATTAAAATGAGCATACTTAGAATCATAGAATCACAAAACTGTAGAGTTGGAAGGGACCTCGTGGGTCATCTAGCCCAACCCCCTGCAATGCGGGAACCTTTTTGCCCAATGTGAAATTAAGGGTCTCATGCTCTATGAACTGAGCTATCCCACAGGGGAAGCTGCCTTATACTGAGTCTGGCCCTCAGAACATCTGGCTCAGTATGGTCTACACCGACTGGCAGCAGCTCCCCAGGGTTTCGGGCAAATAACTGTTCCCTAGCCCTATCTAGAGATGCTAGGAATTGAACCTGGCACCTTCTGCATGCCAAGCAGATGTTCTCCCACTGATCTGGCACTGCCCATGCCCCTTTGCAGCCATTTCCTGGCTACACACTGTAGGATGAAAAGAGGCAATTTGTCCCCACAAATGCTTCCTTGTCACTGGGGCCAAAATTTGGACCTTTCTGCCTGCTGGTCCATTCTCTCCTGCTCTGCAAATGCCCAGAAACACAATGACCGACGAACAGATGCTTATTCTACCCCCCCTCCCATGTGCCAAGAGTCCATGTTTCCTTGGAAACGTTAGCAAGAGGTTTGGCTGATGGGGGTGATTTCGGTGGACTGGCCATAAGCTCTCCCCGTTGCCGCAGATTCAACATATCTGATTAAGTTGCCAAGACAAGAAGGAAAGAAAGGTCATCAGAGGCTGAGGGATGAGGTTGGGGACAGGAGGTCCCTAAGCCTCTTCTTCACTCAGGGACAGATGGAGGGATGGAGGAATCTGTCAATTTCAGTTTCTCTAATCTTACATTTGGTTCTCTGCATGTTCATATCAGTTTGCGCATATATATAATCTGCAGAAAAATCCATCTGCATTTTAGTGAGAAGTTCTCCTAAAATACATACTTTGGCAACACAACTTCCTCCAAATGTAATTCATTTCTGAATATTATTTTCACTAATATATGCATGTTTGTGCATTTTACCTTAGAATTCAAGTGTGTTTTTATGCACATTACTTGGCAAGAGAACATCACTCCAAAAGTCGGAGTATGGCTATGTTTCGGTTTGCATATTGTTTGGAGAAGAGGGAGTTAGGTAAAGGTAAAGGTAAAGAGACCCCTGACCATTAGGTCCAGTCGCGACTGACTCTGGGGTTGCGGCGCTCATCTCGCTTTACTGGCCGAGGGAGCCGGCGTACAGCTTCCAGGTCATGTGGCCAGCATGACTAAGCCGCTTCTGGCGAACCAAAGCAGTGCACAGCATTCCTGCCATTTATCTACTTGCACTTTGACGTGCTTTCGAACTGCTAGGTTGGCAGGAGCTGGGACCGAGCAACGGGAACTCACCCCATCGCGGGGATTCGAACCGCCGACCTTCTGATCGGCAAGCCCTAGGCTCTGTGGTTTAACCCACAGCGCACCCACGTCCCCCAAAGAAAAAAAGTTAGGTAGGTTCACCTTTAAATGCACTGATGTCACCAAAAGCCCTCGAGGGGGTGGGGCAGGGCTGCCAAGGAGTGCAGCCTAAGACAGTTGTGAGTGGCAGATGTAGAGGTCTGGAGGGTTGTATATGGGGAGGCACCCTAACTCAGCTTCCATTGGGAGTGTCCTGTGAGCAGAGTTCTGCTTGTGGAATGCTACTTCAGAACGGGGGTGGGCATTTTCATTTATCTCTCTTCCTCCCTGCATTCCTTTTGCCCCTCAAAAACCTGCTCTGGAGAGCAGGGCTGTATCCAACACAGCTCTAAGTTAAAGTCACTAAGGAGAATCCTTGTTCTGCTAGCGAAATGTTTTGTGCCTGTGGAACATGGCTGCACAAACCATAAGCAGGTTTCAGGGGGCTGCGTAACAGAAATGCACCACCAGCTGCACTCTAAGTTTCCGTTCAAGAGGAAGGGAGCTCTCAAGTGCAATTCCTGCAACACTAGGAGACCAAATCCTCACAAATGTGGAACGAACACTGTGTGGCACTTGTAAAATTGCAAGCTGCGGTAGAACAGGCACAAATAATATGAGCGTTTGGAAGAGACGGGCAGGCAGGGCAGGGCTCCAAAAAAGAGAGAAAAGAGCGGGGTATCACCTTCGTCCCAAGGGCGCCCCCTAAAGGGCTTCCCAGACACAAGAAGCACTGCAAGAAATTTGCCATTTCCATGCGGGGGTCACTCCCCTCCCCCACATCAACAACAAACGTTAATTCTCTTTTGTGGGGAGGTGCAGAAGGCCTAAGGGGGAGGGGATGGAATCACAGACATTACGCCAAGCCTTTTTGCAAATCAGTCAGGTTCTAATTTATGCTCAGGCACCATCTGGCGTGTGTGTGAAACTGTCTCCATGTAAAGACGACCAGCCTTCATGTTTGGGGTGGGGGGGTTGCTAGGTGTGACAGACATGATAGAGCAAAGAGGTGCCCTGAGGCTGTCAAGGAGGGGGGGCAGCCTCCTCTGTCATTGTCAGCTGTCACCCCACCCCAACAAAGGAAATGTTGCTGCTTAAAAAGCAGCTTCACACATTATGAAGAAACAGAAGCAGAGGAGAGCACGGAAGAGCTGAAACTCAGTGCAATTGCACAATCTGAAACCACAAGAAAGATGCTTCAAAACCGCTTTGGGTGTCCAGTTTCGAGTACCAAGAAAGCCATAAGTGAGTGGCGAGGAAATTCTGATCCAGTGTCCAAATGTGGCCCTCCATATCTTTCTATCAGGCCCTCGGGGCTCTTCACAAGCCATGCCCCCACCAGGCCTGCTGCTCTGTGGAAGAACCAGCTACTGCCTCCTCCATCTGGGCCAGGGAGGAAAGGAAGGCTTGATGCTGGTTGATGCATTTTTCACACAGAGGAGAGGGAGATTTCCCTTTGCTACAGCTATCCAAAATGAGTAATTGCTCCCCTTTGAAGCAAAGCCCATCACTCTGGGACATCTGCTCTCTCGAAGAGCCGGGCAGGTAGTGGCATTCACAGCCTGCCTGTACTGAAGACACATTCAGGGAGCCGCCGTGATGTCAATCAAACCTTTGCACAATGACTCTGACAGGCAGGGACCAAAGAGGGAGAGGAGGCTTTTGGAGATTCACACTTGGCTCCACGAAGGTGGGGGCCGCAGCCCCAAGAGAGAGAATGGAGGGGGGGGGAGAGAACGGGTGTCTCCAGCCATTCAAAGAGAGCTCTATTCACAAGCTGTCGCTTCAGCCCGCAGGCAATCAAGATGACTGATCTCATCAAAGGTCAGCGGACCAGAGATGAACTTTCGGAGGCACCGCAAGGGAGAGGAAGCCAAGGAAAGAATGCAGAAGGACACGGGTTCAGCAGCACAACCGAGGAAGCAAACAGGCCCACCTGCCAAGCTGTGAAAAACACAGGGGGCCACGGACAGAGAGGAAGGGTGCCCCAGAAGGTGCGGTCCAACTGGCTCATGCTAGCGAGCCAAGTTTCATGCCGAAAGGGCAGCCTAGCGGGTTGAAGATGGGGCTGTGCGTACGCTGCATGAAATGAAAAAAAGAAATCCTATCCCTTCGGGGAAAGCTGCATATATTATGCAAATCTTGCAAATCAGCTCGATCCCCAGATTTTGCATAACTATGCCACCTTTGCTACTTTGCATAATTTATTCTAGTTTTGCTTGTCATGGAAGGAGGGCGGGAGCTGCAGAGGGCACTGAGGCCCCACCGTCACCCCCCACCCCCCAGGAAATCTCACCCAGCTTCTTCTCCCTGCTCCAGCACCTGAATACTCGCCATGTCTTTCCAAGTCTCTCTTTGCAACCAGAAGAGCTAGAAACTTTCCCACTGTAAAAAGCAAAAGCCAAGATTCTGAGGAAGCTGGATCCTGTTACTTCTTCTTCTGTCAAACCTCTCTTTACTATTATTACTACTACTACTATTATTATTATTATTATTATTATTATTATTATTATTATTATTATTATTATTATTTGACCTTACAGGATCTGAGGGTGACTTGATGCATATAAGGAATCCTTCACTGGTTATGGCAAGCAGTGGCATAAAAAGAAGAAGAAGAAGATTTGTGTGGCTGAAGTCCCCCTAGGAAATGTTCAGTGTGGTGTAGTTAGGAGCGATAGACTCGTAATCTGGTGAACCGGGTTCGGGTCTTTGCTCCTCCACATGCAGCTGCTGGGTGACCTTGGGCCAGTCGCACTTCTCTGAAGTCTCTCAGCCCCACTTACCTCACAGAGTGTTTGTTGTGGGGGAGGAAGGGAAAGGAGAATGTTAGCCGCTTTGAGACTCCTTCAGGTAGTGATAAAGCGGGATATCAAATCCAAACTCTTCTTCTTCTTCTTCATTGCCATGCCTGGCAGAGCCACGATGCCATAGGTTGTACCCAATGCTAATCCTACTCTTGCTTTGCAAGGGGTTGGACTAGATGACCCTTTGCGCCCTTTTCCACCTAAAGTCAGGGGAACCAGCTTGGTGTCCTCCAGGGGTTGCTAAACTCCCATCATTGCTGTCCACTGGCCAAGCTGGCTGTGACTGATGGCATTTTGGGTCCAGTAGTATCTGGAAGGCTAGTGACTGCCCACCCTTTGATTACAGCAGCATGGACCATGATGGCTAAAGCAGCAAGATATAATATGGTGCCCTCCAGGTGTTGATGGACGACAACTTCCATCAGGTGTGTTGCCTCTGGTGCTGAGTGATCTCAAAGAAAGACATTCAAGAAGCGACCAGTGAACATTACGATGACTGGGGAAGCAGAGAGTTAATAGAGGGGAGGTGGGGATGGGGAAGAGTTGTTCATAAGATGCTAGTTTATGGAGGAGAGCAAGTCCTTGGCCAGGGCTCAGCGTTGCTTTTTGGCAGAATTAATAAATAATACCCACTTAATTACCATTTTGTAAATACAAGGAACACACACACACACAAATCAATATCAGGAGTTATCTTTGCATCGAGATGGTTGGCCTTTGCTACATGCCGTTGTGGTAAATGCATCTTGGCGATATAGACCCTTTAAGATAATTTATTTCTTCCCTGCAGATGACTCACCACTGCTGCTCCAAGCAGACACACACGGCCCTTGATGTGCACAGAGCAGGCCAAAATAAAGCAATGCACCTTCGTTCTGTTACATTTTCTCACCTCACACCCCATACAAGCTCACGGCCATGCTGGCTGAAGCTGGTGGGAGTTGTTATCTGCAACTCTGGCAAGTTAACACATTGCAGAAGGCTGCTCTGAACCTCTTGTCCAAAAAAACCCCCAACAAACTTCCCCCATCATCCTTGGTCAATGGGCTTGCTGTCTAGGGCACTGGAGAGGCCAACTACAATTGGAAGTCTGTAGGCTTCCTTGTTCTTTCTCTCATGGAGAAACCCTCCCTTTCCCCCAGGTCAGGAAGGCTGGAGTTTGGGAGTGAGATGGTGCTCAGAATTACATAGAAGCTGGGAGCTTCCTGGCTCACATGAGAGCACTGTTGCACTCAAGGTTCTGGTTGTGGATTTCCCATTGGGCCATCTGGTTGGCCATTGTGGGAAAGGGGTTCTGGACTGGGTAGGCTTACAATATGTCATTCATGTGGGCTCTCCTTAAGTTCTTATAGCAATTATGGGGAAAGCTCCAGTTAGAATTTTGGGAAGCGTCCACGGAAAAGGAAAGCCATTGCCTGTGACCCAACACTTTTCATTTAGCTTTATTTTCTTCTATTTGCTATCCAACAAGTGAGGAGGAGATCATTTAGATAATACTGCCAATTAATTAGTAAACAGTTCAATCTGGGGTAGATTACTTCCCCCCAATTTTCATTGCTCTTTCCCCTGCCCTCTTCTAATCAACAAAAAAAGGGGGGGAATCCTTCAGGGGCATTCAGTCTTTTTATTACTATATGATGAGTTTTAATCCAATGAAATTTTCAGTAGGGGAAAGCATGTAATCTAATTAAGAGACTCAGGCTGCAGTTTAGCTGGACTCATTAACTGCAAGATAAGAGATCCCATCATTACAGAGACAAATACCCCCCCCCCAAGTGCACATCCGAAGGCCACTATGCAAACTGATTCTGCTTGGAACGAATGGGGCTATACCGTTTAGTCATGCACACAAGCATGAAACAAAGGGATTTGGAGGAGAGAGAGATTGAGAGAGGAAGGGGAGAGAAAGGATGAGGAAAGCATCCCAGGAAACCTGGCTTCTTTCTGCAACTCCTCCTTTCCAATAACATCCAGCACCTCAAAAATAGTTGAAAAGGACTTCTCGGCATCATGGGTTTGGGAATCATGGAGGTATTGGTTGTAGGAAACTTACCCCTAGTATTAAAAAAAGGTAAAGGTAAAGGACCCCTGGACGGTTAAGTCCAGTCAAAAGTGACTATGGGGTTGTGGCATTCATCTCACTTTCAGGCCGAGGGAGTCAGCTTTTGTCTGCAGACAGCTTTCCGGGTCATGTGGCCAGCATGACTAAACCTCTTCTGGTGCAATGGAACACCGTGGCGGAAACCAGAGCGCATGGAAACGCCGTTTACCTTCCCGCCGCAGCGGTACCTATTTATCTACTTGCACTGGCGTGCTTTTGAACTGCTAAGTTAGCAGGAGCTGGGACAGAGCAACAGGAGCTCACTCCATCATGGGGATTCGAACCGCCGACCTTCTGATCGACAAGCCCAAGAGGCTCATTGGTTTAGACCACAGTGCCACCCGCATCCACTTGGTTCATCTAGGCCCTTTTTGGTATGGAGAAAGTGGGTAGAGGGAAGGTTTGCTCCCTTTCTCATAACGCTCAACCTCTCTCATAGCTCTCAGACTTGGGGACATCCAATGAAGCTGAATGATGGAGGATTCTGGACAAATCAAAAGGAAGTCCTTCTTTAGGCCGCACATAGCTAAACAATGGAGCTTGTTCCCACAGGAGGCAATGGTGGCCACCAACATGGATGGCTTTAAAAGAGGAGTGGACAAATTGTGAAAACAGGATGCTGGACTAGATGGGCCTGATCCAGCAGACTCCTCCTATTTTCTTATGCCAGTCATTTTCAAATTGCATTCTGCAAAACCAAAGTGTTTCTTGGAAATATATTTAAGGCGCTCCTCCATGAAAAGATAATGCTTATGTATTGCAACAACTCAATCCCGCAAAGGACTGCTGGGTGTTTTCCAGGGTGTTTTCTCAGTTCACCACAGGGTGGTGATGGGAGGGGGTTACAATAGACCTATAAGCTCTTCTTGAATAGACATGGGGCCCTACAACGTGCTCCAGCACTGTCTGAAAGAAACAGAACTTTGTCATGCTGCACAGTGATTAAGGTGTCAAGAACAGGAGTGGACAGACTTGGGTTCAAATTCTAGCTCATCCATGGAAGAGAGGGCAGAAGTCCCATTGCGCTAGCAGGACTTGCTACGTTGGCTCCCATGAATCATTACACCTGAGTCATTTACAAGGCTGATCGCCAAAGAATTGATGCTTTTGAATTATGGTGCTTGAGGAGACTCTTGAGAGTCCCATGGACTGCAAGAAGATCAAACTTATCCGTTCTTAAGGAAATCAGTCCTGAGTGCTCACTGAAAGGACAGATCCTGAAGCTGAGGCTCCAATACTTTGGCCACCTCACGAGAAGAGAAGACTCCCTGGAAAAGACCCTGATGTTGGGAAAGATTGAGGGCACAAGGAGAAGGGGATGACAGAGGACGAGATGGTTGGATAGTGTTCTTGAAGCTACAAACATGAGTTTGACCAAACTGCGGGAGGCAGTGGAAGACAGAATGCCTGGCGTGCTCTGGTCCATGGGGTCACAAAAAGTTGGACTCAACTAAATGACTAAACAACAACCACAAATACTAGCATGAGCACCTTGACTTGGACTCAGAAATAAACTGGCAACCAATTTTTCTGTCATCTCTTTCTCTGCAGCATGCACCTGCAAGGAGTTGCATTACAAAAAAAACCTGGAGGGTACCAGTTTGGGGGAAATTGCATCAACCTATGCTGGAAGCTGCAATGAGTGGCATTGGTTTTTGCAGAAGCGTTTTCCAACAGGGGTTTAACGGTTTGCTTCCCAACTGCGGGTCAAATTGACCTCCCTTCCCTGCACTTTGAGGTAATAAGTGTCCTTGTGACTGACTTCCTCTGAATCCGGGCCTCTTATCTCGCCAGGGAAAGCAAAAAAAAGACCAAAGAACCACATTTTCATGCCGTAGTACAGAGTGATATTTGTGTGGTGGAAATAGCAGGCCTGGGTGAGCCTAGTGTGAAAATTACTGGTCAGTGGGTTTCGGTTTCTATGGAAATAACAGGCAACAATACAGAGAGAAATAACAGAGCTGGAGGGATAAACCCTGTAGCTTCATATAATCTCCTTAACGTGATATAACAGTGTTAAGCATATTAACAGATGTGTATGAGCTTCAAGAAAATAATAATAATAATTGTTGTCATGATCCAAAGCTCCTCCGGTGTCTTGTTGGGCCTACAAGCATGTGGAGAGTCCTCTGAGGTACAGAAGACATTGACTGAAAACATACGTTCTGCCAGCCATATGATGAAATGCTACTAAATTAAAGGGGTTCTGAGCACGTAGAGAGTGCCTACCCTGTACCCACAAGGGTTATCACAGCCAGCCCTTACACTCCTGGGTTTGCTGCTAGGGGTGAGGCAGACTGAACTTTAAGGCCAGAAAACGGGTTTCGGGTAGGTAGCAAAGCTTAATAATAATAATAATAATAATAATAATAATAATAATAATAATAATAATAATAGGTCTATTAAAAACATACAGATAATAACAAAACAGCACAACAGCAGCCCTTTCTTTAAAAGTAGTCAGTTCCCAGAAGCCTGTTGGAAGAAGGAGGTATTCACCCGTTCCCTAGGACGAGGACCCTTGTACTAGCAGACAGAGAACACTGGACTCGGCCCATTCAGTCTGCTTGGCGTTCCCTACCCAGAGAATCTTAAGATCTACACATAAGTGATTTACCTGTTGTTGTTCTTTAGCTTAATGTGGTCCGTAGGTTCTAAAATCTGCCCGTTCTTCAGCCACGTTATCTGCGGAGGAGGTTCCCCCTGTGCCAAGCAGGTAAAGATGGCAGTGGTCCCCACGGGCCTGGAAATAGACTGCGGGTGCTGTACAAATTCTGCAGGAGCTGCAAAGACAAAGGAAAATATGAGCTCCATTTCTATCATCTATCTATATATCATCTATCTATCATCTATCTATCAACTATCTATCTATCTATCTATCTATCTATCATCTATCTATCTATCATCTATCTATCTATCTGTCTATCATCTGTCTATCTATATCATCTATCTATCTATCTATCTAGGGGTGGGGGAGGCAGAAAACTAAGCTTATTGCAGAGGTGAATGTTTTCCTGTGCTGCACCCAGATAAATGAATGGGAGCTGCTGGAACTGGCATCATCATGATGCCCAGAGAGATGCCAGGGCCTAAGTGCCCTGGGAGGTGCCTGTATTGGCCTCCCTCTACGAAGACCATTGTGCCTTCAAATACACATGCATAGAAAGTTGCATAAAGAGCTAGAGGGTTATATAGTTGGACTGACACAGCATGATTTCCAGCCAGTCTTGGCTCTGCCACCAATGACCTGGAGCACTCAGTGGGGAAATAGACAGTGGCCACACACACAAAAACAGTGTGTGCTTCTGATGGCTGATTTTGAGAAGCGTTCCCCTTTTTCTTTATTTCATTTTCACCATTTGTGGGAAAGCATTATATGAACAAGATTACCAATGAATGAATGGCATGATCTGGAAAGGAATGCCCAGTACTGTAATCCCCAGAGCAGAAGGAAGTGAATTTAGAACCAGCACCATCCCTCCTATTAACTTAGGCAGGGAGTGATGTAGTGGGTCCAGCTAGTGGTGTGCAGAAAAGGGAATTTCAGCAGGTAGAGTTAGTTGTGCAAAGTACACCTCTCAAAAAAACAACAACAACCCCTTCTTCTACCCAGCTACTAAAGGCTCAGGAGGCTTGCCTTCTTTTACATTTGGCCTCCCTAGAGGGCTCACAGCACTGTAGACAAAAAGGGGCAACTGGGAAACAAGAGGAAGGTATCAGCATACTTGTGGAGGACCAGCATTTCTGTCCACCCCCCTCTGCTTCAGTCAGAGGATGCTGGTGCCCATCTGGATATTCACCAGCCTGTCCGGTCTCTTATGACACCAAATGGCTAATTGGAAACAAGAGAAAGGATGGGTGGCTGGGAGGGATCGCTGTTTCTTTGCAATCTGTTCTTCTTTCTCCCTGCCTCAAAAAGAAACACCCTCTTCATTTTGTCGTTGTATGTCTTAAGTTGTTAACCATTCTCCTATACGGAGCTTGTTCATTTGCGACAAGGGATGAAAATGAGACTCCCAACATCTGAGGTCAGAGAACCGAGAGGAATATAGGAAACTTGTCTGCTGCAGGGATCAAAGGAAGGAGATCAAAAGGACTCTCTGAGAGGGTCAGAGAAGGGAGACAGAAGAAGCTGGTTTAACATTTAGTACAGGGAGATGTTCCTGTCCTCCTGCCCCCAACTGAACTTGATTATAATACCACTGTGTTAAGTTGGCTTAAAAGATAATGATTGCTGGGAATAAATAAGTATTTCGAAGGTGCTTTAACAATCAAACCTTCTTCCCTGGGAACTCTGGACACTGTAGCTCTGAGTGGGCAATAGAGGATTCCAAACCACTCTCAGCACCCTTGGCAAACTACATCTCCCAGGATTCTTTGCAGAGAGCCATGACCGCTTAAAGTGGTATCATAGCACTTCAAATGTATGGTATAAAAAAGGTAAAGGGACCCCTGACCTTAGGTCCAGTCGTGACTGCCTCTGGGGTTGCTTTATTGGCCGAGCGTACAGCTTCCAGGTCATGTGGCCAGCATCACTAAGCCGCTTCTGGCGAACCAAAGCAGCACACGGAAACGCCGTTTACCTTCCCGCCGGAGCGGTACCTATTTATCTACTTGCACTTTGATGTGCTTTCGAACTGCTAGGTTGGCCAGAAAATGTATGGTATAGATGTGGCCTTAGTTGGATGGGCAAGATTCAAGTGGAATGAATGAATGAATGAATGAATGAATGAATGAATGAATGAATGAATGAACTCCTTTGCCAGGCTAGTTCTATGCTACTGTCAAAAGAACAGTTCTTTATACTTTAGGAAAGAATGCCAACTTTGCAAAGGGAGCACCTAAGCTTACTGAAAGTGTAGAAGGAGTCTGTTATCATCTGATGTAAGGAAGAGAATGAGTGGATCACAATAAGTAGCTAACAACTGGAATGAGAGATTTTCTGTGGGTACAGAAAGCAGCAGCTACTGCAACAAGAACAGGGGAGGGATTCTTTGTTTGAGACCCCCAGCCCTTCATGGGAACATGGAAGTATGTGCCACACGTAGCTCAGTACTGCCCACACTGACTGGCAGTGACTCTCTGAGGCTTTTCAGGTAGGGGATATTTCAAGCCTTAACTGGAGATGCTAGGAATTGAACCTGAGACCTCCTGCATGCAAGGCCCTTCTCCCCTTTCCTTCCTCACTCTCTCCCACTTCTCTGCAATCCTGAGGCTTTTGCATTACACCAGCAGCTTCTGGATATGTTCCAGACACTCCCTGATTTACTGCTCCAAACCTTCAACCAGCCCACTTGCAGCATAAGTTATTAACAAGCATTTTGTTTAACACCTTTTGCTTTCAGGATGTCGTTTGTGTCTACCTGAGAACGTAGTGTGTGAGCTGATGAAAGCCAGCAGATGGATATGCCCCAGACCCTGTGGTGCCTTCAAATCAGCAGCCCACTCACTGCTGCAAAAATAAATTATTCTGAGTGTCTGGGAAAGGGTGAAGGAGGAGGAGGAGGACACCCTAACATCAAGGCTGCTGAACGGGTCGTCCTCTGTCAGCAGCAGCCGTTCCTCCTCCTCCTCACACTCTGCTTCTTTCGTTGCATAATGGTTCCTCCAGCCCAACTGCTTTGAGAGCTGTGTTGCAGACAGAGGATGGCCGACCTTTCACTCACCTGGTCAACTGCAATGAGTAAGACTGCAGCTGCACACACACACAAACACATGCCTTCCCTCAAAGGCTCTTGGGAACTGTAGTTATCACAGACCCACAATTCCCAGCTCCTCAACAAACTACAGTTCCCAGGATTCTTTACGGGAAGCCATGTGCTTTAAATGTATGGTGTAAATGCAGCATAACTCTCCAAGGGATGTGGGGAGCTGCCTCATATTATGTCAACGCATGCAAGCTCAGACTTGTCTACATAGGGGATGAGGAACTTCAGGCCCGGGGACTGGATGTACCCTCCAAGGCTCTCTATCTCTGTTTTGTACCCTCTCCTTGAGTGTCTTTGCCTGGCTGGAATTTTGTCCTAGAATTTTTGTAATGCCTCACCCTTCCCTAGATGGGAGGATAGAGAGCAGCTTTCAAAGAGGATTAGACAAAGCCAATCAATGGCTACTAGCCACAATGGCTAGGTTTACCTCTACTTCAGAGGCAACGCGCAGGTGGACAGAGTGCTGTTGCACCCATTTCCAACTTGTGAGCTTCCCACAGGCATCTGGTCTGCAGCAGCGTGATCAGGATGCTGGCTTAGATGGGCCATTGGCCAGATACACCAGGCCTGTTCGTAGAGGTGTATGCAAATATGAATGGAAACCAGCCTACCATACATAGCTGAAATTGACAGGAATTGCTCCATCCAATTTTGGCTCTGGCCCCACCCACTGCTGGCATGTGGGGTCCAGAAGGTTGCCCAGGTGGAAATGCAGCCCTCGGGTCAAATTGTTTTTGTTTACTTCTATATGGGGTTCCAGCATCTCTCAGGTAGGTGCCATTGCTCTGATAAGAGAACTATGGGAGGCATTCATGGTGAGTTCCAGCACCTCTTTTCCTAGAAAAATAGAACTGCTTATATATTAAATTTGTATCCTGCTCTTCCTCCCAAGGGAATTTGGTTCAACAGTGGATCTACAGTGGCAGCATCTCTCCTGGCTTTTAGAGAAGGGGTGTTCCCAGACCTGCCAGGCCTTCTGCACATGTCATGTGCTCTCTGTTTGTTCCTATGTTTGTTTTCTTTCTAGGCCGCAACTGACTTGGGGATGGTTGTTTGGAGGAATCATTTGCGAACGGCACAGGATGGCACCAAGTTACTGGAGCCCAAGGAAGGGGGTCTTTCGGGCCAATGGGTCTGGCTATAACGGGGGCTATAACAATGTCGTTTGGAGGCAAGGGTGTTAGCAGAAAGAGATCTCCTTCCCCACTGCCCCAAAGGGGAAAAAACCTCTTGCCTGGCCATCCCTGTGAAAATGGCCAATTAGGCCGCTCAGGTGGGAGAGAGATAATTTGAGATTCAGAGGCTCATCAAACCGAGCGGTTAACGAGGGGAGCTGATGAGAATGCGGGCTGCTGGAAACGGGCTACTTCAAAGGCGAAGCCGAGGGCTTGTAATCAGGGAAAGGATTAACAGCATTCAATTCTGCACTGCCAGCTGTGTTGCTCCCCTTTTCCTCTCCCCATCCCTCCTCAAACCCTGGAAAAGGCATTCTCTGTGCAAAAACTTCACCATGGAGACTGGACGCACAGCAAACATTTGAGAAAGTCCTTTTGGGGCAGCATTGGCCAAGGTCATTAAAAATGGCTTTTCAGGTCCGCAGTTAGGAGGATTTTGCCTTTGGTGGGGGGAGAGAAAAGCCCCCACATTTCCCTGGTGCACAGGCCACACAGCAGAGGGGTTTAGTCACAGGGCTGCAGCTACAGGAGAGCGTGGAACTAAGCTCTCTCACTAAATTTTCAGCTTCATTTTTTTTTCCTTTCCCCAAAACAAAAGGGAAAAATTAAGCTTCTAGCCCCTTTACATAGGCAGAAGGAAGGAGGTAAGGGCAGACAGCATTAAGAATATAAGAAAAGCCCATCTAGTCCAGCCTCCTGTTCTCACAGTGGTCTGTCATAAACCTGCAAGCAGGATTTGAGCACTGTAGCATATACCCCCCGCTGAGGTTTCCAGAAACTGGTATTCAGAAACATTACTGGCTCTAAATGTGGAGGTAAAGAACAGTCATCATGGCCAGTAGCCATTGGTACCTTTCTCATCCATAAATTTGCCTAATCTGAGTTAATCTGAGATTTTGTCCTGAATCTTCCAACATTCGACTCAGCCCCTGACTGAGTTCTAGCGTTATGAGAGAGGGAGAAAACCTTTTCTATCTCTGCTTTCTTCATGCCATGCAAGATTTAAAAAACAAACAAACTGTTATGCCTCATTTGCCTTTTCTTGAACCTAAAAAGTCCCAAATGCTGCAAGCTTTTTTCATAGCGATATCGTTCCCTCACCTCAGTTATTTCGGTTGTCCTTTTCTATCCAATTGCTCTGCAGAACATCAACCTCAGTGCTCTCTGGTCAAAGAGAACAGAACAATGCCAGACTGCTGAAGGTATTTGGCCAAGTCAAATCTTGTAGGTTTAAGGGATGGGGCAAGAGACCCAGCACTTGGTCCTGAAATTGCAGTCAGTGCCGAACGCTGCAACACGATTGCTGACAAAAGTGAGGTCCTGTCAGCGTGTTAGACTTCTGTTCAGAGAGTTGCACTGGCCACTGATTTGTTACTAGGTGTAATTCAAGGTGTTACGCTTAGTATATAACAGCTTGGGAACAGTTTTCATGAAGGATCACCTTGCCCACTTAACTGTTTTGGTCTGTGGAACTGGCATTTTTCAAGTGCCACATAATGTTTGCTCTTGCACTTGCAAGCAAGCAATCTTTCACTTTGGCACCCCGTGAATGTTGGAACTCCCTGCCCATTTACATTGAAGGGAGGCACATTTTCACCACCTGCCACAAACATTTCTTTAAAGCAAGCCTACCCAGACATGTAAATTTGGCACGAATTTTACTGTGTAGTTTTATTTTATAATGTGGGTTTTAAAACTGATTTTATTTCGAAAAATAAATCTTAGGCTAAGGTTTTTTACTGGCTATTTTTATAAGTAATTTTAATTTTGTGCAAAACTACTTAGAGGTTTTGAGGATTAATAAGTGGTACATAAACGATCTTTTCAACAAAACAAAAATAATAAATACATTTAGGCTCCCTCATCACTCCCTTGTTACTATCACCACATTTTCAGCTGCAACCCTGTTTAGGTGATCAGAAGAGGAAATTTCCAGGACACAGTTATACTATTTTAAAAAATGAAAAATCCATTCATGATGAGGAAGCAGACACTGGACATTTCTTCATGTGACCCCAGGAACACTCTTAATTTGAAATGCGCTACTTGTAAAATGTTGCTAATGAAGTATAGGAAGTGAAAGAGACCATTTTTAAAAAACTGAGTGTACATGCTAGTCAATGTCACTCTTCTGTTCTAGCTGAAGGAAATCCAAGGGCACCATTTACACTTTGCTTCACTTGTGAAAACAGCCATTTGGTGTCTTAGCAATTGAGGGATCCTGATCCTGACTGGCTTACCTTGCACCACCAACCTTCCTTGGGCTGTCCGCCTCACCCTCGTGCCAGGCTTATTGGCTGCACACACGTATATCCCAGAATGCTGCACAGTGAGGTCAGAGATCATCAGGTTTCCTGTCCCAAGGACCTGAATTCCTTCAACGCCAATCGGTCGGCCATCTGGGTTGGAGAAACACAAGAGCAAATTGCACCCTGGGTCTGTCTGGTATTTACGGTGCGAAGGAGCCTGGAACTCTCTCTCTCTCTCTCTCGCTTAATCTAGCAAGGCACCATTTTCCCTAGAACAGCCAGGCTCACTCTAAGGGACCAGAAATGGGATGAGGAGATATGCTTCCCTTATGTCAAACCCAAACTCTCTTTCGAGACAGCCCTGAACAGATTTTAGCTTTCAACTTCAGTTGTGTTTTTTTAAAAAATCATTAATAAATTTTATTCGAATGCCACATGAACAACAATAGTGTACATTACGTTATGCTGTTGAGATATGAGAATTACTCATATGTACAAATCTCAGCAAGTATGTAACATTCTTCCTGATTCAAGATAAATAAACAAATATAATAAAGGCACAAACTTAAGTTCCAATAAATACTGTTTAGAGACAGCGTTTGCCAACGATACCAATCTTCAAAGCATCAATGTACTTCAGGCATAAACAGTTTTTCACTTTTTATATACTTCTCCCAAACTTTGCAGTTTTCACAAGGCCATATATTCCTCCTCTTTCCCCAAGAGGAGCGTAAGCCCACGCCACCCCCTTTTGCCCTGCCCCCATTCCACCCCCATTTCTGGCCACTTCCGGATTGCCGCAACCCAGGCATGCACAGTTGCACATCCATTGGACGCACATAAATTGGTCATTGCCTGTATTTTAAAGGTGTAGTCATATGCCCAGGTTTACCGTGACCACTGAATTTGGTCACACTGGATGCTTTTACCTATTATTATAATGATGTGAGGATGAGCGCTTCTATATCTGCCTATTAATACAACATAAAAAAACACAATTTAGAATCATAGAATCATAGAGTTGGAAGAGACCACAAGGGCCATCGAGTCCAACCCCCTGCCAAGCAGGGGGTTGGACTCGATGGCCAATGACTGGTTATATGACTGGTTCTATATACTGGGTTTCATACACCTCTTGGAGATTTTTCTTTCATATTAAACCTATATAAATGTGGTTCCTGGGAGGTTGCCCATGGCAGATTGCACCCCTCAGGCTGGGGAAAAAAGAAGGCCTTTCGCTGAAACCTAACTACTGGTTCCATTTCTATTAAGTTCTTTTTGCAATTCAGAGCATCCTTCAAAAATGTTGTCCATTTAATAATTACAATCTTCCTCTCACAACTTTTGCAGCAGTTCCTTCTCTCAACTTCAGATATATACATCATAATATATGTTTTTTAATGCATTTGTAGAGAAAGAAGGTGTTTCATATTTGTATGGTGCAGTCAAGGTGCCAAAAGGTATTTAAAGCAAGCTGCATTGCCGTGGTCAGGGCAGCAAACCACAACAGAGCACATTGATGTGGCCTTGCGTGTGTGTGTGTGTGTGTGTGTGTGTGTGTGTGTGTGTGTGTGTAAGCTTCTAAGCTTGGCTATGGTTGACAGAGGCAGTGACCCCACTCTGCTCCAGCAGTCCTGGGATCAGCAGGGCCTCCATAGCTCACCAACCAGCCGTGAGGGATTAGAAGCTAGAATCTCATTAACTAGCAGAGAGAGCTTTAGCACTGAAAATGAAAGGGTGAATTCGCTCTCCTATGGAGAGTCAAGGAACATCTGATCCTGCTGGTTCTGAGAAACATGTTTATGCTACGTTTAAGGAACATGGCTTTCCTCAAAGAATCCTGGGAACTGTGGTTTATTAAGGGTGCTCAGAATTGTATGCTTGTGTGAGAGGTAAACTACATTTCCCAGGATTCCGTGGGGGAAGCAACGTGCTTTAAATGTATTACGGGTATGCGGCCTGCATTTCAGGGACATAGAGAAGCGGGTGTGAAGAAACCACAAGAAACAGAAGACAAAAGCATTGCAGAGGGTTGAACTAGATGACCCTCTGGGTCCCTTCCAACGCAACCAGCTTTACACACAAAACTAGCAACTTCTTCCAGCTCACAAGGGTCTTCATCCCCTCAAACCAAATTCCTACCTAGTAGCAACTACAATATGCTGTATGTACCGTATTTTTCATTGTATAAGATGCACCAGACCATAAGACGCACCTAGTTTTTGGTGGAGGAAAACAAGAAAAAAAATATTCTGGATCCCAGAAGCCAGAACAGCAAGAGGGATCTGGCTTCTGGGATAGCCTCTTGCTGTCCTGGCTTATGCGTTAGCCGCAGGCAGCCTCTCCCGGGCAGGGGGATGAAGGCTCCCCCAAGAGCCGTGCTCCCTTTAAAGAGTGTGTGGAGCGTGTGTGTGGCTCTTGGGGGCTTTTCCCCGAGGAGGGAGAAGGGCACTTCTCCCTCCTCAGGGAAAAGCCCCCAAGAGCCGCGCACACGCTCCACACACTCTTTAAAGGGAGCGCTGAGCAGAGCCTCCTGCCTGCATTCACTCCATAAGATGCACACACATTTCCCTTTACTTTTTAGGAGGGGAAAAGTGTGTCTTATAGAGTGAAAAATACGGTAACTTTGCCCGCACTGAAGTAATAGCAAAGCTCTCCTTTCTTGTGTATGGATTCTGACACGAGGGTAACCTCTGGTCACTTACCAAGTCGACTCCAGGAGACGATAGGCCTGGGGTTTCCGGTTGCAATGCATTCCAGGATGGCAGTCTGGTGCACAGTTAAGGTCAGGTTCTCTGGTCCCACGAGAATCATGGGATCCTTGTACACGGGAGAATGAGAACCTGTGCATGGCAGACCAAGCATTAACATGAGACATTCTGAAATCGAGAAGGTGCATCTGTATGTGTATATATACACCTCACTGCTGGGGCAGGTGCTCCGAGTGTAAGGTTTCAGAAGTGCTGTGTCACGTCAAGGCTAGAGCAGAGCCGCAGCTCAGTGGTAAAGGATCTGTTTGCGTGCAGAAGGTCCCAGGTTCGATCCCCAGGTAGGGATGGGAGAGTTCCCTGCCTGAAACCATGGCGTGCTTCTGCTGGTCATTATGGCACAGTACTGAACTAGTTGAGCCAATGGCCTGACTCAATGGCAGGCAGTTCCTAGTGTTCATATGAGAAGGCAGCCATGACCCAAACCTGCCTGCCTTCCCACTCACTGCAGAGGCTGAAATACTGCAGGGAGGAGGTTCTCTTGACCAGGAAAGAGCACAAGGGGCTGACTCCTGGAATTTATACCAGGCTTGGCCAATCAGGAAGCTTCATGCTGCCTGCCAGTCACAGGAGCAGATGCTGCATCAGGCTATCCCCTTCTACAGCTGAAGGGGGCGCTTCCAGGCAACCTGTTCATTGAGCAGGGAAATTAGACAACACTGGCTATTTAATGATTCTGATTTGTTTGTGGGGGAGGTTGCACAACCTTGCATCAAAGCAAGTGTAATTCCACAATTTTCAATGCACTGCCCTGTTGCTTTCCTCGCTGCAAAAAACCTGATAATTTGGGGAAGCAGGTTTGTTGCACAAGACCTCCCAGTCAACTATAATTGGGCAACCTGAATTTGCTGGGATGTGATTCAATCCCACCCTAAAACAGCAATGATCTGGAAGCTGAAACACCCACAACCCCCTAGTTCACTAGGCTTGGCTCCCGTGCGCAGATGTCCACAAGGGTTCCACGGTAAAGCCACAAGGCACGACTCTTTTACAATCTTTTAAAAGAGCCAGTGTGGGATAATAATGGTTAGTGTTGGACTGGGATGTGGGGAGGGCAGGGTTTGAATCCCCACTCAGCCATGAAGCTCAGTGAGTGACTCTGGGCCACTCAACATCCCATCTCTTAGCCTAACCTACCTCATAGGGTTGTTAAGGTGATGAAATGGGAAGGAAGAACCATGTAACCACCTTTTAGATCCTTGGAAGACAAAGGTGGTGTTTAAATGCAATAAGTAAGTAAGTAAGTAAGTAAGTAAGTAAGTAAGTAAGTAAGGGACGCGGGTGGCGCTGTGGGTTAAACCACAGAGCCTAGGACTTGCCGATCAGAAGGTCAGAGATTTGAATCCCCGCAACGGGGTGAGCTCCCATTGCTCGGTCCCTTCTCCTGCCAACCTAGCAGTTCCAAAGCACGTCAAAGTGCAAGTAGATAAATAGGTACCGCTCTGGCGGGAAGGTAAACAGCATTTCCGTGCGCTGCTCTGGTTCGCCAGAAGTGGCTTAGTCATGCTGGCCACATGACCTGGAAGCTGTACGCTGGCTCCCTTGGCCAATAAAGCGAGATGAGCGCCGCAACCCCAGAGTCGGTCACAACTGGACCTAATGGTCAGGGGTCCTCTTTACCTTTATCTTAAGTAAGTAAGTAAGTAAGTAAATAAGTAAATAAATAAGTCTTCCTATGCCCTCTAAATCCTACACTGCATGCTGCCTTATACTGGGTCAGACCAACTAGCTCAGCCCTGACTGATAGCAGCTCTCCAAGGATTCAGGTAAGACTTTTTTCCAACTCCTATCTGGAGACATCAAGGATTGAACCTGGGTCCTTCTGTATGCAAAGCAGATGTTCTATCACTGAGGTAGGTCCCTCTCCCCTGACACCAATTCACTTGCCGCCCTGGACAACTCCCCTTGGGATCACCTTAGCTCTAAGATTAAGCTGTTGGGAGAGCTGCTTGCTTGGTCAGGTTCTGCTCATCACCAAAAAGCAAGCAGTGCCAGCCATGGCCACAAAGGCATGAAAGGAATGCCGCTTTTGCCCAGAGGTCAGCTTTGCCGCAGACCAGAGATGGAAGTTTGACTCATTCCTCCTCCAGGACATGTTGGTAAGCAGGTGTGAACAGCCATTTGCTAAGTGGGTGTCAAGGCTCAAGGGAGGTGGGACTTGATGGGGAAAGCAGCTTTCAAGAGGGTGCCAGAAGGTAATGTGTCCCTTTGGAGAATAGGGCCAGACCAAGGAAGGCCTATTTAGCATCCTGCCAGGCTCAGGACCAAGAGTTGGTCAGGTTGGGCACTAGCCAAGGGTCTTGGGGGTTCAGAAAGAGAGCACATTTGCAAGCCCAACATTCCTGCAAAGGGGGAGAGTCTCATGAGGGAGCATGTCGTGCATCATCTTTAAAAGCTTGGTGGGCAGGATGCAGAAAGTGGTGGGACATTTCCATTGCTTTTGGCCAGTTCTAAATACCCTGTTCTAAATAGTAGGATGCGGGTGGCGCTGTGGGTTAAACCACAGAGCCTAGGACTTGCTCATCAGAAGGTCGGAGGTTCGAATCCCCACGAGGGGGTGAGCGCCCGTTGCTCGGTCCCTCCTCCTGCCAACCTAGCAGTTCCAAAGCACGTCAAAGTGCAAGTAGATAAATCGGTACTGCTCTGGCAGGAAGGTAAACGGGGTTTCCGTGTGCTGCTCTGGTTCGCCAGAAGTGGCTTAGTCATGCTGGCCACATGACCTGGAAGCTGTACGCTGGCTCCCTCGGCCAATAAAGCGAGATGAGCGCCGCAACCCCAGAGTCGGTCATGACTGGACCTAATGGTCAGGGGTCCCTTTACCCTAAATAGACTGAACTCCGGGACTCTGTGTCTGCTGCTGAACCTGTACTTTTTACTTGCCCGAATTAAGGTATCTTTCTTACTTGTACATTAGGAGCCTTTGCCTATGTGTGCTGAGCAGGAGCCAGGACTGTTGGGTTCTGCAGAGGAGTGGCCTTCTGGTCCCACCAGTCTGCAGTGTTTGGGCATGAGAAAAGATGGGCCAACCCAACCACTTTACTTCCTTCTCCTCTCTATTCCACTAATTTCCATCAAAGTACTTTGCACAAATTCAGGGCTCATGGGTAGGATTCTGGCTGCAGAATTTCACATCCCCTGCTGAGAAGCAGCCGGCTTTACGGAGCAATGTGTTCAAGGAATGTCAACCATCTACTGCTTGCCCCTGGCAAAACAGCTCTATGCACCTGCACTGCAGAATCCGGACACGGTTGTTGTTTCAAGACTTTTGACAGGTTGACAAGCACAGTGGGCACAGCGGGCAGGGAGGGTAAAAAAGGGGGGGGCTTTGTGAAGGTAAGCTCTATCTTCTCAGTAGTCCCCTAACCGGTGCCCTCCAGGTGTTTTGCATTCTCAACAGTCCCAGCCAGCACATGGCATCCAACACCATTCTAAGCACCGGTCTTAACTGCAGCCAAATGAGTCGCATTACTAGGCTGGCCTGGTAGGAAATAAGTGGGACGTACCACCTGCTTCTGCCCCTCCCCCCCCGTCCCACAAACACACCAACCTGACACAGTGAGCCTGGCTCCCCTGCTGAACTTCACATTGGCAATGTTGGTGGCAACACAGTGGAAGATCCCAGTGTCTTCAGCTCGCAGTCCAGTAATCTGCAAAACACCTTTAGGCAACAGCGTGTACCTAAAGGAGCAGGAAAAAGCAAGGGAAAGAAAATGAGGGGGGTTTCAGCAGAGTAGTGGGTACATGGGTATTTAGAAGGGTAAAGGCCTGCTCCAGAATGAGGGGGCAAAGTATGCCACTCCAAACTGCAGGTGGCTGGTGATGTTTTGAATTCCTCCTTATGTTTTTGTTAAGGCTCCTTGCAAGTAGAAATCTAGCACATCCAGCAAAGTACACTGTTATGTTAGTTTTCTGACTGCAAGGGGATTTATTTTATTTTGTTTTCACATGGTAGACCATTCAGAGTTGGCGTCCAACACCTGCAGAATGTAGTGCTGTGGTCCATTCTGCCACCTCAGCATCCTGCCCGCTATTCGCCTGCATATGCAGGCCAGATTGAACTCTGCTTCCAAGCAGTTGCTTGAGGGGCATACTGACAAAATGATCAGCGAAAGAAAGAGATGAACAATCACATGGTATGCCTGATCTCATAGATGGTTTTATGATTCTCTGCTTTTCTAGCATTTCAGTATTCAGTTGATGGAAGTAAATAGTTTTTCCCCTTCAGAACTGAACTAAAATACTATTTTTTTGTATGTGGTAAGCATTAGCCGAATGAAAAACGGATTGTTCTGATGATACTCTATGCATCTGTGTATGTATTTTATAGATGCAGCTCTTTACTCTGGCTTTTGACACCCAATATGTATATTTTTAGGATCCACCTTATGTCTATGAACTATTTGAATTGTTTTTAATATTGTATTTTAATTGCTATGAACTGCCCTGGAACCTTAAGGGTAAAGGACAGGTGAACAACAGCAGCAGCAACATTTTAATATTTGCAAGCTACTTTGAAGGCACTGCTATAAAGCAATCAATTTGGGGCATGGGCGTAGCCAGATATTTTTTAGGGTGGGGCAGAACCTCAATTAGCTATGTGTTTTTACTGATTTGGGGGGGCAGCTGCCCTCCCTGCTCCCCCCCCTTGGATACACCCATGATTGGGGGTGGTGGAAATAAATGGATTGAAAAATTAACAAATAACTAAGGAATGAATAATCCTCATTGATTTGTGGTAAGTGGGGAAAAGGCAAGCTGGCAATGGTGCGAGCCTGCAGCCATACCAAGCCAACAAACACAAACCTGAATTGCAAAATTTGTTCTGCGAAAGTGCATCGAATGAGGACACTTGATTCTATGAACACAAAAAGAGCCTTGCCAGATCAGGTGGAAGTCTCATCTAGTCCAGCATTCTGTTCTCGTGGCAGCAAACCCATGGGAAGCCTGTAGGCAAGACCTGAGCACCACAGCACTGCCTGTCACCTGCGATTCCCAGCGATGGGCATTCAAGAGGCTTGCTGCCTCTGACAGGGGAGGCAGAACATAGCCATTGTGGACTAATTCTCCTTCAGGGAATGGTCTTAACCCCCTTTTCAAGCCATCCAGTTCGGTGAATGTCGCTGCCTCTTTGGAGAGCAAATTCCACTTTGTGCTGCACAAAGACGTTCCTTCTTTTTCTCTGCCCCGAATCAGCTTCATTTCAAATGCGCAGACACACACCGTGGGATTATCATGGGATGTTTTTCACTGACCAGTTTAATTGCCTCTGCGATTGGTTGGGGGACAGGTGAATGAAGGTAGGTTATGAATTGGAAAGTTCCCTTGCTTATTTATAATATCAAGCTTAGCGCTGCTATTATTCTGGAACACTGGTTTTCAAAGCCTGCAGCTTCGGAGAAGCTTATCAGGGGTTTGCCAGATCAGTTATAGCTGTCTATCTGCCCTGAAAGTCAGCTTGCCAACCACAGTATTTTCTTGAAAGGCTCGGCAACAGGGGGGGATGCCAGGCATGTTCTGGAGCACAGTCTCACTTCAGTGTTGAGGTCCAATCTGTCCAGGCAATGGCAAGCACAGGGTTCCCAAAAACATTTCCCAGAATCCTCTGCTGCATCCAGGCCTTGCCATGGGTCCAGAGAGGCTCATCTCACTTCCAGTTTTTGGGGACCCTAGCTACACTAAAAAAAACATTTAAAGGGCAACCCATGAAAACAAAATAAGGCACAACTCCCTCCAAAAAAAGAGAACAAGGGTGAGTGGTTTGTTTATATAATCAGCTGATCTGAGAGGATACATTCATCAGGGTCTAATCTTGTGCCACCAAATATATTTCTATTGGTTTTCATGAACATTTTAATTTTAACTCTTTAAAATCTATTAACAGGTAACAAAAAGAAATCCCTTTTAACAAATCACATCTCTCACTTGCATAAATTTGTAGCTCTAAGCTGAGAGGGTTTTGTCACATTTTGATCCAATGCACATGAAAAAAAGTTGTGAAGCTTATCAGATGCCAAAAGATTAATGGGTGTCTAAATCGGAGGCCCCCTTTGAGGTCAAGGACCAGACTAATTGGATCTACCTCCCCCAGTTGGCCCCAACTGCTTGGAAGGGTTTTAAGAAATCTATATTTTAGTGTGGCAGCAGCCCCACTTTGGAACTCCCTGCTGATTGACGCCAGGCAAATGCCTTCACTGTACCCTTTTGAGCACCTGCTGGGAACATTTTTGTCCAGGCAAGCCTATCCAGACATGGAGAATGTCGGCATGTGTTTTAATCTGGATTTCAGTTTATTGTGAATTTCAATTAATTTTGGGATACTTTTGATAGCTGTTTCTAACTGCATTTATTTTACTGAGAATTCAGTTGTTTTATCCTTTTTGTAAACCACCTTGAGGCTTCATTACAATCAAGCAGTATATAAATCTTGTGATATAAATAAACGACGGGTTCCGCAGTAAATATGAAGAACTTTCCACCTGCAAGGTGTTTCTGAATAGTGCAGAGTTTGAAAAACACCCCTCCTGCAGCACTCGCAGCCCTGTTTGGAGGGAACTGGACCCACTGTCCTTACCTGTCGTTTTCTGTATTGATGGGGAGATGGTTCTTCTGCCACATGATCACAGGCTCTGGCAAGCCATGGATCTGGCACTGAAACCTGGCCACGCCGCCTTCTTCCACCACTGCACTCTGGGGGTGGATGTGGAAGTCAGACATGGCTGAAAGGGAAAAGGAAGGGAAAAGCTGAAAGGAAAACGTGGGGGGAGATGTTGTCGAATTCTACTCCAGATCCAGAGCAGAACTTCAATGTATAGTTAGCAGAGTAAAAACTTTGTAGGATTCCCAAAAAATAGATCAGAGGCAATTGTATTTCATCCAGCAGAGCTTTACTGCTACTGAAGGCAAATGGGCATAATGGTCACAAATCCAATACATTCAGGATTGGCACCGTCCATAAGAAATCCAACTGCAACAGACTTAACTTAAACTTACAATAAGTCTAAACCTTAACCCTAACCATGTACAGAACACCATACCAGAAGGAAGAGAGATAGAAAGAGAAAGTGAAACCTAGGCTCCTTCTGACCCTACTTTTATAGTCAGCATGACCTTGACTGAAAGAGATAACAGAATCAGTTTAAGCCAGCTTTACTCAGCTTCTCTGAAGGAATAACCCAAATATAATGAACCTTCTGCTTGTTTCCTTCACACAGAGAAGCTTCCAGAAGCCTCTTGAATTAAGTAGAACAGGAAAGATCTCTACGAATCAGATCAATATTCTCTGCACAAAGAAATGCGAACTGAAAGTTAATTCTGTATTTCAAATTCTGGCACAGCTACTGTCAAGAGCAATCCAAAAAATGCAGCCTATGTCCATCTTTGCCAAGTTACTACCCTCCAGATGTTACCAACAGCTAAATCTCCTCAGGGATTCCTGCTATGGAGATTCTCAGGAATATTCCTGCTCTGGGGCCAGGACATGGAACATAAAAAGAGCCTGCTGGATCAGGCCAATGGCCCATAAGTCCAGCAACCTGTTCTCACACCGCCCCAACAGTGAGAAGCCAGCAAGCAGGAATCAATCACAAGAGCAATTTCACCTCTTGTGATTCGCAGAAGCATTACTGCCTCCAACTATGGAGGAAGAGCATAGCAATCATGGCTAGCAGTCCTCTCCTCCTCCAAGAATTTGTCTAATCCTCATTTAAAGCTGTTCCAAGTTGGTGGCCATTACGGCCTACTGCGGGAGTGAGTTCCACAGTTTAACAACGTGGTGTGCAAATGAGTTCTTTCGTTTGCTCTCAGTCCTTCAACATTCAGCTTCAAGTTCAAATATGATGAGAGAAGGAGGGGGGAAACTGGTTTCTATCCACTTTCTCTACACCACACATCAATTCATGCATCACTATGATGTCTCCTGTTGCTCAATTTTCCCCTAAGCTGAAAAGCCCCAAACGTTGCAACCTCATGGCGAAGTCGCTCCATCTCCTTGATCATTCTGGTTGCTCTTTTCCCTGAACCTTTTCCAAATCCACAATATCCTTTTCCAGGATATTTCCATCCGTGCTCGTAACTCCAAAACCAAAAAGCCCATCTTTAAACTGTGCCTTATCCTCGCCCCCCTGCCAGCCTCCCCTTAACACAAAATGCCTCCTGGCTGCACATTAACACACACACACACACCTCAATCTCCTTCCTTCAACACACATCAAAGATAATACATGTGCATCTCTTTAAGGGAAAGAACCAAAGACATGTCAGGAAGGATCCATCATTCATCTCCAGACTCCCATTGGGCTCCGACAGATGGGAGACTTCTTATTCCGCTTCATACATTAAACATGGGCCATATCACCCTCCTCTCACGCCCCTCTGTCATAAGCTTCAGCTCACTAAATAGGGAGGGTTTAGAAAATACAACATGCTGATTGTGCTTTTAAGGGATCCACTGTTGTTCCTCTCCGTCTTTTAACAACAGGAAAAAAACACCAAAAAAACCCCTGGTTTCAACTGGATTTTAATGCCATCTGAGAGCATTTTATTAAATTATGTAAGCTTCTTGAGCACTAATTACATTTTATTGTGCTATGAAAAGGGCTTTGAGCAGCGACCAACCAAAGTGGAGGTAGAATCGGAACATACTTATTGTATTAGCGCTCAATACTATTATACAATAGCGAGGCTCATAAGAAACATCACTCTATTTTTAGCAGTGCTCTTAGTAAATGTTTTTGTTAAATTCTACAGTCTAAGTTGTAAGGGTAGCTGGAACTGATCTGCCAGGACATAGTTTTATCCTCAAGCTTTTTTTCCATTGTGCTACACATTTCAGTGAAATGTTTTCTGGGTTAGGGCCCCTAGCAATGATTTCTGAATTGTTTGGGTAACCCCAGAGTTGCATGGAAGCTGATCAGGGCTTTGCGAATGGAAGTTTAGGAATGGAACCTAGGAAACTGCCTTATTCTGAGTCCCTCTAGCTCTGTATTGTCTACACGGACTGGCAGCAGCTCTCAGGCTGGGTTCTCACCTAGCTCTGCCTGGAGATACTGGGGACTGAACCTGGGACCTTTTGCACGCAAAGCAGAGATGCTGTATCTCTGAGCAAGGGCCGTTGGGGCTGAGTGTGTTCAAGCAGGGTAACACTGAGGCCCCAAACGATGCCCCATGTTAATTGTGTTGGCACCCTAGAACATTGAACACCACTAGAAGACTGAACACCACTGCTATTAGTTATATTCATATGAGGAATGAATAACCATCACAGAGCTTAAAGACTTCCATGAACTAAATGGTTTGACTCCAGGTCCAAACACAAAGCAGGCATGCCAGAAAAAGCCCCCCCCCCCAATGATTTGCAGGGACCAAAGCAAAACAAAAGCAAACCTCAACCACCCCAAAACCATTCAAGTTCAGAAGGCATAACTGCTCTCTAGGAATCCCCGGGATAGAGGTCCTCCAGCTGGCAAAGGGTTAACCGGAAGGAGAGCTTTGTCAACAAAAACAGCCCCCGAGTGAAGAAATGGGATCTCTGTCACTTTATTTCAATAATATCATCTCTTCCAGGTAAAATTGCAGCAATAACCTCTCCTCTTAAAGACACTGGTATTAATATTTATCATGAATAAAACATCGGGAGGGCATAAATAATTCATTGATGAGGATGTTAAGTAAAATAAGGCTCTACAGTGACCCTATAATGTGGCTTTAAAGCACAGTTTTGTGTCGGATGCAGGGGGGAAGGCCACAACCCTCGCCAAAGCGATTGGGTGTTTTGTTTTTGATAATTTGTGTTTTCAAATAAATAAATCATGCCCCATGCTACAAAATGTTCTTCTCCTTGTTTTTAAAAACATGGGTTTGGCAGACTTTATTTACAGCTGCACAGGCAGCCGTTCTGAGCAACTGTCCTGCAGTTCAGCCCCAGGCTCCAGCAGCAAACCATCGCTGGTAGATTCTGAATGGCGGGTGGGTGGGGGTCCCATCACTGCCGTTACCATGAGATTTCCAGTATGGCTGTGTCAGAAATGCACTGGAAACAAGCCAAAACAATGGTGTTCACTAATTGCTCACATCTCCATTTAAATTCTCAGGAACATAGGAAACTGCCTTATACTGAGCACTGGTCCATCTAGCTCAGGGTTGTCTACACTGACTAGAAGCGTACAGTGGCGTAGAGTGGGTTGTCAGCACCCGGGGCAAGGCAAGTAATTTGTGCCCCCTAACCCGTGGATTTGCGCCCCTAACCCGTGGATTTGCGCACCCTAACCCCCAGATGTTGCGCCCGGTGCGGCCAGCCCCCCCTGCACCCTGCACGCTACGCCACTGGAAGCGTAGACTCTCCAGCATTTTGGACGCAGAGCCTCTCCCAGCCCTACCTAGAGATGCCATTTGAGATTGAACCTGAGACCTCCTGCTTGCAAGGCAGATGCTCTTCCACTGAGCTACGGAACTTCTCTACTGACTGATCAACGAAAGTAGCCTTCCTCAAGCTGACAACTCTTCATAGGCTTTGGACTGCAGGAGCTGATGGAAACTATAGTTCAAAACATCCCGAGGGCACCAGATTGGAGAAGGTAAAGGTAAAGGTACCTCTGACCATTAGGTCCAGTTGTGGCCGACTCTGGGGTTGCGGCGCTCATCTCGCTTTATTGGTCGAGGGAGCCGGCGTACAGCTTCCGAGTCATGTGGCCAGCATGACTAAGCCGCTTCTGGCGAACCAGAGCAGCGCACGGAAACGCTGTGTACCTTCCCACCAGAGCGGTACCTATTTATCTACTTGCACTTTGACGTGCTTTTGAACTGCTAGGTTGGCAGGAGCAGGGGTCGAGCAATGGGAGCTCACCCCATCACGGGGATTCGACCCGCCGAGCTTCTGATCGGCAAGTCCTAGGCTCTGTGGTTTAACCCACAGCACCACCCGCTTGGATTGGAGCTGACCTAAAGATTAAACCAATTCAAGATCATACCGCAGAAATGCTACCTTGTGTGGTTCTCTTTCCACACCATAAAAGTAACGCACGCAACACCTGTCAAACAGGGGAGAGGCAAATCAATGGCTACTAGCCATGATGGCGGTGCTCTGCTTCCATGGTTGGAGGCAGCTATGCTCCTGAATACCAGTTGCTGGAAACCAAAAGGAGGGGAGAGGGCTCTGGTGCTCAGGTCCTGCTTGAAGGTTTCCTACAGGCATCTGGGTGGCCACTGTGAGAACAGGATGCTGGTGTAGCATTGGTCTGATCCAGGAGGCTTCCTAGGATCTAAACTGGCTCTGGCATATACGGTGCCCAGTGCTTTCTGATCACTGAGCATATCAGTGGGTTCCGGCGGACTGGTTTCCTTCACTACAGATGCAAAGGCTTACGAACAGAGCAATAAACCCTTCTATCCTCTCCCGTTTAAGGGCCAGGTCACAGCTCCATCCATATTCATGAGAGGTTTATTCAGGCAAACAGCTTGGTCGGATCCCCCTTAATCGAACCACAAGCCAGCTCATAAGCCTGATGACAGCGGCGGCAAATCTGATATAATAAAGATGAAAACAGGTACTGAATAAAATTTTCTTTACTCCACGAAAAACTAAATTGAAGCCATTAGGAGGCAATCCGTTTTCGCTCAGCGGAGCATTAGCGATAAGGAGGAGGCTGGCCTCGATTTGGTGTGGGGAAAGGGAAACATTAACTCAATATGTCACAGTAAATCCAAGGCCTGTTAGGATCATTAAAGCACAGGCCCTGGGATCAACAGCAAGCAACGGAAAGTGGGGTGTGTGTGTGTGTGTGTGTGTGTGTGTGTGTGTGTGTGTGCAGCAGAGGAGGGATGAAGAGACAGAGCTGACACTAGGTTACAGGGGAATCTGGGCTAAGTGACCCTTTAAGCCCCCAAGGGGCACTAGGCACCCTCACAACATAGAACATAAGAAAACCCTGCTGGACCAGGCCAATGGCCTGTCTAGTCCAGCATCCTGTTCTCACAGTGGCCTGTAGGAAACCCGCAAGCAAGACCTGAGCGCAAGTGCCCTCGCCCCTCCTGTAGTCTCCAGCAACTGGTAATCAGAGGCATTGCAGCCTCTGACCATTGGTTTCATAATCACTTTTCATTAATTGAGAGGTCATCTGACAACACCCCCTTGCCAGCATGCAGCCCACTAGAAGATTGTCTGTGAAGGGGAATATATCTGTCAGGGAAGCTTGCCCAACCATTAATTACCTTCCCTGAGGGTCCTCTGAAACACAATTTGAAAACCACGGATACTGAATATAAGAACCGTCATAGTTGTGGAGAACAAAGGTCTATCTTTGGGTAGCCAATATGGCGCTCTCTCATCATACTATGGCCATTGGCCATGCTGGCTGCCGGGGCTGATGGGAGTTGGGGAGTCCATCAACATCTGGAGAGCACCAAATTGGCTACCCTTAGTCTATCTAGTCCAGCATCCCCCAATCTGATGCCCTCCAGATGTTTTGGACTACAACTCTCATGGGGCTGATGGAAGCTATAGTCTAAAATAGTTTTGAGGGCACCAGATTGGGGAACACTGATCTGATCTTACATCCAGGTTCACTAAAATGTTCAGCCATTAACTTTGTGCTGTGGCTGCAAACATGTGCTTGTGGCTCAGACGAATTTGAACCATTTTTATTTTAGTTTATTATTTCTTTACAGACCACCTTTATAGACCACCATTTATAGGCCACCTTTTCCTCCAAGGAGCTCGTGGTTCTCCTCCAACCCATCATATCCTCACAACAACCCTGTGAGGTAGGTTAGGATGAGAGTCAGTGACTGACCCAAGGTCACCCAATGAGGTTCACGGCTGAGTGGGAATTCGAACCCTGGTCTCCCAGGTCATGGTCCAACACTTTAACTGTGATGCCACACTGGCTCTCATGATTCCAACCTCCTCAGAAAGAGGAGTATAAATGTCATATTTACTTACTTACTTACTTACTTACTTACTTACTTACTTACTTACTTACACCTTTTTCAGTAGGGTTGCCATATTTCAAAAAGTAAAAACCAGGACACCTCAAAAGTTGTTGAGCCAAAAAACCACCATTTTTCAATTGACTTGCCTAAGATCCAGGACAAAGCACCACATTTTGGAAATCCCCCTCCCCCAGGCATCATTTCTGCCTTTGAAATCCCATTACTGTCCGGGGAGCCCTATTTTCAGTAATATCCCACCTTTCTTCCACCAAGGAAGCCAAGGGGACCCTGGAAAATGCAGCAGAACTAATGTAATGTTTAATAGTTGTGTGTGAACAGCAAAGGAGAAAGGTGTGCTCTCTCTCTCTCTCTCTGACTCCCTTGGCCATTCATGGTTCATGAGAATGCAGCCTTCCTGTAGAGGGCGGGGTAGGGCGAGTGGAGGGAAATTTTTGTCTGCAGTCGTATTAAATTAGCAGCATTGTAAGATCAGAGGCTGAGCATCATTTGCTCTGGAATCCTTCCAGATGGCAGAATTGGTCAGGGGTGTTTGTGTGTGGAAAAACTCCTTTCTGCAGAAGGCGTCATTATGCAACATGCCAATTAAACAGACATGGGAGCCTTTCAAACTCATGCTTGAAAGTGGAAGATGTGAAACACAACCTCCAGCGTCCATTCGGCTCCTTAAATTGTTGGCATTCTCACACTCAACAAGACTCACCCCTCAACTGACCCGAGTTCAAATAGCAAAATGCCAGGCTTACCTGCCCCCCCGCCCAAACACAGCTCCACAAACACACACATTATAGCAACATGAACCAGGGCTGACCCAGTACATTTTGCCGCCGCCGCCTGAGGCAACGGACAAAATGGCGTCCCCTCTCCATGTACTGAATTTGACTGAATAAACCACTGAATCTTGTTTCCAAACCCTGTCAGCGTTGATAACATCCCTTCAATGAACCTGAAGTCAGGAGGCTAATTTAGGATGCTATCACAGCATGTGTTCAAAACACCCTGACACCATTTTTAACAGCTGTGGCTTCCCCCAAAGAATCCTGGGAGCTGCACCTTGTTATGGGTGCTAAGAGTTTTTAGTCGACCTCTAATCCCCTCACAGGGCTACAATTCCCAAAGTTCCTCATGTAGAGAGATTGAACTGTCAAACCACTTAGGAAACTGAAGTTCTGCGAGGGGAATAAATGTCTTCCCACAACTCTCAGCACCCTTAACAAACCACAGCTCCCAGAATTCTTTAGGGGGAAGCCATGACTATTTAAAGTGGCATCATAGAGCTTGAAATGCACAGTGTGAATGTGGCCCAAGAGAGTCCATGACAGGCCTGCATAGCTCTGATCTCCAATAGACAAGCATGATCAGAGGGTCAAGAGGAATGGCTGGTAGGAGAAGAGTGCTGCCCCAGCCCCAGTTTCTGTCACATGAGATGACTGCCTCAGTCTGTCTAACGGTAGAGCCGGCCATGCCATGAATCTTGCAGCCTGAGCCACAAGGTCAACCCAAGCTATGGAGAGTCTGGACATTGACTGCCTTATACATCAAGCTCAGTATTGTTTACACTGACTGGCAGTGGCTCTCCAGGGCTTCAGGCAAAGCACACCCACTCAAGAATCCCAAGAACTTTAGTTTGCTAAGGGTGCTGGGAGCTGTAGCTCTCTTAGGGGTGAATTACGGTCCCCTGGATTATCCTGGGGGGTAACGTGCTTTAAATATATGGTTTGTATGCACCCCTTATCGGAGGAAGGTGGGGGAAGAAGTGATTTAATACAGTCCCCCCTTCACACTCTGGAACCTTAGAATGTGAAAGCAGTTGGGAGATGAAAGGGAGGGAAAGAGTTTGGGGGCAGAGGAGAAGGGAGCAGAGAGGCTTTGTCTTCCTTCGGCGACCCTCTGCTTTGACAATCCCAATGGTTTTTACAAAGCTTTGAGGGCATTCAGAAAGTGACATTGTATCTTCCTTTTGCATCCCCCCCCTTTGATAAAAAGACCCTCTCCTACATCACTCAACCCCCTCCCCCCACCAAAAGGCTCCACTCCCAGAACAAGGGGCTGCTGGCTATTCAGGGAAGCTCAGTGGCGGCAAACTGGAGACTCGCTCTCCGTGTCTAATGATGCTATTGTCCAAAGCTGCCACTGCCAGACCCCAGAGCCCGGCTCTGAATACTCCCTTCTCTATGCGTAGCCAAGTGTGAACGACAGCGCCGCCCATTTATTCTCCCTGAGTCCGAGGAATAGGGGGAGGGGGGAATGTGCAGGCCGGACTCCCTAGTGCTGAAAGGGAAGAGAAAAGAAGGATTTGAATATAATAAAATGGCGGGATTTTTTTTTAAAAGCCATCTAGGCTCCTTTTGCTGTTCTTTGTCCTTCAACGCAAAGAAAACATGCCTTTGCATGTTTTCCAAGAGGGGTTGAAATGCTAACATTTCTTCATCTTCTTCTTCAACATCATCAAGACGAGGTCCATGACCTGAGCAAAACAGGCTTAAAAGGCTCTATTCCCACACACACCCCAACTGCTTTCGCCATTTTTATAATACGAGCATATTTACTGAAATATTTATATATCATCACCTATCGGCGGTTCGAATCCCTGTGACGGGGTGAGCTCCCGTTGCTGGGTCCCTGCTGCTGCCAACCTAGCAGTTCGAAAGCACGTCAAAGTGCAAGTAGATAAATAGGTACCGCTGTGGCGGGAAGGTAAACGGCGTTTCCGTGCACTGCTCTGGTTCACCAGAAGTGGCTTAGTCATGCTGGCCGCTTGACCCGGAAGCTGTACGCCGGCTCCCTCGGCCAATAAAGCGAGATGGGCACTGCAACCCCAGAGTCGGTCATGACTGGACCTCATGGTCAGGGGTCCCTTTACCTTTACCTATTACAAAAGCACCTGAAGGCAGTTTACAATAAATCCCATTAAAAATACCACCCCAACAAAATTAATCAAGCAGTGTTATCAGTCAGTAGACAATCTTACTAATAACAGGACTAGAGGGGTCACTGGTCTGATGAACCAGGCTCTTATTCTGATATTAGATTAGGAACATGGGAAGATAGCTTATTCCAAGTCTTGCCATTGCTCCATCTAGCTCAGTATCGGTGGCTCCCTGGAGTTTCTCCCAGCCCAACTAGAGATGCTAGGTTTTGAACCTGGGACCTTCTGCATACAAAGCACATACTCTGCCACAGAGCTGCGGCTCTTGCATTTGTTAAACTTTAGAGAGGTGCTGCCCATCAGTGTAGACCTGATTCCTACAACTTCTTGTTGCCTGGACCCAATGGGATTTGCAGCCCCAAATATCCAAAGGGCACCAGCTTGGCAAAGGTTTCCATAGCGATTACAAGGCACGGCACCTCCAGGAAAGACCCATTTAATTTCGCACATGCCCGTCGATAACGCCATCAAAACCCTTCCTGGTTCCCAATCAAGCCTAATGAATTTTAAATGGGAGGGGGAAATTAACTTTACATTGTCAATCCTCACAAGTCCACAAAGCAATCATTTCCAATAATAGACCGCAAGCTTTCAGAATGCGTTTGCGACGGCATCCTTGCAATTAGCTCACTAAATGTCTAACCCAGCTTTGTTATTTTCCAAGAATTGCTTCGTTCGCTGCTATCAGAGATAGCAGGCTTGCTCCGGGGTCTACAAGGATTTTGCCCTTTGTTCTTTGGTGGATATCCAAGTAAGAGGAAGATGACACACCGATGAATGACAAGCCAGTCTATCACCGCACACTCCACATTTAATGTCTTCATACTGGCTCATTAATTACCACGGAAAGCTCCTTCCCAAATGGAACCTGTGATTTATAGAACGCTCGGGCAAGGTGCCATTTTCATCAGGCAAACAGCCAATGGCGTCGCCAGAGTTAATTGCCTTCCGTTTTTCCCCCTCGACAATCGCAGACGTCATCTTTGTTCTGCTCTGCCTCCAATAAAGACTAGGGTTTGGTTTGATCGTATTTCCTAGGAGGTGGGTGCTGTCATATACCGGAAGGGTCTGCCCACCCCCACCCCCTGCCCACAAGGTCAAGTGGGAAAAGGGTACAGTGGACCTTGGCAGGGTTGAGAGTTTTGCTGAGAACAGGTTGGGCCAAGGCATCAGACCGATGGGGCAAGGCAAAGAATAAGGTTGGAGGGACATACAGACAGGACAGTCAAGCCAGTTCACTGGTCCACTTAGCTCAGTACTGTAAACACGGACTGGCAGTGACTTTTCAGGTGGGAGCCTTTCTCAGTCCTACCCTATGTCGTGAACTGCCCTAAGGTCTACGGATGAAGGGTGGTGTAATATAGAAATATAGAAATTGAAAATACCTGGAGGCACCGCAGGAATAGAACCAGGAATGCAAAGCAGGTGTTCCACCTTCCCCTCCATGGGCATAGCCAGAATTTGTTTGGGGGAGGGCAGGCCTTATGTTAAGGGGGTCAGAACCAAGTTATATGTGATTCAATTGGTCAGTTAGTTAAGTATTTTTATTTATTTACTTGTTGGGGGGCGGCTACCCCGTCCCTGCTACACCAGTGCTCCCCTCCCCTCTACATCCCTCAGAGTTCAGTGACTCATACTAGGAAAGGGGGATGCGAAACAGGTCTACTGAGGGGATGGAAGAGAAATTCAGTCCAGTTTGCATTTAAAGCCAAAAGCTGGATTTAACAGCTACATTAAACAAGAACTGAAATTGACAGATTCTTCAAGATAGCTCAGTTGATAAGAGCATGGTGCTGATAACACAAAGATTGCAGGTTCGATTCCCATATGGTGCAGCTGTATAGTCCTACATTGCAGGGGGGTGAACTAGATTATCCTCAGGGTCTCTTCCAATTCTATGATTCCATTCATAGGTGTGTGGCTGGGGAAGATTCCAAGGGCCAGACAGAGAACCTTGAGGGCCTTGAGGTTCCCCTCCCATGGCCCGGTCCACTGAATTACATTAAGAGGGAGAATATGTAATCCAACATCTCCCGATATTGCTAATCTTATTTTCTACAGGTTGAGTATTTCTTGCTTTCTCCCTCTACAAGGAGCTGCAATTACTTTCTCGTAGCTAAGCTGTGCCTATCCACTCTCTTTGGCACCTGTAACTACTCCTGCATTTTGCTGGCAAAAATTCAAGGGAGGTTGAATCAGCTGTTCCGCAGAATATACAGCATATCCCTGGAAATAGGTCATATGACTCCATACATTGGGGGAGGGGGAGGGCATCCTGTTCTATTTATTCACTGGGAAAAGCCCTGTTGGTTGAAAATAGCTTGTCACTAGAAGTTCCCTCTTCCGCCTGTGCTGGCTGCCTTATGCTTCGGTTGGCCGATGGCCAAATCCTGGTCTGCCTGAACGAAGAGGTTTCGTAGCTCTCCAGCATGCAAGCTCAGCTGTTATGATGGTAAATGCATTTTGATGTTTTCACTGATCTCTCTCTGGTCTGTGCTGCTGTGAAATATGACTTTTGAAACCAACCCATTTCTGATCTTCGGTTGGGAGTGCTTTGGATGGAATATGTCATAGACTATTAAATCATCAGCATCGCTGCTATAACTACTGGAACAAGCCTTTCGCCCCTAGATGCTAATAGTAGGCAAGTTAAGCCAGGCTGCATATACTTTAAGCCAGTGATCAAATCTCACAACCCCGCCAAAAACAAACAGCAGCAGTTAGCTGCCCAGTGTGTTAGCGCCCCCTCTGTTAATTTGTCACCCCACTCCTCCAACTAAGGCAGATTTCAAAAGCATGTAAATGAGACTGCTCTACATATGAACTTTGCTGTGGTTTTTCCATGGGAAGGTTTATAGGGGGCAGGGAATGGGGTCCTCATATTTCTATTCTGCAGGGAACCTCTGGTGCAAATTGCTTGCGTCATACAACATCATGCTTATGGAAATGAGCTACACCTCACTAGAGCAGGGGTCAGCAAACTTTTTCAGCAGGGGGCCAGTCCACTGTCCCTCAGACCTTGTGGGGGGCTGGACTATATTTTTTTGAGGGGGGGAATGAACGAATTCCTATGCCCCACAAATAGCCCAGAGATGCATTTTAAATAAAAGGACACATTCTACTCATGTAAAAACACACTGATTCCCGGACCGTCTGCGGGCCGGATTTAGAAGGCGATTGGGCCAGATCCACACACCCCCAAGCCTTAGTTTGTCTACCCATGTACTAGAGGCTCACACATCTATTTGGTAGTGATGATGAAAAGAAGTGCTTCCAGCAAATGTATAGTCAGCAAACAATGTGGAGACATTGTGTTGAGGACAGTTTTTTTAGAGAGATGTAATATCATCGGTCAACAAATCATTCAGTTCCCAGAGTTAGCTTTACTGAATATATTTCAGGGTCAGAATACAGATCACTTCACTTAAATCTCCTATTGGTTCTCCATTGTTAGCAGCTAGACTTGTTATAGCCCAATTTTGAAAAGACTTGCAAGGAGCATCCTTATCAAATTGGCTTAATAAAGCTTGACAACTGGCCCTAATAAGAGAAACTGGCCAACAAAATATGACTAACAAAAGGACCGAGACACAAAGCCTGATTTACAACTGACTGGAACGGTTTTGCATGAATAAGGAAAAAAAATGCTAAACTTTCCCAGACGTCCAGACTTTTTGGGTTGCTCTAGGTTAAATCATAGTCTACACTTTCAGACCCTCCAAGTGTCCCTATTTCCCAGGGACAGTCCCAGATTTACAGAAGCCGTTCCAGATTCTGATTTGATCCCAGAATGTCCCACTTTTCCTTAGGACATCCCTATTTTCATCAGAGAAATGTTGCAGTGTATGGAGTTATGCGACCCCCGAGCCAAGGAGATAAGTAACAACACAACCTATACAACAGGGAAGTTTTTTAAATGTTTAATGTTTTCTTATGTTTTTACATATATTGGAAGCCGCCCAGAGTGTCTGGGCAACCCAGGCCGATGAGCAGGGTAATAATAATAATAATAATAATAATAATAATAATAATAATAATAATAATAATACGTCCCTATTTTCATTGGAGAAATGATGGAGAGTATGAAAATAGGGGGTTGAGGAGGGTCAGTTTTGGGGAGTGAGAAATAGTCTTATTTTCATCTGAGGAATGTTGGAGGGTTTGCACTTTAGACCGCTGACTATTCTTATGCTGTATTTTCACCACATACCTCAATATTTCTTTTGGTAAGGGTGGAGCATTATTTTCAAAAAAACCCAAGAACATTGGTTGTTTTTTTTAATTAAACAATGACAGTAACTTGCTTTGTTAATCCATGCAAGCAACAACAACAAAAATTCCATTCCCACAGCCTTCACCAACCTAGGGCCCTCCAAATGTTTTGGACAACTCCCAAAGCTGTAGCCCAAAACATCTGGCCATCATGTGGTTCCAGAAGGCTACACAACTCTTATGAAGGCTATCTGAACAAAAGTTTGCCTATAATAGCTCCCTGGGAGACCCACAGAGACACTTTAGTTAACTTGTTTATGCCACAACACCAGCAGCAGAGGGCAGCCCATGGGCTGAAGCCCAGGCTGTGTGGTGCCTAGGAGCAGAAAGGAACCTTTGCAGCCCCATCTTAAAAGTATATGGAGAAGGAGCAAAAAACAAACAAACACAAAACCACATGGCACAGTTTGCAAGGAGCTGAGGCATTCCAAAATGGCAGCCACGTTCAGGCTAAAGAAAGGAAAGGGGAAGACTGCAGGCAGCCCCTCTCTCCTTTGTCAGGAGGCACAATGCTCGTGTCAACAGAACCGTGAGCCTGCTCTGACTCTACAATCCACCATCTGGCTGGCTGGCTAATGCACGCCCACAGCAATTCAGCTGGGTAAGGAAGCCACAGGGGAAATCAAGCCTAGCCAAGACTGATGCTTTGAGCTATATATATAAATTAATGCAGATGGTTCAAATGCAGATGGATCGCCACTTGGATGGGGCCAGCACTGGTGACCTGCCTGTCGAGAGACGTCTGACCATGAGGCACTAAAAAGAGAGGGAGGGAGGGGAGAGAGGAGGAAGGGGAGGGACAGAGAGGAGTAGGAGGCTCACAGCTTCCCACTTAATAGCATTGTCGGGGAGCGTCAGGGTAGCTATTTCCTATGAGAGGGATCTGGCAAAAACATGCAAGGCTCTACACATGCCAGAGGATATCGGAGCATTCTTCTGCAGCTGCAGGGTCAGAGCCACACACACTCCTGCTTCCAAAGTTAGACCCATCTCTCAATATGCTAAGGTCGCCTTCACTATCCTGAGGTCCCTTCCGGTGTTCTGGACGAGAACATAGCTGAGGATTGACGGGAGTTGTAGTTTAAAACACTAGGGGGACTCCAGGGTGGCAAAGGTTGTGCTAAGGAAAGGCTGGGCCAAGGAACATAGAATTTTGGCCACTGGCAACTCGAGAGAGAGAGAGAGAACACAGCTGATCAAACAGAACCTTGAAAGTCTTCAAAACACTTGCTTTGTTTTGTTTTGTTTTGGGCTGCTTAGAAGAATGCCATCTCTCCATATGGACTGACTAGGTAAAGGGTAAAGGGGCCCCTGACCATTAGGTCCAGTCGTGGCCGACTCTGGGGTTGCGGCACTCATCTCGCTTTATTGGCTGAGGGAGCCGGCATACAGCTTCCAGGTCATGTGGCCAGCATGACTAAGCCGCTTCTAGCAAACCAGAGCAGCGCATGGAAACGCCATTCACCTTCCCACCGAAGCGGTACCTATTTATCTACTTGCACTTTGACGTGCTTTCGAACTGCTAGGTTGGCAGGAGCAGGGACCGAGCAACGGGAGCTCACCCCGTCGCGGCGATTCGAACCACCGACCTTATGATCGGCAAGTCCTATGAACTGACTAGGACCCTGCAATTGTTTTCTGAGTCCCTTCTCTGTGTGTCCACTCCACAGGAAGTTCAGAGGGTGGCAATCACTTTTTAGTGATGGCTTTCTGCCTGTGGAATACTCTCCCGAGAAAGGCTCGCCTGGAACTTTCATTACATACCTTTAAGTGCCTGGCAAAAACATTTCTTTTCCACTAGGCCTTTGGCTTTCTGTAGCCTCCTTTAGTGGGTGGGATGTTTTAAATCAAAGGAGCTGGACTTTGGGCACGATCCCTTTCTTCCCCTGCCCCATGTGTTCATTGAATGTGCAAGGGTACATTTTTAAAGCTGCACATCTGTGAGATAGAGAGTTAGTTGGCTACAATCCCTTAGACTGTACACTAATAGACCTATTGAAATTAACGGACCTTCGACCTCTCCAATCCCCTCTTCTTCTCCAGGTATGGTCAGCACTGGAGACAACCCTGACTCATCATATTTCACAGCTGAGGTTTTCCTCGTATCTTACAAAACAAAAACAAACAAAAAAAACCCTCTATCATACTTTAGATTGGCAGTTGGCAGGGGTGAGCTGGAAAAGATTATCATTCCAGCAGAGCCAGATAATTTGTAATCTCATTAAGAAGGGTTTCCCATTTTCTTGCTCAGTGCTACCAGAGAAACCTCGGCATGCTTTTTAAAACAGCCTTCTGCATCCTGGTACCCTTCAGATGTTTTGGACTACAAATCCCAAAAGCTTTTGGCCCGTGGAGGACCCCAGGTTACAGAAGGCTGTTTTATAACAATGGTATTTAAATACAGTGGTACCTCGGGTTACAGACGCTTCAGGTTACAGATGCCTCAGGTTACAGACTCCGCTAACCCAGAAATAGTGCCTCGGGTTAAGAACTTTGCTTCAGGATGAGAACAGAAATTGTGTGGCGGCAGCATGGCAGCAGGAGGAGGCCCCATTAGCAAAAGTGGTGCTTCAGGTTAAGAACAGTTTCAGGTTAAGAATGGACCTCCGGAACGAATTAAGTTCTTAACCCGAGGTACCACTGTACACCCACACCCACACAGTGCACCTAAGCTTAAAGAAAAGTTCCATGTGACTCAAAATAACCCCCCCCCTGCACTGTCAATGTTAATTAATCCAGTAAGTGTGTGAGAAGAACCTTCTGGATCAGGCCAATGGCCCACCTAGTCGGCATTCCTGTTCTCACAGAAGCCAAGCAGATGCCTGCAGGAAATTTGCAAGCAGAGCCAGAGCATAAGAGCACTCCCTGCTGTGGTTTCCAGCCAGTGGTACTCAGATGCATTACTACCTCCAACTATGGAAGCAGAGCATGGCCAGAAACCCTTGACAGGCTTCTCCTCCACAAATTTGTCCAAGAAATCCAAGTCAGTGGCTGTCTCTACCTCCTTCCAACATTCATCTTCATAGGATGTCCAATAGTTATGAAAGACAGAAAAACTTGCCTCTCAATGCCATGCATTGCCCTGTCTGAGCGGGTTATCAGGGTGTACACATGAGCGGCACGTTTCTTTGGCCTTCCAGCACATGCTTCAATATTGAATAATGACCAAAGCGCTGGAGCAACATCCCTTATGGAGCCTCGGTGAAACTGAGCCCAGTGATGATGCCTTGTTCTCACAACCGCCCGCAATTATTTCTCAATTGCTACCACCGTTCAGGTTCCAAGAAGTCAATGGTGGAAACGGACAACCTCCCCCTCTCTACCCCGCAATCCCCGCTGCTGCAGGGAGCCTGTGAGCAAAGGAAGAAAGCAATCAGAGCACAGGAAACGGTTATAGCTCCAAGAGCGCAAAAAACAGCAACACCCCAAAATGACAGAGAGAGAGAGAGAGAGAGAAAAGACCCATAAGTCAAACCCAAGGAAAAAAGGAGGGAGGGGGAGGCCCAGCGAAGTGAGGCCTGAGTTAAGGTACACTCACATCAGGAAAAGAGGTGAGGGGGTTTCCCCCCCCCCTTCCCTTTCTTTCAGCAGGATGCTTTAAACATCAGGCATGGCTTTAATTAGTGGGGCTGGGATGAGAATTGTAGCCTTTTCTCCCTTTTCTTTTTTGCCAGGCTGGGAACGGAAACAAAGCCCCGGTCCTCACAGTCCTGGGATGGAAAGCCCAGATTCCAAAGTTTAGCCGTTACACCTCCATTCAGATGAATGGTTTTGCTCCCAACGTCTAACTGACATTTGGATTGGCCTGATGTCAAGTTTGCCTAGGTCTCCATGAGGCCATGTGCCACCCAAGTGGTGGCTGGCAACCACGGCACCTAATAGGGCTAGCAAGGAGATGGGGCCAAGGAAGTCACCAGAGATGGTGGTGGTGGAACCCAACTTGTTTTGGTTTTCTCCCCGTCATCCTTCTCCCTGGTGAAAAGAGGGCACCAGTCTGGAAATACTGTGGGCACGAAAACAATGTAGAAGCACACTTAGCATCTCGAAGGGCAGATCTACACTGCACATTTAAGGCAGCACATTCAACACACATTTTGGGAACTGTAGTATTCCCCTCACAGAGGCACAGTTCCCAGTACCCTTCACAAACTATAGTTCACAGGATTCTTTGGGGGAAGTCATGTGTTTTAAGTGTAAGGTATAGATGGGTGAAGCCAAACTGCTGTGTTAGCAGCAGGGAAGTGATCTCCCTAGGGCGCAACCCTGGACAGTGGGTATGGACATAGCTGTCAACTTCTCCCTTTTCTTGCGAGGAATCCTATTTGGAATAAGGGAATAAGGGAATTTCCCTTTAAAAAAGGGAAACATTGACAGCTATGGGTATGGAGGTCCTGGGCTGCCCAGACTACAAGATCTCCCTCTCGGCCTCACTGTTGTGGTCCAAAGGAAAGCAGAGCAATACATTTGGCAACGGCTTGGAGGCAGGAGTTGCCGAAAGGAGATGTACAAGGCACCATCCAACCGTCTTAGGGACACCACTCCAGATTTGTGTAGGGTTTACTCTTCAGCCTTTTCTTCTCCCAAAGATATCCCACAAGTACCAGGCAAATTTGGCAGTTTTCCCAATGCAAACTGAACATTTCCTGGGCAGACCTGAGGGAATCAGTACCTGGCCCTGTACTCGATCGCATCTTTTCTTCCCTGACAACAGAGATGGAGGTCATTTTGACCAGGGCTGTATTATCTAACAGGCTAACAAGGCTCTGACACCCGGGCTATGATTTTCATAGCACAGTGCTGCATTTGCCTATGATGGCAGTGTTGCAGAAAATATGCTTTTAAAATATGAATTACATATGTGCATTGATTTGTAGAACAACAGAAAGTTTATTAAGTGGTCCGCTGAGACCCCGAACAATTTCAAGTAGGGGGTGAAGAGTTTGATAACAAGTACTCTATACCCATCAGTCAGAATCCCTACACATTAATAATTATTATTATTTATACCCCCGCCCATCTAGCTGGCTTTCCCCAGCCACTCTTTTTACACATTTTTTACACATTTACACCCATTTGTCGGTGCTGCAATATTTTAAAACCACCGGTTTTAGAGAAGAGTTCAGTCTCTTACAATTTCACTCATGAACAATAAAGCATGGAAATTGCAAGCAAAGACATCTGGGAAGAATATCTGTGCCGTGTAAACAGCAAAGAGATTCACTTGTATCTCCATGTATCACACTTTGACTTGGTCTTCTATTTCCAGTCCTCTTCCTCGGTTGGTCAGGGGAGGGACACACAAAAGTTTAGGACACTAGGAGAAAGAGGACAGTATCTGCACCCTAAGCCTCTGCTTTCTTTATACACTTTCCTTTGTGCTAGAGATAACAGCATTCATTAACATGAGGAAAAGCCTTAGCTCAGTGTTAGAGCATCTGCTTTGCATGCAAAAGGTCCCAGGATCAATCCCTGGCATCTCCAGGTAGGGCTGGGAGACACACCTGTCTGAAATCCGGAGAGCCTCTGCAAGACAGCCAATGATCTGACTCAGATAAGGCAGCTTCTTATTTCCCCAATGTTTGGGGATAGAGAGGGGAGGTCTGCAAGGGACAGCAAAGCCTGGGGGAAGACACACACTCGCATAGCTGCATCATCACAAGGCAGCACAGATCAGCGAGCAAAAAGGGGAGGCAAGTCTTGTGTTTACGGTTAAATAGGCACATAATTAGTTTCTGCAGCCCTCCTTTAGGATGAATGAATTAAATCTTCAGCATTCACAAGCCCACAAGTTTCCTGCTCTGATAAGCTTGAACAGTTCCCTAGTTAGTTTTCCTTTTCAACTAGAGGTGCGTAAGATCTTCATGAAAACCAAAGTACTGTATAACTGGCCAAAGCCAGGGAGTGTGGTCTGGGGAGAGTTCTGAGGACCAGGTGGAAAGGTCTTGAGGGCCACATTTGACCCCCGTTGCACAGCTTCCCAACCCCTGCCTTATGGAATAGAGCAGTGTTTCCCAACTGGTGTTCCGCGGCACACTAGTGTGCCGTGAGACGTTGGCTGGTGTGCCGTGGGAGGGAGGCGGGCGAGTCGGGCGGTGAGAGGCGGCGGCGGCGAGGATCCGCGTCGAGCCGGGGACGGCTCCGCGGTGGTGGTGCCGAGGTTTCTCTCTCCATTCTCCCCTCACACACACACACAGGAAATAACACAGGATCAGCTGACAGGACCCAGCCAATGGGGCGGTGGCGGGGCAGCGCGTGCAAAAGGGAGGAGCACGAGACAGCGGACGAGGAGGAGGCCGGCATGTCCGGGCAGCAGCAGCAACAACAGCAGCAGCAACTCCCGGCGACGGCGCCTCAAGCCCCGGGCAACCCTACTCCCTCACCGGCCTCGGCCGCCCTCCTGCTCCACCCGCCGCCACCTCCCCCGCCGCCGCCGGCCACCTCGGCCCCGCCGCCGCCCCCTCCTCCGCCCGCTATCGCCGCCCCCACCACAACAGCCGCCGCCGCCTCAGCTGCCGCCGTCCCTCAGTCCCTCGCTTTGCTGCCTCCTCCCCCCCCACCCCCAAAGCTTGGAGGTTCCCCGGCAAGGGGGAGGGGAAAAAATTGAAAACTTTCACTTTCGTGCGTCCCTCCCGGCGTGACGCTGCGCGCTGATGTCACGGGGCTGTAATGGTGGTGTGCCGCGAGATTTTTTTCCTCAAACAAGTGTGCCTTTGCCCAAAAAAGGTTGGGAAACACTGGAATAGAGTACCCTCTCGACTGCCTGTAGAGATGGCCACCCAGAACGTCAGCCAACTCCCCAAACCAACGAGGACACATCAGACTCTAAAAATAAAAGGCATTTGAAACCAAGCCAGCTTATCAGCCTGAGCCACTTGTCTTGACTTGGTAAGATTTTGCCTGCCCTTCTGCTTTCTCTCCCTCAAGATTGTGACCCCTGCCTGCCTTTGACCTTGCATGCCCTCCTGGCCCCATCAATCCTCTCCCTGCCACTTTGGAACTCGACCTTCTGCCTGCCTCTGACTCCACTCTTGTCCCTGGCACTTTGATCCTCGCCTGCTTGAACTGGGGCCTGACCTCCAGCCTATCTATGGCCACATCTATTTCCCTCCTCATCCTGCATCCAAACCAGAAACCATCTGCAGCCAATCTTGGGAGCAAGACTATGGCTGCCACTTCAAACCAACAAAACCCGGAAAATAAAGTAGGTTCCATGTTTCATTATGCATTATGGTTCCACCCGCACCCCCACCCCAGATTTCTTTCCCATTTGGACCCATCTGAGTTCATTTTGTATTTTATTTTTATTTTTAAAAAACCAACCCATATACCAGACATATATATCCATTCATTTTAATGGATCTACTCTGAGTAGGTCAACCCATCATTGCTAATGAATAGAAAAATAAAACACTAGACACCCTTCTACAGAAGATTTTTAGGCATATTGCTGCCTAAAAAATGAAGAATGGAAAGCCAGCTATCTTGCAGTGCTGAAAAGACCCAGACCCAAATTGGGAGGGAGAAGGAATACTCTAAAAAAAAAAAATCACCAGAAACACACACACACACACACACACACACGAAACCCTTGAGCTCCAAAAGAAGCCTAGAACAATTACTTTCCTAATTAGTCAACAAATTACTGTTTCACCAAAGCAGATCTTATGTTGTTGGGGAAATTATCAGCATTTCTAGTGCAATTTCATGCTTTGTTGATGATGGATAAAATGAGGCTGAGTGGTGCCCATTCGCATCCCAACTTCGCTGCTGGACAAGTAGTCGGACTCAATATCCAAAGGAACAAATGCTGAGATTTGGACCACAAACTTGGACCACAAGGGCAGTAAAATAATGAGGTTAAGGGCTATCCCACATATTATACACAGAGAGAACCACCCAGCCAATGAGTTACCAGGCCAAATGCAAGGTGTTCGTTCTAGCACATAAAGTCCCAAATGGCCTGGGACTCAAAAATTCAAAGGAATGCCTTCCCCAATATCAACCATCTTTGGACCCTATAATTGGCAGATGGCACCTTGTTGAGGACTGCCTGATTGGTGCTGAACCAAGGCAGGGCCTTTTCAGGGGTGGTTCCCCAGTTGCAGAATGCCCTCCCTAATGAGGCATACCTGTCTTCATCATTAACCTTCAGGAGACATTTATAAACATTCCTGTTGTATGTTTTTATATTTCTTGTTACATTCAATTTCTATTTTGTAACTTTATACAATACAGTGGTACCTTGGGTTACATATGCCTCAGGTTACAGACTCCGCTAACCCAGAAATATTACCTCAGGTTAAGAACTTTGCTTCAGGATGAGAACAGAAATCGTGCTCCAGCAGTGCGGTGGCAGCGGGAGGCCCCATTAGCTAAAGTGGTGCTTCAGGTTAAGAACATCGTTTCAGGTTAAGAACGGACCTCCGGAACGAATAAAGTACGTAACCAGAGGTACCACTGTATGCATATCATTGAAAAACCATTAAAAAACAAACATTCCTGGGGGCAGAAGAATACTGATCCTGGCAACCCTGAGAACATTGGATAGAAGAATGTTTTAAATTGCTTGTTTTAATTGAATGTTTCAACTGTAGCTGATTTTCAGCGTAATTGTTTTTAGGATATTTGTAACCACTTTTTAAAGTTTTTGCTTTGCTTGTTTTTAAATTGTGCATTTGTTTGTCAGCCTGGGCTCCCTGGGGAGGAAGGGTGGGGTATAAATAAATTCAATCAATCAATAAGATATAAATAAAATTCTGGCTTCTTTACAAGCACGCATGTGTGATGCACCTGTTTGGAAATGCATATTCCTTCAGCTCAGAGGGGTTTAGCAGTAGCTGGGCAGTGTCGACCCCAGGTTTTAGAGGCCCTTGGTACATGAGACCCCCTTCCCCCCAGGTAGCCCTCAACAGATGCCTGCCCTTGCTGCCCCTCACCACCAGCCCTACAACTTGGCTGTTGGGTTTGTGCCTTCTGAGTTTCTTTCCCCAGAAAACATGCTTGAAGGTGACCTGGAAACTACAACTAATGCAGAATGCGGCAGCTAGGCTGGTGACTGGGAGCGGCCGCCAAGACCACATAACACCATTACTGAAAGACCTACATTGGCTCCCAGTACGTTTCCGGGCACAATTCAAAGTGTTGGTGCTGAGCTTCAAAGCCCTAAACAGCCTCAGTCCAGTATACCTGAAGGAGCATCTCCACTCCCATCGTTCTGCCCGGACACTGAGGTCCAGCTCCGAGGGCCTTCTGGCGGTTCCTTCACTGCAAGAAGCAAACTTACAGGGAACCAGGCAGAGGGCCTTCTTGGTAGTGGCACCCACCCTGTAGAACACCCTCCCACCAGATGTCAAAGAAAAAAACAACTACCAGACTTTCAGAAGACATCTGAAGGCAGCCCTGTTTAGGGAAGCTTTTAATGTTTCATGGACTATTATATTTTAACATTTTGTTGGAAGCCACCCAGAGTGGCTGGGGAACCCCAGCCAGATGGGCAGGGTATAAATAATAAATTACTACTACTACTACTACTACTACTACTACTACTACTATTATTATTATTATTATTATTATTATTATTATTATTGCTGTGTTTGGGGGCAACAAAAGGTGATTGGACTCCTCTGTACCCACTCTGTATACCTCCTTGAGCAGCTTTCCCGAGCTTCTTTTTAAACTAATTCATTCTCCTCCTGATCCTCTGCTATAACTGGGTTTGCAAGGCCCATGGATAATGAACTTTTTCCAGCCCACCGGTGGCAGGAATATAAATCGCACGCCACAATTCCATGCCGTTAATGGCAGGACAGGCATCTCTCTACCCTACCTATCTGTTTTAAGAGACTTGGATAAATATGCCGCTCATATTAAGAAATCGAATCGAGCTGCTGGGGAGCACAATTTATCCCATAAAATCTCTAAAAAGCTTGTAAACTCCTGGTGTTATTAGCCCAGATTTATTATGTGTATTTGAAGCAATACTCAGAGGCATTGTTAAGCTACTGCTGGCGGGAGGCTGTGGCTTTCTCGTTTTACATATTTTTGTTGTTGTTGGGCTGTTTTAAATGTATTTCTCTTTTGGTAACAGGACGCTGCCATACGGGGAGTTGGCACTGAGAAGCCCATCAAAGGCAAAGGAAACTGATGGGTGCCTTTGCTTGCCCATTCCTGCTCTCCATAGCCATCTCCCTCAAAATCCACCCCTTTTGCTGTTTCCAGCTGAGGTTCTACTCCCATTTCAACTGCAAGTTGCACATTTCCAAGAAGAGGAAAGTCAGGAGCAGCTCCACAGAGCCGGCATGATAAGAATGGTTAGGGTGTCAGACTAGGAACTGAGAGAGCCTAACCTACCACACAGAGTTGTTGTGGAGATTAAATGATGGGAAGAGCCATGTAGGCCACCCTGAGCTCTTGGGAGAAAAGGGTGGGAAATAAATGTAAAAAATATAATACATAAATAAAAATTCTGACCAAAGGCTATTCAGAGAAGGCTCAGCAGCAGAGCACACGGAAAGCTGCTGCCAGCCTGTGCTGGCAATGCTGAATAGGTAGACCAGTGGGCTGAGTCAGCAATAAGGCAGCTTCCCATGTTTCTGTGGCTCTTCATGTAGAACATGCGGCCCTTGGGGCATTGTTGTGACTACAGCAAGCATAGTCCTTAACCATTGGTCATGCTGGAGAATGAGAGATGCAGTCCACCAACCTCTGGGAGGCTGCAGGTTCTCCGTTCCCTGAACCATGAGGACTAGAGTCTTTAAGAAAAAGGGCTGCAGCTCCATGGCAGAGCACAGGCTGTGTGCATGCAAAAGATCCCAGGTGCAACCCCAACATCTTCAAGCAAGATTGGGAAAGCCTGAGACTCTTTGGAGAGGCGCCACCAATCAACAGAATACAGACCATGCTGAGCTAAGATGGACTTGTGGTCTGGCTCACTCGACAAGGCAGCTCTCCCAGTGGCCATATGGTAACCAATCCTCCGAGGGAGAAAGTACGCCACATCAATGGGCAACCAATAATGGCTGGGGAAGGTTAGCAGGGACATGTAAACAATGCACCAAGGAAGCCAATGGATGGCCTTTTGCATGAGGCAGGGAGTGACTTCCACTCTCCTCACTACCACCTCCAACCACCATGCCGCAAACATCTTGTTTGCTGCAACACACCATTTCAAATGCCATTGTACTCGAGTTTGTTGTTGTTTAGTCGTTTAGTTGTGTCCGACTCTTTGTGACCCCATGGACCAGAGCACGCCAGGCACTCCTGTCTTCCACTGCCTCCCGCAGTTTGGTCAGACTCACATTTGTAGCTTCGAGAACACTGTCCAACCATATCGTCCTCTGTCGTCCCCTTCTCCTTGTGTCCTCCATCTTTCCCAACATCAGGGTCTTTTCCAGGGAGTCTTCTCTTCTCATGAGGTGGCCAAAGTATTGGAGCCTCAGCTTCAGGATCTGTCCTTCCAGTGAGCACTCAGGGCTGATTTCCCTAAGAATGGATAGGTTAGATCTTCTTGCAGTCCATGGGACTCTCAAGAGTCTCCTCCAGCACCATAATTCAAAAGCATCAATTCTTCAGCGATCAGCCTTCTTTATGGCCCAGCTCTCATTTCCATACATCACTACTGGGAAAACCATAGCTTTTACTATATGGATCTTTGTCAGCAGGGTGATGTCTCTGCTTTTTAAGATGCTGTCTAGGTTTGTCATTGCTTTTCTCCCAAGAAGCAGGCGTCTTTTAATTTCGTGACCAGGCTCCAATTGCCAGGGTGAGGTAGAGTCTGTTTCAAGCAGCAGCTTTTGGGGAGTCATTAAAGGGCAGAAAACTGTCAATAATTATTATTATTATTATTATTATTATTATTATTATTATTATTATTATTAATCCTGTGCCTCAGGGCACCAAAACGTCTTGGGCTGCCTCTGATGCATCGCTCTTGCATCTTGAAGGAATTGGGGGTTGGAGGGTAAGTGTGGAAACCGCCGAGAAAGAGTGCAAAATGCACTCTTAAGAGCAATCTTAGAACCATGCGGCAACACCAAACTCCCTCCCTTTTCTTTTTATACATGCATTGTAGCTCAGTGGCTGAGTATCTGCTTTGCCTGCAGAATGTCCCACGTTTGATCCAGGTAAGGCTGGGAGGGACTCTGTGCCGGAGACTCTAGAGACCCACTGCTGACATTCAGTGTGGGCATTACTGATCTAGATGGACGAGCGGCCTGGCTCAGTAGACGGCAGCTTCCTAAATTCCTGTGATACCACTGCAAGTGGTGGAATTTGATGAAAGCAGTGAATTCTTTGGTTCAGAAGCAGGAATAGACAACAGCAGCAGCAGAGCAGAAGGCGAGCCATTGCCCAAGTACGGATTCCCTCAATGGGACCCCAGTGCATACCTTCCCCCCTCCCCTCTTGCAGCTTCCTTCACTGCCCCCCTTCAGAGGCAGCTGCATACCAGGTGAAAAGAATCAAGGGTCGAAACTACCCTGGGCCGCTTCTAATTGGCTCCCAGCCCTCTGACACCCTCCCCTCCTTCCAGCCCACTGCCCATTTCCCTTTGAAGCTCAGCTAATGACAAAATGACATCCTGCGCCCCCTCCCCACCCCACCCCAATTCTCCCCCTCTGCCCATTAAGAGGGGCCCCTCACCCTGACCTTAAGGTGTTTCTGCTTCCCAGCTCTAAGCCGCAGCTCCCAAGAAACGGAGCATTTATACTGATCTTAACACACACAAACACAGCCTGAAAGAAAAGGGATACTTCCCTCTCTGTTTTAAACTGGTGCTGCTTTTGGTTGATTAATCAATTAAACAAATCCAGTCGTAGGACAGGACTCTCGTCTTCTCTTTTTCTGAGAAAATAAACCCATAAGCCAGTGTGATGCAGTGTGCCGCGCAGTGCTGGCTTTTGCAAAGGTAGAGAAAGCATAAAAAGAAAGGATTTCTTCATGCAACACGTATGGGAACTCAATTCCACAGGAGGCTGTGATGGCTTTTGGATGGCTTTAGAAGAGGATTAGACAAAAGATAATTCTATCAATGGCTACTAGCCATGAGAGCTATGCTCTACCTCCATAGTCAGAGGCAGGTCCTGAAGCTGTTGGGCAGGGGTCAGCAAGGTTTACCACACCTGGGCCGGTTCACTCCAGTGGAGATCCCTCCGTGGGCCGGATCTGCGCAGACGTGATTTCCAGATCTGTGCAGACATGATTTTCAGCGCCACGGAATAGAGTCCCCGTGCGCTGCGCTAAACCAGTGCTGTGTGGCACGGGGACTCACCAAGTGGGTAGCTCAGTTCAGGGGCAGCTTGTGGACCGGTTAAACAACCCCCAAGGGCCGCTTGTGGCCCATGGGCCTTAGGTTTCCTACTCCTGCCCTTTGGTGATGAATGGTTCTCTCTGAGCTTGACCACTTTACAGGACAGTCCCCCCAAGGATGTTGAATATGTGTGTGTTTCTTTTAGCTTTGCTATTGGCCCACACGACGCATTCCACATTCATGAAAGCAAAAGATGTTACTTGAAACAAAGAAGGGATGAGGAGAGAGACGGGGGGGGGGGGAGAGAGAGAGAGAAATTACTCTCCATCACTGAGAATTGCAATCATCAGAAAGGGTCGTTAAGGGAAAGAGTCGGCCCAAATGCATATAATCAGCAAATTTATGGTCTGCTTGTTCTATTATTTGGCAGGGAGAGAAGGTGGAAAGGCAGAAAGGGAAGTGCTTAATCCAGAATTATTAAAACACAAGCTGGTAGGTCGTCTTAGCTCTTGTTCCGCTGCTCGGGATGCCAGCTTGCCTCCACGTGTCTCTACAGTTTTGCAAAACACATCCATACATACACAGCAGGGTTTCAGTCCCTCCACCCCCACGGCCCACAATTTAAGTGATTTCCCCCAAGGGGCCTTGTATGAATTTTATAGGGCATAACTAATACTTATAAGCAGGCTTGATAAGGAGGTGTTATTAACCAACTGATGGGCCAATTCATTCACAAACGCATCCTCTTTTAAACAGAGGGGATCGTAATTAACAGTACGGCAGCCCACAACCTTATTGCTTTGCAAGGGCTGTGGCAGATTCCCTCTGGAGGATAAATGAGGAACACAGGTAAGAGCAGGTGAGCCAACTGTCCTTTTACTGGAGACACAGCTGGGCTGGGCTTGCCACTGTCTTGCAAATCAGCCCCTATTCTGCCAAATAACTATGCTCTACCTCAGAGGTAGGCAACCTAAGGCCTGTAGGCCAAATGCGGCCCAATCGCCTTCTCAATCCAGCCTGTGGGTGGCCTGGGAATCAGCGTGTTTTTACATGAGTAGAATGTTCCCTTATATTTAAAATGAATCTCTGGGTTATTTGTGGGGCCTGCCTGGTGTTTTTACATGAGTAGAATGTGTGCTTTTATCTGGATTATTTGTGAGGCAAATAATTCGTTCATTTTTTTTTCTTCCAAAATATAGTCCGGCCCCCCACAAGGTCTGACGGATGGTGGACCGGCCTACGGCTGAAAAAGGATGCCTCCACTGTTGGGAGACAGCATGCTCTGAATGCGAGTATCTGGAAACCACTAGAGAGGAGAGTGATGTAGTGCTCAGCTCCTGCTTCTGGGATTCACCTAGGGATGTGATTGGCTTCTGGACTAGATGAACCACAGAATTGTAGAGTTGGAAAGGGGCCTAAGGATCATCTATCCCAACCCGCCTTGCAATGCAGGAATATGCAGCTGTCCTGTATAGGAATCAAACCTGCAACCTTGGCATTATTAGCAGCATGCCCTAACCAACTGAGCTATCCACAATCCAGCAGGGAAACTCTAATGTTCTTATGGACTACAATAACTGCCATGGGAAAGAAAGGCTGACATAGGCCTTCGGAAACGGCCTTGTGCTGAGTCAAGCCATTACATTTCCGAGCACCATTCAAAGTGTTGGTGTTGACCTTTAAAGCCCTAAACGGCCTCAGCCCAGTATACCTGAAGGAGTGTCTCCACCCCCATCGTTCTGCCCGGACACTGAGGTCCAGCACCGAGGGCCTTCTGGCAGTTCCCTCACTGCGAGAAGCCAAGTTACAGGGAACCAGGCAGAGGGCCTTCTCAGTAGTGGCACCCGCCCTGTGGAACACCCTCCCACCAGATGTCAAAGAGAAAAACAACTACCAGACTTTCAGAAGACATCTGAAGGCAGCCCTGTTTAGGGAAGCTTTTAATGTGTGACATTTTAATGTATTTTTAATCTTTGTTGGAAGCCGCCCAGGGTGGCTGGGGAAACCCAGCCAGATGGGCAGGGTACAAATAATTTACTATTATTATTATTATTATTATTATTATTATTATTAGTCCATCTAGCTCAGGATTACCGCCAAATGCCAGCTGCTGGAAGCCACAGGACCTGCTTATGGGCTTCCCAGTGGTTGGCCACTGAAAAGAACCGGATGCTGATCTCAATGAGCCTGACCCAGGATCTTGTGGAATCAGTCCAAAAACGTGGGGAAGGGTGCAGGGAGCAGGCTGGCGGCGGGTGCCCCAAAGAGGCCGCCATAACGAATTTCCGCCCGCTTGCCGGCATGCCTCGCCTCTGCCACCAACACCAACCCACCCACACCCCCGCCCCGATGGAAGGGGAGGATAATGTTATGCCTGTTACCGAACATACCAGAGTCACGTTCGAAGGTCTCTGGTATTCTGCAGAGGCAGAGGTCAGGGGCCTGTGCCCCCAGGGGATATGAGAGAAAAGCCAGCGAAGGAAGGGGGTGTGGCCATCTGCTGGACTACTTATGCAGAGGTCATTGCTCCCTGTCACACAGCCCCTGTAGCCTTTGGCTCCCAGGGCCCCCGAAGGGAGGTGGGGAGGGGGGAGATAAGCATGATGAAAGCCAAGCCCTGATGCACGGAGACAAGCTGGCCAGAGGAGACTAAGTGGAAACAGCCGGGAGCGCCACACTCTTAAAGGTGCAGCGCTGCTTTAAAAGCTTCCCTTTCCTTAAAACTGAATTCCATCAGAACTGCAGGGCTTAGATACTTCTTTTAATCTCAGCTTCTTCTCTCAGAGACCAGACATTTAAAGTACAGTGGTACCTCGGGTTACATACGCTTCAGGTTACAGACGCTTCAGGTTACAGACTCCGCTAACCCAGAAATAGTACCTCGGGTTAAGAACTTTGCTTCAGGATGAGAACAGAAATCGTGCTCCAGAGGTGCAGCAGCAGCAGGAGGCCCCATTAGTTAAAGTGGTGCTTCAGGTTAAGAACAGTTTCAGGTTAAGAACAGACCTCCAGAACGAATTAAGTACTTAACCCGAAGTACCACTGTACTTTTATACCACTTTGAACAGCCATGGACTCCCCCCCCCCCATGGGGATTGTAGTTTGCTAAGGGTGCAGAGAGTTGACCCTTCCCGCTTTCCCCTCACAGAGTTACGGTTTCCAGAATGGTTTAGCAACCAATCGCTTTTCCCCGGAAAACTCTGGGAATTGTAGCTCTGCGAAAGGGAACAGGAAGGGAATCTCGTAACAACTCCCAGCACCCTTAAAAAACTGCAGGGCGCAGGATTCTTTATATACACGTGTTTTCAATGTATGGTGAAGCAGCTGCACTGCTGGATTTTTTTGTTTCTTGATATATTTATGGACAGCACTTATTATAAAAGCACAGTATACAAAATGACAGGTACATCAAAAGCATCGATGAAAGAAAGTCACGTTTCAAGGGCCTGTTTGAAGAACAGCTTTCGGCAGATGTCTAAAAGCAGGCAGGGAGGGCTCCTGCTGGTGCCTCTAGTGGCAGGGAGTTCCACAGGCAGCGGCTACCGCACCAAAAGCTCTATCCCTAGTAGAGGCTGACTGAACCTCAGAGTGGGGAAGTGCCCCCTCAGAAGTGCCCCCTCAGAGAATCTCTGTGACTGAGGTGAAGCAGAAGGGATCAGGTGATCCTTAATGCACTTTTGGGCCTAAGTTGTTTGACTCTTTGTGATTTAAGATAAGAACCTTGAACCTGGCTGATTTCAGATAAGAGCTTCACCCCGCGTATCAGACTGTTTTCAGAAAGCAGGCAGCCGGCCATTCTCAAGCGGCATTTTACTTTTCATCAAAATTGATTTGTTTTTCATTTCTAGCCCATCTTTCAGCCCAGAAGGATTCCCAAGGCAGCTTACACAGGGCAATCAAACACAATGTGCGATATCTGATATTAGGCAGACTCAAAGCAAAACCCTTGAAAGGAATGGCCTTAAGTTACTTGAGTCATAAGAAGAGGCCTGCTGCGTCATGAAGGGGAGTGTGACTGGGTATGAAAAACTTAACATTATTAGTTACTTGCCTTTTGCCCTAAGCCCCGCCTCCCCCTACTCCCGGGGATTGGGGGGGGGGGTTACAACAATTTAAACACAACAGTTTAAAACAAATTACAGTCAGAGAAATAGGGTGAGTCCTAAAAATATGCAACTCGGGTATCCAAAACCAAGATGCTCTCCCACTGAGGCTTTGAGATTTCACTCAGCATTATGCAGATTTACCAGGCTTTAAGGGGTGACTGAGATCCTCAGCACAACAAATTTTGTGCCTAACTCCAAAAGCACAATTTCCAAATGCATAACACAGTCTTTGCGGCTGGCATACATACACACTATTTGCTGAAAAGAGAGCATGCAAAAAGATAAAATGTAGTGACAACAGAAATCCACCAGAAAACAGAAATGAATAAAATGATGTCAGTAAACCCGAGTGTAGGGGCACGGGTGGCGCTGTGGTCTAAACCACAGAGCCTAGGGCTTGCCAATCAGAAGGCCGGCGGTTTGAATCCCTGCGACAGGGTGAGCTCCCGTTGTTCAGTCCCTGCTCCTGCCAACCTAGCAGTTCAAAATCCCGTCAAAGTGCAAGTAGTTAAATAGGTACCACTCTGGCAGGAAGGTAAACGGTGTTTCCGTGCACTGCTCTAGTTCACCAGAAGCGGCCACATGACCTGGAAGCTGTCTGTGGACAAACGCCGGCTCCCTCAGGCTATAGAGCAAGATGAGCGCCGCAACCCAAGAGTCATCTGCGACTGGACCTAATGGTCAGGGGGTTCCTTTACCTTTACCTAAACCTGAGTGTTGGAGAAGAGTCTCCCCCTGATCCTCTGTATGTTTCACTGCTTTAGCTTCACTTACCAATGGGCCTCGGCTGGAGGCAAGTCATTCTGCTGCCTCCCTGCACTGGAGGTGACTTGATCGCTCAGTTACTCCTGAGGCAAAGACATCCATGCTTGAAAGATGTTGGCTGTTGTGTCTCTGCCTGAGTCATGAGGTTTGGCTTGGCTTCCTTACAATCAGAAACCATAGGGGGAAACATCATAGCTGCTTTCAGTTTTCCCTGCCCTAGTAAGGAAACATTTGGGGGTATCTCTCTGATTTCAATTTGGAAGCAGAAATGTGCCATATTTTGGAAAATAGTATTCAGTATCAGCAGAGTTCAACAAGCCACTTTCTTATTCAAGCAGCAGAACTCCAGATCTTCTCCAAGATTGCAGAGTGTGATGTTTTCAACACTTTTTTTTTTTTAACCACTTTAATCAAGCTTCACAGGAAACCTGGAATGGGAGGAAATGCATTTAATTCATCTGCAAATATAATTAAACTATGCACTGCTAAGATTTCATCGTTAATTGGCTCACATTCGCCATCTCATCCAGGCAGCAAATCATGAGGTAGCTGTGCTCTGTTCCTCTTCCGACTTTATGTATAATGCATTCGACAAATACTAGGAATGGAGAAGATTACATTCCAAACCCCGCAGTGAGTAAATTAAATGTAGTTGCTGCAAAGTAAATTGAAATACATATTGGACTTATTACACTGTCGAGTTTAATAGCCACCAGTGGGCTGGATTTCACCTGGTGAATATAATCTGCCTGTGATGTGAATGAATGTGGGTTGGATTTTTGATTTTTAAAAGGCAAAAAGATCTTTGAACGGTGGTATCACAGTTTATTTTGAGACTGTTTAGCAACTGCTGGCGTTTCACCTTTTTCATCAGTCACCAATCTTCCTCGGCTTTTTATGGCCTAACCCTTTCCAGACCAAACTTCAGAGCTGTTTTGTTTATGAGGAGTTTTGTTAAAGATAGCTGGTGAGGGTGTAGAAGGAAGAGGTCTGTTTGTGCAAATCCACAATTTGAGTCGACTTTCCATTTGGTGGTTTTGCAAGCTTTGGAGCAGTCTGGCGAGCACGTTTTGAGGGATGTTAAGATGCCAATTTGCCAGATGAGTCCACACAACTGACTTCTACTGGGCCACTGCTGAGAGAGCATTTTGTACCATGAATCCAAATCTGACTTTCTGACTTTCTCACCTCTGTTTTGCTCATCTCTAAAACCCTGATCTCATGAACCAACCGCTTTCATGGGCTGACTTAAGGTACCCTTTGGCTTAAGAATCTGCCCACAGTCTTGGGGGGCTATTTCTTCAAAAAACCATTTCTTTCTTCCCACCCATCCTCTAATGACAGTGATGCTTTACAGGGGAGCTAGCCTGGGCTCTGTTATTTATTTTTCAGCCCTTAGGTAAGGTGTGTGCATGTGTGTTGGTGTGAATGTGTGTGCGTGCACGTGCAAGCACACACACAGCAGGGTATTGTTCCCAAGTTGTCCTTTCTAGAAAATAAATCCTTTATGCATGGGCTTTAAAAAGGGGAGAGAGACTTCATGCTTTCAGATTTATCCTCCTGTGCTCCTCGCTGACCTTGCGTGACCTCCATTACTCAGGAATCCTCCAGAGGATTCCTTAAAAGACAGGCTTGCAATTATGGACCTTCAAAATCATTTGTTTGCTCAGGGCAGGGTGGTCTGCGACATCCGGACCCTTCCCCCACTCCCTCTCCCACCCCCTACAAAAAAAGCAACCCCAGAATTCATTGGTGAGGAAAGGACTCTTTCTGCCCCCATTCCCAAAATTATGATGATTATCATAATTATCCCTCTCAGCTTAAAATTGCAAATCCCCCTCTTGTTCCTAAAGGCCAGAGGACTCTAATAAGCTTTGTGAATTTGCTGGCTTAGCATGTTCCCAGCCCAGGATTTCAAGGCAGTGTAAGACTGGGGTGGGGTTGAAAAGGATTCATCTACATTATAAAAATGAAGTGCTCCCCTCTTGAGAAGGTTTCTAGTGGTGTGAGAACTTGGGGAGGAGGAAAAAAGAAAGAAAGAAAAAATGCTCTTTTTGGACATCTGCTTCCTGGTGCTCCCCCCCCCCCTCAAAGTGGAAGCCCTGAAAGAAGATGGCAGGAAGGAGGGAGGGTGGGAGGGAGGGAGAGGTGGCCAACAATGGATGAAAGACGTTTGAAAATCTTTAATTCTGTGAGAACTAGAAGCTGTGGGTGGTAAGGAGATTTTAAATGCAGGGAGGGGAATATGCATGATACAATTTTAAAACAAACTTCCAGTGGGTTTGCATAACCAATATTCCGCTATTCAAAATGTTTTCTGCAAGTTGCTGGGTTCATTTCCTTTAAAAAAAAAAATTCAATGAAACCGCATGTTGGAAGATTCAGGGCAGACAAAAGAAAGGACTTCTTCATAGAGCACGTAGTTAAACTAGGGAATTCACTCCCATAGAAGCAGTGATAGATTTGGATGGATTTAAAAAAAGGATTGGACAAATTCATGGAGGACAAGGCCATCAGTGGCTACTAGCTGCAACTGGGACACGGGTGGCGCTGTGGTCTAAACCACTGAGCCCTTGGGGATTGCCAATCAGAAGGTCAGCGGTTCGAATCCCCACGACAAAGTGAGCTCCCGTTGCTCTTTCCCAGCTCCTGCCAACCTAGCAGTTTGAAAGCATGCCAGTGCAAGTAGATAAATAGGTACCACTGTGGTGGGAAAGTAAACGGCGTTTCCGTGCGCTCTGGTTTCCATCCCGGTGTCCCGTTGCACCAGAAGCGGTTTAGTCATGCTTGCCACATGAGCCGGAAAGCTGTCTGCGGACAAACGCCAGCTCCATCGGTCTGAAAGCGAGATGAGTGCTGCAACCCCATAGTTGCCTTTGACTGGACTTAACCATCCAGGGGTTCCTTTGCCTTTTATCTTTTTACCTTTACTTGAGACACTGACTGGTCTGATCCAGCTAACTCGCCGGAAAGAGGTTTGGCTTCCTTTCCCCCCTAATGTGCTATGTTTCTACAACCAGAGTGATAGGTTCTGCTTTTTAAAAAACAACAACATTTTAGAGGACTTGCAAGTGCTTGAGTCTAGCAGCATCTAGACTGCTAGAGTAAAGAGGATCTTATGAGGAATGGTTGAAGGAGCTGGATATGTTCAGCCTGGAAAAGTGGCAACCGAAAGGAGATATGATGGCCATCCTCAAATATCTCAAGGGCTTTTACAGGGAAGAGGGAGCAAGCTTGTTTTCTCCTGCTCTAGAGGACAGAACTCAAACCAACAGCTTCCAGTTACAAGAAGTGAGATTCCGACTAAACATTAGGAAGAAACCTCTGACAGGAAGAGCTGTTCGGCTGTGGAACAGACTCTCACAAGAGGTGGTAGACTCTCCTTCCTTGGAGGTTTTTGGCTGCAGAGGTTGGATGGCCACTGTCATGTACAATATGGTTGAGATTCCTGCATTGCAGGGCATTCAGCTAGATGACCCTTGGGATCCCTTCCACCACGACAACTCTATGATTCTATGATCTACTTCCTGAACTTGCTGCTTACTAGTATTAGGCAGGCACCTTCATTGTGCTGTTTTCCACATCTATTAAAAACTTTTTTTAGGGGAGCCTACCCAGACATGTCAGGACGTGGGTGGCGCTGTGGGTTAAACCACAGAGCCTAGGACTTGCCAATCAGAAGGTCGGCGGTTCGAATCCCCACGACGGGGTGAGCTCCCGTTGCTTGGTCCCTGCTCCTGCCAACCTAGCAGTTCGAAAGCACCTCAAAGTGCAAGTAGATAAATAGGTACCACTCAGGCTGGAAGGTAAACGGCGTTTCCATGCGCTGCTCTGGTTCGCCAGAAGCGGCTCATACATGACCCGGAAGCTGTATGCCGGCTCCCTCGGCCAATAAAGCGAGATGAGCGCCGCAACCCCAGAGTCGGCCACGACTGGACCTAATGGTCAGGGGCCCCTTTACTTTACCCAGACATGTACATGTCCTTGAAAGGTTTTAATCTACACTTGGGAAGGGGGGAATCATGTCTACTTGTTTTAAAAGTTTTATGTTATATGTGTATTTTAATGTACAAATTGATTTGCATAAACAGCTATGAGGAGTTTTGTTGTTTAAGAAGTATATACATCTTGTTAAATTAAAAAAGGGGGGCTCTATAACATGCTATTTCTTTTCTCAGTTTGCTAAGCAGGTACCTGCTGGAACCATGGATGGGCCAAGTGGTCAGTTTTGCTCTTTCATTTTCCCAATCTTAAATTCAGGACTCCAAATCAGTTTGTGTTTTGTTGTTTTAATTCTTCATGTAAATTCAGGAGCATTTTAGTGCTCCTTTCTCTTAATATACGTATCTTCATATGCATCTAACATACACAAAATGCTACCAGTTAATTTCCCCCAATATAAATGCATTTTTATATGTTACCTTTAGTAATATGTAAATATGGAAAAAGTAACACACTAGACTAGGTACAACATCCATCAGAGGGACAGAAATCAATTTAAGTCTTCTTGTTTTACTGACAACCTCGTCTGTCTCTTCTTTATGTGCAGTTCCACCCAAACTGGACTTCTATTTTTTTTTTTAAATCACAAAAAACTATTTGGGGACAAAGTCTTCTTCCCCTGACCTAGGGAGGAGGCAGCAATATTTTTCTAGAAAAAGATGTGCCAGAACTCACCAGGAACACCTCCCTCAAAAAGTCCTGGGAGGAAGGAATGAGACATGTTTCAGAAAATTCAAAATGTCCTTGAGGAAGTGTAATGTGTTATTTAAAAAGTCCCCAAAGCGAGCCGTCACAATTGATACTATATCCCACACAGAGATCACCTGCACCATGTTTACCTCTGCGTTGTTGAAAGGTAATGTCTTTTTTGGAAGGTGAGTTGTGGCCCAAATAAAGGAGACATTTCAAGTGACATCTGAAAACCAGCCCAAGCTTTAGGACAACCTTCTTCAGCCTGGTGCCCCTGCAGATGTTGCCATGCTGGCTGGGGCTGCTGGGAATTGTAGTCCAACAACATCTGCAGGTTGCTTGGAAGGCTGCTTTAGGAGGAACAAAAATGTTTTGCAAACCGCCTGTTAGACACAGTTAGTGGTGAACAACGTTGGTCCTTTAATGGAGTATTCCAGCTCCATCCAAACTAATTTCCTTTTTGGGAGGTGGGAGACGAGGACAATGAGCTTTCAGAAACTGGGAACCACTTAACACTTCACAATAAAAATAAAAAAGCCACCATTAAGCCATCCTCCTTCCTTTTTTTTTCAACTGTAAGTGGTCTGGTTTGTCTAAATTAGATTTAAATGAAGTATTTTACATTTGCCAAAAGTACCTGGAGTCACGCTGTCAAAACGTCACTCTTGTTTTCCTTAAAACACCACCACCCAGCTCACTCGGCAGCTCTTGGGGGGGGGTGGCCTTGCCGAAGGCGGGGGGGGGGGGACTGGAGAGAAAGAGCTGCATTAAAAGAGTGTCTCATAATTATGCGGCAGTGGTTAAGAAAGTGTTATTTGTCTGCTAAATCCAGCACCCGGGCCATTATCGTCCCTGGCAAGGAGCCAAACTTTGCAGCAATTTTGTGCCAGAGTTTTCGTTGACGTGCTGCTGCCAGATCCATTAAATAAATAAATAAAAATTCTAAACACAAAACCTTGCGGGGAAAATATATATATGTGCGGATTTCTCCTTATTATTTGCTTTATTGAAATATTTATATCCCATCTGTTATGTGGGCGTCTCATGGCAATGTACAGCAAATACGATATAAAACCTTCAAATGCGATAAAAAAACCACCAAAATACAACAAGCAACGATCAATCAACAATCCAAAAATAATCCTTAAAAGTTCTACAGCGACAGACATCAAGAACCAGCAAAAGCCACAGTGAGGAGAATTCCCCGCCCCCCGCAAGCACCAAAACTGCGTTGATGCTGATACATGCCTTATTTCTATGAGGAAGACTGTTGACCACTACCAGAGAATTGTAGAATCATAGAACTGTAGAGCTGGAAGGGACCACAAGGGTCATCTAGTCCAACCCCCTGCCATGCCGGAATCTTGTGCCCAACGTGGGGCTCGAACCCATGAATAAGAGTCTTGTGCTCTACTGACTGAGCTATCCTAAGTCCAAGGCCCTCTCTTAGATGGCTTTGTTTCTTGAAGTATACTGTATTTCCATCTTTCTGCTGCATTGCAGCTGCTGGCTTTGTCATGAACCCAGCAGCAAGCAAGACTTCAAAGTCTGAGGCCAGGTTCAAAGCTTTGGGCCAGCTGGTGGAGATCCAGAGGATCGTGGAGCCTTACCCTCCAGAGCTCCTATAAAAAAAACTCTCATACCTCCAGGGCCAGTAGGGTCAGAGCTTAGGTCGTCTTGGGCACCTTCACCTCCCACAGGACCTCATTGACCGGGCAGCAAAGGGAGCTCACCAGGTGGTAGGTTATGGAATAGAGAAGGCCAGCCCATCTTCAGGTGAGAGAGTTGGCCCTTTAAGAAGCTGAAGTTATCCACATGGGGGAGCAGAGCTTAGAAGTAAAAGGTTCAGTCTTCCTCAGCTTTCCTCAGAGCACAGAGGCTCACCTGGAGTTCTCCGTGGTCCTGAAACTCCTGACCCACTTTGTCCAGTGAGATCCAGCATCAGGATCAAGTAAGACAATGCCAAGGGCTTGCCAAGGGGCTTCCATCTTTCAAAAAGGAAAGCACCCACATAGCTGTACCCTTATCAGATGCTCCTTACTTCTAGGGCTCCCTCCCCACTCCCCTTAAGAGATTTTTCGCTAGTTATGAGGCAACAAGATGGTTCCCTCAACAGACATGTAAAGTGTGCAAAGAAGGCAGTGCCTCTAATCCCTAACTGTGATTGGCTGCTCCCCAGCATGATGTCATCCCCATGTATTTAGGGGCACAGGGCGGGCACCCGCCTTCCCATGAGGCAGAGTGAGGGAGCTGCATCACACAGCTAAGGCCCCATTCACACTACACATTTGTAGCAGGAACACAGTATCCTGAGAAGCATGATTTTTTAAGGGTGCTGAGAGTTGTTAATACACCCCCCTTCTCATCGCACAGCCACAATACCCAGAGCTCCCTAGAAAGAGGGACTGAAAGCTAAACCACTCTGGGAACTGTCCTTCTGTGAGATCTCTGTGCCTGAAGTAATACATGCAGGAGGTCCCAGGCCCAATCTCTGCATCTCTAGCTGGGAGAGATCCCCCTCCCTGAAGCCCCGGAGAGCTGCTGCCAGTCAGTGTAAACAATACTGAGCCAAATGGGCCAATGGTCTGAGTAGTTTAAGGCAGCTTCCTATGCTCCTAAGAGGCAATGCTATAGGCCAGGGGTCAGCAAAAAAATTTAGCAGCGGGCTGGTCCACTGTCCCTCAGACCTTGTGGCAGGCCAGAGAAACGGCACCGGGGAGCGGAGCTGGAAGAAGAGGCTAGGGGGGCAAGTAGTCCTCCTCCCCAGCCCCAGCGCTTACCTTCCCAGGGGTTGCCACCACCACAGCTGCTGTTTCTCGTGGGTGGGCAGGGCAAGCTCATCCACTCTGGTCTCTGGGCCACAGGAGCACCAGGGTGGCGATGGTGGAAGGGAGGAAGAGGCCGAGCGGCAACGGAAGGAAGAGGCCAAGTGGTGGCAGCTCTACCAATCAAACGCCACCCCTGGTTTACCTCAGCATGGCGCGGGGATGTCTGTGCCAATCAATCACCGCTGAGGTAAATCAGGCACAGCGTTTGAGTGGCAGAGCCGCCACCACTCAGCCTCTTCCTTTTGTTGCCATTGCCAGGAGTCTCGGCTTTGTGGCGGGTTCTGGCTTCGTGGTGCGGGCCGGATTTAGGACCCAGGTAGGCCTGATGCAGCCTGGGAGACATAGTTTGCTGACCCCTGCTATAGCCCCTTCAAATATATGAATAAGCTGGGTAGAGTTGGAGAAATGTGTTTTGGGTGGGGAAGTGGTGGAAACTCCTGACTTTCACAAGCCTGGAATGCAAACTACGGCACAAGGTAAGAAGCACACCTGCTGCCCCATCCACCTTCACCTCTAGCCCCCACTGGCTTGCGGACCCTGGAAAGTTCCCCTTGGGGAATGCAGCCCTCGGGCTAAGCTAGACTCCCCACTCCTGCCCTTGCAGGCAAAGTTCATGCTTTTCTGCAAAGCCGTGGCCTCTTGAGACGATGGCCCAATTGCAAAGCATACCAGGAAGAAGAGAAGAGGACCTCGGGCTCAGTAATTGCATTTTGCCTTCCACCAGGTCTCCGGGGATGGATAGTCCTCTCACTCGCTCCGGCAGCTAGAACACACACACACACACCCTCCACCGCCTGCCTCCTCATAACGCTGCTTTGCTCACACCCCTCACTGCCATCCACCGTTGCGTTGGCCTGAGGATGAACTTGTTGCCATGGCAGGAGCTCAAATGTACACAGCCCAGCTCTGAATGGACAGGCAGCGGCAGAAGCGCCGAGCTCTGCCCACTTCTCCTGGAGATTCTTGTGGATGGCCTCATGCTCACCATGGCCAGCGATCGGGCCCAACATCCGGCTAAGTCTGCCTCGGGATGTCTGGAAGCCTTAAATCACTCTTTCTCAAATTACCGACTGCCCAGCACACACTCAACTTCCCCTCCCCACCCCAGCCTCTCCTCGGTCGGGGGGGGGGGAGTTTCCTTTTAAAGCAGACAGGAGAGTAAGAGAACCTCCCTTGCCCATGTGAGGTCTGAGTGAGGTCCACAGCACCTTCCAGAGCATAACATCCAAGCACAAAAATGGGTAGAAGCCCCAGCCAGTTAAAAAGAGGAGGGAGAGGGAATTCCCAAGTACAGTGGTACCTCAGGTTAAGTACTTAATTCATTCCGGAGGTCCGTTCTTAACTGGAAACTGTTCTTAACCTGAAGCACCACTTTAGCTAATGGGGCCTCCTGCTGCCACCGCGCCACCAGAGCCTGATTTCTGTTCTTATCCTGAAGCAAAGTTCTTAACCTGAAGCACTATTTCTGGGTTAAGGGAGTGTGTAACCTGAAACGTATGTAACCTGAAGCGTATGTAACCCAAGGTACCACTGTACTACAAAACTCTTTTTACTGTAGGCCCAGCCTGTTCCCAAAGGCCACCTTTTAGCAACATTTCTCTAACGCACCAGAAGATATCGTGGGACTTGCTGCAGTATCCCTGATGCGAAGGGGGTTGGAACCTTTGCAAAAATATTTCTTCCCTTCCACCCACCCCATTGCCGCTACCGGTGCCCTGAAATGCAATTGGGCTCAGAAAAATAAACACTATTTCTTAGCACCTGGAGTTTTCTGGACAGGGAAATTCCAAAGAAAGCTTCAACTGTATTTATGTTTATTTAACCACAGCGGCAAGGAATCACTATGCACGGAAACAGAAGGAGGAACGAATACTCTCAAAGGAAAAATACCTGATGAAAATCATGGAATACAAAAGATGGCAAAACTGACGGCGCTGATAAGAGGCACAAGTTTAGTATCTTTCAAGGACTGGAAACCTTTTCTCGTCTACTTAAAAATACCTTTTCATATGCAAAGTCCACAGTGGGGTTTGAAGTTTAAGAAAAAGAAATAGCGGAACATAGTTAAGAAACCTATTAAAAATGAAACTGGATGCGATGGAATTTAAAAACGCAATTGTGTGTAATCATGATTATAAATACCGAGGATGGGTGAGCAGGAAGTCATTAGTATTCCAGAATAGGATTATTACCGTTGAGTGGCAAAGTGTAACTTTGAATCTTGAAATGAAATAAAATATTAAGCGAGTTTCCTCCCAGAAAACTCATTCAGAGGCTCCAAAGGCAGACAAGACTCTGCACTGGGAGTGACGGAATGAACCAACCCCACGCACTGCCAAGACGTGGAAGAACTTCTGGCCGCAGCAGCAGAGGCTGAGTGGAAGGAGAAACTGACAACACAGAGACTCAGGCGCTTTGAGCTCCTACAAACAATGGATGCTGTCACTGATCCAACTAGCTCAGCATTCTGTGCACCAGGGGAGGCAATCACATGCTCTCCAGGTGTCATTGGACCCCACCCCCATTATACCTGAGCACAAGGACCATAGGAATTGGGAGTCCAGCCATATCTGGAAGATTAAAGATTCCACAACCCACCTCCAGCCTTTGGTGAGGAGCATTAAAAGAACCTGCTGGATCAAGCCCCTCTAGACCTGTTCTCACAGTGGCCAACCAGATGCATCAATGTGAAGCCCCAAAGAAGGGCCTGAAATTCTTGGCAACGGGTTCGGAGGCCATCCTGAGCTAGAAGGGCCTGTAGCTTGATTTGTCCTAAATCAGCCATAGGAGTTGTTCTAGTCCATAAGAACATTAGAAGAAACCCTGCTTACAGTCTTATACGCGACGTCTGCAGCAAGAATCCTGGTGGCTAAGTACTGGAAAGGGAATCAGTTACCCACTAGGGGAGAATGGTTATGTAAGCTTTCAGAATATTTAGAATTAGCCAAAATGACAGATATAATAAGACAAAAATCAAAAAGTGTAGTGAAAAGGGAATGGGAGCGCTTAAATGAATACCTTAAAAGCCAAGGTTTGAGGACGGAAATCTGGCCGAGTCTGGAATCACCTTGTGAAGTGAAAGGATAAGAAAGAGGGATTTATATCTAGATGCTAGGATAGAGATGATAAGGAAAACAGGAAAACAGGAAGACACAATGAGAGGTAAAGGAGGTGCTGTGGGATTGGTGGAAGTCAATGTTGTTGGTTTTTTTAGTGTTTATATTATTAAATTGAAAGATATGGATATTTTTTTCTATGCTGGTTTTTGTGTTTTGTGTATTGTTATTTTTTGATATTTTTCGTATTGTTGTTGTGTGGAAAACACTAATAAAATTTATTATTTTATAAAGAAGAAGAAGAGGAGGAGGAGGAGGAGGAGGAGGAGGAGTTTGGATTTGATATCCCGCTTTATCACTATCCGAAGGAGTCTCAAAGCGGCTAACATTCTCCTTTCCCTTCCTCCCCCACAACAAACACTCTGTGAGGTAAGTGAGGCTGAGAGACTTCAGAGAAGTGTGACTAGCCCAAGGTCACCCAGCAGCTGCATATGGAGGAGCAGGGAATCGAACCTGGTTCACCAGATTACGAGTCCACTGCTCTTAACCACTACACCAGGCCAAAGGCCCATCTAGTCCAGCATCCTGCTCTCACAGTGGCCAACCAGATGCCTGTGGGAAGCCCGCATGTGGGACCCAAACCCAAGAGCCCTCTCCCCTTCTGCCATTTCCAGCAAAGGGCAATCAGAAGCATTGTTGCCTCCGACAGTGGAGGCAGGACTGAGCACCACCACTCCTCTGCATGCCACCTGGATGCTGCCACCAGCCCTTTGCCCCCTCTGTGCATCAGAAGGCGGTCCTTGCTAGCTTTCTGGAGCCTTGCCTCGCAGCAAAACCCCGCTTGCTGCTCCTCCTGCCTTCTTTCCAGCAAGGCCTCTTGCCTCCATTGTTCCCTTCCTGTGACCTGTGAAAGCCAAGCCACTGAGCTCAGCGAGGGTGGTGGGCGCAAGAGACGGCATCAAAGGGACGCTAGCAGAGGAGGGGGCTGGGGCCTGATCTTGGCCTTGACAAAGCACTGCTGTTAATCAAGCAGGAGCTCAAGGAGGTGCCAGCTTATTTAGCTGTGGCTCCTCTTCAGAAAGGATTGGGGGAGGGCGGGGGAAGAGAGTTGAGAGGCCAAGCGGCTGCTCCCAAACCGAGAAGGGGAGATGCCATAAGATGATCAGCAGAAACCTTTTAAGCTCCAGACTAATGGTCAATTCAGACACACATTCCAAGCATAAGCAACCCTATCAAGCCAGGAACAAGCACCCAGACAACCTCTGCTTTTGCTGGATTCGATGCTACAATCCCGACTGCTTTAAACTGTGGTGCCTGGCTGCATTCATAGTTTAGGAAGCTGGGAAAGAGAATTAGGGTTCTTCCCGTGAGCTACACTACTCCCCTCCTGCACTGCCAAACTGTTAGTCCATGGGTAGGCAAACTAAGGCCCAGGGGCCGGATTCGGCCCAATCGCCTTCTAAATCCGGCCCGCGGACAGTCTGGGAATCATGAGTAGAATGTGTCCTTTTATTTAAAATGTATCTCTGGGTTATTTTGTGGGGCCTGCCTGGTGTTTTTACATGAGTAGAATGTGTCCTTTTATTTAAAATGCATCTCTGGGTTATTTGTGGGGCATAGGAATTCGTTCATTTAATTTTTTTCAAAATATATTCTGGCCCCCCCACAAGGTCTGAGGGACAATAGATCGGCCCTCTGCTGAAAAAGTTTGCTGACCCCTGCGTTAGTCCCTCTAGTTCAGTACTGTCTACACCAGAGCTTTCCAAAAATTTCCTGTTGGTGACACTTGTTGGAAATGCGATGTTTTGAGACACATTAATTTAGTTTTACTAGGAAACTGGAGGTTAAATGAACCCCTTTCCAGCCCCTGGAGGAGTGCGGGGACAGCTACACACTGCAGCCGACACACTAACATGTTGCATTACACAGTTTGGAAAGCTGTGGTCTACAGCTTCTGGAAGAGGCTTTCCAGGATTTCAAAGTCTGACCTGGAGCTGTTGGGAATCGAACCCGGGGCCTTCTGCATGCCAAGCAGATGCTCTGCCACCGAACTACAGCAAAATGGCATAGAGCCCTCCCTATCACAACCACCTCTAACCTGATCCACCCCCCAAAATGGATTAAAGCTCCCACCATCCCTGATCATTGGAAGAGACTGATGGCCAGTGGGGGTCTTATAGCACCTAATGCGGAGAAGGCAACCTTAGCCTTTCTAAACTAACCCCCCCCCCCCACACACACACACAACTCTGTAGCTGTCCCTCCCTGGGAAGGGGCTCCTGCACTTTTCCCCAACGGCTTTCCCTTTGCCCATTTCCCCCCCTAGCCACATGGCATTTGAATGGCGGTCCGCTCTGCAAGGAACTCAAGTGCAGAGCTCAGCCGCTTTCCCACCGCAACTTAGCTAAGAATGCATTATGCAGATAAAAGGCCGCTAGCCTTTTGGGCTACACCTGTTCATCTTTCTTGCAGGGACCATTCCTGTCTCTGGAGCTGTTTACCAGGGACGGGGCTTTGTCCGTTCTGCCGCCTTCTCCCAAGGCAGGAGGGGAAGGAGCTGCCTGCACTTGAGCTCGCCCAAGGCCCTCCTCCTGCCTACATCTAGCAGTGTGCAAGTATTCAACGCCCTGGGAAAGAGCAAAGAATGAAAATGGCCAATTGTCTGTGGCTGAGCACCCTCTCCAAGCAGGAAAATTGCAAGGAGGTGGCAGAAGAAAAGAGAGGAGGGGGGAAAGAGTCCTCTCCCACTCACACCCCCTCCCCAAAAAATCTGAGAGGTAGATGTGAAAGAAGGTGGCAGTTGTGTGTGCTCTGAGAACAGTTCCCAGTCCTCTTAAGGATGCAAGCCCAGCGAGAAAGGAGGCCTCTTTTTCAATCCCTCTGAGAATCCACATCGCTTGGGCCGCATCTCCCAGGCTCCGCAAAGCAAGCAGACTTTCGCTTTCAGCAGCGCCCCATTCAGCTCCGAACAATGAGGGACAATAGGCGGAGGGGAAAGGGTGGCCGTCTTTGAGCTGCATTCAAGAGGCCATCTGCTCCAGACGTCACGGCCAAGGCTGGGAACCAGGGAAGCTCCCAGGTTCGGCCTTCATCCCAGCCACTTCGCAAGCGGTCCTTAGGCAAAGCCGACTGACCCCGCCTTTGCTGCCGCCGAGCCAGCTGCTGAAAAGCAAGTTTAAAGAAGGAGCCTCTCTTTAAAAAAGCCAAGATGCTACATCTGGGGATGAGCGGCCGGGAAGGCAGAAATGCCGACTGCAGTGGCAGGGTTACCCTTTGCAACCCAAGGGCCACATGCCGCTCTGGGCAACCTTCCGAGGGTCGCATGTCACTGGTAGGTGGAGCCAGAGGTGAAAGCGGGCGGAGCAACAGCTGTCAATTTCAGCTGGCTAGTTTCTACACACAGTCACACCCCCTTCTCTAACCTGCATGCAGGCAAGCAAGAGGACACGCCCCAGCAAGGCAAAAACACTCCCGATATTATGCAGGGCCAGTGGGAAGCCTTGGGGAGAATTCAAAGGGCCAGTTTGGTTCCCCACCTTCTGGGTTACCCTGCCTGATGGCTAAATAATATACAGAAGCTCTTCTCCAAATTAGGAGAGAGGGCCTTTTTCCTTGATAACTCTCTGGGTTTGAAGCATCCTCTGCCTATCTGGCATCCACCTTGCTGAGTTTTAGTTTCTGGATAAAACTTGTTTAATGTGTCAGGTTTCCCCATAATGTTGTTTGCTGCTGCTGCTGCTGCTGCTGCTGTTGCTGCTACTTTACTGCTATGCAAAAGTGGCTTGGGAAAACGTGTCCATTCAGCAAAATTGCATTAACCTGCTGGTGAATGTCACGAGGGCTTCTTGAAAATCGCAAACTGGTGCAGAAATGTGGCAAGCTGAGCTTTAAGAATGGAAGATTGAGAAACTGACCCTGGGGACGGCAAAGGATTGGCCAACAACCTGGAGCCTGCCGTGAAGAAAACACCCAGAGAGATAAACTATACATGGAGCATGTCTAGTCCAGAGAACCATGCAAGATGATAGAAGGTGACATGAAAGAAATTTATAAAATTACACATGGCACAGAGGAAGTGGATAGAGAAAAGTTTTTCTCCATCTCTTACAATGCTAAAACTCATAGACATCCAACGAAGGTGAATGCTGGAGATTCGGGACACATAAATGAATGGCTACTAGCCACAAGTTTTGATGCTTTTGAATTCTGGTGCTGGAGGAGACCCTTGAGAGTCCCATGGACTGCAAGAAGATCAAACCTCTCCATTCTGAAGGAAATCAGCCCTGAGTGCTCACTGGAAGGACAGATCCTGAAGCTGAGGCTCCAATACTTTGGCCACTTCATGAGAAGAGAAGACTCCCTGGAAAAGACCCTGATGTTGGGAAAGATGGAGGGCACAAGGAGAAGGGGACGACAGAGGACAAGATGGTGGGACAGTGTTCTCAAAACTACCAGCATGAGTTTGACTAAACTGTGGGGGGCAGTGGAAGACAGGAGTGCCTGGCGTGCTCTGGTCCATGGGGTCACAAAGAGTCGGACATGACTAAACGACTAAACAAGCAATGCTGCTGAAGATCAGTTGCTGAAAACCTCTGGGGGGGGTGTTATTGCATTCAGGTCCTGCTTGTGGGTTTCCCACGGGCATTTGGTTGGCCACTGGGCTCTCTGGGCCACTGGCTCTTCCTGCATCCTTACAATGCAAACATACAATTATTCCGAAGATGTCCTTGGGCACCCCCTTACGATTTCTATGTGCTGAGATTTGATGGCTGTAACAATGCCAAAGCCTTCTCGGTTTTGCAAGACAAGTTAAAGATGATAAATTGCTCAACAGGATTCGCCATTTGTGCAACGCCTTGGATAAATTTCCCCTGAGCCTCCTGCAAACCACTGGGTGATGCTCCTACCTGCAGCAGGCGGATAGGAAAAGCCAGCAAGCAACTTATCCCCATCGCGTAAGAGAGGGAGGTCAATTTTTAACATGCCTTGCATGATTACAGTCCCAGAGCCCATGCAGTGCAGCTGGCTGTGTTTGAGTATGGAATCCCTCTAAGATAATACAACCTTCCAAGATTATACAGTAATCTTATAATTATGCAATAACAATCAGGGATGCATTGCAATGATCAGTGCAGATTTCCATGTCTTGCCTTTCAGCGAGATCTACTATTTTCTGTCCACGTACTTGAGAAATCATTTGGAGTGCTCTCTAGTATGTATCTTCTTTTGGAATGACCAAAGGTGTGTTTTCCATGAAGTAGTAGTAGTAATAATTTTATTACTATTTATACCCCACCCATCTGGCTGGGTTTCCCCAGCCATTCTGGGCAGCTCCCAACAGAACACTAAAAACAGAATAAAACATCAGAAATGAAAAACTTCTCTAAACAGGGTTACCTTCAGATATCTTCTAAAAGTCAGATAGTTGTTTATTTCCTTGACATCTGGTGGGAGGCGTTCCACAGGGCAGGTGCCATTACCGAGAAGGCCCTCTGCCTGGTTCCCTGGAGCCCCGCTTCTCGCAGTGAGGGAACCGCCAGAAGGCCCTCGGAGCTGGACCTCAGTGTCCGGGCTGAACGATAGGGGTGGAGACACTCCTTTAGTTATACTAGACCGAGGCCATTTAGGGCTTTAAAGGTCAGCACCAACACTTTGAATTGTGCTCAGAAACGTACCGGGAGCCAATGTAGGTCTTTCAGGATGGTGTTATGTGGTCTTGGCGGCCGCTCCCAGTCATCAGTCTAGCTGCCGCATTCTGGATTAGATGTAGTTCCACTGCACATAACAGAATGTGCACCCCATTCTCTTGAAATTGAAGCACCTCTTGTTTTTGGTGTTCCTAAATACTTTGGAGCGCAGTGACTAAAAAACCCCTCCCCTTTCAGTCTGATGCGGTGGCTCTAGGACACTGGGGACAGGGACCTTGCATGGACCCAGCTGTAGAAACAGTAATGGGTCTTCTGCCCCCTGAAACCCTGAACCAGTACCTCTTTGATCCTGACCCAACCTGGCCTTTTCCAAGCAGCCTGATTCCAATCAAGATCAAGATCAGGTCATTCACACTGATCTCACCCAATGGCATACTTCTCCAGAGTCTTTTTCCAGGGCAAAATTCCAGCCTAGTAAGAGTCCTGGCTTCTCACACTTCCCTCCTCCTCTCTTTTACCATGAAGATAAAAAAAATAGAAAATCACTGTGTGGCTGGACAATGTTTATTACAGTATGTGGCTTTCCTGAAATCTGCTGTGATCTGTTTCTGTCACCACCACTACCACCCCATTGAGTCCAGGGATACAACACATATTAAAGGGGGTGGGAGGGGAAAGAGAGAGAGGGAATCCCTTCATTTAATGAATCAAGGAATCCAATCATTGAGAAATGCAATAGAAAACTGACCGGATCCCTGCCTCCTGCGTTTAGTGTGCAAATCTGAGCAGAGCGGGACATATTTAAGGCCATATTCATACCACACAGACAAAACAGTATCCATCACTTTAAAAAGTCATTGCTTACTCCAAAGAATTCTGGGAGCTGTAGTTTGTCAAGGATGCTGAGAGCTCTAGGAGATATCTCCCCCCACCCCCTGCACAGAGCTACAATTCTCAAAGGGATTTAAATGTATCTGTGAATGTGGCATCTGCGGACCTTCGGACTTCCCCAATGTTCCAGCACAGTTCTCACCAATAAAAACATTATCTAAAAATGTGTACAGTGGTACCTCGGTTTATGAACTTAATCCGTTCCGGAAGTCAGTTCTTAAATTGAAACTGTTCTTAAACTGAGGTGTGCTTTCCCTAATGAGGTCTCCCACTGCCAGTGCCCTTCTACCGTTCGGATTCCATTCTTAGTCCAAGGTAAAGTTCTCAAACCGGGACACTACTTCCGGTTTTGTGGAGTTTGTAAACCGAATCGTTCTTAAACAGAACTGTTCTTAAACCGAGGTACCACTGTATTGACATAAAATACTTTCTTTAAAAACACACATTTAAATGTAGATTTTCTTCTTTTAAAAAGAAATTTAATCTGCTAACTAAAAAGAAGGGAAAAAAACAACTTTCCTTCTGCACTGCAGCCCTAACTGCACACTATGGGATTCTCCACTCCAATCTTTGAGAAAGAAAAAGGAGCTTCAGATGTAGAGCCCCTCATCATGCTTAAAGGTAAAGGGAACCCTGACCATTAGGTCCAGTCGTGGCCGACTCTGGGGTTACGGCACTCATCTTGCTTTATTGGCCGAGGGAGCCAGCGTACAGCTTCCGGATCATGTGGCCAGCATGACTAAGCCGCTTCTGGCGAACCAGAGCAGCGCACGGAAACGCCGTTTACCTTCCCGCCAGAGCGGTACCTATTTATCTACTTGCACTTTGACGTGCTTTCGAACTGCTAGGTTGGCAGGAGCAGGGACTGAGCAACGGGAGCTCACCCCGTCGCGGCGATTCGAACCTCCGACCTTCTGATCGGCAAGTCCTAGGCTCTATGGTTTAACCCACAGCGCTACCTGCGTCCCTCATCATGCTTACTGTCACCCAAATACTGTCACCATTTAAAAACTTGCCCATTCTAGCAATTATAACCTGTGCTCCATCAACACCATCCAGCCAACTTAGCTACTGCACATCCATTAATGTCAAACAGTCAACAAAAGCAAAGTAAAGGATTTGCAAGATGGAGGAACCTCCTCAACTTACTTGCTGCTTGAATCCTGGCTTTGCGGCTCACCACCATCCCAAAGCGATTCCGAGCCATGCAGTCGTACTCGCCTTCGTCCGAGGACCCATCGCCCTTCAGTTTCTGGAAGTGGGAGAAGTACAGCGAGCCGTTGGCGAGTGTGAAGGAGTCCTCTTTGTCCACCACCAGCACCCCGTTCTTGCGCCACGTGATGCTGATGGGCTGGATCCCTTCCACCTGGCAGTACAGCACCAGCGGCTGCTCCTGCACAGCTATGTGGTCACTGGGCTCGATGGCAAAGGAGAGTTCCGTGGAACGGCTCAAGTCTGAAACACAGAGAGGAGGGAAGGGGAAGGAGAGGTCATCTCCAGGGCCACAGAGACACAGTCTTCCCGCCATGGCAGGGATCACCAACCAGGAAGCTGCCTTGTCAAGTGGGTCAGACCACTGGTCCGTCTTGCTTATCATGGGCTACAGTGATTGGCCGTGTGGTACTCCAAAGATCTCAGGCAGGCTCTTCCCCAAACCTAGTTGGAAACGCCAAAGGATTGAAGATGGAGCCATCAAGCTGTGGTCCTTCTCTTAGTGATAAAGATTCCTCATGGTTCATAATGGAGAGCTAATTTAAATGTCAACATAGGAAGCTAGTCCAGTGTTAGCAACTCAGATATATAAGCTAATCGCCAAATGGCACCTTAAGCCTTGGTTACAGTACCGCAATGAAGTCTCTAGGTGCCTTTTTCCCAAGGAGATTTGTTTGTTTATTATTATTATTATTATTATTATTATTATTATTATTATTATTATTATTTTCATTTCTATACTCCTTTCTATTTTAAAGAAAATATCTCAAAGTGGTTTGCAACATCAAATAGAACAATCCAGAATAATACAAATTCAAGCTTCAAGGACAATGTTTCACATTCTTCTCTAAGTGACATTTTGCTTTCCCCATATTTTGTTACCTACTTAATATATATAGCTGCCCCACAGCAGAAGTACTCTAGGAAGTCAGTGTGGTGTAGTGGTGAGGGTGTTGGGCTAGGACCTGGGAGATCAGGGTTCAAATCCTGACTCAGTCAGGAAGCTCACTGGGCCAGTCACAGCCTCTTAACCTACCTCACAGGGTCATTGTAAGGATTAACTGAGGAAGGGGGTGAGCCATGTACTCCTTGGAGGAAAAGGTGGGATATAAATGCAATAAGTAAGCTGTTCTGTTTACCTGCTTAAGAAATCTGGAGGAGCCAGCCAGATGGAGATATCAGTCGCCAACCTAGCATCCAAAGATCTCCACATGGTCACAACTGGACCCATGTTCATCACAAAATGTGCCTGGCTCCTGACTAATTTCAAATACAGGAAGCTACCTGATCATTGAGTCACCCATTGGTCCACCTAGCTCAGTGCTGTCTATAAATGGAATAAGATGCACAGGTAACTCAGGTCTGTCGTGGGACTAACTTCAAGGAAGCCGGAAAGCCAAGTTTCAAGGTTTGCACCTGGGAATGCTAAAAATGTGTATGTGACCTACAGAGCACAGGACACAGAATCCTGCAGCTGGGAGGCGGGGGGGTGTTCATCTAGTGCAATCACCTGTTTGAGGCAGGAAATCCAGAGTTAGAGATTTCCTCCTAATGTTCAATTGAAACCTGCCCTCTAGTAGCTTAAATCCAGTCGGTCTAGCCCAGTCCTTCACAAGAGCAGAGAACACGTTTTTATGCTCTCCTGTGGGGAACCCCTCAAGTTTGGAAAAAGTGCTATTGCAGCCACCCCCAGGCTTCCCTCCTCTAGGTTAGAGATGGGTCAGTTTCCATTTCCCACATTTTCCCCATCTTTAAATTCAGTTTTCCACATTTCCATATCAATTTTTGTTTCCAAGAGTCCTCGTTAAAACCTAGCCGCATGAATTCAGTGCAAATTCATTCAAGTATACAATTTGACATCTACTTCTGCTTCATTGACTATGCAAAAGCCTTTGACTGTGTCGACCACAGCAAACTATGGCAAGTTCTTAAAGAAATGGGAGTGCCTGATCACCTCATCTGTCTCCTGAGAAATCTCTATGTGGGACAACAAGCTACAGTTAGAACTGGATATGGAACAACTGATTGGTTCAAAATTGGGAAAGGAGTACGGCAAGGCTGTATATTGTCCCCCTGCTTATTTAACTTATATGCAGAATTCATCATGCGAAAGGCTGGGCTGGATGAATCCCAAGCCGAAATTAAGATCGCCAGAAGAAATATCAACAACCTCAGATATGCAGATGACACAACCTTGATAGCAGAAAGTGAGGAGGAATTAAAGAACCTTTTAATGAGGGTGAAAGAGGAGAGTGCAAAATATGGTCTGAAGCTCAACATCAAAAAAACAAAGATCATGGCCACTGGTCCCATCACCTCCTGGCAAATAGAAGGGGAAGAAATGGAGGCAGTGAGAGATTTTACTTTGTTGGGCTCCATGATCACTGCAGATGGTGACAGCAGTCACGAAATTAAAAGACACCTGCTCCTTGGGAGAAGGGCGATGGCAAATCTAGACAACACCTAAAAAAGTAGAGACATCACCTTACCAACAAAGGTCCATATAGTAAAAGCTATGGTTTTCCCAGTAGTGATGTATGGAAGTGAGAGCTGGACAATAAAGAAGGCTGATCGCCGAAGAATTGATGCTTTTGAATTCTGGTGCTGGAGGAGACTCTTGAGAGTCCCATGAACTGCAAGTAGATCCAACCTCTCCATTCTTACGGAAATCAGCCCTGAGTGCTCACTGGAAGGACAGATCCTGAAGCTGAGGCTCCAATACTTTGGCCACCTCATGAGAAGAGAGGAGTAAATTTTGGAAATATATTGGAACAGATTTATAAGATGAACTGGCGGGGTTAGAGTAACTCTATCAGCGAACAACTATAAGTTTAAAAATTAAATACGCAATCATGGAATTTATTTGACACTTACCAAAAGGGTGAAGGGAAGTCAAAGGCTCGGTAGAGCCTAAAATATTATGATTTTCTTTTCTATGATTTTACGTTTATTTTTTTGTTTGTATAGTATGGGGAATGGGAATAATAATTTATGTAAATGTGTTTATTTCTGTATTTGTTTGTTCTTTATAAATTCTGAATAAAAAATTTAATGAAGAAAAAAAAAGAGAAGAGAAGACTCCCTGGAAAAGACCCTGATGTTGGGAAAGATGGAGGACACAAGGAGAAGGGGATGACAGAGGACGAGATGGTTGGACAGTGTTCTTGAAGCTACAAACATGAGTCTGACCAAACTGCAGGAGGCAGTGGAGTCCACGAGGTCACGAAGAGTCGGACACGACTAAACAACTAAACAACAACATACAATTTGGCCATTTGCATATGTAACTCTGACTGATGTAAAGCATTTTTGACTGTTGGTTTCACCAATATGTGCAAACTTTACCTCAGTAGATGCATTTTTGTACACACAGAGAACTGCGTTGCAGGATGCTGAGTAAGGCAAATTTGAAAGGATGGCTGTACAGTATTGGGGTTCGCATTAAGTTTCAGAAAGTGCAAATTAGATGAATTCCCCTTTAAATGGAATCCAAGCTTAATTCCCAATAGCCCAGCAAGAAATACGGTTCCCTTGGATCAATTCAGCCCTTCTCCACAGCACCTATCTGCCTTGATGTTTAGAAGTACTAACCTTCCTGTTTACAAGACAGGCAGCTCTTTAAAGAGGGAGAGCAGAAGGAGGGAGGAAAATATTAGATGAGTCTTTCCGCGACAGGATGAAGCCTGATGTTTTAAGATGCTTAATGGGTTAATAAAAGGAGGCGGACAAAGGCCATGTTTATTCTCAGCCTCCACTGCTCAAATGGAGTCGCCATTTGGAAAAGTTCCTGCAGCCTCACCTCTGACATGCAGCTCGGTAACCCAAACCCGCCTCTTTGTCTGCCCAAGTCCATCTGCCTCATCTCAGGTTTCACTCCATGCTGATCCCCTCGTAATCCAATTTAAGTTGCCATATATAAGGTGAGAGGGGGAATTCTGAAAGTGCCCAAGTCTCCCAAAGTAGACGGGTTCTCATTTTTGCAGAAGAGAAGAGACTAGTTCCTTTCAAAACAGAATAGTGTTTGTGGGAAAAGGTGTGAGCAATTCCATCCTTTGCCAAGCAGGCTAAGTTGAGGGCCAGGGAGCAGCCAGGCTTTAGTCAACACAGATCAACAGCAGGGGCGGATTTGGACAGCGTGACCAGTTCCGCCACACTGGGCGCCGAAAGTATGATGCAGCGAATTGAGCAGAATGGAAGGTGGGGGCGCTGAATTTTGGGCTGGCACAGGGCACCACTGAAATTTGAAAGACCAAAGTCTGCCCCTGCCAACAGAGGTGCTCAGGCTCAGTTGAGTGCCAAGGGCGGGGCATTACTGTGGACACAGGTAGTACTGTCAAAACCAGAAAGGAGCCAGGTCCTGCTACCTTAAAGGTAAAGGCACCTCTGACCATTAGGCCCAGTCGTGGCCAACTCTGGGGTTGCAGCGCTCATCTCGTTTTATTGGCCGAGGGAGCCGGCGTACAGCTTCCGGGTCATGTGGCCAGCATGACTAAGCCTCTTCTGGCGAACCAGAGCAGCGCATGGAAATGCCGTTTCCCTTCCCGCCAGAGCGGTACCTATTTATCTACTTGCACTTGACGTGTTTTCGAACTGCTAGGTGGGCAGGAGTAGGGACCGAGCAACGGGAGCTCACCCTGTCATGGGATTTGAACTGCCGACCTTCTGATCAGCAAGTCCTAGGCTCTGTGGTTTAACCCACAGCGGCACCCTCATCCCTACTACCCTGCTACGTTAGTCACCACTTAAAAGTGTTTGAAAATTAGCCAGGTACCAGGCACAATTTGCACCAGGATTTCAACCACTTGCGACCCAGTGAAGATGCCTGGGCACTAGGATGGTACCTGGCAACTCCACGATCTGGATGCATGCCAGGGAGTCCTTGTATCTTACCTGTTTCCCTCATGCTAATACCACATCCTGTAGAATTCTATCAGTTCTTTTTTATCTACACAATCAAAATGAATTTCAGGAACCAAAATGCTTTTCATGGGGAGCCTGAGCAGGAACAGTGAACAATGCTGATATAGTTAATTGTTGTAGCTTGTCTTCACTCACAGTTGTGAAGAATATTCCTATGTTATGAATGGTCTGTGTCACCATTAAGAAAAAGAAGCAGGAATCAGTGTTAGAAACTGGAATAGAAAAGCTAGAAGCCAAATGGCTTCTGGGACCAGGGTTGTGGGCACCAAAACAGAATGTCTAGTTGCCACTGGAGGGGTTGGCAATACTTTTTAGTTATTATTTTGATAAGCATGAATTATTACACAATTCACATAAGTGACACATTTTTAGCAGAAATTGTTAATAAAGTCGTACCTTGGAAGTCGAACAGAATCCTTTCTGGAAGTCCGTTTGACTTCCAAAACATTTGGAAACTAAGGGGTGGCTTCCGATTGGCTGCAGGAAGCTCCTGCAGCCAATCGGAAGCCACGGAAGCTGCGTTGGATGTACGGGTTCCAAAGAACGTTCGCAAACCAGAACACTCACTTCCGGCATTTGGGAGCCAAAACATTTGACTTACAAGGCGTTCGACTTCCAAGGTACAACTGTACATGTTTAATTTGGTGTTGACAATGAAAATATTGGTTTTCAAAACACTCTACTCTTTATTGTTAAACTCATTAACATATTGTCTATCCTTAACATATACTTTGAGGCTTCAAAGCACATACATTTCAGTAATCCTTGAGTGTCAGCCAAGCGCAAAAAAATGGCACCCAGACTTATTTAGGCTCTCGTAAATGGAGAATCTTTAGGTGCAAAATGCGCCTGGTACCCTGCTAATTTCGAACCCTGGTAGGAAGAGGCTAAAATAGATGTGGACTGTCCCTGGATCAAGTGACTTTTCTTCTATAAGTTCTTGAAGTTCTTAATCTAGCTCAAGGTTATCATCTGAAGTAGCCAGATGTTTAACTAAGAATCCATCGCAGCCGGTCCATCATTTGAAAAATAAAACTTTAGAGCAGTCTTGCTCAAAAAACGGCAGCTAGGTATTCCGTTTTGGCAACTGTAACCTTGGTTTGAGAAGTCATTCGGTGACTGGCTTATACACCTGAGTTTCTGATCACTGAGCAAGGGACAGGAACACAGGAAGCTTCCTTATACCAAGTCAGGCCTATTGGTTCATCTAGCTCAGTACAGCCTACCCTGGCTGGCAGCAGCTCTCCAGGGTTTCAGGCAGGGGAAATTGGCAACCCTTCCTGGAGGTGCAAGAGTTTGAACCTCAGGCCTTCTGAGCGCAAGGCAGTTGCTCTGTCATTGAGCGACACTTCGCTAAGCCCTGGAGGTAGCCACAGAGGGGGAAGAGTGAAAACTCTTTAAAATAAAATAAGGAATGTTTGGTTTAGAGATCAGCTTGGATTCGCTGGCAAAAGAGTGGCCTCAATTGAAATGAAGGCAATTTCGGATATGGATGAGATGTTTCGTCTTTTGCCCTTGAATAACTGAAATACCACCCCAGACCAGAGGCAAAAGGTTAAAAGTACAGTGGTACCCCGCAAGACGAATGCCTCGCAAGACGGAAAACCCGCAAGACGAAAGGGTTTTCTGTTTTGGAGGCGCTTCGCAAGACGAATTTCCCTATGGGCTTGCATCGCAAGACGAAAGCCCATAGGGAAATGCTGGCGGTCGGGAGCAAAGACTTTCGCCCACAGCCGGCCTTCAGAAGAGGACCTCTTCTGAAGGCCGGCGGGGGGCAAAAGTCTTTGCTCCCCCCGCCTGCCTTCCCCCCACCTGCCCCGGGCGATCTTAAAATGCTGGCGGGCGGGAGCGAAGCGTTCGCTGCCGACCCCCAGCATTTTAAAATCTCCAAGGGACAGCAGAGAAGTCTCTGTCCCGGGGAGGTTTTAAAATGCTGGGGGTCGGGAGCGTTCGCTGCCGACCCCCAGCATTTTAAAACGCTGTTCCGAAGCGGGGGGCGGGAACATCTGCCCCAGCCGCCCCACTTCGGAACGATGTTCCGAAGGGGGGAGGGGGGGCGGGAACAGCTGCCCCATCCGCCCCACTTCGGAACGCTGTTCCGAAGTGGGGAGATGGGGCGGGAACAGCTGCCCCATCCGCCCCACTTCGGAACGATGTTCCGAAGGGGGGAGGTGGGGCGGGAACAGCTGCCCCATCCGCCCCACTTCGGAACGATGTTCCGAAGGGGGGAGATGGGGCGGGAACAGCTGCCCCATCCGCCCCACTTCGGAACGATGTTCCGAAGGGGGGAGGTGGGGCGGGAACAGCTGCCCCATCCGCCCCACTTCGGAACGCTGTTCCGAAGTGGGGAGATGGGGCGGGAACAGCTGCCCCAGCCGCCCCACTTCGGAACGATGTTCCGAAGGGGGGAGGGGGGGCGGGAACAGCTGCCCCAGCCGCCCCACTTCGGAACGCTGTTCCGAAGTGGGGAGATGGGGCGGGAACAGCTGCCCCAGCCGCCCCACTTCGGAACGATGTTCCGAAGTGGGGAGGGGGGGCGGGAACAGCTGCCCCATCCGCCCCACTTCGGAACGCTGTTCCGAAGTGGGGAGATGGGGCGGGAACAGCTGCCCCATCCGCCCCACTTCGGAACGATGTTCCGAAGGGGGGAGGTGGGGCGGGAACAGCTGCCCCATCCGCCCCACTTCGGAACGCTGTTCCGAAGTGGGGAGATGGGGCGGGAACAGCTGCCCCAGCCGCCCCACTTCGGAACGATGTTCCGAAGGGGGGAGGGGGGCGGGAACAGCTGCCCCATCCGCCCCACTTCGGAACGCTGTTCCGAAGTGGGGAGATGGGGCGGGAACAGCTGCCCCATCCGCCCCACTTCGGAACGATGTTCCGAAGGGGGGAGGTGGGGCGGGAACAGCTGCCCCATCCGCCCCACTTCGGAACGCTGTTCCGAAGTGGGGAGATGGGGCGGGAACAGCTGCCCCAGCCGCCCCACTTCGGAACGATGTTCCGAAGGGGGGAGGGGGGGCGGGAACAGCTGCCCCAGCCGCCCCACTTCGGAACGCTGTTCCGAAGTGGGGAGATGGGGCGGGAACAGCTGCCCCAGCCGCCCCACTTCGGAACGATGTTCCGAAGTGGGGAGGGGGGGCGGGAACAGCTGCCCCATCCGCCCCACTTCGGAACGCTGTTCCGAAGTGGGGAGATGGGGCGGGAACAGCTGCCCCATCCGCCCCACTTCGGAACGATGTTCCGAAGGGGGGAGGTGGGGCGGGAACAGCTGCCCCATCCGCCCCACTTCGGAACGCTGTTCCGAAGTGGGGAGATGGGGCGGGAACAGCTGCCCCAGCCGCCCCACTTCGGAACGATGTTCCGAAGGGGGGAGGGGGGGCGGGAACAGCTGCCCCATCCGCCCCACTTCGGAACGCTGTTCCGAAGTGGGGAGATGGGGCGGGAACAGCTGCCCCAGCCGCCCCACTTCGGAACGATGTTCCGAAGTGGGGAGGTGGGGCGGGAACAGCTGCCCCAGCCGCCCCACTTCGGAACGATGTTCCGAAGGGGGGAGGGGGGGCGGGAACAGCTGCCCCAGCCGCCCCACTTCGGAACGATGTTCCGAAGGGGGGAGGTGGGGCGGGAACAGCTGCCCCAGCCGCCCCACTTCGGAACGATGTTCCGAAGGGGGGAGGTGGGGCGGGAACAGCTGCCCCAGCCGCCCCACTTCGGAACGATGTTCCGAAGGGGGGAGGTGGGGCGGGAACAGCTGCCCCATCCGCCCCACTTCGGAACGCTGTTCCGAAGGGGGGAGGTGGGGCGGGAACAGCTGCCCCAGCCGCCCCACTTCCGAACGCTGTTCCGAAGTGGGGAGGTGGGGCGGGAACAGCTGCCCCAGCCGCCCCACTTCGGAACGATGTTTCGAAGGGGGGAGGGGGGCGGGAACAGCTGCCCCAGCTGCCGGGCTTCGTAGCGCTGCTGCGAAGCCGGGCGGGGGGGTGGGAACACCTTCTGAAGGCGGGCAGGGGGCGAAAGTCTTTGCTCCCCCCTGCCTGCCTTCCCAGGGGCTTTTAAATCGCCCCGGACAGCGGAGAAGTCCTCCGCTGTCCGGGGCGATTTTAAAATGCCGCCCGCCAGCATTTTAAGATCCCCCGGACAGCGGATCTCCTCCGCTGTCCCAGGGTTTTTTAAAATGCTGGGGGTGGGAAGAAAAGCCCTTGTCCCCCCCCCCCAGCCTTCAGAAGAGGTCCGGGGACAGACTGTCCCCGGACCTGGCCTGAAGGTGGTTTCCCTAGGAACGCATTAATTGATTTTCAATGCATTCCTATGGGAAACCGTGCATCGCAAGACGAAAAACCCGCAAGACGAAGAGAATTGCGGAACGAATTAATTTCGTCTTGCGAGGCACCACTGTAGTTTTGGAGGTGGATTTCAACTCCATTTTCCTCCTCTTCTTCTTCTTTGTTTAAGGCAATTGTAAATAAGATTACACAATTAATGGAGGAGGAGGGAAAGGCCACCATTCACTTCGCTGGAGGGGGAAAGAAAATAATTGCGGCTAATTTCCTAATATAGCCCTATTCACATCTTGGATGCCTATCAAATCTAATATCATGGTGCCAGAGCCCTGAGGCCAGTGGGTGGGAAGACAGATTTGAAGGAAGCCTTTTCAAATCAGGATGTGCAACACTGCAATAATATAATACAGTTGTGTTATATACAGTTGTGCTATATACTTCTGAGCCCAACACAGCTCAGAAGTAAGCCCAAGCAAGTTTAAATGGGTCTAACTCTGACCCAGGGCTGTGGCCTCCTATGCCAAGTTAGCTTCTTAAATAACTGGGAGATTCTTCACCAGTCAATTAAGTGCTTGCTCATCTCCACTCCAGCTGGGGCTTTGTCAGGGGAATTTTCTCTCCCTCCTTTTAAATCGCTTTTACCTTTTATTATGGCAAAGGAAAGGAGGGTGGGAGCAAGGAAAATGTAATTGACAATGTCACAATGGAGGAGGGAAAACTTCAAGACAGAAAACTCCCCCTCTCTGCCAGTTCTCCTGCGAGAAACATTTCATATCTTCCCCAACAATATGATGTGTGGCGACACAAACAGTTATTTAACCAAAAAATATCACCCAATATTTGATCAGAGAGAAAACAATTAGCAGGGGAAAGGCTGAACTCCCAGATTTATCTTGCAGAGAGAGGGAAAGGGGGGAGGGAGGAGGCTTGGGGGTGAATGAGAGCTTTTCAATGCACTCTGAAGTTGATTTAATTATTGTTTTCCCCATCTTCCAACCCTCGCTTTTAACTGGGCATCTGTCGTTCCTTTCCACAACCTGAACAGCACCAACTACCACTGCACAGTATCAAGGTTGCAGTCTGTGTACCCACACCTGGGAGCAAGCCCCATTGAACGTGGTGGGGGCTTACTTCTGAGTAAACTTGCAAAGGGTTGTGTTGTGACTGGGTTACCAGACTCCCGGAATCTCATCTCCTCCCCCACAATGACAATGGGGGTTTTGCTTCAGGAGGGAAGCCACCGTAAATGCAGAACCCACCATTGCATTTTTTAAAAAACAACCCCTCCTAATATTTTTCAGATGCTCCAAAACTAAACTGAAGCCTTCCCAGGTGTTAGCACTCCAAATACAATTGCTAAGGGGAAACAGGAAGGAATTTTGGGGGGGGGGCCTCTAAGGAGACAGCCAGAAAGAGATCAAACTAGCTCTGACCCTTTCCCTTTTTTTCTGCAAAGCTACAGGAGGCTCAGTCAGGGATTCCACAGAGGGGCACCGTGAGAGGTTGGTCATATGAAATCTATTTACAGCTACCGTAAGGGATCAGTCCTTGCACTGTCTAACATGGAGAGGTGGGGAATGAGCAAGGAGCATATTGGGATCTATTGGGAGTAATTCACAGTAGATCAGCATGTGGTTCTGACTCCTAATCTTTTAGAGATTGCAACTAGAAAGCTTCTTTATTTCTTTTTTTAAAAGCACAGGGTGGTGAGGAGAGGGAGAAGAACATGAGTTTAGGTTCAAAAGGACCTGTGTGCTTGGTTCTGGTATTGATCATAATAACTGTTATTATATCATTATCCCATCCTAAGGAATGCCCTCCCATCAGATGTCAAACAGCTACACAGCTGTATGACTTTTAGAAGACATCTGAAGGCAGCCCTGTACAGGGAAGTTTTTAACGTTTGAGGTTTTATAATGTTTTTAATATTTTGTTGGGAGCTGCCCAGAATGGCTGGGGCAACCCATTCAGGTGGATGGCATATAAATAATAAAATTATCATCATCATCATCACAAACTCCTTAATTCTTAACTAAACCACTTTGTCTTTATTTCTTGTCTTATTACTACATTTACCGTATTTTTTGCACCATAACACTCACTTTTTTCCTCCTAGAAAGTAAAGGGAAATGTCTGTGCGTGTTATGGAGGGAATGCCTACGGGTGGCATGCCTACGGATTTTCCTCCTCTAAAAACTACATGCATGTTATGGTCGGGTGCGTGTTATAGAGCGAAAAATACAGTACTTTCCACCTAGGAGCTCAAGATAGTGTTCATGGCTCTCCCCATCCCCTCTTTTACTCTCACAGCCACCCAATGAGGGAGCTCAGACTAAGAGGCATGCCCAGCCAAAGGTCACCCAGCAAGCTTGATGGCCAAGTGGGAATTTGAATCCTGGTCTCCTAGGTCATAGTCACAAAACACTCTAACCACTACACCACATTGGCCTTTTTCAACCTGGCTGTGATCAGTGGCCTCTGGATTCTAGTGAGAAACAAGCAAGCCAAGGAGATCCTGCATGCCTGAAGTCTGCCATCCTTGGTCTAATATCTAATCCATGTTCTGAAGACTCGCTTGAAGGCCTTTGGGTTTGGGTTTGCTGTGAGCAACCCTCTCCTAGGGCCTTGCTTTAAAGTACGAGTAGGAAACCTTTTCATCTGCAAGGGCCACACCTTCATCAGAATCAGCCTTGTAGGGCCAAATTGGACAGGTGGGTGGGGCTGCCCACCTATCGGTTCCATGACATCATAGTGACATCACATGCAAGATACTTTGAAGTCCAGAAGCTGGGGCTTCTAAAGGAGAGAGTTTCTCCTCTTGATTTGGCAGTGGGTTGCAAGGACCCATTAGCTAAAGTGGTGCTTCAGGTTAAGAACAGGCTAAAATTATAATGGGGGATTGAAATCCTCCCCTTTAAGCAGGGGATTCCAATGCACAGCCCTTCCTGATCCAGGAAGGGGTGTGCATCAGGATAAAAGGGAGGAGGTTTGTTAGCAGGGAATCCAAATCAGGTCTGGATGGAAACCTCTATGAAATCAATGAAAGAGAAACTCCATTTTACCAGATGGCTGCAAAGTCCCCTTCCTGAATCTCCAAGGTTTGGGGAAGGGGTCTTTCCTACTTGGAGAGACCAAGAATTGAACCAGAGAATTTTTGCACTCAGAGCAAAATTTTTGCACTTCCACACTCCAAACAAAGGACACACTAGCACTAGGCAGCATAGCATTAATGCTTCCCAAGATATTCTGTTGGAAACCTGCACTGAAGCTCCCACAGAGCTCTCTTAGGCTGAGGCTGCCCTGGGGAGCATGGCTGAGCCTCCTCCACGAGGGGCCATTGGCCAGTCCCTCTCTGCCTCTCTTTCTTTGAAAGTGCAATTATGGGCCCGCTCACTTCCTGCCCTGTTGCTTTTACGGGCTCGCGAAACACATGAAAACAATTATTTTTATCCTCCTGCAAAACCAAAACTTTCTAGACTCTTTTGGGTTGACTGGCCAAGGACAGGCTTTTTCATGAGCCGTGCTACATAATTTATTGGTTTTTTTAAAACTCTGTAAAGTTTTTTAAGAAAGAAAAAAAAGAACTCCAGTAAAGTTCAGACCAGTTCGTGAGACTGAAGTAATTCCGAACTGACTCTTTCATGCACAAGCCCCCTAATCATTTGGACTTAACAGATGTTTATAGTCCATAGAGAACTTGACTTGCTACAGGATACTAACAATGGTATTGTTCAGAAAATGGAAATAATAGCGTGAAGAGGAAATAACAGTTAGGGCTTGAATAGTTCTATCCCCTTCCAAACTAAAGCTTATACAGTGGTACCTCGGGTTACAGACGCTTCAGGTTACAGACTCCGCTAACCCAGAAATATTACCTCAGGTTAAGAACTTTGCTTCAGGATGAGAACAGAAATCATGCTCCGGCGGTGCGGCGGCAGCAGGAGGCCCCATTAGCTAAAGTGGTGCTTCAGGTTAAGAACAGTTTCAGGTTAAGAACAGACCTCCAGAACAAATTAAGTTCTTAACCCGAGGTACCACTGTATATTGATTGCATTTATATAGCACCTTTTCCTCCAAGTTGCTCGGGTTCTCCCCCTCCTCATTTAATCCCCACAACAACCCTGTGAGGTAGGTGAGGCTGAGACACAGTGATTGGCCCAAGGTCACCCAGCAAACTCTGTGACCAAGCAGTCATTTGATCCCTGGTCTCCCGGGTCCTAGGCAGACACTCTAACCACTACACTAAGTATTTAAAAGGCACCTTCACACACACACACACCAACAACCACTCCAATAGTTAACTTCAAGTTGCAGTGGAAACACCAAACACACTAGGAAAGTCCTACTAGAGACTGCAAGGATGGGAAGAGCATAAGGTGAGCTAGCTGCAAAATCAGGCTAACGGCCCAGAGTCCTGTTCTCACAATGACCATCCTGATGTATCTGCAGGGATATGATGGCCACTCTCCCGGACCAGTGTTAGAAGCTCAGATATATGGCTCAGAATGGCTCCTCAAACCAGGGTTACAGTCACCAAGAGGAAATGCTTCATTGTCATGCTGGGTCCAGACAGTTCGAAAGTCATATTTTTCAATAAGACTTTTTGGGTTCCTGACATTCATTCTGATTGTGCAGATAAAATGTAATGGCTAGGATTCTACAGGATGTGTTGCTCGTGTGTGAAAACAGTGAAGGTCCAAGGATCCCCAGGCATGCACCTCCAGACAGTGGAGGCATCAGGCCTCATCCTGCCACCCAGGCATCTTCCCTTGGTTGCAAGTGGTCCATCGCCAGGTGCAAAATGTGCCTGGTGAACTTCAAACACTGCTCTCCCCACCTGAGATTCTCAGCAACAGGTATTCAGAGGCCTAGTATCTCCGAGAGTAGAGGTAACAGAGAATAATGATTGTGGCTAGTAGCCACTGATAGCCATGTCCTTCAAGAATTAATCTAATCCTCTGTTAAAGCTGCCAGACTTAGCAGTCAGCCTCACATCCTCCTGACTGATTTTATATCTACTGCTAGTTTTACTGTTGCTACAATAATTGCTTTCGTTTCTGATGTTTCTGGTCTGTTTTATATTTGTTTTATGGTTCTCTTTCGCAGGCTTTCTTGAACATCTGACCTGAAGCTTCCAACCTTCAACTTCGCTGGACGCCGGGGGCTTCGCTCAAGGAAAATCCGGCACATGGATCTGCTTGGACAAGCTATTCCTCGGAGCTGGTGGAATGGGGAAGGTCCAACCCAGCAGTGGCTACCATGGGAACAAGAGCCAGGCCATCCCAACAGGAGCCACTGTGCCATGGCAATAAAGCCAGCTTCCCTTGATCTCTCCATGCCACACAAAGGAGCTGGTGTGGATCAGAAAGCCTGGTGGGGATGGCATAAAAGAAGAGAGTCTTGATGGACAGCCACTTCCAAAGGCAGCATGGAGGACAGCTGAGTTGACTTTGGGTTCCAAGGGGAAAGGACAAAAGGGGCTCATGAGAACAAAAGCAGGAGTAAAGAAAGACTAGAAAGAGAGAAATGCGGAATGGGAATTTTGTTCCTCCCAGATGCACCAGAAAAATGACCCCAAAAGCAGCACTTTGGCTCATTCATTCACTGCATGCCCACATTTGTTGTTGTTTAGTCGTTTAGTCGTGTCCGACTCTTCGTGACCCCATGGACCAGAGCATGCCAGGCACTTCTGTCTTCCACTGCCTCCCACAGTTTAGTCAAACTCATGCTGGTAGCTTCAAGAACACTGTCCAGCCATCTCGTCCTCTGCCGTCCCCTTCTCCTTGTCCCCTCCATCTTTCCCAACATCGGGGTCTTTTCCAGGGAGTCTTCTCTTCTCATGAGGTGGCCAAAGTATTGGAGCCTCAGCTTCAGGATCTATCCTTCCAGTGAGCACTCAGGGCTGATTTCCTTAAGAATGGAGAGGTTGGATCTTCTTGCAGTCCATGGGACTCTCAAGAGTCTCCTCCAGCACCATAATTCAAAGCATCAATTCTTCGGCGATCAGCCTTCTTGATGGTCCAGCTCTCACTTCCATACATCACTACTAGATCTTTTTTCCAGGAAGTCAGCAGAGCAGCTGCACCTAACAGAGAGCTGCACTCGAACCCTGGAATGTTAACGTATAAACCAGTCTTCCCTCAACCAGGTACCCTCAGGAGGTTTTGAAGTGCAACTCCTATGGCCCCACTCAATGGAAGCTGTAGCCTAAAACATCCAGAGGGCACCAGGTTGGGGGACAGCTGCTGTAAATAATCAGCTGACCCCCCTGACCCCATTCCCATCCACCTTTCTTTCACTTCCAGCACAGCTCGGTTCACACGCCGGAGAACCAATCTGCTCCTTCCTTTTGTTAAGCTGGCTGTTTTGATTAGAAATGAGAGCGGATCCAATCTCGGCACTTTCAAATGCATTTCTATGCCCAACGCCAGCTTTAATTTCATATATCATGTCAACGTTTTTTATTCGTTAAATGATACCCGGCGTGCGGTTTAAGCAGGGAGAAGGGGAGATATATATGGGGGTATTACACCAATTTAGGTGAAAGCAATCCCATTCCACATCAAAAACAAAACTAAACCCATGTAGGCAGAGGAATTAATGAAAGCTTAGACCCTTGAATAATTTAAAAAGTGAAGCCCTGGTTAAATATAAATGACAAGATTTAATTCTAGGGCTCTAATCAAGCAGGGTCTGCAGCTCATATCCTGTTCTGGTCCCTGAAAACCAGGCTCTGTGGCAGCAGACAAAAGCTGTCCATCACCCAAGACAAAGGCAATTTTTTTGGATTTATTTTTTAAATATATTGCGTCAAGGCTTGCAAGCTGTTGTAAACCTAGTGTTTCAAGTTACCCGTTCCTGATCCTTTATCCTTCAACTCAATTACTGAGATCCTCCGATGGGGCACTTCTGGTGGCTCCTCACAAGGCCCCTGAGATTTGATCAACCTTTACTAGGGACTGAGTCTTTTGTGTGGCAGGCCTTGTCCTGTGGAACTCTCTGCCAGTGGAGACTCAACAGCAGGGCCAACCCAAAACATGTTGACACCTGAGGCGAACCACAAAATGGCTCCCAGTTCCCTTCCAAATTTGAATACCAGCTGCTAGGATCCACTGGGATCTGGTTTGCCACTGTGACAGCAGGATGCCAGACTCTGATCCAGCTATCCCACCCTCCCTGCCTTTGGAAGCCTTGTAAGTCATTGCAGGAGAAGGGCTGTGAGCAACAGAAGACTGGAAACATTTCTAGGACCAAGCTGAAACTGTCAAGCTTCCCTGTTACTGTTTCCTTTTCACCAAGAGGTGAAATGCTGTTAATGCAATATTGTTTTATTTCCAGTACTGAAATGCTGGGAGGTTTTGTATTCAGTGGTACCTCGGGTTACATACGCTTCAGGTTACATATGCTTCAGGTTACAGACTCCGCTAACCCAAAAATAGTGCTTCAGGTTAAGAACTTTGCTTCAGGATGAGAACAGAAATTGTGCTCCGGTAGCACAGCAGCAGCAGGAGGCCCCATTAGCTAAAGTGGTGCTTCGGGTTAAGAACGGTTTCAGGTTAAGTACGAACCTCCGGAACGAATTAAGTACTTAACTCGAGGTACCACTGTATTGTTATATTTGCCGTGACGCTGTTGTTTTATTATGTTATCATGAAATTTTTCTCGCAATGGTTGATTTTGAGATGCATTCCTGTTTTCTTTGTTGTAAGCCGCTTTGAGCAGGATTCTTTTTTGCAGGAAAAGATGGCATGCAAATAAAATCATGAATGAAACAACTTGGTTCACTAGTAGAACAACTTGGAATACCTTAGAGCAGCCACCAGTGGAGTTCTGAGACCCTGCATGAATCACAGATCAAATGTGGGAGGAGAATAATGCAATAATAACACAATCCAACCACACAGATTTCCCTCCATCGGGCACACATACCAGTTCAGTGCCACAAGAACCAGCGAAGGCAAGTGTTAAAGCTTGATCAGGACACAGGACATTTAAATGCTGCATTCACAAGAATATGCAATGGACAAGTGTTCAGTCTATTCTGCGAAATGGGGTCATTAAAGATCTACTTTCACAAGCTGTTGGAAAGAGGAGTGCTAAAAGTGCACCTTTTAGCTGGCTAGACCACATTTTACTCAAGAGTAGACCCATTAAAACTAGTAGAAGCAGGTTAGTAACACCCATTTAACTTCCACAGTAACTGCTTTGAGTATAACTGGCATTGGTATTTTAAGTTTCACACAACAAATTAATAATATTTCATACAAAGAGGACTGGGAGGTGAGCTCCAGGGATACCTTGATTCCTTTAAGCCACAAGACATACAATCTTCAGGAAGATCAGAAGGCAAAACCATGCCCTGCAAAAATCAGGATTGTTTGTCTGTTGTTTTTCTACTCTTCCTAATACCCATCTAGCTGTCTGGTGGTTTGCATTTATGAAGGGTTCAGCTTTCAAGAGATTGTCAGATGTGGGGGAGAGAGAGAAAAGAATCAGCATTATTTCAATCATCTTAATTGCATACTATTATCTGCCCTGACATCATGACAGGCACGTGCTAATAAGCAGAGCTCCCTAATTGCATTTAGTTAATCAGCGCTTTGTACTTCACAAGGGCCACAATACACACCCTGCTCACCTTTGACTGCTGGAGGTGCAAGTGTTAGGGACCTTTCTTTGCTGAAACCCACAGCCTCATCCCTCTCATTATTCAGTTCCTAAGAGGCATCTCACCTCCAGTGAACAAAATGCACTCCTTTCCCTCTTGGTCGCTTTGAGACCAGCAGTGGGAGCTCAGAGGTCAAAGGCAGCTCTCCTTTGGGCCTCTCTATCTAGCCCTTTGAACTCTCCCCAGGCCACACCCCTCACTGGCCCTGCCCTGCACTCCCAGAGTCTTTGCCGGGCTGGAATTTGTCCTGATCATGCTCCTTGTGTGTAGGAACTAGCTTGCTCTACAGTAGTAATATTCACATTCAATGCTCTGCACACTTTGACCTCCTCATCAATGGCATGTGGCCCTTGGAAGGCTATTCAGGGAGAATGCGGTCCTTAGGCTGGAAAAGGCTCTCCACTCCTGTTCCATCCCTTGCCTCTTCCTTTCCTTCTGCTCTTCCCCATTCCCCTCCCCCCAAACTACTACTGTTTGAATTTAGATTGTCAGCTGCTTGCAGGTGGTGACCATGGAATGCATTACAGGAGACCATAGGAAACTGCTCAGTCAATTTGCCCACCTAGGCTAGTATTGCAGACTCCGGCAGGCAGCAGCTGTGACCCTTTTAACGACAGATCCCAGAGGGTGAACCCAGAGCTTGCGCATGCTGAGCATCTGCTCTGCCCCTGATCTGCAGTGTGCACAACTGTCCGCCATGTACACAGATCATGCTCTCGGAAAGTTAAGAGGCTGCTGGATCAGGCCAGTGGCCCATCTAGTCCAGCATCTTGTTCTCACAGTGGCTGACCAGAGGCCTCTGGGAAGCCTCCAAGCAGGACCTGAGCACAAGGGCCCTCTGCCCACTTGTGATCTCCTGCATAATGCCTCTGGCAGTGGAGGAAGAACATTGCCATTGTGGCTAGTGGCCAAAGTGACTAGTAGCCACTGGTAAGCCTTGTCCTCCTGTATGAACAGCCACTAGCAACAATGGATCATGTGATGATTGTGCTGGAAAAGGTAAAGGGACCCCTGACCATTAGGTCCCGTCGTGACCAACTCTGGGGTTGCAGCGCTCATCTCGCTTTATTGGCCGAGGGAGCCGGCATACAGCTTCCGGGTCATGTGGCCAGCATGACTAAGCCGCTTCTGGCGAACCAGAGCAGCGCACGGAAACGCCATTTCCCTTCCCGTCACAGCGGTACCTATTTATCTACTTGCACTTTAACGTGCTTTCAAACTGCTAGGTTGGCAGGAGCAGGGACCGAGCAACGGGAGCTCACCCCGTGGCGGGGATTCGAACCGCCGACCTTCTGATCGGCAAGTCCTAGGCTCTGTGGTTTAACCCACAGTGCCACCCACGTCCCAATTGTGCTGTAGGAGTTCCCAAAAGAAGTTGTGGGGTGGGGTGGGGTTGGAGAAGGGACACAGCAACTTCCCACTTTCCCCGTTTCTGACCTAAATGCCCCCTTCCTCCTGGCTATTCACTTCACATAAATTTGGAGGCTGGGCAGCAAAAAAAAGTGGGGGGCGGTGGAGAATGATGGCAAACAGGAGGAGCAAATGCTTGCAATCATTGGCAAAGGTTTCAGCTCAGTAGTTCCAAGGGGGAAATCCCTGTAATGTTTATGCTGTTCTGCTTCAATCCGGTGGGTGGTGTTAACTAACAAGTTCCTGCATTTCTTGAAAGGTAAAAACCACACATTGCAATAAAGCCTCCTGCTTTCGAGGATCAGGAAAAGAACACTAATCTCATGCCCAACTTTCCATCCTGCTTCTCTTGCGGCTGTTTTAAGATGCTGTTTCTCCCAATCATGTTTGTGCAACGGCTTGTGATTTTGCTGCCTTCTCTATCAGTGGCTCTGTGCCATGCCTGCTTGGCTCAGAAGAAAGCCCCTCCAAGTCCAATGGATTTAATCGCAGGTAAGCATGCACAAAATTGAAGCCTTCATCTTCCTTCCCGTCCCTGGTACATGCAAAGGAACAAGGCAGAAAGAGAGTGCCTCTGAGCAGGCGAGGCATTTTTACCCCCCATGGCCCACTTGGGAGATCATTTTGCAACTGTGTTTTTTTTAAATGTGAATTTAAAGGTGGCTTTTCTGCAGACACGTTAGTGAACATCCTTCTGGAAACTGGTAGGGAAAAAACATTTAAAAGTCCTAGTATGTGTAGTAGAGGCTCTTCTCGAAGATGCCTAGTCTTCTCATCAGCATCTTTTCAAGCAGATCAACTTCAACCAAGAAAAGGTCTTCCTGACTCCAGAAAAAGGCCAGCACAGCCTAGCATCTTTCCAAGAGTAACCAACCAGAGACCTCTACAAAGCAGCACACAAAGACAACAGCCCCTTTCTCCATGCAGGCCAATTGGCATAGTGGTAAGAGTGCAGGTCTAGGGCCTGGGAAACCAGGGTTCAAATCCTGCATTTGGCCATGAAGCTTGCTGCATGACCTTAGACCAGTCACTGCTTCTCAGCCAAATCCAACTCACAGGATTGTTGTAAGGATAAAACAGAAGAGGGGGGTGAAACATGTGCACCACCTTACAAACCTTGGAGGAGAGATGTGGGATATAACAAACGTAAGAAAAAATAGTTCAGCTAAACATATGAACATGGGAGTTCTCATGACCAATACTGTTTACATAAACAAAAGCATGCCCAGCTCGCTACATTTGCTATTACCCATATACAGTACATTAGCTGGAGTGAGAGAAGTACCCTGAAAGTCCAGCTAAGAGGCTTTATGAAGGTCCACACTGGGGTAATCTCAAGAGTTCACCTTGCTTCGCCTTCCAGTTCTGCTGTCTCAAGCCACTTTCCTTTCTCAGGAAACGCTCTTGGTGCATTTGCCCTTTGTGCATTTGAAGTTTCCTTTATGCTTTAATGTTAACCATCCATTGCACTCCTATGGATACCTCCCAATATGTACTGGGATGTTGCCATCCCAGATAAGAACAGTAAGAAGGAGAAAAGGCCAGCACATCCCCACTGACGCCTGCTTTGTCCCTGAAACCCAAGAGTGGGTCCCACAACCATTTCAGCAATTCTGTGTTTTGAAAGGAGCAAGGAGAGTGGGACTCGTGAGACCCACTGACTCCTCCATACCCATCGGGTTTTCTGGACTTGCCCTCCAGCAAACTGAAGACACGCACCCCCTGCTTGCACCCTACTTCATACTGAAAAGGTATCTCAACCTCCATACTCCACAAACCCCTTCTAGCCCATGATCGTAAGGACTGACCAAAATTGGACCATACCAAATGTCCATTTAATCTGTCCCCAACAGTGCCGATCACATGTTGGGAACGCCCACCGGGGCAAGACAGAGAGAGCCACCCCCAACTGCCAAACCCCAGGACCTGGTGGCAATCAGAGGCACCCTGGCTCTGGGAATCAGAGGCGTCCTGCCTCACCACAGCACTGGTACGGGGAGAAATCTCACTCTCCACATGGCCTATTCTTAACACACAACAAATGGAAGCAACTGCAAAACTGTGGCTCAACCCTGCATTAACAATGTACACTACTCCTTACCATAAGACCCAACAGGACCTAGGAACAGAGAATGGGAATTTACAGCGAGTCAGACCATTGCTCCACCTGGGTCTGTACTGCCTACACTGGCTGGCAGCGTCTCAGCTGAAACCCTAGAGAAAGTTTCTCCCTGCCCTACCTGGAGAGGTAACCAGGATTTGAATCTGGGATCCTTGGGCACGCAAAACAGATGATCACTGTACTGTACTGTACTGTACTGTACTGTACTGTACTGAGCTGTACAACCACTATCTTTTTTTGGTAAACGAGATTAAATAAATACACCAAAGACGGGTCAGGCAATAGCTACCAGACATTGTGAAGAGGCACTAGACCCCAGGAGCCCAGACGCTGGGGAAAGATGCCTTTCTGAGCTTTGCAGAGGCATCTCTCGCTCGTTAGGCAGCGCTGGAATCAGAGCACCAGGGTGCGATTTCGGTCTGGTCCGAAGCACAGCGCTCCTGATGCTCTTAAACAAAGAGGGTGCGGAGGAAGGCGAGAGTGATTTTATCATGTGCAGAAGCCTTTATCCGAGGCAGAAGCGCGAGCGCAGCTCCTTCCCTGCAAGAGCTGGTGCTTCGCCCAGAAGCGCCTCTCTCTCAGTCTCTCCGTTGTGCCTCTGAAGGAGGCGAGGGAGGCGGAGAGAACAGGCGGATCGCGGTCGTCGGTTTATTTACTGCGACTTGGCACATTTCCCTCCTTGGAAGAGGACTTGTTGACAGACCCATGTGCTTTCCAGAGAAGGGGAGGAAAGAAGGGGAGAACCACGCGCGCACCCAAACGCAGCCGGAGAAAAGCCGGGGAGGGGATCGCGCGGCAACAGCCCAGTCCGGAGCTTCGGGGTGCGATTGCCATTTCCACACACACACACACACACACACATAATACACACCCCGAGAAAAGGGCTCCCCCGCCCCGTCGAAGAAAAACAAAGTCTGAAAAGGGCGCACGCCCAAAAGTTGAAATTTCAGCTAGTCAGAGGAGGGGGCTCCCTACCCTTCCTGGAGAATCGGTGCCCCCCTCGTCCCCCCGAAGGGAACCCCGCGTCCTACCTGCTGCCAGGGCGGCGGCGACCAGGAGGCAGGCGAGCGAGCAAAGCGGCGGCAAGGGCCAGCCGCGGGGAGCCATTGGCTCCGGGAAGATTGGAGAGGTCCTCTTTCTTTTCCCTGCGGGCGGGTTCTCCCGAACCCTTCTCTCGACGACGAAGCCCCGTCCGGCGCGGCTGCCTCGCTTCTCTCCCGGGCGAAGCAGGCGTGGCGAGGAGCCCACGGAGCCGCACAAAGCAGCGGCCGTGCGCACGTGCGCCCGCCGCCGGGCACAAATACGAGCGCCCTCGGAGCCGGGCCGGGCCGGCGATGGGTGAGGGGATCCGTCCGTCCGTCCGTGGGGCAGGCCGAGCCTAACGCCTCAACCTTCGCCTCGAGGAGAAGCAGTAGCGGCGGCAGCGAGGACGGGAGGAGCCTGCGCGGCGGCGAGGGCCGCCTTGCGCCATCTTGCCGGACGGGCAGCCGGCCTGCCTGCCTGCCTCTTCGCCGGCGTGCGCTCTGGCGCGGCGGCTCTCCCGGCGCCCGGCTCGCCTCTCCTGCCTGCCAGGCGGCGCCCCAGCAGTAGCAGCAACAGCAGCGCCGCCGCCTTCGAGCCCCCCAACCCTCCTCCTCCTCCTCCCGCCCCGCCCCGCCCCTCCCCTGGGAGTCCCCAGCAAAGGGGGCAGAACAAAAGGCGAGCCAACGGCCGACCGGCCGGCGCGCTCCGGCTTCCCTCGCTCCTGCGACGGGACGGACCCCGCCGGCCAGCGCGCACGGCCAAATAAAGCGCCCCCAATGACTTCCTTTTTTTGGCCGAGGGAGGGGGTTTCCTTTAAATGCAGCTAGGAATCAAAGCAGGTCAGACGGGGTTTTTTTTTGGGGGGGTGAGGGTCTCTGCCCTCCCCAACGCAGCTTTGCAAAGGCTTGAAAAGCCTTTCTCTCCCCCCCCCTCCCGTTGCAAAGAAAAAGCTGCGGCCGATAATAGGTCTGCGTCCCCTCCCCTCAAAAAAGAGCCCACCCCTAAATAAATGCACAGATTCCACCCCCTACCCCGGCCCCGTGAAAACACGCGCAGAGATTTCGTGGCGCGCGGTGCAAATGTGAGGCAGTGAGGTTTTTGTTTGAGGTGGGGAGGGGAGAGAGATGATTAATTTTGGGTTGAAAAGTTAGTTGGGGCGGTCGAGGAGATTTTGCACCAGGGGGTGGCGGCGGCGATGAGTTGCGCTGTGTTGGAGATTCCCTTAAGGGGGGAAATTTCTCCTCCGGATCAGCAGCGCTGTTGAAAGTAGCAACTGCGGTGGGGTTGGTAACTGGACGGTGTCAAAAAATCCACACCGCTGAAGAGGTGTGGCCGGGCAGGGGGGTTGCAGAGACAGAGGGCTCGATAAAGGATGGAAACCCTCCTACAGTTTCCCAGGGACTCCCATACGCTCCTCCCACGGTCAGGGGCAGACGAGGACCTCTGCGCCCCGAAACTGAGCCCGGGCATCCCACAAGGCCTGGTACTAGAGACGGGCGAGAGTAGCGGTCAGCAGAGAGCAGGTGCTGAGCTAGGATTCAGGGGGTTGAGAGAGCGCGAGAGAAACAAAAGATGCTCGCTTGACATTTAGACATTGCGCAGCAGCCCGGTTTGAGAAAGAAGATGGTTGTCGCGGGGGTTTAAAGTAGGGGTACTTTTGCGTGTTGGTTGCCCCCCGCCCCCGTACATTGTTCAATACTGAACGGAACGAAGGCCGCTTCCCGTGTTTAAATCAGCTCCTCTTTTACATCCATGAGGTCTGGAGCCTTTTATCTTTAAGAAGGACCACAGCTCAGTAGCAGAGCGTCTCCTGTACCTTCAGAAAAGGCCCCACGTTCAATCTTCAAGTAAGGCTGGGAAAAAGCTCTAGGCTGAGCCCCTGGGGAAAGTAAAATCTTAGAGCCTAAAAAGTCAGGTTCTGTGGCAGCCTCCGGGGGGCGCTCTCGAGGACTAAAAGGTCCCAGTACCAGAAGTATTGTGTCCAGTTCTGGGCAGCATAATTTAAGAAGGATATTGACAAGGTGGAACGTGTGCAGAGGAGGGTGACCAAGATGATCAAGGCTCTGGAAACCAAGCCTTGTGAAGAACAGTTGAGGGAGTTGGGTATGCTTAGCCTGGAACAGAGAAGACTGTGAGGAGATATGATAGCCTTCTTCAAATATTTCAAGGGCTGCCTCATGGAAGAGGGAGCAAGCTTTTTCTCTCCTGCTCCGGAAGACAGGACCCAGAACCAATGAATTCTAATGACAATAAAGGATATTCCGACAAAGCTTCAGGAAGAATTTTCTGACAGTAAGAGCTGGAACAGACTGTTGGACGTTGGAACAGACTGTTTTGGAAGGTTGCGGATTCTCTTTCAATGAAGGTCTTTAAGCAGAGGTTGGATGGCCACCTGTCATGGATGCTTTAGTTGAGATTCCTGCATCGCAGGGGGTTGGACTAGATGACCCTCGGGGTCCCTTCCAACTCTACAATGCTATGATTCTGTGAGGACTCAGGGCTAGGAGTCATGTCAGATACATGTGCTCATGGGCCAATATTGTATGTCACTTTCAAAGGGAAAGCTGCTGTCGAAGCAAAGTCAACAAATATATAAAACTAAGTTTTAAATCGGGGTGGGGAGACAGATGCCGGAGTTCCTGTGCAAAAGACTACTTGTAACGCCCGCTAACAACATCCCTGCAGGGCAGGCCGCTCCCCTTATTCCTAATGAAGTCTGGGGTCGTCTGCCACTTAAATCGGCTGATGGCGATCCTTTGCCTGATGAGAGAGGCAGGCATGCTTCTTTCTTGTTTGTTGTTGTTCATTCGTTTAGTCGTGTCCGACTCTTCGTGACCCCATGGACCAGAGCACGCCAGGCACTCCTGTCTTCCACTGCCTCCCGCAGTTTGGTCAAACTCATGCTGGTAGCTTCAAGAACACTATCCAACAATCTCGTCCTCTGTCGTCCCCTTCTCCTTGTGCCCTTCATCTTTCCCAACATCAGGGTCTTTTCCAGGGAGTCTTCTCTTCTCATGAGGTGGTCAAAGTATTGGAGCCTCAGCTTCAGGATCTGTCCTTCCAGTGAGCACTCAGGGCTGATTTCCTTCAGAATGGAGAGGTTTGATCTTCTTGCAGTCCATGGGACTCTCAAGAGTCTCCTCCAGCACCAGAATTCAAAAGCACCCATTCTTCGGCGATCAGCCTTCTTTATGGTCCAGCTCTCACTTCCATACATCACTACTGGGAAAACCATAGCTTTAACTATATGGGCCTTTGCTGGCAAGGTGATGTCTTTGCTTTTTAAGATGCTGTCTAGGTTTGTCATTGCTTTATGCTTCTTTCTAGCCACCCCTAAGTTTCAGAAACCTCCAGCGTTCTTTTCATAGGATTGTATTGCTGGGAGGAACCCCAAGGGTCATCTAGTCCAACCCCCTGTGATACATAGTATCCCATCCCATTTGAAACCATGCCGGACCCTGCTTAGTTTCGCAAGCGTGCGAGCTGTTTTATTGCTGCGCTGTAAGAAAGATCTCCTTTCTCATCCGGAGCCAGAAGCGCCCGAGCTGCGGAGCCTGGGGAACGTACCCAAGCTGGGCTCCGGCTCCATATATGCTACCCTGTCCCGTCCCTCTGCCCCCCCCCCCTCTCTCCAGTTCCTCTGAATCACCTCTAGCCGGACTAGATTGTATTACCAAACAGTGAGCGGGAGCCCCTTGCGAGGGAAGAGCAGACCAGGCCGGCTCTCACTTCGCCGGAGCAGCTACTGAATTCCACAGCCGTCGCGAGCAGATTAGACCGGCGCTTGCAAAAACAATCCCAGCTGCATCGGGAGCAATCGCACTTTCGTGGATAATTAGGAGGAGGAAAGAGGGAGGGAGACGCGGGAGGAATGAGGCTTTCACTGTTCTGGGGAAAGACCTGTGTTTGGGGGTCTGCGTTTTTGGCATCGCGCAGAGACATATTGCAAACCTTTTGCTGCTGTTGTTCAATGTGAGGGCCACTTTCCTTGGTGGGGAACCTTGGGGGGGCACATGCCGGTGGGTGCCATCCTATCCTATCAAATCATCCCCGCTGATCCTCAGTGTAGTTGCAAATTCAGAGGTGCAAGATTGCTTCATGACAGTCACCGCCACTTCCCCTCTAAAAATATGCAGCCATCCACGATTATACAATGATCTTATAATTATACAATAATAATTACTAGGGATTCATTGCAAGAATCAGTGCAGATCTCCATGTGTTGCCTTTCAGCTAGCTCTGCTCTTTTCTGTGCGCGTACATGGGCAAATATTTGGAGTGCTCCCCTTTTGGGTGGGGAGTGACTTAAGTTGTTTTTCCATCAAGTTCCATTGCATGTAGCAGAAGTTGCACATCATTCTCTTGAAAAGGAAGTGCGTTGTGTTTTCAGTGTTCCTTCACTTTGGAACATCTGGATGCAATTCAAAGTGCTGGTTTTGACTGATAAAGTCTTGTGCAGCTCAGTACCCCAATGTCTCAAGGGCCACCTCTCCCCATACGAACCAGCCTGGACCCTGTGATTGTCATCTGTAGATGGGCCCCCTTCATGGAGGTCTGGAGGGTGGCAACACAAGAGCAGACCTTTTTGGTGATGGCCCCCCATTTGTGGAATGCTCTCCCCAAAGAGGCTCACCTGGCGCCATCATTATACATCTTTAGGTGCCAGGCAAAAACTTCTTTTTCATCAGTTCTTTGGTCTTTTTGTGTGGGTGGAATGTTTTCATCTAGCTTTTTAAAAATAGGATTGTCTTTTAGATATATATATATTTTAATGTCGTTTTTAATGACTAGGACACTGAAGATGGGGACTTTGCAAAGAACCTTGCTGCAGAAACATCAGCCTCTCCCCGCCACCCGCTTTCACCCAGAACACTGCACAACTGCCACTGATGCTTCTCCCAAGACTTCTAGTTTGGGAGCCCATCTGGGAAAGAAGAAATATTAAAAATAGATTGAGATGTGAGATTTCCAGGGGGGAGGTGGTGGTCAGGAGAAGGATGTAGCACCCCACCCCCCTGCTGTCTCTCTCCCCCCCGAATTTATACCTCCCTGACCATGTCTAACGCTGGCAGGAAATCGGACCTGGCCATTTCGAAGAGGAGTACATCCTGTGAACACCCCCTCACCACCCCAGTAACTCTCAGTAGAATGCCCCCCTTTCTCACTCTGCTTTTTGTAATTAAGTCCAACATCTGGTTTACTTTCTTCCCTAACTGTTGCTGCACACAGAGCAGATGTTTTCATCCTGATGGCCACACCAGCATGTAAATCTATTTCCTGAGTGGTTCCAGTTCATTTAAAACCTATCAACATGTATGTAAATAACCAATGGGCATGATGGAGTTCATTAATCTGTGATTGGCAGGTCCGGCGACAGGGTGGAGGGGCGGCTTCTAAAGCCAGACCTGATTTAATATCCCCAGATCTAATGAAACCCTAAAAATCTCTGGTTTTGCTTATTTCCCCTTCAACCAAATGTCAGGGAAAAGCAAAGAAGAAGGCAGAGAAAGTGAAACCAGGTTGAGTCTCCTCCTTGCCATGTTCTTTCTGGGAGGCAGAGGGTAGAACCCCCCAGGGGCCATGGTCCCTTGGTCAATGGCAGGGGCCTGAGGGCACTGTGGGTTTGTCTGAACCCTTTTTAAAGCCTCCAAGCAGGTACACTTTGTAAAAGTGAATTGGATGATGATGATGATGATTTATACCCCGCCCACCTGGCTGGGGAAACTCTGGGTGGCTCCCAACATCATAATAATCATAATAATAATCATAATAATAATCATAATAATAATCATAATAATAATAATAAAGCGATAAAACATCAAACATTAAAAACTTCCCTAAACAGGGCTGCATTCAGATGTCTTCTAAAAGTCAGATAGTTGTTTATTTCCTTGACATCTGATGGCGGGGCGTTCCACAGGGCGGGCGCCACTACCGAGAAGGCCCTTTGCCTGGTTCCCTGTAACCTCACTTCTCGCAGTGAGGGAACCACCAGAAGGCCCTCAGAGCTGGATCTCAGTGTCCAGTGCTAATCCTACCCACCCATTGAAATGAAAAGTAACCATGTTCAATGCACCTGTTCTGAGTGGGTTAAGCCTTGGATATGACTCATAGATACTTAGTTTACTTATATTTTTTTACAAAAGAATAAGAACAAACACCGCAAAGGAGCAAAAATCTACTGCTTTTATTCTTCCTTTTCTTTTTAATAAAAAAAAACAAGCATGAGGTAGTTGTTGTGTTAAAGAGGGGGGGGGGACACCATAGAGAAATAGCAGTAGAAATGCTACGCTAGAGACACACACTACTAGATTTTTTTTTTTCCTTTTTCATATAAAAATTAAATAATATAAAGATGCTCTGAGGAAATAAAAAATACATTGTCATACATTAAAAAGGAGAAAAAAGAGAAAGGCCAATACCTAAAATATTAGGTACAAGAACCTAGAGGGCCCCATCGCAGCAGGAATCCCTCACCGAGCCCACAGTGAAATTAACAAGAGCCCTAAATGGACCCCCGTTCCTTTCAGTGGGGCTGAGGCAGGAGGGCTTCCTGCCTGGAAAGCGGCCTGTGTTAACACAAGCATCCAGGCTAGTGAGGTGACCCAGTTGCTGGAGATGGTTCTCTATTTTCGGAACAAGTTGTTAGAAGCACTCGCAGAGTGTGTAATAAGTGGCGGCAACACCTGCCTGCAAGGAAAGGGCCAGCATCCACCAGAAACATGGGGGCAGGGGGAAGGCTGCTTTCCTGCTGATGATGAACACAGAAAACATAGGGAAAGGACGGGAGGGGGAGCTTTCTCAGCCCCAGGGCCACATTCACCCGTGGGTAACCTCCCGGGGGTCACATGCCAGTGCTGCATGGGGGGCCAGAGGCAGAAGCAATGGAGGTACAGTAGGCTAGATTTAGAGGTGTGCCAACTTAAAGAGGTTCCTACAGCCCCACCTGCCCCTCCGCATTCTCCATGAGACAAACAGGAGGCAGTATTGCAGTTCAGGGACACAGCCCAGCTGGACAAAAGCACCTAGGAGGGCTGAATTGCCAGCTCAAGAGGCCCATGGAGGTGTGTGCATCTTTGACCCCCCCCCCCAGGACTGAGGCTCTCCACCCCCGTGGAAAGGCTTTCATTGCAGGGGAAGCAAAATTGACCTGTGGCCGTGAGCATGTCAGGGTGAAGGCTAAAGTGAAACTGTTTTCCAGGCCAATAAAACCTTCATACCGCTTGATTCGGCTGAACATATAAACTGGCCCTAAATACAGTACTGCAACTCTCACATAAGGTGAGGGAGCAGGTTTGTTCCAGCAGCATCGCAAGGGGGACAGGGGTGACCCTCTCTACTCAATCAGAAAAGTCAGCATTGGTAGAGGACACAACCCAATAGGATGCCTGCCTGGGAGGTGGAGGGAAATTTCAAGAAATAGGTTGAGTGTTTCGGAACAGTTCCAAAGCCCCACTGTGCCCCCATGCCAACCCTTTCCTGCTGGTGGAGGTTGAGAACCAGGTTGGTTGGGGCTCCTTTTAAGCACCAGAAGAACACCAGATGAGCTGCAGCGCACTCGGAATACCTGCAGGCTGAATTCTACGTGCTGGTAGTAGAAATACATTACTGGATCCCTTGGACCAAAGGCAAGTGGGAAAGGAGCATCATATTGTTCCCTGGGCCCTTTTACTGGCCCTTTTCTCTGTGTTATTTTAACTGAGATCTGTTTGTGCATTTGTGTTATGCTAATGCAAATTCATTTCTGGCATTTCCAGTTACGGATGCCATTAGGCACGGGGATTCTCTTTCCTGTTTTTAAAAGCATTAATTCTGGATAGTTGATATTTAATATAATTAAAATATTCCTATGGGGTAAAAAAAACCAAAAACCCTCATCACATCGTCTTTAAGACTTGTAAAAAGCATCCCCCTCGAGGCTGAATTTGGAAAGTGCCCCTTTCCTCCTAATCTTGCATATGAATTACGGTAAGCTGAATTGGTGCCAGGGGTTGGCAAAGGTATCCTTGCCCCCCAGTTAACGGGCTCAGCAGCTACAGACCAATACAACCATCCTTGCACGGGGTGGTGGGTTGAGGCAACGGCTTAGCCAGATGAGAGGCAGTGTACCCCACCTGTTTAGGCCCTACATCAGCAAAGGGTGACCCTTCCATAGGGTCCTGTGTTGACACGAGAGATTCTGGGTCGGTTTCACAAGTCACACAACCTACTGCTCCTCTGCAAGGCCAGATGGCCAAAAGGCCTCAAAAAAGCTGGAGCCAGAGACCGGCTTACTCTGTGCCATACAGAGGTGCAAACCTGACACTGGTGCCAACGTCAGAAGGGAGCAGTGCTCATTCCATTGCGCCAAGGCTCCTCCTGGCTGCATGGCAACCACCAAAAGGTGGCACTACGGGGTTGTGTGGGCTGGAGGGGGGAAATCCTGGTGGGATGAAAACACCCTGAGGGCCTTGTGTGGCCCACCCTGGCCCTTTGTGACCCCAGAATACCAGTCCATGGCACCTTCTTAACCCTCAGCGGCCACATAAAGGTAAAGGGACCCGTGACCATTAGGTCCAGTCGCAGACGACTCTGGGGTTGCGGCGCTCATCTCGCTTTATTGGCCAAGGGAGCCGGCGTACAGCTTCCGGTTCATGTGGCCAGCATGACTAAGCCGCTTCTGGCGAACCAGAGCAGCGCACAGAAACACCGTTTACCTTCCCGCCAGAGTGGTACCTATTTATCTACTTGCACTTTGATGTGCTTTTGAACTGCTAGGTTGGCAGGAGCAGGGACCGAACAACAGGCGCTCACCTGGTCACGGGGATTCGAACCACCAACCTTCTGATCAGCAAGTCCTAGGCTCTGTGATTTAACCCACAGCGCCACCCGCGTCCCCAGCAGCTACATAAACGTTTCCAAAGTGGGTGCTGCAGGAGAACTGCTCACAAAATAAGACAGGCAGCAGCTTCTGGGGTCCTAACGCAAAGGCAAAATACTTGTGGGGTTGGGAGGAGGTCTCCATAGTAAAAACGTTTGGGAGACACTGCTGTACCTTCTTACAAGAACACAGGAAGCTGCCTTATACGAGTCCATCTAGCTTGGTATTGTCTACTCTGTCTGGCAGCAGTGGCTCTCTGGGGGTTTCCAGGCCCTCCTCCTCCTCCAAACCAGGAACTGTGAGGCTATTTAGTACCATCGAGGGCTAAGCCTTATTTAATAGGTATTACGTTACTTCTAAGCTCTGCTCTGGTCAAAGGTTTATAGTCAACGCCCTCTTCAAAGATGGTGGACGCAGGCCACACTCTCAAACACTGAGGGTGAATTGATTATACTAGAGAGGCTGCTACACAAGAGGGGCTGCGACTGGCCTGTGGGGAAAGCCTTGCGCAGGTTGGCTTGCGCATCTTCTCCCCCTTCTGGAAGGGAGTCAGAGTCCCCGCTCTCGGCCGAGTCCAGGCTTTGGCCAGGCCTGGGGAAGCCAGTGTCTGTCTCAAGAAATTCAGCGGCCATCTTGTGGGCCTGCCCATCTATCCTGAGCAATACACTGTGGGCCTCAGGGTCACTCTCGTTTTCTTGGTCCCGGGACGCTTTGGTGAGGCTCAGGCTGGGGGACGCCTGCCGTGACGAGTCCTTCGCATGGAGGTGTTCCCGTTCGCAGTCCTCAGAGAGCACAGGTTCCCCGTCCAGCACACAAAGCTGGGAGTCAAAATCTCGGTCAGAGGCTGAGAAGTCGGAGTGGACAATGACCTCTGCTTCCATCTGGTTGAGGCTGCTGGGGGCGTGTTCCTTGTTCGCGTCATTCTGTATTATGAAAGAGACAAGCGAAGAGTAGGAACAGCGGTGAAATACTGCAAGGTGTGTTTATTGAAAAGCAGGAGGTGTGTCTTGAACAAACATAGGATGAGGAATACCTGGCTTGACAGCAGAACATATGAAAAGCATCTGCAGGTCTTAGTGAGCACAAGCTTAACATGAGTCAACAGTGTGATGCAAGAGCAAAAAAGACGAATGCTATTCTAGGCTGCATCAACTGAAGTATAATGTCTCTGGGCCTTAAACTGAGGCTCATACAACAAAAAATAATATTTAGAATATACTGGACCCCATTATGTCTGTTTAAAAAAGCACTCTCTAAGGTATCTAACTGCTGAAGATGCAACAGGGATAATGCTTCTCTAACATATGTGTTTTTTCATTGTACTATATTGAAAGATTTTTGGCAGAAGATAACTGAAACTATCAACAGAACTGCACAGAACAACCTTGCATTTACAGAGCAAAATATCCTCTTGAATTATATACGCAGCACATGGAACCTTACAAAAGGACAATGTGGGTGGACTCTCTGTGCCCTTACCACAGCAAAAAGACTGATACTGATGACCTGGAAAAATAAAAATGTGGCTCCCTTCTACGATTACAGTGGTACCTCAGGTTAAGTATTTAATTCGTTCCATAGGTCTGTTCTTAACCTGAAACTGTTCTTAACCTGAAGCACCACTTTAGCTAATGGGGTCTCCTGCTGCCACTGCGCTGCCGGAGCCCGATTTCTGTTCTTATCCTGAAGCAAAGTTCTTAACCTGAAGCACTATTTCTGGGTTAGCGCAGTCTGTAACCTGAAGCATATGTAACCTGAAGCATATGTAACCTGAGGTACCACTGTAGATTGAAAACTTATACAAACATATGAACAACTTGCATATAAACACAGAGTTGCAATGGGCAAATTCAATGATATTTGCAATCCATTCTTACAAATACTGTAATAGGTTAAGATCTGGTGATGTACACACACACAAAAAGTAGAATGTCCAGATCAAGGGAAGTCACTAGAGTCTGAGTCAGCCAAATTATGCTGACCCCTGGCACCAACCTGGGGAAATTCCTATAGGTGCTCTGTTGACAGAATGCACTTTATCCTGGTAAACTAGTCAACCAGGCATTCGGAGAAGCCAGGAATTTAAATGTAACTTTTCAGTCCCCAGTGTTATGTGAGCCCTGCAAACAAAGCTTTTCCTTCTTGTTCCAAACAGCAAGAATCCCCCTGCTGGGAATACACACCGTAACAACCTCATAGACTAGCGCTTGCAGCAAGACCTTTTGCCCTCCGTTGGACGCCATCTTCAACGATCCGTTCAAAGCCATGGTGGGATCTTTGGGAGCTGCGTCTCCATAGCCAGTGATGCTGTTTGCCCAGCTGCTCAGCGATTTCTCCCAGGGAGGCTACAGAATTGTAAGGAAAGGAAGGGACATTATCTCTGGTGCCACACAGGAAGACATGCTAGCTTTCTAGGTGAGGGGATTAAAACTTTTTTTTATTTTTTTTGTACAGAGGAGTATTCAGTGATGTGAGCCCTCATCTGCAGTCTAGCACTTTAGTGAGAATGAGGGCAAAAAGGGCCTCAACGAAGTGTATATGAACTCTTGCAAAGCGTTCTACTCTTTAATGAGTTTCTTACCGCTTAGTGATTTGTAACAAAATAAAAATATTAAAGAGAGCTGGGTTAATTGCTTAAAAAAAAAAGCAACAGAAACAGGATTTTGCAGTCTTCTGAAGTTAGGCAAATTTTTAAGCTTTACATCATTTCTTCCCCTGCTAGGTTCTGAATTTCTCTTGCTTTGGCTCACATGTTTCAAGTCTGCCTTTGCAGACTTAAGGGAACTAACTTGCTTGTTTGTTTGTGGGAGCGGGCAGGATGGAAGAATGAGTTTCTTGTCTTTCTGCCCCTAGGTGCTCAGCTTTGGACTAGTATCGATCGAGTAAATTCATTCACAAGGAAGGTTGTGAATGGCCATGGGTTTTCTTCTCTTGTCAAAATCGCCAAAAGGAAAACAACATCAGCTAGGGATGGGCCTCTGTCTTTGCAAAGAGGTTCCATTGTGTGGAGACACAGCCAAAACCTGACTAGAGGAGGAGGAAGAGGAAGGCAGCAAGATGGGAAATGAAAAAGTGAATTGGCCTTGCGAATTGGGCTGTTAACATGGCAGGAGAGAGAGAGAGAGAACGAACCACCGGCATGTGAGAGAAAGAATCAGGCAGCATGATGCTAAGACATTTTAAAATGGGAGGCTGACAGGCCTGTGGTTTATCTTGCATTGGATGATCTCCTTCAAGAGGTTTCAGCTGCATGGCCAAATCCTGCTCACTCCCCCCCCCCCAGCCCCTGATGCCAGACTCAAAAACTTTTGCTTCATAAACCAGGCCAAAACCTGCTCCTCTGCGGCGTTCTCCAATCCCGTGGGCCACAAGTGTTACCCTGTTTGCAAGTCTAATTAAATTATACAGCTAGAAGAGAACTTGTCCAGGCTCCATTATCCTCTCCTCCTCCTCCTCCTCTCTGGGTTGCCATAAAAACTACCATGTGCAACACTTGGGGCCTTTGCCTGCCCTTTCAGTGCTTGAGCTGGTTAGCTCTCAAGTTGGCCTTTTCCAGATCCCAGAGTGGGACGGTTTCTCTGGGTGCTGGAGGCCCCCAGCTGGGGCAAAAGGACTTGCTCTCAGGTGTTTTGAAAGGTACAGAGGCTGCTGTTCCCACCCACCCACTCCCCAACCTTCCCGCTAGCTGGAAATTGAAAATGGCATACCACAGCCCTCCCACTCTTGCAAGGTGGACCCAGGGAGGCCTCCATATCCACTGGCAATGCCAGGGTGTTGTCTTGCCTTCCCCTCCCACCCCAAAGCATGCCAGGTCCTGCTCTCAGTACCCCCAGCCCTATTTCATATCTTAGAGGAGGACCATAGGAATCTGTCTTATCCAAAGTCAGACCATTGGTCTATCGAACTCAAAACTGTCTACACTGACTGGCGGCAGCTTCTCTTCAGGGATTCTGGGAAGGAGATTCCCCCAGCCATTGGGGACTGAACCCGGGGCTTCCGCATGCAAAGCAGATGCTCTAAAGCTGACCTATGATCCTTAGTCTGAAGCTGCCTTATAGCAAGTTAGAGCCTTGGCCCATCTATCTAAGGTCCGGGGCCTTCTCAGTGATGGCTCCGACCTGGTGGAATGCTCTGTCCCATGAGACCAGGGCCCTGCAGAATTTAACCTCCTTCTGCAGGGCCTGTAAGACAGAACTATTCCGCCTGGCTTTCAATTTGAACCTGGCCTGATCTTTTGTTCCCCTTCCTTCCCCCCCTCCCCCTTTTGTCAAGATTGCCCGCTCTGGGATCCCACAGCTGGCTCTCCCCTGGTCTCCTCGCTGGCCCAAGTGGGACTAATTTAGCCAGCTAGCCCTGGTGATCATCTAATGTTTATTGGATGGATTTCCCCCCTAAATTGATTTTTGATTTTATTGTTATTTACACTTTATACCATATTTTATGCTGTTGTGGTTTTTTTAGCATCATTTAAGTGTTTTAGATTTTGTTGTTAGCTGCCCTGAGCCCGGTTTCCTGAACAAGGAAGGGCGGGGTATAAATAAAAAATATTATTATTATTATTATTATTATTATTATTATTATTATTATTATTATTATTATTATCTCAGAGCTGTCTACACTGACTGGCAGCAGCTCTCAGACAGGGATGCTCTCCCAGTCCTGCCTGAAGATGCTGTACATTGAATTCAGGACCTATGTTCTAGCCACTGAGCTACAGACCTTCAGATTCTAACACTGGATTATAAAGAGAAATGCAATCATGTTTTTCCTCTGGGGGGAAAAAGATAAGATGAAACAGGAGGAAGGATTAGAGTAGAGGGACCTTCCCTGACATCTGTTTAGCATGCTGCTGTTCTGGCACGGAAACAGTGGAGCGGGTGAGAAATCAGAGTGTGATGCTTCCTAACACGAGGCTGACCTTGGCTCAAGTCAAGCTGACCTCGTTTCCACGTCAAAAGGTGGAGGGGAGCACACCAGATGTTGTGTGTTTCTCTTGTGCCGTGACCTTTCCATGGCATGCCGTTGTCAATAATCCAGATGGGAAGGGACAAGGAAGGGTGAGCTGGGCACGTTAAAGAGCCTCCTTGTGCCAATCATATTGCCAGGGCAGCTGGGCCAATCCCTTGGGCAAGGACACCTTCCAAGCCAAGACTAAATCAGTGCAGCTAAGACTCTTAAGACGAGCCGCTCAGGGTCCTTCTCACTCTTCAGCTCACAGTATGTCTAACTCTGCACAACGCCCACCAAAAATACACCACCAAAAAGTAAGACCAAAGGGGACACAAGTAAACATATCCAGATTTATAGGCATGGAGGCAAATTTAGAAACGATTGCTAAACATTCAATAAAATACTTCTCACCTTGGAGGGGAGGCCCGGGTGGCTGGGCTTCCCCAGCCACTCTGGGCGGCTTCCAACAAAATATTAAAATACCGTCATGCATCAAACATTAAAAGCTTCCCTAAACAGGGCTGCCTTCAGATGTCTTCTAAAAGTCTGGTAGTTGTTGCTCTCTTTGGCATCTGGTGGGAGGGTGTTCCACAGGGTGGGTGCCACTACTGAGAAGGCCCTAGCTTGACTTCCCGCAGTGAGGGAACCGCCAGAAGGCCCTTGGCGCCAAATTAGGGTTACCAGACGTCCCCACTTCCCGGGGACAGTCCCCGGATTTGCGAATAAGTCCCCAGACAAATTCCATCCCCGGAATGTCCCCGGGAAATGCAGCAGTGGCAGTTTCAGCAGCCCGGAGCAGTTGGCTCTAGCTGGCTTCAGGAGCTCCTCAGAAGTCCCCATATGATGGTGGTGCAGGGGCTCTAAGATGCAGCTTCCGGGCTGCCTCCACCTTCCCTGACCCCAGCAACTAAGCTGTGAAGGGAGGCTTCATGCTGCCTATCGGAGCAGCCTCCCAATTCCTACTTGCGTGCAAGCAGGAGCGGGGCAGGGATCTCTCAGCTGTGAAGGGAGGCTTCACAGGAGGGGGCAGGGATCTTTCAGTTAGGCAACGGGAAGCCTCCCTTCCCAGCTGAGGGATCCCCACCCCCTCCTGCTCGCACACCAGTAGGAATGGGATTGGGACTACTCTGATGGCGAGGCATCATGCTGCCCGAGCCTTGCTGCCGCCACCACTCTCGGCCCTCCTTCTCTGCCTTCCATGCCTGACCCACCGCGCACTGCTTCCCTACCACCTCCACCACCACCACCAAAGAACCCGCAACTCAGGGGCTGCCCAGGCTCATGGAGAAAGGAGATAGAAGCCTCGGAGGAAGGGGGAATGTGGTGGTTGAGGTCAAGGTGGCAGCTGCCCCTCTGCCACTGCCATCGCTGCAGCATTAACGTCCCCAAACATGTAGTAATCAATCAATCAATCAATCAATCAATCAATCAATTAAAGTGTCCCCAGATTCATTGAAAAAATTCTGGTAACCTTAGGCTAAATCCACTGTCCAGGTTTGCTAACTGTTGATTGGCAGCTCCAAGGTTGACTCCCACCAGGTTCCTCCTACTATTCCTCTGCGTCCAACCAGCCCATGACAAGGCCTCACGTAGCCAAGAAACAGGCGTTTCTAGACTTATCTTTTATTAATGTAAAAAAGGTTAAGAGGGGCCCTTCTAGATCAGGCCAGTGGCCTATCTAGTCCAGCCTGTAATCACAGCAGCCCCAAGGAAATACCCATGGGGAACCCACAGTATGTCACTCTAACCCCTTTTAAAGTGATGCAGCCTGCCTCTCTGATAAGAAGGTAGGCAGATTGGGGCTGACTGAGTTTGGATCAGATGCTACTACTTAATCTGTTCTAGAAGACTGTTCGGCTTCCAAAAAGTTTGAAAACCGAGGATCAATGGGGTGGCTGCAAAGCCAATGGGGGGATTAAAAACACGGCTTGGAAGCTGTTCGGCTTCCGAAAATTGTTCAAAAACCAGAGCAGTTACTTCTGGGTTTGTGGCATCCAGGAACCAAAACGTTCCAAAACGGAGGCGTTCGGGAACCAAGGTTTGACTGTATGGGCCAGATATTGGTTAGGCAGCCACATTTCCTCCCCACCCTCAAACCTCATAGATGTGCTTTTAGAAAAATAACAGCACAGACCCTGAGCTTCCCAACCCTCCCTCCTTTTCTGTAGAGATATAAAGTGGAAATCACACCCCAAAATCTGTCTCAAAATAAGGTCGGGGAACAACCGGCACCTGTCAATAATGGTTTGCGTAGAAGAAAATGAAGGACAAAGATGAAAGCTGCATCTTTTTACTGGGCCAACTGATGGTTGGAAAACCAGAAAACTGTGGAGTTTCAGCTGTCCCTTGTAGCTGAAACTGACCAGCAGCTACATTAAAAACCTAACCCAGGCTGGGTTGGTGGGTTAGCACAGACATCAAAGCCACCAGGACAAAGGAAATGAGTTTGCAGCAGCAGGATTAGCCAGCAGGGGCCTCTCAGTGGGTGTGAAAAGAGGGGGGTGGGTGAGGACTTCGAGATAAATGGATAAACACCCCTTCCCCATCACTTGCTCAAACCCTAAACAGCTCAGATGGAACAACGAAGAAGAGTTGTGTTCATCCACGGTTTCCAAGATAACCCGGGGTCTCAATGGATGATGAAGCCACATGGAGACTCTCTTACATGGAGACTCTTCAAAGGAGGGCAGGCCTCTTTCCTTCCCCCACCAAATGCTGACAGTAGTGGCAGAACACACACACACACACCCCTCTGCAGGGCAGGCTTGAACATAGATTGTCTTTGCTCCCCTCTAGCGGCCAGCCAGGGGCGTGGAGACCAGGCGGAAGATGTCTCTCTGCCCAGCTTAAGGCTGAAACAAAACACTCGCAGCTGCTGTGCTCAGGGCATTCATGCCCAGGTCCCTCCTTGCCTGGCAAAGGCCCTGAGGGGCTCTGGGTTGTCCCTTTCCTTTCCAGCAGGACTTGGCCACTGTACTTCATGCTCTCCAGACTGGACTACCCCAATACGCTCTCGGTGGGGCTGCCCTTGAAGGACGATTCAAAAAATTCAGCTTGTCTGATTTTGGCAGTGGTGGCAAGGAAGGGAGAAATTAAGAAAACAGGGTGCTAGGGTGGGCAGAGACCAGTGGTGGGGGTGCAAATCACCCCTTTCCCAGTCATCAGGTAGATTGTTTGATGAGTCCAGCAGAGGTGGCAACTCTTCACCTTTCCTCAGCAAATCTGCACACAACCACTGAAGGGGGGTGGTTGTGGGACAACTTCCCCCTCCGTCCCGCAATACTAGAGGGCAGAAGGCTAGCTTAGGGGGCACAGACTAGCTTTGGGGACTCAGGAGGATGGGGTGGGTTACACCTCCAGCATCTGGCACCTGAGGCAGCTGCCCCACTCTGGCAAGTGGCAGGGCTGGCTCTGATGTTTAGAGTCTGCATCTGCCTACTGAAGATAATATCGAGCCTGAAAGGAAAGGAAAGACCATGTGTTGCATCTCTTGGAAGATCTTATACTTCTGCTTCCTCAGACAAGCCTCACAGGGTCCCGGAGATGACTCCTCCTGGCCACCTGACCTGCTGTACAGGTGTGTAAAGGGGGACATAGTAGATAGAGTCTTTTTCTCCCTCTCTCGTCAGATTGTCACTCCGGACATCCACTGAAGCCGAATGGTCGAAAATTCAGGATGAATACTTCTTCACGCAACATATAGTTTAAGGTTGCCGTATTTAAAAAGTGAAAATCTGGACACAAAAGTTGTTGAGTTTTTTAAAATTATTTTTGTCCAAACTCACTGAGCTTAAATGTGACATTCTGAACTATTTTTAATAGCTCAATCTACACTTCCGACATAGGCGCTGTTTATGAGGACCGAATCCCAGCTATGTCCAGGAAATTCCGGACATATGACAGCCCCAACAAACTATGGAAATCAATCCCACAAGAGGGAGTGATGACCACCACTTTGGATAGCTTTAAAAGAAGACTGGACAAAGTCATGGAGGAGAGGGCTATCAGTGGCTACTTGCCAAGAAGGTGGTGTTTTGCCTTTGCCACCAGAAGCCTATGAATACCAGTTGCTGGGATTCACAGGACGAGCGCTGCTGGGCTGGGGTCCTCCTCCTGGGCTTCCCAGAGGCATCAGGATAGCCACTGTGAGGACAGGACACTGAGCGAGATGGGCTCCCTTTGGCCTGATCCTGCAGCCAGGCTCTTTTTATGTTCTTATGTAAGCAGTTTACAAGCAGCTGAGCTGGAGCTATTATTCCCTTTTTAAATACAGTGGTACCTCAGGTTAATTCGTTCCGGAGGTCCGTTCTTAACCTGAAACTGTTCTTACCCTGAAGACCACTTTAGCTAATGGGGCCTCCTGCTGCCGCCGCGCCGCCGGAGCACAATTTCTGTTCTCATCCTGAAGCAAAGTTCTTAACCTGAAGCACTATTTCTGGGTTAGCGGAGTCTGTAACCTGAAGCGTATGTAACCCGAGGTACCACTGTACAGGGAATGGAAGATAAGAGAGGGTGAATTGCCCCAGGGCCATGTGGTGAGTCCTTGGTGGAGGCAGAGGACATGAACCCAGGTCCACTGCCATTTCTCCACCCGCAAAGAGCCGCACTGGTAAAACCTCTGGCTGTAAAGAAACTCTACCCTGCCCAGATAAAGCTCTTGCCACCCGACTGCACTTTGCCCTCCTCCCCATCTCCAGCTTGACGGCTGCTTTCTCTTCAGGGCTGGGGACCCGCAAGAAATGTCATGATTGACGCCAACGCAAAATCCCACGCGCTCGCCACACACTTGTTTCAGTCAATCTCCTAATTACCTTACACATTCTCCACAGGCTACAAAGACAGGCATAAACTGATTAGCTAAATTAGGCCAATTAAACATTCCCTAATGAAATGAAATGCTCCAGACAAACTCTGGGAAGCTTTAAAGCAAAAGGGTGGGCGGGGAGGGGCAAGCGAAGAGGGAGGAAAAGCAAAGGCGGCACAATTGGCAGGCAAAATAAGTTGCCGCGAAAGAAAGAAAAAGTTATAAAAGGATCTTGGAGCAGAAACTGCCATGACAGCAAGACATGGGGGGTGGAGTGGGAGTGGGGATGACGCACAGGTGCAGACCCCCCCCCCTGCCTGTCCATAAAACACACCAACCTCCAGAACCTTATGATGCAAATCTGTGCGTGGGCAATATCTGGCCACAGAAGGAGTCAGAGGAAGAATGTCAAGGTAAAGGTAAAGGGACCCCTGAACATTAGGTCCAGTCGTGACCGACTCTGGGGTTGCAGCGCTCATCTCGCTTTATTGGCCGAGGGAGCCGGCGTACAGCTTCCGGGTCATGTGGCCAGCATGACTAAGCCACTTCTGGCGAACCAGAGCAGCACACGGAAACACCGTTTACCTTCCCGCCGGAGCGGTACCTATTTATCTACTTGTGCTATGACATGCTTTTGAACTGCTAGGTTGGCAGGAGCAGCGACCGAGAAACGGGAGCTCACCCCGTCGCGGGGATTCGAACCGCCGACCTTCTGATCGGCAAGTCATAGGCTTTGTGGTTTAACCCACAGTGCCACCCGCGTCCCTCAGAGGAAAAAGAATGGTGCTCAAATCCATGACCATTTCTTGCACTCTGGCATGCAGTTTGCTGACACCAAGCCCCAACCAGCGAAGGGGAATGGCCTAAATACACATGCAGAACATCTTGGGAAGTAGTAAGTGGGAGCCACAGCAGGGATCACTGCCATCTCTTAAGACACATGATTTGGCTTGGTTCTGTACTGCAGAAGTTCTCTCTGGTACTCCAGGTTTAGCAGTTATTATTTTACACTACCTTAGCACAGGGATGGCTTAGCTCAGGGGACCGTTGCGTTTTCTAAGCCGGAGGGCACTGGTTGTCAGCAAGTCCTCCACTGAGGTCTTCCTATGGTATCTGTGAACCAGCCTCCTGCTCCTCTTCGCTGCTCCCTTGCTCACACAGTTGAAGGAGGACACTGGAAAAGTGTCTCTCTTCCCCACTTCCTCCTTCAGCTCTGTGTGCTCTTCAAGGTTCAGATTATTTTTGCTCAAGCTCACTTTTGCCCATATCCTGTGATCCCAGCACACATTTTCTATATTGGCGGTGCAAGGCAGTGGAGCAGAGGCCTGATCCATGGGAGAGAACTGAATGGGGGTGGGTGAAGAGATGCTTGCTACACTCAACCAAAAAATCAAAATGTGCCTTTCAATTGGCTATCATGTGCTCCTGCACTTTCTTTGCAGAACTTATCTGGCCCCATCTGGATAGTCATAATCATTTTCACCCCAAACCAGACACTTCTTGGCTCCTTTCGGTTCTCCACCCCACCCCCAGCAATCACATTAATTGTTATTTTTATTTTAAGCTGCAGCAACCTGCTTCCACCCTGGCGGAAGTGGTGCCTGGGCCCTTTCCACATTCTCAGCATGTCCCAAAATGTCTCCCAGTGCCTAACAAATTCAAACCCCCTCTTCCCAACATCTCATCCATGCATTGTCTAGCTGGCCCTGCGTGTGGAACAGGTAGCATTTCAGAGAAAGCCACCTTGAAGGTCCTGTCTTTCATGTCCCCCTTCCCCTTCCAAGCAACCTAATTTGGGTTTTCAGGATCGCCGGGAACATAATCTGCCAGCATTGAAATATCTTCACTGCCTTCAACATTTCGAGGCACAATTCAAACTGTAAGATGTAACCTCCCCAAAAATATCCAACCCACCTTGGGAGCAGGTTATCTGAGGACTGCTTGTTTCCCTTCCAAGTGGCAAGGGGATCCCCACGAAAGGGGACCACAGGACCAAATAAAATACCTTTCTTTTGACGTGGCCCATGCTGTCATCCAGGGGGCAACCACGAATGAGGCCCTGCACTTCAGTCAGCTCCATGATGTCCGCCGGTGGTGAGGGAGCATCATCAGAGAGCGGGGTCATCAGGGACTCCAGTTCATGAGAGTTGGAGGGGGCCACAGGAAGGGACGGTGTTTGCCGGCTCCGGTGATAGTAGGTGTGGTTCCCGGCTGCTTGGGAAACCAGGCCTGCCACAGACTCCCTGCAGGAGTGAATGAACAAAAGACTAAGCGCTCACCAACCAGTAACGAAACTTCCCCCACAGCTCAATGAATGCTGGAGATTTCCCAGCAGACTGAACCAGTGCTAGGCATAGGACTCATTCTTGGCCAATAGAAGTAAGTTATTAAGTGACCAATTGCTGATTTATTTGCTGCGGGATGATATACAGAACAGAAAGCTACCTTAAACAGAGTTTGACCCCTGGTCCATCTAGGTCAGCTGTTTTTGGACTACAACTCCCATCATCCCTAGCTAGATGCAGCCAGGGACAGCACCTGAGACCTTTACTTTCAAAAACTGCGACATTGCCTTCCTAATTCCAGCAAGGCAGCTGTGTTAGTCAGCCAATACAAAAAACATATGCTATGGTACACTTTAGGGTTGTAGCTACTTTTGTATTATACTGAGATTATCCTGCTACGTGTGTCCATGACAATGCTTTCTCTAGCACCATAGGAAACAGTCTTTGACTGAGTCGGACTATTGGCACATCTCGCTCACTGCTATCTGCACTGACTGGCAGTGGTCCTCCAGGGCTTCGGACAAAAGACACAGAATAGAGGCTGCGATACAGATATGGCAGGCTCATGGCCGAACGGACAGGCTTCAGTTTGCTCTGATGTACTTTGGGCCAAGGCGAGGCAGAAACCTACCTTGGCTTGTTGTTGCGGAAGCTGGCGCACATGCAGAAGAGGACACACAGCAAGCCTAGGCAGATTCCCACGATGATCCCCGTGACAGAGTGAACGTCCAGCATATCTGAGGGACACAGGAGAGCAGTCAAAGAGAAGAGGGTGATGCCGAGGCCTGCCAAGGCGAACCCCACCTTGCATTGTGTGCGCTGCTGTGTGTACCTGAGAACTTCTCCTGCAAGGTCTGCACGTCCTTGACGTTGGAGTACGGCCCTGACCCGACCACCGTCTTGGCTCCCATCTTGAAGAAATACCGGGTGTCGCTCTCCAGCCCGTGGACTTCGGTGCTGAACGTATTGCCTGAGCAAGAGAGCAAAGCCAGCAGGTGCTCAAGTGTTAGAGACTGGTTAAAAACACAGCGGATGTTCTGCGGCTCCCATGTAGTAGTAGTAGTAGTAATAGTAGTAGTAGTAGTAGTAGTAGTAGTAGTAGTAGTAATAATAATAATAATAATAATAATAATAATAATAATAATAATAATAATTTATACCCCGCACACTCTGGGCAGCTTCCAACAAAAGATTAAAAATGCATCAAAACATCAGTCATTAAAAACTTCCCTAAACAGGGCTGCCTTCAGATGTCTTCTAAACGTCAGACGGCTGTTCATTTCTTTGACATTGGGTGGGAGGGCATTCTACAGGGCGGGCGCCACCACTGAGAAGGCCCTCTGCCTGGTTCCCTGTAACTTCGCTTCTCGCAGTGAGGGAACCGCCGAAGACCCTTGGCGCTGGACCCCAGTGTGGAGACGCTCCTTCAGGTATACTGGGCCAAGGCTGAGGAAGACTGCTTCTTCTTCAAACACACACAGGGGTGGGGAAACCCTCAGTCCAATTTCATGTGGGTGGCAAAGAGGGGAGAGGGGGTAGCAGAAGAAGAGAACGACCTATTTACCGCCATCCCTGCTCACCCTGGCATGTTGCCCCTGGCAGACGACCCCTGAGGGAAAGTTGAACAACGAAACAACTCCCGTACTCCTGCGCAAAAGTTTCATCTGTGCATTTTTTTTACCTTCTTTTGTCAGTAGAGTCCACATCTCATCAGGTTGAGTGTGGTTGGCGTTGTAGAGGATGAGGTACTCCACGATGATGCCGTTTGGCTCAGAGGGGGGGCACCAGTGGACCTGGACGGCATATGGGTTGATGGGGTGCAGCCGCAAGTCGGAGGGAGGTGTTGACGGCCCTGCAGGAAGGGGAGGACAGAACACAAAAAGGGAGAAGGGGGTTTATTGAGCAACCGTTAAGGCAGCCGTCTCCAGATGTCAGGGACTGGGCAGAGGAGGTACGGTAGAGACCGCCTCCCCAGCCTGACCCTTCCAGAGAAGAAGAAAGCAGTTCAGAACTACAACAGGGGTTTGAGGGAGATCACAGCTCAGAGGCGGATGAGGGGGAAAGCTGGGAAATAATGGGAGAGGAGGAGGAAGAAGCATTAGGGGGGTGACAGCTGACAGGCACAGCGTATTTACAAAGCATTCCAGACACCCTCCCAAACCTGGCGAGCCTTGAAAGTAGGAGAGCAAAGAGCTCAAAGGCAGAGGGCGCTTGTCAGCACCCGTAGTGATGACACGTGAAGGGAGGGAGGGAGGGGGTGGAGACTCACGCGAAGCAAAGCCATTATCCAAGAGGCTGCATTTCTCAGCCTCTCTCTGTGAATATTGAATAAAAAGCAGTTGGTAAAAACTTTTCCTTGTCTTATCCATTCCTGGCAACCTGCCATGGGGGGTTGGATCCTGTGCTGCCTGACACCAACCTGCTATGTCCCTCGTCTAGAACCCTGGGGAGCCACTGCCACAGTGATCTTCTTGAACCTTGGGTCCCCACATGTTGATGGGCTATAACTCCTGTCTTCCCTGACCTTTAGCTAAGCTGCCTGTAGATGTTGGGAGTTGGACTCCAACAACCACTAGGGACTTCAAGGTTGAAGAAGGGTACTGGTGCAGATAATGCTCAGCTAGAAGGACCAATGATCAGTGGCAAAGCATGTACCGTATTTTTTGCTCTATAGAACACACTTTTTCCCCTCCAAAAATTAAGGGGGAAAGTGTGTGTGTCCTATAGAGCGAATGCAGGCTCCTTGGCTTCAGCGATAGCAACGCAAAGCCTCCGAAGCAGAGAGGGAGAGCTCCCTCCGCACTTCGGAGGCTTAGCGTTGCTTTCACTGAAGCCTGGAGAGCGAGAGGGGTCGGTGTTCACCGACCCCTCTCGCTCTCCAGGCTTCAGGGATAGCCGCCTGAAGCCTTCGGAGCACAGCGTGAGTTCCCAGCAAGACTCTCCTGGCTTCAGCAGAGAAGGGGGAGCTGCGCAGCGCCCCTTCAGCCAAGGGGCGCTGAAGGGGCGCTGAGCAGAGAGGGGGAGAATTTTTTCCCCTTGTTTTCTCCCTCTAAAACAAGGTGTGTCCTATGGTCCGGTGCATCCTATAGAGCGAAAAATACGGTACTTTGTATGCACTAGGTTCCAGGTTCAATCCCTGGTGCCTCCTGGTAGGGCTGTAATGTCAGTGCATACATTACAGAGCTAAGTGGATCAACAGTCTGTTGGTATAAGGCTGCTTCCTGTGAGACTCAGTAGAAAACCAACTTTATGGCTTACTCCAGCCTTCCCCAACCTGGTGCCCCCTGGATGTTTGGGACTTCAAGTGCCATCAGCACCGCCAGCCAGCATGGCTGTCCGATGACAAGGCCCACGGGAGCACATTGGGATTTTTCGCTCTTAATTTGGATTTTTTTCTGGTCAAGGCTGCTGTTGCATCTTCGTGTTTTATTTTTATTTATTTCACAAAATTTATATTCTGCATGATTCTATTTAAAAAGCCAAACCTCTCAAAGTGGTTAACAAAAATAATAAAACAATAAATAACTATTTAAAAACCTTTAAGAATAATTAAAATCAACGATAAGCTAAAAACCAAATTAAAACACATGTCAATGTTCTGCATGTGTGGATAGGCTTGCAAAAAAAATATGTTATGAGCAGGCATCAAAAAGAGTACAGCAAAGTCACCTGCCTGTTGTCAATAGGTAGGGAGTTCCAAAGTATGAGGTCTAACACACTGAAAAATTGATTTCTTTGCAGAGCAAATATTAGTTATTGTCGTAAATTTTTATTTGCTTTTGCCTGTATTGGAGATTTCTATCTTTACTGAGAATTTCTTAAAACGAACAGCAGAATATTTTCGATTAAGCAGTTATAGGGGCTAAAAACTTACATTTAAAACTCTCAGTCTGAAAACTAAGCACTGCAAGAACCTGGATAAGAACCCAAGCCATTTTGCTGCTTGAGGCAAAGGGAAAGGTGGAGCCTCCTCTGTTCCCATCATTCCACATGCAGAAGCCAAGGAAATGGCAGCTGAATGTGACAGTGGAGGTAGAACACAGCAGCAGCCTTCAGTTTGTCTAACCCTCTTTTAAAGCCAACTAAATTGGTGGCCATCACTGTCTCCTGTGGGACAGAGAGCCACAATTTAACTATGAGCTGTGTGTCATAGCCACTGGTCCCAGGGTTGGGAGAGAAGCAGCCATCGGTCTAGGCAGGTGATATGCCCAGCTCCTTTTCCGTCACTGCCTCCATCCCTCATCTGCTGTCTGAGACTCTGCCTAATGCTGCCTTGCTTTGCCTAACAATAGGGCCGGCCCTTCATGGAACACATATGCTATTGTTCAGTTAGGTAAGGTAGCCTGCACTCCCCCATCCAAATCTTTCACCCAAAACCTGCAGACATTTATTTATCAAGCACTCTGTTGTGTACTCACTGTCTGGAAGGGTGAACCATTCCACTGCATTCCCGAATGGCCCATCGACGCCGACACCATTTGACTGCACGGCAAATTCGTATCTGGTGAACGGCTTCAGCCCACTGATGAGGATGTCTTCGTCAGAGCTATGGAAGGAAGAATGCCCACAAGGGAGAAAATATTATGACGCCATCTGCAATCTGTGTACCCCCGTAAGGAGACTGGCAGCTGTCAAAACAGAAGAGATGGCAGGTCTTGTGGTTTCATAGTGCTTCACTTGATATTTGAGATTCTTACCTAACAGCAGCCCCACTTGAAGCAAAGAATTCATTCAGAGAAGTCATGGGCTTCTCTGTGATAGGACAGGAAACTGATGGATGCAGAACTCACTGGCCTTAATGCTGATCCATGGATTGCCAATATATGGTTTATTAAGTCATGGATTATGTACAGGGCTGGAGAACTTCAGGCCCAGAGGCTGAATGTGGTCCTTCAAGGCTTTCCTCAGTCCACACCTCCCCTCATCAGCCCTGCTTTGCACCCTCCTTGAATGTTTTTGCCTTGCTGGAATGTGTCCTTGAACTCCCATTAGGTGTCTTGCCTGCTTGGATAGAGAGCAGGGAGAACAGTAAGAGTCTGTATAGAAACTAGCCTAGTGTACAAAGATAACATGCACATTCATTGCCCCTTCTCATGAGTCACAGCAGAAGCTGCCAATAATGGGCCATCTCCGTACATGTCAACCTGCCTGTCCTTTAATATGAATTTTTTAAAAAAGTTTTTATTAATTTTTTTCTTGTGTTACAAAACAAGGAAAAGTACATAGAGCGTCTCCGCTTTCAAGTCATAAAGTCTTTTTACAGTTCATTTACATTCAGTATGAAACATTATTGTCATAGACATTGTGCAGTTGGGGGGAAAGAGAGGGGAGGGAGAGAGATGGGGGTGGGGAATATGATCTTTCATTCTGTTGCACAGTATTTGTGTAGGGTTTTTGTGTCAGCATCATGTGGACGGGTCCTTTATATATTTATTCATTTTTATTGGCTTTATGAGAGATAACAGGATACAAAGCTTGCTTGGTTGTGTTCAGTTGGTTGCAGTATGTTTTGTTTTTATGTGGGGGGGGGTGTCGGATCAGACTGGCCAAATCGTTTCATATGCTGTTGGGGACGGGGGATAGGTCTTGTTGGGTTGTATGTGTGATAAAGGGGAGCTACACTGGGGTGAAAGCATCCTCCTTTGCTTCTCCCTGGGCCAGTTTAAGTTTGTTGGCTAACTTTTTTCCAAGATCATCTGTTCAGGCAAATTCACATGTCATGTGCAATTGTCTTCTGGGACACAGCTGGCTGCAGTGTGCAAGAGAGCTTTCTAAACATTAAGAAGAGCTTGCTGGATCAGGCCAATGACCCATCTAGTCCAGCATCCTGTTCTCACAGTAGCCAATCAGACAGACAGATAGATAAACTTTTTCCGCATTAGCCAACGGCCATAGCAACATAAAACAAGCAATATATACAGTGGTACCTCGGGTTAAGTACTTAATTCGTTCCGGAGGTCCGTTCTTAACCTGAAACTGTTCTTAACCCGAGGTACCACTTTAGCTAATGGGGCCTACTGCTGCTGCCGCACCATGATTTCTGTTCTCATCCTGAAGCAAAGTTCTTAACCTGAAGCACTATTTCTGGGTTAGCGGAGTCTGTAACCTGAAGCGTATGTAACCTGAGGTACCACTGTACAATTAAAAAGACAACAATGGGTAAAAAGGACAATCAAATGATCAAGTTTATCGTTCAGATTGTGGCCCTTAATCTCATTGCACCCTCGATAAACCTAGCAACCTTTGCTGTTGTCTGATCATTTTGATCTGATAACAGAAAGAACAATGTGGCCGCAGATGGGCGGCCTGGGATGGTAAGTCGGAGTGGGGTGATGATCTCATTCCTCAGATCTTTATAAAGGGTACAGGACAGGAGAACATGAGCCACTGTTTCCAGATTGCCAATCAGATGCCTGTGGGAAACCCGGGCACAAGTGTCCTCTCCCCTCCTGTCGTCTCCAGCAGCTGGTATGCAGAAGCAGTACTGAGCCAGTGTGGTGTAGTGGTTAAGAGCGGTAGTCTCGTAATCTGGGGAACCGGGTTCGCGTCTCCGCTCCTCCACCTGCAGCTGCTGGGTGACCTTGGGCCAGTCACACTTATCTGAAGTCTCTCAGCCCCACTCACCTCACAGAGTGTTTGTTGTGGGGGAGGAAGGGAAAGGAGAATGTTAGCTGCTTTGAGACTCCTGAAGGGGAGTGAAAGGCAGGATATCAAATCCAAACTCTTCTTCTTCTTCTACTGCCTCCAACCATAGAGGCAGAGCATAGCCATCACGGCTAGTAGCCATTGATAGCATCGCCCCATTGATTCTGAGTGACCAGTTTCAGTCTGGCTGGCAGACAGCAGTCTTAAACACTCTTCAGAAACTGGGCGTGGCTCCCCAAACCCTCATAACTATGGGCCTGGGCCAAGCTACATCCGTGGTTAGGCAAAGAATCATGGACATAGAGAGACAACAGGACTGTACAAGGGTCCCCGATTATAAAATCATAGAAAACGAGAGATACGTAGCTGCTCCAGCAGCATATCTCTATTTCCTCACATCCAGAAACGCAAGAAGGGCTTTTACTCTTGCTAGAAGCTCGGCCTTGCCCTCACCGATTCTGGAAGGCTCCTATAGACGGGTCCCGTACGCATGGAGACTTTGCTCCTGCCCATTGGGGGAAATAGGAAGCCTCGAACATATATGTTTTAGATGTCCTTTTTATGTTGAGATTCGTAGAGACACCATTGATCCTTTGCTGAAGAGGCTCGCCGATCTTTCAGACAAGTCTAAACTTAATTCTCTCCAAGATCATAAGACAACCTGGCTGGTAGCCAGATTCTGTGCCCAGATTTGTAGGCACATCCTCTAGAATAAAATAGCTTACTAGGGAAATGCTGAAGTTGCCCTTTGGGGCGCCTCAGGGTCAATTTTTTATGGTAGCCCAAATCTCAGTTGTACAGGTGTATGTACCGTATTTTTCGTCCCATAGGACGCTCCGTCCCATAGGACGCACCTAGTTTTTTGGGGGGGAAATAAAGGAGGGGAATTTCCTTTATTTCCCCCCCAAAACCAGGTTGGGGAAACCAAACCAGATCGGGGAACAGCAGGATGGCGGCACTGCGCCTCCCCGCTGTCCCCCGAGCTTGTGGGGCTGGCCGATGTCTGCCCAAAGCGTGGGGCGCTCTGCTTCAGCGTGCCCAGCGCTCCGTGCAGCAGGCTGCTATCTGCAGCCTAGGGAGCCCTGTGGGAACTCCCGCAGGGCTCCCCAGGCTGCAGATATCTGCCCGGCGCAAGGGGCGCTCTGCTTCAGGGCGCCCGCGCGCCGGACGGCAGGCTGCTATCCGCAGCCTAGGGAGCCCTGCGGGAACTCCCGCGGGTTCCCCAGGCTTGCTGATAGCTTCCTGAAGCCTGGAGAACGAGAGGGGTTGGTGCGCACCGACCCCTCTCGCTCTCCAAGCTTCAGCGAAAGCCTGTATTCGCCCCATAGGACGCACACAGATTTCCCCTTAATTTTTGGAGGGGAAAAAGTATGTCCTATACAGCGAAAAATACGGTATATATCTCAATTTTAGCCATTGATAGCCTTATTCTTCATGGATTTGCCCATGAAGCCTTCCAAATTAGTGGCCATCACTGCCTCCTGTGGGGAAGAGTCACTTTCACCCGTCCTCTTTCTTTGCAGCAGCACCCCATATGCAGACTGCACGGGTGCTCAGTCACACTCTTTTGTGCGTGTAAATCTTTATTGGTTTAAAATACAAACATACAACAAAAATAGGTGTAACAAAGTTAAATACAGAAGTAAATAACGAAAAGAAGGGGAAAAAACCTCACGACATAAAAACCAAAACATTTTTTTTTTAAAAGAACAAGGAAAAAGAAAAAAAAGAAAAAACCCAAGAATTTCATATCTATCAAATAAAATTATTTTGCAAGAAACTTCCAGTTGTTCTCGTTATACTTCTTCTATTGTCATGGTATTATCACACAGTTTTTATATCCTTTTTCTTACATTCCACTTCGATGTTTATTTCATTTATCTATTGTTCACAAGTATCATTCCAGTTCTGCTAGATGGTATCACTTTTACAATATAATCTTATATATTCCTTAAATATTTTCCATTCTTCATGTGTTTTCTGGTTTAAGGCTCCCCTGACTTTTCCCATTAGCTTTGCTAGTCACCCTCTTACCTTGTGTAGTAAGTCACAAGCGAGGCGTTTTTCAGCCCCCAGGGACTGAACCGCACGGTGTAATTGACGATTTTCACCGTTGTGAAATCCGGCTTCTTCCACCTCAACCAAATTGACGTGGAGCTGTTGGATTCCACGTAGACGTGAGCCGGGGGCAGTGGTGGGCCCTTCTGAAGCGGAGGGTCTGAAAGGATGATCAAGAGAAGAGAAGATATGTACAATCAGGTGCAGGGAGGATGACTCCTGGACCAGCTTGCAAAGGAACAACAGCGGAAATTACAGAGGAACAAGGCAGGGTGAAATGTTGTGGTCAGATGAGCCACAGAACGTGGGAGACGTCAAATGGGGCTGACTTGAGCTGTGGTCCATTCAGGAGCATGACTGCCTCCGACCATGGAAGCAGAGCATAGCCTTCTCCTTCATGAACTTGTCCAACCCTCTTTTAAAGCCATTCAAGTTGGGGGCCACCACTGCCTCCCATGGAAGCACCTTTCATAGTCTACGCTCTGCTTGAAGAAGTCATTTCTTTTAACGGTCCTGGGTTGTCCAATATTTGGCTTCATTGGATGTCCACAAGTTCTAGGGTTAGGAGAGAAGGAGAAAAACCTTTCTCCTTTTTCCATGCCGTGCAAACTGCATCTAAAGGGAATTTTTAAATATTTAATGTTTTCTTGTTTTTGTTGTTGTTTTTAAATACTGTGGAACCTCGATTGTCGGACATTTCGGCTTTCGAATGCCGACAACCCAGAAGTGAATGCTCCCATTTTCGAACAAGCCTCGGAAGTCGAATGGCTTCCAAGGCGCGTTTCTCCATTTTTTCAGTGGATTTTGCCAACCGTCCATTGAACCTCGGTTGTCGAACGTTTTGGAAGTCTAACGGTCTTCTGGAACGGTTTACGTTCGACAACCGAGGTTCCACTGTATTCTGTTGGGAGCAACCCAGTTAGATGGTTGGCATATACATAATGAGTTGTTGTTGTTGTTGTTCTTAAACAACTTCCATTGTGTCATCTTTTACCCATCTTTTCTCTCATCTAAAAGTCCCCAATACTGCAACGTTTCCTCATAGGGGAGTTTTCCCATCCCCTCAGGGCTGGATTTAGGTTTGATGAGGCCCTAAGCTATTGAAGGTAATGGGGCCCTTTATATGTCCAGCTGTCCTTTGTCAACAACAAATTGTCACTGTTTCTTGTGTTGAATATATGCTATATGGTAATTGATAGACCTAATAGGTCCATACGCAACTCAAAACACTGTTGCTGTATGTAGGTTTTATTTTATTTGTTTTTTATCTTATATTTTGGAATCGTACATCCAGGTTTTTTTCCTTTCAATTTTTTGGGGGCCCCCAAGAGAGTGGGGCCCTAAGCTATAGCTTGTTTAGCTTATACGTGAATCCGTCACTGCATTCCCTTGATCATTTTGGCTGCCCTTGTCTTAACACCTGGAGGCACCAGGTTGGCAAAGGCTGCCTTATCATATTGCTTTGTGGGAAAACCATCCATAAACATGAGCCAGGAGTCAAAGCCTTGCAGCAGCAGCAGCAGCAGCAGCAGCAGCAGCAGCAGCAGCAGCAGCAGCAGCAGCATCTACCTGCTACGGTTACAGGCGCCCTCTCGGTCCTTCCCTTCCAAACTGCCGCGTAGCCATCTTCATGCTTGTTGAACGCCACCAGCTTCACTTCGTAGAGTCTCCCAGGAACTGGAGAGAATAAGCAGAGGAATGGAAGAGTGGGTCAAGCAACGAAAAGAGCAGCCTGGCTTAGAAGAGCAAAATCAATGGCTACCATCTCCATTTCAGCAAAGGGTCGTATCCAACATTCTCTCTTCGCCATGGGAAGAACTCTTGGGCTAGCAGATGGAAGAGTTTGAAGGAATCCAATGGAACAATTGCACCAGCGGAAGCTTGTTGCACAACAGCTGGTTCATGCAGCACAATCCATTACACAACCATCTGTGGTAATGAGCCAGCACAAGTATGCTGCTAAGTGACTTCAACTTAGCACTGCACCAGATACAACCCATTCATAATAATTAAATGTGTGCCTCACATAGTAAGAGGTTTGCAAGACGAGGCAAAAGTTCTGCCTAGTCCAGCATCTCTGTTTCTGACAGTGGAGAGACAAACGAGTTTGGGAAGCAGAGCAAGAAGGCAAACTCTCCCCTTTCTCATTTGGCATGGTTTTAGTGGCATTCTGCTGTTCTAGTCCAGACTTCCCCAGCCTGTTGTTCTCTAGATGTTTTGGACAACACCTCCTATTACTCTTTCTTAAACCACCTGTACCTTGTGTCCCGTGGACTTATTTAGGTGATCCTGAGTTCTATAATTAACAGGTGTGTCTTTTTAAAACAAAGAAGATAATAAATCAGAGAAAACTCCAAAAACTGAAAAGCAAGAAACAAGGGCAATTAGCAGCAAAAATCTGGATGGTTTAGTTTGGTTTAATGGTCAGAGTGCCAGACTAAGACAAGGGTTCAAATACCCAATTAACCATGAAGGTCACTGAGGGGCCTTGGGCCAATCACAGTCTCTCAGAATTGTATTCAACTAACTTTTACTTATAGGAGACCCACTGAAATAAACGACTCTAACTTAGGCCCATTAATTTCAATGGGTCTATTCTAAGTAAAAGCTGACTTAGGACCATTAATTTTGAATTTCAATGGGTCTATTCTAAGTAAAAGTTAGGTTGAATGCAACCCTCAGACCATAACCTACTTCACAGGGATGTTGTGAGGATAAAAAGGGCAAGGAGGATAAGTGTGTACGCCCCCTTGAGTTCCTTAGAAGAAAAGTCGGGTATAAATGTAATGAATACATTTAAAATTAAGAGAAAAACTTGGCATCCCAAATCCATCTCCCTTTGCCCAACTAGAATCAAGTGCCGGGTAAGTCTTTAGTAACCTCCTCCAGGCAATTGTCCTTTGGCATTTCATCAGTATGGGGGGTTGTACAGCGACTCTACTCCACGCTCCCATTGACCCCACCTCTTGAATAGAGCGAACCAGGAACAGGCTGTTTAAGCATTTTATTGGATGCTGCCAAAATATAAATAGGGCATTTTTTTTAACCCATTAAATGAGTGCATGGACCTGCTGTATTGCTGAAGGCCATCCAGGGCAGACCATAGCCTTGCAACCAAAGCGGAACTTTCCGGCAATGTGAATTCTGTGTTAGCGCCAGATGCAGCCAACCTTGTTGGCTGTGCTGCAATCCAAGCCAAGCTCCAGAGAGAGCAAGCCAAGAGGGCTGTTCCAAAGCTCGCCTGCTTCTTTCTTCGCCCCTCTTTTGTAAGATCTGCTTATTCAAGGGAACTGCTTGAGCATCTCAAAGTTTACAAATAGAGGGAAAATGGGGCAATTCTCTCTTTGGACACCCAGCTCCTTGTTCCTCCCCAAATGGCCTCCCCCCCCCCCCCGCACCTCTTGTTGGTTTCATTGACGAAGCTCTGCTAATTAAGGATGTGCCTATTCAGGGCCTGCTGTGGAGAAGATGGCCAGCTCCTTTCGCCACCACAATACGGCCTGTACAAAAGCACATTTTAGCTGTGCCAGTGTATCACTCTTCTTTTGATTGTGCAAGTGTGTATGGAGGGGGGGGCAAGTGGTGCCACTCCCCCCACTCCCCCACAAGGAAAAGCACATGGATGGCAAGGATCGGAAAAGCCTTACACTTGTGCAACACACATTTGCATCTGGAAGAGAGAGAAAACATTTTAGCTCCTTTTTTCTTCTTTTTTTGCCGGCCTCCCTAAGAACGCCGCAGCAAAAAGGCTTTTTTGTCTGCTCTGAAAATCTTGGCAGCAGGCAAAACAGAGTCAGCCTGGAGATGGTCCAAACTGCAGAGTGGCTGTGTGTGTGTGTGTTGGCTGAGGAGTGTCTCAGCATTGAGCAAAGGCTTAAAAGAGGGACCCACAGCTAAACATCTCCCCACACAGGGTGCCCCCTCCATCCAGTCACAGCCCAAATGTAATGGAGGTAGACCTCAGGCCTGGTTCAGGCAACGGCGCATGGAAGAAATGTTCTATGGTTGTTAGACAACCGCCAACTCAACTTCCTCCTCTTTCAGGCATGGATTTCTACCTACCCAATCCATAGCACGACAAACTGTACAACTGAGGTTGTATCCAACTAACGCCACATTTGCACCATGTTTTTAAAGCACTATGAGATGCCAGCTTAAACAGTCATGGCTTCCCCCAAAGAATTCTGGGAGCTGTAGATTGTTACGGGTGCTGAGGGTTGTTAAGAGATCCTAAATTCCCCCCAAAGAGCTACAGTTCTTAGAGTGGCTTAACACTCTGGGAATTGCAGTTCTGTGGAGAGGAATAGGGGCCTCCTAACAGCCCTCAGCACCCTTTTAAAAACGACACCTGCCAGAATTCTTTGGGGAAACCAGGATTGTTGGAAGTAGTTATTGTGAGGCTTTCAGTGTCTGGTGCAAATGTGGTCTAAGTGCTACTTAGAGCAGGGACGGAATCTGGTAATCTTTGGTAGTATAGAGCCCTGAGTGCGGCCAGCATTTTGCACACCCAAGTGGATCTTCTCAATTATAGATCTTCTCAGTTTTGCACCCCCTTGGCTCAGCGCCCTGGGCGCCTGCACCACCCTAAATTAAACTCTGTCTTACAGGGCCTGTAAGACAGAGTTGTTCTGCCTGGCCTTTGGCTTGGAGCCAATTTGATTCCCTCCCCCTCTTTCTTTTTCCTTCTCCTCCTGTGATGAGGCTGCATTCTAATATTTTAATGTTTCGATATTTTAATGTTGTATTTTAATCTTGTTTTTCAAGTTGTATTCATTCAATTTGTTTTTATTATTGCTTGTTAGCCACCCTGAGCCCAGCCTTGGCTGGGGAGGGCAGGGTATAAATAAAAAATTATTATTATTATTATTAAATCTGGCACGGTTCAGGGCAGGCATGTTGAAAGTATTAGGCATGCCTACTAATTTTAATGGGTCTACTCTGAATAAGACTAGCATCGGATACAACCTTCGGAATTATGCTAGCATGGCTAATGCAGGGAATTTCGGGTAGTGATTTTATTTCTTTACTTCATAAAATTTATACACTGCTTGATTGCAAAAAAAAGCTGCAAGTGGTTCTAGTGCCTGGAAGAAGTCCTGTTTCCTCTACCCACAGCTATCCAGATTCCTCCTTCTCATGACTCCATGGCCCACTCTTCCCAAATTTTCAGAATCTCCCCCCTTCCTCACAATTCTCTACCTCTGGACTAGCCTTTGTCAAATCAGGTGCCCTCCAGATTTTTCTGACTACAGCTCCCTTCAGTCCCAGCCAGCATGGAATTGTAGCCCCAAACATCTGGAAGGGCAACAGGTTAGGGGAGCTCTGTCTAAACCCTGTCTTGAAATGTCAGCATATGAGATGGCCCTCACAAGCAGTGCATGCCATTTATTTTATTCATTTAACAAAATGCATATACTGCATAACTGTAAGGAAACCTCTAAGCAGCTTACCAAAAAAAAAAAAAAAAAGCCCATTAAAATTATTGGTAAAAACGGGTATTTAAGAACATTCAGGATGGTTAAAATCAGCAGGAACTCAGAAGAAATGAGATTTAACTTCTTATGTATCTGGAAGTTTGCAAAAGTTGGCTTAAGTAGCTACATTTATCCCAGCTGGAAAAGCTGTATTTCTTTGGCATGGCATTTAGAATGAGGTTGAGGGCCACATTCCTTTCAGGGTAATCTGTTGAGGGCCGCAAGCCAGCAGAGGGTGGAGCCAATGGGGCACTTGCTTTTCTCTCTCATCCCGCCTCTCTGTTTTCTCCTTCCTCGCTACCCACACGAAATCAGGTTGAGAACCACGGCCCTCAGGCCGCAGGCTGATCACCCAAGTTTTAGAAAGTTTGGGTCCACACAGATCGGAGAATGTTCTGATTGGTGGGCTCCATGCCACAGACAACCTCCATGGCCAGTTCACAGGAACAAGCAAGGCACAGGAAACCTTTTCCGAGAGCCAGCGTGGTATAGTGGTTAGAGTGTCAGAGACCTGGATTCAAATCCCCACTTAATCATGAAGCTCACTGGGTGACCTTGGGCCAGTCCCTGCCTCCTGACCTAACAACTCACAGGGTTGTTGTGAGGATTAAAGGGAGGAGGAGGAGAACCACGTACGCCACCTTGACATCCTTGGACAAAAATGGGTGGGGTATAATTTCAACAAATAAATGAACTTACTTAACTCTGTCAGTTCATGCTGCTTGACCTTCTTCTTCAGCTTTATTGGCCCAACATCCCAAGCACCATCCCCCGGAGCTTCAGAGAGGTTCTCCTCACTCGTCTCCTCTGTGGCCACTTCGCGGTAGTAAAGTTTGTAGCCTGAAATCTGGGCGTGGTTAGCTGGAGGTTGCCAACTCACCAGTAGGGACTCCATTTTCGCTCGGACTTTTAACTCAGTCGGGGCAAACGGAACTAGGGGAAGCAAGGAAGAAACATCAACAGTGGTTGCCTCAAGAATCAAGGTGCTAGGTTTTGTTTGTTTGTTTGTTTTTGGTGTATAAAGCCCTACTCAACTTGGGACCAGGAAACCTGAAGGATTGTCTCACCCCTTATACACCCCAGCTGCTCTGCAGGTGAGGACCTCGTGTAGATACCGTCTTATCAGAAGGCCCACTCCACACAATACAGGAATTGGGTCTTAAGCGTTGTGGCACCTTTGGAATTCGATCCCTTAACCCATTAGAAAGGCACCGACTCTGTTGTCTTTTTTGGTTCTTGCCGAAAACCTTCCTCCTTCAACAAGCCTTTCAAGTAGAGCTCTCTCCCAGTCTGTATCTGTACTGGAATTGTTTTAATTGCTTTTGTTGTTATTTTATCAGCTTTTTGTTTGCTGCCCATGGCTCCTTTGAGAGGAAAGCAGGGTGTAAATTATAATAATAATAAATGTGCTATTCTTGGCTCCTTAGAGGAAGATTAGGATAAAAATACAAGAAGGTACCATATAGGGTTGTACTAAATCAGGGTACGCAGGGCGATACTCTCCAGATGTTTTGGAAAACAACTTTCCTCATCCCCAACCATTGACCAAGATGGCTGGAGCCAATGGGAACGAGACCCCAACAACACTGGGGGGCACCAGGTTTCCCAGTGCCTCCCCCACTCTGTTAAACAGTTTGCCTCGGCCAACTGCCACCCGTGCTGCTTGCTCACTCACTTGCCACCTGATCCTGGAGTTGGTGTGGTCATGAACTGCTGCGTGATGACAGCCTTACATTTTTATTTATATAGGAAGAAAACACTCTGGATCCATTCTGATGAAGGGTGGTACATATACATTTAAAATCAAATAAAGGAATCAGCATTTCATTGCCACCTTGATCTGAGGCTTGCTCTCCTTGGCTATTATGCTTCCTACCTTTGATTAAACCTTCCACGTACTTATCTTGGATCCGACTTCCATTTGCAGACACAAAACTCTCCATGTCCTACTAAGCCCTGAGAACAGCGGACATGTTCCTCATGGGCAGTGGGCTGACCTACCATGAGTTTGGTTGTCTCTATCCGGAGTACGGTGCTGTGTCCATTCTGAAGGGGCCCCATAGCCCACGCTTGTACTCGCTGCAATGCGCACTTTGTAGACTTTATTAGGGTGCAGGCCGTGAAGAGTGAGTTGGGTCTCATTCGCACCAACCTCGGTTGAGGAAATCAGATCTGTTAGAAAAACAGAGCCCAACATGCTGAATCTAACATGCTGATGGGTGCTAGAGAATTCCACCAGAAACAGAAATGGAAGCAGAAATTGCCACAGTTCACATGCGCATCTGAGGTCAGGAACAGAAATAACACCAGTGAGTACAAGCTATTGTTTTACGTAAATAATTATGTTACTTTCTGCACTGTTTTTGATGTTTCCCTTCCACTGAATTTGATTGTGAAATTAATTACATTAGTTTTGGTCAGTGCTATTTTTCTTGAAAAGTAGGTGCTGGTACTCAGTACCCCCTGAAAAAAAGCACTGGTTTTGGTCAAAGCTTAGAGTGAGAAAACAACACCAGTTTTGCTGGAAGCTGAACTGTAGCAGAATGGAAACAGCACTGATTGTGATGAACCCAGGACAAGGTGAAAATCACTGCTTCACTACATCCCTAATCATGCCCCAGTTTCTGGCACCAGAACCATCTCTTCCTTACCTTCCTTGAGGGGAGCGTAGTCAATTTTGTACTTGGTGATTCTGCCATTGCTGAGTTCCGGAAGGAGAGGCAGCCAAGTCACCTTGATGTCCATCGGTGTTGTGCTGGAAAGAGACAGCTGAGGAGCTGCGCTGGGAACTGGGGAGTGAAAGGATAAAAGCGATGACTCCACCTCGTCACAAAGGAAATGAGCAAAACACCCATTTGGTGGGTGAAAACACACACACACATTTGAACCTGGAGGGCTTCACTGATTGGCTGCAGATTGGTTTCCAGGCTCAATTTGAAGTGTTTGTTTTGACCTTTAAAGCCTTAAATGGCCCAGAACCCCACAGTACCTTAGGAACCACCTCTCCCCACATGAACCTACATAGACCCTGTGTTCATCACCTGAGGGCCTTCTTTGTGTGCCCCCTTACAGGGAAGCAACACAAGGACAGGCCTTTTTAGTGGTGGCTCCCAAACTATGAAACACTATCCCCAAAGAGATATGCTTGGCACCATCATTACAAACTTCTAGGCACCAGACAAAGACATTCCTGTTCACCCAAGAATTTGAATCTTAACTGGATAATAGGGTGTGATTTATACCCAAGTCTGTATTGATGTTCATCTTCAGTAGGACAGGATAGGGGCTGACCATTTTATGTTATTGCAAGATGAGCACTTTTCGTTAATTTGTGTTCTTTTACTTATTTATTTCAAATTTTGTTTTATGCCCGCTTTTATAATTTTAAGTTTCTTTGAGACATTTTGGTAGCAGGTAACAAATAACTGTAATAATAAATAATAAAGATAATAAATAAGAGAACATTTGGAAACACACTCTGCAATTCACTTAGCCAACCTATTTCCTCTGGGAATGGAAATCTGGCTGTTTTCATTTCATGAAGAAGTGTTTTCTAACACCAATGCAAAGAGACATTTCCAAGGGGGAAGGGTGGAGATACCAGAACACCAGGACTGCACAGCATGAGAACCGCCAAGCTGAACTGATCTCAGGGCAATTTCTTTATTTTTGATAATGCACCCGCATGCTGTGTCATATCAACAGGTTGCCTAAATGGCACAGGGGTGGCTACTAGCCACAGTGCCTAAGTTAGACCATGGCAGCCTGCCTCTAAATACCAATTGTTAGGAACCACAAATGGGAAGAGTGTTGTCGCACTCAATATCCTGCTTTTGGGCTACCTGTGAGAACAGAATGCTGACCAGACAGGCCGTTTAGAAATTAAATGTCTCACTGTTGTACCTAGCAAAGAAGGGGGGAATGCTGAACAAATTTGTCTCCTTTAAAATTATTTTGTCTTCCGGTCTGCTGCGGAGAGAATGGTGGCGTGCTCCGTGTCATCTGAGTAAAGGATGACACGGTTCTGGCTTTCAGGGCTCCGGGGGTAAACGTCAGGGCTAGGCAACCCCCCCAAAAAACCCCACAGGCAAGTGGGGATTCTAGGGGTCCAGCAGAGTGTGTGAACTCGCCTTAAACCCAGCTCTCCCCGACGCAGCTTTTGCAAGGGGGGAAGGGAAGGCTTGAGTCAGCAAATTGTGTTAACCTCATCTAATTACAAACACAAATGAAGGTCACCCCTTCAGTTCAAAATACTTCTCACTGCTACACACACACACACACACACATATAACGGGGCCCGCTATGTGATTTATTTCTTCCAGGAAGCATGGGGGTGGGGAACAGTCCCTTCCCCTCCAAGTCTACGAACCATCCTCCAGTGTCTGTACGTTGATGGAAGAGGAGGTTCGGCTGGCTCCGAGCTGCGAATACGCCACCACATAGAAAACGTAGTTGGTGCTGGGCTCCAGATCTTTGACCTGGAACTCTGTCGTGTCGTTATTCACTGCGAACTGGTACTCCACGTTGTCAGCGCCTAGAGAGGGTACACAACGCTGTCAGACAAAAAAGAAGAAAAGAGAAAAAAAGAACGTGTTTTGTCCTGTCTTCAGAGCGGCTTCTTGCAAGCAGCTCGCAGAAAAGGTCCAGTGCGCCTTTCACGGCACGCAGTTTGGTTTTTAAGCAAATGCTGGGGCTGTTCCCACCTTTTCAACACAATCAGGGTTTCAAACCCACATTTCTGGCAACGAGTTAGGTGACATCTGCACCAAACATTGAAAGCGCTATTACACAGTCATGGCTTCTCCCAAAGACTCCTGGGACTTGCAGAGAGCCAGTGTGGTGTAGTGGTTAAGAGCGGTAGTCTCGTAATCTGGGGAACCGGGTTCGCGTCTCCGCTCCTCCACATGCAGCTGCTGGGTGACCTTGGGCCAGTCACACTTCTTTGAAGTCTCTCAGCCCCACTCACCTCACAGAGTGTTTGTTGTGGGGGAGGAAGGGAAAGGAGAATGTTAGCCGCTTTGAGACTCCTGAAGGGGAGTGAAAGGCGGGATATCAAATCCAAACTCTTCTTCTTCTTCTTCAGTGTGTTGAGAGTTTTAAGAATATGTTAAGAGAGTTGTTATGAGACAGCTACTCCTCTCATAGCGCTACAGTTCCCATAGTGGTTTTTAGCAACAATTCCCTCTTTTCAGGGCTACATCCACCCCCTTCATACATCCTTCATACTGTGCTTTTTATTTTTTTTATTTTTATTTTTACAGTCATAATCACAAATAAATAAGAATAAAAATGTGCACCCCACCACCAAGACCATTCCATTGCAACTATCCAACCTCCCAAAATTTCAACACCTCTTGTGATGGTTTGACCCCTTTCCATTTTAATAGTACAAATTCTACAAACACCCTCCATATCTCCTTAAAATCATTTCTCCTGCATATTCCCCATCCTACTTTAATGGCACGTGTTAATTTATCATTGATAGTTATATCCCACACCTTTTTATACCATTCTTCCATTTTATATTCTGCTTGCCCCTTCCACTTCCTAGCTATCATAATTCGTGCAGCTGTCAATAAATTTGTGAGCAAGTCCTTCAAGAGGAGGAGGGAAGGACTTCATACTGAGCTTTGACCTCAGCAATGACCTCCTCCCAGAGCTGCAATTCCCAAGGGTTCTGTGCAAAGGGGGACTGACTGTTAAACCACTCTGAAAATTGTAGCTCTGTGAAGGGAACAGGGGTCTGTGAAGAACTCTCAAGAGCCTTAACAAACTATAGCTCCCATAATTCTTGGGGGAGGGAGCCATGACTTCTTGAAGTGGAATACATGTGCTTTAAATTTATGGTGCGGGTATGGCCTAAAGAACAATGGGGCAGTCAATTCTGCACCAATTAACTTCACTGCGAGAAGCCAGGTTACAGGGAACCAGGCAGAGGGCCTTCTCGGTAGTGGCGCCTTCCCTGTGGAGCACCCTCCCACCAGATGTCAAAGAGAACAACAACTACCAGGCTTTCAGAAGACATCTGAAGGCAGCCCTGTTTCGGGAAGCTTTTAATGTTTGATGTATTATAGTATTTTAATATTCTTTTGGAAGCCGCCCAGAGTGGCTGGGGAAGCCCAGCCAGATGGGCGGGGTATAAATAATAAATTATTATTATTAAATTATTATTACAGCTGAAACAGAAACTCAGACTTTTAAGAGAGGCCCAAATAGCATTAGAAGGCTAGCTAGTGTGACCTTCAAGTCGGAGGAAGCCAGGAGGCCACCTGCCCAACAACAACAACAACAACTATTATTATTATTATTATTATTATTATTATTATTATTATTATTATTATTATTATTATTATTTCTACTCCGCCCATCTGGCTGGGTTTCCCCAGCAATTCTGGGTGACTTTCAACAGAACATTAAAAACAGAATAAAACTTCAAACATTAAAAACTTCTCTAAACAGGGCTGCCTTCAGATATCTTCTAAAAGTCGATATGCCATGATACAAACAATGGTGATAAAGCAACCATTCAAGGGACATACCCGAAGCCTTCTGGTAATGGAGTGAGAAGCCAATGATCCGCTCGCTGTGGAACTCTGGACGTTCCCAGGATACCAAGACAGTCGTGCTGGAGAGAGAACTCGCAGACACCCTCTTAGGGGCGCTGGGCAAACCTTCCCTCACGATCACCACCAGCCTGGCCCCAGCACACGCCATGCCCAGGTGATTCTCTGCCACGCACTGGTAATAGCCGGCGTCGTCCAGCCCGATCTGGTTGATCACCAGGGTGCCGCTACTTTGCATCTTCACCCGCCCTTTGGAAAAGAGAGGCTCTCCGTTCTTCATCCAGTGGATGCTGGGAGACGGCTCTCCTTCTGCTTTGCACACAAACCTGGCAGTACTGGCACGCGTCCGAGAAATGGTCTCTGGAGCCTGGGAGATGACAGGGGGAGCTTAAGAGGCAGAAGAAGAAAATTAGCTTCTAATAGGAAAGGGGCTATTTCATTTAGAGGAAAGGCAAGGGAGAAGTGACACGATAGAGCAGCATAAAATCATGAATGGTGATGGATAAGACTAGAACCCAGGGACAGCCAATGAAGCTGAATGTTGGAAGACTCAGGGCAGGCAAATTAATGGAGGATAAGCCTATGAGTTGCTACTTGTTCTCCCTTCACTGTCAGAGTCAGTATGCCTCTCAGTATCAGCTGCTGCGAATCCCAAGGAGGGAGAGAATGTTGCGCTTGAGACTTGCTTAAGGGCTTCTCATAAGAAAGGTTGACTGGGGCTCATGAGAGTTGTAGCCCAAAACATCAGGAAAACACCCAATTGGGGAAAGTTGTCCTAGCCCAGTCTTTGAGGCAGGAGCAACGTGTACCTTCCCTTTGACAAAGTGAAGGCTAACCAAAACCATTTCTTCTAGTCCTTCCTGCTGGAATAGATACAGGGGCCTGGAAGTGGTGTGTGGGCCCCATAAGCTAGCAGGGGAGACCTTGGTTCATGCAGATTCCCAGCATTCAACTTTGCAAGGACCCAGAAATAAGAGCCCCAAAATACTGAGGCAGTTTTTACAACATAAAGAGCACAGGAAGGTGGAACTTACAGCTTTGAGCTTCTAAGTCCTTCACGGTGCAGTGTTGAATTTTATTTGAAGAAAGCTTTTTATCATGTATTTTGGGTTTTTATCTAGTATTTTTATGTTGTGAACCACCCTGAGATCTTCAGATGAAGGGCAGAATACAATTTTTAAATAATAATAATAATAATAATAATAATAATAATAATAATAATAATCTGAGCCACACACAATGGTCCATATAGCTCAGCATTGCCCATAAAGGTAAAGGTAAAGGGACCCCTGACCATTAGGTCCAGTCGTGGCTGACTCTGGTATTGTGGCACTCATCTCGCTTTACTGGCCGAGGGAGCCAGCATACAGTTTCCGGGTCATGTGGCCAGCAGGACTAAGCCGCTTCTGGCGAACCAGAGTAGCGCACGGAAACACCATTTACCTTCCCACCGGAGCAGTACCTATTTATCTACTTGCACTTTGACGTGCTTTCGAACTGCTAGGTGGGCAGGAGCAGGGGCCGAGCAACGGGAGCTCACCCCGTCGCGGGGATTCGAACCACCGACCTTCTGATCGGCAAGTCCTAGGTTCTGTGGTTTAACCCACAGCGCCAACCGCTTCCCTCAGCATTGCCCATACTGGCTGGCAAAGTCTCTCTAGGTAGGATTTCAGGCCTGGTTTTCTCCCAGCCCTACCTGGAGATGTTAGGGATTGAACCTGAGACCTTCTACATGCAAAGCAGATGCTCCACCGAGCTACAGTCTATGACAGCACAGAAGTGGTTTATTCTCTGTTCTCACCAAGAACTCTGAGCTCAGCCGCAGCGGTTACAAACTGCCTGGTCTGGGGTTTATTGGCACGGCAGACATAGATCCCTGAGTGATGGAGCTGGGCATGAGGAATCAAGAGGTTGGTCCGTCCCAGCACAATCACATCTGTGGAAATAGGGTCCCCATCTGCAAAGGAACAACAAGGTATCTTAAGGAAGATAATGGGGGGGAGGGAGAGAAACCCTGCACATTATCATCTTAAAAGTGCATCACTCTGGCAGGATCATGATCTTAATATTTCAGACTTTGGAGCAGACGTTTTGCACTCAGTTTTGAGAACCTTACGTTTCTGCTATAATTAAGCACCAAGTTTGCAAGGAGTCATTCTAATTTCCAGCGGATTGTTTAGAGCAGCCAAAGAAAGACTGTACAGTCATGTCCCCTATGGAATCCGGAGACACACTGAACTGGAATGTATGAAGACCAGTCGATGTATGCTTGTGTCCTTGATGAATTAGAAGAAAAGGGAGGGGTGTTGCAATTTTACATCAAAATTGGTTTCTCTTATGGCACGGAGGCGGTGGGGGGGGGGAACCTTTTTCAGGACAAGGTCCACATTTTCTTCTGGTCAACCTTCGGTGTGGGGTACATGCCAGAGGTGAACAGGGCCAGAGCGAAAGGGATCAGAATAATGAATGCAAACTTTACCTTTGTAAATTTGGCTAGTTTCTACACACACACATCTATATCTTCAGTGCTTTTTTGGTTAAAAAATGAGGTGCAAGTACTCATGCCTTGTTAAGAATGGAAGAAGAGCCTGCTGGATCAGACCAAGGGTCTATCTAGTACAGCATCCTTTTTCTCTTTTTTAAAAATATAATTTTTATTAAATTTTCTGTTTTACAATTTAAAGTACTCCTTTTTTACATCCTTAAGATATCAATGACTTCCATGGTTCATTTCACATATCATAAATCCCTCCATATTTTACAAAAATTTATACTGTTCAGTATTCCATTACTACATCCATCAAAACTTATTTGCACTGTTGAATTTATCTTAATGCAGACAGTGTTTTCAGCTGTACAGAGTTATTTCCCATATATTCCCATATATTCAATGTTTTCCAATCTCCTCTAAACATATGTTCTTCTTGTTCTCTTATTCTATAAGTTGTGTCTGCAAGCCGTGCATATTCTATCAACTTAAGTTGCCATTCTTCTTTGGTTGGGATCTCGCTCATTTTCCTTTTGGGGGGCTAACAAAAGACAGGCATACATAAATAACCTTTTTTGACACCTGGGAATTTCAGTCTGAATTATCCCCAACAGAAAGGACTCTGGGGTTTTTTGGGAGGGAAGTACTTTTAAACATTTTTTTCAATTCATTATGGATCATTTCCCAACACCCTTTCACAAGTCCACCACATATGAAAGAATGATCCCTCTAGCTCAGGGGTCTGCAACCCGCGGCTCCGGAGCCGCATGTGGCTCTTTTACACCTTTGCCGCGGCTCCAGGGCGGATACTAGCGAGGGGAGGAGGCGCATTGTGCACCCCGACACTCCCCACTGTGGCGGGCACTGTTCTGGCTGTGATGTCGCATGGGGGCAGTGCATGCATTAGTCACACACCGTCCCGACGTCACCTTCCCGCCCGCCCGCCCGCTACATTGTAAGGGGCATGTACGCTGGTCACTGTTTTGAAAGGGAGTGAAGAACACACACACACAAAAAGGTAACTTGTTAATTTAATGTTTATTTCTATGAGGAGGAGTAATTCTGAGGGGTCAAACAAAGAAATAAAAAAAAGTGACAAAAAAGTTATTTTTTTATTGATGGGTTTTGCGGCTCCCAGTATTTTTTTCTTCGGAAACGGGTCCAAGTGGCTCTTTTTGTCTTAAAGGTTGCAGACCCCTGCTCTAGCTCTTTGTACAGCATCCTGTTTCTCAACCAGATGCCTGTGAGAAAACCACAAGCAGGACCCGAACTCTCCCCTCCCATGGTTTCCAGGAACTGGCATTCAGAAGCATTACTGCCTCCGACCATAGGGACAGAGCATAGCCATCGTGGCTAGAAGGCATCGATAGCCCTCTCCTTTAGGAATTTGCCCAATCCTCTTCAGAAGCCATCCAGGTTGGTGGCCATCACTGCCTCCTGTGGGAGGTGTTAGGATATAGTTCCATTCCACCTTTAGAACAGGCATGTGGAGTTGTTGTATGTCACAAGTCTGTTTACTTCCAGCACAGTCTGCTGGGAACATCCGTTGTATACAGCTTTTGCCTATGCTGTTTGCTTGGACACGAAGGGAAGCAGACATGTGTTTGCTTTGTCCTGATATTAAATAAATGCTTGTAAATATGCTTACATATGCCTCTGTCCGCTACTTCTGTTGCAAAGAGTTTTTATCTCTGCTAGCTTGCGTGCTCAGTCTCTAAAGGTCTCTGAGGCTTGAGCTGCAGTTTTGATGCTGCTCTGAGAACCGGAGTTCACCTGGCTGCCAGCCGGTGGGCTGGAGCCAGCTGGGGGCCTGCCAATTGCCCCCGTCTCCCCAGACGCATCCCAACAGGAGGGAGTTCCATAGTTGAACTGTGTACTGCACAAAGAGGTACTGTTTAAAGGGCTGTGGGTGCCAGCTCATAATGGCCAGCATGGGTTGCCCCCCAAAAAAGAAGTGCCAATACTCTGGACCAAGGAGTCCCATTGCACACAAAAAGCACTGCATCTTCCTACATCCAGGCAAGCAGCCATTACCCAACGCCACATTCAACCCAGGCAGAAACACTCTAGGAAGCTGTGAAGTGGAATCGGTGTGGAGTGTGGCTTGGGCACAAAGAGGGTGGCTGGAGAGGGGTGTTGCCTGGGGGAGGGCCAGAGGGCCAGGCAGAGAGACCTGGAGGGCCACATTTGGACCCTGGGCCTGAGAATCCCCCAGCCTTGTATGTTGGTCAATTTGGGGCAGGGCAGTTTTTGTTGTTGTTTAGTTGTTTAGTCGTGTCCGACTCTTCGTGACCCCATGGACCAGAGCACGCCAGGCACTCCTGTCTTCCACTGCCTCCCGCAGTTTGGTCAGACTCATGTTTGTAGCTTCGAGAACACTGTCCAACCATCTTGTCCTCTGTCGTCCCCTTCTCCTTGTGCCCTCAATCTTTCCCAACATCAGGGTCTTTTCCAGGGAGTCTTCTCTTCTCATGAGGTGGCCAAAGTATTGGAGCCTCAGCTTCAGGATCTGTCCTTCCAGTGAGCACTCAGGGCTGATTTCCTTAAGAATGGAGAGGTTTGATCTTCTTGCAGTCCATGGGACTCGCAAGAGTCTTCTCCAGCACCATAATTCAAAAGCATCAATTGTTCATCGATCAGCCTTCTTTATGGTCCAGTTCTCACTTCCATACATCACTACTGGGAAAACCATGGCTTTAACTATACGTACCTTTGTTGGCAAGGCAGGGCAGTTAGTTGACATTAAAGGCCCTGCTAATCTCCAGTCCTGCAAAATTAGGTGAGGTAGCTCTTGCTTGTGCATCCTTTGATCTGCATCAAATTTGGGGCTCTGGTGACTTTCACATGCCACCTTCACTCCCACAGGGAAATGCCGCGTTTCTTAAAAAGAGACGCATGCCCCAGCCCTGCCCCATCCTCAGCGCCTTCAGTGATCTTTATCACGTTTTTATAATCCTAAAGATAACCCGCGAGTTATTTTTGCAAATCAGCAACAGATGCACCCAGCCCCGCGAAACGTCTACAAAAGGCCCGACCCTCCTGCCCTGCCCTTTCGAGCTGGGGGGCGTCATTTGATATTGGCCGTGTCCAATTTAGATCAAAAGGCATCCAGCAACTAGAATTCCATATCTTTTACAGATCAAACAACATAAATGAACCGCATGCTTTTGTATCGCGTTAACGTTAATGGGCGACCTCGACTCGGGAGCCGTTCCCCGGCCACGGAGAGCTTGGCCGCCTTGTATTCAGTTGCACTTTGCAAAGCTTCTCGGGGCGCATTCCTCTCCTGATGGGTTTTTCAGAAACCAAAGGGTCCCACCGTCGCCTCTTGGCATCAAAAGGGCTGGCGGTCTTCACTTACCATCCCGTATCCAAGAAACAAATGGCATGGGGTTTGCAGATGCCATGCACTCCATCACGGCGCTCTCTCCAACCACGACGGTGGCGTTCTCTGGCACGGCGACGATGGCAACGTCCCCTGTCGCAGGCAGCTGGTGCCCTAGCGGAATAAAGTACAGGTTTTTAGTCTTTCCAAAAAGCAAGATAAAGGTGTCGAGGCATTCTAAGAAAGCCAAACTTTCAAGGGAAGAAGAAGAAGAGGTCCCAGCAAAGGAAGAATGGATACAAAAATTTACGGTATATGCAGAAATGGCGAAACTTACCGGAAGAATAAGAAATCAAGATAACAAACTTTTTATTATAAAATTGTGGAAATGGTTTGTTGAATATTTACAGATCAATTGTAAACAGATAAAAACACTGGCAGGGTCATATATTTAAAGAGTATATATTTAAAGAAGATAAAAATAAATGAGTAAGTTAAGTGAATTTGGATACGCAGAAGGTATTAAAAATAAATTTAAGAAACTGCAGAAAGAGGGGGAAAGAAGTCAAGTTTTAAAATGCCAAAATGATTGTAAAATCAGTGAAATGTATATATCTGTAAATAAAAAGTTTAAAAATCTAAGCAAGCCAAGCTTTCAGGAAAATAATCTGGTTCTTCCAGGCCCAGAGCTGCTTTCAATTTGATGCCTATGAGCAAAGGAGGTGCTTGTATAGTGACTACAGCACAAGTGGGAGAAGTACTATCCTGTTCATGGCAAAGGACTGTAGCTCCACAGCAGAGCACCTGCATGCATAAGGTCCTAAGTTCAATCCCTGGCATCTCCAGGTAGGGCTGCGACAGTGTCCTGTCTGAAATCCTGGAGGATCACTGCCAGTCTGTGTAGGCAATACTGAGTTAGATGGACTAATGCTCTGACTCAGTGCAAGGCAGCTTCCTATGTTCCTAATTGAATCACCCTGTTATTCAAAATCATGAGAACCGGAACATTGATTTATTTTTTAGGGAAAGGGGCTGCAGCTCAGCGGCAGAGCATCTGCTTGGAATGCAGAAGGTCACAGGTTCAATCCCTGACTGCGTCTCGTGGCAGGGCTGGGAAAGACTCTTGTCTGGAACCCCAGAGGGCTAGTGCCAGTCAGTGTGGACAATACTGTCACCTTCCTGATGTTGTTGGGACTCCAGCTCCCATCGGCATGGTCAGAAATGATGTGAGCTGGAGTACAGCAACATCTGGAAGGCTTCAACACACACACACACACAGAGTTTTAATCTGTGGTACCAAGGATCAAACCTGGGACTTTCTGCTTATAACATGAGCTCTGCTGCTGATCCAAGGGCCTGTTGCCCTTATTCTGCCTGCTCGACCCCCCTTTTTACCTTTAGCACCAAACAATAAGATGGCAGCTTACCCTTCCAAGTTACAGAAACCTGCGTGCTTACTCTGTTACGAGGCCTCAACCACTGTGAGAACAGGATGCTGGACTAGATGGGCCATTGGCCTGATCCAGCAAACTCTCCTTTGGTTCCTAATTCAGTAAAGGTAAAGGGACCCCTGACCATTAGGTCCAGTCATGGATGACTCTGGGGTTGCGGCGCTCATCTTGTTCTATAGGCCGAGAGAGCCAGCGTTTGTCCACAGACAGCTTCCGGGTCATGTGGCCAGCATGTGGACTAAGCCACTTCTGGCGAACCAGAGCAGCACACGGAAACGCTGTTTACCTTCCCGCCGGAGCGGTACCTATTTATCTACTTGCACTGGTGTGCTTTCGAACTGCTAGGTGGGCAGGAGCTGGGACCGAACAACAGGAGCTCACCCCATCGTGGGGATTTTAACCACCGACCTTCCAATCGGCAAGCCCTAGGCTCAGTGCTTTAGACCACAGTGCCACCCGCGTCCCTCCTAATTCAGGACTCACCTCAATTTAAACAAATCAGCCCCTTACCTCAAGCTCAACGCTGGCGTCTTGTCTGAGATACCAGGAGACATGTGAGATGGTTTACCCTTCCAGCAACAAAAGCTGCCCCCTCTTTCTCATTTTCCTTACTGCAGTGACCATTCAGAGTCAACATTACTTTGGGAAGCAAACACTTAATTCTCAGGATCACCAATTGAGAGCGTCCTCTCGTTGATCAAAATCGCTCCCTCCCTCCTTCCCACGTTTCCATTGCTTAATCTTCTGGTTAAACAGGTTAAAACTTGCAAAACTAATTATGTGATAAAGAATGAAGGTTTCTGTAAAACCTCCTTTTGTTTCCCAATGGACAAGGACTGCACAGTGTGCCCCCTCCCTTGGAAAAGGGTGGGTGGAGAAAGGCTGAGTTTTGAAAGCTCCTCTGCAGCAACCGCAAAATGGGTCTCTCGCTATCTGCAGAAGAATGGTAGAAAATCACAGACGGATCCTTTTCCCTCCCCTTCCCTCCATTGAACAGCTGCTCCAAAAGCCTGAATCTATTCTCAGGGGAGGTTCTCGGGGGCTGAATAAAACTTCAAGCTCCTCCTCTGGAAAAGGGTGAGAAAGTTCACGGCAAAACAGCAGAGCAGGGCTCAGTTGTCTGATATCTCGCCGTCTCAGGCTGCTGCTGACAGCTGAGATCCAAGCCGGTCGCCGGCCTCCCCACCAGCAAGCGAGCCATGTTGGAACGCAAGTGGTGTGGGGCTGAGCATTTGCGAAATGCGGGGGTTGGGGAGCAGAGGCAATGGCAGCAGCCATCCGTCTCTGCCTGGGCAGGCTTCTGCTGGGGCTAGTTTCTCAAAACTGACTCTTAAGGCCACTCCATGATTCATCTGTGCTGTGGGGTTGTTGCAAGAAGGGAGGAACCTGCGGGCAACCCTGGTTTCATGAAAAAATGGGGGATAAAGGGGGGCAACAGAGAAAGAGAGAGAAGAGGGTAGCAGGGAGAGAGACAATGCCAACTTTTGTCCAAGCCTGCAATTCCCAACAGATTACCTTTCACAGAATTTTGGCCTTATAAAAAGGTTTCAGATCCTCAACTCAGCTATGAAGCTCAGTAAGTGACCTCAGCCTAACCTAACTCACAGGGCTGATGTTGAGGATAAAATGAGGACTGGGGGAAAATCTTGCAAGCTGCCTTGAGCTCTGTGGAAGAAGGGTGGAATGAAGATGTTTGTATTGGTGGAATTACAAAACAGGTGCAGGTAGGAGCTTTTTGGGGGAAGGTCCGTGGCCCAGTGACAGAGCATCTGCCTTGCATGCAGAAGGTCCTGGGTTCAATTGCCGGCACCTCCAAACAGGACTGGGAATTGACTCCTGTCCGAACTTTCAGAGAGAATTCCTGCTCTTTACTGCTGGATTGGAGCAAACAGCAATCCACAGAAAACCTGAATTGCCGTTTGCTCTGACTTAGTGGTAAAGATCGGGTTTTCCAGTGAAAAGCGGTGCAGGGGGTGGGGTCCAGGAAAGCAGTGCCTAGAAAGCTCAAAGGAAAAGGTAAGTGCGGATAAGTCCTCAGTTCAGACAAATACTAAGTCAACTGTCTGGTTTAGTATAAGGCAAATTCCTATATTTCTGGCTTGCAGTCATGGACAGCTCCCTGTTTGATATGATGAAAAGGTGCAAGGATCTGGAGGCAGAATCCCTCTGAATACCAGCTGCTGGGATTTGCAAGAATATTGTGCTCAATTCCTTCTTGTGTGCTATTTATTTATTTATTTGCTTATTTATTTACTTACTTACTTACTTACTTAATTTATATCTCACCTTTATCTCTGAGGAGCTCAAGGTGGTATACATGGGTCTCACCCATATAATAATAATAATAATAATAATAATAATAATAATAATAATAATAATTTTATGTGTACCCTACCCACCTGACTGGGCTGCCCCAGCCACTCTGGAAGGCTTCCAACATATATAAAACATAATAAAACATTACACATTGAAAGGCTTCCCTATACAGGGCTGCCTTCAGATGTCTTCTAAAGGTTATGTAGATACTCATCTCCTTGACACCTGATGGGAAGGCATTCCACAGGGTGGGTACCACTACTGAGATGTAGGCCCCCCGATACAACAATTGGGGTTGGGTGGGTGCCATGGCTTTGCAGCTAAAGAACTGGGTAAGCCTGCCATTACTGGAGAAGACGCTGGGAGGCTGCTGCTGGCTGAATCGCTTCCTGTGGCTCTGTCACCACTAAAAACGTGCTTCCAACATCAAATATTTGTACAAGATATGAGCAGCAGGGTAGAGAGCCAGCAGCTCAGCCCAGCAGAGCTTCTCCTCCCTCAGGACAAAGCAAAGCGGCAGCAGATTGAAGAGAAGGCAGGGAAGGAGGAGGAGGAGGAGGCGAGGGTCGAGGTTCCTTCTGGGCAACCCTGGGGTGGAGGGGGGGCACATGACAGTGGTGGGTGTGGCCAGAGGCCAAAGTGGGTGGGGCAACACACAAATGCTACCTGTGTACAGTCAGCTAGTTTCTACACACGCTCAAAACACTCCCCCTTCTATCCTAGGCAAGTGAGAGGTGTAATCAGAGTTCAAAGACACATTCTGGTCAGGCAAAAGCACTTCAAGCAGGACTGGTAAGGGGTGTGGCAAAGGGCCAGGCAGAGAGGACTGGAGGGCCGCATTCCCCACCCCTGCTCTCTTTGTTTCTATGCTGAATCCACACATGCACACTTTCCTATTGAGTTGGGGTCCGACACAAGAAGAAGAAGAAGAAGAAGAAGAAGAAGAAGAAGAAGAAGAAGAAGAAGAAGAAGAAGAAGAAGAAGAAGAAGAGTAGTAGTTTGGATTTGATATCCCGCTTTATCACTACCTGAAGGAGTCTCAAAGCGGCTAACATTCTCCTTTCCCTTCCTCCCCCCCAACAAACACTCTGTGAGGTGAGTGGGGCTGAGAGACTTCAGAGAAGTGTGACTAGCCCAAGGTCACCCAGCAGCTCCATGTGGAGGAGCGGAGACACGAACCCGGTTCCCCAGATTACGAGTCTATCGCTCTTAACCACTACACCACACTGGCTCACCAGTTTTCTTTTCAGAAGAGAGTCTGTTGCTGGCTCATACAGTGGTACCTCGGGTTACAGGCGCTTCAGGTTACAGACTCCGCTAACCCAGAAACAGTACCTCAAGTTAAGAACTTTGCTTCAGGATGAGAACAGAAATTGTGCTGTGGCAGAGCAGCGGCAGCAGGAGGCCCCATTAGCTAAAGTGGTACCTCAGGTTAAGAACAGTTTCAGGTTAAGAATGGACCTCCAGAACGAATTAAGTTCTTAACCCAAGGTACCAATGTATTTGGCATCCCACTTGGGAGAGGGCAGAAGGTGGGGAGTTCTTGGTCACCCTCTCTGAGGTCTGGACAGGGACTTAAATGACATGGGCTGTGCTATTTCTCTTTCTCTCCCTTCTTCTCTCTCTCTCTCTCTCTCTCTCTCTCTCTCTCTCGAGATATTTCCTCTAAGTGACGACAACTTCTCCATTTCAGGGCCATGAAAGAGATCCGCTTGTAAAAGGCCCCTAGATCCTTCTCCCCGTTTGGAATGCAGTTCCCCAAGGAGTGTCTGGAAATTTACACCGTGACGTCTGCCCGGCCTGAAACATCTGCCGCTCGCACGGCAACAGCCCCGGCTCACAGTTGCTGCCTGCATCTCCGCCACCAACAGGGTAGCAAACCCCTTTCGGTGACCTTCGACGGGGATGAGCTCACCTTTGAAATAGCCAAGGGGGGTGGGGTCCCCTCTCCATCCAGGGAAAGAAAAACTGGAATTTTTAGAAGACTCCTATTCCCCTCTCACAGAACTTCCAATTCCCAGAGCAGTTTAACAATGAATCCCTCTTCAGAGCGAACTCTGGGGATTGTAGTTCCCAGAGGCAAACATATGTGTTTTGAAAAGTGGTTTGTTTGCTATGCATTTAGTCACTTCTTTAGATACTGCAAACAAATTTTGCCTGATGGTTCCTGAGATGGAGGAGCAAGTTTCTGCCTATGTCTGGATACGACTGGGTGCTGTTTTGAATCAAGATGGCAGGCTGAACGTTTCTATACTGCACTAATTTTTTTAGGTTTCATAGAATTCCTGGGCAACTTCAGGTATGAGGCTGCCAGTGCATGTATGTATAAAGCTTTGTTTAACAACAGCAACAGAAACGGTTTCTGACCAGACGCCACTTGCCTTCCTTGACTGCTTTGGAAATAAGGAAAGCAGCAAAGGATCAGCCACCTGCCAGAGATGTCAATGATCTTTCAGAGGGCGGTGTTTCTTATTAAAAACAAAACATCGTATTCATCATCGACAGATGAGTTTTTGTCACCCACAGTAATGTCTGCCTTTTGTCTGCCTCAGGGTGGGGAGTTTTCTTTTCCTCACAAAAGAAAAGAAAAATAGCCTGGCAACTGCTTAAAAACAGTGGTTTTCAAACTCTGAGTAATATGTAACTCAATGTTAGAGTAGACTTACTTAAAATGATGGACTGAACTTAATCATGTTTGTTAATTTCACTGTTGAAAACCATGCTGAACGCCACACAGTGTTCCTGGGAGAACCTCAGTTTTTATCCAGAACCTTCTTAGGATTCATCAATGTAAGACTCAAGTAATAATAGACAAGCTCCACTGACAGAGAAGTTTGCCCTTTGCACATAAGAGTACTCCTCAGTAGTGTAGTGGCAAACCCAGAAGTGCAAGGTCCCTTCATGACAGTCACAGACACACACCCTTCTTAGATTATGTGTGAGGGCTCCTTCTCCTTCTCTAGCTTCCGTTCACTCTCCCTGCGCCCCTGCGACTTTAGAATTGACACTCTGTGTGCATGTCTGTGTGTGTGTGAGGGCTCCTTCTCTTGCTTCCCGTTCACTCCCCCAGCGCCCCTGCGACTTCTAGCGCCCTGCGACTTTAGGGCCAGTTCTCTCTGTTTCCTGCTTGGCAGGGGGTTGGACTCGATGGCCCTTGTGGTCTCTTCCAACTCTATGATTCTATGATTCTATGATTCTCTGTCTGTGTGTGTGTGTTTTGACCTCACTGCGCTTGTTGGGGGAGAGTGTTGGTCGCAATTTTTCTTGATTTGTCTCAGAGTGGTTACTATCGTGGTTTCCTTGCCGGGGAGGAGGGAGAGAAGCAGAGCCTGCTTGTTTTAAAGGAGCAAAGCCGGAGAGGAGCCTCTCCTGCATTATTAGCAGCATCCTTCTCCACACCCCCCACGTGTGCTCCTTGTCCCTTGAGTGCTTTTCCTTCTCTCCCCACTTAAAACGTGATTACAAATCATGGATCCACATGGATCCTCAGGATTTTTGCACTGGGTCACCCCAAATTCACCATCAGATCACATAGCATTTCCATGGCTACAGCCTGCACCAAAAAACACCCACCCACCCACTGTTTCATGGGGCCGCAATGGCGCAAAAACGTGGTTACAAAGCATGGATCCACATGGATCCTCAGGATTTTTGCATTGGGCTACCCCGAACTCACTGTCAGATCACATGTCTGTGGCCGCAGCATGAACCACAAAAATCATACATCCACTGTTTCGTTTAGAATATTTTTTTCTTGTTTTCCTCCTCTAAAAACTACGTGCGTGTTATGGTCAGGTGCGTGTTATAGAGCGAAAAATACGGTAATAAGAATAAGAATAATAAGAAGAATGGATGCATTAATGCAGATCTCCATGTGCTGCCTTTCAGCTATATCTACTCATTTCTGTGCATGTACAAATGATTTTGAGTGCTCTAGTATTTTCTAGTATTTCCAGCTGAACTGTTTAAAATTTTAAAAGATGATGCTGTTAAGGTGCTACACTCAATATGCCAGCAAGTTTGGAAAACTCAGCAGTGGCCAGAGGATTGGAGAAGATCAGTCTACATCCCAATCCCAAAGAAAGGCAGTGCCAAAGAATGCTCCAACTACCACACAATTGCACTCATTTCACACGCTAGCAAGGTTATGCTTAAAATTCTACAAGGAAGGCTCAAGCAGTATGTGGACCGAGAACTCCCAGAAGTGCAAGCTGGATTTAGAAGAGGCAGAGGAACCAGAGACCAAATTGCAAACATGCGCTGGATTATGGAGAAAGCTAGAGAGTTCCAGAAAGACATCTACTTCTGCTTCATTGACTATGCAAAAGCCTTTGACTGTGTTGACCACAGCAAACTATGGCAAGTTCTTAAAGAAATGGGAGTGCCTGATCACCTCATCTGTCTCCTGAGAAATCTCTATGTGGGACAAGAAGCTACAGTTAGAACTGGATATGGAACAACTGATTGGTTCAAAATTGGGAAAGGAGTACGGCAAGGCTGTATATTGTCTCCCTGCTTATTTAACTTATATGCAGAATTCATCATGCGAAAGGCTGGGCTGGATGAATCCGAAGCTGGAATTAAGATTGCCGGAAGAAATATCAACAACCTCAGATATGCAGATGACACAACCTTGATGGCAGAAAGTGAAGAGGAATTAAAGAACCTTTTAATGAGGGTGAAAGAGGAGAGCGTTTACCTTCTTGGGCTCCATGATCAGTGCAGATGGTGACAGCAGTCACGAAATTAAAAGACGCCTGCTCCTTGGGAGAAAGGCGATGGCAAACCTAGACAACATCTTAAAAAGCAGAGACATCACCTTGCCAACAAAGGTCCGTATAGTAAAAGCCATGGTTTTCCCAGTAGTGATGTATGGAAGTGAGAGCTGGACCATAAAGAAGGCTGATCGCCGAAGAATTGATGCTTTTGAATTATGGTGCTGGAGGAGACTCTTGAGAGTCCCATGGACTGCAAGAAGATCAAACCTATCCATTCTGAAGGAAATCAGCCCTGAGCGCTCACTGGAAGGACAGATCGTGAAGCTGAAGCTCCAATACTTTGGCCACCTCATGAGAAGAGAAGACTCCCTGGAAAAGACCCTGATGTTGGGAAAGATGGAGGGCACAAGGAGAAGGGGACGACAGAGAATGAGATGGTTGGATGGTGTTCTTGAAGCTACCAGCATGAGTTTGATCAAACTGCGGGAGGCAGTGGAGGACAGAAGTGCCTGGCGTGCTCTGGTCCATGGGGTCACGAAGAGTCGGACACGACTAAACGACTAAACAACAACAAGTATTTTCTTTCAGAGTGACTTAAATTGTGTTTTCCATAAAGTTCCTCAGCGCTGCCCTAGTGACTCTTCTAGCACCATCCTAAGAGTTGGTCCCCATTCCCCTCCTCACTATAAGCCTATCTGGTAGTGGCAGGGATTACTAGTTACAGGTGGCAGCATTTTTAAAAAACCGCAGGCAAAATGCAAAGTCAAGTGACTGTATCTGCCACCATCTTTATTTTCCCACAATGCTTCTGGGCCCCAATGTAGCATTGCTTAGGGGATGTCACTGGAAGGTATGTAAAAGATTGTGGTGGCTGCAGACACCCAGCTCAGAGTTACTTTTATTGGTGCTGGGCCATAAAAAAGGATGGAAGAAAGAATCAAATGTCACTAAGGCTGACAAATCCTGATATTAAAAGAACAGAGAAGATTTAGCTCATATAACCCCTACCTTTTGAGATGCTGAGAACTGCTCCAGAGCTGTAGCGTTGCCCTGCCCAGTTGGTTGCCACACAATGGTACATTCCAGCATCGCTCTCCTGCACGTCTATGATCTGGAGGACCCCGTTGGGGAGTTCAATGAACCTGTGGGAATCAAAGGACAGGGGGATATATATATATATATATATAGAGAGAGAGAGAGAGAGAGAGAGAGAGAGACTGCCATGCTAGGTTGAGCCAATACACCAGCGATATAGCACAGATCATGGGGCTGATTCACATGCACGTGTAACGACGCATTATCTCTCGGTGTTATGGGGATGGGAATGTCAGGATCTGACAGAGGAGGAGGACCTCCAAGTCAGGGGAAAGCACAGTGAGTGGGGAGGAAGAGAGTCCCACACTGTTTTGGCTTGACACCTCTGTGCTGAAGTGGGAGTTGGCTGGGCCAGATCCTGCGTTGACTCCCGGGGTTACCAAAGATGCAGCTGGTCAATTAGTAGAGCCGGCTAGGTTGGGGGTGGAAAGAGGGTTGAAGAGTTGGACTCCGGATGTGCCATTCCCTGTGCCTTAGAACCACACAGGGCCTGGATAGCTCAGTTGGTTAGAGCATAGTGCTGATAATGACAAGGTTGTAAGTTCGATCCCTCTATGGGACAGCTGCTTATTCCTGCCTTGCAGGGGGTGGACTAAATGAGCCTCAGGGTCCCTTCCAATTCTACTATTCAATGCTTCTGGTCCTGCCCCACAGCCCTTTCTTTAAAAGCAGGAGCGGCCTCTCAGCTGTTATTGCTTAGGAACATAGGAAGCTGCCTTATACCGAATAATATCATTGGTCCATCTAGCTCAGTGTTGCCTACACTGGCTAGCAGCAGTTCTCCAGGATTTCAGGGAGGGGGTTTCTCCCAGCCCCACCTGGAGATGCAGCCAGGGACTGAACCTTCATCCAAAGCAGATGTTCCACTACTAAGCTTTAGCCCTTCCCCAACCGTTGGGATAACATCTTCTGGACTGTTAACATTTTTAGGACCCAGATTACTGGTGTAATTTATGTTGCTTTAAACTGTTTCTATCAGTTTCCATACTGTTGTAACCCACCCTGAGACCTTAGGGTGAAGGGCAGGACATAATTGCCAATAAGAATAATATTTGTATTTGGACTGATGAATTATCCATATTGCCAATGTGAGCTGATGTCTCAAAAAAAACAGTCTTTTTATCCACCTGGAAGCTACACACTCCAGCCCAGCTCACCTGGCCTCTGAAGGCACAGCCACATGGTCCTTCTCCCAGGTGATCACTGGAGGAGGCAGCCCTTTGATCCGACACTCAAAGCGGGCCATCCCATTTTCTTTCACCGTCTGGGACTCTGGATGTTGAAAAAATTGAGACAAAGCTGGAGGTGGGAGGTCAAGGGTGGCAGTGGAAGAGAGGCAGGAAATGGGGCAGAGAAACAGGAGAAGTTTTAGTTCCTTACAATTTCTCTCTATCAAAGCTCGTGGGAGCACTTGGGAGGGGTTTTTCCCCCAAAGGACGAAAGAATACTAAAAAGTGCCAGCCATGCTCTTTATGTACCAACACATGTGTTCAATTGTGCGCATAAATAAAAGTGGCAAATTTTTGTATTTTAAAACAGTGGAGGAAGTTTTGTGTTTGGATCAAGGATGGGGTCTTGGGTTAGGTACCGAACTGGTTTTTAACAAATCTGATCAATGGCCAATTAAGCTTTCAGCCTCCAGCTGGTTTTGGACTACAATCCCCATCATCCCTGACCACTGGTCCTGCTAGCTAGGGATGATGGGATTTATAGTCCAAAAACAGCTGGAGACCCAAGTTTGGGAAACCCTGGTTAAAGCATTCATTTTATTAGAACCAATGGGGTACTTTAATCATCGACATGTTTTGGTGCACATATGTTTGATACCACATATGCGAATCATGCACAAAAACCAAAATTATGGAATAATTATTGTGCAACAAGATTAACTTGGGGGGGGGATTAAGTTTCTGTATCTGAATCTAAAATCCAGGGATGGTCTGTGGTCCTCCAAGTGTCGTTGGACTCCATTTCCCATCATCCACAGCCAGGATGACCAGGGATCATGGGAGTTGTAGTCCAACAACATCTGGAGCACCATGGGTTCCTAGTCACTGCTAGAGTCCTTCACAGGTGCTTTAGAGCACAGGTAGACAGATAAGATATGGAGCAGGCACTCCTAGTTTCCTGCAGCAAGCAAAGTGGAGTCCCGGGCAGTCCTGGGGAGTGATTTTGGCTACTAATGACTGCTTCTGTTGGTATTCATGCAGTTGGTGGCCTGAAGGACAGAGGAAATTCTTTGCTATGCTGCTTGGTTTGCCCATGACTGGGGCAAAAGTACAGGGAAGGCAACCCCCCCTCATTCCTGCCCTTGCTAAGAAAGGAGAAAGAATAGTGTTTGGTTTCAGAAACAACAGGGTAATATTTGATCACAGTCAGCAGATGACAAATTAGGCAATATTTGACCAGGCAGGCTGGCCAGGCACAATGCACACTTGGATCTCTTAAAGGGCCACTGGGTGATGTTGCTCAACCACCTCTCTTTCAGCCTAATCTACCTTTTAGGGTTGTTGTAAGGATTAGGGGTGCCTGAAGAGTTCACTCTTCCTGAATCCCCATATGAACTGATCTGATCTGCCACTCCTGGATGAATGTGCAGGTGGGAATACTGCCACCCTCCACACTTCTTCCTAAATGTTGTAATGCAGTTTTCAGCTTAAAAAAAAAAGTGCCCGAAGGCATATAAAGTGTGTATTTTGGGATAAGATATGTTTAGAAATGCATACTCTGAAAGAAAGGAGTGTGCATTTTCATAGAATTGTCGAGCTGGAAGGAACCCTGAGGGTCACTTTGTAAGAAAATACATTCAAAAATTCAGATTAATATGGAACTGAACAGACTCACAAATGTTCGTGTGTGAAACTGGCAAAGAGCAGAAACAAGCTGATCTATCCACCTCTAGTGACAATAAAATGGGACAACATCCCTGTACTCCTTGCAGCCCTGAGCTGATTATAGAGGAAAAGCCAGGTAGGATAATTAAATATTATTTTAACAATTAATCATACATGTCTTATTTCATGTCAACATCACATGAACAGCACACACACACACTAAAACCCCATTTGCCCATCATAACAGGTGTCAACATGACTCCCCTTCCTTAGCTCAGCTGAAAGTGTGAACAGATCTGCTTCCAGAGAGAGAGGGAAAGGAATTTCTAAATCTCCCGAATGGCTTCTAGAGACCACGTTCTTTTGTCCAAAGGCCAAGAGGCAAGGCCCAAGAGGGACGGTGAGCACATCTAAGAGCCAGTTCTGCCTCTGCAGCCTCAATGGCAAACAAGGACAGAAGAGGGAACATCTGTGCTCAAGGAAAAGTTGGAGCAATTGCTGGATAATTTCCTCTATGTTTTACTCCATTGATTCCGTAGTGGCCAACTGGGGCCAACAAAGAAAGATCTGAGCGTTATTATTCATATGTAACATAGAAAACTACCTTCTACCAAATCTGACCCCCAGCCTATCTAGCCCACAGGAGCATAGGAAGCTGAGCCAGACCATTCACTATCCAGTTCACTATCGTTGACACTGATTGACAATGACGCTCAAGAGTTTCAGGGGACAGGTGCTGCCAAGGATTGAACCTGGGACACAAAATAGATGCTCTACCACTGAGCTGTGGCCCTTCCCAGAATTGGCTGTGTTTGGAGGTGACACTAATCCACAGTTTAGCATTATGTGAACAGACTGGTGAGCTCTCCCTCCCTTTGACACAGCCACAAGGAGATCAGAAGCTGCCATCCCCATTTTCAGCAAACTGCAGTGTTTATTCTTAACCATGGTTCAGAGAAACCAGCCAACCTCAAACCACGGTTTCTGATCCTGGCTCTTTCCCCTAAACTGTAGTCAAGACTGAACACTGTTCTGAGTTTGCAAATGTCAGCAAATCATGGTTAGCGAAAAACAGAAGCAGACGCTTCCCATCTCCTTAACGCAACCTCAGTGGAGAAGGGAAAGGGAGCTTATGAGCCCAAGGCCCATGCACTACCATGATCTGTTTATCCAGCACTGATCTGGACACAGAGTCAGAGGCTGCAGAGCCACCAGAAGGGGAGCCAGGTCTGGGTCAGGACTCAAAGCTGACTGCGGAAAGCATAAAGACCACTGTCAGTTGGGCGAGAACTCCCAGAGCAACTCCCAGGTAACCAATGCTGATAGGGCCAGAGCCTGGACCCTCAAGGACACCTTCTCCTAAGCCAAAAGAAGCAAGATGCTTCCCATTGCACATCATCATCATCCCAGCAGTGCTGAGAGTGCGCTAGGACAGAGGCTGTGGAAGGGAGGAGCATTGGTTGCCTGGGACAAAGTCTGGAGGAGGAAGTCCAAAGACAAAGACATAAAAGGTAATTTTCTCGCTTGGAGCTGTCCATGGTCCAGCAACACTGGACCAGCCTTGGTGCTTTCCCCATGGGTTCTGGAAATTGATCGAAACAGGACATGCATGTGATGCTAAACCAGTTAGGGTTATGTCAGAGCCCAGCCACTGACTCCTGAAGTGGCTATCTAGGGTCTCGTCAGAAAGTGTTCTTTTCCATCCTGCTGCTTTGAGAGCTGGAGATTTGGATTTGGGGCTTTATACTTTGCAAGTCTATGCTCTACCATCCAGCTAGGGGTCATCCCAAACAAAGGTGTGCCCTAGGGAATGGGCCAGTCTGGGAATTGGGCGACTCCCTCCCAAAGAATCATGTCCATTGTACAATAAAGCCTGTTCAATTTTTCTCCTCACTCTGCCCCATAGGCATCAATGCCAAGGTCTTGGTGGGGAAGTGGAACTACATTGCTTTGTAGTCGGGAGCCTCCAGCCTATGGGCTTTGTGAGGCCCACCTGGTTTCCCCCACCTATTGAGCACCTGATACCATTCATGATGTCAGGTGAGGAACAGGTAAAGATGCAGGTCAGCCCAAAGGGGCCGTACTGTACAAATGGCTTTGCAAGCTCTGGCAATCAGCTGATTGTCAGGGGTTGCAGAGCTGCTCAGCGAATGGACAGGCCTTGCAAAGTGCTGTGCAAGGCCTGGCAATCAGCTGATTTCTGCGCCTGGTGCTTAGCACTCTGCTGACCATCAGTGCCTTTCAGGCTGTGCCTTGCCTGCACAGATTGATTTCAAACTGTGGAGGCAAAAACAGGGCAGCCCTACCTGGAGATGTCTAGGATTCAACCTGCATGCAAAGCAAAGGCCCTGATGCTGAGTCCTTCCCCCCAAAACATGAAAAGCTGCCTCATTGGTCTACCTAGCTCAATACTGGGAGCAGATCTGCATGGTTTCAGGACGGGATGCTGGAAGTCCTTCCCACCTGCCCTGGAAATGCTGGATGAAGCTGGACCTTCTGCCTGCACCTTCTGCTGCTGGCCCTTCTCCTGGAATGGAGGAAGTTGCCTTAAACACAGTCTTGTCCTCCTAAGCGGAGTATTGTCAACACTGACTGGTAGGTCTTCCCCAACCCTAAGTGGAGACATCAGGGACTGAACCTTTATCAAAAGGGACTTTACAAAGATGCTCCACCTCTCAACTACAGCCCCTGGAACAGAAGAAGCTACCCTACACAAAGCCAGACCCTTGGTACATCTACGCTGATTGGCAGCACCCCTACAGGGACATTCCCAGGCATATTAGGAGGTAACAGGGATTGAACCTGGGTCTTTCTACAAGCCAAGCAGGTGCTCTACCGCTGAGCTACAGCCTCTCCCCAACACAGGAAGCTGCCTCAAACCAGGTGAGAATATTTGCCCCCTGAGCTGGGTCTTGAACCTGGGACCTTTTGCAAAATGCGGGGCCATTCTCCATATATTTTATTATATACACCTTCGCTGACATAAATGATATATTGCCGAATATTAATCAGCCCTCCCTACCCCCAGCGTGAGGAATGAACCCTTCTGCGTGTAAACAAGTCCTTTGATCGAACACAACATTACGTCCCACTTGCTGCAAGATGGATTTCCCTGGGATCCTTCCTGCGCTCACACAGGCTGAATGCTAAATGGAGCACACAAAGAGCTCGTGGTCAAAACAACCCAGCAGGCGACTTTCATCCATCACAATGGGCATATTTCCCATTCTGGTTCAGAAGATGCTGAGCTGCACCAGGAGCGAAAGCTCATCAGGGAGATTTCCTGCCTCTTCCGCATGAGCCATCGAATAATCTTTAGGAGCCATGCAGCCTTCTTAGATGACTCAAAGTGCTTTATGGACTTTTTCCTTCTTTTTTCCCACAGCCATTACAACGACCCTACAAGGTAGGTCAATGTTACTCTCTCAATATTGCAGATATTGCCATACGTCCGGAATTTCCCAGACATATCCAGGATTCATCTGTCAGAAATAGCATCTGGGCAGAATTTCTGAAGATCGGTAAAAAGGCGTATGGCGACCCATGTCGGAAGTGTTGATTTTTTTGCTAATTTCCTTTAAAAAATTGCTCAAAAATTTGGCCAAACAACTTGGCCAAAAGAAGCTCAGCAACTTTTGTGTCTGGATTTTCACTTTTTGAAATATGGTAAGCCTAAGATAGGAAGGTTGGGGCAGAGAAAAAGAGAGAGAGGTTTGCCAAAGAACACTGAGTGAAGTTTGTGGCAGAGGCAAGGTTCAAACAAGATATTCCCTGGTTCATCAGTGACTGGGGTTTCATTTTAACTGGCAATGCTTATTTAAATTTATTTATCTATATACTGACCCCTCTCACAAAACGTCAAGTACAGCGATGTTTGCATTAAAAAAACACACCTTTAAAACCAATACAAACCAATCATAAAAATGTCTTGCCTACCCCATTTCTCTTTTTTTAAGAAAACAGTAAATAAAACTTGCTTCTTCCTCTTGTTTTTAGAAAGAGCTACTTAAATACTCTTTAAATCTCACTCAGGAAATCTTTTAAAAGATTCTTTTAAAAGATTCCCTGACTGGGATTCATCAATGACTGGGCTTTCATTTTTACTGGCATTGCTTATTTAAATTTATTTATCTATATTCTGAGCCCTCTCACAAAACATTAAGTACTGCAGTGTTAAAACAACACCCCTTTAAAAGCAATACAGAACTTGCCTACTTGAAATTGTTTTTAGAAAACAGTAAATAAAACGTGCTGCTTCCCCTTGTTTTCAGAAGGAGTTGTTTTTCATGCTAAAAGGAGGTGGGCACAAAAACCCGGATACTCACTCGGCGCACGAAGTACAACGGTCTGGCCAGCGACTGAGCCGAAAGATCCATGGGAAACGCAGGAGTAATTTCCCTCTGCGCTGGACCCTCCTGGGAAGGCTCCCTCCGCTGAAGGTGACGCCCCTGGCGACGAAATGAGCAAAGATCCATTGGGGAGGAGGCGGAAGTTGTCCTTTTCTGCTAGTGGGAGCCCATTCTTCTTCCAGGTAATGTTGAGGAGCTCCTCAACGGGAGCCAAGTTGCAGCGCAGCTCCAGGGTTTGGTTTGGCTCTAAGGTCACTTGGCCTGGGCCCGGCCCGCAGGTCAGCTCCAGAGATGGCCTTGGAGATGGTTCCCCTGCAGCAAAGCAAAACAGAAGGTTGGCTTGTTGGAGGAACTACAGTAGGACACCTTAAAAATTTTTTTTTTATTTATGTAACTTTTTGATTGTTGTTGTTTTGACAAATTATGGTCATATCAACCACAGGAATATAACAACAACAATACAAACTCTCCAACATTACAGTGGTACCTCGGGTTAAGTACTTAATTCGTTCCAGAGGTCCATTCTTAACCTGAAACTGTTCTTAACCTGAAGCACCACTTTAGCTAATGGGGCCTCCTGCTGCCACCACACCACTGCTGCACAATTTTTGTTCTCATCCTGAAGCAAAGTTCTTAACCCAAGGTACTATTTCTGGGTTAGCGGAGTCTGTAACCTGAAGCGTCTGTAACCTGAAGCATATGTAACCCTATGTACCACTTTACACTGATAACAACCACCACCACTACTACTACTACTACTACATTTATAAACAACAACAACAACATTTATACCCCACCCATCTGACTAGGTTGCCCCAGCCACTCTGGGCAGCTTCCAACATATATAAAAACAATGAAACATTAAATAGGGACACTAGGAGGGTCTGAAAATTCCACACACTAATACAACTATTTATTTATTACATTTCTATCCCGCCTTTTCTCCAAGGAGCGCAAGGTGGCGTACGTGGTTCTCTCTCCCCCCATTTTATCCCCACGACAACTATCTGAGGTAGGTTAGGCAGAAAGAGAGAGAGAGGGACAGGCCCCAAGGCCACCCTAGTGAGTGTCATGGCTGAGGGAGAGTCAGAACCTAGCCCTTCCTACTAGTCTGTGCACCCAAAGTTGTCATCGTCATTGACAAAAAGGGCAGGACAACCAACATATAATAACAACAAGTGCTGATGTTTGGTGGTTTCTTGAGCATGTGCAGAGAGAGCCTGACATGGGCCACACTAACCTCCAAAGTGCCCACTTGCAAGAGAGCCGTAGTATTTTTTGAAAGTGTTTGGCCATTATCTGCAAATGTCCTTGAGAAACACGGTGGCCAACAGGAATTTGCACGGCTATCGCAGCCTACTCTGTGAGGAAACCCTCCGCAAGCCAGCTCCTTTTACAACCCTGCGCCAAATAATTTTGTTACCATTCCAACTGAAAATGTTTCCTGGTTCCATAACAAGTTTATCAGCATGGGCTGAACCACATGGCTGGGTGCCCAGTGCCTATCGCAGATTAATTTTATAGCTATTCAAGCACCCAATTAAACCTTCTGCTACCTACGGATGATAAAAAGGACCACCTTTCTCGGGGGTGGAGAAGAGCTCACTCCAGAGCATGCAATTAACTGCAGCGATGCCCAACATTAACACAGTTAAATTGCATTCTTCAAAGACGTGCAAAGAAAGCTGGAAAAAAATTGCATTCTTGGCAAGTGAAATGACTAAATGGTCAGTTAATTTAATTCACCCTCCTTCCTCAGTCTGCAATACATCATAGCAGCCATTATTTCAGAGGTAAGTGTTGTGGTCTTCTCGCTGCAGACTTTTGGTGTGAGAAGCTGCACTGCGCTTCTCCCCCCAAAAAATCCTTACCCTCTTTCTGCACAATATATTCAGGTTGAAGCACCTGGATCTTGTAGACACCTTGTCACTGTTCCAAAAAGGTGCCCCAACCCTAGAATCTATTCCATCTGATCACAAAGGTCTAAACCAAACATAGGCAGCATGGTGTAGCGGTCAGAGTGCTATCTATTTATTTATTTATTTATTTATTTATTTATTTATTTATTTACGGCTATTAGCCCATAAAATATGTACAAACATAAAAGGACAGAGGCATAAAGACCGATATATTCGACACCAGAAGGTGAACACCACGATGCAAGGGTGGGTCATTGAGCAGACTAGGACTAGGAGTACCTGGGAGTTGTTGTTTAGTCATTTAGTCCTGTCCGACTCTTCGTGACCCCATGGACCAGAGCGCGCCAGGCACTCCTGTCTTCCACTGGCTCCCACTGTTTTGTCAAACTCATGCTGGTAGCTTCCAGAACACTGTCCAAGCATCTTGTCCTCCGTCGTCCCCTTCTTCTTGTGCCCTCAATCTTTCCCAACATCAGGGTCTTTTCCAGAGAGTCTTCTCTTCTCGTTAGGTGGCCAAAGTATTGGAGCCTCAGCTTCAGGATCTGTCCTTCCAGTGAGCACTCAGGGCTGATTTCCTTAAGAATGGATAGGTTTGATCTTCTTGCAGTCCATGGGACTCTCAAGAGTCTCCTCCAGCACCATAATTCAAAAGCATCAATTGTTCAGTGATCAGCCTTCTTTATGGTCCAGCTCTCACTTCTATACATCACTACTGGGAAAACCATAGCTTTTACTATACGGACCTTTGTTGGCAAGGTGATGTCTCTGTTTTAGGAGGACCTGGGAGACCAGAATTCAAATCCCCACTCAGACCTTGGACCGCCAGTCACCATCTCTCAGCCTGTCCTACATCGCAGGGCTGTTGGGAAGATGAAATTAGGAGTGGGAGAATGACAAGTGCCACTGTGAGCACCTTGAAGGAAGATGGGGGTATAAATGGGTGGTCTTGGACCAGTCCCATTCGTTCAGCCCAACCTACCTGACAGGGTCCTTGTGGTATATAAATCCAATAAATAAAAAAATGGGGGGGGGACCTCTTCCTGTATTACAGAGGGTTGTACTAGAGTACCCTCAGGAATCCCTTCCAACTCTACAATTGACCTGCATGTATGTAAAGGCATCCAATGTATATAAAACCTGGCTAATCCATGCTCCTCACAGCGCTTGCAAAATCTAGCACCAAGGCATTTTTCCGTGGCTGAGAGAAGCAGTGGCGTAGCATGGGTTGTCAGCACCCGGGGCAAGGCAAGTAATTTGCGCCCCTAGCCCGTGGATTTGCGCCCCCTAACCCGTGGATTTGTGCCCCCTAACCCTAACCCCCAGATGTTGCGCCCGGTGCGGCCGGGCCCCCCTGCACCCCCCACGCTACGCCACTGGAGAGAAGCAACCCATCGAGGCTGGAATATCTACTCAGCAAAAAGAAACAAAAAAGAGGGGCAGAGACTAAGCAGACCCCCTCAGACACTTTGCACTCCACAGAGAGCAGAAGCAGAAGGGCTGGCTAGCCTGTCCTCCTTCCAACGCTGACATCACTATCCGATTCTTGGCACCAGTCAAGGAGTTTTCCTGGACAGCTCCTGCTGCTACTGCACAGGCAGGTCCCTCTCGCTGGGCCTGGATGCCAGCCAGCCAGCCAGCTCCATTCCTGCTTCTGGGCATGCCAGCCTCCCTGGAGAAAACCACGTATGTGCACCTTGCAGAACCCAACAACAAACGCCTCTGGAACAAGGGGAGTTTTTCAGAAAGCAGAAGGGAAACAGCCCGGCTAAAGAGGAGGTGAGCACAGGGGACCATTTCAATGCTAGGAGAAATTTCAACACAGGTGCAGAGCGCAAGCAGTGTTAGAAATTCAAGATACATAAGCTAGGTATATACATCGTTCTGCCCGGACACTGAGGTCCAGCTCCGAGGGCCTTCTGGCGGTTCCCTCACTGCGAGAGGCCAAGTTACAGGGAACCATGCAGAGGGCCTTTTCGGTAGTGGCGCCCGCCCTGTGGAACACCCTCCCATCAGATGTCAAAACGATAAACAACTACCTGACATTCAGAAGACATCTGAAGGCAGCCCTGTTCAGGGAAGTTATTAATATGTGACATTTTAGTGTATTTTTCATCTTTGTTGGAAGCCGCCCAGAGTGGCTGGGGAAACCCAGCCAGATGGGCGGGGTACAAATAATAAATTATTATTATTATTATTATTATTATTATTATTATTATTATTATTAGTGCCAAATGGCTCCTTAAACCAAGGTTATTGTCTCCAAAACAGAAGGCCTAGTTGCCACTTTTGAGCTGGACAATGCAACTTTTTGGTTCCCGAAATTCATTCTGATTGTGCAGATAAAATATAACGGATACAATTATAAAGGATGTGTTGCTAGTGTGTGAAAACAGTCAATATCCAAGCGTCCCCAGGCATGCACCTCCAGATGGTGGAGACGTCAGCGTCATCCTGCCACCCAGGCATCTTCACTTGGGTGCAAGTGGCCTGATTTTGAATGCTGAGCGCAAGCTCAGCCCACAGGAGGTCCCAGGTTGAGTCCTGGTTAGAGAAGGATGAGGCAGCAATGATGGAACAGGAAAGATCTCCTCTGGTAGCTGGAACAGCCAGAGCCTGTCTCAATAGGACAGTTTCATACATTCAGCCACTTGGAAAGTTAATTTCCTGTGCTGTCGTGAGCAGTTGCCTTATAACAAGCCATGGTTTCTACCACTTGGTCTTCTAGCTTAGTGTTGTCTACACAGATTGGCAGCAGCTCTCCAGGGTTTCAGACAAGGGACATTCCCCGCTCTACCTGGAGTTGCTGTCGAAAGTTGTACTCGAGGCCTTCTGCATGCAAGGCAGTTACTCAGTTACTTGCAAGTGGGACCTGAGCACCAGAGCTCTTCTCTCCTCCTGCAGAAAGATTACTGTCTCTAACCGTGGAGGCAAAGCATAGCCATTGTGGCCGGCAGCCATGGGTAGCCTTCTCCTCCATGAATTTGCCCAACCCTCATTTAATTCCATCCACTTTGTGACTAATAGCTATCAATAGGTGCAAAAAGGGACATAGGAGGCTAATGCCAGTCACTTGCTATACTTGGGTTTTAGTGTTTTGCTGTTTTTGTGTGTTGCTTTGGGTCACCTTTGTGAAGGTAGAAAAATAATAAAAATAGGAAGCTGCCTTAAACAGAGCCAGACCTTTCCAGAATCCGAACATTCCCAGTCCCACTGGGAGATGCCGGGAATTGAAGCTGAGCTATGACATTTCCCAGCATCCTGTGCAACACACACACACACACACACACACACACACAACCCTCATCTTTCCCAAACTGGATTTCCTCTTCACAGCATCATCAGCCCTGACAGAACATCCCAAAAATTGGAGCTATGGGACTAATTTTTTGTGCTTATTTTGGGGGGTGGGACTGAATCACACACCAGCTAATTATGGTTGCACAATTATAGTTGATTGGGAGTTATCCTGCAACAAACCTGCTACCCCCAAAAGTCTGGACATTTTCCCATAAGGGAACTGATGGGAAAATGCGCTGGGAAGTATGGGATAACACTTTCCAACAAATCAGAATAAATGCTCATGAAATAGCAACCATCATCTAACCTCCCTGCAAACCAATCAGGACAAACGCTCAAAAAATGAGCCGTCTGGAAGTGCCTCAGGTTTCAGCAAGGGTGACCCAGTTCCAAGGTAAGATGAAGATACTTCCAGTGGTGTATCTGGGATCCAACTAAGGGACTGACTACAAATTTTGTCCACCACATAATGTGCCCTAATCTCACCAGTTTGCCTCCAGCCTACTGAACTGGGGGAAAGAGTCAGGAGCCACTCCAAGACAGGATCAGAGCATGCACAGGACACGAAGGTTCTGACTGGCAGTGACTCTCATTCACCACAGACAGACAGGTGTGCAGCTTATTCAGAAGCCTGGATCAGATCATTTTAGGCAGGACTGTGTGCATTCAGAGGAGCACAGACATCAGCACTGGACTCTGCGATTTTGGCAAAGAGATGGTGCCCGGTAGCCAAAAGTTATGCACCCAGTGATGCCCATAACCAAAACAGCAGCAGATCAGGAAGCCAGTGTGTTAATAGGCACCAATCATCTACAAGGATCAAGTGGGCCAAGCCTCAAATGCCTGCAAATGATGCCAATGACATTAAAGACCAAAGACCCGTCAAGTGAATCATGCTCTTATAAACATCTGATGCGACAGCGCATGAACGCATTGTTAAAAGCCTCATTTGCTAAGGAGTTTCATGGCCTCAACTGATGACCCAAATTCTTGTGCTGCATGGGGATTCCTCGGGAGGCCCTCTGGTCCGGCCACCCCTGGCCACAAAGTGCCTTCAGGCATGTCAGAGGCCCATGGATTTTCTCTTACTGCATGCGCAGCCATGAGGTATTTCAGCTTGTGTCGATTCAGTGGTGTGAAATGACGCCTCACGCTTACAGATGAGCACCGGGGGCATTTAATCACTGCACTCCTTACATGCCGTGTGGCTAATTTTTCAAACCAGAGCTCTGCAGAAGCCTCTGTGGTGCAAGGGTCAAACGAGTGACATAATGCGCGGGAGAGCTGAGGGTGCCAGTGTGTCTTCTGCTGAATAATGGGCTGGATATTGCTTGCACATTCCATAGCCAAGTTCTGAGTTAAAACAACATGAAGGGGGCAGGGTGAGCAAGCTAACTCCACCCTTCAGTCACCCTCTCTGCCAGAGACCCTAAAGAAGCCGTTTGCCAACCTGCTGCCCTCCAGATGTAGCAGGACTACAAATCCCATCAGCCCCAGCCAGCGAAACCACGTGTGCCTGCCTGCACTTTGTGGAGGGGTCCGTGACTCTAAATCAGGGTTTCCCAAACTTGGGTCTCCAGCTGTTTTTAGACTGCAACTCCCATCATCCCTAGCTAGCAGGACCAGTGTTCAGGGATGGTGGAAACTGTAATCCAAAAACAACTGGAAACCCAAGTTTGGGAAAAAGTAAAGTTTAAAAGGACCCCTGACCATTAGGTCCAGTTGCGGATGACTATGGGATTGCAGAGTTCATCTCACTTTATTGGCCGAGGGAGCCGGCATACAGCTTCCGGGTCATGTGGTCAGCATGACCAAACCAGAGCAGTGCACGGAAACGCTGTTTACCTTCCCGCCGGAGCGGTACCTATTTCTCTACTTGCACTTTGACATGCTTTTGAACTGCTAGGTTGGCAGCAGCTGGGTCCGAGCAATGGGAGCTCACTCCGTCGCGGGGATTCGAACTGCCAGCCTTCTGATCAGCGAGCCCTAGGCTCTGTGGTTTAACCCACAGCACCACCTGCATCCCTTAAGTTTGGGAAATCTTGCTCTAAATAGTTGGAATTGTGGTGAGGCAAGTGAGCTTTTGCTATGCTGGTCTGTACTTGAATTCCCAGTGGGTCTGGCAGGCACAGAAAATATATGCTGGGTGGGGGCAGCTCAAGCCTTTCCCCCAAGCCAATGACGGTATCACTTGTTTGGGTGACATATCTGAGATCGGCAGATGGCCTGAAACCCTCTTTGAGAACACACAGAGACATCTGGCTTTTGAACCGGTGCCCAGAACCATTTCAACTTTAATGGATCTTTCCATTAAGAACTCACTAAAGGGAACATGGCTGCCAGGACATCAAAACCCCCCCGCCCCAATTATGGGTGTTATAAAAATAAAACAAATTAGCTGCAATTATTTGCGGGTGCCCAATGCAAAAGCCTGAGCTTTATGAAAGAAATGAAAATTGATTTGGATTAGCGGGCATTGAAGGCTTTTAAAAAATTAACCAGTTGCTTATGACTTCAAAGCCTGGCGGGGTTCGGTCAGCGTTGCTGCTGGGCTGTGGCTACTTACCTGCCCGAGGAATCTTCCGTCACTACCTTCAAAGGCTGCTGGCTCAGCAGCAGATTTGCCATTAGGAAGAGTCAGGCTACAGTTCCCTAAGTTGTTGTGTACAACACTGGAAATGTGTTTTTAATTGGTGTTACATTTTTGCAAGGTTTTTAATTATGTGGCATTATTTATTTTGCAGGGCTTGCCTTGCGCTCGGTGTGGAAGCTGCAGTTAGTGCAGAATGCTGCAGCAAGGTTGCTGACAGAAGTGAGACCTTGTCAACATACGACACCCCTGCCCGTGCACTGCTTGCAAATCTCTTACTGGGCCAAGTTCAATGTGTTGCTGTTAATATACATAAAGCAGCTTGGGACCAGTTTACTTGCGGGATCATCTTACCCCATATATGCCAACTTGACCGCTTTGATCTGCGGCACTTTTACACACACCACATAATATCCATTCCATGCTATTAATATTCGTGCCACAGTTTTTTAGTGTGGCAGCACCTACATCCCGGAACTCCCAGCCTATTGAAAACAGGCTGGCACCTCTGCTCTGCACTCTATGAAACCTGCTAAAAACATTTTTGCAACAAATCCTAGGAATCTATGTAAACACTAGCAGGCGTTTCGATCTGAAATTTTAATTATGCTGATTTTAATTACATCTTGATGTTTTAAAAACTTCCTCTTAACTTTGACGGTTAATTATCATTTTAACGCACATTTTATTGTTTGTTTTTTGTCAAATGCTTTGAGGTTTTACTCACAGCTAAGGAGTATACAAAGGGACGCAGGTGGCACTGTGGGTTAAACCACAGAGCCTAGGACTTGACGATCAGAAGGTTGGCGGTTCGAATCCCCAGAACGGGGTGAGCTCCATTTCTTGTGCTGCCTGCACAAGAACCTTGATGTTGCCATCTCAGGCAGGCAGCACAAGAAATGGTATATCCAGCCCATTGGCAACCTGATTATTTTAAGAAGCTATTCACATTCATCTTACAATGGATTGCCCACCTGATGAGAAACTGCAGAGTAACCTCATGCAAGGAGGATGGAGCAGAACTCAGTGGCGAAACACCTGCTTGGCATGCAGAAGGTCCCAGGTTCAATCAAGGCCTCCGGGGTTTCAGGCTGGAGCTTTTTCCCAGTCCTACCTGGAGGTGCCATTGGGGTTGGAACCAATGGGACCTTTTGCATGCAAAGCAGCTGCTCTGCCTCTGAGTCACAGGCATTCCCTCTTCCCCATTCCTACTGGAAGCTCAGCAGTCAAGATTCTCCAAGTCATTCCAGGTCATGGAACATGCCATCAAGGGCACAGAGCGAAATCTGCCAAGTCCTCATTAAACTGCAACTACAGGGCGAAGGCAGGTGACCTGACCAAAGAGGAGCATTGACTCCCATCGCAGCCATTTTCACAGAGCACATCTTGCGGCCTTGTGAATCTCCCAAAAGCTGACTTTTGCCTCTTCCAGCTCCAATTGCAAAACAGAGATAAGGGTATTTTTACTACCCTCCCTGGAGCTCCCAAGGCCTGATTTCGTGACATCCTAATCTCTTCCTTGCTGGGAAATGCCCCCCACCCCACCCCATTGACAACCCATGAAAATAAGTCTATGCAATACACACTACTCAGCTCCGCAAAAAAACCTGCATGATAAACTAAGGGAGCCTCCTTTCGGACCAATATATTGCCTACATTTAAGAATTTGGAGATTTGGTGTGTTGTTGTTGTTTAATAGGGACACACAAGGGCATTTTTATTTATTTATCTTTAAAAAGCATTTCTTGGTCATAAAATATCAGGGGGTATAGAATGCTAAGGCATCAAACACCATTTAAAAAAAATAATTGCAGATAATCGTTAAGGTGTCTGGATAATTGAAAAGGGGGGCGGGATCTAAAAGCCACAAAGTATAAAAATGCTCAACTTTTTGAGGAAACTCTCAAAAGTCAAAAGCGAGGACGTGTCTGCTGCAACTCTGCTGGAAGAGCGTTCCACAGGCATGGGACTGGCGACACTAAAAGCCAGATTTTTCGTTGAGTTCAGTTGGGTATCTGTAACATGGGGGACAACAAACAGCACTCCTTTCCATGCTCTCCACAATGGGGCTGGGACATGAAGACTCAGGCCTTCCTTGAGGTAATAAGAATAATAATTTATTATTTATACCTGCCCTTCTGGCTGGGTTTCCCCACCCACAGGGCGGGTGCCACTACCGAAAAGGCCCTCTGTCTGGTTCCCTGTAACCTCACTTCTCGCAGTGAGGGAACCCTCAGAAGGCCCTCGGCACTGGATCTCAGTGTCTGGGCTGAAGAATGGGGATGGAGACGCTCCTTTAGGTATACTGGGACGAGGCCGTTTAGGGCTTTAAAGCTCAGCACCAACACTTTGAATTGTGCTCAGAAATGTACTGGGAGCCAATGTAGGTCTTTCAGGACTGGTGTTATATGCAGGTATCCTGCAGCCAAGTTATTTAGGCCTTTGGGTATCAACACAAGAACCTTGAACCAGCATTCAAAATCCCCCAGGCACCAGGCGTGTTCTGCAACTGGCACGGGTCCAATTGCGACCACATGGAGATCTCTGGAGGTCTGGTTGGCATCTGATATCTCTACCTGGCTGGCCCATCCAGCTTCCTTAAGCAGGTCTCAAATTTCAGTAACCTGTGCAATGCTAAGATTCATCACCCCCACCCCAACACTCATACTCCATTCTAGCCAGATAACTCAGTTGGTAGATGAGGAAGCTCTTAATCTCAGGGTTGTGGGTTTGAGCCTCACTTTGGGTGAAAGATTCCTGCTTTGCAGGGAGTTGGACTAGATTATATCCTTGTGGTCTCTTCCATCTCTACAATTCTGTGATCCCCTGTCGTGCCCCCAAGGCTCCACACCCAGTGCGACTGAACCACTTGACAAGGGTTGAATCAATAATTCATTCCCTAACCATCCACCATGGGAAAACTGCTCCGTGGCCATTTTGAATCTGTTACCAATGACCACATAGGATGAAGTAGACATACGTCCAGAGGACTGCCTGACCCTCTTGTTGTTGTTTAGTCGTGTCCGACTCTTTGTGACCCCATGGACCAGAGCACACCAGGCACTCCTGTCTTCCACTGCCTCCCGCAGTTTGGTCAAACTCATGCTGGTAGCTTCGAGAACACTGTCCAACCATCTCATCCTCTGTCATCCCCTTCTCCTTGTGCCCTCCATCTTTCCCAACATCAGGGTCTTTTCCAGGGAGTCTTCTCTTCTCATGAGGTGGCCAAAGTATTGGAGTCTCAGCTTCACGATCTGTCCTTCCAGTGAGCACTCAGGGCTGATTTCCTTAAGAATGGAGAGGTTGATCTTCTTTGACCCTCTTACCCCAGCTCAGTCACTGACATCATCTGCAGGAGTGTCATGGGTCATCCTCGAAGTGGACAAGAGTTGACAACAACAAGAAACTGAGCCTGTTGTGTCACCAGGCCAGACTTGTGGAACATTCTGCCAACAGAGATTCAGCAGAGGTCTCCCATGCCAACTTTTAAGCACCTGCTAAAAACTTTTATATCCCCATTAGGCTTATGCAGTCAAGTAAAAAAGACATATTTCCATAACAATTTCTGATTTTAAATTATTGTATGATTTGATGTACAACTGTTGTAAGATGCTCTATTTTTTATCAATAGTGGTATACATTTTAATAAATAAATAGACATCCAAACTGCTTCCCTTCCTGGAGCTTTAGTGACTACTTAGTCCCTGCCCCATCCAAACAAGATTTGGGGGATGCCCTGAGTTCATCAGACTGTCACTGCCGCTGGAAAGGGATTACCATTAATTGAGCTTACAGTTTATTAGCTCCGGATTATTTCTTAGTTGCTGGTCTATAAGCACTCTCGTTTTCCAAAACTGAGAGAATTACAAGTCTTGCTCGGATCACCGGGACAATCCAAATCACATCTTCTTTTTTCTTTCTTGCAAATTCTTCATGCAAAAAAACCCCACAACCCCCACAACCAATCCTCTGCTCTTTCCCAAATATCCTATTAGTTCAGCTTTGCCAACGCCATAAAAAAAATGATACTGTGAAATTTGAAGCCTCTACCAAGCTCCACTGGATCTGTTTTCTGGCACACTACAGTACTGCATGTGTCTGAAATGTAAAAATGCACACAAGTTGGTTTGTTTTGCTTCAAAATTTACATCTCTCAAAGGCAGGGGTGGGGAACCTCTGGCCCTGCAGATGTTGTGGACTCCAACTCCCATCTCCCTTAACAACTGCACTAAGCTTGGCTGGGGATGATGGGAGTTGGAGTTTAACCACAGCTGGGGATCCTAGGTTGAAGAGCAACAGACAATAACCTAGACAACAACTTTATGGTGTCTCCCTAACGAAACCAAACAGACAAGTCCTGACTCCACCCAAACACAATGGAGCCCACTGCCTCCTAGTGACTAAACCATATAATGACACTATCCACACAATCAGGTCTTGGGGTTTGATCTGGCAATTCAAGGTTTTAGCCTCCTTTTTAAACATGGGCTTAGCCAAAGGGGGCAGCTGATCCCCCTGATCAAGTAAAACAACATAAATACTTAACAAACTGACCAATCACGTCAGCTCTGCCACCCCCCACAAAAGTCCTGCCCCCCCCAACAAACTCCTGCCCCCCTAACAAAATTTTGGCTGCGCCCATGTTTTCAAACCATCCAGACCAGTGTTTTCCAAACGTGAGTTGCCAGTTGTTTTTGGACTACAATTCCCATCATTCCTGGCCACTGGTCCTGCTAGCTATGGATGATGGGAGTTGTTGTCCAAAAACAGCTGGAGACCAAAGTTTGGAAAACCCTGCTCCAGATGAAGGAACTTGCAGCAAATGGTGGGAGGGAGTGATCTGTAGACTTCAGGGTCCCCACCCCCAGTTAGGAAATCTAAAGCACCACCTTCTCCAACATATTAGGATCTTCTTACTGCAGAAGGCAAACAGAAATGGGCACCAATAAAGGGATAATAAATCGATTTGAGAAACAAGTAGGAACGTGAGTGACAATTCTGCCTGGGAGAGGCTTGAGAGCTCTTTTTAAAAGCCAGACTCTCCCCTCCACCACTGCTTTTACAAGCACTACAGTGATACCTCGGGTTACAAACTTACCGTATTTTTTGCACCATAACACTCACTTTTTTCCTCCTAAAAAGTAAGGGGAAATGTCTGTGTCTGTTATGGAGGGAATGCCTACGGGTGGCATGCCTACAGATTTTGCTCCTCTAAAAACTACATGCGTGTTATGGTCGAGTGCGTGTTATAGGGCGAAAAATACGGTAATTCATTCCAGAGGTCCGTTCTTAACCCGAAACTGTTCTTAACCTGAGTTGCGCTTTTGCTAATGGGGCCTCCTGCGCAATTTCCATTCTCATCCTGGGGCAAAGTTCTCAACCCGAGGTACTACTTCCAGGTTAGTGGAGTTTGTAACCCAAAGTTTTGTAACCTGAGGTACCACTATATCTCTGAGCAATCAGCTTCACTCTGAAGCCTCTGAGTTGGAGCCTCAGAAGAGGCACAGTGGTTCTTCCCATGCCTGGCTAGTGGGCTATGTTTGGTTCACTTGCCATACAGGCCACTTTGGCAACAGACAAAGCCATCTGGCTGAGGAATCTAAATTCAACCGAAACACCATGAAAGTAATGGAACAAAGTGAATTTCAAATTGGTGCCAGCGTCATCTAATCATTGCTTGGAACCAGAGAGAGAACCCTTTTCCATCTAGCTCAGTATTGTCCACAAGGACTGGCAGAGGCTCTCTGGGGTTTCAGAAAAGGAGCCTTTCCGGAGATATTGGGGATTGAACCTGGGGCCTTCTGCATGCCAAGCAGGTGCCCTGCCTCCCACAGCTTGTCATAAGGGCACATCTCATTCGCCACCCCCAAATCGTGCCCTTTACTCTCTGCACATGAAATCTCAAGAGCTGGTTTGCAAATAAATAAAAATAAACAATCTGCTAAGGCAGCTAATGGCCTGTTTGGCCACACCAATTAACTTAATTATTTATTGACTGCCTATTTAAAGATCAGCTAGAAGGCGGAAATCCCCTAGGCGTGGGAGAAATAGCACAGAGTTGCACACAGGCACACCTGCCTTCCAAAGGGGTCTAAAAGCCACAGAAAAGATCCCCCCCCCCGTATGCTCCATGCACTGTTACTAAACTTACTGCACAGTTGTGATGTGCCTTTAAATCATCTGGGGAAGGAGCAGGGATAGGGGTCCCTGGAGACGTAGCAGAAGTCCAAGGTCTGCAGGAGAATCCTGGGGGGATGTTTTCTTTAAAAAGTAATTTGTTTTGTTTTTTAAATGATACAACTATGCAAAGGAGAGAGAGAAAGATCTTAGATAAGTCACAGTCAGGTTGGTAAGCTGTGGCTGTGCAGATGTTGCTGAACTCCAGGTCCCAGTGGTCCCAGCAAGCATGGCCAATGGTCAGGGATGGTGGGGGGACAGTACAAAACAACTAGAACTGGTCTATATGATGTCCCTATTTTCATCGGAGAAATGTTGGAGGATATGGAACAGGACATCCCCAGGGCTTTTTTTCCAGCTAGAACTTGCCAGAACTCAGTTCCAGAATCTCTCAGGTGGGCACCATTGCCATAATAAGAGAGCAAGGGAGGCATTCATGCTGAGTTCTGGCACCTCTTTTTCTAAAAAAAATAGCACTGGACATCCCTATTTTCATCAGAGAAATGTTGGAAGGTATGAAAAACTACCTTCTCTTTTGCTCCCTCCCTCAACCTGACCTCATGCAAATCCAGGATTGTCACGAGGCACTGTGAATCCTCTAATGTGGGCTGCGTGATGACAGCCTTACCTTTTTATGCATATAGAAAGATATAAGCTTTGGTGGGCTGAGGCTTATGCCATTATCAATGTGTTCATCTAAATATAATGTACTTTTATTTCCGCTTCAAACAGACAACATTTCTGTACACAAAACAAGTGGAACTACTGCCATCTGCCATAGCGCTTGTCTCAGGCATGTTTACACTTATTTTTGCCTAAGCTTTGAGCACTGTTGCGTATCAACAAGAATGCCGTGTTAGTCTTTAAGGTGCTGCAAGACTGCCGTTTTTGCTAGCATAGCTACCCCGCCGGGAATCCCTCCCACAGTGGTCCTTGTGGTCCAATCCTTTGTACGGCAGTCTTCTTTTCCATATCATTCTCGTCCGGTTAGTACTATGCTGAAAATTTCTCCGACATGTTTTTTTTTGGGGGGGTGAGGGTTAACCATTCTCCATCAATTAATGAGAAAAGGAACTGTATTCAAAAATTCTACCAGTAGATCCCAGCACACCTTCTGCTGGGTGTGATTTGGAAAGAGTGCCTTCAGCCAAGTTCCTGGAAGCATAGTGCTGTTTAGATAGTTCTATATGAGGATTCTGTAAGATTTCAAGCAGCGTTGGACACCTGGTGGTGCTAAGAGGCAGATCTGGTGCAAGGGGCACTTGTGAGGCACTATTTCATATTAAATCAACTTTGAATTTTTCAAAACTGGTAATAAATCCATCTTTTAGTGCAGCAGCATCTCTACACTTTGGAACTCCCCACCTATTGACACCAGGGAGGCACCTTCAATGCACTCTTTCTATCACCTGCTTAAAGCATTTGTGTTCAGGAAAGCCTCTACAGACACAGAGAAGTTACATATATTTCTTTTTCTGCTGCTATTGATTTTTTATCGTCTTCCGGACGTTTTTAAACACCTGTTTTTAACTTGTTTTATTGATAATGCAAATATTTTATTATATATATTTTTGTAAACTACTTAGAGGGCTTCTTTTGCAGGGGGTGTGCGTTTAGCAAATTTGTTTACATACATACATATTGGCAGGACAGAAATCTCTATTTTCAAACTGACTCAGGAGCCCCCGTTGGGACAAAAACGTAGATTTGGAATACAGTGGTACCTCTGGTTAAGAACCTAATTTGTTCCGGAAGTCCATTCTTAACCTGAAACTGTTCTTAACCTGAAGCACCACGTTAGCTAATGGGGCCTCCTGCTGCTGCCGCGCCGCCGGAGCATGATATCTGTTCTCATCCTGAAGCAAAGTTCTTAACCCGAGGTACTATTTCTGGGTTAGCAGAGTCTGTAACCTGAAGTGTATGTAACCTGAAGCATATGTAACCCGAGGTACCACTATAGTTGTAATAGAAGAAAAATAAACCTTTAAATAAAGGGAGAAGGAAATAGGGTTGGGGAATCCATTTGGGTACTTTGTGTGTGAGCATGGAGAACCTCCATATTCAAAGGAAGTCTATCACTGAATACTTAGGCAGAAATGCAACCTAGGTCTCCTCCAGAGTCTCCTCTCCTGGGCATTTTTGCCTAAGTTGCATTTCAGTTCTCCAAATAGCCTCTTTCTATTCCCAAAGCACAAAATTAACTCGCTACCCAAACAACAATGCTCTCGTTAAGTTGCTGCGTTCTCCCTCTGTAATGCAAATATGGAGTAAGGAAAAACGTTGGGATGCAGGCCAGAGACAAATTACTGTGCAATTAAATACTTGCTTAATTATATGAACCAGGGCGGCTGGGCTCACTGCTGTGGGAAACGTCAAGAGCAGGGAAGGAGACTGTAAGCAGGCTGGAGCTGCCTCAATAGGCACCACACTGGCCACTGAGGGCACCAGGAAGGGCTGGGAGGAGCTCCTGCTCTGAAACCCTGGAGAGCTGCTGCCAGTCAGTGTCGACAACACTGATCTAGCTGGACCAGTAGGTCTGACTTGGTGTAAGGCAACCTGGGATGTTCCTCTGTGCACAGGTGCATCACCTGCAGCAACTGGTATCCCAAGGTACATTGCCCCTGAGCATGGAGTCTCTACTTACCAAGCAAAGCATATTGATCTTGCCTTCAAGAATCCATCAAGCCAAAATTGATGTACCTTTTTCTAACCCGCTGCCTTTGAGATGTTTTGGACTACAACTCCTATCAGGCCCAGCCATGGGAGGTGTAGTCTAAAATGTCGAGAGTACAATGGGTTAGGAAAGGTTAATCTATCAGCCTACCCCGGGGGGGCAGCAAATTCAATGAATTAATTCTGAGCGTGTGAAGTCCCTCATTTTGTCTTCTTCTGAACAAACAGCATCCAAAATGTTTTGCTGTGGCTTTATAATTTGTTGGAAGCTGCCCAGAGTGGCTGGGGCTAACAACAACAACAACAACAACAAATAATAATAATAATAATAATAATAATAATAATAATAATAATAATAATAATAATATTAATAATATTAATAAATAAATAAATAAATAAATAAATAAATAAATTTTACAATTTAAAAAAAGTATTTTCATCCACTGCCACCTCAAGCCAATTTGATTCTCAGCCGGCACTGAAAGCCACCAACCTCAAACTTCCCCTTCCCTGCCAGCCCATCTCTCTATAGAAACTTGGTCCCGAAAAAGCCAACCGCATTTTAAGCAGGCCTGTGTGCCTTTGCAAAATGATATTGTGCAAGGAGCTGAATGAAATCTGCATGCAGGTGACCATTCGGGGGGGGGGGGGAACGAGCAAGAGGCATGTGACTGCCAAGACAATGGGAGACCCAAATTCTCAGGGAAAGGGTCCTAAGTCTATTCAGACGCCAACAGCTTCTGGTGTGGGGAGGGGTGGGGGGGAGTGAAGAGAAAGGGAGAAAAAGCATCCGCCGGGAACAAAAAAAGCCTTAAAGTCAAGGGAGGAAATTCACAAAAGGAACCTGATACAAACTGCCTAAATTGAGGATTATATAATCCGATTGTCGAGCTAGTGGGAAAAAGCTTCTTTCTTTCACCTCTCCGTTCCCAGAGCTGGTTCTGTCCCTTTCGGGAGCCCCACCACAAAGCAAGCAACGCGCACTGCCATAACAGAAACCAACGGGGCATGTCGCTCTCTTTTCTTTTTCTAAAGTGCTTCTGCAAGTTCTTCAGGGAAAATCCACAACAGAAGAGACCTTGCTATAGTCAGAACAGTCTGCACTGAGCAGAGAAAAGGTGAATACTATAAGTTTGCAATACACACCCCGAGTCTGTTCCAGCAATATGGTTCAGGCTTTCAAGGGGGGTGGAGAGGGACCCTCTTAGGGAGAGCAAACATGACAAAAGAATGACAAAAGAGAATGGGGGGGTTGCCAGGTTTTTCACTGGGTCTAGTCCTGTGCTTTTAAGAGAGGCACAGCAAAATTAAGTAGGGTTCCTCCCTTGTACAGAGGGGAGAGTAATGGGAACCTGTTTAATTTATGTGTGCCAGGGGAACATGCTGGCAACTTTTAGGGGAGGGGGTACATGATTTTTTATAGTGTTTCTTCCGAGTGATCACTTCCCCCTGGAAAAGTTTTTTTAAAAATATTTATATTTTATTGAAAACGTTCAGTGGGCAAAGAAAGTGAAAGACATGGAAGGAAAGAAGGAAAGAAGGAAAGAAGGAAAGAAGGAAAGAAGGAAAGAAAGAAAGAAAGAAAGAAAGAAAGAAAGAAAGAAAGAAAGAAAGATGCTTGAAACTGTAATGCAATACGATGTATAGCTCTGTGCTATTGTTCCGATTATTAGCAAGTCATTATAATTTTTATAAATGCATTTCTAGTATCATCATACTTATCCAGACACAAGTTGTGAAAAGCCATCCCCCAAAAGCATTTTTAGAAAACAACGAAAGCCATATTTCCTCAGCTGCCTTTTCCCATCCACTTCTTAATAGGTTTTACGTTTTCAGCACATAACATGGCTTGCCCAATTTTTATCTGAATAATCCTGACACAAAGGAGATTATGGGCTTCTGCGTTAACGACCTCTTGTGCAACAGAGGAAAGAATTGCATGACAAGTGACATCTGCCAAAATTTCTCCTTCGCCTCTTTTATTGAGATGTGTGCAAGCCTTAAAAACTGCAACCAAACCAAGCCACAGAGATGCAGAACTCTAAGACAAGATTTTGTTTAGGGAAGGGGGTGGGCAAGGAATATGACTGCGGTCCTATTGAAAGTCCCATTGAAATTACTGGGGCTTGCCTCTGATTAAGCATGTGCACAATCAGGCTGTTTGATGGGCTACAATTATGAGGCTTAGAAACTTTTACAGCTGGGCTTTGCTCTCCACACCCCCGAGCCACTGCCCCTCTTTCCATCCTGCTTGAGGAAGACGCCTGTGGCATCCAAAAACTTGCACACCCCTACACAAACAGAAATTTGGATAAGGAAAGACTGTGTACATCTCCAGTGGAATTGGGGGGGGGGTACAGCAGTGAGATGCTGTGTTTGATGGGTTGCCTGTCTCGATGGGGAAAGTTCTTTCCTATCTACTTGAAGAATGGAGGCTAGTCAAATCAAGCAAAAAACCTGCTGTTTTGCAAGCCTTATACTGCACACCTTGGAAAACGAGAGAAAGGTTTCTTTAAAGGAACTCCAGCTGAATAATGTACAGAATGTGTTAACAATTTACAGATCTGCATTAAGCTAAAGCCACAGCAGAACTTTTCATTAACCAAAACAGCAGCAGGAGCAAAGTTTGAGGGAGCTGCAAATCAGTTTGATCTGGAAAGCAGGGCTCCCATTTGGCCACATTTAACACTCTTTAATAATCCTGAGGCAGCAGAAAGAGAAGCCAAAGAGCTCCTGGACAGTTCATATATGTGTGCAAGGGGGAATGTCAACAGGTACAACTCATCTCTGCCCTGAAATCCCCTCTACTATAGACACACGTCTTCCTATATACATAAAAATGTAAGGCTGTTGTCATGCTGCAGTACACATGGCTGCTAATAGGTGGCCACACCACCAGCAGTATGATGGCAGGCAGGCAGGCAGGCAAGCAAGCAGGTAGCAGGTGGTCCAGGTGAGCTGTTTAATAGAGGGATGAGGTGCTTCAAAGAGACATTTGGCAATCACCTCTCTGAAGTCTGCACACACTCACACACACGCTAAATGCAACTGCAGCAAAGTTTTAACAGGGGAGAGGAGGTATTTCATTTGATAATTTAAACATCATTCGTTTGAGAATCATTTGAAAATTTGCTCTTTATTACTCTAAAGGCAAGAGCATCAGATATGAGAGCTGAAATAAAGGACTTCTTCAAGCAGTACATAGTTAACCTACGGAACTCGCTCTCACAGGAGGCAGTGATGGCCAGCAATGTAGATGGCTTTAAAAGACAAATTCATGGACCTATTAATTGCTACAAGCTGCAAAGGCTGTGCTCTGGCATTCTTCCTGAATATCAGCTGCTGGAAACCTCAGGAGCTCTTGTGCTCGGGTCTTGCTTGTGGGTTTCCCAAAGGCGTCTGGTTGGCTACTGTGAGAACAGGATGCTGGACTAGATGGGCCATTGGCCTGATCCAGCAGGCTCTAAAGAACACACTGTTATCCACTCCCTTGTCTCTTCTTCCCGGGGGTTCCCTGACTCCATTTCCAACACTGTCCAAAGGGGTAGGGGCTTCCTAGCATGCCTAGACGTAAGCCCCTGATCCTATACAGTAGGGGCTGCCACCCCTGCTTGCTCCACTCGCTAGTCCCTTTCCCAACCCCATTTCCCCCACAGCTCACCAAACCCTGCCCCCTTTGCACCTGACCGAATCCACCTCTCTTTGCACCTCACCCAGTCCCTCCCCTCCCTGCTTGGCCCAAGCCTCAAGCCCTTTCAAAAGAGGGGGAAAGTGCTTCAGAAAGCAGTTTGCCAGACAGCTGTTTTCACATGAAATTAAGGTTGCAAACTTCTTTCACCACTCCTGCTCCTTTGAGCAACAGTCTGGCATGGTAGAAATTAACAAACAATACTGTAGTGGGGGTTTTTCACAGCACAGAGATAGCTTATTGGGGGGGCGGAGCCACTACCTGAACTGTATGTCAGCTGCAGGAATTGTTTAATAATAAGAATCAGTTGCTCTTTACAGTTTGATGGGTCAGTGCGTCTGGCTGTTAACCACAAGGCTGGTGGTTCGAGCCCAGGGATGGCTCCCAGCTATGAGCAATATTCCTGCATTGCAGGGGCTTGAACTAGATGACCCTCAGGTTCCCTTCCCATTCTACAATTCTATGATTGTATGAAAGAATCGTTCAACCAAATATTAAGTGACACTTTATTACATTCTCTGGATTTTTAATACAGCTGTTTCAAAACTAATCCAGTGAGAGAGCAGGAAAAAAGGAACGGAAGAGTGTTCCCTTTTCATCCGTTGGCAAAGCAAATACTTTCCAGGCCGCTCATGCCAGTGAGCCCAGCCGTGTGCTCTATGCTGCATGGATTTTGGAACAAAGGTGTCACAAATGACACTCCACTGGCCAGCCACCTGAGGTTTTCAGAAGCAGCCATGGCTACCTTCTGCCCATTCCATCCTGGCCAGAAAGTCTACACTACTTTAGGAATTGTCTTCCGCAGAAGGTGCCCTCCAGAAATCTTGGGACTGCAACTCCCATCAGCCTGAAAACATCACGGAGGGTACCCATCACACAAAAAGCTGCTCTATTCTGCTTTCCAACTTAACTCAACTAGCAGCTGCAGTAGTTGCAACTCTGCCTCTATGAAAGTCTCGTAGAAAACCAGGGGAAGATTTGGGCTAAGTCACCAGCCAGCTTGCCTGCACCTGCCCTGTCTCAGGAGCACAGGAATTTGCCTGGTACAATCCATTGGTCTATCTAGCTTAGCACTGTCCATACTGACCAGCCGGGTTTCAGCCAGGGGACATACCCAGCCCTTTCTGAAAGTATCAGGAAAGCAGCTGCCTGGCTACCACCAACCTGCTGACTTTCCCCTAAGGCTCATTGCAGCGGTTCTTCAGAGTTACTCGCCTGGGAAGGCTCTTCACTCATCTTTGGTGAGATGTCTCACAGCAGCCCCCGAGACAGTTTTGCCAGGCAGGGGCGAGAAGTTCCCTAGGAAAACAACTTTTGAGGGATGTGGGGAGGGCGAACGCGATCATAACCCTGGACAAAGACTGAATGGGAAAGGGTGGCGGGCGGTGAACACCAATGCCATCTTGCAAACAAGACAGCTGGCTAATGTGGGTGTGATTTTCTCTCGTTGCCAATAGATCCTTTATCTGTTGGACAGCCGGGAAGACCCCGTTCCAAAGCCCGCTTGGAGAGCATGGCGGTCTTTGTTTGTTGATCCCCCACCCCCCGCGCAAATCTCATTGAACGCTGGAAACGTCGCCATGGAAGTACCTGAAACTCCCCTCTCCACCTCGCATTTTTTGCAAGGCTTTCTTTAACACCCCCCACCCCAGTATGCAGGACGGGTGTGTGTGTTTTTGGAGGGGGTGGGGGGCATTTTCGAAAAACCAAGGCCATCGCAAAGAGGGCACCATCCGATCTCCAGAGAAAGGTCCGTTTGCGCATTTCCCCGCCGCGAGCGTCCCGCTTCCACGACGCCTCGTAAGCCAGCAAACAAACCCACCCCGCGTGGGGCGCGGGCAGCTCCGGCCACGCCAGCCCGGCGACCAGTCGCAAAAGGCGAGGCCGCCCGGGGATTCTGCGCGCGGATTGCACGTACAAACGCGCACACACCTGTTTGCGCTTGTCACCCCGCCGAGCAACGGGACGGCCGGAGCCCCGCGGCGCGCACCCTCCCCCCTCGCCAGGGCCACCACCACGTTGCCCATTGTGGACGCGCCAGCGAAGATTGGAGGCTGCGATGGAACCACGGAGCGGCGAGCCTGACCTCTCCACGTATACACACAACCCATTATTTGCGCGTTTCTTTTAGCGTGGCCCCAGGCCGAGGGGTCCCGCGCGCCCTGCCCAGCTCCCGCTCTGCGCTCCACCGCGCCCGGTTCTTTGCACCGACCGACTAGCAAGGCTGGAGGGGGGGTAGGAAATACAACCACAAATCCCCATCCCACGAAGAAAAAAGAGCGCCCGCCCAGCCACGCCAAGCGCCCTCAGCCCCCCCCCTCCCCGGACCCCTCTCCTGGGTTTGGGTCTTTACCTTCCACGGTCAAGGTCAAGGCAAGAATCGCGAGGCCAAACAATCCCTCTAGCGCCATGTAAGCCCTTCGGAGCTCCGGGTGTGCGAAAGGGGGCGCCGGGAGGAAGAGGTGGCGGCGAGCGGGCGAGCGAGCGAGGCAGCAACCCCGGCGGCCGGAGTCTGCTCCGCGGCTCGCCTGTTGGGTCTGGCGCGCGAGGGTTAGACGCGCGCGCGAGCGAAGGGCTGCTGCCGCTGCTGCCTCCCCTCCTCCATCGCCATCTTGTGTGAATGCAAAAAAAAAGGGGGGGGGAAAGAGGTGACTCTGGGAGTTGCAAGGCACACACGCGTAACCACGCGCGCCCGGCCCGAGCCGAGTCCCCCTTTCGGTGCCCGAGGGAGACGCCCCGGGCGCCACCTCCCGCCGGCCGCTCCCCCTGGACTGCCCCTCGCGCGCGCGCGCCCCCTTGGCTGTCTCTTCTAGGCTGCTGAGCCCAGACAGATGGGTCTCTCTCTCTCTCTCTCCCTCCTGGGAAGGGGAAGGGGGTGGTCTCTCTGCCAGCGCAAAACGGACGGAGAAGGCAAAAGGGAACCTTGCTTTTTCCCCTGCTTTTGCTGGCCGAGCGAGAGAGGAGGAATGAATCTCTCTCTCCTCGCCCCGTCCTTGCTTTCTTTTTGCACCCAGAGATAAAAACCATGCATGGCATTCAGAAAGGAGAGAGAGAAAAGTTTTTCTCCCTCTCTCAGAGCACTAGAACACATAAGCTGCATGTTGGAAGAGTCGCGACAGGGACAAGAACTTTACGCAGCGCGTGGTTAACCTCTGGAACTCGCTCCCGCAAGAGGCAAGGGATGGTCATCAACTTGGTAGTCTTTAACAGAGGATTGAACAAATCCATGGAGGACGAAGCTACCAGTGGCTTCCACCCGCGATGACTGTCGTCTGCCCCCACAGTCAGAGGCAGCAAGGCTTCAACTCTGAATCTCAGGGTTGTGGGTTTGAGCTCCACACTGAGTGAAAGATCCCTGCATTGCAGGGGGTTGGACTAGATGACCCTCGGGGTACCTCCCAACTCTACAGCTCTATGATTCCGAATACCAGTTGCTGGAAGCCACGGGAGGGGAGGGGTCTGTTAGGTTTGAGTCCTGCTTGACAGTTTCCCAGTCAAGCATGTGTTTGGCCACTGTGAGAACAGCATGCTGGACTGGATAGGCCATTGGCCTGATCCAATGGGCTCTTATGTTCTTACATAGCACAGTGATATATGGACCATATAACTGCAGAGCTGGAATGGATCCTAAAGGTCATCTTATCTAACCCTCTGCAATGCAGGAATCACAAGTATATGAAAAGAGTGTAGGGCCCTAGGAAGTCTGCTGGACACCCAGACTTCTGATTCTGCCATAGCCTCCTCACATGCTTCCAAGCCTATTGGCACAGGCTTCACAAGAAGTGCACCTTTAAATTCACACCAGGTCAGGGAGAGAAGCGTTTTGAAGCTGATAACTGCATAGTTCTGTGCCTTGTGTAAATGTCTACTCAGTGTGGAATCTATACAGCTCAGCAGGACTCCATTGGTTGCTAATTGGTACTTGGTAAGTTTTAACAGCCTATTGGAAAATGGAGGAGGGGAACAGACAAGTGTTCTGAGTGAAGAAGATGCCTGTGTGATCTGAAAGCCTGCCACCTTGCCAACACAACTGGACCTATGGCGAGGAAGGGAGAGAATACAGTGAACCATCACTGACCCTAACTGCAAGCAAGCAAACACACACGCACACAGGTAGAACCAGTCCTGTCTGAAATAGTAGGGAAGTGTTATTGCGTGAGGAAGATGCATGTGTGGTCTGAAAGCTTGTTACTCTGCCAACCCAACTGGGTCCATTGGGCACACATACACATGTGAAGAAGGTGCAACTAGCCGTTTCTGAAATATGTAGCAGAAAAGTTCTCTTGGATGAAGAAGATGTCTGTGTGATCTGACAGCTTGCTACCCTACCAACCCAACTGGGTCCGATGGGCAGGGGTGTGCGGGTGTGAGTGTGAGTGTCTGAAGTAAATCACCAAAGACTCTGTCTGCTAGCAAACACACACACACACACACACACACCAAGCAGCAGCCACAAGTCTTGTCTGGATCAGCCGTGCCAAAGAGCAGCAGCTGGCTGCATTTAATAGGCATAATGTAAGTGAACAACAAAATATGCAATTTGCTCAACAACTCAAGAGATATCAGGGCAATTCTGTACAGCGAAAAGGGAGGGGAAGCAGCCCTTTAGATGCTCATGCCCTCCGGGAGCTTATGTATAATAAGTTCATTTCATTATGCTGGCTCTCATAAATATTTATTGCATGCACAACCACCTCTCATTGCTCTTCTGAGGATGGGTGGTGGATGCACTATTCTTAGGCATGGAGGTTTCCTCCTCCCTCTGCCGCCACCGCCCAGCCCCCTCTCAGTCTGGCCTCCCTGCAAGCTGTGCAGAGAAGTCTGTTTGGACAAGAGGCTTTGGGGGAGTGAGAGGGTAAGGGTGGCAGCAAAAACTGGAGAAGGCAAGAGACAGATTCCGTTCCAGAAAGGGTCCTAGCTCAGCAACAGAGCACCTGAAGGCCCCAGGTCCAGTTCCCAGATTCTCTAGGTGGGGTGGGGGTGGGGCTCCCGTCTGAAACCCCAGAGAGCAGGCTCCCAGTCAGTGTCAACAATACTGAGCTAGATGGGCCAACAGTCTGACCAGGATAAGGCAGCTTCCTAGACCCCTATTTAAATCTGTCCTTTATTAAGAACCATGAGGAATGGAGTGTTATGTTTAAAGGAATGGCCAAAGCTAAGGTAGTAATTGTATATTCTTATTTGGCAACAGCCATAGGACAGGGGCAGAGCTTTGAATCCAGAAGATCACAGGTTCAAACCCCAGAAGCATCTCCAGGTAGGGCTGCGACCTTCCTCTGCCTGAAACCCTGCAGAGCTACTGCCAGTCAGTGCAGGCAATACTGATGTAGATGAACTCATGGTCTGACGCAGCTTCCTGTGTAGGACTCCTGATGGATAGCTCTGTCAGTGGAGCATGAGATGCTTAATCTCAGGGCCATGGGTTCAAGCCCCACGCTGGGCAAAAGATTCCTGCATTGCATCAGGTCTTCCAACTCTACGATTGTATGCTTCTATGATTCCTATGCACCTGACTCTTAAAGCGAAGGTTCAGTCTGCTTTGCGTGCAGAAAGTTCCAACTGCTTTGCGTTCATCTGATTTGTGTGCAGAAAGTTCCAAGTTCAATCCCCAGAATCTCTGAGTAGGGTTGCGAAAATGTATCCTGCAGGGGAGTTCCTGAAGAGCTGCTGCCAGTTAGTGTCAACAATACTGGGGTAGGTCTGACTTGATAGAAAGCAGCTATGATATGAAGGGTGGCTTGCACTTTGGGCCAGTGGTGGTGGTGAATTCTGATTTCTTTATGACAACCCCATAACCATGCCCCTTCTACAACTGTAGTACAAAATGAAATTTTGACCAGTGAAGACATCATGGTTTCAATACCAAGCCCACCCTCTGTCTTCTTCTTCTTCTTCTTCTTCTTCTTCTTCTTCTTCTTCTTCTTCTTCCCTCCCTCTCACACACTTTGCTTAACATCCAGCCTGATGATGAAGAGTTCTGCCAGACTCAAAAGCTTGCTCACTACTTTGCGGCGTTTTGATTTTCTGGTAGTTCTGAAAAACAAAAGGGGCAGTTTTAACCTTTAGCCGTGCATGTAAATAATGCAACCTCCCCTTCTTCTGCTTTGCTTATTGGGTAGGTTTCTCTTTGTGAAAATCTCACTTATTTGGCATGCAAAGGATTGGCAAATAGCGGTGAAGTAGATTAAACAAGGGGTGGCGATTCGTCCCTGCTTCCCTATGCCACTGCCCTCAGCTTCCCCAAAGCAAACAAAGAATTCACTACATAGGAAGCTGCCTTATGTTGAGTCTGACCATTGCCCCATTTAACTCAGTATTGTCTGCACTGACTGGCAGCAGCCCTCCAGGATTTCAGGCAGAGGTCTCTCCAGAAGTCTCTGGAGATTTAACCTGGGACCTTCTTCATGCACAGCAAAATCTCTGCCATAGAGCTGAGCCACCCTTGAATGGCCTGGAATGCCCTTGAATGCCTGGTGCTCTCTGCTCCCATGGAGTATACAATTTTAAATGTCTTTCCTTTTGCCTGTCCACAATTCTGCCTCATGATTCTGGGTTCTAGGGCTACAGCAGAGTTTTTTCTCCTATCCATCCAACTCTGTAGTGTATACTCTGACTGGCAGCAGCTGTATAGGGTTTCAGACAAGGAGCCATATACCAAGAGCCAAGCAGGTGCTGTGTCATGTATGACCCTTCCCTGAAATGTTGTAACCTTTTCTCCTAGGGAAAGTGCTTTTACCCCTCTCCCTCCCCAACAATTTTGCTTGCCCCTTTCTGCCACCCCCAGTGAAGATGCACAGCACCCACAGCTATTTGTGTTATTTTGGCACCTGAGTCAGAAAACCCCACAAGCACCTCTTTCTTGGGGAGTAAAAAAATAAAATACAAAATAAAATAATAAAATAAAATACAACTATAATACTCAGGTTAAATAGCTAACCGTTGGGTGCCCTATCACAGGGGTCAGCAAACCTTTTCATCAGGGGGCAGGGTCCACTGTCCCTCAGACCTTGTGGGGGGCTGGACTATATTGGGGGGGCAGAATGAACGAATTCCTATGTCCCACAAATAATTTCATTGTAATTAATTGTTAATTTCATTGTACACATGTTGTACATTAACGATAAAGGTATTATTATCATCATCATCATCATCATCATTACTATTACCCAGAGATGCATTTTAAATAAAAGGACACATTCTACTCATGTAAAAACACACTGATTCCCGGACCATCCGCGGGCCGGATTTAGAAGGTGATTGGGCCGTATTCGGCCCCCGGGCCTTAGTTTGCCTACCCATTCCCTATCACAATATACACAAAATCAGCCCCTGGAAGCAAGCATCTCACTCTGCCTTGTGGTAAGACCAGCTCACAGTGCTGCTGAATAACAGGATACCAGAATATCTGTGCCAGCTCAGAGACTGCCTCATGATTTCTAATATGTCAAGGCTGAGACCTTGGCATTAGAGAAAAATGATAGTTCAAATTAAGGCATGGCAAGGACAGGCAGCGTTAAGTGCTTGGGGTTCTGCTTTTGAAAACAGCAGCAACGTTGAGAAGTCCAGACACGAGGAGCTCTTTCTTTTTACGGCGGCGAAGAGTCCTACAGTGACGAGAGCAAATAAACACATCCCAAGCTGCTGGAGCTTCAAAAACAGGACTTTCCCTTATTTTGCATGACTGGTTCCCATTGCCACCAGCTCACACACACACACACACACACACACACACACACACACACAAACACAGGAGCATTTTGTTTTGAAGCCTCGCTGCTGGAGGGATTCCATGTGCATCGCTGCTCTTCATTCAAAAACAGTGTTCTTATCTCGCTTCTGGGTTTCTTCCCTGCTCCCCCCACCCCAAGCTTTAAAAAGACACAGTTGTCCTTTCCTGTGCGGGAAGCTGAGAAATAGATAGGTGGGGCTTTTCATCATAGTCAGTGTGGCGAAGTGATGGAACCAGCAGTTGGGAATCTCAGGCACAAGGTCCAGATGTGAGATATAAATAGATGCTAGTAAAGGGACCAGTCGTGGCCGACTCTGGGGTTGCGGCGTTCATCTGGCGTTATTGGCCGAGGGAGCCAGCATACAGCTTCCGGGTCATGTGGCCAGCATGACTAAGCCGCTTCTGGCGAACCAGAACAGTGCACGGACACGCCGTTTACCTTCCCACCAGAGCGGTACCTATTTATCTACTTGCACTTTGACGTGCTTTCGAACTGCTAGGTTGGCAGGAGCAGGGACCGAGCATCGGGAGCTCACCCCGTCGCGGGGATTCGAACCACCAACCTTCTGATCAGCAAGTCCTGGGCTCTGTGGTTTAACCTACAGCGCCACCCGCGTCCCTGAATAGATGCTAGGAGAAGATATATTTATTAAGATATTATCCTTCCTTCCTCACGTTTGTGAGTCCAGCAGAGTTTCATCCCTTTGCAGCTTAAAGGGAAGCTTAGATAGGCTAGTGTTAGCCTTTTTGTTGAAATAATCCAGGGTGCTTTAAGGCACCTGGTATCTCTCCCTTTTCTCCCCCTTAAAACCATAATCCCACAGACAGTCTTCTAAAAGGTAAAAATAACGTACAGTGGTACCTCGGCTTTCAAACGTAATCCGTTCGAGTTCTGAAATGTTTGAAAACTGAAAACTCTGTAGGGAAGCCTCAATCCCAGGGGTCAGCAAAATATTTTAGCCATGGCCTGGTCCACTGTCCTTCAGACCTTGTGGTGGGCCGAAAAAGCGCCACCGGGGGGGAGGGAGCTGGAAGAAGAGGTGGGGGGGCAAGTAGTCCTCCTCCCCACCCCCCAGCCCCAACCCAAGCCGCTGTGCTTACCTTCCCTGAGGCAGCCGCCACCACCATCACCACCGCCATTGTTGCTGCTGCTTCTCGTGAGTAAGCAGAGCAAGCTGGTCCGCTCTGCTCTCTGGCCCACAGGAACACCAGGGTGGCAGTGGCGGAGGGAAGATGAGCAGCACGAAAGGGCTGGCTCCTGAGAGGGGCTGCTTAAAATGGCACTCAGCCAGCTCAGCCCAGCCCCCTTCCTCCTCTAGGCAGGGCAGGGAGAAGTCAGGAGGAGGGAGGAAGTAGCGGAGCTTCATGCTCCAGCACCGAGGCCAGAGAGCAGACGTGGGCATGGCTGGTGCGCATCCCAGGGGCGTGGCACCTCACCGGGATTGTGGTGCTGGGGGCGGTGCGTTCCCCCTGCCCCCCTCTTCCTCCACCAGTGGAGGGAGGGAGGAGGCGCTGCCACGGTGTGTGTGAGGGAGGGGGGGAATGGAATGGCGCAGGAGGGGAAATGGCACAGCCCGAATGAACAGAATCCCCACACTGATCCATGGACGGTCTGCGGGCTGGATCCTGAAGGCAATTGGGTCTGATCTGGCCTGTGGACCTTAGTTTGCTGACCCCTGCTCAATACAGAAAACTCAGTATGGAAGCCGCATGGCATGTTTGACTTCTGAGGCAAGTTTGAAGACCAAAGCATTTAGTTCCAGGTTCACGGCATCTGAAAACCAAAATGTTCAAGAAAAGAAACGTTCAAAAACCAAGGTACCACTGTATACTCACTCAGAATACTTGTTGAAGAGCAACAGATACAGCAGCTTTGTTCAGGCAGGCTTAATATGGTAAATCGGTTACAAAAACGTAACTTAAGTCTAGCTTAAAATGGTGTCTGAGCTGGAGCTCAGACTTAGCAGGTGTTCTCACATTGTTGGCAGGGCAAAAAGAGATGGGTTGGTATTAAAGATAGTGATAAGTAGCACTAGGTACCGAGCCGAAGGACTTGTGCAATGGGGCTTGTGCAACAGGACTATTTCCCCCCCCCCTTTCCACCCTGCCTCTAAATCTGTTCTGGGTTTCCCCCCAACTCTGGAGCAAATTAGGGGGAGATGCATTGGAAGGAGATGGGGCAGAAGTCCCACTGCAGATGTGGAAGTCATTCTGCTCATGAGCCTGATTTAGTGAAATACCATACTGCCCTTCTATTCCCTTACCACAAAGAGTGTCCCTTGCTGCACTCAGTCATTTGGTTCCAACCAGTAAATACCGCCAGAGTGCAACAGAACAGCACCATTAAATAATTTCAGAGCTTTTCAAACAACATTTCATGTGGCTTTCAACACACAGACACACAAAAAACCCTTCTCACCCTCCAAGTTCCCATGGCATCCGAGCAATTACGAGAAGCTCATCAGCTTCCCTTTGAACTGTCCAATTAAATTTGTCATAAACAAAGCTATTGTCTTACAGCTGCTTTGCCCTGGGAAGTGATGGAGGAGAATTGCTAACGAGATCATCGCTGCTAATTGGTCTGTTGTGCACTCCCCCTTAACTTTTCCCAACTGAAGACAACTTTACATTTTTAAAAAAGAGTAAAATAGGAGAGGGAGGGAGAGAGAGAGAGAAGAAAAGGATTAAAGGAATCAGGGAGTGATGGTAAGCGGGTTTGTGAAATTTATTTCAGCGTCCACACCTTACAGTTAAAACACATTTAAAACACATGTTTCCCCCCAAAAAATCCCGGGAGTTATAGTTTCCTAAAAGTGCTGGGAACTGTAGTTTTGTGAGGGATAGACTGTTTCCAGTATTCTTTGGGGGAAGTCATGTGCTTTAAATGTATGGTGTAGGAAACAGTGAAGATGGGGCATGGAGACAAAACATGACCAAAGTCCTGCGAGCCCATTTGTTTTCTTCTATAGACTGGAATAAGAATCCAGAAAAGCAAGGCAGGAGATGATTGATAGTTTTATGAAGATTTAAACAGTATGCTCATCTCCCTCTTTCGTCTCACTGTTACTGCTGATCCAACAGATTTGGTAGGCTTTTGAATATTAAAACCTGCCCCATCTGTTTACCAGAACATTCGATGCTGGCAGACAACCTGGTCTATCTAGCTCAGTACAGTCTACACTGACTGGCAGGGGCTCACCAGGATTTTAGATGGAGGGGATTTCTCCCAGTCCTACCTGGAGATGCCAGAGGTTGAACCTTCTGCATTCGAAGCAGATGCTCTGCTACAAAAATGCACATAGCATAACAATGCATATATCTCTGAAAATAACATACAAAAATGCATTGTATTAGGGGAAAATGCCTTGCAAAAATAGTGTATATTAGGCAAAATTGCGTGCAAAATGTGTATATTAGAATATATTTGCGCTAAGATGCTGATAGATTTCCATGAAGACTTTTTTTATTTTAAAAAATGCAAAAGGACTGAATTTTAGATTAGGAAAATGAGAAACCGAGAGAACCTAAAATCGACATATTCGCACACCTCTTAACTGCAGGTGTATTCAGTCTCTCAGCCTCCTCTGGACCTTTGCTGGTTGACAGACCCTTTCTAACCGCTTGAATCACTCGCTACAGAAGTAGCTTGGCTCAGCCCCGGCTACAACTTTGAATCCGGCTCCAACCTCCATGTCAGGTGCTGGACACAGAGAGTCTTGCAGATCTACAGCCCCCCAAGGCAGACTACTTGTTCCTGGTGCTTGCTGATGCAATAGTGTTCCTGTGTCTGCAAAACCTCTGAGCAACTCACAGTCCCCTTTGTGAGGGTGATGACCTTTCCCTCCCCTTCGAAAGTAAATAGAACAGAGTATCTGCTTCAACTCTGGGAGTGGAGGCTGTTCTCTTAGGACAAATGTATTACTACCCCACTATCTTCTGTCTGCCCCAGCCAGTCCCCACTTGCCTGCCACCTTACTTTGAACCAGTCCAGAGGATAGAACTGCCTGTCAACTTCCTCCTACCTGGCAAGAGATGGGGACAAAACTAGACTGAGTGGGCTCTGGCTGTCATTGGCTCTGGCGCCACCTACTGTTGGGCTCCCTACCTTGTGCCCTACCAGTCCCAATAAGCACCTGACCTCCAGGGCCATTCTTGAACCTGAGGCCAACACACCTTGTCTGCTCACTTCCCCACTTTCTCACCTGATTCCCCAATCTGATTGCTGCCATCAAAGCAGATCTGAAAGCTTATGAACAATCCTTTTCTCTCGTGATGCTAACTCTCCACCGTGGCATCAGCCATGCACTACTCAGCTCACTGTTCCTTCTAATTAATTAATCTGTGGCTGCATTCATTTAAAATTGCAGTGATCAGAGGGCTTATCCAAACTGAGCGATTGAAGGTCTGTCTCAGACTAATTAAATGCCAACGTCTCTTGAAATCAAAGCGGGGGGGACCCCCAAAACTCAACAACATAGTTTTCTCTTACATCAACTTACACGCTTGATGTTTCTAATGCTTGTAGTTATATTCGGCAAAGGTTATCATATTTGTGAAATGTGTTTCTTCTAGTATACAAGGGCTTCAATCAACTGATGGAGAAATAGGTTCTCTCCAAAGAAAAGCTTTGTGGTTTTTGGAGAGTGATGGCACATTTGGCTGCCCAAAGGTACCCCTCTCCCATGAAAGTCAATGCTTTCAAAGGCTTGCTGCATGTAATAGACATCCATTCCTGTCTGCATCTATCTTCATGCACACCTGGTGCCAGTTGAAGCAGATCACTTCAATCTGGGGCACGGCAAGACCAGCCCTGTTTTCCACACATGCTGTCAGGGACTGGTTGGAGTGGTAGGAGGCACCAGCTCGGGAACCACACAAGGATACTCTTTGTATAGCAATCTAGCTGCACTTCGTATAGCAATCTGAGTTAACACCACCCTTAAAAGCGGAGCCATTTTGTCTGTTGCTCTCTCCAGCCGCTATGTCTGCTACTTTTACTCATCTCCACTCACCCTGTAAATAGTTCCTGCATGAATAAAGCCTTTGAACTCCAGAAACTGTAAGTGATTGTCCCAATGTAGTTTACCCAAGCTGCAAAGTCTGCTGACAGTTCCCACAATTTCTGGAATAAATGAAAGCAAATTCAATTCAATTCCATTCTCATTTTAATTCTATATTTTTAATATAGTTTTTATAATTGCACTTAGCTCTGTGCTTGACTGTGGCCATTGCATTTACCATTTTTACCTATCTGAAAAATGTTGATGCTGTCTAAGGTTAAATATCATAATTGTTGGGGGAAATAAATAAAACAATTGTTCATATCACAATGTGTGTGTTTACTTCTTTCTAGCCTTCTTGTGTATATATTTCATACTTAAGGAGAGCAACTTCAGCAGAGACCCCCTACTCATTCCATTTCCTCTCACTCTCACTGATTTGAGCCGGGAAGATTATAGAGAGAATTCAAGGGAAGTGGTTGATCAGGAAGAACAAGATACCTGAAGGCAGCAAAACAGGTTTCTCCCATCCATGGGAAATAGAAGATAAAAGGATCTCAGTTTTTGGATGCTGCACTGTTAGAAGGGATGGACGCCTCAGTCACTTTTGGCTTTTCTCTGTTTCCGGCTTTGTTTCCAAAACCAAGTTCAGTTCATCACCTTGCCACATCCGATTTTGCAGACTTTTGAAATAAAATATGTATAATAATAATATTTTTTAAAAAATTATATCCCACCCTCCCCAGCCGAAGCTGGGCTCAGAGCAGCTAACAACAATAAAAGTAACATAGCATTCTAAAATCAATTCGTTCTAAAATCAGTTCAAAATCAAATTAATGGCAACTAATGGTTCTGTGAAGATTGCCAAAGGAGGGGGTCAGACTGTGCCTTGGCCAAAGGCCTGGTGGAACAGCTCTGTCTTGCAGGCCCTGCGGAAAGATGTGAAGCCCCGCAGGGCCCTAGTCTCTTGTGACAGAGCATTCCACCAGATTGGGGCCACAGCTGAAAAAGCCCTGGCTCTGGTTGCATCTTAAGCACACTTGGCATTTCAAGAGAGCAAGGGGAGGTTGAAAGCTGGAGACCAAGGTGAGCAGAGTTCAACTCTGTGCTCGGACATGAAAGTCACCTTGGACCAGGCACAGTCTCTCAGCCTAGCCTGCCTCACAGGGTTGCTGTGATGATAGAACGAGGAGGAAGAGAACCACATACACCACCTTGAGCTCCTTTGTGGAAAGGTGGAATAGAGACACAGCAGTCTGGTTAGCTCAGCTGGTTGGAGCGCCAAGGTTGAGGGTTTGATCCCTGCATATTCCTGCAATGTGGGGGGTTCGACTCGGTGATCCTCAGGGTCCCTTCCAACTTTATGATTCTATGAAATAAAATTCTCCAGCAACCATTCACAGTTGCCAAACCCTAGTGAACTTTTTGCTTTAACTAACAGGAGAATGCACCATTCCCTGAGGAAACAGGGAAAGATTCGTGTGTCTTGGGTCTGCAGCTGCTGTTGTGGTTTGAGCTTTTGGCTGGCTGACAAAAATGACTTTGGAGCGGAGCAAGCTGCCTTAATCTGAACCGCTGGTCCAGCTAGCAGCTAGCAGCATTTCTCTCCAGGGTTTCAGGCAGGAAACATGCTCTAGCAGCCCCCACCTGGAGATGCTATGGTTTGAACGTGGAACCAGTGGCGTAGCGTGGGGGGTGCAGGGGGGGCCGGGCGCACCGGGCGCAACATCTGGGGGTTAGGGTTAGGGGGTGAAAATCCACGGGTTAGGGGGCGCAAATCCATGGGTTAGGGGGCACAAATTACTTGCCTTGCCCCGGGTGCTGACAACCCACGCTACGCCACTGCGTGGAACCTTCCGCATGGAAAGAAGATGCTCCACCACTGAGCTATGGTCTTCCCCCCTGTCCCACACACACACCCCAGGAACGTAGAAAGCTGCCCTTTTACCGAGCCAGACCACTGGGTGTATTCAGCCCAGTGCTGCCAACACTGACCTGCAGCAGTTCTCCAGGGCTTCAGGGAGGAAACAGGGAGGACCTCCTGCATGCGAGGGACCTTCTGAACCTGGGACCTTCTGTATGCATGGGAGACACTCTGCCTCTGAGCTACAGTGCTGGCAAAGCAGGTTGCCAGCTGGGGCAGATAAAGCTAAAGATAAATGTGGCCATTAGCAGGAGCAACCAACTGGTTCTTGCCGAAGAGGAGGTGGCACCACCTCGTAATTTAATAGCTTGAGCTGAATGTTTCTTAAACTCGAGAGACAGCCTGTAAATCATGGAGATTATGCTTGCTCCTTCCAGCCCTGCTCTCCCTCTCCCACCCACCCCTTGCAAGTTGCTGCTGCGAGGTTGAGTATGGGAAGTCCGTTCCACAAACCCAGCTGTCCTTAAGCTCCCAAAGAAAGAGCGGGAGAGGCAGCTTAAGTCCCACTAGGTGTTCCCAGCTAGTAAATCAATCAGTTTCCCAAAGGCTTTGGACATGGTGCCTTGAGCAATTCGCTGGTTGGGAGCCAGAGAGGAATCTGTGAATTTTAGTTTCTCTCATGCTGCAGATGCACCGTGCCTTTAAAGTGCATCAAAAGCACATGGTTTCCTGGAAAGAATCCTGGGAACTGTAGTTTACTGCTCACTGGGGTATAATTCTGAGCACCCACCTCCAACTACAAATCCCAGGATTCTTTGGGGGAAGTAATGTGCTTTAAATGTAAGTGCGTGTGCAGTCTCAGTTTCTCATTTTTTCCAATCTTAAGATCCGTTCTTGATATTCCCACATCAGTTTGCAATTTTAAAGAAATCCTCATGAAAATTCACCACCATTTTAGTGGAAATTTCTCCTAAGATATCAATTTTTGTATGCAGTTTTGCCATGCAATTTCCCCTACTATGATGTGTTTTGCATGTTATCTTCAAAAATACAGTGGTACCTCGGGTTAAGTACTTAATTCGTTCCAGAGGTCTGTTCTTAACCTGAAACTGTTCTTAACCTGAAGCACCGCTTTAGCTAATGGGGCCTCACGCTGCTGCTGCGCCACCGGAGCACGATTTCTGTTCTCATCCTGAAGCAAAGTTCTTAACCCGAGGTACTATTTCTGGGTTAGCGGAGTCTGTAACCTGAAGCATGTGTAACCAGAAGCGTATGTAACCCGAGGTACTACTGTATATGCAATTTATGCATATATTCATTGAGATATTCATTTCCCCGTAATATATACTTTTTGGTACACATTACTTGAATGAAGAACCGCATTGCAAAATTCAGAGAAGTGCAAATTTCAAAGGGCAGCTGTATTTTGGTTTGTGTATTGTTCCAGAAAGTGTGAATTAGGTAGGTAGCTTCACCTTTAAATGGGAACTGAATTGAATTTCTGCCCAATCTGTTCTGGATGGGGCACACCCATGCACAAATCCATTGATTGTTGCAGGGTGTCCTTGGATGGATATTCTGTCTTTCTCCACTTGATTCCTCATCTGGGTGTGTTTAAAAGGCACACCCAGCAATTTTAGGCATCTCAATGGCACATAGCAGGGAGTAGAGGCACATTTGTTCATTGCATGCCATTTTAAACCCTTTCTGTCCTCACTTCCCCTTTTATCCTCACAACAGCCCTGCGAGGTAAGCAAGGCTGAGAGATAGTGATTGGCCCGAGGTCAGCCAGCAAGTTTGAGAGGGGGGGAGAGAGAGTCTTCTCTATGGCTGCACCTAGATGTTGAAAGTCTGGAGCTCCCTTTAACCTCCTCACTTGCTTTGCTTTTTGCTCCTTAGCCAGTAGGGATTTGGCCTGTCAAGTAGAAAATCCTTTGCTGATTTGGCCCCTGGTTTTGTTTATTTTAATCTGCTGCGCCCGTCTCTATTTTTACAGGGTCTTGTTTTCCTGTTGCTCTTGTCAATTGTTTGATTAATTTCTGTTGGATGTTTTATTTTCCCTTGCTAGAAAGGCTGACCTTTAAATATTGCCTCTGGGTGGAAAACAAATGAACAAGAACATCTAACGTGGACTTGAAAAACCACTGACCTGGGTGGAATCTACACACATATGAAAAAAACATTGTGAAAATGCTTTTTTTAAAAAGCCGTTTTGAAAAATATATTGAATTTGCCAGAGCTCATCACCGCCATCTAGTGTCACATTTGTATAATACACTTTACAACACACACACAAAAAACATATTTTATTTGCAGGTGTATAGCTGAGTCCCCTGTTATTCTTAGGTGTGTGTGCTTTCTTTCTCTCTTGCTGTCTCTATCTGTCTCTCTTTCTCCAGTCAGGACTGCATTTCATTCTGGATATATTAGCTCGGTCTATGCCATACTGGTGACCTCCAGATATTTTGTACTTCTTGGTTTCACTATCCAGTTGGTGTTGACTCGTGACAGGGCCTTTTGCAGTATTGGCTCCCCATTTGTGGAAATCCCTCCCTAGGGAGGTTCACCTGTCTCCATCTTTATTAACTTTTAGGGACAGTTGTTTGAAAACGTTCCTGTTTACCCAGGCATTTGGTGGCTGAAGAATACTGTTCCTGGCAACGTGGAGATCATAGGATGGAATAATGGTTTTGATGGTAGCTGCATTGAGAGGTTTTAAACTGTATTTGTCTTCAGAATGTTTTGATCTATTGGGGTTTTTTTGTTTTTGTTTTTTTGCTTTGTTTTAAAATTGTATACCTCTTTGGCACCCTGGGGAAGAAGAGCGGAATATAAATCCAAACAACAACAACAACATCCATTGGCTCCAGCCAGTGTAGTTGTGTCCTTTCTGCCCCAGCATGATACAGCTCTCCTGGCCAGAACTTAGGTTGTGGTCCAAAAATATCTTCAGGAACCTGGGCTGGAGAAGGTTGGTATAGCCTGTGAATGTTTATTTTGATAAAAGAGCAAGCAATAGGCTGAACAGGTTGTTTGGTGTGTGTGTGTGTGTGTGTGTGTGTGTGTGTGTGTGTGTGATGGACTGCCCTTTCCCTCACTTGGGGGGGAGGGGAGTATGAACTTCAAACTGAAGTTCCTCCTTCAACACTCAGCCATCTTAATTGGCAGCACGGCCACTTAGGAAAGCTGGAATATAATTAAGCTGTAGCCATAGAAACCAAGGCACCTTGATGAGATGGTGACAAAAAATGCAGTCAGATCCTTGAGAAGCTGGGATTCACAGGGTCTCTGCAAAGAATGAGCAAGAAGCTTCTTGTGAGATTTGGGGGAAAGATGGGCCAAAATTCGTCATTGTCAATCTTGAGGAGTTGTGAGGGATTGCTAGAATATTTCTTAAGGTTGAAATGGCAGCCAAGCCACTCTTAACAGTGCATAAAGCTAGCAATGGCTACTAGTCATGAAGGCTAGTATCCCTCTGAACCCCAGTTGCTGGGAATTGCAAGCAGGAAGTGTTGTCACCCTCAGGTCCTGCTCACAGGCTTCTCACTGGGGCAGCTGGGTATCAGGATAGTGAACAAGATGGGCCGTTGGTCTGATCCTGCAAGGCTATCCCTTATGTTCTCAAAATGGCAGACAAGCATGTGCTTATTAGGCAATATTTGCATACTGGTGAATTTTCACGACTTTTTTTTTAAAAAAATGCAAATTGCTGCCGAAATGCAGGAAACTGAGTTTAAAACCAGGAAAAGGAGAAATAGGGAGAACTGAGATTAACAGATCCATCCATCCCTATGTACAGCTCCCCTATTCTCACATTAAAGTTTATTACGGCCAGTTTACCTGAGACATTGCCTCCATCTCTGCGCCCCACCCCCTGCACAATTCTGAAAACTCTTCTGCATCTGCTATATACCTTTACTCTGCAGTAGAAAATGGAACACCTGGCTTCAGATGCTACAGGAGCTCAGGAACCTCAGGGGGCAGCGAGGCCACAGAGGAGATGGGCCAAACCCCATGAAGGAGTGTCTCCACCCCCATTGTGCAGCCCAGACACCAAGGTCCAGCTCTGAGGGTCTTCTGGCGGTTCCCTCACAGTGAGATTACAGGGAACTAGGCAGAGGGCCTTTTCGGTAGTGGCGCCTGCCCTGTGGAATGCCTTCCCATCAGATGTCAAGGAAATAAACAACTACAGTGGTACCTCGGGTTAAGAACTTAATTTGTTCTGCAGGTCTGTTCTTAACCTCAAACTGTTCTTAACCTGAAGCACCACTTTAGCTAATGGGGCCTCCTGCTGCCGCTGCGCCACCGCTGCACAATTTCTGTTCTCATCCTGAAGCAAAGTTCTTAACCCGATGTAATATTTCTGGGTTAGCGGAGTCTGTAACCTAAAGCGTATGTAACCCGAGGTACCACTGTATCTGACTTTGAGAAGACATCTGAAGGCAGCCCTGTTTAGGGAAGTTTTTAATGTTTGATGCTTTATCATGCTTTTAATATTCTGTTGGGAGATGCCTGGAGTGGCTGGGGAAACCCAGCCAGACGGGAGGGGGAATAAATAATAAAAGTATTATTATTATTATTATTATTATTATTATTATTATTATTATTATTATTATTATTATTGACAAAGCTTTGCAACTTCTGTTATTGTCCACTTGCCCCAAGGTTTGTGCACCCATTGTGGTTAGCTCATCGTTCCCAATAAGAGCCATTTGGGGTCCCCTGCGCTAATGAGTTTCAGACTGCAGTGTATGTGTGTGTTTGTTGGAGCATTATGAAGAGAGGAGACCCCTCTCAGGAACAGCTAGCCCCCCGTCCGAAGAGTCGCCTCTCAGAGGAAGCCGCGCGCCGCCGCAAGTGTCCAAGTGAATGGGAACCTTGTTAGGTGGGAAACAAGGATCCCCTGCTAACAAGCTCTTATCTCTGCTTTTGTTTCCAACTGAAGGTGCCCGCCATTAGCCGAAGTGTTAACAAGAGCTCTCAATAGCCTCCAAAGCAGCCAGGCGCCACTGAATATTCATGAAGGTGCGAAGAGAATGTGGGAAAGCAAACAAGAGGAAGAAAGGGAGGCAGGGGCGGGCGCATTGTCCAAGGAGAAAGGCCACCTAATGCACTGTGAGAAAAGGGGGGGGGGGTCACCAGAACGATATGGCCTCCCTTCCAGTAAACTCTGTCCCATCTGCCTGGGGAAGTTCTTGTCAATTCATGACACGAGAAAGATGGGGTTTTCCAGCTCACACCTGCACACACACACACTGTGCGCACACGGTACATTTCAAATGCATGACTTTCTCCAAGGAATCCTTGGGATCATAGGAACGAACCCCTCCCTCCCCCCAAGGTGAGGGGCATTGCCATTCAAATGGTGTGTTTGTGATGCATCATGTGATTGATTATGTGGGGTGGAATTGTAGTCTGTTAAGGGTGCCAGGAAGGGTTGTTCAGTAAGGTGTGAACTACAGATCCCAGGATTCTTTGGGGGAAGCCATGTATGCTGTGTACACAGCTTGAACCTGGGATTTATAGTTCTGTAAGGAGCACAGGGACTTACACTAGGGGTTCTCAAACTGTGGCCTGTGGAACACCAGCGGTCTGCAAACTTCATTCCATGGGGGAAGGCATTAACTATCCATAACAAAATTTAATTGCGTTTTAGTTGCTACTCTTACATCGCATGTTGTATTTGATTGTATTGCTAATCTGAATTCTATGGAATACAAGAAAATGGAATGTGTAATTAAAGAAGCAATAAAGGCACAAATACAAACCATAAAGCATCTAGCAACATGCGGTACAACTGCTACAGTGGGTAGAAATATCATTAGGTGGTCTGCCAAGACCTTACGCAATTTTCAAGTGGTCCGGGTGGGTGGGAGAAAGTTTGGGAACCCGTTTTCTACATTGACTGACAGCTGCTCTCTACTGTTTCAGGCAGGAGTCTCTCTCAGCCCTACTTGGAGTTGCCGGGGATTGAACCTGAAACCTTCTGCATGCAAAGCAGGTGTTCCACCACTGAGCCATGGCCCCTCCCCCTGCATCTCCCAACCATTCAGCTTTATTGGATGACCCCGGGTTCCTGAGGCATATTTACACCACACATTTAAAGCATTATGATACCACTTGGAACAGTGATGTCTACCTGCAAAGCATTCTGGAAGCTGTAGTTATCTGGAGAGCTGTTAGAAGACTCCCTCCCCAAGCTACAATTCCCAGAATTCCCTGTGAAGAGGGAGGGGTTGTTAAACTTCTCTGGAAGGAGAACAGGGATGTCCCAACAGCTCTTTCACAAACAACACTTTCACAAACCACAGCTCCCAGAATTCTTTGGGGGAAGCCATGATTATTTAAAGTGGTATCATAGTGCGTTACTTCCAGGTGCGTTACTTACTAACGGAGCGCGTTACTTCCGGGTTTCGCTGCTCGCGCATGCGCAGACGCTCAAAAAGATGTCATGTGCATGCGTGGAAGCGGCAAAACGCAACCCACAGACGCGCCGTCGCGGCTTACATTCCATTCAGGATGTGAATGGGGCTCGGGAACGGATCTCGTTTGCATCCCAAGGTACCACTGTATGTGGCCTATAATTGTGAGAGAGGAAGGAAAACGTCTGTCTATCCATCTGTCATTAGCTTCGACACGCCAGGTGTGGAATAGGGGCAGGACTTTGGGCTGGCCTGCGCCCTTCCCCAAGCAGTCCTCTTGCAAAGCAAATCTTGCCTCCAAAAGAGCTAGAGGAAAACCTGATGGGAAAAGGAGGGTTGCAGTTTTGTGAAAAGGTTCTCTCCCTCCCTCCCCCCCCTCTCTCTCTCTCTCTCTCTCGTGTGTGTGTGTGTGTAGGCTGTTCTTATTGCCCTGACCAGCTCCCTTCACAGCTGCTGAAAAGTGTGTTTGTTGGGGTGAGGGGTGCTTTTTGGGTTTTTTTTTAACCCTGCCTCCTCACCTCACTCCTCTTTCAAAAGTTTTCAAACTTTTGCATGTTGCTGGTGAGCCGAGGGTCATAGTTTTCACTCAACAAATCGATGAATGGAAACAGATTTGAGAACAGGAGCCACATGGGGAAATGGGGGGGGGGGTGTTGTTCACGGATAACAACAGCTGCTGGGATGGAGAGGAGGGGGGAGACTGAGGAGGAGGGGGAGAAAGGAACAGATTTTTTTATTAACAAGTGGAAAGAGGGTGACGGGGAGGAAAGCAGACTGAAGAAATGGGAACACAACAGAAAGAAAGCAATAAAAAAAGGAGGGAGGAAAGAGGAAAAGAGCACCCTCTATTACTAAAAAGGCCTTCTTTGGGTGCTGTTTACTGGTCTGCTTGACATGAAATAAAAAGCTAAGGAAATCTAAAAGAACCAGGGAGCTAATGATCACAAACAACTCAGCGACAGGAGCCAAGAAGCCTTTCTGAGCAAGCGAATCACACACAGAATACAAAGTGGAGGGAGAAAGAACGGCCTCTCTAAAAGCAAGCTGGCTTCTCCTGGCAAAGGGAAGGGCGAACTGCAGCCTGCCTGCTGCTGCTGCTGCCGCTACCCATCTTGGCAGCCTCCTGAGAGGGAAACTCGGCCTCCTCCACCTCACCCCACACTCCTTCTTTGAAAGCTGTTGAGAATCACCAGTGGGGAGAGTCGCAGTTGCTCTCAGACCTGCTTTCCGTCTTCCCCTCAAGGCACCTGGTTGGCCACTGAGGGAACAGAGGGCTGGGCCTTTGGCCTGATCCAGCACACAGGCTCTTTGGGCCCTATTGCTGACAGGAGGGATGGGGGAAGAAATTAGATTCAGTTTGTACCCACCTAATTAACACTTTCTGAATCAATATGTGAACTGAAGCACAGCTGCCCATCTAAATTCGCTCTTCTCTGAATTTTGCAACACAGGCCTCCTGCCGAATAAGACTCACAAAAATGCATATACCAAGGTGACGTATGCGTAAAAGCTCACGCATTCGTGAAAATAACCTTTTAAAAATGCATTGCGTTAGGGAGAATAGAAATATTAGGGGAAAATAATACGTATCTTAGATAACTTTGCATATGAAATGTGCATGTTAGGAGAAATTTGCATGAAAATGTTGATGAATTTTCTTTTTAAAAGGAAATTTGCAATCTGGTGTGGAAATATGGCAAATTTAACATAAAAAAATTAGAAACTGAGAGGAACTGAAATTGACAGATTTACTCATCCCTAGAGGAGGTGGACACTGTGGAATGTGTTCTGCTTTTTTGGAGTGGAATAATTTGAATTGCTCCATCTTTCTCTTACTGATCAATCAGAGTCCTCCAGTTTGAGCCCTCTTCATATAAAAGGATGTGGAAAATTTGGGGGAATGGGATGGTGACCTTACTTCTCTCTTTCCCAGGGGCCTCCATCTCTCTGGAGTGCTCAGGATACCCCCCCCCCAAAAAAAAAACCACCTCAGCTGTGTTTGTGGTCAGCCAGAGTTCTGAGACACGAGATACAGACCAGCAGCTCCCAATTTAGATTGCGATATTTTGTTCCTCCAATGATAAATTCACATTACCTCATTTATTTCTGGGCCTGCCACAGCTGTCTGAAATAGACTGGCTTCCTTAAATAGTGGTCCCAGCTTAGACAGACCATCAAACTCCTTTATGCCGAGAAACTGATCCTGAGCTGGAGTTATGCTTTCTCTCCATCTGATCTATTACACACAAACTCTTCTTGTTTCAGTGCTCTTCCACTGGCATTAATATTTTGGTTCATGTTTATTTTTTAATTTGTTTTTTAATATAAAAAATACTATAACAAACTGTCCTTCATTGGCGTTTTTTAAACATAGTTTGAATGGCCACCTGTCAGGGCTTCTTTAGTTATGATTCTTGCATTGCTGGGGTTTGGACTAGATCACTTCTGTGAAGCCTTCCAACAGTTCTATGGAACCATAGAACCCAAAGTGCTGAAATACGACTCCCAAGTGTGATTCTCCTTCATCAAGGAGCTGAGAACTTGCAATGCATATCCACATGCCTTGCGGTTGCACATTCACATTCCTTAACATTTGTTGTATACCCTGCAATAAGGTTCTGAGCGTGGCTTAACCATCAATCAATACATCTTGCTTTATTCACACCCCCCCCCCTTTTTAGAAAACAACAACAACAATGGTTATCTGTCATGGATGCTTTAGTTGAGATTCCTGCATTCCAAGGGTTGGACTAGATGACCGCCAGGGTCCCTTCCAACTCTACAATTCGATGATTCTATGAAAACTGCTGCCACAGGCTCTCTACCTTTCTGACTTGCTCAGATCATGGTTAGCCAGCATGCAGCCCTGCAGATGCTGTTGGACTCTAACTCCCATCAGCCCTAGCTAGTATGGCCAACGGTCAGGGATGATGGGAGTTGTAGGCTCCTTATAAAGGTAAAGGGACCCCTGACCATTAGGTCCAGTCGTGGCCGACTCTGGGGTTATTGGCCGAGGGAGCCGGCGTACAGCTTCCGGGTCATGTGGCCAGCATGACTAAACCATTTCTGGCAAACCAGAGCAGCGCACGGAAACGCCGTTTCCCTTCCCGTCACAGCGGTACCTATTTATCTACTTGCACTTCATGCTTTCGAACTGCTAGGTTGGCAGGAGCAGGGACTGAGCAATGGGAGCTCACCCCGTTGCAGGGATTCGAACCGCCGACCTTCTGATCGGCAAGTCCTAGAATCATAGAATCATAGAGTTGGAAGAGACCACAAGGGCCATCGAGTCCAACCCCCTGCCAAGCAGGAAACTAGGCTCTGTGGTTTAACCCACAGCGCCACCCGCGTCCCCTTGGGCTCCTTATATCATCAGGCAATTGATCCATCTAACTCAGTATTGTCTGCACTGACTGGCAGTGACTCTCCAGGGTTTCAGGCAGAGGACATTCCCAGCCCTACCTGGAGGTGTCCTTGGAGATTGTACCTGGGACCCAGGCTGGCTACCTCTGGCTCAGATCATTTCTCCCTTTCTAAAGGTGTTTCTTTCTGCAGAGACGCACTCAACGAAATACTGCAGGAGCAAGCAAATCAGCTGCCCTTACCCAAAAGCATCCGACAGCCCCAGAGCAAAAGCACAGGAAATCGATACACCAACAGTAAGATAAATGCCTACCATTCTCACACAAATGGGCTGCCACTTTGGGCAGGAGAAGCAGTGGCAGAGGATGCAGAGAGACGCTGGTAGCTAATCTTCAGTGGGGTTTGGGCCTAAATCCTTCCTGGGGGTTTATTTAAACATTTCCTTCCCGCCTTTCCTCAGAAGAGTTTGAGACGGCTAAGAATGATAACATAACAACAACAACAAACTTTATTACGGTCTCAGACCAGCATGAGATACAAACATGCGAATGAAATAAAGCACATAAGTCTTAGAAGGGAGAGGGATAAAAGCTAATAGTTAAAAGTGGTTATAACTCACATAAACAGACAGAGACATAAGCAGACAGAGACAAAAGACAATAACATCAAATAATGCAACTGTGTATAACAATAGCGACAATAATAATGCTGACAAAAGGGAAAATGTGAAAAGGAGTTCTTAAGGTATTGAGGTCCTGAGACGGGTAAGGGTTTTTCACACAAAGGTGCTCACCTTCTAGCCTAAAAACCATTAGAGGCTTATCTGGAAGTATGATGGAAACACAAGGAAGGAATACCAAAATAAAGACGCCAACAGGGCTAACAAGAGGTTTGGTGCTATTGCTTGCGGACTGAACAGAGACAACGGATATTTATAACATCACATGCGTGAAGTGGCTTACACCAATGCCAATGTGTCCGCCAACCTTTTTGTGAATTACTGCTGTCAATACCGTAATTATCACCATCTCTGTAGCATCTGCATTTCGTTTGCCTTTGACCTCACCATTTGCAACTCCCACCCTGCATACGTGTGCCTGCAACTCAGGATAACGTTTCATGCATCTGATGAAGTGCACTGTAGTCCACAAAAAACTTATGCCACAATAAATTTGTAGGTGCCACAGGACTCTCTGCTGGTTTTACTTCTGCAAACCAACAGGACTATGTCTCTGGGAAACCCTTCCTGCACCCTGCTGGGACACCAATGCAAACCGATTAGCAAAACAAGGTGATAACAGTCCTTTGGGCTGGGAGAGTCAGCTGGGGCTTTGACAACAAAACCTCGCAGAGATTAAGTGAGCCCCTCACCTTTCCGAGCTGTGTAGGCAGAGATGGCTTAGGTTTCTCTCCTCCCAGAGCGCATAAGTCAGCATAATGGAAACTGTTGTCCTTTGTCCTGCCTGGCTGCCCAAGATCGTGACTCAGCAATCTGAGAACAGAGATGCAGCAACATGGATGCACATTAAGGAGGTACAATATGCATTTTTCTCACTAGGTACTTTGCGAAAACACACTTCGGAAAGCTGAGCCATGCCATGGCTTTTTTAAACAAAAATTAAGGGCTCCATCCAAAGTTCTGTGTCACCAGCACAAGGCCTTTTGCTTTAGCGGACAGGTGAGTTTTGGTATTGTGCAACAGAGGAATCTGATGCAACAGCTGCACTTGTTGTTATTGTTTAGTCATTTAGTCGTGTCTGACTCTTTGTGACCCAATGGAGCAGAGCATGCCAGGCACTCCTGTCTTCCACAGTTGCACTAGCCTGAGCTTACTCTCAGTATATGGAATAAACTATGTTTATTTTAGAATAAGGTATTTATGGTTGAATATAAGCAGCCAAAGTGCAAGTAGATAAATAGGTACCGCTCCGGCGGGAAGGTAAACGGCGTTTCCGTGCGCTGCTCTGGTTCGCCAGAAGTGGCTCAGTCATGCTGGCCACATGAACTGGAAGCTGTACGCCGGCTCCCTCGGCCTATAGAGTGAGATGAGCGCCGCAACCCCAGAGTCGGTCACAACTGGACCTAATGGTCAGGGGTCCCTTTACCTTTATAAGCAGCCAGCAGGCAAAGAAAAGTGTCTGGAAACAAGAGGGCTTCTGCTCTATAACTTTTCTTTTATGAGAGCCGTTCCGTGTGTAGCGACCAACTTTTGCAAAAGATGAGAGTTCACCCTCTGGATCCTTGTTAATAATAATAATAATAATAATAATAATAATAATAATAATAATACCCCCCTATCTGGCTAGGTTTCCCCAGACACTCTGGGTGGCTTCCAGCATGTATAAAAACATAATAAATTTCTTTGCTGAAATAGCTCCGTATAATGGATCCTTTGCTCTTTGTAAAGAAACTTAGATTTGGCATTTTGCACCATCCACCCAGACATGTGGCAGTTGAAGCTGTGAACTGAATGCGCATCAACACTGTTTATTAGTGACAAGGTAAAGCAGCAGAGCTCGCATCAAATGTCCCGTGATGGGACAGCTCTCGCTGTCTCTGTGGCAAGACCACATTTCCTGCAGCTACACACACCATCTCACTGGGGATATTGGTCTACCCATTGTTGACCCCCTCTAAGATGTCATCCTGAGGCCCTGACAGGGAAATGCAAGCCCTGGCGGTCCAGGAATCCTATTCTTAGAACGGGGTTCTTGACCCTCTGTTTAGAAAGAGGGCCCCATCAACAACTAGGGCAACTGTATGGACACACCACATAGTTAAGACTTCCAGACACTCACCCCTTCTGCATGTAATATAATGTTTTACGAAGCATCTCCTCATCCCCAAGGCTATACCCATGGGTACACAGGGTTGCTGGCCCATTTCTGAAGCGGTAGTGATGAGTACTAATTGCTCTGGTCACATCCAGATTGGGGACTCAGCTATACAGCTGCAAATAAAAGCATGTTTTGAGCATGTTTTAAAGTGCATTATACAAATGTAACACCAGATGGCGATGGTGAGCTATGGCTAATTCAATATATTTTTCTAAACGGTTTCTTTAAAAAAGTGTTTTCACGATTTTTTATATGTGTGTAGTTTCCACCTGGGTTACTGCATAAACTGTTTAGAAATTTCCTTTGGTTCAAAATGTAGCTGCAGGGACACTTTTTAGAGACCAGCCAGTAACAATATCTATCGCCCGTTTTTGAACCGCTTGCAGGCTTCTCATTGGGGCATGGGGTTGGCCATTGTGAGAAAAGTCCAACAGGACTTTTCTTACGCTCTCAGTTAACGTTCTTAGTTATTTCAGCCTTCAGTCTACAAATGATACGTGTAATTGATCACAACCCCACTTTGCCTTTCCTTTCCATTGAAATGAACAGGGTGGAGCAACACAGTTCACATCATTACAGACAGCAAGACGAAGGATGTAGATTTTGGTGAAAGATGAACTGCAATGGAAAGGAAACAGCTGCCTGCATTGCAGAATGGAAAAGGATGCCTTCTTGCATTCCTAGACCTTAGTACAATCCTCATACCTCCAAAGTGAAATATATAATTTTCCAGTTGAACAACAGACTGTACGAGAGAGGAGAAGGAGAGGGAGAGCACTCCCTCTGAAGGAACAGGGGTCATTTCTCTTTCCTCCTGAGTAATGATTGCTTTGTCTGCAGAGTCGATTGCTAGAGAGTTCTGAGCTGTTCTCTCCCCCCACCCTCCATTTCCCCACTTCCTTCACTTGGGCTTCAGAAATGATGGAGTGGCTTGTCTCATTTCCAAGCCCCTCTGACAAATGAGCATTTATACAGCTTCCCGAGAACTCTGGGTGATTTTGAAAACAAGTTGAGGTCTGCTAAGTAACCATTTATCAAGCCATTTGCAAAGTAAGGAAGGGAAACTGATCCCACAAGCTACTGGGCAGTTATGAGTGCTTCTCTTTTTTATTTTTATCATGCTGTGAAAGTTCTTCATTTTGGCTACTGCCCCTTAGGCACTGAGCTGGATTAAAGAATGAGACGACAGAGGAAGGAAGGAAGCTGCCTTATACGTGGCCAGACCATTAGCCCATCACGCTCAGTATTTCCTACACTGACTGGCAGCAGCTTTCCGGGATTTCCAGACGAAGAGGTTCCCAGCCCTACTTGCAGATGCCAGGGATTCAACCTGGATGCAAGGCAGATGCTTTGCCACAGAGCTATGATCCTGTCCTCTAAAACTAAAGTAAGATTCTAGTCCTCATGGTTCTAGCGGGGAGGGAGCTGCTTTAAACCAAATTAGGCAGTTGGTACATCTAACTCAGGGACACAGGTGGCGCTGTGGGTTGAACCACAAAGCCTAGGGCTTGCCGATCAGAAGGTCAGCGGTTTGAATCCCCACAATGGGGTGAGCTCCCATTGCTCGGTCCCTGCTCCTGCCAACCTAGCATTTCGAAAGCATGTCAAAGTGCAAGTAGATAAATAGGTACCGCTCCAGCGGGAAGGTAAACGGCATTTCTGTGCGCTGCTCTGGTTCGCCAGAAGCGGCTTAGTCATGCTGGCCACATGACCCGGAAGCTGTACACCGGCTCCCTTGGCCAATAAAGCGAGATGAGCACCGCAACCCCAGAGTCGGTCACGACTGGACCTAATGGTCAGGGGTCCCTTTACCTTTACCTTTACCTCTAACTCAGTACAGTGGTGCCCCGCAAGACGAATGCCTCGCAAGACGGAAAACCCGCTAGACGAAAGGGTTTTCCGTTTTTGAGCTGCTTCGCAAGACGAATTTCCCTATGGGCTTGCTTCGCAAGACGAAAATGTCTTGCGAGTGTTCCGATTTTTTCCCGCTTTCCCCCCCTTTTTCTAAGCCACTAAGCCGCTAATAGCCTTTTAGCCGCTAAGCCACTAAGCCTTTAATAGCCGCTAATCCGCTAAACCACTAATAGCGCGAATCCGCTAAGCCGCTAATAGGGTTGCTTCGCAAGACGAAAAAACCGCTAGACGAAGAGACTCGCAGAACGGATTATTTTCGTCTTGCGAGGCACCACTGTATTGTCCAGCCCTTCCTGGAGACGCCAAGGTTTAAACCTGGGGCCTTCTGCATGCAAAGCAGAAGCTCTACCACTGACCAGCATCCCCTCCCATACCTCCTGGATGTTTAAGAACGGCAGGCTGACAAATCCCCACAAACACAACTTGAGCTTTATGAATGGAGCAAGGGCAGCCTTTTGAAAGAAACAAGAGGTGCTTTGTGAAGTTGGTCTACTCAACTCTTTTAGGCAATGTATTATTCTTTATTAGAATCACTCCTGACCTGTACCTATATCCCTGAAGGAGCATCATCTCCCCTATCATTTGTTTGTTTGTTTGTTTGTTTGTTTGTTTGTTTGTTTGTTGGATTAATACCACCCTATACCCGCAGGTCTCAGGGCAGTTCAGCCCGGTCCACCTCCGAGGGTCTTCTGATGGCTCCCTCACTGTGAGAAGTGAAGTTACAGGGAACCAGCCAGAGGGCCTTCTCAGTAGTGATGCTTGCCCTGTGGAACACCCTCCTGTCAGATGTCAAGGAGATAAACAGCATCTTTTGGAAGACATCTGAAGGCAGCCCTGTACAGGAAAGTTTTTCAGGTCTGATGTTTTATTATGCCTTTATATTTGGTGGAAGCCATTCAGAGTGGCTGGGGTTACCCAGTCAGATGGGTGGGGTACAAATAATTATCATCATCATCTCCATTCCAGATCATGTCTTCTTTTTCCCCTTTGCAAAGGTGCTACAAAGCCAAGAGCTGAGCAACTGCCTTCACTGAATCAGAGCATGGGTCCTCAGTATGGTCTGCACTGACTGACAGTGGTTCTACAGTATTTCAGGCAGGGGTTCTTTCCCAAGTGTACCTGGAGATTTCCAGGATTGGACTTGGGACCTGCAAGGCAGATGCTCTGTTGCTGAGCTACAGCCCTCCCTATGAAGAGAATTTGCAGGATTGTCATCCTCCTTGAAGCAGCCATTTCGAAGGCTGACAGTCCCAGGGCTAACTTCAAAAGAACTCCCCTCCTTGCCCACTCAGTGCCCTCCAAGATGTGGGACTCAGCCTGGTGGGAGTTGCCCTCTCAAACATCTGGAGGGCACCGGCTTGGCTAAGACTGGTTCAAATGCATCTTTACTGATGAGAAATGAAATGTTTCCTGGAAAACAGCTCACTTCGTGTTCTCAGCCAGGCTGATTTCATAATCCATTTTAACATAAAGGCAGGATTTTTCCATCAGTGTCGCTGTCGAAACGGCAATAGCTATTAATCAGGTGCCAAGGAAAACAGACTCGCTGTAAGCTCATCTTCTGCCTGTCTTGTTCAGTTGATTTATACGCTCTACCATTCTTGCCCAAATAGAGCTTTCTGTTTCAAATAATTGCGGGGTGCTGCAACCAGGGAGCTACCTTGCACTTCCCTTTCGGGAACAGCCACCCATTTATTTATTTTTTCGGTTTTTTAATTAGGCCTTGTTTACAAAAGGTCACACTGCAGTAAACAGACTCTGAGGCAGGGTGGAGATGAGCCATGTCAGGTGAGTTGCCCCTGCTGTGCCCCAGGAAAGGGCAGCCCGTTCTCAGTTAATTGGAAAACGACGAACTGTTCTGGTGGCCTCACCTCATGAAGGATATTGCCGAGTTGGAAGAAGTTCAGAAAAGGGCAGCCAAAATCATATCAAGAGGGATGGAGGAACTCCCCAGCGAGGAAACATTGCCACATTGTGGGTCTTCGTAGTTTAGAGGAAAGGGAGACATGATACAACTGTCAAAAAATTATTCACGGTGGGGAGAAAAGGGATACAGAGCTGTGTTTCTCCCTCTCTTGTAATAATGCTACAACTCACAGACATTAAATGAAACTGAATGTTGGAAGCCTCCAAACAGATGACATAAATTACCCATTCACAAAATGCCTAAACTATGGAATTTGCTCCCACCAAAGGTTGTCATGGCCACCAACAGGGGTGGCTTAAAAAGAATTTTAGACAAGTTCATGGAGAATAAGTCTATCAGTGGCTACTATGGTTATGTTTTCACCAGCGTGAGGAGTGCTATTGGGCTCTGGACTTTGTTGAGGGCTTCCCATAGGTATTGGGTTTGTATTTGGTTTGCTATGGTGAGAACAGGATGCTAAACTTCCTGGGTCTTTGCTTCACTGGGGAGCCAGTGTGGTGTAGTGGTTAAGAGCGGTGGACTCGTAATCTGGGGAACCGGGTTCGCGTCTCCGCTCCTCCACATGCAGCTGCTGGGTGACCCTGGGCCAGTCACACTTCTCTGAAGTCTCTCAGCCCCACTCACCTCACAGAGTGTTTGTTGTGGGGGAGGAAGGGAAAGGAGAATGTTAGACGCTTTGAGACTCCTGAAGGGGAGTGATAAAGTGGGATATCAAATCCAAACTCTTCTTCTTCTTCCAGCTGGGCTCTTCTTGCATTCATATATCACAAACAGGTGAGGCACCGAGATGCCTTGTGACATCTTGGACAATAAAACAAGTCGCTCTTTTGGGCTGCAGCATCTTTAAACACACTCGACCTGAAGCTGTGGATGATGATCTCCTGCAGCTCCCTCCATAACCACATGTAATTTGCAGGTTGCCTTGTGTTACAGCACTGCCTGCTGGTTGTAGGAGAGGCTCCCATAATTTGATCTAATGATTCCTCACAGCCACAAGGGACAAAAAAATTAAAGTTTCAATCTCTGATTGTAGCAGGCCGACAACACTCCCATGTTCCTTACTTGTAGTTCCTGACTCAGTTAAAGGATCAGAACTGAGATATGAAATCCTCTGCCCCCCACCCTGAAAGCTTTGACGTTGAGTTCGAATTCCACAGTCTTCGCATATAAAGAGGTTCTCCCCTCACTGTGCATTGCCTTAGCTCACCAAGTCATATAAGAATGGTTTCTTCCTTTTGTGCATTTCTCTCTTTTCTCCTTCTCCTTTTCTTCATCACCATGGACTGTATCCAATGCTCTCTGTCCATCTTGTGTGAGCTGATGAGTGAGTTTTAATATTGTGCCACAGAGGAATCCAATAAAACTTTTGTCTGACAGGTTTCAAAATCTCCCGTGCAAAAAAATAAAATCACCAGCTACCTGCTTGTGCACCTTATTATTATTTATTACTTCATTAAATTTATACAGCATTTGATGGTTAAAAAAACAAAAACCACCTCAAAGCGGTTTACAAAAAGATAAAACCACAAAATCAAGAAGAAGAAAAATCACACCCTTACTTTAACTCATACAATAGTTAAAATACTAAAGGAGATTAAAATTACCTCAACTTTACAAGCGTCTCTGTAGGCTTGTCTAAGCAAGAATGTCTTTGGCAGGTGCTGAAAAGAGTGCTTGATCCCAATAGGCAACAAATATTTTACTAGCAGAGCAACTATGCCACTAAGTGACTAAAACTTAGCACTACAGTGGATACAACCCAGTTACTAGGAAATAAAAGTTAAATAAGGACATTGGCTGGGATGCATTTTCTGGGGTAGGTGGGTATTCACTGACTTGTAGGGCTGGAAGGGATCCCAAGGGTCATCTAGTCCAGCCCCTGCAATGCAGGAATCACAGCTAAAGAATCCCTGACAGATGGCCCTCCAACCTCTCTTTAAAAACTTCCCATGAAGGAGAATTGGCCACCTTCAAAGGTAGTCCGTTTCACTGTCCAACAATACCTACCATCAGGAAGATATTCCTAATGTTTGGCACTGTGGTCTAAACCACTGAGCCTCTTGGGCTTGCCGATCAGAAGGTCAGCGGTTTGAATCCCCATGATGGGGGGAGCTCCCATTGTTCTGTCCCAGCTCCTGCCAACCTAGCAATTCAAAAACACGCCAGTGCAAGTAGATAAATAGGTACCACTGCGGCAGGAAGGTGAACGGCATTTCTGTGCGATCTGGCTTCTGTCACAGTGTCCCACTGCACCAGAAGCAGCTTAGTCATGCTGGAACCATGACCTGGAAAGCTGTCTGTGGACAAATGCCAGCTCCCTTGGCCTGAAAGCGAGATAAGCAGAGCGCCGCAACCATAGCCGCCTTTGATTGGACTTAACCATCATGGGGTCCTTTACCTTTTACCTCATTGTCATTTGAATTAATTGGTTCGAGTCCCACCCTCTGGAGCAGGAGAAAACAAGCGTGCTCCATCTTCCATGTGGCAACACTTCAGACATTCAAAAACAGCTCTCATGTCAACTTTCAGTCTTCCTCTTCTCCAGGTTGAACATACCCAACTCCCTCAACTGTTCTTCATGAGGCTTGGTTATCAGGCCCTTTATCATCTTGGTTGCCCTCCTCTGCGCAGAACAGGACACAGTACTCCAGGTGTGGTCTGACCAAGGCAGAATAGAGTGGTATTATTACTTCCCTTGATTTGAACCCTAGACCTCTGTTGATGCAGCCTAGAATTGCATTGAATTGATTCGTGTTTAGCTTGTGGTCTACTCCGACACCTAGATCTTTTTTTACATAGACTGCTGTCAAGCCAGGTGTCCCCCACCTCATATTTGTGCAGCTGGTTCTTCCTGCCTAAGTGCAAAACCTGTCATTTGCCCCTACTGAAATTCATTTATGGACACAGTTCTCCAACCTGTTAAGGTCCTCTTGAATCCTGATTTTGTTTGGTGACATTTTAGCTACCCCTCCCAGTTTGTAGAGGGACCGATAAATTGCCGTATTTTTTGCTCTATAAGACTCACTTTTTCCCTCCTAAAAAGTAAGGGGAAATGTGTGTGCGTCTTATGGAGCGAATGCAGGCTGCGCGGCTATCCCAGAAGCCAGAACAGCAAGAGGGATTGCTGCTTTCACTGCGCAGCAATCCCTCTTGCTGTTCTGGCTTCTGAGATTCAGAATATTTTTTTTCTTGTTTTCCTCCTCCAAAAACTAGGTGCGTCTTGGGGTCTGGCGCATCTTATAGAGCGAAAAATACAGTAAGTAGAGCTTAATTTTCTGAGGGAGGTGGCGAGACCTTCTTAGGAAAGGCTACCAGGCTGTTCGGTATGATTCCAAAAGGAAGGAAAACACAAGCTAACTAGACGCTTCCTCTTTGCATAATCAGGAACATCGATGTGCAGACGCGACACCGGAGATGCGCAGCCTGGTTACTGTGAGCCAGGTGTTTCGAAACAGCAGGACGGTGTGTTCTGAAACTGAAAACCCGAATGTCTACTTACCGGTGCAGAACAAAGTGAACAAGGCGTCGAGATATCCTTGACAGGGTGGGGGTGGGGATGCATGTACAGGGACACAAGGTGAATTTGCCGAGTTTTCATTAGCCAAGCGAACAGGAGCTTAGGTGTATGTGTGGGTGGCTGTTCCAAGCCAAAATGCTCGAGTTACCTTAGTACAACCTTCCCCGCTTTAGCTGAAAACGCAGAACAATCTGCATTTGCAGCTGAAGAGACCCCCCTCTCTGATCAGCTGTTGAAGGAAGGTGCGGCAAGGAGATAAACAGCTCGTGGAATCTCAGGGGGCTTTGGGAACACAAAGCGCTGACCTTTGAAGCTGCTTATAGTCTGCACCTGCAGCGTTCAAGAGAACCTCAACACTTTTAAAGATCAGGAAATCTTCCCATCAGCTCTTAGGCTGGGTGGCCACCAATGAAAAATTGTGCTCTGAAAAAGGATGACAGCTTGCCCCTTTGAAATGGGTGGCTCATAGGGACACCGGAAGCTGCCTTACACTAAGTTGGCGCATCAAGCTCAGTAATGTCAGCACTGACTGGCAGGGTTTCAGGCAGGGGCCTCTCCCAAGCTTACTTGGGAGATGCTGGGGATTCAGCCTGAGATCTTTTGCATTCAAAGTGGGTGAGCTGCCACTAAGCTACGGCAAAGCGGGTCCATTTATAAAATACAGTGGTACCTTGGGTTACAGACGCTTCAGGTTACAGACTCCACTAACCCAGAAATAGTACCTCGGGTTAAGAACTTTGCTTCAGGATGAGAACAGAAATTGTGCTCCGGTGGCACAGCAGCAGCAGGAAGCCCCATTAGCTAAAGTGGTACCTCAGGTTAAGAACAGTTTCAGGTTAAGAACGGACCTCCAGAACGAATTAAGTTCTTAACCCGAAGTACCACTGTACAGCTTCTCCTACCAAATGGGCTTCTTCCTCGACGGCCAACAAAGCTCTCAACTGACCACCCCATCATTAGCCACCCATAAGAGTGTTCATATTACGTGGACAGAACGTCCAAAGCTACTGTATTTTAAAGAGCAAAGAAACCGGGGAGGAATAGGAAAAGTGTCAAAGCAAGCCAAATAGTAATAATAACTGTGCAAATGCAGCACTTGACAAGAAGAGTTCAGTTGCTGCTCATTCTAGAATCACAGAGCTGAGAGCTGTAAGGAAACCTAAGAGTCATCTAGCTCAATCGCCAGCAATGCAGGAATCACAGCTTATCACACTGCGCACTTCTGTGATACATAGTGTAATGAATATAGGGGTTGCTCGTGCGTAAGTTGCCACCACTCCTGGCTATGTTGCCTTGTTAAACCTTTTCTGTCTGGACAGCCCTTCACTTTGTGGCTGCCTCAGTCGCTAGCAGAATCCATCAGTGGACGTTTCTTAAACCTTTTCCAGCATAAAAGCTGTTTGACGCCAAGTCTCCTCCTACTCTCCCTGCGCGGAAGTCTTCTGTGCAGGGAGGGTGTGGGTAGCGGAGGACCCGTGCTCTCCCCGCTGGTGTCCGGCGAAGAGTCATGGAGCCCTCTCGCCGATTCCCCCATCTGCCCCCCTTTATCCCTGGTGTTGCGCTGATTTCCTTCCCCCGCTGAGCTACCTCTCTCCCTGCTGGGTCCCTCTCCAGCATCACTTGAGAGCCTTCCCTCCGCCTCTGGCTCCGATGTCAGTTCCCTGACACATAGTTTTTGTGTTTATCTCGTTTTCGGAACTTTTACTGGATAATATATGTTGTATTATCATTGTTTTTCAGAGTGCTTAGAGATCTTTACGATATTAAGCAGTAAAGTCCTACCTTGGATCTCAAACACCTTGGGCTCCCAAACCAATCGGCTCCCAAATGATTGAAACCCGGAAGTGAGTGTTTCACAATTTTCAGAAACCGAACATCTGGCATGGCTTATGCAGCTTCCGGTTGGCTGCAGGACACTCCTGCAGCCAATAGGAAGCCGCACCTTGGTTTTCAAACAGTTCCAGGAGTTGAACGGACTCCTGGAACGCATTCTGTTCGAGAACCAAGGTACAACTGTATAAAGCAGGGGTCAGCAAACTTTTTCAACAGGGGGCCGGTCCACTGTCCCTCAGACCTTGTGGGGGGCTGGACTATATTTTTTTTGGGGGGGGGGAGGAAATGAATTAATTCCTATGCCCCACAAATAACCCAGAGATGCATTTTAAATAAAAGCACACATTCTACTCATGTAAAAACATGCTGATTCCTGGACCGTCTGTGGGCCGGATTTAGAAGGCGATTGGGCTGGATCCGGCCCCCAGGCCTTAGTTTGCCTACCCATGGTATAAAGTTTTGGGTAAGCACACTTACTCTGGAGTGTGTGAACCACCCTTAGAAGAGAAAAAAAAACCTCTGGACTGCCAAGTAGCACAGATGTTGACTTTCTTTATTTACATTTAAAATTATTCGTTTGCTGTACAGCGTCGTCTCCTTGTATGGCACCGGGTTGACTTTTTTAAAAAAATAAGGAGAAATAAAACGAAGCAAGGCCGAGGACGTGTCGACTGATCTGTGTGGGAAGCAGGCACCAACAACATGACGCCCCTTTCCGAGGCGTTTGGTTAAGCAGCTGTATTTGTCTGTGCTGAGAGTTCCTGGAAGGGTGGGCGGGAGGGAGGGGGGTGTCATCAGTGCTCTGCCTTCAGCACGGCCATGTGTGAACCCAGATTCTCCTGGAGATAATACAGGAGGTGCAGTTCATAGTGTTCTCCAGACTCAGGGACCCTGATGCTGTGCCTCTCTTGTGGATAGATCTAAAGAAAGGGGGGAAAGGAGTCAATTTCCCTTCTTTCTTGAGGTATTCACATAATCTGCTGCTTCAGATGTCTTGCAAGGCCTTTATCTTTTTGCCCAGGCTTTCTTTGGCCCTGCCTTCGCTGTCTGAATTCTCATTTTTAATATGCTTTTATACTACTGCTTTGCTGGCTTTAAGTTCTATCACTGCATTATTGTTGCAGTGATAATATTGCTTTTGTGTCGTGCATTGCTAGGTATCTTTCTGAATGTTTTTGGCCTACAACTCCCATGATCCCTAGCTAGCAGGACCAGTGGTCAGGGATGATGGGAATTGTAGTCTCAAAAAACATCTGGAGGGCCGAGTCTGAGGAAGCCTGGTTAAGAGGTTTACAAATGCTTCTCTAAATGCCCCCCTTTATCACATATACAACACAACACGACAATGGCTAATAATAATAATAATGATTTATTATACCCTGTCCATCTGGCTGGGTTTCCCCAGCCACTCTGGGTGGCTTCCAATGAAATATTAAAATATAGTAGTCCATCAAACAATAAAAGCTTCCCTAAACAGGGCTGCCTTCAGATGTCTTCTAAATCCCCCCACAAAAGCATCTGACCCACTCAGCCCACCCGTCCCCCTGCAAACAAAACATACTGCAACCAACCAAACACAACCAACCAAGCTCTGGCCCCTCCATTCTCTTGCAGTGCCAATAAAAATAAATATATATGTATAAATAAAGAACCTACCCATGTGATGCTGACGCAAAAGCCCTACAAACACTATGCAACAGAACGAAATATCATTTTCGCCCCCCACAACTGATCTCTCTCTCCCTCTCTCCTTCTTCCCCCAAACGCACAATGTCTTTAACAATCGTGTTTCATACCAAATGTAAACGAAGTGCGACAAAGACTCAACGAATTGAAAGTGGAGACGCTCTACGTACTTTCTCTTGTTGATTTGTTGGTTTTATTACACAAGAAAATCTTTAATAAAAACTTTAAAAGGGGGGGGGAGCTTTTATAGAGGAAGAAGCAGGAATCCTCAAACTTTGCCGGGGGGCACATTTGGAAATTGCCCTTGGCACCTCAAAGCAACCATTTCAAGAGAAGAAAAACTAGAAACACTCGCAATTAGCACTGGTAAAAAAAATTAACTACTAAACTAAATATAGCCAAGGGAATTAAACCAAATTAAACCAAAAGTCACATTTTGGGTGAATTGGCATCCTTTTCTTACATACAGTGCTAAAGAGGAAAATCCTTTTCCACGATATTCCTTTTTTCGTTTTGTTACTGTGATTGCATGCGGTAACTGGAACTATCACACCACTAAAAACAGAACAACTTCAGAGATCTAAGCACTGATGTAATGTAACCTCACGTATTCAGAAAGTCTGTAAGGGTAAGCTTTGTTCTAACGCTATGGTTGCTGTTTTGTAATTTAAGAAAATAAAGTTTTTGTTTTTGTTTTTTTGCAATGCTCAGAACCATAACAAAACAAGCAAAACAACTACACACCCCGCTAAAAGCCCAATAAAGCACAGACAACAACAAGAAGTAGGCACCCCCCCCAACCAACCTCAACTGTTTTGATTAAAAAAATTAAAAACTAGAAGGGACAGGAGCGGTTGGTGGGCAGCAGAAACGATGGTTAAGAGCAGGGGTTAGCAAACCTTTTCAGCAGGGGACTGTTCCACTGTCCCTCAGACCTTGAGGGGGGCCAGACTGTATTTTTTTTGGGGGGGGGATGATGCAAGAGCACCATGAGCCCCGGTGGCTGCTTACCTGTGTCTTGCGAGCAGCAGGGGCTGGTGGAGGGACGATGAGCGGCGTGTGAAAGGGCTCCGGAGAGGGGCTGCTTAAAATGGCAGCTGCTCAAGTGCTGCTGCTGGCACCAACAAAGCCCAGCCCCCTTCCTCCTCTAGGCAGGGCGGGGAGAAGCCAGGAGGAGGGAGGGAGGAGCCGCCACTGCCATGGAGGGAAAGGGAAAGAACATACACGCTGGCAATCCACATGGCGATTCCCAGGCCATCCGCGGGCCGGATCCAGAAGGCAATTGGGCCTGATCCGGCCCGTGGGCCTTAGTTTGCCTACCCATGGTTAAGAGGTTCGGAGAAGGCCAGGATATGAAGCCTTTGTGGATACGAAGCTTATCCTAGCTTGTTCCGAAGGCACTAACCACGGTTTCTCAGTTGGGACAAAACGGTAAACTATAGTTAATGGAAGACTCCCTGGTTTGTTTGCTATACTGTGAAGGGGAAAGCAAAGGAGATGTGTATGTGACCAAAAGGCATGTTTGTATCTGGCTGGGGCTGATGGGAGTTGTAGTCCAAAATGGGTGGGAGGGCACCAGGTTGGTGAAGGCTGCCCTAGAGCATCTTACCTGTAGATCGTAAGGCTTCGCAGCCCGGACCAGAAAACTAAGCAAGATGCTGGTATGTGCAAAATGAACATTTTCATCGAGGAATCCATGCAACAATAACAACCGGTTGGGTCTGAAAGGACGAGGGGAGAAACAGTAAGCAAAGCTTCAGATCGTTTGATTTAGAATTTCTTCGAATTCTGGTATCGTCTTAAGATACCTATGTAGCTAATACCAGAAGGGGAGCGGGAAATAACAGACCCCCAGGGTTGGAATTTCCCCCACTGCTTTATTTTCCCCACAGCCCATTTTAATTGTTCAGAAATACAGAGAGATTCATAAAACCAATTAGTAACAAAATGCAAAACACAAGTCATACTGGGCAACTGAAACCTGGATCTGAAAATCAGAGTGGCAATTCTTTTTTCAGCTGACTATCCCTAGGAAGTGACACAGAAAGATCTTTAGGCCTGCTAAATGAGTTATGTTAACTTTTTCCAGTGTTTTTTCATTCAACCCTCCAGTTAAAATCTGAATAATGGAAGGGAAGCTTTAAGCTGACATGTTTGGGATTCCTTTTTTTAAAAAAATAAAGTTTTTTTTTAGAGTTTATAAAGAGAAATACAAAACAATCTCAAATATCCTTTTTGTCCAACATTATTCTAAGTAAAATAAAAACATGACAAAAAAAAAGAAAAAAAGAGATAAGAAGAGATAGAAAAGAACTTTCAAGAGGACATAGAAAACATGCAATTCAGAGATTAAAGAACTTCCCATTCTTAGTCTGTCCACTATATATAATCATTTCATCCATGTTTAGGATTCCAACAAAATAATTTCCAAACAAAGTTTTGAATTAGCTAGGTCATCTAAACCATGCAAATATCACAATCCTATCGATGACTGCTTATAAGTCGTATTAAGTTCAATGGAACTTACTCCCAGGGAAACACATATAGGAGGGTTGGGGAACTTGTGGCCTTCCAGTTGCTGCACCCCAACTCCCAATGGCTCCTGCAGCCAGCATGACCAATGGTCAGGGATGTTGGGGAACTGCAGCAACTATAGGACCACAGACCAGCCTTCCCCGTCACAGAAGATCACAGCCGAAAGGCACTTAAACTGATTTCCCCCTTGTAATAAAACGATTTAACTACTTTCGGATATTGGGCTAACGGTTCCCATATCTACAGAATATGCCTGTTCAAGTTTAGTTATATACCACTCTTTGCCGCAAATGCCAATAATAATTTATGGGGTAAACCTCTGTGAAGCAAATCAAATCAAAATGACTGTGTGAAATCAGATCTCTCATAGATTTAGGACAGCAGAAATGTGTTCTAAGTTTTCTGGAAAACCCACATCGCTGATCCCAAGGCTCCAAAACAATACAGTGGTACCTCGGTTACATACGCTTCAGGTTACATACGCTTCAGGTTACACACTCCGCTAACCCAGAAATAGTGCTTCAGGTAAGAACTCTGCTTCAGGATAAGAACAGAAATTGGGCTCTGGCGGCGCGACGGCAGCAGGAGGCCCCATTAGTTAAAGTTGTGCTTCAGGTTAAGAACAGTTTCAGGTTAAGAACGGACATCCGGAACGAATTACACACTTAACCCGAGGTACCACTGTACACTTCCTCCAGCCTCCCATCTCTCCATTCACTGTCCCGGAAGATTTAAACACAGAATTTAAACCCCAGGCCAATAAGAAAAGGTGGGAACGGATGGCAGAATACCAACCTAAGTCGGAAGAAGCAGATGGTGTATGTGTCTGTATGGAGGAGCTGACAGGGCCACTCTAGGATAGAAGACACAATCTTCCCTCTCAAGCCCTGTTAACAACAACTGTGGCTGATCTACAGCCAGCCACTAGGGTGGTATGTCTAATTAATGCACTTAATTAGCACTGGGGCTAATTGCGTAATTTGAGGCAGGGGGGAGGTCCGCCTGCAATTTCTTGAGGCAAAAGTTAATACTTTAATGACAACAAGGCTAGAAAAGCAGATTACTCGTAATGGGCCGTGATTATGTAAATGCCCATTCAAGTTTATTAAGTGGTTCTTTACTACCACGCAACCGTTTAAGCATTTAATTAGGCAAGAAACAGCAGCGTTAGGTTGGAATGTAGCACAGTTGGGGGTGAAGGGGGGAAGGAACACACTTACTCTGAAGGAAACTTATCCGCTTGCATAGCCACAGAGCCGAGGTAATAGCCCTGTTCGTTATTATCTGGGTGACCCATGTAGCGCTCGGTGTACCCTGTATCGTAGAAGAGCCACAGGGTGACCGGGGCACCAGCAATGGCGACCTATGGGGAAGAAGACGGTCAGTGTTGTGTTATTCTCATTAATGCATTTATTTCATAAAATGTACATATATAACACTGGATTGTTGGGGGGAGGGAATATGAAAGCAGTCTGCAAAAAGAATGAAACAATGAAATTATCAGTAAAAAGAAAAAGTTGAAAACCCCAATGGCAGCTTTTGTGTAATGTGACTCCCCCCCTTTTTAATATAATTTTTATTAATTTTTCTGTTTTACAATTTCAAACAGACATTTTACATCCTTAAGATATCAATGACTTCCTTTCTTCTCTTTCCATGGTTCATTTGACATATCTTATATCCCTCAGACCTTGTGGATGGCCGGACTATATTTTTTGGGAGGAAATGAACGAATTCCTATGCCTCACAAATAACCCAGAGATGCATTTTAAATAAAAGCACACATTCTACTCATGGAAAAACACGCTGATTCCCGGACTGTCCACAGGCTGGATTTAGAAGGCGATTGGACTGGATCTGGCCCCCGGGCCTTAGTTTGCCTACCCATGCCGTATTCCGACATTGTACAGAATGGACCAGCTGATGAGATGGTATCTGTTGCAGCCGATTGGCTGGGTATATAAAAGACCACCTTTCAAGTTATCCAGTTCCAGGTTTTATGCAACTTTATATAGTGGTACCAATACCTTTCGGTCACCATGGGCAGAGATGACCAACTTTTTTATTTTTTGAGGCAGGCACTCAAAAAACCCTGGAGAGCTGCTGCCAGTCAGTGTTGACAATACTGAACTAGATGGGCCAACGGGTCTGGCTCAGCATAAAGCATCTTCTTATGTGTTATATTTACAGATGGTACAATCAATCCTAACAAGACTTGAACTGTCAAATGAACAAGACATCTTGCAAAAGCTGGAAATGGAAACACACAACACACACACACACACACACACACACACACACACACACACACACACACACACTCGGCTGTCTTGTTGCACATTATCCTACCTTGAAGATCTCTGGCTTCTGCAACAAGGCCATAAGGGAGAGGTATCCCCCGTAGGACCAGCCATGAATGCCAACCCGGTCCAAGTCGATGAATTCGTATCGGGAGGCCAAGTACTGCAAACCTTCCACTTGGTCACTTATTTCAATTTGTCCCTGTTGGAAGAAACCAACCCCCACCCCCCAAAAATAATATTAGGCTTGGAAAAATAATGGCATCATGGACAATGGGGAGGGTGAAGTGTCATCATGCACAGGGAAGGGTTAACATTACACTCCGTAGCTGTTATTCCCCGCCCCCCCCCCAAAAAAAATCAGAATCAGGCTTGGGGGGGAAAGCCTTCTATGACCTCCAACGCAGTGCTTTTTCTGAACCTAAATACAACTGGGAAAGGAGGGATGAGGCCTCTGAGGCAGAATTCTATGAGATTATCTCATCTCTTAATAAAAACGCAAGGTCGCAGCACTCAGACCTGTGTCAGGACTTCTGTACCCACTGAGCAACTTACCATCTTATATTTAAAGGCACCTTCGAACTTCAGACCGCGGTGGCAGGATCCCCTGTTGTCAATCACCACCACAACATAACCAAGGGACGCTAGGGTGTTCAGGCGGAAGTATTTGACCCCTTTAAACCGGTTGTTCACAAGTTGCACCTGAAAGGAAGCGCAGATTAAACGTCTACATTGCACACACGGGGGCTGATTAAAAACAGCATTTTTTTTATTAACAGCTTCCAGGAACAATGTTATCAACTGACCTGGGGGCCCCCGTATATGAAGAGTACTGTGGGGTACTTCTTCCCGAGTTGTAGGTTGTGGGGCTTGTAGATCATCCCATAAAGCAAAAACCCTGAGGAGCTCTCGAAAGAGAAGATCTCGGGCGGAACGTAATCTGGGAGAGGCCCTGCAAGGATGCAAGCACAGGTGTCGTTTGCGTTCGGCATGGCAGAGCGGAGTTGGCCATTGTATCCCAACGCTGAACATCCACAGGTTCCCAAACCCTTCAGTCCAACCCATCTCAATAACCACAAGCCTCAATTTAAAGCAAGATGTATTTAGCAACAGCTTCAGATGGGTGTGTGGGTGTCCCTACTGGCATCCAGGATGTCACAAGTACTAGCCAATAGGTGCCTTCAGATGTTTTCTAAATGTCAGGTAGTTGTTTATCTCTTTGACATCTGATGGGAGGGCGTTCCACAGGGCGGGCACCACTACCGAGAAGGCCCTATTCCTGGTTCCCTGTAACTTTGCTTCTCGCAGTGAGGGAACCGCCAGAAGGCCCTCGGCATTGGACCTCAGCATCCCGGCAAAATGATGGGGGTGGAGACGCTCCTTCAGGTATACTGGGCCGAGGCCATTTAGGTTTAAGTCTGTACACCCCTGCATAAAATCAGATTCTGACTGCACAACCACAATCCTTACACCAGGAAAGAGGGAACCCCAGTCAGATGGGCCAGAAGTGGCCCTCCAAGCCTCATAGCCCTCAGGAGCCTCCCTAAGCCACTCTCCTCTCTCCAGAAAACCAGTCCTGCATGGCACCCCCCTCAAATGCTTTTGCCTGGCCTGGAATGTGGAGGGGGGTGTGTGTGTGTGTGTGTGTGTGTGTGTGGAGAAACCTCTGACTCTGGCTTGGCCTACCAGACAGAGGCCATAGTTGCATCTGTTGCTCTGCACACCAGGGCCCTGTGGCCCGCTAAAGGCTGCCCATGAGGGAATATGGCCGTTGGGATGGAAAACGTTCCCCATCTCCACCTCACGGAGTCCCACCAGTTTTCAACTGGCTTCCTCACATGAGGAAGCACTACAAAATTCCTTCAGGATGCTTTGTAAGAATTGGTTCACACGTGAAACGAACCGACAAATAAAGGAAGAGTTGTCACAGAGGATGCATGAGGGCAAGGATGAAACAAGGCTCAGGGACAGATGTCCTTTCACCTTCTTAAAAGCCTGGCGCCATATCTGAAATACCTGCGGAATCTAAAATGGTAGCCCAGAATTCCTTGGACCTGTTGGAAATGTCATCTTCGAGGCCGGTCAGCTTGTAGAGAGACACCTCGTGCGGGTTCCTCTGGTTGCTGAATTTACAAATCACCATGTCGCAGTTCTGGAGGGCAGGAGGAGAAATAAGTGACCACCTCTGAAAACCAGCTTGGGCCTACCAGGCAATTTCCCTCAAGGTTTATGCTGCCATCACATGGTGCTTTATACCATTTCCCTGTTAGTTTCCATTTTATATTTGAGCTTCCACCCAACGTAAAAGCCATCTCCGGAAATGTTGTGGAATCTCATAGATATTTAGTGCTCGAGCCTGTGTTAATTGGTTCCAGAAATAATCAGTTTGCAAACCAATTAACCCATAAAATTGCAGGAGTAAAGTGATGAAATTCAGGGTTGTGCATCAGCGCACAGTTCCTTCCTGCTATCTTCATGTGGGAACTCAGCACAGAACAAAACCACAGCGAAGGAGGTGAAATACCTGACTGACGCAGCAGGCGTGGGAGAAACCAGCTTCTGTCAACCGCTTGATCTCCACGGGGTTCTCGTAGTTAACAACATACAAGTGATGTTCCAAGGGGGAATCCTTTGTACCTTCAAAATATACCAGTTTTTTAGCTTCATCGACCCGGATCTGATAAAAAAAAGAAACACACACACACAAAAAAAACACAGAAGTGACCCAAGTTTGTAGCATCAACAATTCCCAGGTTGGATTTAGTACTAAGTTCATTTCAACTGCCTATGTGGAAAGCTAATTCAAAACACAGGTATACCTAAAGGAAGAAGTTACACCCCACTGCAGCCTCCTGGCTCAGGAAAAAAGCTCTCAGGTGAATCTTGATGCTGGCCAGAGAATGAAGCGGTAGGACAGACTATACCACTCACTGCAGGGCACATACCACTTCCGACTGCAAATCCCTGCAAACTGAGGTCTAGCACATCAGGAACAAGGGGTCTATCTCAGCATAAACTATGCCAACTATGTTTGATTTCAACTAATGGGGAGCATTCAAAAGATGTGTACTCCTCCCTGGATGAATACTGAGACCCGTGTTGCCAACTTTCTTTTTTTAAAGAGGCTTCTAGCATCTGCAGAACCAGAGATATGAAGGAAAACACACAAATGCTATTCTCGTTTTCTGTTTTTGTGGGAAATTAGCCGACTTCCCTCCCTTTCAATGTCTTGTTTGCTCCCACCCCCAGAAAGATCCCTTTGGGCACCAATGCTCAGGGGAGGAGTGGGAATTCCGAGACCTGCAATGCCTGTTTTCCCTCCATTACACAACTTCAATTGCATGTTTTTTCCCCACATTGGATTTCTATGGTTATGTCCCTAACAGGACGTGAAAACAGGGGCTGTGTACAGATTCCTGAGCCTCTGGTGGGGTTGCACAACCCCTGTGGCTGCTTCCTCATGCCCAGTTACTTTGTAGGGGCCACAGATCCATGGAACCAAGCTGCAAGGTGGCGTGTCACAGGTAGGAACACCACTCTCTTGTTTGTTACTGGAGAGATCTGCTGTGCCGCTAACTCGGAGCTGGGCTTTCAGTGTGGCTCCCCCTGTTCTGTGTAATAGCTGCTGAGTCAAGATACGACAGGCACCCATTTTTTCTGCAGTTTCTGGAAACAACTGAAGACATTTCTCTGCCAACAAGCCTTCCTAACCAGAAAAATTGGTCGCTGCCATCGGCGTCCACCTTACATTGCGGTTCAAAAAACACAAAACAACCCACCCCCATCACATACTGTTTTTAGTTGTTTTTGTTATATTTTCTACACTGTTAGGTTTTCTACATTTTACATAAGATATGCATGTGGAACGTGAACAATAAATGACAACGGCAACAATGAACCTAAACAATAATTCCACACAAATCCGTGACTGCATTGTCTGTTCTGTTTTTCACTATGCGGGAACTAAGGTTGCATTTAAGTTTCCCCCCTTGATCAGACTGGCTTGATGCTCAACCCATGTTTCAGCTCATGCTTTTGGGGAGAGGTCAAGCACATACATAAAATTCCCGAATGCATTTGCCAAATTGAAAATAAAATAAAATTGAAGGGTCTTACATTGGACCCGTGTCGGCCAAGAACTTCCCATTCCCCACTGGTAATTGGCACCTCTTCTTTGATGGGACACAGGAAATCACCTGCAAAAATCAAGATCAAAATTATCGGAATGTCTGTGCGGTGGCAGGGGCTGATGGGAGCTGTAGTCCAACAGCAGGCAAAGGCTGCTTATGGGGCTGCTACAAGACCCTCTCCTGGGCTGTCACCCCACACACTTCTGAGGGCGGCGGAACAACCCAGAGGGCCCCCTCTGCTGATCTTGACATGCCAGAAGGCTGGTAAGGAATCACAGAATTGCAGAGTTGGCAGGGACTCCAAGGTTCCTCTAGTCCAACTCCCTGCAAGGGAAATCTGGGCTTTACAAGCTGATGTTTGGATCCTTGCCTGCCCAGCACGAGGCAAGCCAGCCAGTTTCGGCTGTCAAGTTCTCCAGTCTAGATTACAGAGAGAAAATGCAAATTGTTGCTTCGTTTGCACACTGTATTCCACAAACGCTGGGTACCGGTCTAGACAAAGCAAAGCACCCGCACTTTCCATATCTTTCCTCTTGGGCTACTGAGATTCCTTACAACACTTCAAACTCAGAATCATAAGGACTCGCAGCTTACTTTACTTTAAAGTGGGGCGCAAGCTGACTTGCGGAAGTGCAGGGTGCTTACAGCCCTAATCCAAGCTTAACGGGCCACTGCAATGCTGGGATGCCAACCTGAAAGAAATCTCCTAAGAAAACGAATTCCCTCAACCACCTGGTGCAGTTTATTCTATTTCATTTGAACTTAGGAGCAAAAACAGCCAAAGCTGGTTACTTGGAGCAGGGAGTCCTCCACTTGAGCGCTTGTACCGGCTCTCCTTTAAAACAGTTGTGATTCTGTACAGGTGGCGGAATCCTGTTTTGCACTCGGAGGCAAAGATAAACTCTATCTCATCCTCATTGGTCTGGGGGAAAACGTGGAAGATATCGTGGACCTGTTGGAACACAGGAGGGTTGGAAGTTGAACCGAAGGATGGAGATTGGGCCCGTTCGCACGCAACTGTAAACTGAGGTTTAATATTATGCGGACAAGCCTAGTCAATGCAGAGCAAAGCGTTTGCCTCCCACACCCCTTTCTTTCTTCTTCCAGCACAGTCATGGCAGAGTCTTTTTCACTTTTAAGGAACGCCAGCTTCGTGTGCTTTATGTTTGAACCAGGAATCTTGGTTTAATAATAATAAAAATAAATAAATAAATAAATAAATACATTTTTATTTCTACCCCGCCCTTCCCGGTTCAAAAAACCGGGCTCAGGACGGCTAACAACAAATTTAAAACACTTAACTGAGGCAACAAAAAACAGCCTAAAATACAGTATAAAACGTGAATAACAATAAATTCAGAATTTAAAAATCAATTTAGGGGGGAAATCCATTCAATAAACATTAGATGATCACCAGGGCTAGCTGGCTAAACTAGTCCTATTTGGGCCAGCAAGGAGACCAGGGGAGAATTAGCTTGACACAAGATCTGTTTAGTTAAGGTTTGGAGGTGGCTTGCTGTGAAACTTATCCGTTTGTTTCAAACCAGGATCCCTAGTACAAGCAATTAAAGCTAAGCTGGGATTCTTTAAAACTGAAACTAAGCTCTGTCAAAGTCTTCCTCCTGGACACAAAGCATTAAGGCTTGCCAGCGCAGTGCAATGGACCACAGTTTAGTGTTACCTGAAAATATGGTCACTAGCAAAATCAGCGTACCCTGAACAACTCAGTCCTTCAGCCACCTTTGAGGTGCCTTCCTCCCAAAATTCCCCTGCCTGTCCAGTCATTTCTTACACAATCAGCACCTACCATCCCCTGAAGCCTGTGTGAGCTATTTCCTGTAGGGCAGGCAAACTGACAACCCACTTTCATTTAGAAGCTGCAATATTTGTTGAGATTCTGTAGCTGACACTTTCCCTCCATGCAGTTATAACGTTGTCAATAAACTATGACATCACACTAGGGCGTGGCTGAAGAACCTCAGACCCAGGAACTGAACGTGGCCCTTCAGGCCTCTCTATCCGGCCCTGAGGACTTCCTGTAGGATCCGCCCCTTCACTAGGCCACACCCCTCATCAACCCTGCTTGTATCTGGCTTGAATGTGTCCTTGGACTGTGGCAATGCTTCTTGCTTGCCTGGATAGAAAATCACGTGATTAAGCGGGGCATAGGCGAAGACTCTGACGGGGGTGTGGCCTGAACTTAAGTCTGTTGCACAAAGGCAAGAGCCACACCTGTTGCTCCACCCACTATTGCCTCTTGCTCCACCCACCACTAGCATGCGGCCCCCGGACTGTTGCCCAGGTGGCTGAATGTGGCCCTTGGCCTGAAAAGTCTCCCCGCTCCTGGTCTAGGGGCTGCTAGCAGGACTTCGCTCAAGGGGATAACATTCTTACATTTATCCAGATGTCTGTTGTTTCCTCGTAAACAATCAGCGGTGAGACAGAGTCAGGCACTGCGTCGATCAGCTTCTGCCTCTCCATGGCGTCCTCTTCCACGGGGATAAATAAAGCGGGGGGAAGGAGCACAATTTGAAGCCGCGTTTGAGAGCGATCAAGCAAGATGGCCCAAGCACTGTGGACGGAAGGGGGAGAGCTTCGGAACATGGCAAGAGCTGCGGCTGAGCACTGCAGTCGAAACACCAGCTCCCACAACCCCAGCTGGAGAGATCCGAACCCAAGTCCCTGTGGATGCGTTTCCGAGCACAATTCCAAGTGTTGGTGCTGAGCTTTAAAACCCTAAACAGCCTCAGCCCAGTATACTTGAAGGAGCGTTTCCACCTCCATCATTCAGCCCAGACACTGAGGTCCAGCTCCAAGGGCCTTCTGGTGGTTCCCGCACTGCGAGAAGCCAAGTTACAGGGAACCAGGAATAGGGCCTTCTCGGTACTGGAATGCCCTCCCATCAGATGTCCAGAAGATAAAGAACTACACAACTTTTAAAAGACATCTGAAGGCAACCCTGTATTGGGAAGATTTTAATATTTGATGTTTTATCGCCTTTTTATTATTATTACTAATATTCTGTTGGGAGCCACCCAGAGTGGCTGGGGAAACCCAGTCAGATGGGCGGGGTATAATCATCATTATCCAAGGAAGAAATTTGGACATTGAGCTCAACAAAAAAACAGCTATGGACTATGCAAGGGTCATTTGGAACAACTGAAGAAGGCTGATTTCATATCATATCAATCACAGATACGTTGTATTATAAATGTTATTGTTATTTATCTTGCAATGCCCCTCAATCGGGTCTCAAAAGCAATACAGCAAACTGCTTAGAAGCATGTTAATGGAAAGGGATCAAAGCATCGCAAGAGGTGTTGAAATTTTGAGAGGTTGGATAGTTACAATGGAGTGGTCTCAGGGTATTTAATATTATTACTATTTATTTTTATTTTTATTATTATTATCATAATCTTCATCATCAAATAATGCATTTAAAATTATTATTATTATTAAAATAAAAAGTTTAAAAAGAATATCCTGGCACTAAGCCGTCTGTACTGTTATAAAAAATAACATTTATTTATTTCATAGAATCGTAGAACTGTAGAGTTGGAAGGGACCCCGAGGGTCATCTAGTCCAACCCCCTACAATGCTGGAATCACAACTAAAGTATCCATGATAGGTGGCCATCCAACCTCTGCTTAAGAACCTCCAAGGGTTTATTATATCTGTTGACCACCTTCTTTCCTCCAAGGAGATCAAGGTGGCAGACATGGTTCTCCACTCCCCATTTTATCTTCATAACAACCCTGCAAGGTAGGTTAAGCTGAGAGAAAATAACTGGCCCGAGGTCAAGCCCAGTGAGCTTCATGGCCAAGCGGGGATTCGAACCCTGGGATCCCAGGCCCTGGGCTGATCCTCTAACCATTACGCCACACCCAATAATAACAAAGCCCTCCAACACAAGGAGTTTGCCTCCTGCTCAGAACAGTCCAGTTCCAGCCAAGAGCTGCTGGAGAAATGCAGGAAACCATACAAACACGCACTATTTCCCCTCTCGGGTCCATCCTGCTCGAGTGATATACTCCACGCCTTCAAACAAGATCTCGAAGGGCTGGACGAGTTCCTTGTCAACCACATCAGAAATCTGCCAAGAGAGGTGAGGGTGAGGGAAGTACCGTTTAGAAAAGCTCTCCCAAAGTGTGCTCTGGGACTGCTTTTAAGAGGTCTTAAATAAATTTTTTAAAATTGTTTTCTCCATTGTTGTTTGCTACCCTCCGGGCTCCTCTGGGAGGATGGGTGGCATTCGCATTTAATACATAAAATAAAAATATAAGTTAGTAATTTCACAAATTACTGTGATTATAATTCATTAATGAATGGTTTGCACAGTAGTGGACTTGTTTCAGTTAATATGCATCTTAATTACATTAACCCCCAAATAAAAGGTAAAGGACCCCTGGATGGTTAAGTCCAGTCAAAGGCCACTATGGGGTTGCGATGCTCATCTCGCTTTCAGGCTGACGGAGCTGGCGTTTGTCCACAGACAGCTGCGACAGAGCAACGGGAGCTCCCCCCGTTGTGGGGATTCAAACTGCCGACCTTCTGATCGGCAAGCCCAAGAGGCTCAATGGTTTAGACCACAACACCACCTGTGTCCCCACAATACATAGGCATTAATCCTACCAATTCACATTTTTCACTCTATAAGACACACTTTTTCCCTCCAAAAAAGTAAGGGGAAATGTGTGTGCGTTTGCCCCCTCCTCAATTAGTCCCAACAATAACCCTGGGAGACAGGATGGGCTGAGAAGCAGTGTTTGGCTCAAGGTCACCCAGTCTCCTTCATGGCTGAGTGAGAATTTGAACCCTAGTTTCCCCCAGCTCCTTACTCCGACACTCTAACCAGAACACCACACTAATTTAAAAGATTTTTAAATGGCTATAATGCAAACCATGTGAAATGTACCTCCCGTTTTGCAGTGCAAGAATCCAAACCTTTGCCCCACCCCCACCGCCATTTGGGCATATGGCCCCCAGAGGATTTGAAACAAGGCAATGTGGCCCTCAGAATGGGAAAGGCTAGCCACCCTTGTCTGAAGGGGTGCCTCATGTTTCTTGCCCCGTTTCCAGCAGTTTACCGATTTGCCACCAGGCTAGACAAGTCACCAAACTGATTCAAATGAGGCAAAACAGAACATCAGACTTACTCTGCCCTCAGCATTGATGGTTATTTCAGACAGCTTGAAAGTTACTTTGGGGTTAGCAGTACCTAAAAAAGAAAAGACAGCAGTCAATGGTCACTAAGGAATGGCAGAATTATTTCAGGGCAGTGTCCTAAAAATTGGCATTTTCTGCTGCTGCCCCTACACATGGAAATGGCTTTTCAATTATTTGCTTCCGACACCTTGTAAAGATGTATCTTTTTGCACAAGCTTTCCTTATTCTATAAGGTTGGATCCTGTGCCATTGATAATTTTGTATGGCTCCCCCCCCCTCTGTTTTTACTATATTGTTTGAGAGTTTCATGTTGATCTGACCACTCAGAACATTTTAAAATTATGAAGTGGTTTGGAAATACTTTTTAAGTGAAATAGTAATACAGGGGTGAACCCAATGCTAGTCCTACTCAGAGTAGGCCTGTTGAAATTAACGGACGTTGCTAACACAGACCCATAAATGTGAGTGGGTCTAGCACTTTGTTGGCTATACTGTAACCCAAAGCAAACAAATTTCACAGTGAAATGGAAAGGAACTGCTGGTGGCTTTCACTAGGATTAAACCGCCCTCATTTGAGCCATAGCACAATCTATCTCACCGGTTTTGGGGTACCGAAAGGAATCTGTCCTCCTTGTCTCCAACATGGGGGATGTGACATGAATTATCTCCACCTCCGACTCGTCATTCTCTTCATACAGAATTCTAAGGATTTTGCCTCCACCTACAGCTACCAGAAAGATGGATGCAAAATGAATTTCAATTGGAACAAATGCAAGGTTCTGCATTGGCAGGTATAACTAGCCGCACAAATATAAGATGTGGGACATCTGGCATGTGAAAAGGATCTAGGAGTCTTAGTAGACCATGAGTCAACAGTGTGATGCAGCACTGAAAAAGAGTTAATGCTATTCTGCATACTTACTCATCTCTGAATCGGGACACCACCAGTAGCCGGAGTATCTGTCAAACTCTTCCTGTAGCACAAAGGTAGCAACCCCAGCAGACTTGGGGTCCTCTTCAATGTTGGCAAATTCTATGAAGGCAATGCCAAGAAACATTATTTTTCAGAGAGAAGAATGCCCATGGAAAGCTTGAAGCATGCATTGTGACTCATAAAATGTCCATTATTGTAGCTGGAATGGCAAGGACTCAACCCCACAGGGGGGATGGAGAACCCCTCTGGCTCTCTGGACCGGCCCTTAAGAGGGTCAGCTTTGTGGGCCAGATATGACGAGTGGACCTATCAAAATTCATTGGATATCTTTACAAGTCTCCACCATCCTGCTTTAAACTTCTAATGTCGGAGGTTTAAAAGGGGACTGCAGAGGCTCAAACAGGAGCAAGGGGAGTTGTCTTAACAATCTTTGCAAAAGCACTCTTTGAAACAGCCAACCTCCTTCTCCTTTAAGCAACTGACCGAGTGGGTTGACAGAAAAGCCCCCTGCCAACTGGCTAACTGCACCAATATTTAAAAGAGCAGGAGCAGCTGCTTCAAAGAGTGCTTTGGCAAAGGGCTTGCGCTTTGCAAAAGCACTCTTTGAAACAACTCTGCTTCTCTTTTAAGAGAGTGGGAGGCGGTAGAAAGGAGTTCAGCAAAGGCACCTTCCTGAAGTCAACAAGCAGGGAATTCCAAAGTGTAGGTGCCACTACACTAAAAGATCCGTTTATTACAACTGCAGAATTAGTATTATGTGGCACCTGTAACAGTGCCAGTTCTGCAAACTGAAGCGGGCACAATCTCTACAGACCCCGTGCCAGAGACTGATGGCCCTCCTACTCTGTTGGGGCATCCTTGCCCCGTGAGGAATGCGTCACCCAGTGGGCTCACGTGTAACTCCCAAGCCACTTTTGCCTCCTCACACTGCCCCACTCGTGCTGCCCTCGACTTTCTTCTGCTTTTGTCCCATGCTAAAGGCAACCATACCTTTGTGTACAAATGTCAGCCTCCGTTCTTCTTTGGTTGCTAGATTGGAGATCCAGATGTCATTGCTATGGATAAAAGCAATCCAGTTTGGATCTGCTGGGCAGAGCTTGGGATCCATCCGTATGTTTGGACAGCTCGTCTCTACCAAATTGGGCTGCAAGGGTTGTTTCTGCAAAAAAAGACCGCAGGAGAGAAAGACGCTGGAAAACAGCCCTTTTGAACTAGTGAACCCTTCCCACGAGGCTCAAGGAATTTTTGCAGAAAGTGTCTGGGATGCCGTAAGAGTCAGCGAGAGTGAATCACCTTACGGACTTTATTAGCTTAGGAAAAATGGAGAGTAAAGGGAGGGGCATTAAATGAACCGGGAGATGTTTCTCACCCTCTCTCTCAATATTATTTGATTATTCATTTATTTCAAATGCGTATATAACTCGCCCTTCCTTCACCAAAAGAGGCCATAATAAGAAAACCACACAAATGCCGTCGTAAGCAATGTGGCAGACAGCAATTAAAAGCAGCATTTGTTCATTTAGAATAGTGCATGCTACTTTCAAATAAAGAATATTAGAAGTCAATGGGGTCAACCAATGAAGTAGAGGCACAACTTCTTCTAGGAGTGAATCCATTGCTTTAACCATGCACAGTGTGAAGAAGTCCTTCCTTTTGCCCGTCAAGGATCTTCTGATACTCAGCTTCATTGGATGGTCCAGAGATCCAGTGCTATGAGAGAGGAGACTGAAGGAAAACTCTTCCAAAAGATCTCAGTTGGTGGGGAGGATCAGCAACACATGGCTAATTGCCTCCCATGTTACAGAGGCCCAATTGGCCTTCACTAGGAGTCTGGTTACACATTGTGGAGCACTCTTCCAACAAGAATGTGGCAAACACCTAAGAGCCTCAGGAGAGCCTGCAGGATCAGGCCAAAGGGAGCCCCTCTAGCCCGTTATCCTCTTCTCACATTGGCCAGCCAGGTGCCTCCACGTGAAACCTCCAAGTAGGTAAAGGTAAAGGACCCCTGGACGGTTAAGTCCAGTCAAAGGCAACTCATCCCGCTTTCAGGCCGAGGGAGCCAGCGTTTGTCCACAGACAGCTTGCTGGGTCAAGTGGCCAGCAGGACTAAACCGCTTCTGGTGCAATGGGACACTGTGACGAATGTCAGAGTGCACAGAAATGCCGTTTACCTTCCTGATGCAGAGGTACCTATTTCTCTACTCGCGCTGGTATGCTTTCAAGCTGCTAGGTTGGCAGGAGCTGGGACAGAGCAACGGGAGCTCACCTGAATTGCGCAGACTCAAACTGCCAACCTTCCGATCGGCAAGCGCAGGAAGGCTCAGTGGTTTAGACCACAGCGCCACCTGCTCCCACTCTCCAAGCAGGACCTGAGCACAAAAGCATTCTCCCCTGCAGTTTCTAGCAACTGTCACACACACTTTGGATTTTCAGTTGTGTCTTAGAGACCTTTTTCAATGCAGATAGGCCTATGTAACTGTCTACATTTTTTGATAATTTTGATGACATTTCCCCCCCTTAGTTTTCATGGAGTTTTGCATTTTATAGCATATTGCATTGTATATTTTATTGTGGGGTTTACGTTTCAGCTATTTTATTTTTTGTTGTCCCCCACCATGCTATACTGTATGAATTGACAACATATACGCATGCTGAAATAAATAAATAACCCCTGAAGTTTAGACGACTAGTAAATAATTGTAACCCGCTTCCAGCACTGACGTCAGGCTGCACTTTCCATTTAGCCTCCGCCCTCCAGAGGGCACTGTACCTAAAACCCAGGGCATAGAGCAGTTCACAAAAGTCTAGCTTGCCGTCTTTTATTACCGTGAACCCGTGGGGACCTCCATCTTTCACGTGGTAAATCCCACTTCCGGCTTGGAACAGGAAGGTGCCACTTTCTTGGTGATAATCGTAAGAGGCGATACCAACCGTCCCGATCCGCTTCCTTTCCCGCAGCAGCTCCTCCTCCCGAGAGTACATCCCATAATCGAGGCTGGCCTGACCGGGAGAAAGCAAGAGGGAGAAAACTACAACCCACAGCCTGTGTTTTCTTTTGTTGTTAGGGTGTTTTTTCACTGCCACTGAGGTTTTTTTGTTTTACATTGTCAAAGAAAATCCAAAGTATGATTCAGCAAAAGTTAATTTATGATTATGGCTGCAATCCTATGCAGAATTACATGAGGGTAACTCCTGCTGAATTAATTCTAAGCATTTATATATTTGTATTGTTTACTACATCCTCCCTATCACCACCCAACCCCAGCTGGCATTCCCAAAGCACAAAAAGAGGGGAGGGGGAAATACAAATATTACAAATCAATAAGGTAACCCAGAACTGGATAAAATACTGCACAGCCATTAAAGACTCGTGTATTTTTAAAATTTCAGACATGCACAGGAGCAAGATGTGTGTGATACAGAAAGCAGTGGGGCTCAGTTGCAACTTCCTTAAGGTCACAATCCTGTGTTTATTTATGTGGGGTTTAATCCCATGGTATCCAACTAAAGCTGCATTCACACAATAGCTTCTTCCACTTTACCAGTGTTTCTCATTCCATTCATTTCTTCCTTACATTTGAGGCTTCCTTACATTACGCCACTTACGAGAAACAAATGGAATTTATTGCATTTTTAGCACTCGTTTCCATGTTATTTGATTCCAGAAAAAAATCCATTTGCAGCCCCCTTAACCCAGATAATTGCAAGGGTAAAGTGACAAAACCTGGGGCGCTACACCAGCATACAGTTCCTTCCTGCCTTTTTAATGGGGGAATCAAGCACGCATGTGCAGGAAGGGTCAAAATGTCATTGTCCAATGGCATTTGTTGTTGGGCCCAATGACGTGATATGTAGCATGACATGCCAGTATTACTGGTCAAAAAACACAGTTCTATAGCACAATAGGTACTGCAATGCGAATGGAACATTAGGAAACAAGACAGAAACACTAGCATTATAATCAGGAAAAGAAATGTGGTATTTCCTATGTCTGAGTGTGCCCAAAATAAAGGGGGAGGGCTTGCTTCTGTATACTCATAGTATGAGAAATGAAGTCCCATGGATTCCAAAGGGGGCTTACATCACAATGATCAGATTTCCCCCCATGTAACTGGAGAGGAGTCAACCGACCTGTTTTAGACACCTACATGGGGGCGTTAACTTTTAGAATGCACTACTCAATATTTTCATTCTCGATTTTTTAAACTGCAATATTGATAGGATGCATTTAGTTTCACTTTAGGGTTTCTAATTTGTAGATTTAATATATATATATATATATATAGCAAGCAGATTAAATATAGATTAAATATGTTGATATTCAGCTAAATCAAGAGCAGACCCACTGAAACCAATGGAAGTCCCAACAATTTCTGTGGGTTTACTCTTGAGTACGAGTAACAGTGGACATCTCCCATAATAAACAACACTTGCTGAATTGTGCCCAAAGACCTCTGCCATGCCTTTTTCCTTAAGAAAACTGCAGCAACCAGGCCGAGGCAATCTGTATTAAATGCTTTTTTAGGTAAATGGAAGAAGGAGCTGTCTCAACGAAGGGCGGTTCACCAAATGCATACAAGCAAAAAATATTAGAAATGGAAAATGCTTTGAATTTTTAATTGGCAACAAGTGTAGCTAGGCAGGAGGAGAGCTGGAACAAACATTAGAGCTGCTAAGATTCCCTTGGCTAATGGGTTTTCATCTTTGACAGATGCCAGTCTCTCAAACAGGGCGTGTCATTACCTGGAAGACTGTCCACTGGAAAAGGAGAAAGGGAGGGGATGAAATGTGTAAGATTCAGGCTAGTCACCTACGTGAAAAAGATCCAAGAGTGGCTTCCACGAGAGCAAAAGAATCGCAGCCTTGTTTATGTTTTTGGGAACCTCAGAATAGAAAAGTGTATTTTCTCTGTTCTCACCGGACATTGCTGAGTATTAGAAAACAAAACACAGTTTGCAATTTATTTATTTTTGCATTAGCAGAATACCAAGCAGATAAGAGAGAAGCCAAATCCTGTTGGGAGACTTTAAAACCAAAAACTACCATGATTTCTAAAATAAACCCTTTTCGATGCAGTTCTATTTTTATTTTCATTTTCAGTCAGTATTATTTTAACAATTCACTATTCAGCTAATAAAGTTAAGAACAAGTAGCTGATTCGGCTTGTAACCAATTCAATTTTAAGAAATCTGCACATTTCCCAAAATCTTAAGGAAATAAGAATATAACATGAGCCTTCCTGGCTTAAACTGAGTATGAATATTCACATGGCATTATTTCCACCACCCCGATAACTGGTATTTAGAGACAGACAGGCTTGGTTTGAACTAAACCATGGCTCACTGCTCTGTGAACCCAACATAGGTGGCCAGGAGGACGTCTGATGAGTTTATTCTCACTTTTAAGGGTTACACATGCCAGCTTTATAACTCATGGTTTAAAGCTGGGTTGCTTGGAAACTAACCATGGTTTGTTGCAAACTAGGATCCCTGGTTCATACACGTTGCTTAGTTGAGATTCTTTGAAAGCAACACTAAACACAGCATAAATCCTCCAGGCTGCGTGGGAAGCTGTCAACACTTACCCAGGTAATAGACCCTGTCTGAATGGGGGCTCTCGGCATCCGTCCTCTTCACAAAGGTGAAGTCGTGGGGCGCCTTGGCCATCAGGCAGCCGTGGTCCTTCCTGGTGTCATTCAGCAGCTTCTTCAGGTGGCTCCAGGAATACCTCTCCACGTAGTACGGTTCCAGCTTGGCCTTCTCTCCAGGCGCCACATTCTCCCTGTGCTCGGCCGTTTCAAAGATTTCGAGCCCTGGCTGCTCAGTCTCCATTGCAGCTGCCATATTGCATGTTGATTCCTGGAAGGGAAAACCCCACAAAACCTCTTTGAGCCACAGCAACCTCTCCCCAGCAGACGGGCCAGAGCGCCACCACATGGACTGGAGAGGTTCTCTGATGTTTCAGGAAGGGAGACTTTCCAAGGCTACCTGGAGATGCCAGGGACTGAACCTGAGACCTCACCTCAAAAAAGGGGTATTGCAGAGCTGGAAAAGGCTGGGAACCAAAACGATCAAGGGGGTAGAGAGATTCCCTTATGTTGCAGCGCTTGGGACCTTTAAGTTTCGAGGAAAGGAGAGTTGAGAGGTGACATGATAGTTTATTTTTAAAAAAAACATGCGTGGCATGGAGAAAACGGATAAGAGAAAAAATTTTCTCTGTCTCTCGTGACTCTGGAATTCATGGCTATCTAATGAAGGTGAACGTTGGAAGATTCAGGACAGATAAAATAAGTACTTAATTCGTTCTGGAGGTCCGTACTTAACCTGAAACTGTTCTTAACCTGAAGCACCACTTTAGCTAATGGGGCCTCCTGCTACTGCCGCACTGCCGGAGCACGATTTCTGTTCTCATCCTGAAGCAAAGTTCTTAACCTAAAGCACTATTTCTGGGTTAGCTGAGTCTGTAACCTGAAGTGTATGTAACCTGAAGCGTATGTAACCCGAGGTACCACTGTAAAGTCCTTGCTCCCACAGGTAAACTATGGAACTTGCTCAGTGATGGCTACCAACTAGGATGGCCTTCAAAGAGTATTGGACAAATTCAGGGAGAAGGCTATCAAAGCAATGTTTGGAGGCAGCAATGCTCCTGAATGCCAGTTGCAGAAAACGACAGGAGGGGGAGGGCACTTGGGCTCCCGTCCTGCTTGAAGGCTTCCCACCGGCACCTGGTGGGCTCACTGGCCAGCTCCAGCGAGATCCTCTTATGTACTTCTGCAGCTGACTTACAGGGCGTCTTTCCAGCCCTACCTGCAGAGCAGGGCAACTAAGATGATCAAACTAAGACTTGTGAGGAACAGCTGAGGGAGTTGGGTATGTTTAGCCTGGGAAAGAGAAGATATGATGGCCATCTTCAACTATCTCAAGAGCTGTCACATGGAAAATGGAGCTAGCTTGCTTTCTCCTGCTCTGGAAAGTAGGACACAAACCAATGGATTCTAATGACAATAAAGGAGATTTCCAACAAAACATCAGGAAGAACTTTCTAACACCAAGAGCTGTTAGAGTCAGACAGCGAAACAGACTCTCTCAGAAGGTGGTGGACTCGCCTTCCTTGGAAGTTTTTAAGCAGAGGATGGATGCATTATCAAGCTGAGATTCCTGCACTGCAGGGGGTTGGACTAGATGACCCTCAGGATCCCTTCTGATTCTATGATCCTGTGATCCTTTGCTCTGCCACTGAGCTACAGCCCTTCCTCAGCCTTGGAATGTGCCTTTTGCTGATGCCCCATCTATATTGAACATTTAAAGCTGTATCACGCCACTTTGAATAACCCCAAAGAATTCTGGGAAGTGTAGTTTGTTATGGGTACCAAGTTTTAGTGAGAGATCCCGTTCCCCCCACAGAGCTGCAATTTCTAGAGTGGTTTGACTGTCAATCATTCTTCCCAGGGAACTGTGGGGGTTGTAGCTCTGGAAGGCAATAGGGGTCATGCCATGACTGTGTAAAGCTTTAAATATTTTTGTGCACATAGGGCCTGAATGAGACCAAGAGTCCATCTAGTTCCTTTGACATTGTTTACACAACTCTCTGAGGTTAGGTAAAGGTAAAGGGACCCCTGACCATTAGGTCCAGTCGTGGCCGACTCTGGGGTTGCGGCGCTCATCTCGCTTTACTGGCAGAGGGAGCCGGCGTACAGCTTCTGGGTCATGTGGCCAACATGACTAAGCCTCTTCTGGCGAACCAGAGCAGCACACGGAAACGCAGTTTACCTTCCTGCCGGAGTGGTACCTATTTATCTACTTGCACTTTAATGCGCTTTCGAACTGCTAGGTTGGCAGGAGCAGGGACTGAGCAACGGGAGCTCACCCCGTCACGGGGATTCAAACCACCGACCTTCTGATTGGCAAGTCCTAGGCTCTGTGGTTTAACCCACAGCGCCACCCGCGTCCCCTCTCTGGGGTTATTTCCATGTTATTTCCCAGCCCCACCTGGGGATGCTGGAAATTGAGCCAGGAAACTTCTACATACCAAGCAGATGCTCCACCATTGAGCTACAGCCCTTCCCCTAAAAACAAAATGACATTTCAGGTCTCGTGTCCTGAACATAAGGACATAGGGAGCCGGCATGTACCAAATCAGACCATTGCTCCATCTTGCTCAGCATCATCTACCCCATGGGCAGCAGCTCCTCAGGCTTTCTGGATCCCTCCCAACCCCACCTCCAGATGCCCGTGACTGAACCCGGGACCTTCTGCATGCCAAGCAGGTGCTCTTGCCACAGAACCACCAGCCCTTCCCCCTAACAAAAACGGACAGGTGCCTTATAGCGCGTCAGATCATTGGTCTGCCTATCTCAACGCTGCCTACACTGACTGGCAGCAGATCTGCCGGGTTTCAGGCCGGAAATCTCCCCCAGCCCTACCTGGAAATGTGGCGGGGTTGAACCTGGAACCTTCTGCATGCCAAGCAGGTGTTCTGCTCCTGAGCTTCCGCCTTTCCCCTGCCAGGAGGTGGGTAGGAAAAACACACGATCACCTCTACTCCTGGGTGGCCAGTGCCCCCGCTGTCCACCCTCTCCCCCCCCTTTCTCCGGCCACGGAGGCCAGAGGCGGAGGGGCGTCGCTGCTCTCTGTGGGGGAGAGGAGAGATTTCTGTGTACCGGAGGTGGGGGGCGCGCAAGTGACCCGCTGGCCTGGCCGGCGAGGGGCGCGCGGGGCGCAACCTACTCCAGCCTTGCGCAGGGCGCGGCGCCCTCTCTTGGGGGATCCTGCTGCGTCCGAATGGGGGGTGGGGTGGGGTGCCAGGCCTGCTGCTCTTCCCCGTCTCCCTGGGGTGGGGTGTTGCTTGTGTGTGTTGTGCCGGGGGGGGGGGTGTTCCGTCCTTACTCACTCCCGGGGGCGGCGCGTCCCTGGCCGGTTCCTCCTCGTCTTCCTCCTCCTCCTCCTCCTCCTCTTGCTGCTGCTTTGCTGATGTTGCAGCGGCGCTTCCGCTTCCTCGTCTGCCTCCGGCGGCAGGAGCGGCGCCCCACGCCCTGCCGGAGCCCGCGCGCTCCTCACACCGCCCCCGCCGGGCACGGAGGAAGCCCCGGAGCCCACGAGAGAGAGCCAGGGACCGGCGCACGGGTGCGCAATCCGGGCGCAGCGCAGCCGCGAACGCTGCGGCCCACCGCTGCGGAAAGGAGAGCAAGGCGAGCCCCACAGACCCAGAGCCAAGCGGCAGCAGAGAGGGTTTTTTTAAAATTTCTTATTTCTGTGCACCTCCACACCGGTAGCTGAAGAGCAGTATAAAACTCCTTTCATCTGCTTTATTTTTTATTTTTTTTTTGCATTTTGCATTCAATCATAACATTTATACACCGCTTGATTGCAAACACACATACACACACTCAAAGGCCAAAAATCTGCAAGGTTTTTAGTGGGGACCTTTAGAATAAAATCTATTATTTTATTATTAATGCAAACCTCCAAAATGTATTTTGTACAGTTAAGTTTTTACCTCTTATCTTCAGTACATTTTATTTTATTGCTATGGCTAGTGGCTGATGCAAAGAAGAGATTCTTCTGAGCTGAGCTGATCACCTCAAAGCTGTTTACAAAAAGAAATAAAATTATCCATAAGGAATTGTTGTTGTTTTATATGCCACCCATCTGACAGGGTTGTCACAGCCACTCTGGACAGCTTCCAACAAAAATATTAAAACACACAGTAAAACATCAACCATTAAAAGCTTTCCTGATCAGAGCTGCCTTCAGATATCTTCTAAAAGTCAAATAGTTGTTTATATGTGTTACATAGATGGGAGTGTGTTCTACAGGGCAGGAGCCACTACCAAGAAGGCCCTCTGCCTGGTTCCCTGTAGCTTCTTGTCTCACAGTAAGGGAACCACAATGGGGGTGGAGATGCTCTTGCAGGTATACAGGGCTGAGGCTGTTTAGGGCTTTAAAGGTCAACACCAACTCTTTGAATTGTGCTCTTAAACAATTTGAGGCTTTTGACAAGTTAACCAACAGATTAAAACTTTCTAAGCTTCCGGACAGGCTTGCCTAAACAAAAATGTTTTTAGCAGGTGCAGAGGAAAAAGTACATCAAAGGGGCCAGCCTGCTGTCAAGAGGCAGAGAGTTCCAAAGTGCAGATGCTGCCACACAAAGAGATCGAGTTCTTTCAAGTGTTATGTGCCACCTGTAAGAGTAATACCTTGAACTTGGCCCAGTAGCAAACCAGCCACCAGTGCAGGACTCTGAGCATAGGTTTTCTATGCTGACGAGGCCTCTCTCTCCTGTCAGCAATTGTGCTGCAGCATTCTGTGCGAACTGCAGTTTCCAGATCAAATGCAAGGGGAGCCCCACATAGAGCACATTGCAGTAATCCAGTATTGAAGTAGCCAAAGCATGAACTACTGTGGGAAGGGTCTCTTGGTACAGGAATGGCCGTTGCTGTTGAACAAGCAGCAGTTGGTAAAAGGCTCTTCTATGCACCACACATATGAAATGTTTTGGAATATTTCATTTGAATGGTGTTTCATTCTTTCAGGAACCACAGTATTCTTGTGAATGTAATATGTTTTAACTGTTCCTAATCCTGAATTTTAAATTGCTTTTAAAATAATTTTTATTAGTTTTCAATTACAATAATAACCTCATTATAACAATGCCAAATTATAATACAATTCCTAATACAAATCATTCAAATACCAAATTATAAAATTTAGGTGGCCACCCGCATGCTAGAATTGATGGTTTGATGATTTACTTTGTTCCTGCATTCCAAAATTGATTTCATTTACATTCCCATCATGATAGTAATCCCTTATACAACAGCTGCAATATTTATCACTTCTATTCGTGTTAACACATTAAGTAATTTATAAGACTGCAAGTGATCACATACAGCATCGTTTTTAAATTGAATTTTATTATTTTTATTATCATAAAAAGCCAGTTTAGGAGGATCCAATGCAGTGCATGCGCCCATTTTAGAAGACTCCGGATGCTCCAAGGGAGGATAATTTTACATACGCAATGGCAGGAACCCTAACCGAGCAGTGGAATGGGTTGCGACTTGGTAAACCCTCAACTCTCTGCAAGGAGAAAGCTAGCATACAGAACTTGGGCTCCATTGGATATTTGGAGTGGGAAGGGGGGGCGACGCGGTGAAACCACCAAGGCCTCCCCGCAAACTGTGCATCCCAACCCTGATGTTTTCATTCTCCCCCAGAGCCAGGCGCTCTTTGCCTGGATTGCTAGCTTTCTCCTTGCGGGGAGTCGCGTCCGTTGCATGCGCGGGGCGGGGCTGGCCTGGCTTCCTCTCACCGCCCCCCCCCCAAAGGAAGCTGCTGCGCGAGGCGGAGTCTGTTAGGCTCGCGCGCGCCAGGAGAAGCGGGACGGGGGCGGGGGAGCGGGCTCGCGCGCACGTGGCCGCGCGCTCCCGATCCGCGCGGGCACTATTGGCGCCGCCCCTTCGCTTGCTTCTCTGCCTTCTCCTCCCGGCGCTTCCCGCACAAGAGGCGAGGAAGAGGATGCCGAGCGCCGACGCCAGCCTGACCCCGCAGGTGCACTGGGCGCAGCGGCACCACCAGCTCTACCTGCGCGTGGAGCTCAGCGACGTCCAGGTGAGCGCCTGGCCCGGTGGGCTGCGGAGCCGGGGGGGTGGGGGGGTCAGGTAGGTGTCGGTCCCCCCCCCCATAACACGCAATCTCTCCTGCGGCCTTTTCCCTCCTCCACTCCTGCCCAAGGGATTCTGGGGCAGCCTCTCTTCTCCCCACCCTCCCGGGTGCCCTATAGATACCCCACTTCCCGGGGGGCCGCAGGTGCTTTATTGATGCCCAATAAAGCACCCCCCCAAAAAAAAAATTTCCCTAGAGCGACAGGTACGCCCGCAGGTGCTTCCACGGCGAGGTATTCGTGCTCCTTGATCGCCACCGATCCCCACTTGGCCGAGGAGCGTTTTGGGGGTGCTTTATTGGGCATCATTGGGCAGGCCCCAGGCTGTTTGCAGAGGAGGCTTCAGGGCCATGCAAGTTAATAATGCAATCATCGTTCTTAAGTAACATGGTGTGCGTGCCGGTTTTGCCCGGCGGGATCCACAGGGGCAAGTGGGTGTGCAAAGGTGAAGGGAGAAAGCAGGTTATTATCTCTTCGATCTGGTTGGTTCCCTGTGCGCATGTGTGCATACCACCTACATTTGACACAGCATACAGTTAACACACATTCCTCTCCCCTGCAGATAATCCTGGGAATTGTAGTTCCCCCCCCCCAGGGTGCTGGGAGCTGTAGTTCTGCAAGGAACTAAAGACTACAGTTCTCAGGATTTTGCACCCCTTGGCACACTTTTCCCTTTTACAACCCTTCTCCTACAGGAAAGTTTCCCCCATAAATCCTGCACTGGTCTCCGGCGCTATAAGGGTATTGCTAAAAACTTTTGATTTGATTAGATTTATAGCATTTCGATGCCGCTTTCCATTCAGAGAAATCTCATTTTATGAATACATATTGGGTGTTGTGATTAATTTATGTTTGTAAAATCATTCAAATACATCTCAAAGCGTCTGACAAAAAAATAACAAAACGAAAGAGAACCTCCCAAATACAGCACAAATAATATAAAACAAATAAAACAATTACAATCTGTAAAACACTCTTAATGAAACAGCAGCTAAAAAAAAAAAATCTAAACATCACGGTTGCAGCAAAAACTCTTATTATATGATCCGTAATTCAATACACCATTTATAATCTATAAATCAATGTTAACAACATTAATGAAAAGCGTACGCTAAGCACAAGTCCATACACACACTTTCCACGCCCCCGTGACTCATATTCTTTCACACTTTTCAGTTCGTTAAAATACACATAATGTTAAGCCTCATTGTGGAGATAGTGAGGTTTGGGGGGGTTGGTGACAGCATTATGCCCTTTTCACCCTCCTTGTGGAGTTCCTGCTGCTCCTTTTTGTGGAATAGGGGAGAAGAAGCTATGCTTTATTCCCCCCCCCCACCTGCAACACATTGCAGCTTTGGTGACCCCTTTCTGTAGGGCCCCCGTCCCTATATGTCTCACATTAGGCTTCTGAAGGCCCTATTATTTTATAGGGAACATGCCATCAAGGCTTTTCCCATAAGCGCCTGACCATAGTTTTAAAAAAAGTTTATTATAATTATTACATTTATATGTAAATTTTATAATCTCCGCCAAGGAACTCGGGGTGGTATACATTGTTCTCCTTCCTCTGCGTTTTATCATCACGACAACCTGTGAGGTAGGGTATTCTGAGAGTAAGCCCAAAGTCACCCCACAAGCATAGCTGTCAACTTTTCCCTTTTCTTGTGAGGAATCTTATTCAGAATAAGAGAGTTTCCCTTTTAAAAAAGGGAAAAGTTGACAGCTTTGCCCACAGGCTTCATGGCTGAGAGGGGATTTGAATAAAAGTATGTACTTTTCCATTCCAAGCTGTGATGAACAGCAGCTTAGAATCTGCTGGGATAAAAGCATGATAAAATTACCATTATGCCGTCCTCTGCAGATCCCTGTCTCTGATAGTCTGCTTCTATTATTATTATTATTATTATTATTATTATTATTATTACCACCCTTCATCTGCAAATACAAAATAAAAGCACAAAATACATGATAAAACCAGGAACAAAACCAACACAAACTAATAACACCCCTTCTCCTACAACAATTCTGTGAATGGGTTTTTAAAATATATTTGTAGGTTTATGAAACCGCTTCACAGGCAAGAGCTACAAAAGTGGGGTGCAATAAGATACAAAAGGTTGTCGAAGGCACCTCGGGTAATTTAAATACAAGCAAATGGGCTAATGAAAACCTTTATCAGATCCAATACGGCTCTTTTTCTTTTGCCTCTTTCTCTGCAGGATCCTGACATCACAATTACAGACAATGTGCTCCATTTCAAAGGTAGGTCAGTTTTGTTGTGTTTTCATGATTTTTTCTGGAAGAAAATGGCTATGGGATCTTGCTGTGGCAAGATTTTACACAGTAGATGGCAATTTAGTATCGATAAATAATATGTAATATCCTTTTTTTAAATCACTATTTCCTCCTGACTTTTGTTAAACTTTTGCTTTGGGGGGTGGGGAAGGAGAAGCCGTGTTTGCATTTTAAAAGCGTTATTTTTTTTTGTCACAAGGCCTAAAACAACTGAGCTCTTGACATAAAAGCCACTACTGTATCTGTAAAATTAACATGACTTTGGAGGCTTACGCTCCATCTTTCCCCTCCTGTGCCATAATTTCAAACAAAATTCAACCTATTTGAATATAGCAGTGAAATTTCCCTGATCTATTGAGTTGACTGTAAGCCCTGCTAATAATGGTCTCTCTCTTCCAAAACATCTTGTGTACTGTTGCTGTTGCATAAGGAACTGACATCCAAATTTGAAAGATAAGTGGATACAATGCAAATGTTTGTTTGGTTTTTATTTTGATCTTCTGATTCCTCATCATGGATTTGCCTTATGTCTAAAAACTTGTAAGAGCAATGCATTGCATTACTTTTTTTAAAAAAACAAAAAAACCCAACCCAAATCCTGTCTTTGAATGAGATTAACTCATTATTACATAGAAGGGGGGTGTCCACTTACACACCATACATTTAAAGTACTATGATACCACTTTAAACTCTAATGGCTGCTCCCCAAGAATCCTGGGAGCAGTAGTTTGTTAAGGGTGCTGAGCGTTGTGTAGAGATTCCCTTGTTTCCCTCACAGAACTACAATTCCAGAATTTCCTGTGAAGAGGAATTGATTGTTAAAGCATTCTGGGAATTATCGCTCTGTGAGGGGAAAAGGGGCCTCCTACTCATTCTCAGGGAACACGGGTGGCGCTGTGGGTTAAACCACAGAGCCTAGGACTTGCTGATCAGAAGGTCGGTGGTTCAGATCCCAGCAACGGGGTGAGCTCCCGTTGCTCGGTCCCTGCTCCTGCCAACCTAGCAGTTCGAAAGCATGTCAAAGTGCAAGTAGATAAATAGGTACCTCTCCGCCGGGAAGGTAAACGGCGTTTCCGTGCGCTGCTCTGGTTCGCCAGAAGCGGCTTAGTCATGCTGGCCACATGACTCAGAAGCTGTACGCCGGCTCCCTTAGCCAATAAAGCGAGATGAGCGCTGCAACCCCAGAGTAGTCTGCGACTGGACCTAATGGTCAGGGGCCCCTTTACCCCTTTACTCATTCTCAGAACCCTTAACTAACTGCAGCTTCCAGAATATGGCCTGTGGGGGGCACACTTACCACATTAAAATGCATCATCATCATCATTATTATTAATTATTATTATTATTATTTGTTGTTAATATTTATTGGACTTGTTAGTTGCTTGTTACACAAAGGTCTCCAAGTGACTAACAACACATTTAAAAACATAAGCATAACTATATTAAACAATTAAAACACAGCAAAAATGACCCCCATAACAAAGACAAGAAGCTTGGGCAGCCTTTACCTGGTTCTGAAAGATGTCAATGAAGGTGCTAGCCATGATGAGGACAGAAGTGAACTCTTGTTAATTTTAGCAGTTCCTTGACACCAGACTTGATATGTGGCGGGTTGTGCCTGGATGCATCACTATGCCCTACAGAGGGCCAAGTCCTGGTGTTTCCGATTTATCTTTTACCTGCTTTTAAAAAAAAAAAATGTATGAAGGACAGACCGACAATTAACCTGGAAAGCCTTCTGAGAAACGGAGCTGTCATTCAGTTGCAGAGTTGTACCACTTCCTGCAATTCTCAAGTAGATTTCTTACTTCTGCTTGTTTTTCTTCCTAGCTCAAGGCCATGGAGCCAAGGGAGACAATGTATATGAATTTCAAATTGAGTTCCTGGCACCAGTGGACCCGAAGGTAACAGCTTCTGGTGTTTCCTGCAGCTGAATTACAAGGCCGGTGCTCTGATCAACAGGTGGACGGTGCTTTGGAGTTTTGTCTCTTGTGGGTGGTTTTCTGCGTATACCTCTGCAACCTTCAGAGTTCCCCTGAGTACGCTTATACCCAGTACTTCCTCTATGACGGTACTCACTGGTACAGAATATTAATTTTATCCGCCCCCCCCCCTTACATTTACATCCCACCTTTTTTTCCAAGGAGCTCAGACTTCTCCTGCTTTCTATTTTATCCTCACAGCAACCCTGTGAGGCAGATTAGGCAGAGAGACAGTGACTGAGCAGGGATTTGAACCCTGGTCTCCCAGGTCCTAGTCCAGCACTGTAACCCTTACACAACAGAGACTCTCACTTCTTTTTGCTGCTTATTGTAGCCATTTTGTGCTGGACCAACAGCACTTTTATCAGGATATGAGTACTGACACCTCATTTTTTAACTTAAAAAGCAGTGCTTATACCTGTAGCAATCGCGCAACTATCCATCCCCCCTTGACCAGTCCTCCAAACGTCAGCCGGACCTGGCAGGGAGACGGGTAGTTATGCGAGGTGTTTCAAGTCACAAAACAAATCGTAAGCTGCCACCACCTCCTCTCCTGGGTCAACCCTCGAATGGGGTCCAAGGAGGAGAACCCCCCCTTCAGTATTTATCAGGTTGCCCAGCTCTGCGTCACTTAACAGTGACGCAGACAGAAATCCAACAGGTAGTGTGTACTAAGTGGTCAAGCACCAGTTCAGCTTCTCTGGGCAAAAGGCACAGAATACAGAAAGGCAAAAGTCCTTTTCCAAATTTATTGAAAAAGCTACTCAAAGAGTAAAAGCTTGCACATTTCTTAAAAGGTTACAAACAAGAAAAATAACAACATTGCATAATATCACTAACTAAAACATACTCGCAAGTAATCAGTAGTTCAAAGCATAGTAAGAAGTCACAAAGTCTGTTCTTCTGGTCAAACGCCCTCAGGCGAACACCAGGGCAAGGTAGTCTGCAATTTGCATCTGAATTCCCCAAACCTTTATCCTTGGAATACAGGTTTGGGAACCAATCATTTCTTTGGGTTAATTACCAATTTGCCAATGGCTGTATGATGAGACAAGAACTTCTGATTGTCAGAAGGCCCACACAGCTGAACTTTGTTTATTCTCAGAGACCTTGAGATCAAAAGGCTCTCCCTTCATTCCCAAACTTCTCTGACCCATACCAGGCTCTTGAGCTGTAAATTACCTGATAGCCTTTTGTAACTTTTCACACTCCATCCACATTCAAGCCCCCATCTGTGCCAGGATCTGCAAACCAGATAACATAGCATCCCACCTAGAGTCAAGAGGCAATTTGATCTACACTTCTAAAGACAGGGAGTTTTACAGTTAAAGAGACCAGATCTCTATTTCCCAGAAATCCACAGTTTTAACTCTCCCACAATGCATCATGCCTACATGAACCAAAGTTTAACATACTAAGATTTCCCAACGTCACTGTTGTTGTTGTTTAGTTGTTTAGTCGTGTCCGACTCTTTGTGACCCCATGGACTGGACCACGCCAGGCACTCTTGTCTTCTACTGCCTCCTTCAGATTGGTCAAACTCATGCTGGTAGCTTCAAGAACACTGTCCAACCATCTTGTCCTCTGCCGTCCCCTTCTCCTTGTGCCCTCCATCTTTCCCAACATAAGGGTCTATTCCAGGGAGTCTTCTCTTCTCATGAGGTGGCCAAAGTATTGGAGCCTCAGCTTCAGGATCTGTCCTTCCAGTAAGCACTCAGGGCTGATTTCCTTCAGAATGGATAGGTTTGATCTTCTTGAAGTCCACGGGACTCCAAAGAATCTCCTCCAGCACTACAATACCTCTTTTGTTTCTCAGTGGTTCCCATCTTGAGTTTGCTGTTTCAGAGAATGATGGTGTGGCCATGCAGCTATGTAGATAAGATCAGCATGTGGGATTGCTCAGTGGTTTTTGCAACTCTGAAATTCCAGTAAGCACTGATTGTGTGATAAGCCAGAATCCTGTGTGTAGGTTGTGGTATTAGCCAATGAAGTTGGCAAATGCTTCCTGCCTTGGGCAGGAACCTGCTCTGCCTACATGCCAGCATCCCAGAGCTACCTGCTTCTGCTTATCCTAGAGAGTTCCTTGGAGCCACTTCAGTATCAGATACCTGGCTCAAGTTTCCTGCAGTGCTCACCTAACTGCTTGGATGGGGAAAACTGCCTGCCTGGATCTTAATTTCTGCAATCCTCCTGCCTGCAGGGGAACAGAAATGTCAAAGCCCCCTTAGAAGCTGGAGCAATTGTGATTTCTATGCCAAAAGCTCAGTCACAACTATAGAGTTCCAAACCCTGACAAGTGAGAGATAAGAAATTCACCCCAGTCGAGCACACAAATAGGGGCCAGCAGTACACAGAACTGGTTGTACAAAGTAACCCAAACAAGTTATGAAACACAGTGAGGGAAATCTGAAATTAGTCGTGCTCAAAGTAGACTCATTGAAAAATGGGTTTGTTTTGACTAATCCTGGATAGCACCAAATTACTGTGAAGCAAGAGAAGGGATGGCTTCCCAGTCGTAGTCACAGATGTCGATGTGCTACAGAAATCTGCACAGAAACGACTCCACAATTCTTGTCTGTTTAGCCTTGTTCAGTTGTAACCATCATAGTCTGATAAAGAATGGTTTTGGCTGTCAGACTGACAGGCACCTACCTGAAGTAACCTTGGCCTAAGAGGAAGAGAGCCTTGCTGCTTCCGGTGTGAAATATGGTACATTCTGTGCCAAATCAACAAACAAGGAGTGCACGATAGTCATGAATTTTGTGGGTATTTTGCAAAGTCCGTTACTTATGTCAAAATGTATCTTACAGCAATGGCATTAGTATTACCCCTTATGTCTATGAGCAGGGCCACACCCCTCTGAAAGTTCATTCAAGGTCGCAGTGCCCTTGGTAATTTTTGCTATTGAATGGCAAAATATTCACTGAACATGCTACCTGCAACAGTCGTCGTGGGGCCGTTTTGAGGCTCAGGGTCTCTTTAAACCGCTGCTAAAATGGATATTTGAGCACCCTTCATTTCAGCAATGGAAACTGCTTTCTCCTCCAGGAGTAAGGTGCACACCCAGCCAGGAGCATAGGAAGGGGTGCGGTGGGGGCGGAGCGCCCGGGTGCCCTCACTGAGGGGGGTGACATTCGATGCGCTGCCCACCTGTGACTCCCAAACCTACCCCGAGCCATGGGCGGCTCACTCTGCCCCCTGTTGCAGGGCGCGCACACCTCTCTGAACACCCTAGCTGCTATTCTGCACCTGGGAGGCCACACACCCCTCTGGAGTGCGCCCCCCTACACAGCGTGGGCATATGCTCTGCCGCACCCATCAGTGCCCTCCAGCTCTTGATTGTACCTTTGAAGGCTTGTCCTTACCTGCGTCACGATGTCAGGTGAAAAGAATCCTGTTGGGTAACGGCTTGGGTCACAAATCTGAACATTCAGTTTTAAAAGTTGCGAATTAGTAGCTTGGTGTGGATGCTTTTGCAAAGCCAGGGTAGCCTGTGCTGAGTAGCACTGCAGGTTATCCACAACTGTGCTTGTGTGTGTGTGTGTGTGTGTGTGTGTGTGTGTGTGATTTTTGGTGAAGTTCTTTCCAGCCCACTGCTTAAAACAAGCTGCCGATCAGAGCTGTTTGATAAGGGAACGGTCTCCCTCGGAAGGTGGTGGACTCTCCTCCGTTGGAGGTCTTCAAGCAGAGGTGGGGGCGGGTCTGTCTGTCGGGGCCTCTTTAGCTGTGATTCCTGCATTGCAGGGCTTGGACTAGATGACCCTTGGGGGCTCCCTTCCAACTCCAAAGTTCTGTGTGATTCAATACCGGTGCTCTGTGGTTGTCTTCTTTCAGCCAGCCTATAAAATGACACAGAGGCAGCTGAACATCACCGTAACGAAGAAGGAGAGCCAGTGGTGGGAACGGCTGACCAAGCAGGAGAAGCGGCCGCTGTTCCTTGCTCCGGACTTTGATCGTTGGTTGGATGAGTCGGATGCTGAGATGGAGCTGAAAGCCAAAGTAAGGCCTAGCCAGTGATCCACAATGTGCTCTGTCCCATCCCTGCTCCATGAGGACATGTGGGCCTGTCTGCTTGGCTGATGATGGAAACAGACTACAGTGGTACCTTGGTTCTCAAACTTAATCCGTTCTGGACGTCTCTTCCAAAACCAAAGCATTCCAAAACCAAGGCGCGCTTTCCTGTAGAAAGTAATGCAAAACGAATTAAGCCGTTCCAGACTTTTAAAAACAACCCCCGAAACAGAAATTTAACACGAATTTTACTATTTAACGAGACCATTGATCCATAAAATGAAAGCAATAATCAATGTACTGTACTATAAAACAAATAAGACAGTATTGTAGATGATTAAAAAAAAAATCTTAACTGCACTGATGATAGTCATTGTTTGGATGAGGGGCTTTTATCCATTTCTGCAGTCACACAATCAGTCAGTCAGTAGCTGAACTGGGTTCCACACAGTCACAAAAACAAATTAACCGGAAAAGCCTCAAAAACAAAAACACAAAATAAATAGCAAAAACAAAAGCGCCAAGCTTAATCCGTTCCGGAAGTCCTTTTGACTTCCGAAAGGTTCAAAAACCAAGATGCAGCTTCTGATTGGTGCAGGCATCCCAGAAACAATAGCCGACAACCGCATTGGACATTCGGCTTCTGAAAAACGTTTTCGGCGTTTGAGAACCAAGGTGCCACTGTATTGCCAGCCCGTAACTCCAGTGTTCAAATGCTTGCACTGGCTGCCTATGCTCTCCTAGGCCAGGTTCAAGGCTCTACTATATATTTACAAGGCCCGCCACAATTTGGGTCCATACATCTCTATCCAACTACTGAAGTCTTTGGGGGAGTCACTGTTAGTTTCCAGGCCCAGTTCAAAGGGCTGGTGTCAACCTATGAAGCATTACATGGCTCAGGACCTCAAGACCTTAAGGATTGCCTCTCCCCATACAAACTGACTCGGACCCTGCACTTGTCATCTGAGGCCCTTCTCCATGTCCCCCATCCCAGAAATGTGGCAGCAAGAGAACGGGGCCTTTCCTGTGGTGGCTCCCCAATTGTGGAATGCTCTCCCCAGAGAGGCTCGCCTGGTGCCGCCATTACATTTCTTTTAGGTGCCAGGCAAAAATATTCCTCTTTAACCAGGCCTATGGCTGTTAAATATTCTATGGCCTGTAAAAGTATGGGGGAGTGGAATGATTGTTTTGTTATTAGGCTATCTGTCAGTATGGTTTTTACTCTGTTTTTAATTATGTTTTTAATCAGTGATGTTCTGTAATGTGTTTTTAATGTTGTACGCTGCCTTGAAATCTTTTGATAGAGAGTGGTATATAAATAGAATTAATAATATAATAATTGTTGGTTCCCCATGGCTAGAATGCCCACCAGGAGCTGTTCTATGGAACTCCCTTCCAGCTGAGGCCAGGCAGGCTCCCTCCCTGTTGAACTTCTGCCTACTGAAAACCTTTTTATTAAAAAAAAAATTCCAGCAGGCATTTTAACTGATTAATTCTGATGTAATAGTTCGTTCGAAGTCATTTTTATTTTCATTGGATTGAGTTTATTGTATTTTGCCTAAGAGGCCATTGTAATGAAGTGGTAGAATAGGTTTTCTAAACATTACAGTGAGTGTACGAAGCACTTTGAACTGTGCTATTTTAAATGCTAAGTAGTGTTTTTTGCAAAGGCAGATTTTGTTAAAGGCAGACAGGACTGCGAGGTGATTAAGTAGCAACTGCAAATGGAAGGCAATGCATAGCAGGGACTTTTGAAAAGGAGGAGGAGAGGCAATTTAAAATGAAAGCAAAAATGAAAGAGAATGCCCCAGGCAAGTTGGGGGCTGGAGGGGGGAAAAGAGCTGAAACTGGAGGCCATCTGAATTGGCCAACAGACACCATCACCCAAGAACTGGCTGGCTCAACATCAGCTCACATTGGATGTTGTTGAGTTGGTTTTTCTGTTTTGTTTTTTGGCAAAGGTCTGTCCCAAAAGTCAGCAGGCAGCTTCCCAATGGCACTAAGGTAAAGGTAAAGGGACCCCTGACCATTAGGTCCACTCGTGACCGACTCTGGGGTTGCGGCGCTCATCTCACTTTATTGGCCGAAGGAGCCGGCGTACAGCTTCCAGGTCATGTGGCCAGCATGACTAAGCCGCGAACCAGAGCAGCGCACGGAAACGCCGTTTACCTTCCCGCCAGAGCAGTACCTATTTATCTACTTTCACTTTGACGTGCTTTCAAACTGCTAGGTTGGCAGGAGCAGGGACTGAGCAATGGGAGCTCACCCCGTCAAGGGGATTCGAACCGCCGACCTTCTGATCGGCAAGCCCTAGGCTCAGTGGTTTAACCCATAGTGCCACCCGCGTCCCCCCCAATGGCACTAACACTTGCTAAAAACCCGTCTTGCTCATTTTTTAGGAGGAAGAAAGGGTTAACAAAATCAGCATAGAGAACCGCATCCCCAAAGACCGTAAGTAGCCAATATCTTTTGTATAATCATTTTGGTAATACTTGTGTGTATATTAGTCGTCAACGTGTTGCATGAGTCGTACTACAGTATCTTTTGTCTGGCAAACCTTTCTGCACCAGCAAGATTTCTTTACCGCTCCTCCAATCTCCCTGTTTAGATACCACCCCATATTTTGTGAAGCTGGAGATACGATGGACTGGGAAGACTGGGAACAAGCAGGTCTATATAGACTTAGGGATTTTTGTGTAAATGTTTTCTCCCTATATGAAGAACAGATTTTGGCTAAGATTCGAAATGCAACATGGTCACAGTTTAATTTTAATTGGTTGCTTTTCTTTGTGCTAAAACCATGTCCTAGCCATTCAGTCAGACCAAGTGTTGGCCGCTTTAGAACAACTAAACAATTAAACATGAAAAGTGCTGGGATAGCTCAGTCTGTAGAGCATGAGACTCTTAATTCCATTGGGCAAAAGATTCCTGCATTGCAAGGGGCTGGACTAGATTGCCCTCGTGGGTCCCTTCCCACTCTACAATTCTATTATTCTATAAACTTATGGTCAGTGTTCCTGCTACATGTTCCTGGTGTAGTATCAACTACACACAAAATATTAATAGAGGTAGAATTTGGCCATCTTATGGCCACAAAAATTCCCTGGGAAACGGACCTTCAAATAATGAAACCTGCTTTGCAGGGAAAACACATTTTAAAACAGTTTTGGCCCAATTAAGGGAATATTATTTGAAACTCTTACACAGGTGGCATCTTTCCCCCTTGTGAATATCCCACATGATACCAGGGGCAACATCAACATGTTGGAAGGGATATGGAGAGACTGGATCCTACAGACATATGTGGTGGTTTTGCAAATCTGTTTACCCATTTTGGGTTCTGGTATTTAAAGAGTTGAGTATAATATACAAACTGGAGCTGCAGCCTTCCCCTCAACTTGATTTACTTGGAATAAAGGACATGTCTGCTCCAGCAGCTGCTCATAAAGACCTTCTAACATTCCTCCTTGCAGCAACACATATGGAAATAGTCATGCGATGATGGTGAACTGCCTTGGGCTTCAACGTTGAAGCGTGGTGCTCCAGAGCATGGACAATGGCCCTGGCTGAACAGCTGGCATGCCAGATTCGTGTGACAAAGGGAATTCTAACCCCCATCTTTTCTCCAGTGTGTGGCAACCGTTTTTGGATTATGTGTGTCAAGAAGACTGTGTTCATAAACCACCGAGATCGCACAGTAATATGTGGAAAGGTTTTTTGGTGTGAACTGTAAGAATTCGATTTGATATTTTCAAGCAACATGGTTACGTAGTTTTATGTGTGGTGTGAAAAATGAATGTATATAAAAGAATGCCTTTGTCATCATGCCTCCGACCAAAGACAGGATCTTGCATTCCACTGACTTCTGCCATTTAGCCCCTGTTCTTCTGCAATGCCTTGCAGCTTTCCGGCACCTGAAGAGAGGCTACCTCTTCATGTACAACCTTGTGCAGTTCCTGGGCTACTCATGGATTTTCGTGAACATGACCGTTCGGCTCTTCATGCTGGGGAAAGGCAAGTGACCCTCTTCGCCCTCTTGTCCCTGCCGGCTGCTCTCATTTAAAAGGTCCTTGAGCAGCAGTAGAGCGGCACATGCAGAAGTTCAGGGCCGTTTCACAATAGATACAGCCACGCCCCCTTCTAAGATTATACAATAATCTTGAAGTTATGCAATAATAATAATAAATGGGGATGCATTGCAGCAGTCAGTGCAGATCTCCATGTGTTGCCTTTGAGCTAGATCTGCTGTTTTCTGTGCACATACATGGGCAAATGATTTGGCGTGTTCCAGTGTCGTCTTTCAGAGTGACTTAAGTTGTGTTTACAGTGGTACCACATGTTAAGTACTTAATTCGTTCTGGAGGTCTGTTCTTAACCTGAAACTGTTCTTAACCTGAAGCACCACTTTAGCTAATGGGGCCTCCCGCTGCCGCTGCGCGATCGGAGCACGATTTCTGTTTTCATCCTGAAGCAAAGTTCTTAACCTGAAGCAGTATTTCTGGGTTAGCAGAGCCTGTAACCTGAAGCGTCTGTAACCTGAAGCGTATGTAACCTGAAGCGTATGTAACTTGAGGCACCACTGTACTTGAAATTCTGTTGTATGGAACTTGCACGTTCTTTTGAAGCGGAAGTCGCTTGCAGGATTCTTAAACTCTTGCTTTAAAGCATACAGAACAATTCCTCTTGGTGTGGGATCTTCCCACACATTCTTCAGAGTGACCCTAGGAGCCAATCCTCAGTGGCTGACTCACTTCCTTTCACTCTGATTGGCTGCAATTAGAAGGCTTCTTGGTGTTTACATAGTTTCCCTTTCATGCTGATTGGGCAACTCAAGGGCACTGCAAGAATAGTAATAGATCTTCAACACCCACACACCCCCAAACTCTGGACCGCTACAACTCTTATCTTGAACAGAAGGGGTTGGAAAGGAGGGCCTGGGGGGGGGGGGCTGCTGCTGTTTGGAATAGGCAAGATGGGACTCAATGGTTTTCCTCAATATAAGCCAGCCATAAATTTTGTTGTTGTTGTTGTTATCAGACAAGTTAGTTGTTTGCTTTGCAGAGGCCTCCAGCCAACATACTTGAAAACACTTGAGTGGCTGAAGAAACCGTTCTCTGAGAAGCCTGACTCCAGAGTTCCCCTTGCAAAGTTCTCCTGTTCTTTTGGTCCAGTCATTTTTCAATTTCCAAGGTGCACCTCTCTCTTTTTTTTAAGGAGTTCCAAAGAGTAACCGCCTTGTCTGCCTCTTTCTTGCAGACTCTTTCTTCGATACTTTCCACACGATGGCAGACATGATGTACTTCTGCCAGACGCTGTCTCTCATTGAGATTGTGAACACACTGATTGGTCTGGTTCGGGCTCCTTTCATGCCTGTCATCCTCCAGGTAATTGCACTTAGAGAGCCAGCAACCCCTCTCTGGTAACCCCAGGGCCCATATTCAAAACTTGGCCAGGGCCTCCTGGCTCCCATCTAGGCCAAATGCCCTTTATTTATTTCTCTCTCTCTTTCTCTGCTGGAGTTCCAGCAGAAAGGGAAGGCTGTGGCAGAGCCCTCCCCAATTGTGCACCTTGGCTTCTCTCTCCTGGAGTGGCAGTGACTGTGTCAAGGTCACCCAGAGGGCTTCATGACCAAGTGTGGGATTTGAACCCTGTCTCCCAGGTCCTAGTCCAGCGCTCTAACCACTGCACCACACTGAGCCTTATCGTTCCTCTGGGGAGATCAAGGTGGCCTATGTGGTCCTCCCCAGTTGTATCTCCCCAGCAACCCTGTGACGTAGGTCCAACTGAGAAGAGTGACTGGCCCAGGGTTGCCCTGTGAGCTTCATGGCTCAGTGGGGATTAGAACCCTGGTCTCCTAGGTCCTAGCCTGGCACTCTGACCACTACACCACCCTGGTTTGATCCTGCCTGTCTCCAGACTCGGGCCTGTGTTCATGTGGGCAGCCTTAATTGGCAGTCTGGCAGAGCCTTTCACACATTAATTTCTGTTCTCCTTTTCACGGGAAGAGGAGCTAAATCACATGGAGGTCAATTGCGTTCATGATCTGGAAGCATGTTGAATACAGTACTAGCTCCCTCCTGCCCTCTGGCTTAGAGACATGCAGACACAGAGTGTGCTACGTCTATGCCATTTCTCTGTTCCAGACGCTTCTACGTCTTTCTCTCCCCTCTTCCTACCCAGGTCTTTGGGAGAAACTTTGTGTTGTTACTTGTCCTTGGAGGTGTGGAGGAAATGCAGAGCAAAGCTGTCGTCTTCTTCATCTTCTATATTTGGAGCATGGTGGAGATCTTCAGGTATCGGGGAATCTTGCTTTGCAGTCCCAGGCTGCTCTGTCCAGCCAGGCAATGGCCCGTCCAGTCCACCATCCTGTTCAATTTCTCACAATGGCCAACCAGATGCCTCAAGAGCACCCTCCCCTTCTGTGGTTTCCTCTATGGCACACACCCCGATACCGCCTGCTCAGCTTAACCCAGGCTGCTTTGGCCTGCTCAGCTTAACCCAGGCTTCCTCAAACTCAGTCCTCCAGATGTTTTTGAGACTACAGTTCCCATAATCCCTGACCGCTACTGCGAAGGTGCCTGCCTGGTGTCAATAGGCAGGGAGTTCCAAAGTACAGGTGCTGCCACACTCAAGGAACAGCTACTTGCAAGCAGACATTGTGTGGCGCTTGCAGAAGTGCAAGATCTGCAAATTGAGGTGATAGACTTGGCTCGAGCCGGGTTAATTAGTAAATTTAGTTAATTTGACCGAATTTGTCTATACCACTTTAATTATAAAAATCTCTAAGTAAATATAAAGTATACATAACACTAAATATATTTATATATATATATATATAAATAAATAAAACATATAAACAATTATTCCTGCATTCCAGGGGGTTGGACTAGATGTGCTAGACACCTTGGGATCCTTTCCAATTCTACAATTCTAATATATGAAAATCAGCAGTTAAAAGTATACACTGTAAAATACAATTACTTATTAAAACACATGTCAACTTTACACTTCTGGGTAGGGCTTGTCTAAATACAGTTTTAGCAGGTGCTCAAAACAGAGCATCAAAGGCCATAATATTTTTTTTGTGCTCCCCCACAAGTCCCATCCAAATTCTTAATGTATTTTTTATTTTAATGAGGGCACCAGGTTGAGGAAGCTTTTTATTGTTGCATTTGTATCCCACATTTCTTCCATGGAGCTCAAAGTAGCAGACATGGTTCTCTTCATTTTTTCAGAGTCTGGGATGTAGGTTAGGCTGAGAGACTATGACTGGCCCAAGGACACACAGTGAGCTTTCATGGCTGGGTAGGGATTTGAACCCTGGTCTCCCAGGTGCTAGTCTGACACTATAACCACTATGCTACCTTGGCTGTGCTACGTCTTTTCAGCTCGCTGCCATTGTTCATGCTTTCTCCTTCCTGGGGGGTATTTGGTGGCTAAGCCTGATGAGCCACTGACTTGCAGGGCTTCCCTTCCAGGTATCCGTTCTACATGCTCTCGTGCCTCGATATAGAATGGAAGATCCTGACCTGGATTCGATACAGCATCTGGATGCCCCTCTACCCTCTGGGGATCTTAGCAGAAGGTATGCTGGAGAGACAGAGGCGACTGTGTCAACACCCGTTACCTAGCACCGCAAACTTGCCTTCCAACACCACTCAAGGCTCAGAAGCAGCCTGTGCCAGGTGTGGGGAACCTGTGGGCTTCCAGATGTCACTGAACTACAAGCCCCATCATCCCCGGCCCTTGGCACTGCTTGCTGGGGCTGATGGGAGTTGCAGTTTAGCCACATCTGGGAGGTTAAAGGTTCCCCCACCCCAGCTCTGTGTTGAAAATCTGATCTTCATCACCGTCCCAGGAATGGGCTCCAACTTCCATCATCCTGGATCGTTGGCTGTGCTGGTTGAGGCTTATGGCAGTTGGAGTCTATCAGTATCTGGAGGGATAACATTTTCTCCAGCGCTGCCCTAGTCCTGGGTGCCTGAAGATTGGAAGCAATTCTTCCAGCCTGGATTGCGGTACATTTGCCTGGTTTCCTGAGCTCCCTGCCTCCTGTTGTTCACATGATGTTCACATGTTTTGCTGGAGACGAGGCTGAACGAAGCTGCATGTAAACTGTAGCCCTTTGCTCTTCCCTGCAAGGTGCCTTGACCTCAAGCCCTATTGCCTTCTGTTTCCAGCTGTCTCCGTGATTCAGGCTATTCCCATCTTCAGCAGCACCGGGAGATTTAGCTTCATGCTGCCCTACCCGCTGAACATCACCGTTCCCTTCTCCCTTTTTCTCCAGTTCTACCTTGTCTTCTTGTTTCTAGGTGAGTTTCAGATTAAAGTCTGCAAACAAGGTAATGTGGGATTGGGGTGGACTTCATGAGGACTAGAATTGTTCTTGGATAACTTGGTGGTGGTGGTAGTAGTAGTAGTAATCATCATCATCATAGTATCCTGCTGAAGGGAACTCTCCTCCCAGGGTAAGGTTTTGCACAAAGCTCTGCAGAGTTAGGGGTTGTCATAAATTGTCACCTTGCTTTACATTCCTTTTCCCCCCTAAAGAATTGCTGGCAAAGTCCGTTTCCTGCCCTCCCTTCTCCAATCTTTGTTTGCTAAGGCAGGAACAGAGCCACACCAAGTGAATAAATACTGGCACACAGCCCCCTCTGAAGTTGTTTAAGGGGGAGGGGTAGTTTGGGGCCTTACAAGGCCAGAAGGGCATGGTGAGAGGCCACTATTCACAGAGATACTTTACTCATTTATTAAATCTCTATCCTGCCCTTTCTCGAAAAAGCACCTAAGGCAGGAGACATTGAATAGTTCAATCATTACAATTTAAAACCATCTACCAGCATGTTAGACTGATAATTTGGAGGGCTTGAGTACCAGTACTCTCTCTCTCTTTCTTGGCACTCCTGGCCTTGGGAGTTCAGACTTTTTTCTTCCTCTAGGGCCGTTTGTGAATTTCCGCTACCTCTACAAGCAACGGAAGAGACACCTTGGACCCAAAAAGAGGAAAATGCACTAGGCCGGAGCCTGGAATGGTTCCTTTCTCTTCTTCTTCTAATCTACCTTGAAGGCAGGGCTAGGGCTCTCTCCTAACGGTTTTACTTACCTTGTTGATCTGAAAAACCAGTTTTGTACAGTTATAGCCAACATGCATCTCCCCTCCCACACAAAGATGGATCCAGGTGACATTCCCCACCTCCCAGTTAGGTGCAGCGACTCTTTGGTCAACCTGAAAGGCTGAGCCAATAGCCCTTGTGTCCTGTGCTACCTGCAAATAAAACTGACCCCCTCGGTGGGAACACAACTCCCTTCCATCCAGGAGTTGAGCAGTGTTTGCCTGGCTAAGTCCACAGGTGGAGGCAAGAGCTTCTCCACGCAGAAAATTATTTATTTTTATGGGTTCTTCCAGTATCAAAACCTTTGGAATGGTCCCAGAGCAGGGAGGCTAGCTGGTCACTGCTTGTTGCTGAGGCTCCCAAGCCAAAGTCCTGAGCAGGGTGGTAACCTTAAGCACCCTTTCCTCTAGCCAAAAATGGTGTGCTGGTGGTTTATTGAGGCCTGCCTCTTTCCTTCTCCCTGCAGTGGAGATGGTAAGTCAGAGGCCCCCCCCCTTCTCCCTCAGAATTGCTACTGGCATGCCCTTACTATGCACATCAGGAGTGGGGCACCTGTGACCCTCTAGATAGGTGTTTCCCGAACTTGGGTCTCCAGCTGTCATTGGACTACAACTCCCATCATCCCTCGCTAGCAGGACCATTGGCCAGGGATGATGGGAGCTGTAGTGTTTGGAGACCCAAACACTGCTCCAAATGTTGCTGGACTGCAACTCCCAACTAATTCTGAGTTGGACATGCAGGCAAGGACCAATGGGAATTGAGAGTCCCAACATCTGGAGGACCACAGCTCCCCCACCCCTGGATTCATTCTTTTCTTACGTCTGTATTCTAAACCCCTTGATGTGGAAGGACATCCTGTTGATTCAGAACTTCTGCAGAAAGACACCTGTCGTTTCTGGAATTGGTTTGATGGGACCTCCTCTAGCTCACCACCCAATATCACAATTCTGCTTCTGGTACAAGAAGGCTTTTGGGTGGCTCCATGGTTCTAGACGTGCTTTGTCTTTGAGGGGTCTAGGAAAGGCACCACCCTGCCTTTAGAATTGGGGTAGGGGAAGAAGCACTATTTATCCACCAGACTGGGCACAGGCACCCTCCTCAGGGCCAATTTGGAGGTGACTGTTTCACCTTAATTTACTCCAGGAGGGTAAATGGTGGGGTTTGGGGGACCCAAGTCCTGATCTGCCAGTAGTGACACTGACTTTCAACCATAGCACACAGGGCACCTTACTTAGCCCTTTCCATTGCTGTCCCATCTGTTAAAATTACAGTCTAGGGTGCAGGCACTTTTGTCATGAATCTGTATTTGCTGGTCTTTCGGGAGGCAAATAGAATGTGTATTTCTAATAATAAAGATTTAAAAACGTCTTTTGTGCACTCATTGCCGTTTTCTTTTTTCTTTAAAAAACTAAACAGGATTTGGGGTGAATACAGTGCTTAAATTATACCGATGGCAGATATTCTACCATGGTCAACATTTGAATGAGTTATGCCTCCTGTTAACATATGCGTATTGGTATGTCTCTTAGTCATAAATAAGGACCCTGACAGAACGGAGGGAAGCAAAGCAGAATCTGAGTGGCTCTTGGAGTGATACTGGAATAATTTACAACACGGGTCTCTGGCTCAGCACCCCCTTCCCCTCATGCCCCACCCATGGCCAGAGAGTGGGGAAAGGTCTGCTTGAGTGCTTCTGCTCCTTCCCACTATTGAAATGTTTTCCCTTACAGCTTTACACCTGCATAATGTATCTCTTGAACCCCCTGATCTACAAGGGGGTTCACACTTCTCTTTGTGGTCATCGCTTCCAGTCAGTTCAACAGCATATGACATTACTCATATCCCCTCCAACCTGCCAGTTAATAGAAGCAGAATTCTGAGCTCTGGCTGTTGCAATTCACCATCGATACCAAAGTTCAGTCGTTGTGAAAATGTGAAATTAATGACCAGAGTGGGGAATTAAAAAAGTGCTACCATTTGAGAACCAGACTCTTAAACGTACATCAAAAGTGCATGCCAGTCACACTGTTTAAATAGCAGCAGGGGTTGTTGTTTTTTACTTTTTCTTTACACAGCCCAGCTTCCAGAAAAAATAGTTGTCCTAACTTTCTCTCCAGAGCAGAGGTGGGGGACTTGATCTAGCCAGTTCCAGACCATCTTCTATAAGCTGTTTTGATGGGGGGCAGGGCTGCCCAGCAGTCAATCACCTGATGTAAAATGACACCAGCTGATTCACTATTCAAGCCATGGGAGCTATGTCAAATCTTAGTGCTGTAGAACCAAAGTGCAGGGAAAGATTTATCTCCGCAACTGACAGTGGTTTACTTAAATAGCCCTATGGTGTAGAAATCCCCACTGTTGATGTCTTTTTACATTCCTTGTTCAGGAAACCTTTGAAATGGTATGACGGATTTCAGGAGTACTGTGTTGGTTTTAGGGATTTCTAAATTCTCCCTTCCTCAGGGCCTGTGATAGGAAGGAAATAAGGATGAAAATGTAACAAATTTAATAATAAAGTTCAGTCTGCCCTTACAGAGCAAGCTTGGAATACAACAGTTAAGAAAACAATCAATGATGGGCAAAGTTTCGCTTTAGAGGGTCATCACAGGCGCTCCGTCCCACTGCTGGAGAAGTCTGTCTGCAGAGGTGTGATGTTGTGGTCATAGGTGGCATATTCCGAGGTCCCACTGCCTGCCATTTTGAGCTGCTGAGCAGCGTGGGTAAGCTGGAAGGCGGCATCTGGGTGGGCTGTGTCTGGCAGGAGGGTGCATTCCCTTTCGAGTATATCTGCTACGCCTTTCAACAGGTCCCAAAACCCAAGGGCTAAGGCTGCCTTTCGTAAGCGATTCAGCTCCTAGAAAGGAGTTGGAGAGAGAAAAAGAGCAATCCTAGTGTCAGTTGAGACTGACAGGGTGTAACACAGGAGGCCAACAGTAGGTGGAGCCTGAGTCAATTCTAGTTTTATCCCAGACTTCCTCCCCAACTTTCTACAAGTGCAACACTGAGGCAATGGAGGAGGAAGCTGACAGCCAGTGCGATCTTTTACTGTTCCCCATTCTCCCTAGTGGACCAGCCTCCACTGGAGAGAGAACACTTTCTAATCAAGCACTTGTGCAGTACTGGGAGGTCTTGAAATTATAATGTCATCTGAATGGGGGGAAATAAAAAGTCTAGTGCAACACTAAAGGAGAATGAGTTAATCATTCCCTCTAAACGGGTGCTTCTAAAATCAAAGATAAGGGATGTGTGTGGCTCTCCAGATGTTGCTGGGTGTGCGTGTGTGTGTTGAACAGCTGGAGAGCCACAGATTCCTTATCCCTGTTTTAAATGCATTAAGGCCAGAGGCTTCTACACTGTCTCACTAGGTAGTACTAGCATACACGCTGCTGTTGTCTGCCAAGGATCCGTGAATGTTGCAAAGGATTCTGGAGTGCACCTCTGGAGGTGTACAGTTCATTTAAGCAGAGCACTGGCTATTTCCTTGTATGTAAACGAAGAGTGCGCTTCAGAACACACACAACTGCACGTTACACAGGAAGGGGGTGTACATTGTCCTCTTTCAGGGAAGTTAGCCTCCAGCTACTGATTCCTCCAATGAGAAAGCTCTGAACCAACCAAGTACAAACCAGGGCTCTCCAGCCCTGAGCTGGAGAACAGCTGCTCTAAGCCAACTATGCCACCTCTCACTGCTGCTAAGACACAACTAGCTCGCTCTGTTCTACCAGGGAAGAAAAAGCACTGGGTGAGTTGCAATTTATTCGCCTGTGCAAGAGAGTCCCTGGAGACCAGGGTGCCACAGGAGCCTACCGCTCTCACCTTGTAGAAGGTCTGTGTTTTTTCAGGGAGCTTCCTTGCATTCCTAAGTATCTTCTGCACATCTGTCTGCGGGGAAAGGAAAAGGAAAATATGCCTGGCTTGCTGGAGCTTGAAACTTCATCTCCCACCCCCTTACAGGTACAAAAAAGGACAACTTCACCACCACACACCCTCAAACCCCCTTCCCACAGAGTAGCATTCTTAATGGGGAATACGCTTTACTGCTCAGAAACCTTGGAACTGTACCAGAAGTTGACAGCAGGCTGACATGAATGCTGTGAGCACCAAGGTAATCTTCCCACACCCAGAAGCAGCCACCCGCTTTTTGCACCAACAGAAACCTCCAGACAGTCTTCATTCTTTTATTATGGCTGGAGAACTGAGGCAGAGAGATTAGTACATCTTGCCCGAGTCTGCTGAGGAGGAGTAGACCAGGAGCTGAACTCTAGTCTAATTCCACGAGGCTTCACTTACTGCATTTACGGCCCTACCTCTCCACATCCCCCCAGGAGCTGAAGGGGGTATATGTGGTTCTGTCCCTCCCCATTTCATCCTCACAACCAGCCTGCAAGGTAGGTTATGCTGAGGAACCCTGGTCTCCCAGGTTCTGGTTCAGCACTCATAACTCCTAATCCCCGTAGCCGTTGTCCAGCAGCAGGTTGGTGTAAAAGGTTGTTCCATGTGCCCTGGGGCTGCACATTGAAGGTGGGGGGGGGGCAGGAAAGTGGCCTTTCAAGAAAGCGGGCCCAATCTTCTGGGCTTTCCTCCCCACTGTGGAGCGTCTATCAAACTGAAAGCCTCTTGAGAATCCCCTCCCACACACAGACCTGGGAGCACAAGAGAAAGTGGATGCCTGCTGTGGGCTTTGAATTCAGCCCTCTGCTCACCTGGAGGCCATTTTGTTTAATCCACACTGTTACATTCTGTGCATAGCTGCGTTTATTCTTGGGTTGCAACGGAAAGGGACTCTTGTTGTCGTCTTCGCCATATGGGTTCTCTTTAGCATCTGAAAGGAAAACGAATCGCTGAAGAACGAGACCACTTCCAAGCAAGCAAAGCAACTGAACGTATGGACTGGATGCTCGAAAAGGGGACTCTAAAAAATTGTCAAGAGATACGCAGGACACAAGAGCCCTTGATCCAAGGTGGAAGTTCCTGTGTGCACAGAACCTCACCATTTGCACACCAATGGTTGGGGCAGTTCTGTGAGCAAAAAGAGGGAACTACATCTGGAGCCTTCACTGAAATGAACGGGGAATCTGTGGTGTAGAACTCATGGACCCAACAGGGGAGGAAATGGGCTTGGGAAGACTAGTGTCTCAAACGCCGAGGGGATTGCTAGAACCATTCAGACAGGCATGACCCCTACCTGAGATGGGGCCAAGTTGGGCCATCTTCCCCAGCCAAGGAAGAGGCTCCGGACCCGGCTCAAAGAGAGACATCATGAGGTTGGACTTCTTCTTGCTGTCAGCCTGAGAATACAGCATCCCATACCATTCAGGGCTGAAAAGAAAAGCAGAACATCCACAAGCAGTTCTACCATTCTTGCTCCAAAGAAAACACCCTGGCCAATCTGGGGCTGGGCATTCCCTTTCCCTGCAGCTTCTCACTACTACAAGAACAGACAGAAGTCACAAATGATCTGTCATATGAATAGCCTACTGGATCAGGCCAATGGCCCATCCAGTCCTGTTCTCACAGTGGCCACCCAGATGCTCCAACGGGAAGCTTGCAAGCAGGACCCAAGTACAAGAGCTTTCTCCCCTCCTGTGGTTTCCAGCAACTGGTATTCAGAAGCATTACTGCCTTCAACTGTGGAGGCAGAGCATAACCGTAATGGCTAGTAGCCATTGACAGCCTTCTCCTCCATGAATTGGTCCAGTCCTCTTTTAAAACGATCCAGGTTGGTGGCCATCACTGCCTCCCAGGGGAGCAATTTCCATAGCTTAACTATGCACTGAATGAAGTGCTTTATTTTATCTGTCCTGAATCGTCCAGCATTCAGCTTCACTGGATGTCCATGCATTCTGGTGTTATGAGAGAGGGGAGAAAACCATTTCTCTATCCACTTTCTCCATGCCAGGCATTATTTCACAAACTTCTATCTGCCCTCTTCTTCTATTAATTTTCAGGAAATGTTTAGGGACACTTTGTTCCAAGACCGGGCCTCTGCTGTGGAAGTTTGCAAATGTGGCCCTTGTGACTCTTCCCCAGGCCCCATGCTGGCCCTGCTCTGTGACCCCCCTCCTTGAGGGCTTTTGCCTGCCTAAAGGGATATGTGGGCGAGTGTAGAAACCTCTTGGGTTTTCTGTGGCTGGCATGTTACCTACTGTGTATAATGGCAAGAACTGCCTGTTTTGCTCCATCCTCTGTTTGCCTTGGACCCCACCCACCTGGAAGCCCCTGGAAGATTACTTGGAGTGAATGTGGCCCCCAGGCAGAACAAAGGCTTTCCCACCCCTGTTTCAGAAGCTTCTGGAACCCCTGCCTTGTTGTGGCGGACGTAAGTCGCCCATCAAAGGACATCTGGTAGATAAATCCAGTCTCCCTTTTCCAATACTGAAATGAACTGAACATCAATCACTGGCCCCAAATACATACAATTCTAGCCAATAACATCTCTGTTCTCCAGAACCACGAGCCCCCTCCCCCCATCCCCCGGACCCTTCGTACCCTAACTGCACAATAGCCACCATGCCTTCGACTTTCAGGCTCCCATGAAGCAACACACAGAAGTTCGGGATCTTGCCCGCTATCTGATTAGCCGAATTCTCGTCTTCAACCTCATCAGCAATCCCAGGACCCACCTCATCTCCTTCTAGGGAAAAGGGAAAATAAGACACTATCAGAACCTGCCTCCTCTCACTGGGGTGGTGGTGGTTGTTATTGCTGCTACTACTACTACTGCTGCTGCTGCTGCTTAGGTATCATTTTTTATTATGCTTATATCCCACTTTTTTCCTCCAAGGAACTCAAGTTTGTGTTCTCCCCCTCCACATTTCATCCCTTTATCAATCCTGCAAGATAGGCTAGGTTGAGACATCATGACTGGCTCCCAAAGTCATTCAGGGAGCATCATGGTCAAGTGGGGATTTGAATCCTTGTCTCCCAGGTCCTAGCCCAGGACTTTAACCAACACACCACACCACACACTGCCCAGATCAGTGCTCAACAGACTAAAAATACAGAGTTGTCACTTCTGGGTGTGGGGAGGGGAAAGAGCAGAAGGGCTCACCTTTGTTGAGTGCAATAGGCAACACCAAATGCCTAGATAGGACGGGGGGGCTGGAGATATCCGCTATGTCAATAAACCCAACTATTTCCAAATCTAAAAGGGGGAAAAACAGAGAGAAGGTGATCAGATTTCAAAAAAACACGCCAGCTGGGGATTTCTTCCACACACCCACATAATGTCTAAACAGGAACACACCATCTCACACATGCCCCTGGCCCTCTCAAAAGTAGACCAGGACCATTCCAAAGTGGAATCCAACCAGACCACAGTGGTTTATCCTCAGTTTCAAATCCCAGAATTGGGGCCTGCCACTGAGAATACCGTCTCCTGGGCCACCCTCCCTCAAGCTTCTGAGAGTGGTGGAACAACCAAGAAGTCCCCCTCTGACGATCACAACCCCTGAGAGTGTCTATAGGGAAGGAGGCAGTCTTCCACATCCTTGTCGCCTGAGTCATTTAGAGCTTTCAATAGTAAGTGTCAGAAGTGGGACAGATGGCTACATTCCACAGCCCAAGTCAGAGGAAGAAACTGCCGAGAAGGAGGAGCTAAATCAAAGTTGTTGCCAGAAAAGAAGCAGCTACTTACCCGTATTAATTGTTTTAGGGATTGGATCGATTTCCTCATCTATAATGAAAGGCTCCGGCCTCGGAAAGGCTTGCACGTCCGAAGACAAATGGCCGCATTTCAGAACAGCATGGAAGGGGGTATAAGCTACGTCTATTAGCTTTCTAGAACAAGAGAGCTTATCATTAAAACAAAAAGTTAAATCCAAACAAGGAGTTTGTTTAGATGATGTTTAATGGGTGGGAAGACTGGTGACAAGACATCTTCTGCTTGACCATTCATTTCTAGTTGCAAAGAATTATGTGATCTTTCAAGCAACAGGATTTTTTTCATCAGAAAGAAGAGCTAAGAAAGCGGCCATAACATCAGTGATAATTAAGGCCCTTTGTAGATGATGCTGGGAGAGCAGTTAAAAGATAGGTCAGTGGTAAAAGGTCACAGGTTCAATCCAAGGCACTTCTAGGTAGGCAGGGAAAGACTCTAGCCACCACAGCTAATAGAGATTATGGGAGCTGTGGTCCAACATCTGGAAGACCAAAGGCTGGAAAAGGCTGGTGTAAACAATACTGACCTAGATAGGCAAACGTGTAAAGATAAGGCAGTTTCTTATGATCCTAGGAGTTCTCTATGACATAGCTACACAGTTAAACTGGTCTTAAACTAGCTTAAGCTGCCATAGACTCCATTAAGGAAGCAGGCACTGTAGTTTCTAAGAGTGCCAATGACAACAAATCTCCTGCAGTACATGGAAAACCACAATTCCAAGAGTTTTATCTGTCAAATTTGGAGAGCTCTGCTTTGGAAGCAAGGGGAATGGAGGATTCATAGAGAAGTCAATTTGTGTAGCAATGCTCATATGATTAAATTACTATCCTGCCAACAGAATTGTGTGCAACTCATGATCTTTTCATCACAAAATTTATGTCTTATCTTATCTGTTCATTTACTTTATCTATCTTGTGCTTTGGAGCAAACATGGAAGCTGGAGCACCAGCCGGCCAAAGTTAAGCATTTTAAAGTCCAATTCATCGAAGTATTAACATTAGTGAGACTTTATACTTAACTGTGGCTGGACTGTGACCATTCCTGATTTTCTCCTCAAAAAACCTTGCAACTCAATGTTTATAGCACTAAATTTAGACGGCCATCTGTCACGGATGCGTTAGTTGAGATTCCTGAATTTCAAGGGGGCGCACTAAATGACCCTCAGGGTCCCGTCGAACATTACAATTCTATGATAATTACCATCAAATATTAGTAATTACTCAAGGGGGGGGGGGAGACTGTGGAGGAAACTAACCTTGCAGACAAACAAGAAGGGACAATAGTCACAACTGAAAGGCAGAGGACACATTAGCACCAGAAGACTGAATTATATTGGTGGAAAAGTTACCCAATAACTTATCTGTGCTAGGTAGGAAGAGAAGGAAACAAACCCACACCATGTCATGCAAGACTCTGTGTTGAAGGATAGCATTTACACAGCAATGCTGATCACAGGTGTACTCACCCAAACATGGACTGCACATTCTTCAAGCAAAGGGGTCCATCAATAGTAAAAATCTGACCCTCTCCGTTGTTTAAGTCTATGAGCCGTTCAAGACAATCTAAAGAATCTGAGCTCTGGAGCTTTAACAAAAGAAAGCACAACTTCACACACAGTGTCCCAGTTGCATGTAATGCCAAACTATAGCTTTGTGCAAGCAGGCAGCTTCCTGGAGAGGCAATTTCCCTATTCTGCTTCTTTGGTCTTGCTGCTGCTGCACTGCTGTGAGCTAAGCCATAATTTATCTCATCATAAAATCCAAACTCAGGCTTGTGGTTTGTCTTCTGTAGACAAACCAAGAGCAAACCTTGTTTAAAGCCAAAGGGGACTCACCTCGTCCAGATTGGCCATGCACATGACGTATAGCTTTGATGGGAAAGGAAAAGGCAGAGGGAACCGGTTGCTTTCAGTTCGTTGGCCAAGAGTAGCCAAAGAGTGTCGGAGAGAGCCCCTTCCAATGCCCAAGCTGCCATCAGTAACAAGGACAACCTAGCAAGGAGGGAACAAGAGAAGCAGTGACCCAACAAACATGTTGATCTCCAAAAACTATCCCATGCTGCAAGCACTTGTCAGTCGATTTTAGAAGTACCAGTTTGAGATTTCACATCCTCAGTTTTCCACCTGCAATATGGGGATTATAACAGCTTAACTCAGACTTGTTGGAAAGGCCAGCCTACAAAATCATTATTTCTTTCCCAAGTCCTTGGGGTGTTTTCTTCCCATGTGAGGTTTGAATGTGCCTTCAGGCCTCTCTTTGCTAGTAGTACATCATGTGAACCTCTATAGGAAGGCCCCCATGCATTAGAATTATACAGGATGTGACAGTGTTTAATAAGGGCCGACAAACTAGAAGCTCTTAGGCCAAAAGGAAACCTCAGAGATACAACCCGCTCCTTCAACTAATACTCCTGTGGCAAAAGAGGCAAACAGAAAGTACTGAGTGTCAAGGATAACTTTCTGACAGGATACTCCTTGCTCACAAAAAAGGGCATGCTTAGTACATCTTACCAGGATGTGAAATTTTTTCCTGCAGATGCATGTAGTCTGCTCAATCCTGAACCCTAATTTATAGCAGTCATCATCTGGAATAGTCTAAAATCTTACCTGGCAGGGAATGGCAGCCCCCCATTCCTGTTGCACAATATTGCAAACCCCAAGCAGAGCAGACTCCAAGCATGTTTTGTCATAATCGTCCATATTACTCAGGGCTTCCTGTCAACACAAGTTACATACTAGTTGGTTTGGGTTAGAAAAATACTCTATATGCAACTTGCTGCTCAATTATACAGGACTGAGTTGGAGTTTTGAGAATGACAATCAGTCCTAATTCATATTTACAATGCAACGAAAACATTCTCTGCCTTTATATTTTGTACCTGGAGTGTATTGTAGTCTCTTGTGAAGGGAACCATCAGTTCCCAGAGGGATGAAAACACAACCAAAGCAGTGAATTCCAGTTTGTAGTTGGTTGCCATGTGTTCAAACAGCATGGTCAGACCATGAGCTGCAAGATGTTTCCGCTGATATTCTTCAGAGCCCTCAATTGAGACTGGTCGGGTCATTGAGAGGGACACATCCATCACCACCACAGTCGGCATGGTGTCCCCTTCTTTGTTCTATCAAATGTGCAAGAGGAAATTGCTGTGGAGGAAGAAATTGAAATAAATGCCCATCAGTTTTAACTTTTTTCAAATTAAATATATAATAACACCTCCTGCAAATAAGGAGGTTTTCCTTGTGGATTGTTGGAATAATTTTATTGAAATATTATGACTTTTTGGCTTCTAGCCTTTTTGTAAGTTGTTTAAACTTTTAGTAGGAGACTAATGCACCAAGTAAATGATAATAAAATAATCTTAGAAACAACTAATTCCACTTTCATTACCTAGGGCAGGGCCAAAAACTGGTATATAAATAAACAGGTGGTGTTGCAAGGAGAGAAATGGAACCAGTGAGTGAGCTCCCCAGAAAACATCTGCTAAGTGGCAGCTATTAATGTGATAATAATAAATAAAATAAATATTAAAACAAAACAAAAAAGGAACCTAGGGAAGAATTACAAATATGCATGCTGGCACTGTGTGGTTGAGGGATGGTCAACACAAGCACAGCAAGCCAATTAAGGATAATAAAGGAAATATGAGAAGGGGAAAATTGGTGAAGGAAGAGCAGTACATTACCTATAAGGGAGTGGATAGCATAAAAGAGGCCAAAAAATGCATAGAAAAGGAGAGAGGCAGCACCTATTTGGAGTGCAAGGGATGGTAAGAAGAATCTGAGGGAAGAGGGCAAATTGGTGGAAACAGTGGCGCATTACCTAATAATAAGTTGGTGACATTCTGAATCTAAGATGAGGGTCAAGAGTGAATTCCAAAGGGGTAGCCATGCTGCAGCAAAGCCAACAAGGGGTTTTGTAGCCCCTTAAAGCACCATGTTAGTGTGGGCAAAAAGAAGGAGGAACGATACCGGTATATGCAGAAAATACGTCCTGAGAAGCTTGCAACCTCTCTCCCATTTGTCAAAACCCTCACAAACTCACCTTTTCTCTGTGGCTTCTGGCTGCATCCCAACTGTGCGATGGAGTCTGAAGCAAACCTAGGTGCGTTTGCTCACATTTAGCCCCTTAGCTGCCTTTGTCTCTTCCTCGGCTGTGGCTGCTTTAACAACAAAAGAAGAGAACAATGTTAAGAAATTCCCTGTTCTATCAGACCAGTGGCCCTTTTAGCCCAGCATCCCGTTCTCACAGTGGCCAACTAGGTACCCCAAAAGGACACCCCACCCCTAACCAGTACCTGAGTGCAAAAGCAGCACTATTTCCCCACATGCAATTCCCCGAAACAGGCATGCTGCCGTAGAAAACAGAAAGCTGCCTTATACACAGAGCCACACTATGAAGGTCCATCCAGTTCTGCATTGCTTACACTGACTGGCAGCAGCCTACCGGGGGGTTCGGGCCAGCAGTCGTTCCCCAACCCCCACAACCGCACCAGGGGGTGTAAAGGACCGAGCCTGGGACCCCCCAGAACTCAAGGCAGGTGCTCCACCACTGAGCCAAACACGTGTATGTCCCTCCCCAACAGTGGAGGGAACGTATAGCCATGGTGGCTGGTAGTTGCTTTTTAGGCCGTGAGCAGCTCGGGTAAGGGGCTTGCCTGGCTCTGACGAAGGAAGCCGCACACAAACAACAGCAGCCATCATCACGCCCATTATGTGGTCAAGAGAGAAAGTATGTGGGGGCACGTAGGAAGTAGGAAAGAAAAGGGGGCTGGAAAAGGAACTGGGGGGTCCGTCTAATTAGAGAAGGGGGAGCTCCCAGCCCCACTATATTGGGATGTGTGAGTGTAAATCGTACTTTCCATCCGGGATGGGGACCTCACCCGCGCACCGCCGCCATGTTGGTCCACCGCGTAATTCCTTCCCTGCTGCTGCTCTAACCGCAGCCTTTGGGGCCGGCTTTAGAAAGCGGCCCTTACAAAGCACTTACTGGGCACGCGCGGCTCGGTTGGCCTCGCGCACGCTCAGTTGCGGCAAGTGAAGCTCGAGAGCGGAGGAGGGCATGTTAGCAACCGCGAGAGCAGGAGCTGTTTCCCTGCACGGCTTTTGGTTTTGAATACAGGGATCGGGTTTCCTTGCATCTCCAGAATGCAGAGAAGGGTGGTTTTGGGGGCGGGAGGGGGAGTAAGCTTGCAGATCTATGCTACAAATTTTTAAAAAATCAACCTTAATTTTTTAATTTTTAAAAAATAACTTTCTTTTTAAAAAAAGAATGTGCATGTTCCAAATACACTGGATTATTTATTTACTTAATTTGTTTAGAGCATTTGTATCCCACTCTTCAGCCAAAATGTTTCCCAGAGTGTCTTACGTATAATAAATTTTAAAAGTCTGTGTTAATGACGAGAGTCTGGCAATGGGGAACTAGTTTTGTAAATATTATTTTCATTTTATCATGTATATAAAAGAGAGAGGTCAATTATAACAAAAGGTGAAAATTAAAAGGTGAAAAAGCAAAACTATAAAATAGGTACAAAGTCCAAGTTAAGATGATCAGCGTTATCAGATTATTAAATTTGGTTCCAGATTTGACAAGGGTAAGAGCTGTCTTAAAAATAATGGTTCTGTTGTATATGTCATGAAAGAAAAAGAAATCATAGAAAAAGAATTTTATTTTTTTTAATAAATATTTTTTATTACATTTTTCAGGTACAGAAAACAGAAAAGAAGAAAGAAAAAGAGAAATCCAACATTCCAAGCCATTTTTCCATAACCAACCGGACTTCCCCACATCTCCCTCACCCTAGAAAAAGAATTTAGAGGTTCTAGCCCTTGTTGAAATCTCAAATTATGTGCTGGCCATGCTTGTCTTTTGTGGAGGGCATCTCAAGAGTCATTGATTCATTTATTATATGCTTCTCACCCAGTCCACTCTTCATGTGTACTGATGGGGGGGCACCATAAAACTCGGATATTTGCTATCCCAATTTCAGAAGAAAAAGAACGGATACTAAAAGTAGATTTATTTAGAAATTTAAGTCCTTCATTTCTTTTCATTGCTTTTACCGGTGATCTCGAGAAACCTCACTGACTTCGTACATCCCTAGAAAGTTTTTTTTAAAATGGAAAATTAGTGGGATGCCCATCATCTAACAGCATCACCTAGGTACCTCCACCAGCTTATGCCTGGCGACTTCATCCACAAAGTGCAGCTGGCCAACATCCACATCACATCCATGTACATATGCATGCCACTTGCCTTGACCACATTTGAAACCTCCTATTCACACATACATCCATGAGAAATGCCAGCAAACACTGGTACAAGAATTTTGGAGTTTGGGAGCTTTTGAAGGCATTTTCGGCACAATTTAAGCCCCGTTGCCGGTTTCCCAGGATATTTGCCTGATTTCCAAAAATCAGGACGTATGGCAGCCAATAGTAACAGTAATAGTAATATACGCCGCCCATCTGACTGGGTTGCCCCAGTAATCTTTCACTCTCCATTCAGAGGGGTTACTTGCAGGTACAGTGGTACCTCAGGTTACATATGCTTCAGGTTACATACGCTTCAGGTTACAGACTCCGCTAATCCAGAAATAGTGCTTCAGGTTAAGAACTTTGCTTCAGGATGAGAACAGAAATTGTGCTCCGGTGGCGCGGCGGCAGCAGGAGGCCCCATTAGCTAAAGTGGTGCTTCAGGTTAAGAACAGTTTCAGGTTAAGTACGGACCTCCGGAACGAATTAAGTACTTAACTTGAGGTACCACTGTACTTCTGAATCCTTTGCTGTTGTCTGAGGCTTTGGTGGCCTCAGTGCAGTGCTAGTTCCCTGAGCATAAGCCTGCTCTTAAGTGGGGAAAACAAACCTAATTTTTAAATAAATGGAGCAGGCAGAGTAGTGACTTCAGAAAAATGTAAGTTTTATGTGGTGCTTGGCAAGAGAATACAGGGTGTTAAAGGCAGGCCCTTTTTCAACTAGGAAATGTTGGGGTGTGCAGGTTGCCCTTCTGATATTTGCTACTGAATATTTTAAGAGGGGACGCGGGTGGCGCTGTGGGTAAAACCTCAGCGCCTAGGACTTGCCGATCACATGGTCGGCGGTTCGAATCCCCGCGGCGGGGTGAGCTCCCGTCGTTCGGTCCCAGCTCCTGCCCACCTAGCAGTTCGAAAGCACCCTTAAGTGCAAGTAGATAAATAGGTACCGCTTTATAGCGGGAAGGTAAACGGCGTTTCCGTGTGCTGCTCTCGTGCCGGTTCGCCAGAGCAGCTTCGTCACGCTGGCCATGTAACCCGGAAGTGTCTGCGGACAGCGCTGGCTCCCGGCCTCTAGAGTGAGATGAGTGCACAACCCTAGAGTCTGTCAAGACTGGCCTGTACAGGCAGGGGTACCTTTACCTTTTTTTAAGATACCGAGTATCATCAGATTATGTTGCTGGTACTAGAGCTTTTAAAAATACTTGCGGTACATGAAGCTGCCTTAGTGACATGCAATTCACAAAGGAGTCCCACACAAGTTTCAGTGTAATAAAGGACATTTTCAGGCTGCAAATATGAGTTTCTATATTTATAAAAAAATCCACTGATATTAAGAGACTTGTGGAACTTTAAATACTAACAAATTTCTGACAAGGCATTTGTGGTCTATACTAAGTTTATGCTATAGTAAGCTTGTGCTTATTCTAAGTTTCTTAGGCTTTCAGGTGTCACGAGACTCTGATTTTCGCTGCAAGACACTGAACCTCCCTCTGGAAACTGCTATTAGGGTTACTGAAGTCTTATGAATCCTGGAAATGATGGAGAAACATTGCAACTACTTGTCCTCAATATAAACGTAAGACAAAAGAATGAGCACAAAGATCATGTTCACTTTTCTTTATTGAGCCATTGTAAAATTTTAAATAGAATCATTTTTCTAGGACATTTCATGGGGAAAACACAGCTTTTTCCATTGTGAACATGGAAATTTACACCTTAAAATTGACCTACAAATTCAAAACAAAAATAAACACTTAAAACTGATATTCTTTGTTGGTAAATAAAATGTAAACATTACATATGTACAAATCTACAACCATTCATTTGTAAAAGTGCTCTTTAGCAAATTAATCCACCAGCTGTACCTCCTGCTTTATAATGCCATATATACACACATTTACATGTAATGAATATCCATTTTCTGTCTTTGGGATAAAGCATTTCCTATTGAAATACTAAAGTCATCTACTTGATAAATCCATATCTGTACAAAGAGCAAACCTAACATTACAAGGATTATGAACACAGTAAAAAGGAAGAAAATAAGCACTTAAAAGCCTCAAATATGTTTCAGATACCATGAACCATAAGGATAAAAGGCTTTGTTATATTACCAGTAGGAAACACAGAACTGTTCCTAAGTATTAGGACAACTCACTATAAACAGAAGGAAAAAGATTTCAAAACTGCCTTTCAATAACAAAGATTAAAAATGTAAACTCAATCCATGTTTGTTTTTAAGTGAATGTATGGGCCACCTCAGACATATCAGATTTAATTTTGTGTCTGTGGTAAGAATGGGGATCAGTCATTCAAAAGGGGGGCGTTGAAACATATTTTGGGTGTGCACAAGTTATTGAGTATGTTTGAAGTAATTCCTTGAATTCTGGCCAAACATGTTAATAGGACAATATCCCTCTCTATCCTCCTCTCTTACCAAGCTAACACACCAGCCTAGAGGGCTTGATTTTAGTATATACACACTTATGCTGTTAGGAAGTGCTGCAACTGGAAAATTATCGCTGTCACGTTAATTGAAACCTTGATGTTAAGACAGCAGTAGACACACCCACACATACACACACCCTTGTGAGACCATATTCCCCCAAACACGTTATACATACCATATAAGAGTGAATTTGATTTGTCACTTTCTTGGTATCCCTAGAAACACCAGACAGAGCTCAGGAAGAAGCTCTCCATCATAGCTCTAAAGTGCTATAAAATAGTGGCTTTTACACTGCTAACAGAAGCAAGAAGTTGCAGTTCAAAGGCTGACCAGCACTCTACTTTCTTCTACACAATACAAATACCAAATGACTTATTTACATTTGTGGCAACCACAGTGCACATCTTTTCCTTACACAACATAACTGTGTGAATACAACATAGCACAGATACTGTACACAGAAATTAACACCCACCCACGTTACTAGGTACTTAGCAATGTGGCTTCCAAAGTTCTATACCCACTATATCAGGAGGCATAGCTTTGTCACAAAATTCATGGAGATGACATTCTCTTAAAGTTACCTGTGTTTGTCTGTAATTGCAAGGTGAGTACTGGATGTGTGGAAATGCACGAGGAAATTCTCCTATGCAAGCGCGCAGAATTGAATGGAAGCTATGCAAGAGGATGCAGGGGGGACTTATGCAAGAGAAATTCCTAGTTCATTGTGTCCTTAGAAACTACACTTTCAACACACCCAAAGAGGCTTCAGCCTTAAATGTTTTTTGAGCAGCAGGCCCACGTGCTGTCTGAATCCAGGAGCAGATTCAAAAACAGTTTGAGACATGGCAAAAGGGACCTGCTGTTCAAAGACAAAGAAAAATTCAAAATGCCTGAAGTAGCTCTTTGGATTCAGGTCTAAGACCAAGTTGCTAAGGCATAGGTTAATAATCCCCATGCAAAATGACTATTAGCATACTAAGAACATAAGAAGAGCCTGCTGGATCAGGCCGATGGCCCATCTAGTCCAGCATCCTGTTCTCACAGTGGCCAACCAGATGCCTATGAGAAATCTACAAGCAGGACCTGAGCCCAAGAGCACTGTCCCATCCTGTGGTTTCCTGCAACTGGTATTCAGAAGCACACTGCCTCCAACCAAACCTATTAGCTGGAGAAAAACTGGGAGGAGGTGACAGAATAGGCAGCACATCTTCCTGTAAACAAGGAACTCTACATGTATGTGCAAATTAGAGAAGACACTATAATGTTCTCCAGTTCTCAAAATTTTAAAGTATCTGGGTTTGAAACACAAGCAGTGTGAAGCCATGGAACAAAAAATAAGAAGTTGCTATGATGTTTGCATATTAGCAAACAAGCAATGATATCTAATATATCTGATACACATCTTATCTCAAAGTAGATTACATTCTCTTCCCCAACCCACATGATCCTATTGCACCCAAATTTTCTGTTTGGACAAGCTTGTCCTAAATTCCATTTTGGAACATTTTGGTCCACAGATTATACAGTTCTTTCCTTCAGTTTGTATATAAGCATTTTCACCAAGCGACTTGCCATACACTTTGGCTGGGATCCAAAGCACCATTCCCCCATTCCCACGTGCCCAGAGGTGCTTTGGGTTTGTCCTTCTTAGGCAGCAGCCCATGGAAGCGGAAACACATGACACACCACTTTGGAAAATGCAGGGACTTTTGAAAGCAGATTGTGAAATGAGTGTAGCCAGGATTTTTGGCTTTTTTGGTGGGGGGAGAAGCTCAGTTAGCTGTGTATTTTTATTGACTGGGGGGGCAACTGCCCCCTGTCCCCCCTAGCTATGCCCATGGATTTTGATATGGTATAGGGCAGAAGTAGGGAACATCATAGCCCTGGGCCCTTGGAATTCCACCTGGGCCCACTCCCTCACCGACTCGGCTCTGTGCCCTCTCAGGTGCTTTTGTATGGCTGAAATGTGTCCTTGAATTGTGATAATTCCGAGTTGCTTCAAGATAGCGGATTCCGTTTGCGGGAGCAAGGGCCTTTCTGATGAAGAGCAGCCACCTGTCTATGTCCCAGATGCCAAATGGGTGTCAGGTGACCAGGGCTTCTGCCTTTGAATCCTGAAGCAACCAACAGACTAAAACCCCTGGAAAGCCGCCACTGTGGAACAAGAGCTTGCCCGCCTTGAATAACAACACTAGCTCAGATTGGAAGCTGCCAAGAGGATCTCTAAAGTCTGTTTTTGGAAACACTCTTCTAGCAACGGCAAACCTTATGGCATTGTGAAGATCTCAAACATATATATCCAACCCTCCCAAGAAAATTTTTTATGGCTCAGTACAATGGGATTAGCTTCCATTATGAATTTAGGCCCTAGTATTACTATCATTTGCCCTGTACAATGTGTTCAAGCCCAGAAAACATGAATTGTGACAATTCCTCCTGCTTGCCTAGATGGAGAGGTGGGCAGGGTGTGGGGCTATGTGTTTCAAAACTGCATCTTCAGATATTAAATAAATGCAAGCAGTGAATTGCCAGGGGAAGAAAAGAAAAGAATTGTGACAATTCCTCCTGCTTGCCTGGATGGAGAGGTGGGCAGGGTGTGGGGCTATGTGTTTCAAAACCTCGGAGTTTTGGATAGCTCGAATGTAGCCTATTGTACAACGGTATGAGTCACATCCCTTGTCCAATTTTTACTCTGTCCTGGCCCAACACCTGGGAGGTTTTCCATGAGGAAATGTGACTCTCAGACTGAAAAGGGTTCCCAACCTCTGGTGCAAAGCTTGTTATTTTGATGAGGAAAGGTCCACAACTCTACAGGGTAAATCTTGGCCCATTGGAATGCCTAAAGTAGCTCTTTAAATGGCAGGCTTTGCAATGGATTATCTGTATAGCGGTGGCTCCCCAACAGCCAACCATGTCGGATTCTTAAAAGTGACAAATGCAGGTAACTTATGAAAGCTTCATACAAGTTTGAAATACTTGTCAGCTAAAGTCTGCAATCTTTTAAGTGTGCACTTATGGGGAGGGACAGGAAATACAACAACCTGCACTGCAACTGAGAACAGCATCGATATTTCCACACTACTTTTAAAAAAATGAAAGAGAGAAGGGCTTTATCTGCAAAAAAGACCAGTTGCTATAAACAGCAATATTCTGAGGGAGGACAAAAGTATTGCTTCTGCAACAGGATCACTTGATTCACTATAGTAATTTAAAAAGTTAAAAAAATATGAACTTGCTATAAATAATTTAAAATCTGTTATTATACAACTCTGGTATGAGCTCTGTGACATTTTTAACTTTCTATGTAAACAGTTCTGAAAAGCTTATTTCATTCATGCAAACTTTCAGTACATGATTTTGGTCCATCTCTGCTTAAGCTTTCTGCAATGGACCATTCCGTTTTCTCCCCTACATGTTTTGCAGACACTGTCCACAGCGAAGAGAGCCTACTCTGGCCCATGGCTCATAAGTCATTCCAGCAACATTTCCCCCCTTGGAAATCCTAATTTTAAAACAAAGCTGAAGATGCTTTTTTAAATGGAGAAGGCTGAGAGTCTTTCTGAAGTCTTTTCTGTTTCTTCATACAAACCCTGCTGCAATTTATTAGGTGCAATATTTCTTTTTTTAAAGGTACGGCTCCCCAAAAATCTTTCGACATTCCATCACTCCTGTACTTGGAGGCCTATCACAGTTGTGGGTGCTCTTCACCTGATTTACTGTAAGGCGGTCGTAAGCCATTTTGTATTCTCTGTCAAAAGCATCTGTAACGACAGGAGGGGGGAGGTTATACCAGAACAATGGAGCAGGTGCCAGAAATGCTTTAGCTTTGGGCTAGCTATGAACTAGGAGTGTTTTCTGCACAGCTCCGATTCATTTCTTGGGGCAGGGGGATTTCCCAGTGGACTCTGCTCAGATAGGGGATTCTGAAAAAGGCACTCTGTCCACGGCTGACTTTAGGCACCAACTCAGGAAGCAAACCTGATAAAAATGATTTACTCTTTTTATAACCTTCTTGTCGGATGACCCATTCCTGTATTTCTGTTTCTTTAAGGTTTGATTTTATATGTTAGGTGGTTGTACACCACACAGATATATTTTATATGCTTCTGTGATGTATAAATTATTACTATTGTTAATATTAGTGTCTGGTTCTTTTCTGTAATACTGTGTGTGTGTGTTTTCAAGAGACTGATTCCATTTTAGACAACAGTTTTGAATTCATGTTTCACAAAAGAGCCCGCCTGAAGCGCTTCATCATACAATTCCTTTTAAAAAATGTGTTATATCCAGATTAGCAAGACGAACCAATAACCTCAATTGGGGGCTGATGGATGGCCCCCAAATGGCTTGTGCTTCCAACTTAGTGGTGTTCCAACTTAGTGGCAGCAACAAATAAATAGTAGCTGCTTGCAAATTGGGCTGGTTTGCACAATGCTAAACCATGGGTGCATGCATTAGAATTAAGCCAGAGCAAAACCTTCAGCTCAGAATAAAAATTTCTGCAGCATTTACTCTGAGTTTTCATTAATCCTGAGTTATGAATGAATATGAATAAGAGATTATTGTTTTAAAACAAACCCTGGTTAGTTAAAAAAAAGCTCTCTTCATATTCCATGGTTTGAAAATGGCTTGGTCACGTTTTAGTGACCATCAATAGTCTGAGTCAGAGGAATAAACCCATTCTTATTCCCTTTATAAAATCGTCCCCACTCTTGTTTGCCTGAAGGTGATCTTCACCGCACACAGGCAAATAGCTATTTACGAGTCTGGCTTTACAGAAAAGAAGCAACTAGGTTTAAATTATTATACTTCATCTAAACAGGATTGTGAAAGATGCTTTAAAACAAAAAGTATCCTTTTAAGTCTTCAAGTAACAGTTTACAATGACTACTTTTATGCGCACTTAGCACAACACAACACAACACAACACAACACAACACAACACAACTTGATGGCTTACCTATATCAATGTTATCCCTTCCAAGCGCAACAAGAGAGAGAAATAGTATTTCTCTATAAAGGCTCCTAAAAAAGATACATTGGAAAGTGTTATTTTAAAAACCACAATCTTATATGAACCTACTATACTTCATTTAATCCGGACATTCTTCTCCACTCTAAAAGTAGTGATTTTTGCATTGTTATTATTATTTGTAACTGGGTCATGATGATAGCCCTGCCAGGTCTAGAAAACACACCATGAGGTGAAGGGGAGTTCTCACTGTTAAAAGAGATTGGAAGGCTGGATTGCACCTGTGGCGTTTGCCTCCTAGGATGGGTCAAGGAAAGGGTTAAAATGGGTGTGATGTGATTGGCCAGTGAGAATGCAAGGGGGGAGTAAAAGATAGAGTGGGAGGTTTTGAAAAGTCAGTTGAGGTTTGTCAGTTGGGAGTTGAGGTTTGTCAGTTGGGAGTTGAGGCTTGGGTGTTGGAGAAGGAAGAGGGTGGAATAGGCAGTGGGTTGGTCGAGTTATTGTGAGAGAGTGAGAGGAATTGTTAGGGAGGTAAATAGATAGTTGGGAATAATTCAGTTTGAAGTTGTTAGGAACTAAGATTTAAGAAACTGACAAGAGAAAAATAAACCGAAACCATACACTTATTCTTGCACTTAAAAAAAAACTTGATTATTTGTTTATGTTAACAACTGTCTGGACTCCATGTGTCCCCGTGAGAAGCGGGGTGGTGGCAGCGAAGAAAGCAACCGCAGTGGTGGCACAGGGTCAATAGACCGTGAAACGTCCAGGGGCCCTGTGTGATCGCCACAGAACCCTACTCTCCTTGACAACCTGGGCATAGAGGTTAGGTCCAGATGAAAGCTCTACTCCAAAACATCTGGGGTGGGGGAGGCACCAAGCGGGAGAAGGCTGTTCTACTTTGTACTAATTACCGTATTTTTTGCCCTATAGGACGCACCGGCCCATAGGACACACCTAGATTTTTTTGGGGGGGGGGAATAAAGGACCCCAGCCCCCAGAACGGGAGCCAGAGCGATGGAGAAGCTGCGTGCAGCTTCGGCATCGCTCTGGGAGCTTGCCGGGCTGGGGGGATAGCTTCCTGAAGCCTGGAGAGCGAGAGGGGTCGGTGCGCACCGACCCCTCTCGCTCTCCAGGCTTCAGCGAAAGCCTGCATTCGCCCCATAGGACGCACACACATTTCCCCTTCATTTTTGGAGGGGAAAAAGTGCGTCCTATAGGGCGAAAAATACAGTACCCTTTTTCTTATTTATACCACATAGTGGGACTGCAATTGACACAAGGTTTACATTCCCAGGGACTGCGTGCAAAGGCAGAATCACGCAAAGGCAGAACAAACCCTGGAACTGTCCCTGCCATCCAAGATTTTGAGAATGGGGCTGCCTGAGATCTCATGGGAGTCTCCCACAGCTTGGTAAGCAGGGTGGAGGGTTTAAAAACTCTTTCTGTTAAGGATTTTTGTGGCATGGAAATAATTCTTAGGCCCTCTGCCTTAACAGGCTCTGGGAGGCTCTTGAGAAGACTCCCAGAGCCTGATAAACAAGCTTGCTCCTCTATCTATCCATCTATCTACAGGGTGAGTCTTTTAAAAAAGGCCCCATGGAACATGTGTACTCTGTATCCACGGAGCCTGTTTTATAGGACTCACCCTGTATCTATGTTTGGTGATCTGCAGAAGCTGCAATCACGTTAAGTACATGCTTTTGCAGTGCCCTTGAGAAAGAGATTTTCCCCCCAAAATTGCCTGGGCTCTACATAAACACTGTTTTGTAATGCCTGACATTGCTTCTCTTTGTTCTGTTTTTGCCTCTGGGGGTTGATCAGGGCGCCACTTTGCTATGTTTCCACATTTTTTTTTTGTGAGCCATGGCGGTTTTGCATTGTGACCCACTTAGGAGAGCACAGTGCAGTAGGCACGATCAAAATGCAAAGCTGGTCCAGCTTGCTTCCTATTCCAGCTACCTACATCCAAAGAAAGTGGAGCAGAAGCTCTGAAACACCTTGTCTCTTTGAAGCAGCCAGGATGTGAGGGGGAGAGTCCCTACCTGAATAATTTTCATGGCCCTTCCCCCATAACAAATGGGAAGAATGAACCACTCTGGCTGCCACCCTCCACTGAGTGAGAAAGCCTTGATGTTTAATAGTGCATTTGTGATCCTCACTGCTGCTTTGCCAAATAGGATACACACAAGCACACAGCACTGTGGCTGCTTGGACTGAGGGCATAGGTTCAAGGAGTCCGGTGAATTGGTCTGGCATCACCTGGAGCTGCAGCATTGTTGAATCTTATCAGATGTGGGCATGATTTGGGTGGGAGACCACGGGAAAGCCCACAGGACTGGATATGCATTTAAAACATTTTCTTTTTTGGGGGGGCAGTGATTACGTTCCAGTGAACACTGTGAAATAATAACTGCCACCACCTCTACAAGAAAGAGTGCAGAGTGTTTCTTCTAAAGAAGCATTCAGGTATCAAACACATAGCACAAAATGATGTTACAGCCCATAAGGCATCCTATCAAGAGGCATCCTTTTTCAAGATGCAGAACATCAAAGCATTGATACTCTCAAGGGGATGAATGACTTCCTCCTCTTACAACATGATACTATAGGCTTCTTTTTAACTGTGCTCATTTACCTTTGCCTTTTCATCTGTGGCCATTTGTTCAGTCTCTCTAGAATCTGGCTCATTGGCCCATAGACATCATTCATCTTAATACTCTTCACCATGCTTCTTAAGAGCTCCTGGTTAAATGAGCTGTCATCGTTCTGCAGTAAGCGAACCATTGGGTAATTTTGTGCTGGGGAGAAGGAATAAAAAGAAATATTTAAGAAGGAAATGAAAAACAGCAGTGACGGGGTAGGGGGAATAACAGCTGAAAGGTAAAAACAAGGATACCTTTTAAGTTGGCTCTGCAAAAAAAACACTTGTCATATAAAGACAGAATCAGGATAAAGGGAGTACAAAAATAAAGCACAAAAAAGCAAGCCATAAAAGGGAAGTTCTGCCCAATAGCATATAAGAGTTGCAACCAAATGGGTATTAAAAGCCAATTCAAAAACAAGCATTGAGACCAATGCAAGGTTTTACTCAGGTGACCCTGCAAGTAGTGGTGGCTGGTGTCCATTGAGACAGGTGGGGAGGAAGGCAGAGAAGCAGGAGACGCAGAACCAATGACAGGTGGAGCCAAGAGATGCTAGTTTAGCCTGCATCTTCTTCCCTGCAGAGTTCCACAATGACAGCACTGAGACTAAGGTGGAGGAGGAAGCTGGCAGCCACAGCCACCTCCTAGGCTGGATATAAGGCAGATAGATGGGAAGGCTAGCTGGGTCTGGCAGAGGGTGATGGGGCAGTGTCTCCATTTGTCTTAATGGACCAGCCACCTCTGCCTACGAGGCAAATCACCAACACAACTCCAATGGTTCATCTTAAAAAAAAAAGGATAGGAATTTAACAATTGAATGGAAAAAAGGCTGGAAAATAAATTTGTGCTAAGGCAGTACACTGTAAGCCAAAAAGTTACTGTATAAAATATACACACATACACACTAAAAAGGGGAATAATTTTTTTAAAAAAACAAACAAAATAAAAAAGCAATCTGAACAGTACAGAATGTAACACTCACTCTCAAACACAAGTGTTTGGTTTTGACCTGCAAGACAAACAGATTAGCACAATCAAAATCCCCATTGCTTATCAGCTCAAGTTACTGGTGGTCGTAGTGAAGAATTTGTTCTAAAAACAGCACACAACAGCTTCCAGGCTGCATGCCGGTCATCACTTACTCTGTGCATTCCACAGAATATAGAGAGGCTGCCCTGGATCCTTATGCAATTTCATGTTGTCCCACAGCATCTGAATTAGAACATACTTGCTGTCCTCTAAGATGCAATTCCTGGGAATCTGAGCAATAACAACACAAAAGACAAGACTGAACATAATAGTAGGAAATTACAGAACAGCATCAAACTTCCTTGATGCCACACACACAGTGGGAAAGGATAACAATTCTGACTTTCGGCTATCGCATTGTAAGCTTCTTCTCTGCTAGGGCCCCACTGAAGAGTTATGAATACCCTGGCCAGAGATGAAAGTGGGTGTGGCAAAAGGCAAAAAAGTAAACAGGATTGAGACCCTAGCCTGTGAAGGAAGGTGTAATGTGGTTTTTCGCTCTTTGTTCCCTGCAGTGGTATGGATTTGGATTGGGCCCCTGTTCCTGTGCCATTGTCACAAATTGAACTTTTCCCCCCAGTGCAAGGAGCAGACTCTTCGATCCAGATTTGAAACACAGTGGAGGAGGGGTAAAACGAAAAACAAAAAACTATGCACAGTCCCCTGGCACCTATTTACATCTCTGCCAGTCCCCTGCACTGGCTACTGGCATCTCAGCTAGTCTGGTCCAGAGACTAGACATGCACTTATTTTCCATTCTTGAAGCATTTTCAAGGGTGAGCAGAATACTGCTCAGGCTTCAATTTCAGAGATCTAGCCAGCATGCTTTCGTTATGAGGATATCAACAGGCTCTCTAGAATCAGAAGCAATCCCAGAACTCGTTCAATACAGGTCTAAAACAGATTGGTAGTTCTCTCTCTCCCCGCCCCAAAACACATGCATGCACAGTCCCAAAATCCCTGGGGTGGGAAGCTGTAGGAGCAGAGAAAAGCTGCAGTCGGAAGGCACAAGGTTTATAATAATTTGTCAAGCCCTTAAAACAAATGTACAGCCATTTTTTCATACCTTTGAATTCTTATTGCAATGCTCAGAGGACAGTATTAATCCTGGTAAGTTACTGGGTAAGTCCAGGCGTCGAAAATACCACACTAGATTCCAGAACACAATGGGATGGTGGTCCACAAAGTCTGGCACTGTTATCACATGATCCCCTTCGTTTTCTAATAAACTTTCAAGCTCCTTCCATACAACAAGAGGACTCAGGTATGGGACAGTTATGGGCTCTGGACTCTGCAAACGCCACTCCAACCCCAAAGGATCCTATTGGATATATAAAGAAATAAAAATAAACTTTTTTGTATTTATTATTACATTTCATCTTTTCTCCGAGGAGCTCAAAGTGACATACATGTTCCTCTCCAACCCCACCCTACCCATTTTACCCTCACAGCAATCCTGTGAGGTAGGTTAGGCTGAGAGACTGTGACTGGCCCAGGGTCACCCAATGAGCTTCATGGTTATGTGGGGATTTGAACCCTGGTCTCCCAGGTTCTAGGCTAACACTCTAACCACTACCCCACATTGGGTCTCATTTTAGCTAAGCTCTATTTTAGAGATTCTTCTTCAGGAGCTACTAAAGTCAGTAAGAAGAGGCAGCCTTCTCAGTCGCAACACTCTTGAGAACCTTTCCTAGCGCTTAGACTGATCTCCTTTAGGTGCTAGGAGAAGACTTTTTCATTTTCCTAGCCTTTTATTCTCCGATGGGCTTTAATTTGGGGAAGGGCCATGGCTCAGTGTTAAGAGCAACTGCTTTACGTGCAGAAAGTTCCCAGGTTAAATCCCTAGCATCTTCTGGTAGGGCTGGGCAAAGATCCCAATCTGAAACTCTGGAGAGCTAATGCTGGTCAGTGCAGACAATACTGAGCTAGATGGATCAATGTCCTGACTTAGTAAAAGGAAGCTTCCTTTGCTCCAAATGCCCTTTTAAGTCCAGTATCATGTTCTCCCAGTGGTCAACCAAAAGTCCCAAAGGGAAGCCCACAAACAGGACCCCAGTGCAACAATGCTCTTTCCACTTGTGATTCTCAGCAACTGGTATTCAGAGACATACTGCCTCCAATAGTGGAGGGAGAACATGGTGGCTAGTAGCCATTGGATAGCCTTATCCTCCACGAATTCGTCTAAGCCATTCAAATTGGTGACTATCACTGCCTCTTGTGGGACCAAGCTTCATCGTTTAACTCTGTGTGACACTTCTGGGATTATACCATTGGTCAATTATCCCCCCTTTGGTAATTATTAAGCAGGACAACTAGCACCAACATGGTAAAAGCAATTGTGCTTTGCAGAATCTTTGATTGCTCTGAATATTCCAGTTAGGGAGGCAAGAAAGAAGGCCTAAGTACTCACAGCTGTCCCCTGCAATGTGGTAGGCAAGCTCCCAGTGGGAACAATGTGACTGTGCTTGTGATGCTCTGTTTCCTCCACCTCCAGGGGACTGAAGGTACTCATGCTTCGAGACAAGGCATGGCTGGTGTGCTCAGTCCCAGCAGTATTTTGCCTTCTTGGAGGGATCTGAATGCTTCTGGCACAGGTGCTATCAGGCTCTTTGGATCTGTTACCAACAAAATAATATTTGTATTTGTATTTTTTAATTTTACCTAAAACCACATATTTAAAAAATCAACATCCCCCCCAACTCTACAATAAAAAGAAAAGGTAAGGTCAAACACTGTCCTGTTATTTGCTGTTCTAACACACTGCACATAGAATTCATCCTTCAATAAACTTGCTTGCCTGCTGTCTGATAAATGTGCCATACTGCTAACCGGTTCTTAGGTGGGCAGAAAATAGACTTCAGTCTAGCCACTAAGCCAGAACACACAGTTTTTCTTATTCATGTATATGAGCCATTTCATGACAACCTCCTCCCCATTTCCCCTGCATCTTCTAAAATTTGTCTAACTGATGGGCATAGATTATTACCGTGCCACTGTTGATTATTAATAAAAATTAGCATAATGATTCATGCTGATTTTACTGTGGCTTTCTAATGGGTATTTTGGGTAGACTGTTGCTTTTCTGATGTTGCTTTATGGTTTTGATTTTTATAGCTGAATCAGGCCAAGGACCATCGAAGTCAGCATCCTCTTACCCACTTTGAGGAGTCAGGATGGAGTGGGCAACCATGACTTGCCTGTGGGCATTTATTAAAGTATTATTAAATGCCCACAGGCATGTCAAGTTGTTTTTTTTCTTTGACTGAGTCAAAATGTGGTGATTTTACCTATTTGAATGCAAGTCATCCTGAGCAGGTATTAGAGATGCTGAAAATCCTGATGTGGGATCAGAAATGCAGGACTTTGCTGCATGGTTGAAAAACGATGATGGAAGCTGCATGTTCTCTGAAGATGGACTGGATTTCAGGAAATATCTATAAAAAGTACCCAAAAAAATGTTGCAATTAGACAACACACATTTGGAAATACTGCAAGCAAGAATCCAATGGCAAATAATCAGTTACCTTCCAGGACCCCGTAGATCTCTGATTTCGATGTTCAGGGAAGGCAAGAATTGGTTTCCGCAGAAAGGGCATGTGGTGTTAAGGTTGGAATCATCTGCTGTCCAGCCTGCCATGATTTCTTCATCATGTACAAGACAGTCACAGGTATGGCATCGTGAACAGCTTGAGATGAGGACCTGTGGAAAGTACTTCATTAAAGCCCTCAGTGCGGCTTTTGCCCCCAGTAGCAAGAGAAATCCCAAGTCATACCAAACTGCAATAGAAACCCAACTGAATTCATAAAACCTAGAGCTGGGCTGAAAGCGCCTCTCGGCTCTGCATCCTATTCTTTGGCTGAAAACTTCAGGGGAGCTGGAGATTCCCATTTCAAGTTGACCACCAAAGGAAATCTTAAAATATAGTTGGAAATGTTTGTAAATGTCAAACTTGTTTTGGTATTTTAGATTCATTCATTGAAGTTGAAAGTAAATAATGTATCATGTATGCAGATGTACACAGGGTTTGAATATGTTGCATTCTGATAGGTTACAGTTAAACATCGAGTAAAATTTTCACTGTTTTTCAGGTTCTGGAGATGAAAACAGTCCAATTCCAGACGTGTTTTTTTGGAAAGCAAATCTGAATTCAGTGTGGCTGACTTCTAAGTTAAGCATGCACAGAATTGCAGTCTTATAGCTGAACTGGCAGGCTGGCTAACAAAAATGCTTGCTTGTGGACTTGTTTGCAAGGCAACTTCAACCATTTCTTTGTCATCTGCTCTTACATTTACATGCTGAAACTAAAAGGGGCTGAGCAAATAAGTAAATGTGCTCTCAACTCCCAGCCTTCCTGAGCAAAAACTGCCCTCATACCAATTAAACCAATTAAAACGTCAGTTGTCTAATCTACTAATTAAGCTAATTAAAGATTGCAGGCCTAAAAAACAACAACCACCAGTTCAGTTTCAACACATGAATCCAGCAAGGCACGAAGATGTTCAATTCAAGGTACTCAGAGATCAGCAACCTAATCCACCATCAGCATATCCTCTTTCTGTTAGTGACCTTGTTTTAAGCCAGGGATGTGGAAGCTTCTGCCTTGCAAGGGCCTTTGGCCCAAGGGCGGGGGGAAAGGAATGAGCAGAGAAGTGAGGGCAAAGACACCTCTTGGCATGCTGTGAGCCAAATTCAGTTTGCCTCTGGGGACTTCAATTGGACAGGCAGGATGTTTTTCTCTCTCACACGGCTTGTTAATTCAAAGCAAAGAATGTTGGGCTGCATTCTCTTCAGCCGGCTGCATAATGGAACCACAAGTAGCAACACAGCCTGCTTCTCTGTTAATTAAAAAACAAAACAAAACCGACCCTGCTTGACCTCTCAGCATACAGAGACTTTTTGGGGAGTCTTTCAGTCTGGGGCTCCTGGGCAGAAACTCCATAAGAGACCCCAAGAAAAAGTTCACAGCGGGGGGGGGGGAGATGTTGGAATTCCACACCCCACAAGAGCCACAGGCCCATCTCTACAATGTATGGCTGCTAACTGAGCCTCACACCATTTTACACTATGTTCGGCTGCCCCTGAACACCACCACCACCACCACATTTCCTGTAAAGGATGCTAACAATTCAGCTAGGTATGCAAGACTTGTTTGACAAGGTGAGGTGCTGCGAAGATCTGAACAAGGTGCTGATGGTAGTGTAGGGATTGCTGCTGCTCAGGCAGCCTCCTAGGCAGGTCATATGCCAGGCTCAGGAATATTCTCCAGGAACCACTGTCACGGCAGACAGTGAAGTGTGAAGGTGAAAAGGAGTGTGGAACTTCCCTTCTCTATTGGTTTGGTTCATTCTTGAAAGGAAGAATAACACCAACCATTCACTTGCATCTTGCATGTACCATTTCTCTCTCTCTCTCTCTCTCTCTCTCTCTCTCTCTCTCTCTCTCTCTCACACACACACACACACACACACACACACACACACACCATAGGCACATGTAGACCCAGGTAGAGTGTTCTGTCTCTACCAGCACAAAGGAAGGAAGTAGGTCAAAGTGAGGGTGGGAAATGAGGAACAGCTGGGCTCTGTGCAAGCATTGTGTATGTGATGTCACATCAGTCAATAAAACACCCGCTGCTCACTCTCATTCCCTCTCCCTCATCCTTATCAATGCTAAATAACAGATACCAAGCCAAGATACAGTGGTACCTCGGGTTACATACGCTTCAGGTTACATACGCTTCAGGTTACATACTCTGCTAACCCAGAAATAGCGCTTCAGGATAAGAACAGAAATCGGGCTCTGACGGCGCAGCAGCAGCGGGAGGCCCCATTAGCTAAAGTGGTGCTTCAGGTTAAAAACAGTTTCAGGTTAAGAACGGACCTCCGGAACGAATTAAGTATTTAACCTGAGGTACCACTGCATGGAAGGAAAAAGAGGAAGAACCAATTTGTATATAGGGTTTTTAAATCTCCTAAATACTTGCCCATGGGCCAGATGAAACCAAGCAGCAGGCCAGATCTGGCCTGTGGGCTGTAGGTTCCCCACCTGTTTTAAACCCTTTGAGATTTAATTATCTAGTCCTGACCTTTCCAGAGCGCAATACGGAGTTCTCCAACATTCAGCCGATCCCCTTGAGGACACCCCTCCCTGTCACAAAAAATTAATTAGTTGCCTCAATGGAAGAAAAAGCAGCTATGAGGATTTTGCTGCACTGCGGTGTCAATAAATTAGCAGCTGAATCACTCTATTTTTAGAGCTGACAAATACATTTTAGATTGATTTGCTGGCTTCTTCTATCAACAGCTTATCAGTGGGTATCAACGATTGCTCATTTGGATAGTAATGAGGCTTTTGAAGGTTCATTTGAAAGAGTAATGAAGGTCCCCTTAGCAGTGACCGACAGAAAATCTTCCATTAATGTTAGAAAGCTACATTTCTGAACTGAAGGGTCACCTAGATTTTAGAAACTGCCCTAAAGTGATGGCCATTCCACAGGGCAAACTAGAAAGTAGATGAACCATCCTTTTCATCAGAACTAACACTAACTTAAGCAGGGAAATGTAAAGTAAAGATGAGTGGGGATAGAGCAGAGAGCTCTTTGATGAGGCAGGAGTCTCAGGAAATCAGATGTAGAACAAAAGACCTGGGTCCCATGGTCCCCTGTCTGTTTCTCGCCAGAAGGAGGAGACAATCTGTTATCTGGATACCTCCTCCACACCAAACTGAAAAAGCGAGTAACCTATCCTTTTTGCTAGTGTAGAACACAAGCTGTTTAAAAAGGGGAAATGCTGTACCTCCAGTGCGTAATTCTGGAACACGCTGGTGCTGCTTGTACTGCAAGATGATACCAGCTCTGATCTGCCAGGCAAAGGAAACTTTGAAAGAGAGCCTAAAAGGCAAATAGATACTTGTTACTGCAGAAGGAAATGTTAGACTGACCCACAATGGTCCTACATTGTCATGGAAAGTACAATTGTTGTAAACAGCTGTCATTTTTTATGAATAGAGGTATATAAGTATTTTATAAATAAAAATAAATAATAAAAACAGAAACACATTCTTAGAAATTGGAATATTACAAAAAAAAGCAGAAGAGAAGAGAATGACAGGAGAGGTGGTCATCCACAGAGAGACAATAAAAGTTATTGCAAATTAGACATGATGTGACATTAGTTGCATGAGTACACTGCTGTTGTTACTGTGCAAGTAATAGCTAGGGGAAATCTTGAGTAGCTTTTTGTGGATAAGTTTAATTTTCTCTCTCCCTACCACTATCTTGTGCTGTTGTTAAATAGAATTAAACTGTTATTATATGTTTTGAATTTTACGAGATTTTATTGATTTTGTTTTTTGCGATGTATATTTTTAATGGGAAATGCTTTGAGGCCTGCATGACATAAAGCAGTACACAGCAATTCTAAATAACTGTTGTTGACATCCGTCTCTCTCAGGAGACAATGAAGTGCACCTCCAGGGATGAAATCAAACCACTGCATTAGCTCCTCATGGCGCAACCCTGGGCAGCGTGTACAGAGATCCTGGACTGCCCAGATGGCAAGACCCCACTCTCAGCCTCACTGATGTAGTCCAAAGGAAAGCAGAGCAATACGTTTGGCACCAGCTTGGCTGAACGAGTTGCCGGGAGGAGGTGCACAAGGCGCCACCCAACCATCTTAGGGATTCCACTCTGGATCTGTGTAGGGTTTACTCCTTAACATTTTCTTCTCCTGAAGATATCCCATAAAGAAGCAGAGGTTTAGGATCAGATTTTTCCTTCGCCTAGAAGGGCTACCTTTCCAGGTTAACGAGCCCCATCTTTCCCTCACTTCCCTCCACAGCATGTGCAGAAACTGCCTTCTTGACCATTGGACCCACTATTGGTCTCATCCACCCAATCTGCCAGAGCCTGTCTTTGTATGCAGGGGAAGTCCCTAATCCACTGAGGCTATGAGACCCATCGGCTACCCTCACCTGGTTTAACTGGCGAGTTGAAGCCATTCCTGGGGTGTGGTCGCTGTCACATGCTGCCAGCTTCTAGGAGCCGCAGGTGACAGCTGAGTGCAGGGTGGGGACCAAAGGTGGACAAACTACCCTAGAAGGAGCATAATGTGTCCCTCACCAGAGGTACTACCCCTCCCCTAACACCCCATACACCTGTTACTAAAAAACTAAAATAAAATAAATAGGGTAAGAAAGGAAATTTGAGAAATTTAAGGAGAACTCTTACCGGACTGAGAAAAACGCTTTGATGTGCCACTATTCGAAGCTGAACTTTCAAGACTTGTCCTACTCAAGCCAATTCCCTTTAACACAGAGGAGGCGTTCTCTTGAGGAGAGGAGTTGCTTTCAAGATCATTGCAGATGTCCTCATCAGTCAGGGAGGCAGTTTCTGAATCAAGGGCCCCAAGGGATGAAATGCTTGCTCGGTCTGAGTTTTGATCCTGAAAACAAGAATAGGAATGTTTTCTGTGCTTAAAGGTCTCATAGAAAGTATCTGGAAGAAACACCACCATCAATACCAACAGAACCAAGCTGGATCTTCTTCTAGAATAACTGCTTTGAACATCCAAGTTGACTTCTATTAACTGGTAGTGAAAAGCTGAGTGCCAAGCAACCTGACTCATGTACATAGTTAACAAATGAAGACTAAATATCTCCTGCAATAGTTATCATATAGATGCCACTTTCAATGTCTCATCACATTCCAAAATTTATTGGCTGGTGGAGAGAAAAATTCTTTTCCTTTTTCAGGATGAAAAATTTGATCAACAACAATTTACTTGTCCCTACAGTGCAAGAAGACAGAGGGCCCTATCTATTTATTTTGCAACCATTTTCCTTCTCTGTGTTTGACATAACTATTATTTTCTTTCCTCTTGGAGTCTCCCAGAGGAAAGCCAGGTCTGTCAGTCTCAGCGTGATTTACATACACCTGGCTCTCAAATCACAGGATTTGTATGCATACCCAAATCTTTGCTGAAAACATTTTTATCATCTTCAGTGACAGGGAAAGTTTCTCACACACCTGCACTGCACAAAAGAGCTGTACACCACAGTTTGAGAACTGCTGTACTACAAGAGCTATTTTGGCTCCCCTCGCACCCAGCAATGTTTTAAGATGCTTACCTTTGCTGATGCCGCATACGTAGTAAACTTTGAGTACCACTTGCTGGCCTTCTCAGCAACCCCCTTCCCTGCAGAAAACATGCTGGTCTTTAGAACGTCAAAGGTAGGTGTTAGCAGTGTATCCAAGTTGAATGCAGTTGGAGAGGCAAGAGCTATTGCGCCAGCTGTATCCTGAGATTGTCCCCTGGACAGACTATGGGGAGAAAATACTGGAGAGGACCAAAGTCTGTCCCTTCCCCTTTCTTCATTTTTTATGTGGTAGCTTTTGGATTTGGTAAGGCTCGCCGGTCTGGGTGAGTTTGGAGGAAGGCTAGATCTCCGGCATGGCTGAGCCAACGTTGGACTCTTTTTGTTGGTGTTCTTGTCACTGTAGGCTTTTTGCAAATCTATGCTTGGCGTACGGCTTGTTAAGGGGCTGCTCATATTGTTCATATACATTTCTATTTCTTCAGCTAAATCTCGCCTTGCAGATGGGGTTGAGGCACTTCTGTCCTCATCGTCATCCTCTTCCTCTTTCTGTTGTTCTGTCTCAGCAGCCAGCAAGGAAAGTGGATCAAATCCCATCTCAACACCAGTTTTCTCAACAAGCTTTACTGGAAAGCTGATGGCTCGCTGAATCCTCTTTGGCCTTTTATGTAACAGCTTCACAGTCTTCACTGAGAAAGCTTCATTATCCAAATCTTCCAAATCAAATATGACAGGAGACTCTGTTTTGTCCACAAAACGGTCCTCATAGGGAGCATCCTCATCACTGGATTCTTTCTCCAAGTTACCTCTCTTACTGGGTCCCAAGGAAGACTGTCTGATGTTGAGAGTGTTAGGCCTTTTTCTCTTCTCAAACACTTTGGAAAGAATTTTTGCATCCACTCCTAGTTTTTCAACAATTTGTTCTGGACTTGCCTCCTGGTTAATATGGTTTTTCATGAGTTCTATCAAAGCATCTCCACTCAGATTACGGTTCCTGTTTCTCCAAACTATCCGTTTCTGATCCAATTCAGCGGCATTTAAGTGCCTATTTCTTAAGCTTTCAACTTTAGTAACTCTTGTTTTGTTGATATCCTCAAAGCAAGAGAATAACAATCCTGCAGAGCTTTCTGCGAGGGGGAAACACACACAAATCCAGGGAAGTGGGGTTACTTTAGTCACAAAGCAAAGCAGTGAAGAAATTGCCATAAAACCTTAGACATCTCTAACATGCGTAGGAGTTTTATGATAGGATGGGGACCCTTATGTACTACCATATTAATAGGGAATCCTGTTAACAGTCCTGGGGGAAAAATATATAGCCCTCTTATGAATGAATGTATGCAATGGGATTGTTGTCTCACAGAAAATAAATGAGTCAAAACCATCAATTCATAAGAATCAACTCCACCAGCTTACCTCTGCCGATCTCTCCTGCTGTATCTGCTACTTTGCCAATTTTATCATTCAGGCGAACAATCCTTGACGCAGGCTTAGCTCTATTCGAATTTTGATAATTTAATGAAGGAAGGCAGTCACCACTTCCCTTTCCACTTTCTACTTCAGATACTGTATACACAGACAATAGACATATACCACTTCTTAATATTTGAGCTTGCTCTTAGTAAATTCTAGAAAAATACATGCATTAACCATAAGCCATTTCCCCATGTTGTTAGGTATTCAAAAGTCAAACTAGCATGCCATGCAGACTCCCTCACACTTCTTTACTGCTCGCAGGGCAGGCTGGTTTACATATATTACATGTTTCCATATAATACTGTGCATGTGTGCAGATGCTAGCATTATCAACAAGGGAACATGGCAGCTGAAACCTGAGCAGCAGAATCTCTTAGCAGTAAGTAAACATGACAAGTGATTGCCCTATAGTGCAGGGAGGAGGGCAGTGACAGGAGGCAATATTGCTTATGTGCTTATTCCCAGCTTAGACTGGTTCTCCAGCTACAGCCATTCCTGGATTGGGATAGCCTCAGTTACCCATACTCTGGTGGCCTCCCACTTGGACTACTGTAATGTGATCTATGTGAGGCTGCCCTTGAAGATAGTCCTGAGGCTGCAGCTAATACAGAAAGCAGCTGCTAGGTTAATAAGTGGGGCAACCTAATGGGACTAGGTGTCACAGGTACTTAAGACACAACACTGGCTGTCAATGAGCTATTTGGCCCAATTCAAGGTATTAGTATTAACACCCAAAGCCCTAAGTGGCATTGAACTCAAGTAGCAAAATAGTGCCAAGGGGACTTCCCAGTTGGCAGTGATGTGTGACAGTGTCGTCTCGGTGGGGCTTTCCCATCTGTGGAAGGCCCTCCCTAGAGAGGTGCTTCAATCTCCCTTACTATTAACTTTGAGGAGAAATTCTAAAACATTCCTGTTTACCCAGGCATTGGATGGCTGAAAATCCTGGGCTGTGGCAACCCTGAAATTATTAGTCAGAGAGGAGGTGATAGCTTTTAGGAGTTCTAACTGTTGTTAGAGGTTGATCTTAACTGGATTTAGAAGTTTTAATTGCATTGCTTTTGCACTGTTATGTTTGCTGCCCTGGGCTCCTTTGGAGGAAAGTGCTGGGTATAAATTTTAATAATAATAAACAGCACCACCACACAATTTAACATTGATTTAGAAATGTGCACACACACACATCCCTGTAAAAATCTAGGTTCTTTGATCCGTTATGCAACTGAGTTACAAAGTCTTCACGCTCTTCCCAGAAGCACACAAAATCTGTACTTTTCACCAGAGGCAAGAATCCAAGTTTTTCATGTCTGTTTTAAGACTCGTAATGGATTAAAATCCCCTGTAGGCATAACCATCTTTTCAAACCTCTTAAATTCAAATGTGCATAAATTCACTTTATGAAACCATAGAGGTTGTTATAGTTCTACATCATATGCATTTGCTCCAGTGAGCATTCAGCCAATAATAAAAAGGGCTGAGAGAATAATGATGAAGAAAGAAGACTCTTTCTTACTGACTCTCTTCCTTGTCTTTGCATTTGCCCAGCAGTGCTTGTGGAAGGTATTCATTATAATTTTATGTATTGCATTTTAGTGCATTGATAAACCAAGGCACCCAAGGGGGCTAACAATTAAAAATACTGACACCAAAAGGTGGGGCTGCCTCAACAGTTCTCCCAAGCTGTTGGCAGTCTATGACGCAACATGACACAGAAATACAACAGTAAAGGGATATTCAAAAGAGAGGCAGTGCATAAAAGTTGGAATCAAAACAAAGGAACAGAATTCAGGCAACATGACAAGTATCAATATTTGATACTTACAAGAACTAGAGTCACTCTCTTTCTTCTCTTCCTTTTGCTCACCATTCCTCTGAGCAGTGGCTTTCCCTTGTTTAGCTGCTGCTTTCGATAGCCTGTATAACAGATCTGAATGTTCCCCTATCATAATAAAAAGGATAAAAAATTAACAATACATTTTTTATGTTAAACAGAATGCCAAGCAGAAATGGAATAATGGGATGCTGTTGCGATGAAATACATATAAAGGTGATATTGTTTGTAAAAGTGACCATTTGTTTGAATGAGGAAACTCAGCAGTAGAACATTTCCAGAAACTTGGGGGACTTTTTGGTGACTAAAGACTGTCCTCAGTTAATAGGGCTGTTCTGCTTTTAGAGACTGCCTGTATTTTTTGCATGACACTGATTATTAGAAAGAAGACCCTTGGTTCCAGAGCCTGTCTGGCTGCAGTTAGGAAGGATGTACAAAGCTGTTTGTGAGAAAAGGGATTTTTGCCCCTCTGAATTATGAAATTCAATAAGAGCAATGCTTTGGGGGGGGGGGGCCAGGGGGCGGACTCAAGCACTGAGTAAGACTATCTTACCAGATGAATCTAGACGACAGCCAGTAACTTAATCTCTGCCAAAATGTCAGTCTAGAATTTATGTATTATGGACCACTGTGACTTCTACAGGGAAGAGGCATGGTTCAGTGGGTGAGGATCTTCTTTGCACGCTGAAGGTCCTGGGTTTGGTCCCCTGCGCCATCTCCAAGCAGAGCTGAGAATGTTCCCTGTCTGAAACCATGGAGAGTTGCTACTGGTCTGTGATTAGTGCTGACCTCAATGGACCAATGCAGCTTCCTATATGTCTAATATTTTGAGGAGTAAGATAACAGTGCGATAAATCTTTAAACATTTGTTCCCCACAGTTTTTCCAGAGAGACCCAGGATTCTGACCATTTCTCTTCCTCATTGTGTCATGTAGCTCATCACATTTTCAAGAGGTACACGCAGCAGAATGTGCTACATAGCTGAGGTCCTATCATTCATGTGAGACTGGATAAGACATCCCTGGTCTTTGTGTCATCCATTACAGCAATTACAACACTGAATAGAATATGCTGCATAAATTAAGACTGATTTTGAAAACTGGGCATTTCTACCTATTGAAAGCAGTTACATTTGCAGAGCTACAAACCAAAAGATGCATAAAAACTCCTACCAGAAAGAACTTTGTGGATGCCATTTGCAGGTTGCTTCCTTAGAACTCTTTTAAACTGAGCTATTCCTAAGACAACATTTCTTATCTTTGTCCACAGAAAATAGCCACTTCGATTGCTTGACGGCCAAGTACTTTCCAAAACAGCCTGTAATAACAGTAAAGGAAATTGTTTAAATCACACAACCTAAGGCTCTTGGAGTAGTACACTTTCAGTTATCCCATTCTATATTAAAGCAATCCAGTGATCAACCTGTTCCAAAAATATCATTGCTAAATAGGATTTTGAGACCTAGGTTTCCCTGGTCTCATTCTGGGCAAGACCACCTGCACTATACATTTAAATCAGTATTGTGTCACTTTAAATAGTCACAGCTTCCTCCTAAGAATCCTGGAAACCATAGTTTGTTAAGAATGCTGAGAATTATTAGGTGACCTCCATTTCCCTCATGGAGCTACCATTTTCCAAGTTTCCTGGGAAGAGACATTTTGATTGTTAAACCACTCTGAGAACTGTGTTAAAAACAGAGAACAGATGGATAAAAATCCAAACCATGTATGCAGTCATGCATACATATACTCAGCACTTTTTCCCTAAAGAAATGTTTAGGGGTACTCTCATTGTCCTACTCATATTGAAATACTGCCCCTCAATGAGGCCAAACTTAGATTCACAAAATGTTTAGGGCTGGGCATCCCCCTGAGTCCCCCCAGAAAAAAAGCAGTGCATATACTATGGTTTGCTGAAATCAGACATTGGCCAATTGATTATTATCTTTACAAAGAATTATTTTTCCAGTACTAAAATGCAAGGCTTTCAAATAATTAACAAATATTTACCCTATTATAATAACCATATGTAATGGCATTGGGGTCAACTCCGGCTTTTTTCATTTCAAAAAGGACTCTCACTGCTAGCACAGGCTGGCCATATTGTCCACATAACTGCATCAACACCCGGTAACATACCTGGAAAAAAACAAGATTCTCCTTGTCAGATAAAATAAAATAATAATAATAATAATAATAATAATAATAATAATAATAATGCATTATTTATATGCTGCCCATCTGACTGGGTTGTCCCAGCCACTCTGGGCGGCTGCCAACAAAAAATAATAAAAGCACAATACAAATTCATTCTCAAGAAACTGGCCAACTTAGGGCCATCATCATATTTCAGAAAGGACGTCCATTTATGTCAGGATCCCATCTAACCTAGACACTGGAGAGACCTCTTCAAAGGAAAAGGCTTGGGGCCTCATAGAGAACCCTAAAAACCTGGAGGAATTTGCAGCAGTGCAGAGGTGGCCAGAAGAGATCCATATTAGGGATTCCTGGGCTCCCACAAGAACCCCTCCAACCCCATTCTGAGCCTTTCCTTCATCCCCAACTCTCCCCCACCATCCCACAGGCCTTGGAAGCAAAGGTGACACCAGATTCAAGAGAAAGTTCAGAGTTGCTAGAAAAGCACCTGTTTCACTGCCAGACAGCTGTATTGTGAAGAATCTACTTGGGAGGCAAGCTGCAAGCAATAACCCAGCAGAGGTCCAGGAAGATGAAATACTGGTGGTGACTATAAATCATATTTCTGCCCCTTTTGAACTCATCAAGTCACCAGCTCCAGAACTCCCTAGCACAGCTCCTGAATCGAAGCTCCAGTTTCCACACCAGGTACTAGACGTAGGCAATTTACCTCGTCAGGTGGATCAATCTTTTTCGAGTGCATTTTCCGCAGCACATCATAGGCCGTCCTCAAAGCCCTCACTTTGGAATGGCACACCTTGACATAGGCAGGAAGGCAGATAAACCAGAGGCCATAGCAGTGGCGCAGCAAGCACCTAGACCACATCTGAGGGATGGAGGAATACCTCTTGGCTATCTTGTGGGCCGACTTGATTTCCTGCAAAGACACATTGAAAATATTGTATTTTATGTATGTTACACTTTTTAAATCCTCTTCACATTCACAGAAGGGAGATAAGCATGAGGCAGATCCTCACTTGAATTATTTTAGTAACAGCTCTGCAACTATTGACTGCTGCACACTCTTCCCTGGAGGCCACTGAATTGTGGAACAAATTCAGTTGGTCTGCGAGACTCAGTGGTTGTCTGGCAATACAAACAACTAGCATCTTTTCCTGTGGTCACAGAGAGCCTCAGGACCAATTTAGATGATACACAAGGGATCTGTGATCAGGTCTCCCAGTGTTTTCTTCTAAGATTAATACAGCTGCTAGGGGGAGGTGAGTGCAAATTGGATCAGGACTATAGTGCTAGGGAAGTGGGTTTATATTTATTACTCACTTTCTTCAGAAAAGGGAACTTAAAGCCACTTATAAAAAAATATCAAAAACAAGCATAAAAAGAAAAAAAAACCCAACATTTCAACAACAACAACAACAACAACAAATCCGTTTATTGTGAGGACCATGCCTGTACACAAACATCAACACAACAATAGTTAAAAATATTAAAATTCATTAGATACTATGCCAACAAAACCTTCATCCCACAAAATAGAAAGAGAGGAAAAACAAGCAACGAGTTAAACAGACGATGAAGGGGTCTTTACATTGTCATCCATAAATCTTTCCCTGGCTTTCATGGCCTTCATCACAAAAACCGCTACCACATGGGTAATACGTGGGTTTGCATCAACTAACAAAAATTTTACTCTATCTTCAGGATTGGTTATAGAGTCGGGTATAATTTGCAGCAATGCGTCTCTAAAGCCCGAATAGATGGGGCAATAGAGGAGGTAATGTGTAAGATCCTCTTTAATTTTCATAAGGCAAGGGCATAAACGATGTTCTACTGGGGTTTTTGTGAATCTACCGGTCAGATATGCAGTTGGCAATGTTTGAAACCGTGCCATAGTGAAAGCTCTCCGAAGGGTGGGATCAGTGATCTCCGCCAAGTAGTTGGCACAGATTTTAACTGCTTTTACTCGGGGAAACCAGTAGGAAAACCCAGAGTTCTTTATCTTTGTGGAGTCCAAGAAGGCGTCTTTTTCAAAGATCCATTCCCGAACTTTATCTGGGCTCCACAATTTGAGGGTATTAAACTCAGGTAGATTGTATCTGGATAGGATATCTAGTAGGTTTTTACGCCAAGTAGTATTATTTTGTAATGATACAAAGGCTTGTTTAGCCAGTAAGGTGTTCGGGGCATCTGCGAGGTTGGTGAAAAAACGCAGGAATCTTAAGTGGGCCCTGGCAGACACAGAAGGTAATCCTACTTCCACTCTTAGGAGAGCTGCCGGAGTACTCTGAGGGAGGCCTAGAATTCTTCTGAGGTAAAAATTTTGGAAGATTTCAAGCCGTTCTAACAGCTTCTGATTCCATCCCCAGAGTTCTACTCCATACAACATCTGGGGAATCACTTTTCCAACAAAAGCTTTTAGTGCCGGGATCACCAGTTGCCCTCCCCTCGAATAAAAAAAGCTGAGCAGAGCACCGATTGTCCTACGTGTTAGAAGGGCTACAGTCTTGAAGTGGGCAAGCCAGCTAGATGTAGCTTGGAAAGTGATACCAAGATATTTAAAAAAAAGACACTGTTCAATTTTGTGTTCATCTAAAGACCATCTAAATGTGTGGCGAGCTCTAGTAAATACCACAATTTTTGTTTTGTCATAATTGATCTTTAGAGAGTTTTGGGAACAATAAGCTGCGAGCCCCTCCAGCATGCTGTGTAGGCCCCTTCGAGTGAGTGCCATGACAGCCATGTCATCCGCATATAGCAATATATTCAGGTGTTTGCCTTCCAGGGCAGGAGCTGATGACTTATACTTTGCCATATGTTGAACAATGTCGTTTATATAGAAATTAAAGAGGAACGGCGCTAACAAACAGCCCTGTTTAACCCCTTTCCCCAGTGGCAGTGGGTCAGTATAGTTGCCTGACATCCCAGTTCTAATTTTAACTGTGGTGTCTGAATGTAACTCTCTAAGTATTTTGAGAAGTCGTCTATCAATATCTGTTTCATATAGTTTTTGCCATAATTTGTCCCTACAGATTGAATCAAAAGTGGATGTGAGATCTACAAAAGCCACAAAAAGTTTGTTCTTATGTACCTTTGTATACTTATCTATCATTGTCTGTAGTACCAAACAATGGCCTGTTGTACTATGGCCCTTTCTAAACCCTGCCTGTTCCGGGTTAAACAAGTTAGAGTGGTCAGCCCAGTCAACCAGTTTATTTAGCAGGTAGCGGGTATAAAGTTTATACACAATGTCCAGGAGACTTATGGGGCGATAGTTTGAGGGGTCTTGGGGGTCTCCCTTCTTATAGATGGGGGCTACCAGGCTCAGTTTCCAGTTTTCTGGGATTTTGCATGTATCATTTATTACCGTAAAAAGTTGGGCCAAAATAGCAGCCCACCACTGGGCATTTAGTTTAAACCCCAACATTAATGTATTTAAAAGAGCAAATCTAACTCAGCCCCGCTCGACTAAATGACAAGCAGAAAATTGAATCCAAAAGCCTAGCAGAACAAGAACATTTTGGCTTGGCACCTAAAAACAGACGATGGTGCCAGGTGTGCCTACCTGGGGAGAGCATCCCAAAAAGTGGAGCCACCACTGATATGCCAATCAGTCTGTGGTGGCTAATTTTTTTATTAAAAAAAACTATGTCAGATAATCGAGCCACGAATCTTCTGTTTCATCAAGCCTGACCCTCAACTCTGGTCTTCAGTCTTCAGACTGAAGACAAGCTATTATTGGCCTATGCTGGCTCAATCGCTCACCAAACTTGTGGGTTTCCTGAAAGAAGGTGTTCAGTACTATGTTTTACTTTGGCTTCTGCAGCCTGCTTATCTCCTGATGTGCAGGATTTGGTGGCCTAATTCAGCAAAGGCTATGCCTGGTTGGTGAGCTCTGACACCCTCATTAATTCCACTGTTGCTTCATTTCTAAAATCAGAAAACTGGTGTTTCTAGTTCATAACTGAGAAGACACAAGGATGACTAATACACTTAATTTGTTTGAAATGCAAACTATTATCTAGTGAAATCATTTGAGGGTGACAGCATGCCAGCATCACCGCAATAGAACATACATATTTATCTGAAATGCAACAGTACGTGGAGTGCATTAGAGGGGAAAATAATCTCCTTAAATGGTCGCTCAAACCACAAGACAGATAGATAGATAATAGAAGTCAAGGTGTCGTTATCTGAATGTTGAACAAGAGCAGCACAGTAGAAAAATAATTACTGGGATAACTCGGTCATTACCCTTGCTGTACAACCAGCAGGTGCTCAAAAGAATTTTCATTAGTTAAAGCATGAGTTGGGCATATCACTGTATTTTTACATGCCAAACAGCGCTCACAAGAACAAGAGGCAAACAAGGTTAAGTGACTTAACTATCCAAATTAGATATTAAACCTGTTTCCAGCAGGCTGCAGACACCAATAACAAAGAAGATACCTCCCATACAAGGAAGAAGCCCATGATTATCTGCTTCACAGTTCTTATTTATTTATATACTTATTTATTTATATACTGCCATCTCATAAAACATTGCAAAGGGTGTATAGCAATATATGTATAAAATAAAACTTTACAAACAGTACAAACTACTATCTCAATGTGATTTACAGTACACATAAAATAGATGAAAACAGTTCAAAGCAATTTAAAACAAGACTAGACAGTTAGAAAATAATTAATTGATAGATTGACAAATGCTTCAAATACCATAACTGTGGTTCGCTGCTAGTAATAGTGACTAAATAAAACCAGCAAGGAAGGTGAGGAGCAAAAGAAAATGGAAAAACATTGTTCAGAAGGACAGAGGAAGGTTATCTGAGAAAAAGATACAAACTGTGAAGGAAATGTTGTTTTAAAAGTGGTTTATTATGCCTAATTCTACCCACAAGCACTTCTGTGCAACAGCTGCTGTGGATAGCAGAGGGAAAGAAAAAGGAAATGTGAGATTAAATTATAGCATGGAGTCCCTAGGGAGGCTGAGATTCTCGTTACAATTCAGTAGAGGCACTCAAACTAAGTTCATATCATTGACAAGCAGAGGTTTATAGAGCACCCAAAAGCTGGAATAAATTATTCCCGTATAACACACAAATGTGCATTTCTGGATTGCCACAAGGCTGCCACTCCTTTTACTTCTTTTTCTTTTCAAAAGCCCATTGCTATGAGAATACATCCCATAACATACCCAATTTTACACAATGACTGCACTTATTTTCATTATAGTGGCTTTGCTGGGATGTCTGCCTCTTTAACTCTTCAAAGCAAACAGTTTACAAAGCACTTTAACTTGCTGTGGCGTTTGCCTCCTAGGATGGGTCAAGGAAAAGGTTAAAATGGGTGTGATGTGATTGGCCAGTGAGAATGCAACTCCCAACTGACAAACCTCAACTCCCAACTCCCAACCTCAACTGACTTTCAAAACCTCCCACTCTATCTTTTACTCCCCCCTTGCATTCTCACTGGCCAATCACATCACACCCATTTTAACCCTTTCCTTGACCCATCCTAGGAGGCAAACGCCACACTTTCTCTTTAAATTTCCTGAGTTTTTCTCAAAAGCAGCTTACGAGGAAGTATGGGGAAGCTGCTGTTTAAGAGATAATCTAGTTCAAAGTCCCAAAGGGCACAAGCTTGTTACATATGTGACCCAGCTTGTTGGGTTGGGAGAGAGGAAGAGGTTGTGCATAAGAACGTAAGAAGAGCCCAGATGGAGCAGGCCAAAAGCCCATCTTGTCCTGTTCTTACAGTGGTCAACCAGATACCTCTGGGAAGCCCACAAGCCAAACCTCAGCCCAACATCAGACTGGGTGGTTATCCCAATATGATGTTGGACTCCAACTGCCATTGTCCCTTGCCAGCAGGGCCAGCAGTCAGGGATGATGGGAGTTGTGTTCCAGCAGCATCTGGGGACCCTGTCCCTGCCTCCCAAGGCTAATAAAGGCTGATCTAAAAAGTAAAGTAACATTACCGTAAAAATAAAAAAAAATTGTTCTTTCACATTTAATACTATACTGGAATGCATTTCTTTTAGGTAAATTATACACTGAACTATGTGTAGGTATTCAATAACTCTTGCTGCAGCCTGTTCCAAACCACATAACTTTTGTTATGTGTTTTATATTGTAATTTTATGTTGTGATCCACCCTGAGATCTATGGATGAATGGGAGTATACAAATTTAATAAGTGAGAATGAATGAATTAACTGCGCTCTCTCAACTGTCCATGGCAGCCAGCAGCAATTTGCTGTAACTCGCCCCAAGTTTGAAGAGACTGTAAAAAGCACTGCAGCAAACTCCTTGGGAGAAACAGTGAAACCAGGATACACAGAACACCGAAGGGTGCCGCATGCTTACTAAGTACCTGTTTTGTTCTCCTGAACATTGGCAACGGGCTGTTGGGACTGCTGGCTTTTGAAGACAATCTGCTGTTCTGTCTTGTCAGGAGTGCCTTAGGCCGTTCAAACAGATCTTGCTGCAGCACAGGAAATCCACTATAACTGAAAAAGAAGGGAGACACCATCTTATTTTATTTACTTATGCCCCAACACCATACAGAGGGCTTTGGGACATGATGCTGCTTTGACTACAACTGATATTTTCGTGGGCTACAGTTTTATTATAGGAGTAAAAAATTGAATAGAGAACACACAAGCTTGCTGTACTTTCTTTGTTTTTTCAAGTAAAAACCCTGACCGGGGGTGGGGGGCAGAAAGAAAAAGACATCCTTCAAGCATTTATTTACTGAGCGGAATCAGCATATGGTTCAGTAACTGACCATATTTGGCCCTCTGACAATTGCTGTCCATCTTCATAATTGAGACAACTAAGAGATGAGGAGGAATGAATGGAGGGACTTACAAAGTTGCCTGGTACTGAGTCTAGGCTATGGTCATTACTCTTACTGGCTGTGGGTCTCTGGGGAGTGTGTGTCTTAGGCAGAGCAGGATCCTTCCAGTCATGTATTGCCTGGTCCTTGGAGATAGAACCTTCTGCACACAAAGCATGTGCTCTGCCACCAAACTATGAAATTGCCGTGAAAAATGGACTAAATGACAGGTTAACTTGGGCCCCCTCTTCTTTGTATGACCCTTCAGTAAAACTCTTTCCTGAGCAGAGATCTATATGCTCACTTAAGGCTGAGTATTTAAGTAAGGATTTTTATTTTTTTTAGTGTGCTATTCAATTAGAGTGACAACTTCATTAGTATTGACTGCATTTATGCCATGAACATCTGAAAAGCTTATTTAGTTTCTAACGAACAAAGAAAGAGCAGAAGCCCATAAAAATCAATACTGACCTGCAAACTCATTTGAAAAAGAAAATTAGATTGCTGGATTTTTTTAAAAAAGACTTTCAGGAAGACCAAAACAAACAAACAAACCCACCCACCAACCACCAATTGGTGGTTGTCAAAATAAGCAAAGGTCTGGTGTTCAAATCTGGGGAGTGGATGGTGGGTGAGATACACACACACACACACACACACACACACACACACACACACACACACATTGTTTAGGCCAGGTATAGCTATTACCCTCTACTGGTACAGCAGGTTTGACACATAAAATACTTTGCAGCCAGCACAACTTAGGGACCAGCATTTTGCCAGGATTCTTGCCACATTCCAAAGGGTTACCTGTACTGTGATGGAACTTCTTCTCCATTGGGAAGGTGGGGGATCTCTGGGGGAGTTATGAAAACCGTGTGCTCACTCTTGTATGATTCATCCAGTTCTATAAGCCGCGTGTCACCCGTCCTATCCATATCTACCTGCATAAAATAGTTTTAAAATGCATTTTATCTCAAGTACAACATATGCTCACATTTTGGAAGCAGGGTATTGTTCATACAATGGTGTGTAGAAAAAACAGTTGCCAATGATACAGTAACATTAGGGTTTTTACAGTCAAGTGGAATGAAATTTTTATGAAACATTTAGATAATGTTTCCTGTGTTTTACTGTCATTATTTGCAATTCCCCCACCTTCGGTCTCCAATCTCTTTAAAAAAAGAAAAAGGAAAGAAAAAGGCTGCATCTTGGACTTCCTTTGAAGAAATTTAGCAATTCACTATAAAGATGAGAGGGTTGTTTTCCACATACTGCTTTCAAAGGCTTTGTTGGTCTCAAGTCATATCCCTTTCATAGAATATTGTCATGCCTTGTTTATCTTGAAAGTGATTCCAGCAGTCAGCTTCTCACAAAAAGTGATATTTTTCAGCTGCTCATTTTATGCTATATGGACTAGCTTGGTTAAGCATGTTTCAGTGTGAGTGTGTGTTTATGTAATAAATACATTGTCATGGCACACAATGAACATACTTAACCAAGCTAGTCCTGTTTCCTTGCTCTGCATAGGAAAACCACTGCTCCCTTTGTAAAAAGCCAATTTCCTCACAGGATCCTATGTCAGGGAAGGCTGCCAATTGCCGAGCTCACCCCACCCCCCTTCTTGCAGCAGAATTGTCTATAATCAATAAAATGGCACTGGCCATCTTTCTAGCATATGGCAGGAAAGAAATGGCCAATTTCCATAGTTGCTGACTTTCTCTCAGGTGTGTGACATGCACTTTATGTTGCAACAATTAAGTCAAGGGTACACCTGCAAAAAAGCAAAAGCCACCATCTTCAGAACGTTTTGCAGTTTTCAGAAATTTTAGGGGCACATTAATGCCAGACTGAGTGTCAGCTGTGAAGATGTCAACTATATGGACACTGACAGATTTAATAAACTCTTTGGTATCAGAGCCAATTAGATCAGTCTTTGCCAACATTGTGCTCTCCAAATGCTGCTGATCAACAACTCCCATCAGCAACAGTGGGCAGTGTGGGGCCATGAGAGCCACTCTAAATTACCTAGAGTTGCCAAATCCTATGTTAGCAGTGTGTGTGTTGTCAGACATGGTTCAATGGAGAAGTATGTCAGCCACACTTACTTTATTTACACAGTCATCAAAAAATGCAAGACTTGCATCTTTATCACTGACAAAGGAGCATTCTTCAATGAAGCGAATGAACATTTGTGTCTTGGTCATCATAGTGTAAAACTTCTGATGTGAACGGTCACGGCTTTTTAAGAACCCTATAAAGTTAAAACAAAAACCCAACATTTGATGTTATAAACGTGGTTGGCAGGGAAAGCAAAGAACATATACTCCACTAAGAAAAGGAAATTAAACAAACATTCCATATGGGGTCCCTGCTACCATCATCCGGAGCTACAAAAGTGCAAGAAAGTCTGAATGTCATGTTGAAAAACCTCCAAAAACTAGACACTGAATTTAGCCTAAAGCTTAAGTACTTAAGCCTAGGTGAAACCATGGTAGGAATTCCAAGGGATGTTAAATGAACTGCAGGAAGATACTGAAATACTGCCTGGGCCTAAAACAGACAGGTATGCATTCACAGAGTCATAGAATTATGGGGCTGGAAGGATCATCTAGTCCAACCCCCTGCAATGCAGGAATCACAGCTAAAGAATCTGTGACAGAAGGCCATCCAACCTGTTTAAACACCTGCAATTCAACTAAGTGTTACTTTCAATGGGTCTACTCTGAGTAAAACTTAGTTGGATGCAATCCCTTTACAGCTTCCCCCTTGCCAGTCATTTAAACCAAGCTACAAACTGGAGGAAGGTATAACAGTCTGCTCCTTTACCTTGCAGCTCAAATAAGGAACTTGCATCTGTTGCTGTTTCAGAAGGTGCTTGGGTAATGGGTCTTAGATATGACCTGTAACCTTTTAGGATAGAGGCCATGAAACAGAGAAACGCCTCCTGGATTTCCACATCTAACAGATGCAGCTTCTCCCCTGAATGGAAATCATAGTCATTCATAGCCAGCTCCATCAGTGCGTCATCTCTTGGTCTTTGCTGCACTGTGAATAAAAGGACGAAATATGAAAACATTCCCAGTATTGAGTTAGCATTTCCTTTCTGCTCCACAGGGCTTACTTCATTATCCCACCTTGCTAAGTTACTTATGCTACTTATAAGTGGCAAGCATTGCCTGTCTCTTTCTGTCAAGATGATTCAAGACCAATAAACTTATTTGCATCTTCAATGTGTTATTCAGAAGCGCGTAGCATACAGTCACAAATGGAGGCAAGTTTAATTTTGCTTCAAGAACTGAGACACCAAAGAATGCATATCCTACCATCCCCAATGACTACCAAACACTTATATTGGCTGCCTGGACAGCCTCTCTGTGACATTAGAACAGCTGCCAGGCTAACATGGCCCACCCTGACATCAGAGCACATCAACCAATGGTACTGGGAAAGCAGAAGGGAGGCTGGGAAAGCAGAAGGGAGAGACACAGAGGAAGCAAGCATAAGCTAGGGAATGCAGAGCAACCAGGAGGGAGGTTTGGCAATACTAATATCCCATCTTACTGGTGGCCTCATCACTAGTTCCCTAGATCTGGTTTAAATAGTGGGATACAGCTATTAGCTATGGCAGAAAAGGATGCAAATCACTAGTCTCCAAGATAGACAAAAGACTCAGACAAGCACATTTACTTTTTGCAGAAAAGGCGTCGCTATGGAAACTATGACAGAATTAGTCTGGGTGAAAACACAGTGATATGCACATAGAAAAAGACAATTTATGTAAGCTTTTGAAATGCATACATCAGTTAGTGATATTGCTTAAGCCCCCGGGGTGAAATCTGCCAAGGACTGCTCCTGTGTGACTCCTGGTTATTTCAGTGGAATTTGCATGTGGCTCTTGATGCACACTTATATCACCTCAGTGGAATAATAAAGGGCTCAAGAGAAATAACATTTTTAATAAAGGAAACCACTGTAGATACCTCTGCTCTGAGGAAGAGTCTAACAGATCTTATGAATTTATCTATTATATCAATATGTTATAGTTCCTCCAAAACAACAAAAACTGGGTACATGGTTCTCCCCTCCCCCAATTTTATCACCACATTGTCCCTGTGAGGTACGGTAGGTCAGGCTGACAGATATCAACTGGCCCAAGGTCACCCAGGGAGCTTCACGGCTGAATAGGGATTTCAAATGTGGTCCCTCTGGTACTAGTCCAGCACTTTGACCAGTACACCATACTGGCTTTCTAAATGCATTTATTTATGTTTATCAATAAATAAGAAACAAAAATAAAATATAAAGCAGCAAAATGTTCATTGTAGCAGAGGTAGTATAAAACAGAATGTATTTAAAGTACAATTTAAATGCCTGGGTGAATAAAAAGGTGTCAGGCACATGACATTTTTAATATTTGAAAATAATTTTTATTTGATTTTCAAAGCTGGACATTTTAACAAGCCCAGCTTTTCAAATACTTAACATTTATGCAACCTATTAAACAGTAATTCACAGAAGTTCCAGAAAGGTAGCCTTGTTTGTTGTTTGTGGTGCAACAGACTTTTGTGGGACTTTAAAGACTAACAGATTTATTATGGCATAATGATTTGTTTAGCATTTAAGATGCCACAAGTCTCTTAGTCTAATTTTGTCAAAAATCATTGGAAAATTTCAAAATAATGAAAAACCTATTGTGATTTTGTCTGGGTTCCTCTAGGCAAGGATGGCCGGTTGAGCGCTAAACTGAGCTACGGTCCTTTCCCAAATCGCTATCTGTTCCATCTGCATAGAATAAGGAACACCATATGTTTCTCCCCTCTTCAAAGACAGCTTTTTCACTGGATTCCCTGAGGTCCACTCCTGCTAAGTAGCACAACAGCTTAACCATCTTAAAGCATGAACGACTACAACAAGCCACTGCATATGCCAATCTCTGTGTCATTTTCCCCACTTACATTCTGCTAGCTGCTGATACAAGTTATTTAGAGTGTTCATCAGGTTTTTACAGGGTTTCTTTGGTAAGATCTTCCATGCAATATTTCTCTTATCTCCTAGTCTGGGATAAAAACAGAGGTATTATGCAAAACATGGTATTTTGAAAATACAAAGCAACAGCTAAAAAGTGTACACATAAACGGTTATCTAGGTATGGAAATCTTTATTTATAGATAGCAGTGTATTTTTAAATATGCTTGTGAAAAGATGACATCTGGCAAAGTGTCCTTCACTGCACTCGGATTATTCAAGCTTCTGCTCTCCTCTGTTGCTGTTGGAAACCTTGCAAGCATGATTTCCCTCCCCCTCACTTCTTTCTGTGGGAAGCACCCAACATGCTGTTTGTTTCTATTAATATTTAAAATCTTATCTGGTCCTCTGCTTCCATACTAATTGATTCAGCTTCTCATCTCTCAATTCCCAGCCTTGTTGCCTCGGCTGATGGTTTCGTTTCAGTATTTCCTTGAAGGATGTGAGAGTCCTAAATATCTGATACCCTGACACCTGTATGGCACACTCATAACAGCTTACTAATATTTTGGTTTGGACACGAGTAAAGTTAAACAACCACTCCTGCTCTCCTTTTTTAACTGCAATTGTTCTACAGCAGGCATGTCTAAAGTCCGTCTCGGGGGCCTAATCCAGCCCGCCGGTGTTCGGTTTAATCCGGCCCCTGGGGCCCAACAACTTCAATCAACTTTGCTTGGCCCTTTGGTCGGCCCTCATGGCCCTTCACTTCATCAAATCTGGCCCTCTTTGAAAAAAGTTTGGACACCACTACAGCATAATGACTAGGCTGTGCCTCAGGCAGGGGCATTGGAGCTTTGGTGGTGAACAGAATGACTGGCTGTGAATGAGCTGGGTTGCTTTTCTCCTAGCCCCACAATTTGGCCAATCACATTGCCTGGGAAGAGGGCAGCTCATGTGGGTGGCGAACTGGAGTAGGAACAGCCCGGCTCCTGCCTAATATAGGCAAGAGGAGCCCCAAAAGCAGCTTAGTTTGTTACTTTTCTTCTCTATGCAACTGCTGTGGCTATCTAGCCATAGCTGGTTTATAGTAATGCTCTGTCTGGTCTCATTAGGGTTTCTTGCAATACAGCTACATAAATTTTGCCATGAACTTAAGATGACAGGGCCAGGAAGTAACTGAACGTCCCTCCCAGACTGATCAGGCAGGGGGCAAGAGTTCACTTTTCTCCCAGCAAAGGTTTGCAAGCAGTTGCTTTTGGCACTGATGGTGAATTAATGTCACAACTGGTGCAGGGATAAGGAAAGGCAGGCTCCCCACAAACCATTCTGGGGAGGCCATAAAAGGAACTCAAGAAACTGCACAACAACAAGGACCAGGTGGTGAGTCCAGCATTCTGTTCTCAGAATGGCCACTCTTTCCCCTCAGGGTTAGCCAGCAGTAAGGTGGGTGGAGAATATGGACTGTCGGCAACAACTGTCTTGTCCATTTCTTCTCTGCTAAATAATGGGAAAGTTGTGGCCTGCTCTATACCCAACTCTTGGTGTGCATTTCAGTGATTCTTCACCCAACAAAAGTTCTCAAGATCCTTTAAAGCAACAGTCAGGGGAGCCACTGGCCCTTCAAATTTTGTTGGACTCCAGCTCCCATAAGCCCCAGTCAACATGGTCAATGGCCAAAGACATTGGGACCTGGGGTCCAACAACATTTGGAAGCGCGCTAATTCCTCACCCGTACTTTAAGGGAAATCAGTTATATAAGGCTTATGCGGTGGTACCTTGGTTCTCAAATGCCTTGGTACTCAAACTTGGAACCGTAAACCCGGCAGTAAATGTTCTGGTTTGTGAACTTTTTTTGGAAGCCAAATCTGCTCCATTTTGAGTGCCACACTTCTGTTTCGAGTGTTACGCTGAGGTCTGTCTGTTTTTGCTATTTATTTTGCGTTTTTGTTTTTGTGGTTTTTATGTTTTATTTTTGTGACTGTGTGGAACCCAGTTCAGCTACTGATTGATTGTGTGACTGCAGTACATTGTTTATTGCTTTCATTTTATGGATCAATGGTCTTGTTATATAGTAAAATTCATGTTAAATTGCTGTTTTAGGGGTTGTTTTTAAAAGTGTGGAACAGATTAATCCATTTTGCATTACTTTCTATGGGAAAGCATGCTTTAGTTTTGGAACACTTTGGTTTTGGAATGGACTTCCGGAATGGATTAAATTTGAGAACCAAGGTACCCACTGTATATGACATTCACTTTTGACAAATGATGCAGAAATGCTCGCTTAATTCCATGTCCTTGATTAAAGATGGTACAAGTTCCCCCTTCTCAAGTCATCAGTGAGATTACCAAGATTAACCATGTTTATATACTCCAAGAGAATTGCAAGTTGAGAGCAGTTAAATTAGTAACAACACTGGAACTTGCCCATGAAATCTGTTTCCTTTATTTTACAAACACATTTCCTCTGTACTCTTCCCCGCAAAGGAAGACTGCAAAGTCTAGACCACCAAGAACTGCAGAAAACTAATCTCAGTTCTGCTTTCAGATTGTGTGGTCTTTAAGAAGCATCCTTTGTTCACATGAGCTTTAAGTATTGTTTTTAGGAAAGCTAACTGCTTTCCACAGTACTATGAGGATTAGTGAGACTATTTGCAAATTACTTAGAATGTGTTTCATGTACTGGCAAAGTCAAAGTGCTGAGGTACCCAATTTGTCTGTGTGATCTACTAACACATGATTTCTACAGCAAGGAAGTGCGAGAAAAAACCTTAGGGTGACAAGGTTAGTCTGCACTTGCAGGCTTATTCCTTCATAACTGTAGCACCATTGTAGCTGGTATAGTGGTAAAACAGGTGAATCAACAGCTGGAATGTGTGGAGCTCAATACATGGCTTTATACTCCCAGCCTCAGTCCCAGTATGAAGGTATTACTGTACTGGTTTACATTACTGGGCTATTGTAAGTGTCCCTGAGATAAAATACACGTAGACACTTGAAATGCACTATATACATGCTAGGTAACCATAACCATTAAGTGTGACTTGTATGCCTCAATGAGCCATCATAAATTTAATGCCATAGATCATCACCTCTGACACAATGATTTTCAGAGGAATCAGATCACAAGTTCAGCTGCAAGTCATCCGGTGCTGTGTAATCAAGTGATGCAAATGTGAAAGGACTTGCAGTTTCTGGTAAGCAGAACTAGATGAGGTAGGAAACAAAAATTCACCACTGTGCCTTCTGCTGAACTATTACAAAATCATACAGAAAAGTTCTCAATGCTTACTGTGAAATGGTGTTTGTATCTAGGTCAACGCAGCTAACATCTGGTGGAGGGTCATAGAGATCAAAGTATCTTGAGTCAATTCCTACTATGAATGGACACGGCGCACTCAAAACATCTGCCAGGGCTAGAGGGCAGAGAGGAATGTACGGGCAGGGCCAGTGGAAAGGAAATATCATCTTTAAAAAAGAGAAAAGAATGTATGCATTGTATATAAGCAAACAATTGTGCTTCAAGTTAAGATAACAATCACAGACCATTTTCCACATATGAAGCACTTTCACCGTGAACATTCCCTGCAGATTTCAATTAATGTCAGTGCAATGTTGTAGGGAAAATGCAGCAACTCCTATACTTTAAAATGCTCACTACTAGGAGACAAACAAAGGGACAATCCTCCAAGCAGTGATGGCTGGGGCACATTGGGATGGGTAGGGTGGAAAGCCGGGAGCCCAAACAGTAGGTGGAGCCCAGAGACAATGATAGGCAGCCAACTAACTCTCGTGCCATCCCCAACCTCTTCACTGATGAGTTGTACAAAGGCAACACTGAGACTAAGTAGGAGGAATGCTGACAGTCAGTGCCACCCTCTTACTTACTTTCTTATGTATAGGGAGGGGAGAGGGGTACAGGAATAGTCTTATACTGAATCAGACCAATGGGTCTGCCTAGCTCTGCACTGTCTAAATTGACAGGCAGCAGCTCCCCAGGGCCCTTCCCCCACTGCAGTGTACAAAACATTTACAGATGTGACACAAATCACTGCACACTGAGGTTAGAAGGGCTGTGCCCCATTCGCCCTAATGGACCACTGCCTTCAGGGAGCTTTCCTGTGCAAGCCCTGTTGAAATGAATGGGAGAGGACTCTGATTTACTTCAATGGAACTTGTACAGAATAACTTCCTGAAGGACTGTGCCCAAGGATTGTTACAACAATCTAAAACTGGGTGAGAAGCAAGCAACGGGACACAGAGATGAAGATGGCAAACACTCGCAGCAGCCCATCTGCATAAACATCATTGGAAGGTTAAAAAAAAAACCACCACCACCACGAAAAAAGCTAAATATTTAACACATGACCCCCAGCACGGAGCAGAGGCCAGGACCCAAAGGATGACAAAGCCTTATGCATGGGGCTTGTGCTAGCTCAGAGGAATTTTTGACTTTATTTCTTTGAACAATTGACCTTCATGCTGTGTGATAAACAGTGTTTGAAACACCCCCTCGGTTTGACATGCAGCTGGTGTTCAAGCAAAAACAGTCTAAAGCCCCTGGGTCCATAGAACCATTTCTATGCAGCTGTGGATCCTGGTCATTGTGGCAAAGATAAAAGATACATACCAGTTCATTTTACACTTGAGCAAATAGGGAATGTTACTAATAAATACCGGGGAAAGTATTAAGTTCCTAGGACCAGGACACCCTATAGCCATTTAACTGGATAAAAACAAATGCTACTTACAGAGACAAGTGCTTCTGTTACACTGGTAAGGACTGACGGTCGTAAAGAATGGATAAGGATTTTATGCTCCGTCACCGCAAATACAAGGAGAGTTACTGCATTCTCTGGTCCAAGGTTCTGCAGAAGAGCAGAAAACTTGCCACCACTATCAGACAAAAACAATAAAATGTACTGATAAATATTATTTATTGATTACAATGCTACCCTGCCTCCTAGGTGCTATTTTGTCTTTAACACAACACAATACGTCAGCACCATTTTACTAGCGCAAGGTCCTCCACTATTCAGCCCTGCAGCTCAGCAAGGATTTGAATCCAAGACCCTATGGTTTAAGTCCAACAGCCTAACCGAAGGACGGTCAATATGGCGCATTACCAAATGCTGTGGATTACAGCTGTGGATTACAGCTCCCACCCCCCTGTCCGCTAACCATGCTGGATGGGGTTGATGGGAGCTGTAGTTCAAATCATCAGGAAGGTTGGTTACTTTGGCCCTAATCACAAAACCACAGTGGCTATTAAATAATTATTGCAAGTAATGTAAGAATAACACAGAGCTGAAAATACAGAAAAGCAGACGTTTTGGATTTAGCACTGCCACAAGTCTTCCTTTCTTCTCTACATGCATTGTAGTACAGTACACAACAGGAGAAAGTTATTGTGATGAACTGAAGGGCAGCAGAAACAAGATGGGACAAGCTGTTTATAGTTCCTAGTGAATTAGTTCTCACTAAATTATTGAAAAAAGTATTTCAAAAACTTTCAGTGTTTTTCAGCAAAATGTTAAAGAAACAAGGGAAGAAACTCATTTCTATTACTCCAAATATTTATATTGTCTTCTTGTCTCACCATCAATAATTTTTCAATCAACCCCTCTTCCCATCCTTCAGATAATGCATTACTTTTAAAATGTTATTTTTACTTGCCTCAGTTGTAGAGGTGATGATATGGGCTGACTAAGAATCAGACTGTCATGAGGCGACAGCTATAAAAACATAACATAAAAGTAGATTTTTATATTTACATGATATTTTAGACATCAAATAATACATTACTAAAGAAAAGTTTAAGAAAAGAAGCAATTTCAGATCATGGTCTGGTATTGGACTTCTAAACCATACATGAAAAAAGTAACAGTATACACAGGAAATAGTCATTAGTTCATAGAAGGGATCCCTACTATTTATTTCATTTAGACAAAAAATAAAGACTTCACCATATATTTGGAAAACACTGTTGACAGGTCTAACAGTCTTAACTATGTACTATTTTAGTAAACATCAATTACCCTCGCAGAATTAATACTGTTGTCCCATCCATAGCAAGCTGGTTTTAAAGTATGCATACCCTTAATGTTAATATTTTTTAAGAAAGCTTCAATTGAAAAAGAGGTTATGGCTCAACTTCAAAGTCTCAAGCAGTTTAACCTAGCACTGGTCTGTTTACTTGCAAGCTAGCTAAATTATTTAATATAGGTATCATCTTCCCAAAGATTTCTTCAAAAACACGCTTGAGGAAGCCCACAAAAGCATCAGAATTATAAGACAGAAAAACTTCTCCTTTTAAGAGAAGGGTTAAGAGTTCACATATACACTCATGCACTGAGTGGCAAACAAATAGAAAGTTAACTTTCAGGCTCTATAACCAATAAATGCATTCTATAGCCTTACATATTGTGCTCGCTTGCAAGTTTGCTTCTGTGTAAATCCACTTTCTCTTGTCAGGTATAAAATAGCATAGAATCAAGCAGCAGCTTTAGTTGGTGGTGGTGGGGTTTTAATGGAGGAAATACTCAGTGGAGAAGATTTACCTTCTTTCCACAATGCTGCAGTTTTTAACTGCCCCCACCCTGGCTGGTATGAACACTTTGAAAAACTGCAGACCACACCAACCTCCTACATTGCATCAAGTATGGCCTACTGAAACCTCTTAAATTTTGGAGCACACAATAGATTTTTTAAAAATTGTGAATATCATTATTTACTGAGTATTCCAAAACATACAGTGGTGCCCCGCAAGACGAATGCCTCGCAAGATGGAAAACCTGCTAGACGAAAGGGTTTTCCGTTTTTCAATGCGCTTCGCAGGACGAATTTCCCTATGGGCTTGCTTCGCAAGACGAAAATGTTTTGCGAGTCTTGAGATTTTTTTTCCGCTTCCCCCCCCCTTTTTCTAAGCCGCTAAGCCTTTTTTTTTTAAATTTTAAAACCTTTATTTTATTCCAACAGCTAAAAGCACATATACATCATCCATAAAAACAAAACAAGAAAAAAAAACAAGAAAAAAAATGAGCACAATATACAAAGCCGAAATCAAATTCCAAACTATTTAGATACTAAATCATTATACAAATCTGTTACGTTATTTGACTTCCCACCACCACGTCGTGAGCTATAACTCAATAATATATTCAGCAGTCTTTTACTAACCGTTATTTCTACCTCGCGGTTTTTATATTATACCTACTGTGATTTGGATATTCCCTAATATCGTCTCCATGTATGAGAGGAATTTGTTCCAATCATTAATAAATTTGGTGTTTTTCTGTTGCCTAATCTTCTGTGTCATCATTGCTAGATCAATATATTCAATTAACTTGGTTTGCCAATCTCTAATTGTTGGGATGTTAGGTGTTTTCCAATTCTGCGCTAAAAGTATCCTAGCGGCTACTGTTGCGTACTGAAATAGAGTTTGGTCGTCTTTCTTGATTTCATCCCCCACCATTCCCAAAAGGAATGCCTCAGGTTTTTTAGGGAAGGTGTACTTTAGAATCTTTTTTAATTCATCATAAACAGAGCCCCAGAACCTCTTTACTTCCTCGCAGGTCCACCACATATGAAGAAAATCTCCCTCTTTCTTTTTGCACTTCCAACATGTTTTATCCCCGGTTTTATACATTTTAGCTAATTTTGTTGGAGTGATGTACCAGCGGTACATCATCTTCTCCATGTTTTCTCGGAGTCCGACACACGCTGAAAATTTCATATCCTTATTCCATAGTTTTATCCACCTTTCATAGTCTAGGGGGTATCCTAAGTCTATGGCCCACTTGATCATAACCTCTTTGACCTCCTCGTCCATGGTATCCCAGTCTAGTAGTTGGTTGTACATTTTGGTAAGGAGCTTAGACTTCCCTTCTATTATTTCTAGCTGGAATTTAGACTTGTTCTTACTCATTCCAACTTTTTTATGTTCATTCCATAGGGAGTTGATTTGGTGGAATTGTATCCACCCCGTTAGTTTATCTTTTAGCTCTTCATAGGGCCTAATTTCCCAACCTTTATCCGACCTTATCAGAAGGTCGGCATATGTCCACCTTTTACCTTCCATATTTGATCTCTTAAGTGCAAGAATGTCGATGGGTGACAGCCACCATGGGGTGTCACCCCATGGCCTTTAATAGCCTTTTAGCAGCTAAACCGCTAAGCCTTTAATAGCCGCTAAACCGCTAATAGCGCTAATCCGCTAAGCCGCTAATAGGGTTGCTTCGCAAGATGAAAAAACCGCTAGATGAAGATACTCGCGGAACGGATTAATTTCGTCTTGCGAGGCACCACTGTACATACAAATACAACAAGGGTAGATCTCTTAAACCAACAACAAAAATAAATACACATACAACTTGGCACATGACCAACAAAATTCAATCTATATAGAAACCTCACATTTGTTCCACCTGACCCCAAATGAAATACCAGGATCAAGACCAAAGATACTGTGGTGGCAGATCTGTATAATCAATTTTAATGAATCCAGTAAAGGCAGACCCCTGCAATAGCCTTGAATCCTTGACATGATTAAGCTGGCAAAGGGATACGTAACTTTTGAGCAGGGAAGAAAAATGACTGCCAAACAATATGCATTCAGAGCATATTGTTGCAAAAGCTCAGCAACTCTTTTCTGTTGCTGCCTCCCCACCAATTGTCCAGAGGATACCCTCTCACCAGGTAGATTCAGCATGTCAAATTCCATGCCAAAAGGACAAAATTGTCTTGATTTAATGACAAATAGAATGTTCATGCTGTAAAAGTCTGCTTCCTTAAATATACAGCTGCTCTTGTGGCTATAAATCACGAGTTGGCACTTTGAAAAAGATCTCTACACATGAAAATACAACACTGTGCCCCTTAACCAGGATTTTAACTGGCATCAAAGAAAAGGATGCAGGACCTTCTCTAGATCTTAACACACAAGAAACACCCTCAGAAGTTTAGGTTATTTGGTACAGAAAGGGGAGTAACATCACAGCTGCACACAGGTGGGTTCTTGAGTTTAGAATTTTCTCAACTTTACCTCTTCAACTTTATCTCAACAGCAAGGATGGGGAAGCTGTGACCCTCCAACCAATTTGGAACTCCAAACCCCATCAGACCCAGCCAGCATCGTCAGTGGTCAGAGATAATAACAACAATAATTTATTATTTATACCCCATCTATCTGGCTGGGTTTCCCTAGCCACTGATGGGAGCTGGAGTCCAGCAACAGTTGGGGGGCCACAGGTTCCCCATCTCTGCTCTACAACTATTATGTAATAAAAAGATGCCAGCACTATGTGCTGGCTTATCTATTTTTATTATTATTTACTGTATTTTCTGGCGTATAAGACTACTTTTTAAGCCAGGAAATTTTCTCAAAAGTCAGGGGTCGTCTTGTACGCCAGCTACAGCAGCAGCTCCTGCAGCAACTCCCCACCAAAGGATAAAATGATAGCAAATTAAATCAGAGGACACCAAGCTCTCTAGATGAAGCAGAAATACGCTTGAAAATTGGCCCAGAAGCCCCCAGCCACTGGAAAGTGGAGCGGATTTCCGAGCCGGACTGGAGATCAGTTTTTTAAATTTTTATTTGGTGTGCGTTGGAAGAGGGGTAGTCTTATACGGCGAGTATATCCCAAACTCTATATTTTAACTGGAAAAGTTGGGGGGTCGTCTTATACGCCCAGTCGTCTTATACGCTGGAAAATATGGTAAATTTATACTCTACCTTTCCGCACAAGAAATGTAGGGTGGCTAGCAACGATAATATATGAATGCAAAATATTATCAACAATAAGAATTATATACAAATACAAAAAAAGCAAAAGCAAAATACATATATATGGTTCACACATATCACTTAAACATTAAAGGGTGCAACAACCAACAATGAATTGCATATATGAATGAACCATCACAGATCAAACATTCATCTCAGAGAATCAGAGAATTGTAGAGTTGGAAGGAAACCCAAGGGTCATCTAGTCCAACTCCCTGCAATGCAGGAATCCTGCCCACAGCCGTACCTGGATGAGCTCGAACCACCGACCTTAACAGCAAGACGCACTGACCCATTGTGCCACTGGTATATTGCTTTTCAACTGAATGAGTTTACACAATCACCTGTAAAACCTTCATGTAATCTAGTGATGCACATACATGCATGAACCTGCTGAAACTAGAACAACATGTGGACAGTAAAGGGCAAATTTACACTTGCCTGGACTAAAATTCTTGGCCTCTGAGGGGATGGAAAAGGAACTTTGTGCATAAAGTGGGAAATATGCCTGTGAAAGAAGAAATAATTATTTCAGCTTAATAAATTTAATCCGTTTACGGAATACAGGATGCCAGTGTACATCCAGCATACAAAAAGCATTAAAACATTTTTTAGCAGATAGGCTCTATTCAATTGTGTTTGTTTAAATCAGTGCAGAGTTTTCCATAATGACCTGTGTGTTCCATGGAGGCACAAAGAGTAGGGGCAAGCTATGGGGAACAATTTAGCAACCTGCTGGGAACAGAAGTAGCTCTGCTAGCTTTCCAGCAGGTGGGTCACTACTGATTAGCAAGAGAGAAGAGGTGACAGAGAGGTTGGTGGGGTGCAACGCACCACCAGGCAGCACCAGATTGGATCTGCTGGTGCATTTGCACTGCACTGACCTCACCACTGCCTTGCTCACCCCCTTCCCAGTAAGCAACAATGACCCACCTGCTGAGAAACAAGCATAGTGACTCTGCCCCACTCAGGAAGTTTCTTGTTGGGAGTATCTCCTTATTCCAAGTTTGCTCCTGTATCATCAAACCATGATTTGGCATTATATCTAAATCAACCCATAGTTAAGATTACTTAAAAGAGGTTTGGTGCAATGTCCGACTCAAGCTAGCAATGAGAGGCAGGGAGGCCAGCTGGCTGCTGGCTAGGCAGAATGCACTCTCAGCTGTGACCAGTGGCCAGTCTCAATTAATAAAATTGTTCTACAATAGCACTGATGTGAAATGGACAAACTATCCTACAGAACTTACTTCTCAATGGGCAGGACATGTGGACCAGAGATGGAATAACGATATAGAAAAGTAAGAAATTTCTTGAAAGCATCGAAGAATGGCCAGTGAGAAAGAAGGCAGATGCATTTATTCGTCTGGACTGTTTTGGAGCTAGCAGACTTCCCATCAGGAGTAGCCACTAAATCCAACTGATATTTCTGCTTTTCTGTGAGATTTTCTTCAGAATAGGTTTCATAGAACTGTATCGCAGCACCATAGACCTGCAAACAACAAAATATGTGATTTAATGAACATGCTTGTTCTCCATGCGTTTGCTTCAGACCAAAGGCAAAGGACTCCAGAATATGTACATTTCTCAAATAGCTTTACTTTAATGTACTGCACTTCTTGAAATATTATGAAAACAATTTAAGCAACTCAGAGAACTAAATATGAACGTAAAAGTGCAATAAAAAGTTGTTTTGTGCATGCATGCAGCACTATAAGCAGTTTAAGGTTAACGAACAACTTCTTAAAATGTATGTCTCAATAGCTGGGTTGCAACGTGTTACTGGGCAGGTGGCATAATGGGGGGCAATTAATGCCACATCAGATATGGCACTTAAGGTCTAGTGGCCATTATAATTTATCCCAATGCCTCCAAAGTATTTTGCTGAGGGGCATTATGGGAGATGTAAATCTTGTCTCCATCCACCCAACACAGCATTGTTGCCAAGTAAGCCCATTCTGTTCTACCAAGAGAGGAGGGGGCTTCCCAAGGTCTCTTTGCCTGGGGCCCCTCAGTCCTGGAGCTGACCCTGCTCTGTTAGATCCCACCTCCCCATCACAGAACTACAGCTTCCACTGCTCCTCATGGAGAAGGAATGATGACCAAATCAGTTTAAGTCTAGCATTAATCATCATGTGAAGTTATAGCAGGAAGAATTTTCAAGCTTTCAAACATTTTCTGATGAATTCCTCAGACTCAGAAAAATGAAAGAACGACAACAACAAAATAAAATAAAAGAACAAGCTGTACTTGAAAATTATACTTGTTGACAAACTTATCCTTACCTTTTCAGCTGAAGCTCCAGTTAGTACAAATGTAGAAAACACTGGGAGGGGATACTTGCTATTAGACGGCCAACATTCAATTGTTGCCCCCATTGGGAGGCAAAAAAGAGGTACTGATTCTGGTAAGGGAAATGAATCATAGTCGTCTTCTGGATATCTGCATATTAGACCTGGAGAAACAATTTTTTATATTGCTGATAGACCTGAACTCCACTGAGCATACCAGAAAAACCATTCCTTATGTAACACACCGAACTATTAAGAAGCATGCTAAGAGTTTATTTTCCCAATTTCTATGCTTCCCTGCACAACAAATGCAATCCTTTGCATGCCTACTCACAAACAAGTCTGAATTAAACAGGTCTTACTTCCAGCTAAGGGCACAATCCTACACACATTTACTTGGGAATAAGACCATTTAATTCTATGGTATTTACTTCCAAGTCACATGAGATCCAGTTTAACCATACTCCTGAAAAATCATGAAGGCCAACACCACAAAATTAAAGAAAAACTACACGTATCAGTCTAATAAGGAATTAAGCTCTCAATTGAACATTAGCACCATATTGAGCATTCCAAAAATATACAAAAAATTAAAAACCCTTCATCTTTTAAATCAAGCAACACAGCATAAATTTAAATTGCCCCAATTAGAGCAAATAAGGAAAATTCAAAGCTCAAGATTGTCAAACTGCCATCTATCAAGATTCAAAGCTCAAGATTCAAAGCTCTTATATTGTCAAACTGCCATCTATCCACTGTTGATATCTTTCAATACAAAATTTTGCTTGAGGTAATTTCAATATACCTCATTTATTTCTGACCTTGTTGACAAATTAAGGAATATCGTCCTTAGCCATCATCAAATGATCCAGTGAGAATGTAAAATAAACACTTTATTCAGGAAAGCTTTGGGCTGTGGAGTGCAATCCAGTTTTTAATGATGTTGCTTGATTCGTATTTGGAATTTTTTTGTGTCTTTTAGGACTACAGTTTCACTGTTTCTTGTTTTGACATGTATAATTTCTGCATCATCACCATCCCTTCTAATACCAAACTTGGGTGGTCCAATGCCTATCCATTTGAAAGGAAAACAGGGCTGCTAGCTGGCAAAAGAAAGAAAGAAAGAAAGAAAGAAAGAAAGAAAGAAAGAAAGAAAGAAAGATAATAGCTTCTTCATGCTCCCAGGAATATTAGTTTATAAAAGAAAAATACTTTAAAAACAGCAACAAACAGCTGGATGGGGGCCAACACACAGCGGCTTCCAAGACTTATAAAACATAGAGGATAGTTGAGACACAGAAGGTTGCAAGTCTGTTAGGTGGGTGGGGTGGGAAAGGAATATAAATAGAGGGAATTTGCCAAATAGCTTATAGCATGGGTAGGGAAACTAAGGCCCAGGGGCCAGATCCGGCCCAACTGCCTTCTAAATCTGGCCCACGGACGGTCCAGGAATCAGCATATTTTTACATGAGTAGAATGTGTCCTTTTATTTAAAATGCACCTCTGGGTTATTTGTGGGGCCTGCCTGGTGTTTTTACATGAGTAGAATGTGTGCTTTTATTTAAAATGCATCTCTGGGTTATTTGTGGGGCATAGGAATTTGTTCATTTCCCCCAAAAAAATATAGTCCGGTCCCCCACAAGGTCTGAGGGACAGTGGACCGCCCCCCTGCTGAAAAAGTTTACTGACCCCTGGCTTATAGTATCCTTGGCTTGGAGTAAAGGGAGTGAGGTGGCAGGTGTGTATCACAAGGTTACAAGGAGGCAGGAAAGAACGGAAATATTTTCTTTTGGTATATTAGCATTAATACTCTCATGTTTGGGGCTGGCTGGCAGTCCTAAGACTATGTCCTTTAGCACTACATAACACAATAGGAGAAGCAGGGTTGACCCAATAAGTTTTGCTGCCTGAGGCAAGAAACACAACGATGCCCTTTCCCCCATTCTATGTACCAACCAGGCCAGCAGCTGAATATTACTTCAAACACAAAGCATCCTCCACCACATCTGAGGCCAGCAGGCTAGCTTAGGGAGAATGGGGCTGGCTGTGGGGTGTCCAAAGCTCAATCCTCCAACATGTTGCCACATTCCCTGCCCCTACCAACATCTGCCACCTGAGGTGGCTGTCGAATTCTGCCCTATGAACAAACACAAACCCCTGTGTTGCAGCTACACTATCCAGTGATCACTGATCCACTAGCATGATTCCCCACTAGTATGAATATTTCATTATTCGCTGATGAAGACTTTATTCTGAAACAGTTGAACTATTCTTGATATACTGTCCTTTTGAGACTTCAGAGAGATATCTTCCTTTGAGACTTTTGTGAAACGGCTTCCAGTGTGGAGAGCCAGTGTGGTGTAGTGGTTAAGAGCGGTAGTCACGTAATCTGGGTAACCGGGTTCGCGTCTCCGCTCCTCCACATGCAGCTGCTGGGTGACCTTGGGCCAGTCACACTTCTCTGAAGTCTCTCAGCCCCACTCACCTCACAGAGTGTTTGTTGTGGGGGAGGAAGGGAAAGGAGATTGTTAGCCGCTTTGAGACTCCTGAAGGGGAGTGAAAGGCGGGATATCAAATCCAAACTCTTCTTCTTCTTCTTTGAGAGGCAGCTTGGCGTTCCTCGCTATTCATTGATTTGTTTGATTCTTTATTTGACTCTGATGCATATAACAACTTGTAGTTACTTGTATATTTTGTGAGATGTGTTGTATGATATATACATCATTTTGAAGTGGCTTATTCGTATATTTTGAACTCTGTCCTATGGCAGGGCCAGCCACGAGGAGACATTTTCAAATGGGAAGAAATTAAAAGGTGTCCTTTCTCCCTTTCTGCTCCTGAATCCTTGCTTCTAGCTTTCTGCAAGCCCTGAAGGGATCATTGAGGATCCTTTTCCAGAATGCCAAAAGTCCTGAATAGGAACACTCCTTTTAGGGTTGAGGACTGTTGCAAGTCCCCACTTGCTCCTACTAATACTGAACTCGGGTTCCTACAAGTTTGGCAGCAACACAGGGCCTCTCAGAAAGAAATCTGGAGCCTCTGCATACTAGGTGGACTCTGCAGACATGCAGAAGAATATGAGTTGGCAAGTTAACAAAAAAGAAAATTAAAAACAAAAACATGGTCTGAGAAGGACTTGTGCCATGGGAAACACACTGACAACCCCTGTTCTATCTGCTGAACCACATCGGTCCTATTACAGACAGCATTGCCACTTGAACTGGTTTCACAGCTCCTCCAGTCAATCCAATCCAATTTCCCAGCAATGAAATCAAAATAACTCAACATTTCATTCTGCTTATTCAATAGAAGGCATACTGGATAAAAGCCTCCTAAGCGATGCTGCGTTCATTTTAACTGGGCTTGCCCAGGCAAGCTCCAGAGAGAGGATGAGCCTCTGTACTTGGCAGATATACCTGTGTGCTTCCAAAATATCCCAATTAAAGTGACTCAGGGTTGTGCATTCCCCCTCATTTTGTTTTACAAAAGCGTAGCAACGAAAGACCACCCATTATGCCGTATCAAAAACCATTACTGGACCTCCCATTAATTCCAAAAGTGGTTTGCTACGCAGAGAAGTGGGGGAAGAGAAAGCTTTTCATGAAAAGTAACCGCAAGTCAAATTCCCCAACAAGGGAAGAAGAATGTGGGCAGCATGGAATACGAAGGCCCACGCATAGCTCACCACTTCATTTTGGCCTTGAAAATTGGACCTCCCTCCTCTGCCTTTTACTTCTGCTCCCCTTCCCTTCTCTTTGTTTGCATCTCATCTGTTTAGTTTGTAAGCTTGATGACAGCTCCTGTCTCTCATTTTTTAAAAATGTCATTAATATGAGCTACTTTAGAAGTCAAGAATGGTCCAGAAAATGGAATAAAAATATAATAAATAAGCAACCTCTGAAGAAGAAGAAGAAGAAGAGTTTGGATTTGATATCCCGCCTTTCACTCCCCTTCAGGAGTCTCAAAGCGGCTAACATTCTCCTTTCCCTTCCTCCCCCACAACAAACACTCTGTGAGGTGAGTGGGGCTGAGAGACTTCAGAGAAGTGTGACTGCCCCAAGGTCACCCAGCAGCTGCATGTGGAGGAGCGGAGACGCGAACCCGGTTCCCCAGATTACGAGACTACCGCTCTTAACCACTACACCACACTGGCTCCAGTCCCTCCAGGCCCACAGAACCAAGTCTTTATCCTGTTTGTCATAAATGAGAATGTGTACACACCACACATTTAAAGCAGGTCTTCTTCCTCACACTCCACAACACACACACCCTAAATCCTAGGAACTGTAGTTTGTTAAGGGTGATGGAAATTGTAGGTCTGTTTCAGGTAAACTACAATTCCCAGGATTCTGGGGTGTGTGGGTGTGTTTTAAATGCATAGTGTGTAGGCTGCCTGCCTCTCAAAGTGACATAACATTCTTGGTCTTCTTGATATTACAGAATTTTCCCACGTCAGTGCAAATCCAGTCTAAGCTTACATAAAAGAATTAATCCATAAATAGAATTGGTCTACTATATGCAGCCAATAAGCATTACTGCATTATAAATAAATAAAACCTACAGATGACTTACCAGCTTTGTATGATATGGTGTTTGTTTTTGCCACAGACTTCTTATAGCACAAGTATACTGCTGAGCCCCACTGCAAGAGAAGTGCAGAACAGGGTGAATTAGTTGACTAGGCAATGTAGAAAGACAAGAGTACAATGCCACAAGTGGGAAGGATAAACAAGCCTGATCAGACAACTTGTAAAAGGTCAAATTATACTCCTTTAAAATCAATTCAATGATTGTAATGAATAATGGAAGCACTCTTGTGTGTCAGATTAAAGAACCCGACTTAAGGCAAAAAAAACACAAACTATTTTCCTGGGCAAGCCCTTTCACTTGATTCATGCTGAGGTTTAAGTATTCTGTAACCATGCCTGAGTCTCTTAACCTGTAATTTTTCACTCTATGACTCATTTTTAGCACAAAATCTCATACAATTTCATAATTTTTGAACAGTACCAACTTCTCTCTGCTGCTGGCAATGTGTCAGGTAAACAGAAATTTATAGTATCCTGATAAATTTTGTCACCATTGGTAAACCCAAAGGAAGACAAGAATAAAAAAGAGGGGGCTACCAACAAATGTCTGCAGCCCATAAACACTTTTGGAATGTAAAATGAGTACTTTCATGCACTACATAAGCCATAATGGGTACTACAAATGAAATACACTTGATTTTTTAGCTTGCTCAGGTTTTGTATATGTTTTGGAGTAGCTCAGACAGCATTCATACCAGAGAAATGAGAAGCAAATATTCATTCCCACTGATTTCAGTAGCATTTTAATAACTTCAGTTTATAAAAAACCTTGCGCAGCTCCTACTTATTGCAAAACAAATGATTATGTGCCATAAGTGAAAATCATGAAAGATGTAAAAGCCCTATTCCAGAGGCTTGCTCAGAAAACAGCATACATTCCTACTTCAAATAGCCATGAATTCTGGAATGTGTTTTAACTGAGTCCATAATTTGAAACATTTTAAGAACTGTCTTCTAAGCTACCCTGTGTATATCATAGTTCCTCCTACCCCTCCAGCACACACGATTTTATGCCTTTTCTTTTATCCTAGAAAGTGGCATAACGACAATTTATCATTGAAAAATACCACTATGGCCCAGTGAGATAAATAAAATTTTTCAGTTTAAATACACATGAGAAGGGCTTGCAAAAAAATAAATAACAGGGGCTTTAAAAAAATCAAATCACTTGACAATGATTTGATCACACAAAAGCAAAAATGATGGAAAATAGCAGTGCATTAACCACAGGCTTTCATGCCACAGTGCACCTGAATCATACTGTTTCTATTGAACAAATGCTATCACCAGAAATCCATTCAATTTAACTTGCATTTAAAATATTCTACTGAAAACCAAGTAATGGTATCTTATATACTTTTTGTGCAATTGACTATTCATATGGAAGGCCTGCAAGAAGTGCTTTCCCAGTGTTCTGTGTAACTAACAGGCATCAGAAGATGGTGGAGTAGACTGGATTCGTTAACACTGTGACAGCAAAGAGGACTTGAGGGAACTTTTATAGAGCATGCCAACAATTATTACTTTGATAATGAGTAGCAGGAAGACTTAAAGAAAGAGAACTCTTCAATCATGTTGATGCGACAAAAATAATGTATTCAATATATTATTCAACAACAACTGAGCCTCCATATTCATAGGCAGCCTACGTCTCATTATCAGATGCTGGGAGTAAAGAAGAGGGGGAAACTATTTTGCAATTTTGTGTCTCCCTACTGAGCTATGGTTGGCGGAGGTGAATTAACTAGGGACTCAGCTACACAGCTGCAAAAAACCCCCTTTAAATGTGTTGTAAAGTGCAATATACAAATGTGGCACTAGAAGGAGACAGTGAGCTATGCAAAATTCAATGTATTTTTCAAAACATTTTTTTAAAAAGCATTTTTACAGCGTTTTTTATATGTGTGTAGATTCCACCTAGGTGTATCTTAGTCTATCCAGCAAAGCAATTCTTACTTTTTTTTAAGTACTTGCCTTAGGACTGCACAGATAACTTCATAAAAAGCCGCTTGCAGCATTTAATTTATACCATTGTCCATAGGGCAAAGAGCAGATAACACTGCAACACAGCAGAGAACCCTTCAAGGGATTATGGATTGCTCATGAGAAGTTGACATTGTTGAGACATGAAGAAGAAACTGGCACAGATCCTCTGGAATCTTACAGGAGAGTGGGATTAATTAGAAATATATATGTCTACTCCAACCTGGGGTTTTTTAATGCCAACTGGTAACTGAATGTTATGCTTTGTAAACCACTTAAAAGCCTATTTTGTCCTTAAGAGGTATATAAATTAAACAATAACAACAACTATATTGTAAGCATTATAAATCCATTAAAGAGTATTTTCTACAAATCCAGAAGTCCACCTTACCATACTGCTGTTCAGATTCTTGTCAACCTTGCAGAATGTGTGTGGTGGGGTTTCTCCCTTACTTGGTATAATTATGCATATGTCTGTGACAGCCAAGGTATTCTGAGTCATGTTCTCCAAGGCTCTTCGGAATGTGATGTATACTTTTTGCGATGAAGCACCACCGCTGATATTTGCAGGGCGGCCATGCGGAGTGGCTTGGATGATTTCACAACCCTGTTTTAGTCTCTCTTTCCCATCATATAAAACCCTAGACAGAAGACATACCCAAAAACACAATGACAGGTTTTTAGAAACAACAGGTAAGGAGTATTGCGGGGAGTGGGAAGGAATCCTGCTAGGCTCTGCCCATAATAGACCACAGTCAACTATGCTCCATTCATGAAGCAGCAAGGGTTGGGTTGCATGAATGACATGCTCAGCACAGGTGCAACTGCAGAACCGATCCAAGGCTTCTGACACTGTGTCTGCACTGAACCAGCAGTGCGCCAAGCTCCTGCTGCTTTGCTCTTTCACTTCCCCATCTCGGTAAGTGGCAGTGACACATGGCACTGGGAAGGAAGGTCAGCAACACAGTCCCACCTGCACCCCACCTCAGAGCAGACCCCACTCCAGTTTCTCCCCTGAATTGCCAGCTCTACAATTCTACGATTCAATGATTCTATATCCATCAGGTTCTCCCCCAATTCTGCCTCCAAACAAAACCTAACGGACCAATTTTTTTAAAATAAAAAGTTAGCAGATCTATTCCTTAGTAGTGCAACTTGAATATATATATATTTAAAGCTAATAAAATTTACTCACCCCAAGTCAGTAAGTGGGGGCTTGTTTCTCCCTCTCCTGTAGCACAGATATATTTGTGGTCCCACAAGGCTGCCATTGTTGAGATCTGCTGACAGTCCTGATGGAGTAACATCTATGCATTTGTATCCATGAGGCACTTCCTCCCCCAGAGATTTAATTATCACCGCCACATCTGTGATTGGCTCTTTTGGCTTTGCAAGCTTGTGACAAGCATCGTTGAAGTGGATTTCCTCCTCTAGTGGTTTTGAAATATCAGTCAATCCTGCCACAACAAAGTAGTCAGCAACACGGGCCCCTCTGTCTTCCATCTTCCATCACAGAACGATCTGGCTAGCAAGGGATGAAAGAAATGTGGGATATGGTAAAACTGAAAGAACAAGAAGGTCTCTGAAAACCACCAACCTTTAAGAGTACACTGAAAAGCATTACATTTTTCTCAGATGCCGCTGCCAAGTTTTGTTCTACGTAAAACAGACTTTTCTCTCTCCTTTATAATGAAATAAGCACATGGCTTACATACCCAAGTTCCAGTTTCAATAACGTTGGCACAAATGTGCTAGCTTATGAACAGCTTGTTGAGTTTAATGTGCCTGCACAGATGTGAGGCCCACAAGCTCACACACTTGCCACTATAATGAGTTATCTTTGTAATAAACTGCATTACTTATCAAAATAAAGGAACGGAATATTTTCCAGCACCAACATCTTCGGGAGCACACCTTCTGTATATTAAATGTTAATTCAAATGAAAACCTATCCTCAACTATCACAAGTGTCTTGGGCCAATGAAACGAAACACTCCTAAAGCTACAGGGCATTATATAAGCATCTGCTCTTAACAGCTTAAATGATGCAACAGAGCTTAGTCACTTGCCTAGTGTCCCCCCCCCTTTTTTTTTTTAGAGCAGTGGGTAAAAGCAGAGCAAACAACACAAACGTCTTCCTCATGGAAATATCAGAGTGTATAATGGACAAACACAAAGCATTCTTTAAATGGTAAACAGGCTGTTCTGAAGAACCAAGGGAGAAAGAACTGGGTTAGACTACGAATTACCAGTGCGTGAAGACAGCTTGGAGACAGACTGGAGCTGGAAATAGGCAGCAGATTTTTCAGAGCTGAAAGTAGCGCAAGAAAGGCACTATCACTCATGGTGCACACCCTCATCTCACCATCTGATCTGATTAAACAGTTTGCCAGGCTTTTGTGGTACCTCAAAACCCTGCAGCACTGTGTGAACAGTGACTAAAATAGAACAAGAAAATGCGTGTATACAGGATAGGCTATGATGGCTCTAGCATGGCAGCCTTGATGTTTTATTTATACTATTGACATATATTGTGTAACAGTCACTCATCATTTTATCCACTTTGTACTCTAATGGCCTAATAGCTGTTATCCCAGCCATTCAGTGATGGCATTGTTGTTGTCTGATTGATTTTATTCTGCATTTACTGATAGTTATTACATTGCAGAAGACCTCTTTTTTTTTTTAACCTGTTGGCAAGCATACTTGAATCAATAAATTATTCAAGCATCAGTATAAACTTATCTTTTCCCCCTGCTCACTCAGATTCATTCTGTGGGTGCATGCAAAACCCAAGGGTGAAGTTTTTGAAAGCCAACAATAGAAGACAGACGGCCTGACACAAACCCTTAAAAAATACACTCATCACGTTATCAGTTGAGCAATGCCGAAGTCTCTCAGATATCCATCCTGCCTCATCACAGGAAACTTCCTTCCCTTTTTGGACTTCCGAAACGTCACTAACCACAAAGAGCAGCAACTCATTTTGGCTTATTGTAGCATTTAGATCAGGGTTATCTATTATCCTTCTAGTTCAAACCCAGCTGAGAACATGTGTTCTACCATGTAATAATCTAAGAAATCCTAAAGGTTAAAACAGGAAACCACATGCTACTAATAATATGGTCAATTTACCAACAGACAGCTTTTGTTACTTTGATACAGATTCTGTGCAAGCATAAAATAACTGCAGAATTTGTTACTGATAGCAGAATTCAGCAGCAGTTTATATCCAGGCACTGGATATAAACGTATTGACATTATGGCTCTTATTTTTCCTTTGGCTAACAGATTTATCTTAAGAGATCCCTAGCCATGGCACAGAACTACGATTCACAAGGTCCCCTTGGGAGACTGAATGGCTTTTTAAAAAATCTGTAGTACAGTATAGATGTACTGAAAGGGAAAGTCAACATAGATTCATGGCACACTTTATGGCCACTAAAGGAAAGATCATGTGGATACACAAGAGGAGATACTTTCTGTCAACATAAGAGCACATGCCACATCTATCAGTGTCAATATTATATTGATTAGGTGGCGATAGATAACAGAATACTTGGGCTCTGGACAAAACAACACAGAGAGACTGGCCTGAAACAGGGCAGATGCGCTTGTACAAAATCTTCCTGCATCTGCTCAGGGATATATTTTTCCTGTTTCCACAGACACACACAAACCCTTAATGCGGGTGTTAGCTTATGTATAAAAAGGGTCAAGAGATTTGTTTTTAATTGAAATAAATCAATACAATTTCAAATGCTTTCCCTCGAAATTTAATTACTCCTCTGAAAAGTAGTCTCCCCCTCCCACTCACCATTTTAAGCAGATGCATGGAGGTTGCCCAGTTGTATAAAAGCCAACCAGACACTCTGGCAGAACAGAGAAAAGAAAACAGAGATGACTCATCCCCAAGCTGAAAAGTGCAGTCCTCTCCATCCAATCTCTATAAAACAAGCTAATCCTCCTTCTAAATTTTTAATTCTCAAAGATGAGGCAGGCTAGGATATTAGTGAATTGCAGGTTTTGAAAACAGAATTTAATGAGGTCTCCCACTTAAGCTAGTTTCTTACTGACTAAACTTGCAATTATTATGGAGTCCATTTCTGAAAAATTATAGTTTTACCTAATCTTAGCACTTTTACACTTTTAAAGATAAAAATAAATGTTTTTCTTTCCTCTCCTGTGGAATGTCAAAACATGCTACAAGTCCCATTTCCAGATACAAGACTCAATGTTCCAAAAGCTACTTAAGATTGGGTCATTTCAGCCTCCTGCTATGTCATATGATTGTTGCTCAAGAACCTCTGATTTCATTTCTGGAAAACTGAAGCAACATGTTTAAATCAAACACTACATCAATGCCCTCTTTTCATAGAATCATGGAATGGTAGAGTTGGAGTCGCATTTAGCTGTGCGGACGAACCCTTATTTGCAGATAAGTCCTGCTGAATTTAGGGAGCAAGCCTAAGCTCCCAGATAGGGGGCCCAAATCACAGGACTTCCAAGTTGGAATGGGCCCAAAAGATAATTTAGCCCAACCCCCTGCAATGCAGGAATCACAGCTTAAATAATCCATGAGTTGGCCATCCAACTTCTGCTTAAAAACCTCCAATGAAGGAGAGTGCACCACCTCCCAAAGTAGTCCATTCCACTGTTGAACAGCTCTGATGGCAACATCAGAAAGTTCTTCTAGTCAGAATGTTCTTGTAATCTGAATCCACTTGTTTGGGTCCTACCGTCTGATGGGCTGTTGGATGTTGCAAACCTGCCCTTCTGCCAGTGAAGAGGCAGGTTTGATGTCAGAGGGCTTGTTATGGTGGCAGCAAAGTCTGCCACTGTTATTCCACAATCATCAGTGCTCAGATGGCAGCATGGTTTGAAAGGGAGTATGTCATGAACTCTGAGAAGGCCTTGGGGTCTTCAGAAAGAATAGCATTCCAACCATATAGTTATTTCCCCCCTCCCATAAAAACCAATGGGATAAACATTTTTAAGAAAGTAAAACTCTTTTAAAAAGGGGAGGACAGAAGGAATAAAGCTGTTCCCCAGCTTCCATCCAGGCTGCCACAAGCCTAGCAGAACTGAGGGAGTGGTGTTGCCTCCGTCACTGACACTCCCCCCCCCATTCACCCCAAGGACCTTCATAAAATTGTTCTGCCTGTGGGACTCAGAGCAGTTTTACACCATACATTTAAAGCACATCTGATGCACATTTAAAACACATGTTGTTGTTGTTTAGTCATTTAGTCGTGTCCGACTCATCGTGACCCCATAGACCAGAGCACTAAAAAACAACATAACTTACCTCAAAGAGTTAGGGGAACTGCAGTTTGTTAAGGTTGCTGGGAACTATGGCTCTATAAGGGAAACAACAGCTCCAAATAATCTTTTGAGGAAGTTACAGTGGTGCCTCGCAAGACGAAAAGAATCCGTTCTGAGAGTCTCTTCGTCTAGCGTTTTTTTCGTCTTGCGAAGCAAGCCCATTGACGGATTAGCGGATTAGCGCTATTAGTGGCTTTTAGCGGCTTATCGGATCAACTGATAAGCGGTTTAGCGGCTTAGAAAAAGGGGGGAAAGGAAAAAAACCCCACAGGAACTCGCAAGACATTTTCGTCTTGCGAAGCAAGCCCATAGGAGATTCGTTTTTCGAAGCACCTCCAAAACGGAAAACTCTTTCGTCTAGTGAGTTTTCCGTCTTGCGAGGCATTCGTCTTGCGGGGCACCACTGTATGTGTTTTAAATGTGCACTGGATGTGCATTAAATGTACTGTGTGGATCAAACTTGTCAGCAAGCATGCATAGGACCCAGCTAGTCCTAGTTCAGGATATTTAGATTTTATAAAGTGCAAGAGCCCAGTCTATCAATTTGGGGGGTGGGGGGGAACCAGCAAAACAAATGATTTGTGCACAGAAGTGGGACAGGGCAGTCAATCTTCGTTGCCCTTAGTTTTACTTTGACACAAAGATTTTTTGCTCTATTTCCTATAAATAAATCTGACTTGATAAGAAATTACAGAGATCCCAAGGAAACCTCTCATTATATAGGGCTCCAGTCTGCAACTAGCTTTGCCAGAAGGTGACTTATTGACAGTACCATGTAAAAGCCTCAACTGATTCCCCACATTTATAAAACCTTGCAACCACAACCACTGTTCTTTCCATAACACACACACACCTCTGCTGGCTTTGAGTTTGTAACTGGGGGGCCTAAAATGCCTCCTAAGGGAGCTAGATTTGACTCAAGAGCTGCCAGTTGCTGACACCTACTTTAGAGGGATGATGGAAATAATTCCTATGATTAATGATTATATTTAGCACTACAGTTCTGAATCTTCATGCAAATTAAAAATATAAAGTTATAAATGAGTTATCTGCCCAATACTGAAATCAATTTTCCACCTCTCACTTGGAATCTTGTCCTTTCAGTATTTGCCAGAGGCTGCAATTCTAACCCCCCTTACCTAAGAGTAAGACCCATGATTGAATTCAATAGGACTTACTTCTGAGTAGACAGGACTGCAGTTAGGTAGTAAGCACTAGGATTGTGCAGATTAGTTCTGCATTTAATCATCTAGAAAGTGAAATATTTAAGTGCAGACTGACAGAGAGTGTAGGGGAAACGTGAAACTTACTAAAAGGCAAATTGCGCTTTCTTCAAATGTTCAGTTTGAGTAGCCACATACAAAAACTCACTTTCCAACTTACACATCAACATGCATCTTGGTTGAGAGTGGGTCAGATACACATTTGTGCATTCTTTAAATAGAACATGAGATTAGCAGAGGCCCAAGGCCACCAACATAATTAACAAGCTGTTAAGTGTTATTAGTATCTAGCCTGCTGACTTTTCTAGTTATTAGATACAGGACAGCAACAAAAAGTATCAGCCTCCAGAGCATAAACTGTTGCTATGTTAGTTGAGGTACACTAATCCATCCATTTTTAAGGTCACCTGCTGTATGTAACCAAGAGAAATGCATAACAAAAAAACAAAACACACAAGAGGGTGAGCCAAGACGGACCTGCCATGAAGCAAGGAGAGATCAGCATAAACTGGCACAACCTGAGTGCTGTTAGGGGCAGCAGAGTGAGAGGCGAATGGATCTGTTGCACAGAGCACTATTATAAGAAGCTGTCTTAAACAGAGTAAGGCCACTGATCTGTCTAGTTTAGTATTGTCTACACTGACTGGCAGCAGCTCTTCAGGGTTTCAGACAGGATTTTTTTCCCAGCCCTACCTGGAGATGCCAGGGCTTGAACCTGGGACCTTCTGCATGGGTCCATGTGCCAGATGCTCTACCACGGAGCTACAGCCCTTCCCTTACCACAGGGATGTCCAACTGGTCGACCGTGATTGACAGGTCGATCCCCGGATGTTCGCTGTTGCCCACGGGACCCCTCCCGACTGTTGGTAGTGAAAAGCAATGCAGTGAAAGTCCCTGCCCCCCCCCCTGTTGCTGTATTCCTCCGTTGCGTCAAATGGGTGTTCTTTAATTGTATTTTGTTGTTATGAAACTAAAATAGACGTTACCACTGTGACTACCCCCTAAAAAAAGCTCAACAACTTTGTCTTCCACATTCCTTAAAAAAAAAGCCCAGCAACTTTGGCTTGGCCCCCCCCCCTAAAGAAAGGTCAACAACCTTGGCTTCCCACCCTCCTTTCATGGGTAGATCACTTCCAGAATTTTTTTACTGGGAGTAGCTCACAGTCTCTTGTGAGTTGGACGTGCCTGACCTACCACATCTTTCTATAGCTCCTGCTCATTTCAATTAGGTGCAAGAGAATTTCCAGGTAGATTGTGATACTTGCTACTTAGCAGAAAGTTGGGTGACATTTGAATTTCCCATCTGCATCATCATGCTGTGTTGGGCTAACCCAGAATGGACATCACCAATTCATCCTGGATGGCAGTTTATGTACTGTTTGAGATCAACTGAATGTTTTCTGGACAGAAACCTGAATTTATTCCTTCATTCAGAGGGGTCAGGCCAGCTCTTTGCCATGTTTGTAACATGGCAGGGTCATTAGAATCTTGTCCAAAATCAGTGTCTGCAGAAGATTTATAGCTGTAGGCAAGTCACTGCCTTGCTTCATCTTCAAGTCAGTTCAAGGCACCAAAAGCCTTAAAAAAGAGGCTTGCTAGACAGAGACAGACAGATGGGTAGATATGAAAACTGTAGCATAAATATATGGTAATAGAACCCCAAGATTCTGTTTCTACCACTACAGAGGTCTATTACTATTGTCATGCAAGAAAACATTATTAGTCATCCATAATTGGGGGAAAGTATTAAACACCAGAAACACCTAACCATTACTGGCAACAGTCTAATTTTATTTTAATCAAAAGAGTTCCCTCTCATATCAAGTACTCTGCTATTATAAAGCAAAGTTATCATTTCAATTACAAACAGGAAAGGTTGCGGGACAAAATTACCTAACCACTTTTATCTAAATAAAACAAATCCCAGGTGTCTAAATAAAGATGGGGGCATAATGCCTCCTCCAAAGAATCCAACTCATAGAAAATAATGGACGCACAAACTACCCAACACCCAGAGTGAAGAGTAATTCGAATGTGTGACTATGATGTGGTGCAGAAAAAATTGCAGTGCTTTTCTTCCCCCATAGAAAATGTTGCATTTCATAAATTCATTAAAAACACTTAATGGATGCCAACTGCAAATTAATATTAGGAAGGTTTGGCAGTTTGAAAGTTTTTAGTTTTGTTTGTTTACTAAATGCAAATAAAATAAACATGCTAAATTAAACCACTCTCTAGGGCAACAGAAAACTTCCTCATATAAATTACCCTAACTTGCAAATGAAAACTTTCCAGAAAGTTTTTCCAATTCAAAAGTTTCCAAAAGTTCCACATTGCTGGTGCATGATGAAAGTTAGTTATAAAGACTACCTAACATTTTAGCAGGTGGCCACCTGGAAACACCAGAATTGCTGTAACGCTTTGTAAAATTTACCCCAGCATTTCCTTTGCCACACCCCAATTCCTTCACTAATATGTATTCAACAGTGATTTTTCGATAAGTACACAAATGAAGCTTACTTGCTAACCTGGTTCCCCAAACATTCCAATCAACTATAAAACCACCTTTTCTAACACCCCAGTATTTTCCCTCTTTCCCCCCTCTCAAAGATCAGCCTGGCTTCTACCATTAACCTGCCTTCCAATGTACCAGTGTCATCTTTGTCAAATAGCACCCATCTCTTCCTCTTCACACACACACACACACACACACACACACACACAGAAATAGTAGTCAGCCCCACATACATCCTCATCCTCATTATAATTTAATTCAGTTATGAATCACTTCCTATGAAGCATCTCAAAGCAATTTCACAACACAACACAAACAACTGCATTTATAAAACAACTGAATATTTAAAAACAATTTCAAGCCAAAATATGCTTCTATATACAGTGGTACCTCGGGTTAAGTACTTAATTTGTTCCGGAGGTCCGTTCTTAACCTGAAACTGTTCTTAACCTGAAGCACCACTTTAGCTAATGGGGCCTCCTCCTGCTGCCGCGCCGCCAAAGCACAATTTCTCTTCTCATCCCGAAGCAAAGTTCTTAACCTGAGGTACTATTTCTGGGTTAGCAGAGTCTGTAACCTGAAGCATATGTAACCTGAAGCGTATGTAACCCAAGGTACCACTGTAATAGCATGTATCTATACACATTTCCCCAAATTAAACAAGAATAAAATAAGCTTATCTCTGCTGAAGAAGAGCTCTGTTTACCTTTAAAGTTCAGGGCTTTCCACGGAAATTGGTTAGTCCCATAAAGGTAGTATCTTAATGGCCCTATGGATTTTGTAGTAATGGACCAAGCTATAAATAAAGGAGCCTCAAACTTGGGGCTGTTTCCACATTCACAACAACCCTCACAAGTTAAACCTAGAAATCATTCCCAGTAGCATTATCCCACATGTCAAGGTATCATTTCTACAGAAGAAATCCAAAAGAAGAGGAAATACCCAGTCCAAACCTCTGTTTTTTCTTTATCTCCTTTCAGTCAAGCTGCTTTCACAGTGGAGTAATAACTGCTGGCCTGCCTTTCAGGGCTGTTGTTATGGGGTGGTGCAGGAAATCTGAACCTGAATTTGTACAGTATTAGGTCCCCGATTGCCTGACCCCTTTCCTCCCTTTTTACTGAGGTGTGTTTGGTCTTTGAGCGCAGTACTTACTTAAGTTTAAATGGCCACAGCTCTGTGGTATAGCCTATGCTTTGAATTAAGCAGGTCCTAGTTTCAATCCCAGCATCTCCTAAGTCTGAGAAAGATGCCTGCCTGAAGCCCCGGAGAGCTGCTGTCGGTCAGTGTTGACAATTCTAAATTAGATGAACCAATGGTCAGACTTGCTGTGAGTCAGTTTACTGTGTTCATTTTGCATTTCTCCATAGGAATGAATGTCAGCTACGCGCTCATATGGGAAAAGGCAAAGACATGCTCTTGAGAGACCCCGTTGCGCTAGGAAACTAAACTATCACCTTTGCTCTTGATGAGCCCAGCCATGGGGTCAAACCAATCCCATCTGCCTCATCACATCTTAGCATCAGCCGCTTGGTCACACTAGAGTGTGACGGGGGGGGGTGGGGTGGGAGCTGCTCTGACATCTGTTACATGTAACTGAATGTTCAAATTCTGGTGTACTTCGGCATTCACAAGCAGACGCTTCCCAAGTCCCCCAAACTCAAGGGACAGGCTGGTGAACATTGGCGGGTCAGCTCACCACGAGGCAGAGAGCATCAGAATATACCGAGGTCCAAAAAAACCCCCAAACCACAGAAGAAAACATACATTTCATACATTCCTGAGGCACAGTCGACATTCACACGTAACACCAACATTCGCCGAATTTTGAACATAAATAAATAAGACTAGCCAGAAACAACTGAATGGATTATCCCTTTCTTTTAAATACTTCATAGATTTGGGGGGGGGGATTGCACACATGACACCCCCCCTTCTTTTAAAATACTTCAGCTTCATTCCTAAACAGATTAAAACCACCGATGACACCGGGTTGTCCCCAGCCACGTCGTGCTCGGGAAGAGACCCACGGGAACTAATGGGCCTGAGCACATTCATTCCAAAAGGTCTACTCCGAGTAGGGCTGCTAACCCATTTCTTTCCTTTCTTTTGAATATTATATACTCCAGCATCTGGCATCACCCACCGTCATGTCTCACACGCGCCAGTTGCATCATTTCGTCGTCCGTCCGTCCCCCCATCCTAAAACCACACACGCACAACACGCCAGGGAGATGCCCCGAAATTGCATATTATTTTCTCTCTCTCTCCCCCCCCCCCCGCCTCGCCATCGCCAACCCGCTGCCCTAAACATCCCAGTGGAAGAGCAGCAACGGCCGCCTTCTTCCCTTGGCTCCGTTATTTGGTGGTGGGGGTGAGAGAGAGGTGCGCATCTATAACAGAAGCAGCGCCCCCGAAAGACAGAGGCAGCCCGCCATCTCTCGCCCCAGCGACCTCACCTCAGGCGGGGGCGCTGCTCCCCAGCGGCAGCATGAATGGAGGGGAGACACAGAGAGAGGGGGTCCCCTCGAGGTCCCGAAGCGCTTTTCCCTCGCCGACGCGCGGCTGATCACGAAGACAGCATCGCCTCTTGTGGCATCCTCCTTCCCCTCGCGCGCGGCAGAGGCAGCGGCGGTGGCAGCAGCAGCAACAGCGCCGCCTCCTCCCTCGCCGTGTGGGCGCCTCAGGCGGGATTCCCTCCCCGCCTCCCCTCAGCCGCCGCCATCTTGGCTCTCTGGCGGGGGACGGACGGAAGAGGAGGAGGAGGAGGAGGGAGGCCGAGGGGCGCGCGCGGGGAAGGGAGCCAAGCGGGGGTACCTCGACGGCCTGGTGGCCAGCTCTCAGGACTCCCTCGAGGGTTGTTGTTTTTAGCGGGATTTCCAGTGTGGGATGAGGGGGTGGGTGTTTTGTTTTAGTTTATTTATGTTCCTTTTATTTCACAAGGTTTATACAGTATAGTATACCTCTTGGCTGTGTAGCAAGCCAGCGCCCCCACCCCCGTGAGGGGGTCCCATGTGGGGTCTCTCGTCCGTCCAGCACCCCTGACTTATGAGGGGGGTCCCAAGTGGGGTGACTTTTGAGGGGGGTCCCAAGTGGGGTGTCTTGTCCGTCCAGCACCCCTGACTTCTGAGGGGGTCCCAAGTGGGTTGGGGTCTCTTGGCCCAGGGCTTTGCTGCTGAGGGAAGGATGGGCCAACTCTACAGTTCTGTGATTCTTGGGGTTGGGATGGACATACCAATTTTATTGTTTTGTAAAATGTTTATGCTGCTTGACTCACCCACATTACTGCCAGCTAGGGATGGGCGAATCTGTCCTCCTAGGTTTTCTTCAGTTCCTCGTTTTTCAGAACTTAAATTCTGTTTCCCGCATTTATGTTTGCGATTTAAGGGGGGGGGGAGTCATAAAAAGTATGAGTTTCGTGTGAATTTTTTGTAATACATGTTTGCAGTTTTGCCTTTTTCTAGAGCAGCTTCCCCTAATGCAATGCATTTTTGTATTTTATTGTTGATAACAAACTCTTTTTTATGCACACTTTTGTCACATTGTATGCATTTTGTACATATTACTGAAGAACTGCGTTGCAAAATTACTCTGAATTTTGCATATTTTGAGAGCTGGCTGTGTTTTCAGTTGGCATGTTGCTTTTGAGAGTGCAGATTAGGTAGGTTTGCCTTTAAATGTGAAATGAATTAACTATCTCTCCCATTGCTACCACCAGCTCATAAACATAGTGTAGTGTACAGCGTACCTGACTTGAGGCAAGCTAATTCTGTTTTAGTAGGGAGTGGGGAGAGATGCAATTGAACCTTGCCTTAAAACTCTACGTGATTAGGTTTAACATAATACTACTTTCCTCCATCCAAAATTTCATTTTTAACCCTTGCAGTTTTGATTTGTTTCTTTCAAGTATGGCATCTGTTTATCCTGTCTGGGAATAACGGAAACAGGTACTGAAACTGATAGGCAACAAAATAGTTCTCATTCCAAAAGACAAATCACCTTATCATTTCGTCCAGCTTACTTATGATGCAGTAATGTCTCTACATCTTAAATGTTATACAACAAAATGGAGCTTTTGGCATGGTATGTTCTTATTAAAAGTTAGGCAGCGAAGCCAGAAGCTTTTGATTTGTTCATTAGTAGGAAATTTAGCATTGATCCCTTTGTGCTTAGAAGAATGATGTCTGATAGGGATTGATTAAACTTAAGAAGCAGCATATTTAAATGCAACAATGATGGTGAGGCAGCGGTAGAACATTGTGTTTGCCTTTCTTTCTTTCTTTCTTTCTTTCTTTCTTTCTTTCTTTGCTTTCAAAGCAGGTCTTGGAAAGGAATTTCTTACTCCAGGGACCCATGCTGTCTGTAAATTATAAAAGAGGAAACTGAATATCATGGATGGCGGTGGTGATGAATTCTCTGTAGAAGGCACTTACTAAAGCGACAAAAATTGCAACGAAGAAAAAAATAATCCTGGTCTCCCACCAAAATATTTTCATACAACAGACCAAAGAAACCAGTGGGAAAGTTGTTCTGATTTCAGAGGACAATGGATAAAGTTCAGAGCAAAGCTGTATGTTATAAACACATATTTTGATGCTGCATGGTTCTTTTATAATCTCTAAATAGCAGCAGCAGGAGAGCTCAACAAGAGTCAGGACAAGTGAGGGGAGAAGGAGATTTATTAAGCTCTGAGCTGTATGTCACACCTGCCCTCCCAAAACTGCTATTTGCATTATGAGAAGCTGTTGTTCACATGTCTTGTCTTAGATCAGGGGTAGGGAACATCCAGCCTGTAGGTCAACCTTAGTCTGCCAGGGGGTCCAATTTGACATTCTAGGTAATTTTCCCCAAACCATGCCCACACACTCCCAGCTGACCACCTTCTTTAAATAGTTGGGCAGACAGGAGGGTAAAGGAGCTTGTAAAATGTACAGAGAATCATAAAGCAAAAGTGCTCTTTGAAGTAGCCTCCCTACGCCAACATTGCTTGAGCACTGCTTCAAAAAGCACTTCTGCAAAGCACTTAACACAGTCCCTGTTCGCCCATCTGAGACTGTAGGATGGAAGCAGGAGGACTGTCCTGAAGCGCTTTGCAAATTTGCTCTTTGAAGCAGCTTCCCGCTCTTCCGTCAAACACCACTTGAGAAATATTTAAAGGGGAGAGATGGCTTAAAATAGATTTTGCAAAGCACTTTAAGCACTCTCCCCACTGCCTTTAACATAGTGATGTTATAAGTAGGAGGGGCTGCTTGAAATAACTGTTGCAAAAGGCTTTCAGACGCCGACACCCCCTGCTCCTGGGAGCTCATGTGGAAGTGTGGGGTTTGCCTTTGAAGCTGTTGCAGATTCCCAAGTGCTCAACAGCCAGCTGGCTGTTGGGCACTTGGAAACCCTATTTTATAAATTAAAAATAAAAAGTGGTTCAGTTCATTAATGAATTAGTTTCCCTATTTCACAGATAAGCATCCATTAAAACCCCCCAGATAAACTGAACCATGCAAACAGCTGTTCGTTTGCTAAGCCATTTGCACAGCAGATGCAGGTGCCACTGGGATTTTGGCATTCCAGGCAGTTGCCTACTTTGCTTCTATAGTTAGACCAGCTCTGTGCATTGTTAAGTGTGTTCTCACTGTGCTGCTAATCTGCTTTTAGTTGTGGGCTTATGTAAACATGGAAATGTGCTCTAATGTGGAATAAGTGCTCAAAGTGTTTTTATTTAATATTTGGGGCAGTGATAAACCCTCTCTCTCACTTTAAAGGATTGGGAAGTCCAATCTCTGCATAAATGAGCACCTTATTTGAAGATGTCCAAACTCCTCGGCAATCCTTACTTTTTGCAAATTATCAAGTGCATTTAAAGATGCAAAAAGTGAAAATGCCAAAAATGAGTAAATGAAATTGACAGATTAATCCATGCCTACTATCAGCCTTGTGGGCTAGCAAGTGAATAGCACAGACCAGCAAGTCCAGCATATCTTTGTATTTGAGAGTGGAGGTGCAATTCAACCAAGCCCTTAAACTAGAACTCTCAGTCGCTTTTCTCTAAGCAGTTACAACAGATCTTGTGTGCAGATGTAGAACTGTGACCCTAGTTTATGCATATAGCATCAGGGGAATTGGAATGAGGTGTCATCAATATACAGAAGATGCCCAGATGCAGGTGCTGAACTGAGGTCTGGTGGTGATAATAGTTTGCATGTAGGCCAGTAAATTGAAACTGAATCCAGACAACACTGACGTACCGTGACTTGATGGGTTCTTGGTTCAGGATTTGAAAGATCACCTTTGGGGTGCTCCTGAGGCCACATTTGTCACATTAAGCCCAGGTGGATTCGGTGGCTGGAAATATCTTCCCAGCTGTAGCTGCTTCACCGAATATAGTCTTTCCTGGACAGAAAGAGCTGGCCACAGTATTTAATATATATGTATTTCCTGCTCTGTGACTATCTAGGAAAGGGTTGGCTATAAACACTTGAAATAAATATTCAAATACTCTTGCAATGTGGTTTTTACCATCTCGAAAAGGGCAACAAGTGAATCTGTCTGCCTTACTGTTACCATTAACCGGTTTTATGTGATGTTTGTGTTTGGTCTCAATTACTAAAAGCATATTTTCCATTGAATTATTCTAATATTCTCCAGTAATGGAGCACGCATTAAGATAATTCAGAACTTGAAATTCAGCTACAAATGCAGCACCAATGAGGCCACCCACATCACCAGCTGCTCTTGATTAATCCACTTTTCTTTCTACAAAGCCTTTAATGAATACTCTGTAGGACCAAGGCCCTTATTTATCTGGGGAAACCATCTGATTTCTTTTCACATCCATTAGTTGGGCGGAGGTATGGGGGAGAAACAAAAGAAATTAAAATCTTAGGCTACACACAAAATGAAACACGCAAGACCTATAGACAGAGTTGTCAGGACTCAACCAAGAGTTCTGAAGCAGTAGAAGCTGATGTGGGTTAACTGCAGCTGTTCCCAGAGGGAGGGAAAGAGCTTTATGTTTTGGTAACCCCCCCCCCCCAAGTTCAATCAGGACACCCCACTGTAAAGACAAACAGTACTCGATCCAAGTGACATCTCAGAACTAGCTTTGTATATTGGAGAAAACACCAGGTACTCTGACTAATCATTCGGGAAGGTTTACAAAGCTTTGTCTCTCGTGGCACGCTCAACCCCAGATCCACATGCTTTCCCTATAATTATTATAATGATCACAAATGAACACTTGGGCATTTGTGACATATTCTAGAATCAAAGTATTGGGCATCAGATAAAACCACAGATAGCATTCACGATACAGATTTCCTGCGACTACAAGTGTAGCAAAGGAGAGAATTTTGGTAGGCTCAGTTTCTCTTTCATTTCTGCGTAAAATTAAGGTCTATTGATAAGTTATGTAATGGGAAAGGAGTTTTGTAGCATTTACTGGCTCCTTCCTTGATTTTGAACTTAAGCCCATCTCAAGCTGAAGATCTAGTATTTGCCAATAAATTGTACCTGCTTTTCCAGACCTAAGGAAATATCACCTCTCAGTCCCTGCCTGTTGTGCAGCTGCTAAAAAAAGGATAGATCTTTCTTCTGCACAAGGGTGTGCAGGTGTTTAAAGTGTCAATACATCTGGAATATACCCACTCTTTCCATATACAAACAGCCCCAGGAATTTATGAGAACTCGGCATGGAAAAGATGGTATTTGGTTGATTGCAGAGGAAATTTCTAAATAGCTATGGACCATAGCAAGGGTCCAAATTTGCCTGGAGCGATACACTAAAGTGTACCTAGCTAACAGTTAATCCAGCCCTGGAAAGAGGCAAAGTAGTTGTCAGGCTCTTCACAATCACAGTTTGCCTTGCATCTTTGACTAAATAATAGTTTAGGAAACACTCCTGGGCACAAGTAATGTGTTCCATGCGGCTGCTGGCCCCAGTCTGAGAAAACAATAGGAAACAGCTGCTAAAATACAAAACCGGGGCCCTGGGGAGTAGCAACTTTTCAGAAATGTGTGGCATACAGGGGAAAGAATGTGAAAAGGGGAATAAATAATCAAGTCTACCTCTTTTAAGGAAAATCCCATTGAATCTGGGGAGTGGGGGACACTCCACTTGATTTGTTCACTTGGCCCCACTATATGGACACATGTTCCAGGTTGCAATCTGCCCCTCAAACTGTTCTCCCCCCCCCATGAGAATCTAGTAAAACCTGTAAAATTAATATAGTTCTTGCATTGTGACAAGAACAAAATTTCCAACTTCTGCGTTTTACTCATTTGGCAGGAACTGCCCTGGCTGGACTAGTCAGACTAAGATCCATTTCATCCAGCATTCTGGATTAGACTCTTAGCATATGATTCTAATACCTTCAGCATTGTAGGGTTGCAGGGCCAACCCTAAGTTAAACAGAGTGAGGTAACTGCCTTAGGTAGTAGCTGTTCAGGGACAGCAGTATCAGCCTCCAGAATTTCCTATTGACTCCCCTTCTGCTGCCATAGTCCCTTTGGGGACTGCTGCTTCAGGTATGGTGCAGGATGTTATCCGATCAGACATGTTGAAGTAAGACTCAATCGCCAGTGCAGTCAGCTTCTGAACTTGGAATTGTGAGGGGGCAACATCTTGTCCTGCAGCTCAGGCAGCAAAATGTATGGGGCCAGCTGGGTGGACTGCATCAGTATGGTGTAGTAGCGGATAGTGTGTTGGATTAGGAACTGAGAGATCAGGGTTCAGATACTCAGCTGTGAAACTTGTTGAGTGACCTTGTGCCATTGAGCAGTATATAAATTTTGTTTACTAAATAGACAGATTAAATAGAATAAAGACATGCATTTCTTCAAAATGTCCAGAGAAGCAGAGGCAGTAGAACGGAGATGGTTTATTATAAGTAGCATCTCACAGAAAATGTTCAGATTCTCTCCGTGTTGCGTAGATTTGTGTTGGGTCTCCATGGTGATGTCCTGTGTTGCTGCAACACAGAAAAACATCTGTGTAAGGGGCCAATAAACGTACAGGAAGAAGTTAGCAAGCGTGACATTAAAAAAAGAGGATCTTACTTCATGGTGACTGTTCTTCATATCTTGCTTTCCAGACCGTTGGGTATTAACACCTCCTGTACATGCAGATGTACTTACTTTTAAGCTTTAAATGTCAAGCAAGTTTTCAGTATTAAGGTTTCCCTGTTTCTGATCACTGGATATTAGAAATGTGTTCTTGAAATTGATTATTTTAATAGCACCCTTTCAGAGAACTAAATGCTTTGCCATTCTTATTTTGATTCACAACAGCCCTGTGGAATAACTGCAAAGTCGTAAACTGTTTCTTAAGTGAAAACTAGTCTGACGAATTGCCAACTCTTTATTTACTGCAATTGGATTACATGTGTCTTTAATTACCCTATTAATGGGATTCCCGTGAGTAAGTGTCCTGCTTCAGGCCCAGCAAATGCAGACAGAGGATCTTAAGTAAGAAAGAGATCTTGATTCAGGAAAGTAACAGGACAGGCTTGGCAGCAGACAGAGTTCAGGAATCATGATTCAAGGATTCAGTAAACGGGCGAGATATTCAGAACTGGACAGAAGCAACAAAGATGTCCCAACAGCTTCCACACATGCCAAGCTTTTAAAGATAAGGCACAGCACACTCACTTGCTTGTTATGCGGAAATGTCGGGACTGCAAATGTGCTCTCCAGGGGGAGTGTCTGCTCCTATCTGCAGAGATGGCACCTGTTTTATATAAGAAGACTGGCTCCTGATCACTCTTTACCATCTCCTGAATTGTTCACCATCCACACCAACCTGGTCCCAGCCTGGTATGCACACACACATGCCCCGGACACCAACAAAGGATGCAACACCACTGTCCTGAGGGTCAGTGAGGCCCGGGGGGGGGCACATTTGAAGGGGAGACCCAGCCTAGAGGTTTCCCACCTGTGTTTTAAATAGCTCCATATTATAATCACTGAAGAGGCATAAACCTCTCTCAAACTGTTCTTCATTCTGTCATCCTACTCGTAATTGTGCCGTCTCAGTCAGCTTAGATCTCATGGCAGCGCTCCATGTTTTATTAATCCACTTTTGTTCCGTTGGAATTGCTGGCGTATGCTATTTGAGTGTTGCTAAAAAAATTTTTTTGCTTTAGTTAACATATTTCCCACCAAATTATGGCATTCCAGATGTATATCATTTTTAAGATACTCTAAAAGGAATTGTAATGGCCTCAGTGGCAATAAATAATAGCCTAGCATATTTTGTATAATGTTAATAATGCCCCACAAACTTACTTATTTTTGCACAAATCCATCATACATATATAAAGTATAAAGGCTGCTTTCCTTGCACCAGATTTCCAGCATGCGCTACCAGTATGAGGATTCATATTTGCAAGGCAAAGCGGAGACAAGTACTAGTGGAATATCTAAATTAAAAGATCTTTATTTATTTAAGTATTCATAACCCACACTTTCATAAATTTATATCAAGGTGGTATACAACATACAATGTTATAATAAAATCAGCAAAGGCATCCATAAAACATCGTGGAAAATATCAACAAAGCATATATCTTCCAAAGGATGTTTAAAAGAATACAGTGGAGACTCCTGCCAAATCTCTGCTGAAGGACAACTGAACCTCAAGGGCATGGGGGCCCTCAAGAGGTACCCCATCAGAGGATATTTGTGCAAAGTGATAGCACCAAATTTTTGGACAATACATTTCCCTGTGCTTTTGTAATATTAATTGTCACAGATAATTCAGATTGTATGTGTAAATCCAGTTACGGGCTTCCCACCACTTCCTGGAGAGGTGAGAAGTTCCTTGCATCTAAGAAAGTGTTGGGCAAATGCTTTGCCACTGAGCTTTGGTCCTTCCCTTAAGACACAGGAAAATAGGAAGCAGACTTGCACTGAGTCAGACCAAATAACAGCTTCAGAGAAGTGTGTGGGAAGGATTGTGATAGCGGTAGAAATAATTGAACTTCTACTCCCCAGCAGTTCCAGTGTTGATCAGGCTTCTCCAGGGCAACTATTTACACAACAACAACAACAACGTGCTGGGTAAATTTGCATTCACATACCATATTTTTTGCTCTATAAGACTCACTTTTTCCCTCCTAAAAAGTAAGGGGAAATGTGTGTGCGTCTTATGGAGCGAATGCAGGCTGCGCAGCTATCCCAGAAGCCAGAACAGCAAGAGGGATTGCTGCTTTCACTGCGCAGCGATCCCTCTTGCTGTTCTGGCTTCTGAGATTCAGAATTTTTTTTTTCTTGTTTTCCTCCTCCAAAAATGATGCGTCTTGTGGTCTGGTGCGTCTTATAGAGCGAAAAATACGGTAATTAATATTACATTTTATGCAAGTCCAATGATACAACCCTTTTGGGCTCTGATTCCAAATGTGATTGATAAAACGGCTGGTTGTTTCATACCACAAAATCCCTAAATAGTTTCTGAGTTATCTTAAGGATTTGATTAATGATGTTGATCTTGAAGTGGTTGTAAACCTACTTTACGGCTGCCAACATGTTTACAGTAGCAAATTGGAAGAAAGCACTTGTTCTGTTGATGTCTGAATGGCATCAGGGAAGATGGAACAGGGCAATTTTATCCAAATTAACCTGCTGTGGAAATTAATAGACAAACAAGTTTACTGGAAGATGAAATTTGTTTGCAGTGTTTTGGAACGGTGAATTCCAAGATGACTTGGACAATACTTTTTCTTTTTTCTTTGTGTATGACAAGCATCTACCACCTGCACTTTTCAGAAGCATCCAAAGGCATTGTTGCTCCTGCAGGCTTTCCCAGATGGATAGGTAAAGGTAAAGGGACCCCTGACCATTATTTCCAGTTGTGGCCGACTCTGGGGTTGTGGCGCTCATGTTGCTTTATTGGCCAAGGGAGCCGGTGTACATCTTCTGGGTCATGTGGCCAGCATGACTAAGCCGCTTCTGGCGAACCAGAGCAGCGCATGGAAACGTCGTTTACCTTCCCGCCAGAGCAGTACCTATTTATCTACTTGCACTTGACGTGCTTTTGAACTGCTAGGTTGGCAGGAGCAACAGGAGCTCACCCCATTGTGGGGATTCGAACCCCCGACCTTCTGATTGGCAAGCCCTAGGCTCTGTGGTTTAACCCACAGCGCCACCCGTGGGTCTTTACCACAAGTGTCCATTCTTTGAGTTTTAGTCTTGTTATAAATTTACTTTTTTTGTGTTCTAACTTTTTAAAATTATATTTTGTGTGAATCACATTGAGATGGTGGTTTAGAAGACAATTAATAAAGCAATAGTAGTAGTAGTAGTAATAATAATAATAATCCACAACAGGTTAGTCATTTTCCATAAAAGGTTATGTCATAGTAAATGTCTAGGGCTTTGAGGTAGCACAAGACTCTTGATCATATACATCAAGTACAGGTTACTGTGTGTAATGTATGTAATTTAATTTTAAGTACAATTTCCCTCAGTGTTGAGGATGATGTTGACAATAGCAAACAATGCCTTCAGAGAGGTAATCTCCCCTCCCTGCCCTGGGAACTTGGCAGGGATAGCAGGAATCAAACTCTCCATCCCATAATCCTAAATCAAGTCAGGTTTCCCAAGAACTGCTATTTACATAACAAAAACATGCATGTTAATTTTCATTCACACACTTATGCCAGCCAAGAACTAACCAAATACTCGGTTTAGTCAAGTACAGTAAGCAGAAAGCTGTTAAACTGGTTCAACTTATAAACTATACAGTGGTACCTCGCAAGACGAATGCCTCGCGAGACAAAAAACTCGCAAGACGAAAGGGTTTTTTTTTTTTTGAGCTGCTTTGCAAGACGATTTTCCCTATGGGCTTGCTTCGCAAGACAGAAACGTCTTGCAAGTTTGTTTCCTTTTTCTTAACACCTTTTAATACAGTTGCGACTTGACTTCGAGGAGCAACTCATAGAACGCGGTGTGGTAGCCTTTTTTTGAGGTTTTTTAAGACTTTGGTGATTTTTGAAGCTTTTCCAAAACTTTCCCGACACCGTGCTTCGCAAGACGAAAAAAATAGCAAGACGACAAAACTCGCGGAACGAATTAATTTCGTCTTGCGAGGCACCACTGTATAAGCCTAACACCTATATAAGGGAGTAAGCTATGGTATTCTATCTGCACCTAAAGCTATTGAGCTTTAAACCACTGATATGGGAGAAACGCAGTTCATTTCAAATGGCTTTCAACCAATCTTTGCCAACCTGGTCCTAGCACCATCTAGATGTTGGACTATAACTCCCATCAGTCCCAGCCATTCAGGGCTGGAGTTGATGGGAGTTGAAGTCCAAAACATCTGGATGGTGCAAGGTTGGAGACGGGTGGTTGAAAGCCATCTGAAATGAACTGCATTTCTCCCATGCAAAGGAATGGTAAACAATAGTTGCTTTGCCAAATGGTCTGGGAAACCAAACTGCAGCAAAGAGAGCATTTTTATGAAGCTTTGCTGAGAAAACAAGAACAAGTTGGATTCCTTAGGACTGAACTCTTTCTTTTTCCCTTTCAATCTAGCCCACAAGGGGGAAGTGGAGGGTAACTTAGCAAAGGTGTCCAGATAAATGTCCTCTGCCCCCAAACCCCTCAAACTTCACAATGAAACATCTGCTGCTAAGAGTCTGCATCATTCTCAATACTTGACCCATCCTAGCCTGTGTATATCTCATCAACATGCCTAGGAAGAGAGCCAGGCTTCTGAAACAATCTGTTATCAGAAGTGTCACCATGGAACAATGAAACTGCCGCTGGTTCCCTGAAACCTCATTAAATCATTTTCTGGGGGAACAGATGTGTACCTGTCTTAGGTGAGACTTTGCACCATCCAAAATCCCTTCCAGCCACATGCTGTTACCTTGCTGACAAACCATCACTATCATCAACAATCAGACGTGTTACTTGCTGCAGATTGGTTATGGAGCTTCAAAGCATTCCCCTGGAAGAAAAGGAAAAACAAACACGAAATCTGTACAATTTATAATGCCGGCATTATGATATTTTATAGATTATGAATGCTGTAGTACTTTGTGAATCCTATAATACGACTTCTGTTGTAATTGTGCTGTTTAGCTTATTTGTTTAAGTTGATTTTAATAGATTGTAATTATTTTATTATTTGTTAATTATTCTATATGATTTATGCTGCATTTGTATGTAATTGTTACTTACTGTTTGTAAGCCGCTTTGTGATTCATTTGAATGAAAAACAGCATAGCAATATAATGAATCAAAATCAAATCAAATGTTGTATTCTGGGCATGTATAATTCTTCTTTTCTAATAGAGGAAGCAGCCTTATACCAAGTCAAACCATTGGTCCATCTAGCTGACTGACCAGCAGTGGATCTCCAAAAATATTTATCATTTTGCATGCCAGGCATGTGATCTACCTTTGGGGCTGGTTGCTAGTAAGAAGACTGGTGGGGCTCTGCCCTATTAATCCCATTTCCCTTTTCCTCAGAAAGCCTAATGAGTTATTTATATATATATATATATATATATATATATATATATATATATATATATATATATATAGCCAATGATCTATTAGCAATGTCACATTGTCTGAATGTCACATTGACAGCATACAATGAACTAAAGGCCAAGACACTGTTTTTTCCTTGCTGATTTGTGAAACTTGAGGTTGCCGTAGTGTAGCCTGATCAATTTTGACAAACTTTTAAACTATTCCTGAGTGCTCAACCATTCAGGACTCAGATAGGAATAGCTGCAAAAGTTTGTTGCTAAGTCCTGTTTTCTGTAGAAAAAGCTGGAGCCTTGTGGCAGATGAAAGGTCAAATATCCATTACCAGCTGTGTTAGTTGCCAAGAAAACATTAGAAGAGTCTTGTGTGGCACAGAGGCAACATCTGCTCCTTACCTTTAAAGCACTGTGATACTACCTTTAGCAGTCATGGCTTCCAACTGCGCCCCCCCAATAATGGGAAGTTTTAAAATATAGCTCCCTGTGTCAAGCAGGGCTTTGCCAAACCCTCTTTTTATTATTAGAAAACTCCAGCTCATTTCCATGGACAGAGTAAAACGGCTAGTAACTCGGTCTAGTTCTTTGCAGGACGGATCTGCCTCTCCTTCAAGTGGTTGATTCACTGTGTGTGAGATCATTGTGATCTGCTAGAGACAATGATATTGTACCACTAACAATCTGAGCCATTTCATTGTTCATCTGCTAAATGTGGTTTGTTTTTGTGATGTCAGTGGGCTCCCATTTTGTGTGTGTCTATGTTTAAGCAATCACGCCTGTGATCTGATCCTGCTTGCAGGGGTGTCAATTTGAATAAAATATTTGGGGTGTGTGTGTGTGGATAAACCCCGCCTCACCAGCCCTGCATAATCAATCACAAGACAGGCACACACACACATGCACACTCTTTGAATGACAATACCCATCAACTTTGGGGCGGCTGGCCCCCTTATATATATATTTGGGGGGGGATGTGAAGGGACCTTGGCTCCTAGGAGTTGTCTCCTATAGGCCTCTTGACATCTAAGTTTCCCTCCCTGAACTCCTCTTTAACTTCATCTGGTAGCTGTAGGATCTCGCAAGGTACAGTGGTCCATTCTTAACCTGAAACTGTTCTTAACCTGAAGCACCACTTTAGCTAATGGGGCCTCCTGCTGCCGCCGCGCCGCCGGAGCATGATTTCTGTTCTCATCCTGAAGCAAAGTTCTTAACCTGAAGCACTATTTCTGGGTTAGCGGAGTCTGTAACCTGAAGCGTATGTAACCTGAGGTACCACTGTATACAGTTCACCACTGTGAACACATGAGTAATATCCACAACATCATGTTGCAGTGTTAAGGAATGTGCTACTCTGTCAGTTTTGGTTCCACTTCGCTGTAATAACATAAAGAAACCCACTTTGAATGGATGTGCTGTCTCCCATCTTCAACCACAAATATGCTGTGGATCACTGGTGATGGACCATTGGTGGTCGAAGGTACTCTTGAATTAAGGGCCATCATGACTCTACACAGTGATTGTAGAGTAAGCAGGGGAGCCCTGAGCGACGACAAAATTTGGCATGCCCCCTAAATATTTATTATTTTCACAATAATTCATTAATTATTATTTTGCACCCCCTCAGCTAGGCACCTTGTCTGGGAAAATTCGCTTGCCCAGCCCTAAATCCAATGCTGGGGTGAGTTGGGCCAGTCACTTCCTTGCAGCCTAGCCTACCTCACAGGGTTGTTGTGGGGGGTTAAATGAGGTGGACTCTGCACACCACCTTGAACTCCTTGGAAAAAAGTGAGATTTGAATGCAATGTAATAATAATAAAAAGAAAACATACCACTTTGCACTTGAGCTTCTAATAAGCACTCTGGCTTGTCGGTATGCTTTTTATTAGAGAGCAGGATCTGCATTCATTTCCGATGGTTATTTGCAGAGCAGAGTGCAGGATACGACCCATCTTGATGCATGACTCAAGAGGCTGCATCATCCTAACCCAGTGTATTTCAGGAAATACTTATTCATATGTTTCCTATTTGATTTCATTTCATTTTCGCCACGAGCATTTATTGCAGCCCAGGGTACAGGATCCAGCCCATCTCAGTGCGTCGCAAGGACTATTCAGGTTGGCAGGTCATACTTTCCCGTGTGCGTGAAGAGGCGATCCCTTAAAATTCAGCGTTCCAGTCGCTGTAGTTCTAAAAGCATTTCAAAGATCTCGGAGCTGATGGGAGTTTCGCTTGGAAATGTTTTGAGCACTTGAAAATAACTTGCGTTCACGCGACCTTTGCTTTTGAGAAATAAAATAAAACTAGCCTTAAAGAGAAAAACAAGGAAGGATCGTTGCAGGTTCCACCGAGATTTGAACTCGGATCGCTGGATTCAGAGTCCAGAGTGCTAACCATTACACCATGGAACCGCCCTGACGATATATTGTAGCAGCTCCCACTAAAGCCTTGCAGTTCTTCTGCGCTGACTTCCAGCGCCCCCACGGCGCTCCCAAGCGACGCCTTTTGCTCTTGCAAGCCCGGATCGGATGTTCCCCTGCAGCTTCTGTTTCTCCGGCTTGGAGCAGCAATAGGTTCAGGGAGCGACTGCGTTTACACGTGCGCACTTAGGAGTCTTGCAAAGCCTGGCATGCGAAAGCAGGACGATGGCGCTAGAGGACGCGTACCCGTTGCCACTGCACGTGCATTTGGAGTGGGGCGAGCGGGTGTCGAGGCTAAAGTTTAGCCCCGGAACCTATTTGCAGCTTCTACTGCGACGGGCGCAAGAGTGCCCGTGAGCATATACAGAGCGCATATGACAACTAACTCTTCTGCACGTGCTTCGTGTCTCTCACAGACACCAAGGCGGTAGCTCAGAAGAGGTGGGGGGCAGGCAGGGGACTCTTTTATAAGTGAACTTGCCTGTCTGCAATGAAGGTGTCAGAGAGATGTGGGTGGAAGGTTCCAATATGGAAATATGGTTACAGTATTATTATTATTTGAATTTATATACCGCCTTAAACCTGGAATGTCTCTGCCTCTTGACTGTCTGAGCAACAAGCTGCTGCTTATATTATGTATGAATCACTGGGACTGCACTACCAAGGTCGCTTGACACTCATTCAGTCAAGGGAAGGCATGCAGACGTGCATTCCTCAGAAGGTAGGATCCGGGGCCCGCTCTCGGTTCCCGCGCTGCAGTCCAGGAAGAAAGGAGGCATTGAGCGAATGGCACTCTGCACATGCCTCTAGGCATCCTCTTCTTTTAATACTGCATCAACCTTGGGTCGTTATAGATGCTGTTGGACTAAAACTCCCATCATTCCTAGCCAGCATGGCCCGTGGTCAGGGATGACAGGAGTTGTAGCTCAAGAACATCTGGGGGCCCAAGGCTGAGAAGGGCTCCCCTTCCCACATCCCAGGCGTGAGTTGAAATCCAAGTCAAAGCACTGTGGCAGGCAGAGGAGGAAAACGACACGGAGAAGCAGAAAAGGGAGGTGGAGAAAGAAACACTCTGCACATGCTCAGAGGCAAGCTTTTCCCGATGGGGCTCTACACCTCACCACCCTTCCCAGAGGCCTCTGCGATCCAGCCTGGACTACAACTCCCAGTAGCCCTAGCATCATCCTGTCGCGCTCGCTGGAGCTGATGGGAGTTGTAGTGCGGAATTTCTAGGGGATCCAGACGGGCGAAGGCTGATCTACGGCCCGCTTCGCTCTGCCCTCCACAACAATAGAGATGAAAATGTCAAGAGGTGTCGCACTCAGGTATCGATTCCGGTTTCCATTCGGTCGCCGTCATATATGCGGGGAAAGAATACAGAGACGAAAAGCGTCTAAAGTGGGAGCTGAAGGCTACAGATAACTTCCGGCACAGAAACCGGTATCTGAAGAAGTGTGCATGCACACGAAAGCTCATACCAAGAACTAACTTAGTTGGTCTTTAAGGTGCTACTGGAAGGAATTTTTTTTATTTTGACTATGGCAGACCAACACGGCTACCTATCTACTACTGAACGCATTCTCTCAGGACTTCGTGCGGCGCCGCTCTAGGAATCTGGAAACTCTCTGATGAAAGCCTTTGCCTCAGAAAACAAGTCCAAGTTTAAAACCGGAAGTGTATTCAGAAACCCGCCAGTCTCCGATTTCCTTCCCTCCTAAACATAATTAGCGCTCCGTACGTTTTTCAAGTCGTTGTCCCGGTCCCTCTGTTGGTGCCCTGAGTGCCCGGAAGTGTCGTCATACGTGTCTACGGAGCGGCCCCTCTGCGGAAAATGGCCTCTCTCTCATGCGAACCGGAAGCCGGAAGCCGGTGCTCCCGGAAGCTGTATCTGGTCGGCGAGCGAGCGAGGAGGAAGGAAGGAAGGGCCGGCTAGTGGGCGGAACCGGAGTGCGGCTGATCCTGAGGAAGCAGTAGCAGCAGCAGGAGGCGCAGGGAGGGGCTCTCTGGCTATCGCTTCCTTGTTAGCTGAGAAGTCGGAGGAGGCGCCGCTGCCGCCGTCATTATGGGGGGCTCCCGCGACGACGAGTACGACTATCTCTTCAAAGGTGGGCCTGCATCCCTTGTACCCCGCCGCGCCTCTTCCCCCCGCTCCCTGGGGGCTGCTTCAGACCCCCCCCTTCCCCCTCCCTCCGGTTCCCGATCAGGATTCCTTGGATGGTTTCCGGCCCTACTCGAGAGGAGACCGATAGACAATTATGGAGCACCACTGACTAAGGTCCATTAATTCCCAGGGGCCTCCTCTATGAGTGAAATGCAGTTGGTTGAAGCCGACCCCCTTGCCTCTCCCTCGCCCCAGCCCTTTGGGTGGTATCCAGTGCTAGTCCTCCTCAAGGGTAGACCCATTAATGAACGCGCTTAGCATAGGCCCATTAATTGTAGTGGGCCTACTCCGAGTCTAATGTGGTTGGATACAGTCCACAGCCTTGGCTCCCCTTCCCCCAGTCCTTCTCAGTAAAGTATCTCAAGCCTTGTTGGCACATCAGAAAGCCTACCCTTGCTAGGCGCTGGACAGGGTTGTTTTTTTAAAAAATCGTTTAATGATTTTCATACTTAATACTTGTTTCACCAGACTAGTGGACGGGCTTTGTATTGGGACTTTGCAATGGAGTGTTGTAAAATGTCTGTTGTATTTTGTTGGCTGAATTGTGTTTGGCCTTTGAAATCTGGGATGTCTCTAAAGTGGGGTGAAGACAGTCTTGACACTTTGGTTAAAAGCTACCAGATTCTTTTTGCTACACACAGGGTAACTGTTAGGATTTCTTCAGTTTGCATTATTATATCCCACTTTTACCACAAGGAGGTCAGGGCAGCACATGTGACCCTGTTCTCTTTTTTATATGCCCAAGTTTAAAGTGTCAGACTTGGCTGAAAAGGACCAGGCTGAAATCTCCACTTGACCATGAAGCTTGCTGGGTGACCTTGACCCAGTTATGATTTCTCAGTCTAACCTACCACAGAGGGCTGTTGTGAGAATAAAAGGAGAGGATGTGGAGAAGGACCATATGTGCTACTTTTACCTCCTTGGGTGAGGGAGTGGGATATAAAATAAGAATGTAGATATAATAAATCCTAACTGTCAAGGTGTAATTAATCTGTGTGATCCTGAATTTGCACTCTTGCTTAAGATTATCCCAAGTGCCTTTCAACACCAGCAGTTGCTTAATGAGACTGACATGCTGTGTTGCCCAGTGAGGGCAGCAACAACATAGAGGGGTGGGTGGGGAAGATTGGACATCTTGACTAAAACAGCCTTCCTCAACCTTGTGTTCTTCAGAGGTTTAGGCTACAAAACATCAGGCTTAGTCAGCACAGTGGGGTTACTGGGCTGGGTTACAAAGAGAACCCTGAAACAGTTTTCCTCCATCCCTTCTTTCATTCGGAGTGCAACTAAAGAGAAAGTTTGGAAAATGGCATCTTCCCAGAAGTGAAGTTAAAATAGATGTCCGTATGTGTGCTAAATCAGTGAGTTGTTCAACATCCAGTAAAAGACATGGGCAGGTATGTGTTAAACATAAGAAAGACCCTGGTTAGATCAAACCATAAGGATCCCTCTAGTCCCCATCCTCCAGTTTGCTCTAGCTGCTGGCCAGAGGTCTCTGGAAAGCCCCCAAGGAATGCTTCAAGTCATACTTGGAGAGGTATAATGCATCGGGACATGGAGGCTCTATTTAGTTGTGATGGCCAACAAGAGGCTAAAAGGGGGGGGGGTATCTGCCTCAACACAAAATGAGTACAGCAGCTGATTGGAGCAGAAATATAGGGAAGAACACCAGTCTAAACAGGAGATCCAGTCCCACAACCTCTCTTCCTGCAATTGAGCAGCAGAGCACCTGCTTGGCATGCAGAACCACCCAGGTTCAACCCCTAGCATCTCCAGGTAGGGCTGGGCAAGACTCCCTGCCTGAAACACTGGAGAGCCACTGCCAGTCATTGTAGACAGTACAGAGTTGGTGGAGCAGTGATGGGTTCCGACTTATCCGATAAAGACCAGTGCCATAACTAGGCTCTTCTTATTGTGTGTGCCTCTGTTGACTTCTTTCCTCCCCTCTCTCTTTGCATACCCCAGAACACATCCTCTCACCATAAAAAGAGAGCAGTGCAGTTGGAAAACCTTAAAAAAGAAGTGGGGAAGGCATAACTTGGGGCTACTATATCAGATTCCCCCAGTAAGTGAAAAGGTGACACAAAGCAAAAAGGGGACTGGTGGCAATATCTGTTGGCTACTGTAGAATCTGGCCCTTTTATTGTTGCGAAGCCAAGTAACTTTGAACGAATTGTTTTCTCTGCATTCCTTTTTTATTATATTCCCCGCCCTAAACACCCCCCTATTGTTTTGTAATTATAGTCCTATTCCCTATCCCTTTCTTGAGACTTTTCTCATAGAAACCAATGGCCAGGCCCTTCTGGTGCCTCCCCTGGAGTTCACCTTTGCATGTCTGATCTCCCAAGTTCTGTTAAAAATCTGTCATCCTTCTTGCTGTGTGTGTTCAGCATTTCTGCCCTACTTGGCTGCTCCAGTGGCTTAGGAAAGAGCTCTTCAGGGGTGAGGCTGGACTTTTGATCAGCACTGAGCTCTTCGGTGGGGGTGGCCTCCAGTCACTGTGGTGATGAATAATGCTAGTTAGTAACTTTGTGGGCTTTTTACTTAATACAGGACAGGGAGAGCCGCTTCCCTTTCAGAAAGAATGTCTACTGTCTTGAGATGAACTTTCCCTTTGATAACTTGGTTTACTCTATGTGTTTCGCTGCTTTTGTGTGAAATCTTTGTAAAAGTATCACCCTGATCCACTGGTTTGTGGTCTTGGTGTGGTTTTCCTCTGGAATTTTGCTTTCCCTCCCTCCCCCTTTTTACTTTGAGATAAAGGAAGTGACTGAGGAAGGCATGGCAACCAGCGAGCAAGTGATTTAATGTTGAAACCTCAACTTCCAGCTTGCAGGGGCAGGGGTGGCAAACGGAGAGGGTTAACTGGTGAATGTTGCAAGCGTGGGATTTTTAAAAAATGTATTATAGATTGAGCTTGTTTGCTTTCTAATGCAGTGCATTTTCTTGTAGGGATAAACCAGGAAAAATAACAGCCAACTGTTTCAATGTGGAATGTTTATCTGTCTTTCTGGGGCGGTGGTGCTGGTGCTGTGGGTTGTCTGGTTCTTATCACACAAAAGAATGTAAGCCCTGGTGGTTAATTGCCTAGAATCTGCTGAATGTGAAGAGTTAAGGGACTTATTAACAGGTTTTTCAACAGAGATTAGTTAGCAGCAGCAGCAGCAAGATCTAGCCTTGTTGCTTTGTGAAACTCCTGATCAGGGCATAAACAAGACTGGCTGTTCCTTGCTGCTTGCAACTGTACCCTCCTTGAGTGGCTCCTTCTAGGCGACATGGAACTTGCATCCCTCCACTGACCTCACTTCCGGTCTTACTGTTACTACATAACATTTACCAGCCCATTAGGGCATTACTCCTCCTCCTGGATGTGCAGGCATTCTTCCCAGCAGAGTTTCCCCCCCTGATGGTGAGCAGGATGTGTTGGGAAATAACATGCTTGGCTGCACAGATAACAGGGCAGAGAGGGAATGTTGCAGAGGTTATAAATCTGGGTTTTAGAGACAAAGGCTGCATGACAGGGAACACACATTGAACTGTTTCCTTGCTTTTTTGGGCCAGCTTTCCGTACTGTCCGGCCTGTAAATGCTTAGGTGTGCCATGTTTTCATTGTGAACAGCAGTTTCTGCTGAGGCAGCAGCTAGACATGTCACATACTTGACCATGTGTACCTTCTCCTGACATCTTCAGACAGCAGGAAAGGCCAGTGAAGCAGCTAATGTGGCAGCCCAGCTTCCTGCCCTCCTTGCTCACTTCTCTGCAGACTAGTCCCAATAATAACCCTCTGTAGTCCAGGACCTGTGGCATGTATTGCAAGTATCTGCATTTTTTAGGTTTAAACACTTGCATGGTAATTGCATAGAAGCATTCAATACTGTACTTTCTAGTGCATTTCACATGCATTATGTTGATATGCAACATCTGCAACAATCTGGTTAATTTCATCCTAACAGTAGCTTCTGTAGCCCTCTTCCACATCTGAGTTTCACTCCCATCCTTACGATGTTAGCAGGGCACAGCCTGTGTTGCAAACATAGTTTAACTTTCTTCCAAGGAATTCTGGGAATTGTAGTTCTGTAAGATGGGTGATGAGAAATCTCTTCCGTAGCACCCTGATTTACTGTGAGAGCCAGTAAATTGCTCTCACAGTGTAATGTAGTGGTTAGAGTGCTGGACTGGGGCCCAGGAGAACAGAGTTCAAATCCTCACTCAGCCATCAAGCTTACAGGGTAACCCTGGACCAGTCATGGTGCCTCTCAGCCTAACCTGCCATGTAGGGTTGTTGTCAGGATAAAACTTTGGAGGAGGAGAACCATGTACAGTATTCCACCTTGAGCTCCTTTGAGGAAAGGTGGAACAGTAATGTAAGCAAATAAATAAACAAATGACACTTCCCCCTGTTATACTGTTCTACCAATTTGGTTCTGAACCGCGGTTCTGGGTTTGATATTTAAAGCCCTAATTAGCCCAGGACTTGGTTAGCTGCAGGATGGCCTTTGTTCTGTGGCACCTTAAAGACTAACGTATTTGCTGTGGTGTAAGCTTTTGTGGAATAAAGCTCACTTCTTCTGCTATCCTGAAGTAGGGGTGTTTGTGTTTGTGTATGCCCACACCTCTGTGACTCAGGCATGTGTATATATAAACATACACACAAACAGATGGTTGGAGGGAGGGGATTGTAAATAGTGAGGTCAGAGGGGGAGGAAGGAAAGAAAGTATGGAAAGTATCTCTCTGTGCATGACTTGTGGTTATTGAAGTCCAAGAGTTCTCTTCTGCGTTCTGGAGAAGATGCTCTTCTGCTCTCTAATGGGGCCTTAGGAAAGGCCATAGTACAGACCCCACTCTGGCAATATGCATATGAACAAACCGTTTGAGAATAGCTTTGCTGTCGCAGGCTCTCATTTTCCCATCTTGTTTTAATCCCTTTCAGCAAGAACAGAAGCCAAGCCCCAACCCAAGAGTTGATAAGTTGCAATAACTACAGATGTGGGTCTACACTGGCAGCTGAGCCTGGCAATCTTCCCCACCATTCATCAGTTCATTTAGGTGCAAATAACCTTTGACCCTCCAGATGTTGCTGAACTGTAGCTTCCTCTATGACCATTGACCATGATCTCTAGGGCTTATAGAAGCTGTAGTTCAGCACATCTGGAGGGACAAAGGTTTCCCACTGAGCATTTTAAAATCTGATTGGCTACAGCTCCTCCGTTATATCCCTGCTTTCATACTGATTCAGGGTTGCTCCAGTTTCCACCCTTTCCTTTCTGGGTCTTTGTATAGCCCTGGCCTATTCAGAATGGCTGACATCAGCCATCCTGTTGTTTTGTGCTACAACTCCCAGCAGCTCCAGCCAGCATGGCTTTGCCGATTGGAGAGTTGTGTCCTGCAGATGTTTTGGAGTTGGAGAAAGTTTGCATAGAAGAGGAGAGGTGCTGCACACATTGGGGCTGAGGTAGCTGCTTGTATTTGCAGAGCTTTGAGCCACCTGACTGCGCTGAGGTGAGGTAATTCAGTTTGTCTCTTCCCTGCTTGTCCTTGGGTGTTGCTGAGACCAGCTGATTACCAGTGTACCCTGGACTCTTTGCTTTCCCCAGCTTTATTGTTAACAAATAAAAACCACAAGGACTGGGCAATCTGGTTAGTCTGGCTTTCAGGCCTTCCGCAAGTCCTGTGAGTTGTGCACCTAGAAATGCTGTAAACCTTCTCATATGCTTTTTACACTCTCCTTTGGGGAAGCTGGTTTCCTTTCCTTTTATGAACAGGAGCTTTCACATGTGGCTTTTCTTATCAGTGTCCTTGGATAAGTTCTAGCCATACCATTGGTTTAGGTTTTTTATTTTTACTTGCTGGCATCTTTGCATTCCAAAGCCTTTTGCAGAGTCCTCCCTCTCTTTACCAGTGAGATGATGCCCAACCAAATCTCTGCCTGCCCTTGCTGTCCCTTGGCTACTGCAAGGGGCCTAATTTCCCACCCCTGGAAGAAAACAGTACCCTGGAAATTCCTGTCACCTGCTCAAGGAAGTTAAATCATGCATTAAACTTAACAGTGAAACTCAAGCTGGAAACAAGGGCACTCTTCCCTTTGCTCCATGAGACCAAAGAAAAGACATATTTTTTTTCTTAAAATACTTCGGCAGCTCTTCTCTAACAATTTTTTTAAAAAATGAATTTCATAATATTAACAAACACAGAAAAGGGGGGAAATGTGTCTCAGACAGCTCTTCTGAATTTGCACCCAATTAACATTTCCCAGCTTCGCTTGCATAATTGTGATGTTATGGGTTTGGGTTAAGAGCCACCCAACTTTCACTAACATCCTCCCTCCCTCAGCGTCCACTGAGTAGGAGCAATAAAGAGTTGAAAACTGCCTGCCCAAACTGAATGCCACCCACCAGCTTGTTAAGGGTGGTATAGTGGTTAGGGTGCTTGTTAAGGGTGGTATAGTGGTTAGGGTGCTTCGTGCTTGACTAGGAGCGGGGAGATTGCGGTTCAAACCTCCACTCAGCCATGAAATGCACTTGTTGACCTTGGCAGGTCAAGGGACACATAAACATTGAACCAGTGGCTATGTATGGTGGGTTGGTCAGTATTTTAACCCCCATCTCCATGCTCACACTTCCACGGTCCCAGGCACAGGAAGCAGAAATGGGAGGTTTGCAGGTAGACAAGTATAGTTGGCGAGTTGCTGAGATGTGGCTTCAGTGGCCATGAGAAAAACTTTAGGGATTTTTCTGTGCAAAAAAAAGGAAGCATCTAAATGCCAGGTTCTCTTCTGGACTTCACAGTTTCTCTTTTGCCTGACTTTGGTCGGATAACAACACCTTGTGATAGGATTTAATTTCCAGTGTGTGTGTCAGAGAGCGCTAGCTGTGATGGGCTTACTCTGAATTAACAGAGAAACCCCTGAAGCTGAACCTTCCCAAAATGGTGCCTTCTAGATATTTTAGACTACAACTTCTACCACCCCCAGCCAGTTGTAGTTCAAACAAAACATCAGGAGGGCACCAGGTTGGGGAAGGTTTGATGCCTTTTAGTCTGGCATCAAACTCCTGATGGGCATGAATAGTTAACAAGCCTCTTCCTGTTGTTTTTTTGTAGTTTTGGCTCCTGCTTTGCTGAATCAGCTGAAAGGGGGAGACGACAAAAAGGGCTGGTTGTTTTTGTCCGCACAGTGAGATTTGTGCAGTAATTAATTAAGATGAAATCCCACATGTGATTGTTTTATCGTAATTTCAGAGTGGAGGAAAGGATTGAGAAGCAAATATGCCAGTCTTGGAAGGATGAAGCCATGGATTGCTGCAGGATAAATACCTGGGTCATGTTAGTTTTCTGGATCAAGCTGCCCCCCCCCCCCCCTTCTTAAATGATGCAGATGGAGAGTCTTTGGTTTGACCTATAAAAGAATGAGACTCTGCTTTGGATCCTTTTCTGGCATGCATAGACCAAAATGAGCATTCAAATGGTAACCATGTAAACATAGGTGTATATTTTCAGATAAAATGGGATGCGAAAGGGAGCCAGAAAAATTTGAAGATTGATATCCTGGCTTGCAGTCGTATGGTTCTCAAGGTCGCTGTTTAACAGCTTGTGGTAATATAAAAACTGGCTGGCATGTACACACACACACACAGCCCAGACTCCCCTTTTCTCTGGCTGCTGCCAAAGGCCAGAGCGTAGGAAGATGGGAAGCTGCCTTTTCCAAGTCCATCTCGCTCAGTATTGTCTACACTGACCATCAGTAGCTCTCCAGAATTTCAGGCAGGGCGTTTCTCCCAGCCCTACCTGGAGATGCTTCTGGGGATTGCAACCTTCTGCAAGCAGAGCAGGTGTCACTGAACTCTGGCCCTTCTCTTCAGCTCTGCAGTCCCAGCTGCAGAGCACCTGGAGCAGAGTAGCCTTTCTGGCAGGGAGAAAAGAAGTGAGCTCTCTGCAGTTGCCGCCTGGGTGGAGCCAGATCTAACAGTTAATTTTATTGAGTAATAAGAACTTTAGTATTGCAATGTTAACAGCAGCTAAAATGTCTTATTTCTGAAAGAAAGTTAACATTCTAGCTTTATGCAGTTGGGGATATTGTGGCTGTCAATATCAACTACATATATATAGACCTGAGAAGGCAGTATGGTGGATGAGCAAAAGCCAATAGAGGTGAAAGGGGGCTTCAAAGGCCATCCAGTCTAACCTTCTGCTGTTGCAGGAGATGTAGAGATGAGCAATGTTTGATTAATTGATTAATTAGGAACAATACATTTCAGGATCACATTTAGCCTCTGCTTTCTTTGCCCATTTAGTTCAAGAGCCAGTATTTTGAGTGTGTGTGTGTGTGTGTGTGTGTGTGTATGAGTATGTGGAGCTTAAAAATGTAATTTCCCTCTGGTAACAACCCCCCCTCGCCTGGTTTCCTTAAATGTTTACCTGGGCAGTTTCTCTACACAGAGGGCCAGGTGAATCAGCAAAGGAGGTTCACAGTGTCAGAGCAAAGAGTGTGTTGGGTTCCTCTCTGACTCTCCTCTCTTTCTTCCCTTCCCAGTTGTTCTCATTGGAGACTCCGGAGTTGGCAAGAGCAACCTCCTCTCCCGCTTCACTCGCAACGAGTTCAACCTGGAAAGCAAAAGCACCATTGGCGTGGAGTTTGCCACACGGAGCATCCAAGTGGACGGCAAGACAATAAAGGCTCAGATCTGGGACACAGCAGGGCAGGAGCGATACAGGGCGATCACGTCGGCGTAAGTGGACCAGCGCCAGAGCATTCCCGGGGATTGTGGGGGAGTTTATGGGAACAGGACGCAGGAGCACTGCAAGTGTGTGTGTGTGTTTTCTATGTGATGGTCCTTGCAGACGTCGTGTTTGCAGCGAAAAAATACTGCTTTTTAGATTGAACAGCATTCAAGAATCCCATTGCATTCTTTAAGTTGCTAGTCTTCAATGTTCATTGAATTGTAGCGTTGGAAGGACTCAAATGGCCAGCTAGTCCAACCCCCTGCAATACAGAAATCATGTGACCCACCAGCTGAAAATCAATAGCCTTCTAGCCTGGCAGGCCAGATTGATATCTGCCTCCACTTGGCAGGCAGAGCCACCATCCACCTATCAAATCATCTTACTTTACGATGACATCAGGTGACCTTTTCTGTCTGCTGTTTTGCGCAGCACTTTGAGCAATGCTTCTGAGGATCTGAAAAATCAGCCCCTCTGAAAGTGCTGCCCAAAACTGCCCTATGAGAGGGTCCTTTTAGCCAAGTCCCTTCCTCATCTGCCCTGTACGTGGCTTCATATATGATGGAGGCAGGTGAGCATGGCTTGGCCAAAATGGGGAGAGAATTGGCAGGCCTGATTAGGCCCATGGGCTGGAGGTTCTCCATCCCTGCTGTAGGATAACTGAGTCCAAAACTGGCTCCAAAATCAGGCCAGCTAGGGATGTGTTTTTTTCCAGCAGCTGCTGTTGGAAGAGCTTTAACCACTTTTTTTTTATTTTAGGTCAACTGTAGTGATGATGCATATAATCACATTTACTTCTCTCTCTCTAAATGACTGTAACAGGGCAACTTATAAAACCAAGTCACGACAGGATGAAAAACTGGAAATAAGTTGGGGTTATCGGAAGGCCAAATTATGCATTGGGCAAGAGGCTGTGCCAGCCCCTCCCGCCCTGGTGTCCTCCCATCCTAGTCAATTTCACCATAGTCAGTTTATTTATCTGCTGCATTTTCCACAGATATGCTTGTTCTCAGAGCAGTTCACGTAAGAAGCAGTGTAAATCCAGCACAAGCAACTTCCCACTTGGGCGAAGGCAGTGCATACTCTGCCCCTGACTAGGGGTGGCGATGTATCACCAGCCAAACATTGCGCTTTGGCGATGTACTGCGATGTTGATAATATATAATAATAATAATTTATTATTTATACCCCGCCCATCTGGCTGGGTTTCCCAGCGATGCACCAGCGTTTTAAGGGCAGCTAATCCTCACCAGTTGGTAAAATTAAAATATCCAACAACTTGACATCATTAAGCAGTCCCGGCCAGCCTGGCATCTGGTCAAGGATGATGGGAGTTGGTAGCCCAGAGCATCTGGAAGCCCCCAGGTTAGGGGAGGGCTGGGGCGGTCCTGGGGCAGTTGTGAAACACATGCAGCCTGTACGAAGTGGAGCCAATTTTTAAAATGCATGTATTGCTTTATATCCCATCTTTCCTCCAGGGAGCTCAAGGTGGCCTGCATAGTTCTCGCTATCTCAATTTTATCCTCACATCAACCCTGCGAGGTTGGGTAAGCTGAGAGTGAGTGACTGGTCCAGGTCACCCAGTGAGCTTCCTGGCTGAGTAAGGATTTGAACCCTGGTTTCCCAGGTCCTAGGACCCAGCCCTCTTAACCACTGCAGCACACTGGCTCTCTGGAGAGTGTCGTGATGCCCCACTGGGCAGCCTGGCGAGGCCTGAGCTTTCCTTCCCCTGCCCCCTTTCTGTGCTTGCTGTGGGCTCACGTGGGTTGTGTGCTTCTGCCTGCAGCTATTACCGAGGTGCCGTGGGGGCCTTGCTGGTTTATGACATCGCCAAGCACCTCACCTATGAAAACGTGGAGCGGTGGCTGAAGGAGCTGCGAGACCACGCCGACAGCAACATCGTCATCATGCTGGTGGGCAACAAGAGCGACTTGCGCCACCTGAGGGCTGTTCCGACGGATGAGGCCCGAGCCTTTGCAGGTGAGTGGGTGGGGGGCCCCAGTGTGTTGCTGCAGGAATACTTCTTTGTTTTGTTCAGTTTATGATTCTCTTGCAAAACCTCTTAGAGCAGCTGCTGAAAATTTAAAGCTAACAATAAATGGAAAGCAATACTAAAACAACAACAGCAGAGCCAGTTTGAAACTTTGTAAAACTCCCCAAGTTTTTTGAAATGTGGAAACAGAGCTTGTCACCTGGAGCCCAAGAGGCTCCAGCCTCTGCACCAGACTAGCCTCCTTGGGGAGGGCATTCCAGAGGCGGGTGCCACAACTGAAAAGGCCCTGTCCTGCATCATGGTCACTTCTCTGCTGGAAAAACTCAAACAGGTGACTCAGAGGCATTTCTCTGTAACTGTGTGGTGGGAAGCGGTTATTGAGGTTCCAGAGATTTTGTCGCTTCTGCCACCTGGCGCTTGCTAATTGTTGGGCCATCAGCTCCTAGGTATCAGTGTGGGAAGAGGAAGATGATCCAGTCTCCTTAATATGTTAGAAGTCTGGATGGTTCTTGCTTTCATTTTTTTCCTGCCTCCCCTCCCCCCCCCCCATCATTGAATCCAGGGTTATCTGGCCAGGCTGAGACCTGCAAGGAGGTGTCCTTATTTCAACCATATCCTACAACTTCTTTCCATGTGTATCTTTTACAGGATAATCTGCATCTTGGCAGGATAATGTTTGTCTAAAATTTATTTATTGCATTGTTATCCCACCTTTTCTTCAAGAAGCTCAAGATGGCATACATAGTTTTCCTCCTCCTCCTCCTTAATGAATGCCCACAACAATCCTGTGAGGTAGGTTAGACTGAGAGCGAGTGACTGGTCCAAGGTCACCCAGTCAGATTTCAACTCTGGTCTCCCAGGTCATGTCAGTACTTGCTGCTCTTAAGTCAAACTATCTAGAGTACCGTATTTTTTGCTCCACAACACTCACTTTTTTCCTCCTAGAAAGTAAGGGGAAATGTCTGTGCGTGTTATGGGGCGAATGCCTACGGATGGCAGGGGGATCTGCTGCAGTCGTCAGCAGAGGATCCATGGTTCCCCTTCCTTCCTTCCTCCATGGCTCGCTTTGAAACAGCAAAGCAGGAGAAGAGCCACTGAGTGGGGAAAAGAGAGGGACAAAGAGCCTGGTTACAAAGCACGGATCCACATGGATCCTCAGGATTTTTGCACTGGGTCACCCGAAATTCACCATCAGATCACATAGCATGTCCATGGCTACAGCTTGCACCAAAAAAATCACGCATCCACTGTTGCCTGGGGCCGCAGTGGTGCAAAAACATGGTTACAAAGCATGGATCCACATGGATCCTCAGGATTTTAGCATTGGGCTACCCCAAACTCACCATCAGATCACATGTCTGTGGCCACAGCATGAACCACAAAAATCATACATCCACTGTTTCGTTTAGAATATTTTTTTTCTTGTTTTCCTCCTCTAAAAACTATGTGCGTGTTATGGTCGGGTGCGTGTTATAGAGCGAAAAATACGGTACCTTTCCTCCTCAGCCTGTCCTGTGCAAAGCTTAGTCATGAAGATGTGCTTTTCATACGAAAGGCCCAAGATCCAGTCCATAGACAAAGAGTAGCAGAACTAGCAGGGAGCTTAGAGCTTAATAATAATAATAATAATAATAATAATAATAATAATTTGTTTATATCCCACCCATCTGGCTGGGTTTCCCCAGCCACTCTGGGTGGCTTACAACATATAAAACACAACAAAACATCAACTATTAAAAAACAAGATACTGTATTTTTCGCCCCATAGGGCACACCGGCCCATAGGGTGCACCTAGTTTTTTGGGGGGAAATAAAGAAAAAAAATTTATTTCCCCCCAGGCGCGAGGCTGGGGCGGGGGAAGCCCGAGCTTCCCCAGCCCCCAGAACAGGCTGCTATCCGCAAGCCTAGGGAGCCCGGCGGGAAGTTGCGCTGATCCCCCCAGGCTTGCCGAGAGCTGCGCGAAGCCCGAAGCCTGCAGGGAGCTCTCCCACGGCTTGCCGAGAGCTGCGCGAAGCTCAAAGCCTGGGGCATGCTGAGCTCAGCGCGCCCCAGGCTTCAGCCCCATAGGACGCACACACATTTCCCCTTCATTTTTGGAGGGGGAAAATGCGTCCTATAGGGCGAAAAATACGGTATCCCATACAAACAACAAACAAACCAATAAATCAATAAAAACCAACGACAGCAATAATAGCAACAATAATAAACAGTTTACAGTTATACCCAAATCAAAGTAACCACCAACCCCAACTAAACATTTAACCAACACCAGCCAGACAAAAATGAAACAGAGGAACTAGAATTGGAACCGTTTAAAACATTTTAGCCTGTTGCCCCAACCCAAGTGTTGTATCAATGTCCCAGTGGCCTCCCAGGAGCCTTTTAGCTGTTCAGGGTGAGTCTGGGCCCTGCCTCCTAGGCCAAGGTCTTCCAGCAGGGAGCAGGCCTTCCTTCCAGCACTCATGGCAGCAACAATCAGGTACCCATTGCCCTTGGGTATCGGGCAGCTTCCTATCTTCTTCCACGTTCCTGCTTCTAGATGTCCTCTAGTTAGAAGCAGGAGGCAATAGCTTTGGAGTTTTGCATGACCGCTTTGCACCCCATCCCACTCACTGTCTCCTGGGTATTGGATTTGGGCTGCCCGGCAACGGTGACTGGTACCAGCCGAGTTTGTGAGTTCCTGACATCTGTTTTCCTTTGACAGATGCCATCTGTGGATTTTTATGCTTGTGTGTAACTTGTCGAAATGTGAGGCAGGGGCAGCGAGCAGTCTAAGCAGCATCTTGGCCTCTTCTTTAATTAAATGAGAGTGCCCCCTCTTCTCTCCCTTCACCCTCACTCCCCCAAGGCTAGGAGCAATTAGCAATGTGGAGGCATCCGCTGTGACCTCAAGACATTGACTTGTTCATAAATCTGGTTGGTTTTCAGGATAAGTTCATTCCACTCTGGAATGCGGCTTTGAGTCCTCTGCACTAATCATGATTAAAAATGCTTGATTTATGCCACATGCAGTTCAGAGAGGAATTTTGCAGGAGGAGGGGAAAGTTGGCAGCTGGGTTTCATGGCCTCAGTCCCAGAGAAGCGGCTCCCCTCCTCTTCTCTGGGAGTCATGAAATATCTTGCAGCTAAGGTGCAATTTTCTGATGGTTGCAAGACTTCCTCCTCTTTGGTCAGGTGACACTTTGCTAATCACTTAAGGAAGCGAGAGAGGATCGACAGAGAAACCTTGAACCTGAGCCAGCTTTATTCTTTCTCCTCTCTGAGGAGTGTTTGAAAGCCCTCTCATCCATGTGATGGAAGAAGCTTTTTAAAATACACACAAAATTCGTGGGGTTCAGTACTGTTTTATACAGCACCCTCATCTAAGTTCTTCGTAAACCCACTTAACAGAAGCTGACCCTGACTTCTAGCATATGACAAAAAAAACCTGCGCTTTGTGAGAGGCAGACAGCCAAACATTTCATGCCGCTGTTCCCAAGGAGTGAAGATTATTGTGACAGGATGGTAAAAGACTTAACAGTCGAAACAGGTTCACAACCTGTCTTCCATTGTGCATTACTTAGTATCCTATTTGTGTATTTCGTTTTGTATACAGTGGTACCTCGGGTTACATAGGCTTCAGGTTACAGACTCTGCTAACCCAGAAATAGTACCTCGGGTTAAGAACTTTGCTTCACGATCAGAACAGAAATCGTGCTCTGACGGCGCAGCGGCAACAGGAGGCCCCATGAGCTAAAGTGGTGTTTCAGGTTAAGAACAGTTTCAGGTTAAGAACGGACTTCCGGAACAAATTAAGTACTTAACCCGAGGTACCACCGTATGTTTCTTGAGTACGATCTAGTTATCATGGTCTGGTTGGGAACAGAGGAATGATGGGAGGAACCAGCTCGGGAACCGCCAAAGGAAGAAGGTTCAGAGCCCGGGGAGTGGTGCTGGGACAGGGAGAAGTCTCGGAAGAGGAAGTGTCGGAAGCTGAAGGGGTAACAGGGCTTAGTGAGGTGGGAGAGCCTGTGGCAGAGAGAAGTCAAGGATCAGAGGAGCAGGCTGAAGCAGGTGAGTGGGAGGAGGGAGGTCAAGAGGCGGCGATGAGTCAGGCTGGTGAAGAAGCCAGGGGGTCTCCCCCTCCTGCTGCAACAGGCTCCCCACCCCCCTGACTCCAGAACTAGGAGAGGTATGAAACAGGAGGAGCAAAAACAAGCTGCAGTCTGATTGCTTGCAAGAAGCCCTGGAGAGGCGGAGACATAAGCTGCTGTGAGGAGGCAAGGATTTTTAGTCTCAGCAACTGATGTTATGACCCACAGGGCTTGAGCTGCTATGCTCATTACGTCTGACACTCATCCAAGTCTGGGAAGATCATGTTTTGCTAATAAAGAGTTAACTCCAGCTTTGAACTGTGTGATTTACTGACCAGCTTGCACTGTGACAAAAGTATATTTTCGTAATTTGAGGTTTTTGAGTTTGTGCAAAGTTTTGAAGCTGGCAGGGCAGAAAATATGGGGGAAAGCAAGGCTTGGGGAGCATTTTGGAGGAAGAGGGAGACATAGTGTTAGGGAGGCCACACGCAGCACAGCCCAAGGCACAAAAATGGGTGTGAAGTTGGGCTCCTGGTCTCTGTGGCTGCGATGGGAAGCTATGAAGCTCTTGAGCTTGAAGCAAGGCAGCCTTTTATTCAGGCCTCTTCACTGGACTGGCAGATCTAATCAACTTCCTGCTCTTTCTCACAGAAAAGAACGGCCTTTCCTTTATTGAGACTTCAGCTTTGGACTCGACGAATGTGGAAGCTGCTTTCCAGACCATTCTGACAGGTGACTTGGCACTGATGTGGGAGAGCTGTGTGGGCCATGAGAACGAAATGCGGAGCTGGGAGTTGGGAAACCTCAGAGTCTTTGATGCTGGAGGCAAACAGGGAGGTGGTACCTTAGGGCTGTTTTTTCCTCTAGGGAACAGAGGAGGATTTTGGGATCTTCTTCCATGCCTCCATTGATCCTCCCTGTTGGGGCACATAATATGTGTGTAGATTAGAGAGGCTCTTCCAGGAAAGTCCTACCCCAGGACTGAGTCTTTTCTTTGCAAGATTGGCTATGCACCTACTTGGTGGGAAAGATTGCTATGGCAACATTTTTGATAATCTTGCGTTTTGAAGCAAATCCATCACTTCTTCCCTAGATCCTACTTTCTTCTGAGCAGGCCCCTTCCCTAGCCTGTCACCAGAATTTGCTTTCTCTCCCTTGATAGGCATGCCTGGAAGTGTGCAGGCTGGTCTTGCCCAATCTGCTGCCCTTCAGATGTTTAGGATTCCAGCTCCCATCAGCCCTGTGGCCCAGTGATCAAGTAGAATGGGGCTTGTCATCTCAACAACACCCGGAGGGCACCAGCTTGGGGAAGGCTGGGGCGGGCAACGCCTGCCAAAATAGTGGAAGCCATAAACTGATTTCCAGCAGTTAAGGAGCGGTACTTCTTTGGAACAGAGGAAGCTGCCTTATATGGAGTCTGACCTTTGGTCCAACTAACTCATTGTTGTCTGCACTGACTGGCAGAGGCTCTCTTGGGTTTCAGGCAGGAGGTGTTCCCAGCCCTATCTTGAGGTGCCAGGGATTGAACCTGGGACCTTCTGCATGCAAAGCAGGTGCTCCACCACTGTTAATAGCTCCTTGCCTGTCCCATATCTAGAAAAGCAGGATAAATTATGCAGAGTAAGCAAGCACCTGAAAAGAAACATAATTGAAACTAGTTGCAGAATCCAGTTTGTTTACAGCATCTGGGGTTTCCTGGGCACAGAATTTTCTTTAAGCACACAGAGTACATGGCAGCCCTGCTGATAGACAGCTATTGATGTCTTCTTGGGCCCCTGGCAGTCAACTCTTAACTGGCCACCTTTTGTGTCCTGTCGCTGAGAGGCGGAGGAACAAGGGAGGCTGCTCATCTCTGTTGGCAGCAACATTTTCCTGGCCCCCTCGGTGCTGAGATCACCGCAGAGCCACTTGTTCTCTGTGTGTAACAGCACATCCTCTGCTTCCTGCCATCACTGTAGATTTGCTCAGTTCCTCTGTGTGGAAATGAGCAGACATAGGAAGTTGCCTTATATTAGACCCTTGGCCTTTCGAGTCAAGTGCCGTCTACATTCATTGCAGTGAAAGTTAACACCAACAGTTATCCCAAGATCTCTTTTCAATTAGATCAGCCAGGGATTGAAGCTGGAACCTTCCTTCTGCATATAAACTTCTGCCACTGAGCTATGATTCCTCTTCATTTTGCCTAAGGCGCTGAATAGCTGTACCAAGTGGGTCTTTCCTGCACAAACTATTCAGCTACCAGCAAAGTATACTCAGTGGAATGTTAGAAAGCGACCCTTCAGCGGATCAAATCCAATTATGTGTCCACTTTTATTGAAAGAAGCTGTGGACAAGTACAGCTTATTAGAAATGAGCATTTATGATGGTGTTTACAAGTTTATGGTGGGAAGAGGCTCCATTGACCAAATTATTTAAATGTTTTTCTAAAACTAGCTATCCAGCCATGTCCTCACACCTGGGTATATCCAGAAAACTTCAAAACCTAATAATGAGGCAGGGAAGTGTTTCTCTGCCCCCTTATCCTACCCATCGCAGCTAGTGCCAGATTGTGCAGAAGCTGCAGTGTACAATTTGTTCCCCATGTCCTCAATGCAGGCATGTTTTGGCAGATAGGCCAGGGAATAAATGACTCTGTTTACTGCATTTTATCCCCAGGGGCTCCCAGAGCAGTTTACGGATCAACAACAATAATAAAAGCAGTCTTTGGCCTCAGGCTTACGATTTTAAAAGACGCAACACAAAACGAAAGAGATTGGGAGGGAAGAGGAAAACAAGCAGACTTGGGCACCCGTCCTTTAGGTTACAAAGTTCTCATAATGACCAGCTGGGATGGAAGCAGTTGAAGGAGAGGAGGAGTTGAAGGCAGCTGGTTCCTCTGTGAGTCCAGTGGAGTGGCCCTGCTTTCTCATCTATTTCTCTGTTCTGCAGCCTCTCAGAACGGCTGCTGATAGGTGGCAAGTGGGTACCAGTGGCAACTCGTCTCTCAGCAGAGCTGATGGAGCTTTCCTGCTTCTCTTCTCTCCTTCTGCTGTCAGTTGGTGGCATGGCAACTGCCAAGTGACCATTCAGGGAAAGGAGGATCCCTGTTGAGCTGGGGGTCTCAGCACAGCCAACAGAGAGATCCTGTTTCTTCTCACTCCCTGTGGGGCAGCTGAATAGGAGTGCCGTCCCAGGTGAAAGTTGCGGGAGGCAAGCCCGGTGGAGACAGTCTTATCTGTAGTGGATGTGCAAGGTGCGAAACCTGCAGCCCCTCATCTGTTGCTGGACTCCAGTGCCCATCATCCCTGACCGTTGGCCAAGTTGACTGCAGGGGCTGATGGAAGTCCGGTTATATCTGGTGGGCCGCAAGTTTCCCATCACTGTTATAGTACTTGGTTTTACCAACCCTTTTTGTTTTTTGCTTTTAAAGCACACGTTAAAATACACTCCAAATTCTACTAAAGAGAGAACTCATTACTGCACGAGTTGAATTGGTGACAACTTGCATACATTATGCCCAAATTTTGCAAGTGGGAATGTTGGGTTGCTTGCCCACGAAAATGGTCAGAGTTGGGAGTGAAGTGAGGTGGCAGCATGTTGCAATCCAGGACTGCCCAGCTTGCCATGGGAGGGATGGAGGGGCTTCAGCCATAGGACAGGTGCTGCCTCTGTTAGTGACACCTTTCCTCCTCTTTCAGAAATATATCGCATCGTGTCTCAGAAGCAAATGTCTGACAGACGCGAGAATGACATGTCACCAAGCAACAATGTGGTCCCTATCCACGTCCCCCCGACCACGGAAAATAAACCAAAGATGCAGTGTTGTCAAAATATATAGCAGGTTCCATTCCTCGAAAGCTGTGTATATTTCCCCAGGTCTGAGATGGAAATAGATTCTGAGTTCACATTGTCCTCTTTTTAGTTCTCTCTCCCTCTCCCTCTCCCTCTCCATGAAACCTTATTTTTATTCTCTTTGGGTTTCTCCATGTCTTAACTCTTCCCCTTTATTTCAGTATTACAAATCATCAGTTTGTTTGCATGTGGCTGCAGCATTATCAGAATGCTAGTCCCGGCAGGGCAGTTTTAAAAAAATCATGACTGATCTCTTTTCCAAACAGGTTGGCTCATTCAGCAAAGAACTAGATTGCTGCAGCTTACGTCTTTGCAATTCTTATACTCCTGAGAGTCTGACCGAGCCTTTTAAACCTCCTTTCAGCCTCAATATTGCATCTCATGGAATGAGCATCTCGTGTGGCTTATCCTGTGGCTCCCAGCAGTATCCCACAGTTAACAGTACGCAGGAACTACACTAATTTATTGCTAAGAGGAGGGATCCTGGCCCAGGAGGCTGAGTTTTCTCAGTTCCTTGTAGTTATATCGGTGGGTGCACCCATTCTGAGCAACCTGGTGCCCTCCAGATGTTTTGGGACTACATCTCCCATGAGCCAAAACGAATGCTGGTGGGGGTTGTAGTTCAAAACATCTGGATCACCAGGTTAGGGGAGGCTGATCTAATGAATTAGAGTTGTATGTACGTAACATTCCCAGAAGAAATTGCTCACTTCTCCTACCTACTGTGTCCCCAAATAGCCAATAGTGCCACTTCATGAAGATGGGTAGTTGGAGCGAGGTAAATGTTTATCCAGTCACAGCATTCAAATAATCATCTTTGTGCAAGCAAGTGGGGGATTAGTCGCTTTGCATGTTGGGGAGGGTGGGTGTAGTTTTATACTGAGCCAATGCAGTACCATTTGTCTTAAGGCCCAAAGAGTTGGTGATGGGTGCCTTCTGTAGAGGAAGCAGTAAGTCGTAGCTCAGTAGCCCATCTGCTTTTCTTGCAAGTGCCTATGGCTTGCAGTACTTCGTTTCATGCACCCCTGGGCCGCTGGTCCATTTTGCACCTTGGCCTGTGCAGCAATGCTTGCTGTCATTCTCAAAAAGGCATGGAGAATATTTGCAGGATGGGGACATCATTGCACCTCCTTCTCTTTAAGTCTCGAGTCCTTGTTTCCAGCAACCACTCAAGGCACAGGATGGGATTAAATCTAGTCTGCAGTTTTGGCAGGAGGCCTCTGTCGCACCTCCCTGATACTGGCCAGGGAGTGTGCTTGGCCTCTTCCTTGCCCTTCCTCATTTATTTAGAGAAGCTCAGGCCATGCGCATGAGCCCTGCTGAAGAAATCCAGAAATACATGCCAGAAGATTTGTTCTTGGATTCTTGCAGTTTTTAAGCCAACTGTGGATGTCCCTACTTCTAAAGCACTGTTCTACTTCTAAAGCACTGTTCAAACAGCAGTGTTCTTTATATCTACACATACAAGCACGCATAGAATACTGTGGTATTTGGAAAGCCCATTTGCAACCAGAAGAGGAAATGGCTCCAGGAAATATTTAGGGGGGAGTGGACAGGAAGGAAAGAGGCTTATCACAAAGATGCCATAGACCCATATGGTGTCCTTTCCTTCCTGCTGCTCCCACCCCCCACGAGGGCACGTACAGAGTGCTGAATCTCTCAGCCAGCCTGTCGGTCTTGCGGTGCTCATGACGTGTGAGGAGCACAGAAGGCATTGCTGTAGTCCCTTCATGTTTGTGTCTTTCCTGTAGTTGTTGATCTTTTGTTCCACAAACTCCCCCCCCCCTTTTTGTAAATTTGCTTTGTACTGTATGCACATTCTGTACCTCAAATATTTTTTTATGATTGATTTGAAATTATTCATTATTATTGGAATTCTAATAAAAGAATCACAGGGGGACTGTTCAGCTGTTGTTGAGTGGACTTCTTTGGAATTATGCTGCTGTGGGCATTCCAGTATTTAAAACATGGCACTTAAGTATATGAAGATGATTAACCTGAACGTTATATGCAGTGCAGATATTACTCGGAATAAATTATGCAAATCAATTTGAGATGCAAATCGGAATCTGTTTGCTATTTCAGTTTGCATGCTACTCTGTGTGTGTGTGTGTGTGTGTGTGTGTGTGTGTGTGTGTGAGAAAGTGCATTTTGGATCGTCATGCATTATGGGTCTGTATGTAAGATCACAAAGGAGGGTGAAAATCAGGCACTGAACAAAAAGCTCCTTCCTGCTGAACACATTGAAACTCTCTTGCAGGTGCTGAAAGTTTTTGACAGTCACTAGCGAGAAAAGGTTGGATGAGAAAATTCAGCTGGCCAGGCTTGTTGGGGGCCCAGTACATAAGCCAAGATTTCTCTGGAGATTGAGTGCGCATGCACAGAATTAATATTTTTTTTGTTTTGAGAGAGGAGTGAAAGCTTAACCACTGGTCTTAGTTCTTCTTTCCTCCCAGGAGTGAGATCTGTTGGGCTGATGACTGCCAACAAAATACTTCTCACTTGCTTTTAAACATAACTGTTCTCAGTTCCAGAACACTAGCAAGAAGGGAGGCTCACATCAGTTTTTCCCAGTTGGCACAGTAAGGTTTTCATGAATGACAATAGCTTTAGCAACATTGCAAGGTTCACAAAGGATTGTGTTACAGAAGTACACAGCTGAGAGAAATTCAGTTTATTTTTTACAAGGTAGACCACCGTCATACGGTCAACAAATATTACAAATCTGTCTTGCTTTAAAAAAAGTATTGCCATTACAGTGTCTAGATTCCTTTTTAAAGGAATGCTATATATATATATGTATGTATATATATATAATATTTATATGTATATATATGTGTGTGTTTGTGTGTGGAACTGGATTTGCTTTTCACTGTCTCCTGCTGGATTTAGTATTATTCTTCTCCCTCCCCCCAACCCTCAATTTGGTTTAACCATCCAGTTTTTTAAAAGCCAAAGGACGTTCAGCTACCTGGTGCAGTCTCAACTGTGCAGCAACATGACGCATGTGGCTACTAGAGGGAGAGTTGTGTGATCTGAAAGCTTGCACCCTCTGATGGGGTAGCACTAGGTTGCCTTCCCCCATCCATTGTGCCCAAACCGCCGGTGGGGACAATTTCACCAGTCAACGTGCGTTGCTACAGTCCAGGATGCGGCGCAGAGGATGACGTCCCTCCAAATTTGTGCAGCGGTTTCCTCGCTCCATCTGGGTTAAATGTGTTAACTTCCGAGTGAGACGTGAACACAGTTGGGAAGTTACCCTGTCTGAAAAAAAGCCTTCATGGAGGACTTTTCCCATCGCTTAACTCTGAGGTAAGACTTTTTTCTTTCTATACACGTAATTAAAATATATATCCCCACTGGCCCTACAAAATAAGGTTCTGCTACTTATCGTCATCTGCATAAGGCTTTCCTGGAAAGTAAAATGGCTCATTTGCCTCCCCCACCCCACCCCCACCCCTCATGCACACATGCAGCATTCGGGTAAATAACTACATTTCCTCCTGTGCTGTGGATAAATCTTGTCATCCTTCCTGGGGAACATCCTTGCTCTGTTTCATAAGATATCCCCCTCCCTGCTTTAGGAGAGAGAGGCCTTCAGTACTTCAATCGCTGCTTCTAGAGAGGGATTAAGCTGCCATTAGTTATCTCAACTTACCGGTGGATGTTGAACAGGTCAATGGGCTGAACGGGTGGGGAACCTTAGGCTAAACATAGGCCTCTGCCTCTGGCCTTTAGCACCCTTCCCCAGGGCCCAGAACCCTTGGTGCCCCTGCTTTCCACCTAGATTATTATTGCTTGGCTAGAATGTGTCCTTGAACTTGAGTAATGCCTCTTGCTTGTCCAGATGAATGACAGAGCAGAATCTAGCCAATGGCACAAAGGCAAAATTGACATCCATTGCTCCGCACACTTTTACATCTGGCCACGTCTGCCACTGCCCTGCGGCCCTCAGAAAACTTTTCAGCCTCAATAAGGTCCCCTACTCTTGGGCTAAAGTCTGGCACTGACTCAGCTGAGCTTTACACCCAGCAGCAAGTACCCAAGTCTGCTACTTGGCTGAAACCAATCCTGTACCTCAGTGGTGTGGTGGTCTGAGGTCACAGAGGGTCAAAGACCCCTTACTATTTCTGCAGCTGGGTCACTGTCTCCAGCATCCTTCGAGCCGCCCAATCAGCATGAAAGGGGACGTTTTTGGCCACTGTGTTCCAAAGATAAGCATTCAGGAACACTGAAAACAAAAGGTGCTTCAGTTTTAAGAGAACAGTGTGTTTGCTTAGGCTGCAGCTCTTCCTGGCAACTTTACCCCTTATGTGCAAATAACATCTACTCCATCCTCCTCAAATGCCTTTGGGCCTGGCTCAGAAAGAGTCTGCCATTTCATTTTGCCTGTAGAAGATCAGTACATCTGTGATCACCAATAGGAAGTTCATTCTTCAGGAGTAATGTCCTGCATTTTTGCACTAGGGACATAGGGGTTTGCCTTCTACTGAAGTCCCTGGTTTTGCAGGGTTTCAGAGAGGTATTTCCTAGTTGCTGGTGACTGAGATGCTGCTGCTTGAGCCTAGGATTTTGCAACCAAAGCAGATGCTCTGCCACTGAGTGGCAGCCATTCGCCCACTGTTTCCATGCCAGCACATACCTACAGCCACAGACAGGTAACGTACAGTTTGCTCACACACTGAAGGCAACAAAGAGGGATCTCGTCGGCATTGCCCATCTCCAAAAATCAGAAGCAATTGTCTTTGTAAGGGGAGCCTGTTAGCTATTACAGGAAGACTTCCTAAATGAGTGTGGTGGGTCACTAACTGTCTTTCTACAACAAGAACTATTTGTTATCAGATTACCACTCCAGCTGGGGACTTGCTTGAAGCTCTCAGAATGTGGGTGTGCGAAGCTGCCATGTTCTGAGTCAGATGATTGGCCACCTAGTTCAGTATTGCCTACACAAATTGACAGCAAGTACTCAGAGTTTCTGACACAGGCCATTTCCAGCCATACCAGGAGATGCCAGGGACTGAACCCAGGACTTTCTGAAAGCGGAGCAAGTACTCTTACCACTGAGGTGCAGCCGTTCCACACTGTGTTCCTAGGAACAGTGTTATAAATAAATAGCACCCATGGCCATGTTTTATAATGTAACTGCGCACCTGGCATGTGCATGTTCCTTATTAAGCAGTGTTGGCTTACTGCACCACCCTCTTTGGGAAAATACAGCTAGCTGGAGTGTGGGAATTCTCGCAGACCCAAGTCTTCCTGGGCCTGTCGTTTTACTCAATCCTCTTCTAGAAACTCCTTTCGTTTCCCCCACATATCTGGTTCCTCCTGAACTGTAATACTGTTAAATTGGTATTTCCTGGTGAAGCAGCCTCCTCTTTGCAACCCCTCTTTGCACGCGCCCTAAAAAATAAATAAATACATTGAGTCCCAACAATAGGTCACGCTCAAAACAATCTAGAGGAAAAAATGGAAGTTTTGAACAGTGACAATTTCTGTGTCTGCTGCCATGGCATCTTATGCGCAAAAGGAAACATCACAGCAAAATACTGTGTATAGAATGAGCAGTTGCCTGGTGGGGAGTGAGCCTGTAAAAAAAATAATCTTCTGGAAATTGTATGTTGTTGATTTGACTGTATTAGGTGGCATGGCTTGAAGGGAGGGCGTAGATCAGTGTTAAGTACAGCTGCTTGGCATGCAGAAGGTCCCAGGTTCAATCCCCAGCAGCATCCCCAGGTAGGCTGGGAAAACCTTTTCCTGAAACCCTGGAGAGAGCTGCAGTCAGACACCATCAACTGTACCAAGCTAGATGTTCTGATACAATATAGAACAGTTTCCTATGTTTGCACCTATCCTGCCACCTCTGGCATTTCTTTATGTGGCTGAGTATCTCTCTGCCTCTGAACCTTGTTTATAGTGGAATGCTGAAGTATGAGAACAGAAGCACCTCAAGGGAGTACCCTCGTTTCTTCTCTACTTGAAATTCACCTCTTCGGCACTCTCCACCGCTGCAAGCAAGAAGCATTTTTGAAGCAGTAGTGGAAGTGCATGAGCACCAGATAGTTTGGTTCTTCCACACACAGTTGTAGAATAGCAGGTGCACACTCAAAACGAACGCTGAGGAACTAAGCAGAGCTCAAGCACGTTGTCTAGCCAGGATGGCAGAAGCAACCTGAGCCCTGCTCCCTCCTGTGGTTCTTCAATGCAGAGCTTATTTCTCCTCTACGGTCTTGTCTTTAAAAGTTCTTTTAAACCCCTCTTTTTCAGCAAGTGATAGTATAGTACATACAGCTCTAAGAACTTACAGCAAGGGATCTTTGTCTCTTTTCTCCCCTCCACCCCCACCCCTCCAATTTAAAAAGCAAAGTCAAGTCAGTAAGATACACTTTGTCCAACACTAGACTTGCATGAGAAACTGCTTCTGGGAGCCTTTCCCCCCTCCCAGTTTGTACATAGAGCAGTTTTTCTTGGTTTCTCCTGTGATCGGTATAAAACTGTCTTGTAAAAAGAAAGTGTTTCATGCAGAAGGAAGTTGGCCCAATACAAGTCTCGTCTTCGGGTTCCTTGGGTTGTGTTGTTGTTTATCCAGCATGTAGCAGAACAAAACAGAAAGGATTGTCTTCTCTTCGGTCATTGCATCGGGGAATGAAGTTTATGAGTGCAGCAGCAGCACGCACAGCCCTCTAAGACTGCTTGTCCCAAAGTGTCCCATGCGTTGGGCTGTGTCTTACAGGGAGAACGTCATAGTGACAGGGGATGTGACTGTTCCTGGGCATGTCGTATGGATTTTGGATGTAGACAGCATTGCGGAGACGAGCCTCTTGGATGACGCTGATGGTGGGCTCTGCAAAGACAAACAGGGACCTGTTGAATAGCCTCCTCTAAGCAGCCACCTCTTCAGAAACAAAAGACTTGGGGAAAGATGCTAAAGACAAAAGATGTCTCTGCAAACACCGTCAGTATGATCCATTCCAAAGCTTGTTAGCTCTAAACAAGGAATTCTGGGATGGGTTGTTCTAGTAATGAGCCGAGGCTCCTTAGCTCTGCTACCAAGCTTTGAGGTAGCTAATATGGTGCCTTGCAGATGTTACTGAACTCCAGCTCCCATCAGCCTCAGACAGTATGGCCAACAGACAAGAGGGATGGGAGTTGTAGTCCAACATCATCTGCAGGGCAACACATTGGCTACCTCTACCATGAGCTGCTTCAGACAATTATTCCCTTAGCAAAAGCTTCTTTCTACGTTAACTTTGGCAGTAAAAGCATATCAATGTCTGTTCTCTTCCCCCATTGGTACCTGGCATAGTGTTGCCTGGATGTTTATCTCATACCATCCCCTGTGCATTACCCATGCTTCCTAGGACTGCTCAGATGAAATCCAGCACCATCCAGAGAGTACCACACAGACTCCCGTTGAACTTTTCCACCACAGGGATGGAAAAACACCACTATGAATGGTTTAAACATGTTTTATATATATCCTGCGGCATTTTTGTGTTTAAGAGATTTAGTGTCTACTGTGTATGACTTTATTTGGTGATAGTTACACACTATTGGGCTTATATGTTACTTTCTGAGGGCTCCCATATGTACTATATCACATTAAAAAAACTTATTTCTGACCTTTATTTTTTGTAGATCTTGTTTGCTACCTCTTTTTGACTGTTTACATTTCATTCTGTACCTCTGATTTACCCAGTACTGGAAGTGGATGTTTGTTATTTCTCTGATATTGTTGTTAATTGTTCTATTTGTTTTGCTTCTCCAATAAACTAGTAGGTGGAAGTGAGCATAAATATGCTTATATTTATTTAACTGCTCCAAAATCAGAGAATACCCAAGAGTGGCATACGAAAACAGAATATAAAACACAGATCATTAGTATTAAAGCTTTGGATTGTAGCCAACTGAATTAGAATCTATCCACTGAAATTAATGGACCTAGTTAGCAAGGTCCATTACTTTCAATGGGTCTCCTCAGATTAGGGCAAATACTAAAATGAAATCCCGAAGCAAGAAAATTAATAATAATGTTAAAGAGAAAATAATATATCAAATGCATTATCTTAGAAGAAATTTATCACAGAAATGTTAGAAATGCACACAAAAATGCTGGCAAAATTGAAGACTTTAAAAAGATTTCAGACTGATGTAGAAGTGTGGCAAAATGTACTTAAGTCTAGAAAAATAAAACCAAAATTGACAGAAACACCCATCTCTAAGAAAAACGTACACAGCAAATGTGGTAATGGATGTAAAGCTCAGGTTACTCAGAACCACTATTTTTTCTCCCCCTCCCCTGTCTCTAAAATCCCAAATATGCCATGTTTCTAGTGCCTCCAGCCGAAAGTGTGTGAGCAAAAGCCACACACAAGCTGCTAGGTGATTACCAATATTTATGGAAGCTGGAGGAATTCTCTTTTAGTGAATTCTGGTGTACACTGACACAACCGATGTTTGAATCAGAACTTAACTATCCTTTGGCTTCCAAACTTTCCCAGAGTTGGTAATATAGTTCTCAGCTCAAAGTACGAAATGCATTAGGCTCAAATCTGTTTAAAAATGCATACACCGAGATGAAACTTGCTCTTCCTATACAAATTCCCAGGTGAATCATTATTATTATTTAATTGCAGATTAATTTGGAATCAGGACCAAACAGACTTAGGAATGAACGCAGGTGAAAAGTGACACAGGCCAGAACCAGGCTGCTCCATCCACCCCTGCCAGCAATCTAGGAAGAGAGGCTTCAGCAGACCCACACTGGTCCCTCCCATGGCTAAGGAAGCCCCAAATAAATTATGCAGAACAGTGAAAACATTAGGAAAACACAGACATGTGCATAAAAACAAACTAAGCATACTGGCACACAATTTGGCACGTCATGCAATTTGTATTGCTGGGATGTGGAACTTTAAATAATTATTCTTGGACAAAGAAGCCACATAGCCCTAGTTAATAGGGGCATAGTGTGGGTTACTGGTGCCCAGGGCTCGCTAAGTGTTGGCCCCCCTGGTGGACTGGGTAGCGCTCAGTCCCTTCACTGGCCAGCATCTAATCAAGGGAGCCTCTCCTTGCAAACCAGCCCCAACCTGGGAGCATGGATAAGGCAGCGAAACACAAAGGCAGGAGCACTGCTGTGTTGCTCTGAGCATGGCTCTGGCAGTGCTTTCCTGCCTGCCTTCCTCCCTCCTTGGTGGGTGGCAGTGGCAGCACCCTCCCACTCGCTCCCCCCTGGCTGGTCCAGGGGCTGGTCCAGGGGCAGGGCAAAAGTGGGTGTCCCTTCACCAGCCGTGCGGTGAAAGCGCTGCCGCCACCCCAGCTCCAAAGGTCCTGCCCTGGCACCGCTTACCTCCCTGCAGCCCCAGCCTTGATGAAGGAGCCTGCCATGGGGGCGTCTCATTGCACCCCCTCAGATGTTTGTGCCCAGGGCCACAGCCCACTGCCCCCCCACGCTACGCCACTGCTAGTTAACCACACTTTGGGAAAGCCCTTTGCCAGTTTGCAAAGGAAACAGTAGTAACTTTGCACCAACTCAATGGGCAATGAGCAGTCGGTGTATATTTTTTTGGCCTGCCCATTTGCCAGGGGTCGTCAGTGTGGTTCCCCTGCTAGATGTTGCTGAGCTCCCATCAGCCTCCGCCAGCGTGGCCAATGAATGGGCAGGGGGCCATGGGGAGTTTTAACGCAGCAAAAACTTGGGCTGCACCACCGTTGATGACCCAGCACCAGCTAGATCTCCCTGCTTGCAGCTGGATCACCAGAGATACTTACCAACATCGTATATGTTTTTATTAGCTGCTGACAAGGCTGGTGTGTCAGAATAGGATGCGTCCCGGTGAACGGGAGATTTCATTTCCACATAGCTGCTCTCGGAATGTTTGCATGCCATGATGGGGGGGTCTTTGATGGTGGCGTAGGGGTTTTCGCTGCTGTTGAGGGAACAGGTGCTGGAGCTGCAGGCAGATCCCTTCATATAGTCTGCAAGACAAGAGCCGGCCCGGCCTCTTAGCACACATGCGACCGGACCTCGAGGAGAAGGGGGAGGGGAGGAGGGGGTTTCTAGCCCTCAGAGCGCACAGCACAGGGACCCACCAGTTACGCCTCAGGGATCTCCGAACCACTGTCTCTCCAAACCATCTGCTCATCCAAACTCATTCGCAAGTCATTTCCTGAACATTCAGTAGGAAAGAAAACAGCCCTTCAGTGCCACGGACTCTGCGGTCAAAAGGGTCTCATTTTGCTACATTAAGAACATCAGTTTGTACACACACAAGCACCCCATGCCACCATTCCCCACATCCCTCAAAGCAGGGATGGCACAATCCGCGGCCCTCTAGATGTTGTGGGGTACAGTTCCCATAAATCCCTGGCCATTGGCGATGCTGGCTGGGGCTGATGGGAACTGTAGTCCAATAATGCTTGGAGGGCCATGAACCAGCGACGCCTGCCTTAAAGGATAACACTGGTTAAGGTCCCCCTTTTCATACCAAGAGATCATGCACAAGTCCCACCCTCCTCCCTGGCAGAGAGAACCATGCTAGCAAGCAAAGTCTTTTGGCATACTGGGTATAATACCTGTTTCAGGGGTGGCACCCGGAAATCCCCCACCACATTTAATGCAACGTGGGTTTGTTTGTTGGTTTGTTTGAATTGCTTTATAGGGAGAAGTCCAGAATGGCACGATTAGATTTTCATGTTAAAATAGGTTTAGAAGGAAGATTGCTTGCTAGCAGAGAAATTCTGTGATCTCTACGGGAAGGTAAAATCCAGTTTTCACATTGCTCCCTCTTCTCTCCCCTCCCTCCTCTGCCTTTTTTCAGACAAACAGCATTTCTTCCCAAAAATGTGAAATAAAACCATTGTTATCTCTGCCTCTCCCTCCCCTCACTGACTTCCCGACTGGGAATGTTGGAAGCTCTGTGGGGCAGGGACCTGACATTTCTGTTTTGCTTGTGCGGTCCTGCAAATCACCACTGACATTATACAAGGCAACATCATTTATAAGGCTGACACCACCATCTCATCGTAATACAGGAAACATTTATCTCAGGTGCGAAGGAGAATGCCAGCTCTGCAATCTTGCAAACAGCCTCAGACCACCAGGTAAAAAAAAAAAGCTTGGTTGGCTCTATTGTGGATACAAAGAGGGAATCGGATGATGGTCACTTACCTGTCACTTTAAGGATATTAGCTGGGGTTCCCTCCCCACCTCTCAGATTTCTTAAGGAGCATCCAGAGGAATTATGTCATGTGACCCAAAGTGCACCCCACCCTGGATGGCTCTAACTCTGCCTCTGTGGTCAGTGATGCTACTGAGTACAAGCTGCTAGAAGCCACAGGAGGAGGCTTGTGCTCAGGTTGTGCTCAGGTTCTGCTTGCAGGTTTCCCATTGAGGCATCTCGCTCTGAGAGCAGGGCTACCCTTACGTCCTTGTGATCTCTGGGTTTTCTTGCTGAAAATACAGGCATTCTACTGCCACACTTGCTGCCATCTTGATAGTGCTCTCTCTCTCCCTCTCTCTCTCTCTGCTTCTGATGCTATCTGCATTTCTTAACCATCTGCATGCATTTAACACCAGAAGTTATTTTGACCTGGGAGAAATGACCGTCTGAAGGTCACTCAGCAAGCTTTGTGGACGAGTGGGGATTTGAACGTGGCTCTTCCCAATCCTAGTTAGCTACTGCACCCATCATGCAACACATACAACACACGCAGCCTTCCCCAACCTGCCACACTCCAGATGTTTTGGACTACAATTCCCATCAACCCCAGCTGACAGCTGTAGTTCACAACATCTGGAGGAAACCAGGGTGGAGATGGTGGCACTAGGCTGACACAACTTGCCTCACTCTGAAGCAGGAATGGGCTGTGAAGGTGAGGAAACCTCACCCATCTCCCTGCTTCCAGCTAAGATCAGCTTCAAGGTGTGAAGGAGGGCGAGAGACAATTCACCAGGGAACTGGTTTGGATAGTGAGAAAGGATTAAAAATCTCTCATGATGGAAAGTACCTGAGTTTTTACAAGGTTGGTGAACGAGCTCCATATTGGATGCTTATGTTCTTTTTGGGGAACTGCCTGCTTTTTTTTTAATGACTGTTACATTTATATCCCACCTTTCCTGCAAGGAGCTCAAGTTGGCATGTTCTTTGCTCAGTAAAACCCTGAGAGGCAGCGAAGGGCCCAACAGCCCCAGGGAGCTTTATGACTAAGTAGGGATTGGGGAAAATGTCCTAGTTCAACGGCTACACAACACTGGCTGCCATTTTGGCCTGGCTGCGCTTGCCATGGCCTTTGGAAATTACAAAATGCCTCCACAGAGTCTCTTTCTGACTCCACTATTCACTGCTTGCTGAGTGATGAATGTTTGCATTTCCTTCCTCACGCAGGAACTCACAGGTGAGGTCACATATTTGCATACAGAGTCATAACTTCTATTTGCATTTGCCCTTCTGAGAGCGGGAGCCTCTCGTCCTGATTGGTTAAAGTGCATCTGGCTTCTTCTCTATACATCTTTCAGCGAATGCTGAAGATGCACTTCCACCCTGGCCTTTGACACCTGAGACGTGCATTTTCAGTGCTCATCCTGTGACTGCAATCTATTTTAACTCTTTTTAGTTCTGAATTTTAAATTGTTGTAACCTGCCCTGGGACCCGCTGGTGAAGGGCTGGTCATAATAACAACAAAAATACTCTGTCTTACCAATAACTAACGGATACACATTTTTTAGAATGTTCCTAACTACCTTAAGACACTTTAAAACTGATTGCTACTGGATTTAATTTTTGTTGGTGCTTTATCATTGCTGAGTCTGCTGCCCTCGGCTCCTTCAGGAGGAAGGGCATGATGTAAACTGAATATATTATTTCTTTCTTATTTATTCATAAGAGAGGCCTATTTATTTATTACAGTTAACAGAGCCTCACAGTGCAAAGCGTCCACTTTACTACTGAATTCATTTTTGGGCTGTTTGGGCCAAAAACAGGGGAGTGCCCTGTGAAATGTACCTCCCCAACCACCATCTTACTTTGCCCTGAAATATCTATACATAGAAATTATCGTGTGCAAATTTCATGCAAATTGTACCACGGGCCTTTGCAAGCATACGAATCGTAGAATTGTAGAGATGGAAAGGACCCTGAGGCTCACTGAGCCAAACCCCTGCAACGTAGGAAGCTTTTGCCCAAGGTGTGGCTTGGACCCATGACCCAGAAATTTAAAGTCTCATGCTCAACCGACTGAGCTTCTTTCTTTCTTTCTTACCATTATTCAAACCCTCTTTCCCTATTCAAAGTGTTGGTGCTGACCTTTAAAGCCCTAAACGGCCTCGGTTCAGTATACCTGAAGGTGTGCCTCCACCCCCATTGTTCTGCCCGGATACTGAGGTCCAGCACTGAGGGCCTTCTGTCAGTTCCCTTGCTGCGAGAAGCCAAGTTACAGGGAACCAGGCAGAGGGCCTTCTCGGTAGTGGCACCTGCCCTGTGGAACATCCTCCCACCAGATGTCAAAGAACTACCAGATTTTTAGAAGACATCTGAAGGCAGCCTTCTTTAGGGAAGCTTTTAATGTTAACAGGCTACTGTATTTTAATACTTTGTTGGAAGCCGCCCAGAGTGGCTGGGGAAACCCAGCCAGATGGGCAGGGTATAAATAATAAATTATTCTATTCTATTCTATTCTATTCTATTCATGTAACCCCCTCTGAGAACATAAGAGGTGCTTGCTGGATCAGGCCCATGGCCCATCCAGTCCAGCATCCTGTTCTCACAGTGGCCAACCAGATGCCCCAGTGGCAAGTCCGCAAGCAGGACTGGAGAGCAAAGGCACTCTCTCCTCCCATGGTTTCCAGCAACTGATATTACTGTGCCTGGAGTTAACCAACACTCCTTCTCCCACTTCTCCTTGACTATCACTGCGGCACGGTTCAATTGTCCATAAACAAGGGGGCTCTTGTACGTGGGTTTTAAATGAGAAAAAGGACACACACGGGGAAATCAGATTTTCCAGGTCCCATTGCAGTTTTGGCTCCAAACTTCACAATCCCACCTCAAAAGTTCTTTCCCTTTTCTTTTTTTTTGGGGGGGGGAGGGGAGTTAGACACACTTCAGATTACTATAATGCATTATACATGGGGCTGCCTTTGAAGATAATTCAGACGCTGCACCTAATAATAATAATAATAATAATAAATTTTATTTATATCCCGCCCTCCCCAGCCGAAGCCGGGCTCAGGGCGGCTAACAACACTAAAATAGTGCAACATTATAAAAACATCATAAGAATTAATTAAAATCAAAATTGATGGCAACCATAAACTAAAGTATTGTAAAGATTGCCAAAGGAGGGAGTCAGGCTGTGCCCCAACCAAAGGCCTGGTGGAACAGCTCTGTCTTGCAGGCCCTGCGGAAAGATGTCAAGTCCTGCAGGGCCCTAGTCTCTTGTGACAGAGCGTTCCACCAGGTTGGAGCCGCAGCCGAAAAAGCCCTGGCTCTAGTTGAGGCCAGCCTAACCTCTCTGTGGCCTGGGACCTTCAAGATGTTTTTATTTGAGGACCGTAAGTTCCTCTGTGGGGCATACCAGGAGAGGCGGTCCCGTAGATACGAGGGTCCTAGGCCGTGTAGGGCTTTGAAGGTTAAAACCAGCACCTTAAACCTGATCTTAAACCTAGTGGAGAATTCAGCAGCCGAATTATGGACTGAGACCAAAAGACTTGAGCTTATTAGCCCAATTGCGGCCTGACTGCATTGGCTACGGATTAGTTTCTGGGGTCACGTCAAAGCTCCAGTTTGGGCCCATAAAAGCTTAAATTATTCAGGGCCACAACGCTGTATGGGCTGTCTTTGCCTCAATATGGATCAGCCCAACCCTGTGGTCTCCTTCAGAGGTTTCATCCAAGGGACGTGGGGGGGGGGTGGCGATGACGTGCGAACGGGCCTTTTCAGTGGTGTCCCCACCCCCGCTAAGTTCGTGGGATGCTTTACCATGGAAACACACCTATTTCCTTCATTATCATTCTTGGTGCTAAATTGAGACCTTAATTTACTCAGATCTGGAGGTGGGTCCGGATGTGACCCACCCTTCAAGACTGGCCCCCACCTGTCAATCACCTGCTAGCATACAATCAGACTTCATAGTCCCCCACAACTATATGGTTGTTTTCCTAATGCAGAAATTTTAACCACAGCCACTCCTGCTCCTCCCCATCAGCTTTCCCTTGGGCCAGATTAAGAGGCATGTAAACCAGCAAGCAGGTTGCAATGGTTTAAGTGTTGCAAGATTCAGGACAAAGTGGGGAGGGGAAATAGCTGAACTATGGAATGCGATGGCCACCAAGTTGTAAAGCTTTAGGAAGAGGACTGGACAAGTTCACAAAGGATGGTGAATGGCCAGGATGCTTCTGAATACCAGTTGCTGGAAGCCACAGGAGATTAGGGCTCTTGTCTTCATGTTCTGCTCCTCGGTTTCCTACAGGCATCTGGTGGGGCACTGTGAGAAGAGGATGCTGGATCAGAATGGCCTGATCCATCAGGGCTCTTCTTCTTATGCTCTTTTGTTAAGAGGAGGAACAGGTCCAGGGGAACCTTGTCACTGGGCTCAGGGGCCTTGCTAATATGACCAACCATGGACTCAGCTACACTAGTAAAGAAACAGCGATTTGAAGGTGCTATAAACATGTAACACCAGATGGCGTTAGAGAGCAGAAAATGTTTATATGCCTTTTCCCAAAGGTTTTATTTTATTTTGTTATAATGATCTAATTCCTGACATAAATTTAGTGGTCTCTCTCCCCCCCTCCCCGCCCCCGTTTTGTGTAGATCCACGCCATGACTATTTCTGGCGCTGGCCCTGATTTTGGTGCTTGGGTCTGAAAGCGTATGATACAGGGACCTTGTTTATTTTCAGCGTATATCTGCCACACTATAACCAGAGATTGTCTGGGGAGCTTGCAGAGAGAAATTAAAAATATTTCAAAATGGGGGTTTTTGCTTCTGCTAGCTGGAGCCTGGCTAGTGCCTGGAGCCCAATTCTGAGCTGCCTTGAGCACCATGATGGAATATGAGATATAAATGCAGCAAGGAAATAAGCAGCAAAGAAAATAAAACATTTCTTAAGAGAAGGAAAACCCTCTTCATGCCACCATTTTTGATCCCTGCTCTTTAGCCCTTAAATCCACAAAAGTTCAGTGCAGTGCTCTTATAGTCTAGTCTAAGGCTCAGGGAAAACATTTATTTCTCGAGCAGATATTTTAACAGCAACCCTCCAAGTAAACCACCAGTCTTTCCATTTTCAGTGTAGGGCGGGGATGGGGAACTTCAGGCCTAGGGGCCAAATATGGCCGCCCAGGCCTCTCTATCTGGCCCTTGGAGCTCTCCCCAGGACACACACTCCTTGAATGCTTTGGCCTGACTGGAACGTGTCCTTGAAACCAGATGCTTTCCAGAGGACGAGTGTGTTAAGCATATGCAGATACTATCCCACCATACAAAGGCAACATTTACATTCGTTCTTCTGCCCAGCTTTGCTTCTGGCTCCGCCCACCACTGGCATGTGGCCCCCGGAATGTTGCTCAGAAGGAATGCGGCCCTCAGGCTGAAGAAGGCCCGCCACCCTTGGGAGTAGGGAAACTGAGGCGCAGGGGACGAGTTGCCTCAAAACCACATGGCAAGTCCACATCAGAGGTGGGCTGTGGATCCACATCTACCAAGTGCTACTGCCATTGGCTTTCCTAAACAGAGAGCTCAGTTCTAATTCGTTTGCCAATGGAGGAGGAAGGCAATAACAGCAGGAATGTGGGACAGAGATCAACAGGCATGGCAAAGCTCCAAGTCAAAGCTGGGCTGTCGCCAGAGGTCTCAAAAAACGTGCTGGCTTGCCTGCCTGCTTGCAGACCGACTAACAACCACCTTGCAGATGTTTGGGGCTGGCGAGCTCACCTCTCCTGCCTTACCCAAACTGGCCACTATGGGGTCACTTGCCAGCATCAGATACTATACCTTTGAAGCCTTTTTCCATAATGTATGTGTTCTGACGTCTATTCATCCCATAAGCACCTGCACAAAAATAATATACAATGGAAAATGCATAAATAACTTTATGCAAACTGGACTTGTGCAGCAGAAAGATGTGTCTCCTTTGGCTCACTGTGATGCAGAGGCAGGGAAAAGTGAGTGCTTGACCATGGTGGGGTGGAGCCCAATGCTCTCTGCTGGCTGACACAAGGGATTTTTTTTTTTGAGGGGGGGGGATAAGCGAGGGAGGGAGAAGTGTGTTGAATCATCTTGCAAAGAGCAAGTGGCATGTGGATGGGAGGGTGTCTGGATCTCTCGCCAGAAGTCGCTTTAGCAGAGAAACAAGTTTCTCTTCGCATTTTAAGGCAGATCTACCTAATTTTCACTTTCTGAAACAATCCATGGACTGGCCCACAACCACCCTTCAAAAGTTTGCAGTTCGCTGATTTTTGTGTGTGCAAAAATGCACTTTTTTTCTTCTTCAAAGCAATTCCCCCTAATATATGCATGCATATGCACACTTTATCCTAGCATGTACATTTACATACACATGACTTGGCTGGAGAACTGCAGATTTCGAAGGGTGGATGAATGACAGTTTCTCATCTTGCTTCCCAAAGTGCAAATCAGGTAAGTTTTATATGTGAAGTGAGTAGAATTCCTCCCCCCATCCCAAGTCTCAGGCCACTTGGGGAGGAGGATTTTCATCTGGCATGCCACTAACTCCCACTACTGAAAGCAGACCCAGTTTGAGACAATATGCAAGGACGTAATCCAATTTGGGTGCATTTTGAAAAAGGCATGTTTCTAGGCCTCATGGTGACCAAAGGCATTCTTGAGAACACTTGACCCCTCTGGTGAAATTTCAGAAACCGGGGGGGTGAAGAAGCAGTACTAAAAGAGCTTGAAATGTGTCCCTGGTATGAACATCTTCCCCATTGGAGAGACTACAAAAGATTTATTTCGTATGAGACAGGGAGAACAGAGGTTTGTTCTTCCTGCTGTCACTACACCTGTGCGGAGCGGTCAAAGCCATTCTAGAGAGATGTGCAGTGGTCAAGAAGGGTGGCGTTAGTGCGCTGCAGAGCTATGGATCCTTCCCTTACTGGTATCATTAAATGGATAAACTTTTTTTTTTAAGTATATGCAAAAAATTGCCTGGCATGTAAAATTTGTTCAGGCTACTCTTTGTGGTGCAAACATTCATATGAAAAATCTAGTCCATTAAATTCTTCCAAGCAAAGGGGGAAATGGAGGGTGTTCACATTCAATGGCAAAACTTCTGATTTCAAAGGAGCTGGGCTGCCTCTACCCCATAATCCCGCTACCTCTGCACCTGTTTGCAGATGGAGATAGCATGGATGGGTTTCTATTTTCAATGCACTCTCTTACAGCTGGAAATCCTTGGCAAGGAAATCTCCTCATCAGGAGGAAAGTGGGAAAATCTCCTGCTGGGGACTCAGCTAAATTAGGGAGTGATCTAACACAATGGAGGTATAAATATGCATCTGCAGCACTTACTTTGAAGCCCTCTGTCGCTGGTGGATTTGAAGGTTAGTCCCTTCAAAATGAGATGCCTTATTATATGATGCGACGTGGGGGCATTTTGCAAGCCACTTAAAATTTGCACAGATTCAACGAGGCGGATGGGAAATTCCCCCCCACCCCGGCCTGGCTTTGAGGACACCCGTCTGCAGCTGACATTCAAATGTTTCCCTTGCAAAATCTGCAAAACTTAGGGCAGGCATAGGCAAACTCGGCCCTCCAGATGTTCTGGGACTACAACTCCCATCATCCCTAGCTAACAGGACCAGTGGTCAGGGATGATGGGAGTTGTAGTCCCAAAATATCTGGAGGGCTGAGTTTGCCTATGCCTGACTTAGGGTTTTCCTGAGCTTGCTGATGCCTACACCTTTCCCCCAGTGGCTCCACTTTGGCTCCCAACAATTCTGTTGGTGCTCAGCACCCACATTTGCTATTAAGGTGACTGGCCACACACAGGTGTGCTGGTTTTGTAGTAATCCCAGTGCTCTATGACTGGTGAACATGCACCATGCTCAACCCCAATGGCATGGAATAGGCTCACTTGCAGAGGCCTGAGAGAGATGGTGCTTGTGGAGTAGGATAAGGCTTGTTCAGGGTTTCCTCCTGGCCCCTCTTCTCACACAAAGACCACTATCAACAAAGGCTGCCCCACCAACCTCAGTCTGCCCTCAGCCACTTGCCTGCCTTCTTCCTTAACAACCATGCCAGGGGGTGGTTCTGGCTGTCAGCTTGTTTGTCCTTAGTCTCAGTTTTGCCCCCATAGAAGTCAATGAGGGGGGAAGCAGGATGGGGGAAAAACTAGAATAAGTTGGTTCCACCACTCATTGTCTCTGGTCCCACCTACAGTTGACCTCCCTGCCTTCCCTCTCTACCAGTCCCAATGGGCACAAGCCACCACTGCCCAGTATTTTTATGAAGCAATAGAAGCTGGTGTAACCATATGCAAGACTCGTGTTGATGGATGATAGAATGGTAGAGTTGGAAGGGTCTACAAGGGTTGTCTAGTCCAAGCCCCTGCCATGCAGGAATCACAGCTAAAGAATCCCTGACAGATGGCCACCCAACTTCTGTTTAAAAACTTCCAATGAAGAAGAGTTCATCTTCTGTGGTGGTCCATCCCATTGAGGAACAGCTCTTACCATCATAACTTTCTTCCTAACCTTTGGTCAGAATCTCTGTTCTTGTCCTTTAAATCCACTGGTTTGGCGCCTACCCTTGAGAATGGCAGGAAACATCTTTTGTGTGACATCCCTTAAGATATCTGAAGATGGCTATCATACTGCCTCTCAGCCTTCTCTTCTCCAGGCTAAACATACCCAACTCCCTCAACCATTCCTCATAAGGCTTGGTTTCCAGACCCTTTATCATCTGCATGGCACAGTTTGCCAGGAGGTCCAGTTCAGTTTTGCATTGATTTGTATGCCCATGCTGCTGTGGTTTGGGCTGCATTCATTCCCTAGAGCAGCCACCTTGAAGGCGCCAGTCTTTCAGCTAAGGCCTGCATCAAAGCCAGTGCTTTTTGTGTGTGTGGAAAACGATATGCTGGTATTCATATATGAACACTGGCCTGTGAGCGCTCCAATTGGAGAACCATCGTTACCAAAGGTGTCACGGACTTTGAAGAAGCACGGACTCAAGACAAAAGGGAGAAACGAACTAAAGGGAAGGCACCTCACCATGATCAACTCCAGCCTGGAAACCTGTGGACAGATGTGTGGATCCAGAATTGGACCTCCACAGTCACTTACGGACTCACTGTTAAGACTGTTTTCATGGAAGACAATCTTACTCAGCTACGAGTGATCGCCAAAGAAGAAAGGCAATAGGGCTACAATGGGCAGCCAAAACGAAAAGTATCCAGACTCTCTACAGTCACAGTCACACACACACACACACACACACACACACACACTGATCAAGTCATCAAACAAAGATATTGGGAAATCACTAACTGGACAAGCCTGTAGTGCAGGCTTCCAGTTGTTGGATTCCAATGCCCTTCAACCCCAGACACTATGGCCAGGAATGATGGGAACTGAGGAATGACAAGATCTGGAATCTAACAACATCTGGAGGGTCACAAGTTCTGCACTCCTGTTATAGTCTCTGAATTGAAAAAGTGGTATTTTAGAAAACGCAGCAAAGTGCTACATCCTTGCAACCAACTAACTTTGCTAGAACTCTCTGTGGGAGGGAGAAATGCACATATGCAGACACCCGAATTCTCCCTGTTTCTTTGCTGTTTGCAAACCTGTGCCAGCGCTATATCCACCCCAAAGCAATTATAGATGGACAATCTAGCTGAATGGGCCATTAAAATGGAAAGAAAAAAAGAAAAGTGCATTGTGATGAGTGAGAACTTAAACCCAAGCTCACAACAAAGGCCTTAAATCTGGAGGACGGATTTAGTTTAGAGGTAACAAACTGTTGGCCTGATCTGGCCTGCTAAGTCTTTTCTAATGATCAACCATCCCACAATGAAATTTATCAGTGGTGGCATTTGTCACTCTGTGTATTTATGTGGATGAGGGAGTGTCATTCTGAACTTTCAGCGCCCAGGAAACAACAGGTGGTCTCCGTCTGGTCCTAATGTTTCCTGAATGCTCAGTATGAACTTCTCAGTATGAATGGCCAGTATGAACTTCTCAGTATGAACTGCATCAGGGCAGGAGAATTTAGAGGAAAACCAGGCAGAAAGTTACTCTTGAAACTGTTAATGCTGGTGTTGGCTCCACTTCTCCCATTTCCATCTGGCTGCATCTGTGGAAGAGGACATGGTAGCCAAGCCCATTCCATCAGGTTATCTGGGACCAGCTGCCATTTGATCCTTTTCTCCCAGAACCATCTCCTTCTCACTGGCCATTCAAGCTAGTTGATCAATTACACAACTTAAAGAATTGGCATCTGAATTTGCTTGATTTTCCTCTTCCTTTCTCACTCTATTTTCCTATTTGTATCATGTCTAGTAGACTGTGAGCTTGCACAGCACTGAATAAATCTCTACACAGTGCTTAGTAAATTTTAGGTGCCTTGTGAGTGCATAAATAATGAACAGAAATAAAAAAGTATCTAATAAAACAATTAAAAATTAATACTACAATTATTTTATTTCACAAAATGTATATACTGTTTCATGGTCATGAAACCTGAAAGTGATTCAATAAGAATGTCAATTAATAATGATTTTATGTAAATAAAGCCAGGAATCAGGAACAGAAAATATATAAATGCAGCCTGACAATATCAGTTTGATACACTGCTTATGCCTTGCTAGACAACTTGTAAAATGTTTATATATAGAGAGAGAGAGAGAAGAAGAAGAAGAAGAGTATTTCTGTGGTTAGATTGGAATCAATGTGCTTTTTCTTCCTTTGATGTTCTAATATTGCATTGCATTGCATTGCATTGCACTGCACTGCATTGCACTGCACTGCACGTGTTCTACCACTAGATGCCACTACAGTGCTGTTGGCTATCTCTGTATGAGACTTTCACCATCAGACTCCATATAACAAGCAGTGCTATAGTGCCACCTCTATGACAGAAATCAGCACTGAAACAAAGGGCTTGTCTACACTTCCTCTTGTCTCATGCCTAGAAAGCATGGGGCCAAGTAGTTTCCCCCTTTGCCCTGCTCCTTTCCCAGGGAAAAGTCACTCTAGCTTTAAATTGGAACAAACAGCAATCCACGAACCGTCCTATTTCCATTTGCTCCAACTGAGCACTGAAGAGTGGTTTTCCCCAGGGGAAAGCAGCAAGACATGAAGAAGTGTGGAGAAGCCCAAAGTCCTCATAGAATTAAGCCATCCACTAAATAAAGAGAACTGACCAAACAGGCACTCTCTTGAACCTGGTCAAAACTCTCTTTGCCTGTGAAATTCAGCATTATACAAAACAAAAGACTTGGACTTTCAACAGACTTCTTTGTGGTAGGACAAAACCCACCTGGGTAGGTTTTTAGAAAACCTACAACGGACTGTTTAAAGGAAGCAAGGGTCTTTTGATTGCATAAACTCATATTTTAAGTGGACCTGGGACTTCAAATGACTTAATGGATGAAAATTACTGACCTAGATCACTCAGATAGCCGTAAGCTCTCCAGTCTGCAGTGCGTCTGTCAAGGATTTTATTACTGAGCTGTTCAAAGAGTCACGACAGCAAGGAGTTAATGCAGAAGCAATTAAAGAGCCCCACCAACAAAGCCAAGGGGGGTTGAAAAATGAAATTGAAATAGGCAGGTGGGGAAGTGAAGCTGAGAGTCTTTCCTTGGAACAAGCTAGTTAGACTCACTGGGAACTTTGGAAACTGGCAGGACAGAGAAGATGCGATGAGAAGGAGATGAGCTTGGCTGCACCAGAGCATGCTGAGAAGGACAGGGGGGCCACAACTGCTATCCCCCCCCAGAGAATATTCAGGTGCTTGTGCAAATGACTTACAAATTAAGACACAACCCAGAGAAAACAGTGAAGGGGGAAGGGGCTTATATATATATATATATAAAACTACCACCACCACCACCACCACAAAATGATACTAGCATGCAGTCACAAAACTAGTCGGAAAAGAGGGAGGTTCACTTAATCAACACAATGGAGAGGAATTCTTCCAATTCAAGGAAAAAATCAGCAACCTTGAGCATATATATATGCTCAAAACAGATCCACCAGCAAAATCCAAACAGAGTTTCAGGAGGTAGTTGCAGAAACAATTCAGTCTGTTGCAACAGGGATTCGCTCAGCATCTCAAGTAGGGATGGGAAATCTGTCAATTTTGGTTACCCTCAATACCTCATTTTTCTCGTCTTCGGTTCAGCATATTTTATTATCAGTTTGCAATTTTAACAAAAAAAAGTCCTTGCAAAAATTCATCAGCATTATAGTGTGCCTTTCTCGCCGCCCCCCCATTACGGTATTTGTATGCAAATTTCCTCATCAATATACACCTTTTTTTGCAAGTGTCTCCTCTTAATATAATGCATTTCTGTATTTTAAAATTTTTATTTACTAATACATGCCTTCTTATTAATAAGTTCTGCTAATATGTGCACTTCTATATATTTTGTGGGCTGAATCACAAAAACTGGAGAGCAACAAATTTTGGAGGATAGCTGTGTTTGTTTGCATATTGTTCCCAGTCTCATGATAAGGAGGGGGGAAAGTCTCTCCGTTGTGAGTGGCATCTGATAGACACATCACTCACAATGTACCTGGCAAATTTCCCCATAGGAGCTATGGCAAGCTGTTCTGAGCTCCTCTTCCCACCATCATTTGGGGATGAATGGAGGCTAAGGTGCTGCTGGGTGAGAACAGGGAACTGAACTTACAAAGAACCTGGTTGTGGGTGGTCAAAGTATATTGGGTGGGAGTTCAATGAAGAAGTGCTCTAGCATGTGACTTTCCAGCCAGCCAGTCCTAGGTTAGAAGCATTGTTCCTATGTATAGGATGCTGCCTTATATCAAATCAGACCATTGCTCCATCTAGCTCAGTATTGTCTATGCAGTAACTGTAAGTGGCTGTCCACATTAGGGGGACATTCCCTGTCCTACCTGGAGATTCTGGGGGTTGAATCTGGGACCTGCATGCAAAGCAGATGCTCTACTGCTGAGCTATGGTCCTTCCCTTAAGGAAATAGGAAGCTGCCTTATACTAAGCCAGGGAAATAGGAAGCTGCCTTATACTAAGCCAGGCCATTGGTCCGTCTAGCTCAATATTGTCTACACTGACTGGCAGCAGTTCTCCAGGATTTTGTACAGGGGATATTCTCAGCCCTACCTGGAGATGCTGGGAGGTTAAACCTGAAACCTTCTGCATGCCAAACAGATACTCCACCACTGAGCTACAGCCAGTCCCTTAGCCAGTCCTGCAACAGGGCACTGCACCCTTGTCAGAGGACACAATTGCAAGACCAATCATTGACAGAGACAATAAGCTAACTAAGCAATTAGAAGGGAGCAAGAATGGGTCCACCTGTGATCAGGAAGAACCCAAATCTTTTATAGAGAGTGAGCATCTCAATCCGTTGCAGCAGATCGGATGTCTTAAAAGCTAATGAGTTTTGTTGCCATGAGAGCTCTCTTAGAGTCTTAGTCTGCTTCGTTAGATGCAGAACAGAGGAGTTACTTTTGAAAGACACAAATTCCAGAAAGGCAGCCATGTTGGGTTGCTGCAATGCCCTACAAAAGGTGTGCATCATAAAGGAGGCTGTACCCCAACCTTCCCCAACCTGATGCCTTCCAGATGTTTTGGAACTACACCTACCACTAGCCCTAGTATGGGGCTGATAAGAATTGCCGCCCAAACATCTGGGGGGCACCAGGTTGGAGAAAGCTGTTGCGGCCTCAAGCCACAATAAGGAAGACCCCTTGTCATTTTTCACCTTATCTGACTCTTCTTTTGATCCACCTGTGAAAGCTGAGGACTGCAACAGCATGATCAGTTTCACCAACTGAAGTCAGGGTTAGCCAATGTGGCACCATCCAGATGTTGTTGGACTACAAGATGAATGGAGAAATTCATGGAGGCTATCAATGGCTTCTAGCCTCCATGGTTGGAGGCAGTAATGCTTCTGAATTCCAGTTACTGGGAAACACAGGTGACCAGAGTTGCTGTGCTACTCAGGTCCTGCTTGTGAGCTTCCAACTGGAGCATCTGGGTGGCCACCGTGAGAACAGGATGCTGAACTACACGGACCATTTACCTGATCCAGCAGTCTCTTCTTAACTCCCATTATCCCTGATCATTGACTGTGCTAGCTGGGGACTGATGGGAGCTGTAGTCCAACACCATCTAGAAAGCACCACATTGGCGGTCAATGAGCTGAGTAGCTTATTCCAGGGGCAGACAAGATGGTGATCTCCAGATCTCGAACCACAACTCCCATCAACCCTAACCACTGTCCGTACTAGCTGGGGACTGGTGGGAGCTGTAGTCCAACAGCATCTAGAAAGCACATGTTGGTTGTCCATGAGCTGGCTAGCTTATTCCAGAGATAGCCAACATGGTGCCCTCGAGATGTTGTTGACCTCCAGCTCCCACCAGCCCCAGCCAACATGCCCAATGATCAGGGATGATGGGAGTTGTATTCCATCTGGAGGGTGCCATTTTGCCTACCCCAGGCTTATTCAGCCATGACAACTAAACAGAACCATTACGGCACATTTCCTTGAACCAGGGAGAACGGTGCCAGGAATGGAGGGCAAGACAAGGATCATATCTACCTTACTGGAGAGGTTTCCATCCAGATTACTGGGAAAGAACCGTGAAGTCACACCACATGGCAGGGTGTGGTAGCTTGGGTTGGAAAAACAGTGTGCATTGATGTTACCTTGAGATATATCTGGGAAGAAAACAAGTCATCACAACACTCTTTTGGAGCTGCACGGGAGGAAGGAGGGGAAGAGAGGGAGAGAGTGTTATGTGCACACTCCTATGTGCTAAAACACACACACATGGGTAGGTCAGGTTACAAAACCACACCACCACTTCCGATCTGTCAAGCCAGGAATATTTTTGCCTTGCTAAGCTCCCCTCCCTTCAGTCACAGCCCTGCACCAACCATTGTGGAAGACAGGGACCATGGAAGACTCAGTCTCTGGTATGGTGCAAAGAATAAATTTGAATGCAGCCTGGAGGATGCATATAAATATGAAGCTCTATGTGCAAGACCATCCAAACACAGAGATCATGTCTAGCATGTTTAAACCCCGCCTCGTAATTAAGATGTATGCAAGTTGGACCTACAACAAACAGCTGCATTGCATTTGCACCTCCTAGCAGAAGTACTTCTGTTCAGGGTTCCAGCCAGCAAGCCAGCCAGCCACACCCTCTTCCCAGCAAGCCATTCCATCTCCTCTCCTCCATTTCCCATTCCCCCTGCCCAACTGACCAGTGTGGGTTGCCCCTTAAATTTGTTTAAACAATGATTTTATTTTGTACTTCTACATGTGCTGTAGAGGGATGTGAGGGGCAGATGGGTTCATCAATCTGGGAAGGAAGCCCATCTAGGAGAAGAAAAGCTCTGATCCTCAACCTCTGCTGGCTGCCTTGCCGGATATATTTAGGAGAGGAAAAGGCTAAGGAGTAAATCCTACACAAATCTGGAGTGGAGTCTCTAAGACCTTTGGATGGTGCTTTGCATGCCTCCTTTAGGCAACTCCTGTAGCCCAGCTGGTGCCAAATGTATTGCTCTGCTTTCCTTTGGACCGTATATCAGTGAGGCCGAGAGGGGGGTCGTGTCATCTGGGCTGCTCAGGACCTCCATACACAATGGCCAGGCTTGCACCTCAGGGAGGTCACTTTGGTTCTGCTGGTGCAGTGGTTTGGCTTCACTCCCAGAGGTGCACTCTATTGTCTCTCAAGACTTGCATCATGTGGAGCCATGGAATAGATCTGTCATGCGGTCTTCATTCATCCCACCGAAAAACTTTAAACTTCTTTAAATTGCAGACGTGGGTCTTTTCATACTTCCCAGATGTGATGCTCTGGACTATGGCTAGTCTTTCAAGTTTCAAGATCAGATACTGGGGAGGGGAGTTGCTTTCAGAAGATTACCGCCAAGACTGATCATTGGGCTTGTCTACTAAAATATTCTCAGTGGAGGAGAAACTGCTCTGGCGAGGCGTGGTTTAGGCCAGGACATGGCGCTCAAGGGGACCTGCTGTGGCTAAGCCTGGGCCCACCACCGCTGCCATTTTGCTGTCAGCAGCAGCAATGGGTAAACAGATGGGGAGGAGTGCAACTGAATAGAGAAAAGTAATACCAGAACTCAGGGTTCAGGACAGATAAAATAATGTACTTCTTCATGAAGCGCATGAACTACGGAACTCGCTTCCACAGGAGACAGTGATGGCCATCAACTACAGTGGCTTTAAAAGGGGTTTAGGCAGATTCATGAGGAATTAGGCTCTCAGTGGCTACTAGCCACAATAGGCATGTCCCACCTCCTTGGCCTGATCCAACTGAGCTCTCTTTATGTTCTTAATAGCCCCTCCTTCCCCCTCAGAACCAGAGTAAAGTATGCAAAAAATAATATAAATAATAACCATGCAAACCTGCGCAATGCATGCAGGCTGTCTGAGTTTTTTATTGACGCTTTTTTCAAAAGTACAAAAGTGAAATCTATTCACAACAGAGCTCGGAGAGAGCCTGATCCCTTGGTGCAACGTGGAAAAGGCAGCGCCTTCCTGAGAGAAAGCCAGCAAAAATTGTGACAGGCACATAGGAGGGAACAGAGCAGCTCTCCTGGGCCCTCGTTCTGCAGAGAAACATCCCTGAGGTTAACAACATCCATGAATCAGTGACAGTTCTTTACCTTCTCCTCGGCCAAAGTCTATGACGACCCAGAGAGGAATGCCAACTATTTAAGGGATGCAGAGCTGCCAACTTTAACGACCATCTGTTGGCAATCCATTTGCCTTGCCATTGAACAAAAACCGCCACCCCATAAAGATCAAAATAGCAACACTTCCTTCGGAAGAGTGAAACAAACTCAATTTAGCAATTAAACCACTCCCAGATGAATTAAAAGACCGATAAGAACAGCAAGCGGCTTTGGAAAGCAAGAACAAGAAAAAGAAGCAGGCAGGCTCTCATTTACCTTGTATTAATTAAAAATCTTAATTTGGGGGAGACCTCTACCGATAAAACAAAAACATTGGTAACTGAACTGGAAAACTCACCGGCACACTTGGGTGCTTCCTTTGTTAAGTGAAAACCTCGTGATTCAAGGATACAAATGATATATAGGTTTGGGGGTGGGAATGCAGTACCTCTGCAGGATCCCTCTGGTGAATGAAAGGCTGGAATCAAACTTTAATTGTCAGATGGAGAAGAGCCGACTTGGAATGAATAGATTAGCGCTGTGCCAAAATCCACCCTCCAATTACTCAAAATATTTCTTCCCCTTCCCCTGCCTCATCTGCTTAAGAAGGTCTTTTGATTTCAGTGGGTGTGCAGCTGGGGTTGCCATCTCGTTGTGCAGTGGACAAGGATGGTGTGTCCGCATCTGCCCTTTGCTTCCTGACTTGCCCCATGGAGACGACCTCGTGATGGGCTTACATTGGGGCATGAGACAGGGGAGGCTGGATACCAAGCCCTCGAGATTTTGTTTTTAGGTGAAGTCCTTCCTTTTTCCTCACAACAAAGCTCACGGCACTGTTTTCTTAAAAAGTCATAAAAATCATAGAATTGTAGAGTTGGAAAGGGCCCTACGTGCCGTCTAATCCAACTCCCTGCACTGCCAGAAATCACAGCTAAAGAATCCCTGACAGATGGCCAGCCAACATCTGTAGGAAAACCTCCATGGAAGGAGAGTCTACCACCTTCTGAGGCAGGCCATTCCGCTGCTGAACAGCTTTTGCTGCCAGAAAGTTCTTCCTAATGCCCAGGCGGAATCTTGTCTCTTGTCATTTGAATCCATTGGTTTGAGTCCTGCCCTCTGGAGCAGCAGAAACAAGCTTGCTCCACCTTCTATGTGTCAGTTTTTCAGTTATTTGAAGAAGGCTATCACATCCCCTCTCAGTCTTGTCTTCTCCAGGTGACCCAGTTCCCTCAACTGCTGAAGTGACTTCACTTCATTTAAAACAAGGGTGGAGGAAGCATGCGGCCCCAAGCCTCTCGATCTGGACCCCAGGGCTTTCCCCAAGGCCACACACCTTCTAGGCCAGCGGTTCTCAACCTGTGGGTCCCCAGATGTTGTTGGACTACAACTCCCATCATCCCTAGCTAGCAAGGCCAGAGCTCAGGGATGATGGGAGTTGTAGTCCAACATCATCTGGGGACCCATAGGCTGAGAACCGCTGCTCTAGGCCCTGTTTTCCATCCTCCTCGAGGGTTTTTGCCTTACTCAAAAGTGTCTCTTGCCTGTCTGGATGGCAAGCAGAGGGTGGGTGGGTGAGCATTTATAGAAAGTAGCCTAGAGCACAAAGGTACACTGCATTCCTTGCTCAACCCACCTGTGCTCCTTCCATCAATTGCATGATGCTGCCCAGAAGGGAATGTGGCCCTTGCTGTGAAAAAGGTACCCCACCTATCCATTCTTCCTTTTTAATGAACAGCCAACAGGCAGCCTTCTCAACCCTTCCTGCGATTACAGCAAAGCCCACCCAAGGATGTAATAGCATTTCCAGGAAGTGCAGACAAGCAGAATGCACAATATGACTTGTAGGATGAAAGACAAGACACTCGCAAACAGCCCTTGGGTTACCTCAAAAGGAAGGGAAGCACAACAAAAATTCTGCCCATTACCCATAAGGGTTTTCCTAACATTCTCTCTCCTCTCTGGTAATTTTCAAGTGCAATTTCTTCGCTCATTAACCGAGGGGAAATGGTGAGGGGCAAAACAACAACAAAACACAGAATAAATCCTGGCACAGCACTAAGTAGATCCATTTTAAATCCAAGCCACTTGGGAGAGTTTTTTGTTTTTTTAAAGATACCCTTGCCTCTTCTGACACCTTGTGGAGTTCCTGACTCCGCCAACTTCACTGCAGGAGAGTCAGACGAGAAAGCATTTGTCAAATTGAAGGAGGCACAGGTGGCCCAGATCAACTTCCCTGAGACCTGTTGCCCAGAGCCTGGTTCTGCCTTATCTGTGTTTGAAGTCCAGACAGCACTGAGTGCAAATAAATAGCTCTTCACCTTTAAGGCAGTATGTGGCCTTTTTTTTTTTTTTACACAGGTGGCTCCACCAGAGGGTAGGATTTGAACCCAGAACTGTTAAAGCAGCAGCACCTGCATTTTGGCATTCCCTGCCTATTGAGATCAAGCAGGCACCTTCCCCATAGTCTTTTCATTGCCTGATAAAAACATTCTTGTTCAAACAAGTCTACCCAAAATGCTTTGAAAGTGTAGGTAATTTTAATCTGTTTTCAGTATTTTAATTTATTTATGTTTTAAAGTATGGTTGCAATTTTTCTCAGTTTATTGTGTTACCTTTTTGTAAAGCTCTTTGAGGTTTGTTTGTTTTACAATCAAGTGGGGCATAAATTTTATGAAATAAAATAAAAATGTAGTTCAGCAGTGAGTTGGCCTTTGACATAGGATCCCATCCCATCCCAAGTTAGGTTCCTCAGATAGGCTGGGGCAAAGTCACAGAAACTCTTAGTCTCCTTTTAGTCCAGTTCTCCACTCTTCAAAATCAGTTTACATTTTTAAAAAGCCTTCTTTGTGAAAATCCACCAGTATCTTAGTGTCAATTTTTCATAAGATACACATTTCAGCATGCTATTTTCACTAATATATATGCGTTTTATTGCACACTTTACCCTAATATATATGTTTTTGTACATATTACTTTGCCGGAAAACTTGGTTGCAAGATTTGGACTCAAGTGGATTTTGAAAGGCGTGTCAGAAAGTACAAATTGCCTTTAAATGCAAACCAAATCTATTTTCTTCCCCACCCCTACTCAGGGGCGTAGGAGGCGTGGGCAGTCCACACCGGGTGTCACCCTGAGGGGGGGTGCCAAAATGGCGGGTGGCCGAGGGCTACACTCACTGTAGGGTGGCCGAGTGCTGCCCGTATTGGTGCCATGCGTGTGCCGTCCGTATCAGCGCCGCTGGGCGGTCTGCCCCGCCCCTGTGGCCATTTCACCCTGCCCCTCGACACCCCACACCGGGTGCCGGAGAGTCTTCCTTCGCCACTGCCCCTACTTTGACTCACCTAAGCAGGTTGCTGCATGCACTAGCAGGAGAAAGCCTCTTCCGCCTAAGGAGGAGGAAGAGTTGTGGGCTTCACGGCCTCTCCACGTGCGTGGTGGGCGGAGGACAGCCCTGCGTGATTGGGGGGATTCCCAATTGGTTGGCTTGGGGGCGTGGCCTGCCCTATTTAAGGCAGGATACGGCTGGGAATCTCCCTCTTTGCCGCCTGTCAGCTGTTCCTGCTGTTTCCCCACCCTCCTGCCCTATAAGATTTTCGTTTCTTGACCTTGCTATGGACCTTGGTTGGTTGCCGTTGAGGGGCCTGGTAGGAATTTTTCCACTTGGCAAATTGGCACCAGCCACTTGGTTTTCGCCTACCTCATAGCAAATCGTCACAACTTTCTGGGTATTGGCGGTTAGGCATTGGTATTTGTTCTGTAGATGGAAGAGGGGAGGTAGCGCATCAGCTGCCCCACATATTGAAGGGTAGTCCGTTAAAGGATTCCAGGAGGCATGGCCCTGTCCGAAGCCTAAGGAGGTTAGGGCCCAAGGCACGCCTCCTAGTGGTGACCCCAGGGGAGTTCCTAGTTGATGTGCATCAGCAGGATTCCCCCCTATTGGTGGTTAACCCTTCCCAGACTTCAAGCAGATGGGCTGGAGTTGGATATAGTCGGTTAGGACCAATGCCTAAGCCAATACCGCTCTTCACCTGTAACCAATAAAGTTGTGGCCTTTTTTAGCCCATTAACCTTAATAATTGTGTCATGTGTCATTATTTCCACCTGGAGGGGTCGGGAACTCGCCACGCAAAGGCTGGCAGTGACACAACTGTCAGACTCACTACACTGCATGGCCGAAAGGTGACTGTGAAGAGGGGTTGGACACCATGGCAAGAGGGCTTTGCCACAGGGTGGAAAGGGATAATTTGGGATAATGGAGTTGGGATCCTCCTCTTCGCCCCCCCCCTCTCCAACCCCTGATTTCACTCTCACTGGGTCTCTCCAGGGAACGTTGTGGCTTCTGGGAATTTAGATGTACTCTCCACAGACAGCAAGCAATTTACCACTGGAATTATGGATGGATACAACCCTCTCTCTGCACGGAGGATGCATTTCATCAGAAAGGAGTTTTCTGCAGCATTACTGCTGGAGGAAGTTTATGGCTGTTTCCCCCAGGGATGCTGGCAAAAGACTGTCTGGGTAGTTTGGAAGAAGAGGATATATAACCCCTTTTTTGCCTCTCCTCCTTGCAAGCTGGGTGGCTTATCCATCACAGTTTTGATCCAAGTAATCCCAAGGACTATAGCTCTGTGGACTCCCTGACAATCTCACAAAATCGTAAAATTGAGGGAGCTGCAGCAACTGGAGCTCTTCAAAACCAATTTATGCTTTGGAGCATAAAACAGTATCCGGAACGGTGCCTGTGGATGGCAGCATAGAATGTTGGGCTGCACCTGAGAGCCCTTCCAGACTTTGTGTTTTTATTGTGCATTCATGTGCTCACGATGGTATTAGGGCAGTTATCCATGAGCCTTGCTTTCAACTCCATTTCCACTCGCAAATGTGCTTTTTGGGGTCCCACTTTCGTTGTACTAGAGCTCAAGAGCCCCTTGAGGATGGCAATAATCCAGTAACAGTGAGGAAGCATCACAAACTAATTAATAAAGCAGACTGATGTGCAGACAGTGTAAATGCACCACTAGTGAACTATTATTAAATGAATGACATGCTGAAGAAGATATTTGCAAACCCTACCATTCACCAGTCTAGAGGGGCCTTGAGCTATGAGCCAGAAGCACCGAGTTCAAATGTTACATGGACACACTAAGTGACCAGAGGCAAATGACTCCCAGTTTCAGTCATCCACCTGCAACCTGAGGGTCATACTAATGACTGGCCAACCTTACAAGGTTGTTGTCAGGGTTACTGAAATTGGTTGGTAGTTCTGTGCACACACAGACATACACCCCCCCCCTTAAAGAAACTTTCCCAGGAAAACTCACAATAAAGATAAAAATACAACCATGCACCATGAAAAAAGCATATTAAAATAAAAGCAATAAAATAACAGTGCAAATCTGAATTAGTAAATAAAAGAGAAGCATGAGAACCAAACACTGAAGATGAAACTGGGAGAGAAGAAAATATAAACGCAGCTATCTTTATTCACTATTAAAAGTTTTAGTGCTGTTATCTGTGTCTTAGTGATGATTATTTTATGGGTATATTTTTTCTTTAAAAAGTTTTGCTGATTTTAGCTGCGTCTTATCTACAGTTTTATGATTATGTACCCCACTTTAAGACAGCTCTTAGATCAAACTGTCTATCAATCTTCCAAATAAAATTAAATATTTAATGTTGTTGTTGTTGTTGTTATTATTATGGTTTCCATCTGGTGTGAAAATGACACCAAAGCAGCTGATGTCAAACAAATGACAACCCATCTGGTGCCAGGCAAGCCACTCTAGGGGGGGCATTCGGCAATAGAGGCATCCCCACCACCAGCACCCAGAAGCATCTTTCTCTGATTGCTGCCCATCACACATGGGAGAGCACGCATTCCCAGGGAGAGGCTTCTGAGATGACCCCACAGCTTGGGGCAGACCCCTGTAGAGATGGGCTGGCGGACGGACCTGCCAGTTATCCTGGGCTATAGCAGGGAGCGCAAACACTTTGAATTGGTCCCAGAAATGGACCAGGATCCAGCCTTCTCTGCACCAGCAAGTTGGGTGTTCCTAGATAGCACCCTAACATTCTTCACTCTCCACAGTTTTTGAAGTGTCTCCAAGGGCAGCTCTGTGTACAATGCATTGCAGTAGCCCAACTGAGAAGCTACCCCAGCATGGATGACTGAAGTTAGGGCGTCTCTGTCTGGAAAGGGGTCATGGGTGATGCTGCAGCAGCCCAGGATGGCAAAGAGCGGTCTGTGCCATCAAGGCCACTTGCGCCCCTCAGATGACAGAGTCTGGCCCCAAAGCACCGTGAAATCTCAAACTTGGTTGTTGTTTCTATAGGGGGAGTGCAACTCCATCCAGAACACAAATAGCCTGTGCATTTTGGGTATGTGTGTGTGTGTGTATAGTTCTGCTACTGAACTCCCACTGACTTCTATGGGAATTTCCCTCTAGAGAACCAAGCCTTGGAATGTTGCAGTTCAGCCTTTCCCAACCTAGCACCTTCCAGATGTTTGGAACTCCAGCTCCCAGCTAGCACAGCTGTCGGCAAAGGCTGTTAGAGAAACTCGGCCTCTCTGACTCTCATTGGAACACAGGGCATAGGCAGACCGCCAGCCCATCTAACCCAAGTGTTGTCTACACGGACTGGCAGCAGCACAGTTTCGGGCAGGGTTACCTCCCAGTCCTATCTGGCTATTCCATCCAGGATTGAATTTGGGTCCTTCTGCATGGAAGACAGATGCTAAACCACTGAGCTATGGCCCTTCCCTCGCTGCTGCTTTTTGGGGGGGCAGGGGAGCGAGTCTATTTCTCTGCTCCACCCACCAGCCTCTGCCTGTCCTGGCCTCCCTACATATCCAAGGTAAGACTTTGGGGAATGGCAGCGTCCAAGAGGAAAACGAAGAAGTCCTTTGTGCCAAAAAGAAACGGACATTTATTTCCCTTCCCTCGTAAAAGCGTCAGAGCCCGCATTGCATCACCATAAGGAAAGGAAGTGTCCCTTACCAGAGAGTGAGTAATCGGTGTTTGTCATCCGCATGGCTGGCGTGTACGAGACGCTTGGCATGTCGTGGCCTTTCTTCTGCTTCCGTCGATACCACACGAAGAGTGCCAGCAGAACCATAATAATTAGCAGGAGGATAATAATCCCAATGATGGCTCCCACTGAATGCCTCTCCGATCCAAGAGCGGGACTAATTTTAGTATAGGGGTTTAATTCTTCCATCATGAGAGCCGCTGTTAAAAATAATTCACAATGTGCTGTTAAATTGAGTGGCAGAAACCCATTTTGCAAGGAGAGGCGTTTATCTCTCCTTCCCTCCCTCCTGGCTCTTTGGAATCTCTGGACTACAAATACTGGATGGAAACATTTGCAATACCAGCAAAATATTTTGTAACTCGCTGCCCCTATCCAAGGGTTTTCCCCCCACACCCCGGGGCAAAAATGTCAATTTTAGTTTCTCATCTTGCCAGTCCCATGCTTGGGCTCACCCATCGCTATCTGAGAGGCTGCCGAAAGACATACTTGGGCACTCAGTTTGAAAGAAAAGGCAAAGGGATTTTGTCTCACCTTGGTCACACCTGATTCCTTTGAAGCCAGGGCTGCAGTAGCAGGTGCCTGTAACGTAGTCGCAGGTCGCGTTGTTCATGCATTCGCACAGCTGCTGGCAACCATAACCAAATGTTCCTGGGGGGCATTCTGCAAATTCAAAAAGGGTGAAAATTTATGGGTCTATGGACCGCAAGAAAGCTGTGTGTGTGTTCGTGTGTAAAAAGGGTGAAATGGTCGGTGAGAACTTTGACAAGACGAGACCATTTTTATATAGACACCGTTTTTTTCTGTGTATAAGACGCGCCCATGTATAAGATGACCCCTATTTTTTTAACCCAAAATTAAGAAAATGCACTATGTACGATCTGTGTATAAGACGACCCCTTATTTTAAACTTCAACAATTTAGGAAAAAATATAGTCTTATACACGGAAAAATACGGTATATTTTTAAATGGAGGATTTGTTAGTATAATGATTCATATATCCTGCTCTTCTAACATGGTATCTATTACTCAAGGCAGCTAACAGTAATGGCAATCTCCATGGTACACAAGAACAGAGGAAATTTCCTTATACCAAGCCAGATCACTGGTCCATCCAGTTCAGTATTGCCTACACTGGCTGGCAATAGCTCTCCACAGTTTAAGGCAGGGAATCTCTTCCAGCAGGGAAGGAGCAGGAGAGGCTGGGAAGGTGGGGCGGGGGAGTGAGGCCAAGGGGCTGCAGGCTGAACACAGCCCATAGGTTTGCCCACCTATGACTTGGGCAGAAAGACAGCAGAGCTCTTGCCATCTATTCTTCTGCATTTATTTAATTTGTTTATGAATATTTATAAACTGTAAAAACAACAGCAACCATAAAACACCATTTCATAAATCTGTAGGGACCACTAAAATAAAGCAAGTTTATACTTCATTAAATTGTGCCGGTGTGCCTTGTGGCTCTGATGCTTCAGTGACAGCAGCAACAATATCCTGGGATGGCACCAGCGCTTGACATCATTGGGCAGCTACAGGGGTCTGCTGCTGATGCCCCCTCCCCCAATATTTTCTGGCCTAGCACTCCCAAGGAGACCAGGTGTCTGGGTGTAGACACCCTTAAGATTTCCCACAATGACCCTCGCCTAGTGTAACCACAGGGAAATTGTGGGAAACCTAAAGGGTGGCTGAGCACTGCCTGGACTGCTTCCACTACAGCTAAATAATTTGCCTAAGGTCCACAAACAATGGAGGAATCTATTAAAGGACACTTTCCCTGGAAGGGGTAGGGGCCCCAAGCCAGTCCTGAAAACAAAAGTATCCATGATTTAGCTCTGCATTCTTCCTCCCTTTTTTCTCCTCTTGGATGCTGAAAGTTTGGTTGTCCTGCATTTCTACCAGAGGCAAAATGATTGAATGTCCAATGACATAATTTATTCAAGCAATTACCATGATGGTCTAGGACGATAAATCCAGAGCTGCTTATAATATTGTTGGGCAACTTTCTGTAAGAAATAGAAAGGAAGGCTGCAAAGCGGCCTGGAAACTCCTGAGACTTTGGAGAAAGAGAGGAGAAGGGGGAGTTCTACAGGAAGCGCCAGTCAACTGTACTATTTATTCGCCCTAAACCAGCAAAGCTCCTTCAAGATGACCACCTCCTTGGTCCCATCAGACACAGGCTGCCCAGCCCAGCAGCAACACATTCATAAAGTCCACAGAAGGCAACTCTCTCCCTTCCAAAAACATCATTAAAGCCCTGAATGTAAACATGGGACAAGGAAGCCGGCTCCAAATGACCCATTCTAAGCTCTCAACATTGTTTTCTGTCTTAAATTTCAGGGAGAGTTGTTTTTATCATGTAAGGCCATAGTCATGTTCACACCACACATTTAAAGCACTATGATACCACTTTAAACAGCCACAGCTTCCCCCAAAGAATTCTGGGAGCTGTAGTTTGTTAAGGATGCTGAGAGTTGGTAGGAGACCCAGGAGTTGGTAGGAGACCCAGGAGTAGAGCGGGCCGCTATGGCCTGATCTAGCAGGCTCTTTTATGTTCTTGCTGATCCATGGGTGGAGTGGGGAGCCTAAAATCCATGATAGGGCAACCTACCTGCCACAAATAGTGAGCAAAGCTTTGGAGTTCTCTAGAGCTCTTCATCAGAATGGATAAGTAAGCACTTCTCTTGGGTCTTTTAATCACTGAGGTTTTGTGCATTTTAGCACTTAGGACTATTTCATTTCCTCCTTTGTTGGATTTAGTGGTTTTTAAATAGTTTTTATTGATCTTGCGCTGTGGCTTCTTGATGGTTTTATGTGGCATTGATGCCGATCATTGTGCCAGTAGTTTTTTTTTTGCTTCCGTATTGCTTGTTTTTAGCTTTGACTATATTTGCCATGCATTGATTTTTAAAATTTGTGAACTGTCCAGAGAGAGCATGGTTAATTGGGCAGTATAAAAATGCCCCAAATAAAAGAGACAGATAAATAAGAACCCTGCAGCTGCACCAGGCCAATGGGGGCCCATCTAGTCCAGCAGCCTGTTCTCACAGTGGCCAATCAGATGCCCCACTGGGAAGGCTGAAAGCAGGATTGGAGCTGAACAGCATTATCCCCATCTGTGATTCCCAGCAACAGGCACACTGTGTCCAGCGCCGGAGGCAGAACACAGCCATCATCATTGATGGCCTTCTCCTCCATCATTTCAAAGCCATCCAAGTTGGCGGCCGTCACTGCATGTTTGTGGGAGCAGATGCCACTGTTGAACTATGCACCATGTGAAAGAGGACTTCCTTTTGTCTCCTGAGCCTGAAGAAATAAATAAGCACAACAGAACCCAGCAAAAGCTGATGTGATATTAAAGTCACACCACCTATACTTTTACAGATAGGTAGCCGTGTTGGTCTGCCATAGTCAAAATAGAACAATTCCTTCCTGTAGCACCTTAAAGACCAACTAAGTTAGTTCTTGGTATAAGCTTTCGTGTGCATGCACACTTCTTCAGATACCAATACTTTGTGAACTATACTTTGTAGCACCTATACTTTGTAAACGTCTGAAGGTGGATTCTAGGAGTTGCTGTGTGCTGCCTTGATTGGATTAGCCTCTGCTAGGAGATAGGATCACGAGAACATAAGCAGAGCCTGCTGGATTAGGCCAGTGGCCCATCTAGTCTACTCTTTTGTTTTCACAGTGACCACCCAGGAGAAGTCTGCAAGGATGACCCATGTGCAAAACCATCCTCTCCTCATGTGGTTTCCAGCAACTGGCATTCAGAAGCATTGCTGCTTTTGACCATGGGCAAAAGCTTAGCCACTGTGGCTAGTAAACATTGATAGCCTCTGCCGCCATGATTTTGTCCAATCCTCTTTTAACACCATCTAGCTTGACTCCTGTGGGAGTGAGGAAAAAGCTATCAAATGCTGCTATCCAAAATGGCTATGGTCTGTCTCCACATTCAGAGGCAGTAATATTGTCCCCACCTTCAAAAAGTGGGAGTTGGGAGGGTGGGGGGTGGGGGGTGGGGAGAAGACCCAGGTAGCTACCAACCGGTGAGCTTGACATTGATACAAGGAAAGTTCCTAGAACAGATAATTAAGCAGTTGGTGTGAGAGCACTGAACGGGTTGGAGAACTGGGCTCAAACTAATGAAATTAATTTCAGTACAGTGGTACCTTGGGTTAAGAACTTAATTCATTCCAGAGGTCAGTTCTTAACCTGAAACTGTTCTTAACCTGAGGTACCACTTTAGTTATAGTTAATGGGTCCTCTTGCTGCTGCCGCACGATTTCTGTTCTCATCCTGAAGCAAAGTTCTTAACCCGAGGTACTATTTCTGGGTTAGCGGAGTCTGTAACCTGAAGCATCTGTAACCTGAAGTGTCTGCAACCTGAGGTACCACTGTAGTTTTACACTTTGGCAGGAAGAACCACCAGCACATTTACAAGATGGGGGACACCTGGCTTGCCAATAGCACATGGGAAAAGGATTGAGGGGGTCTTAGAAGACCACAAGCTGAACATGAGTCCACAGTGGGATGAAGCAGCAAAAAAAGCTAATGCTATTCTAGACTGCATCAACACAAGTATAGTGTCAAATCAAGAGAAATAGAATAGTCCCCCCTCTATTCTGCCATGCCTGGACTACTCTGTGGAGTACTGTGTCCAGTTCCGGACACTGCAATTTAAGGAGGATATTGAGAAGCTGGAACATGTGCAGAGGAGGGCAACCAAGATGATCAAGGGTCTGGAAAGCAAGCCTTATGAGGAACTGTTGAGGAAGTTGGGTATGTTTAGCCTGGAGAAGAAGAGGGCTGGAAGATGGAGCAAGCTTGTTTCCTCTTGCTCCAGAGCGTAGGACCCAAACCAATGGATTCAAGTTAAAAGAAAGGAGATTCCAGCTAAACATTAGGAAGAACTTTCTGGTGGTAAGAGCTGTTTGATAGTAGAATGGCCAATGTGAGATCAGGATGCTGGACCAGATGAGCTACTGGCTCTTCTTATGTTCTTAAAAAGGTTCCCCACTGCTGCTGTAGCAGAAGGTGGAAGGGTGCTGTCAGGGAACTGACATCAGAGCAACAGGAGAAGGAGAGGCTCTCCGATTCTGCAGGGGAAGGTACCAGCACAAGGGGGAGACGTAGCTTGATAGAGGGGGAAGGAAATCAGCGCAACACCAAGGATCCAGGAGAGCAAATGGCAGAGGAGGTGGAAGGGCTCCGGGATTCTTCCTTGGAAGTCAGTGAGGAGAGCACTGGTCCTCCACTACCCACGCCCTCCCTGCGCAGGAGACTTCCGCGCAATGAGAGGCGGAGACGATTGGGTGTCAAGCAGCTTTTATGCTGGCAAAGGTTTAAGAAACGCCCACAGACAGATTCTGCTAGCGACTGAGGCAGCCACGCTGAGATGGGCTGTGCAATCAAGACGGTTTAACCTATGCAACCAAGCTTCCAAACGGGAAGGTTTACGCACGAGTAACTCCCAACCCTTACAGGTGCTTTGCAATTAGCTTCAACAGCTGCCTCCCACAACTTGAAACAGAGCATAAGATGTGAGGACACACACACACACATATATTCATTTTCAATTGTGAACACAGCCAAAGGGAAAAGACCCTCCTAGGATGAAGGGGAGAAGGTCAGAAACAACTTACTTTGCTCACACTGCTTCCCCGTAAACCCTGTCCTGCATGTGCACTGCCCAGTAATGTGGTCACAATCCGCTCCATTCTGACACTGGCAGACATTGGCACAGCTTTTCCCATAGAAAGCAGCTGGACATCCTGGGGTGGGGTAGAAAGAAGAAAAGGTAAATAAGTAGAAAAGGGAAGCTTTTAATGTTTAACAGACCATTGTATCTTAATATTTTGTTGGAAGCCGCCCAGAGTGGCTGGGGAAACCCAGCCAGATGGGCGGGGTATAAATAATAAATTATTATTATTAACCAGGGGAGCTGCAAAGCCAAGAGTCAAGTCCCCAACTAGCTATGGAGCTCACTGGGCGACCTGACTGGGTCAGTCACTTTATTTCAGTCTAACCTACTTTGTAGGCTTGTTCTGAGGATAAAAAGGTTGGGTGTGGCGGGGAGAACCTGTGTGCTGCCTTAAGCTGCTTGGAAGTAAAACGACAACCGCTTTTTAAAAAACCAGTTTCAAAATTGCTCAGGTGACTGAAGCTCTATTTTGGTTCCTGCATGCCATGCCCACGATCAAATCACAGGAGGCTTGTCCACAAGTTACAGAGAACACAGGTACAAGCTGCCTCTTGTTTGTGTGCAAGTGTGTGCACGTGTCAATTTGTACAAACTACTGTGTGCACAGGCACACAGACTGCACTCTCATTGCATGTACAAGGGTTGTTGTTGTTCAGTCGTTTAGTTGTGTCCGACTCTTCATGACCCCACGGACCAGAGCACGCCAGGCACTTCTGTCTTCCACTGCCTCCCGCAGTTTGGTCAAACTCATGCTGGTAGCTTCGAGAACATTGTCCAACCATCTCATCCTCTGTCCCCTTCTCCTTGTGCCCTCCATCTTTCCCAACATCAGGGTCTTTTCCAGGGAGTCTTCTCTTCTCATGAGGTGGCCAAAGTATTGGCACCTCAGCTTCAGGATCTGTCCTTCCAGTGAGCACTCAGGGCTGATTTCCTTAAGAATGGATAGGTTTGATCTTCTTGCAGTCCATGGGACTCTCAAGAGTCTCCTCCAGCACCATAATTCAAAAGCATCAATTCTTCGGCGATCAGCCTTCTTTATGTACAAGGGTAAAGGTAAAGGGACCCCTGACCATTAGGTCCAGTTGTGACTGACTCTGGGGTTGCGGCGCTCATCTCGCTTTACTGGCCGAGGGAGCCAGCTTCCGGGTCATGTGGCCAGCATGACTAAGCCGCTTCTGGCGAACCAGAGCAGTGCACAGAAACGCCGTTTACCTTCCCGCCAGAGCGGTACCTATTTATCTACTTGCACTTTGACATGCTTTCGAACTACTAGGTTGGCAGGAGCAGGGACTGAGCAACGGGAGCTAATCCTGTCGCGGGGGGCGGGGGGGGGATTCGGACCGCCGACCTTCTGATCGGCAAGTCCTAGGCTCTGTGGTTTAACCCACAGCGCCACCCGTGTCCAAGGGTACAGCTCAGCTATTGTCTACACAGGTACACAGACTGCATACTTGTTGAATGTAAAGTCTGAACACACCTAATGTGGGGAAAGGGGAAATGCAGGGACGTCTGAGGGTGGCTGCTAGCTGCTCTGCAGCAGAAGAGCCATGATGGGGGAAAGAGGCAACCACAGAGTATGTAGACTAGGGGAGAACAGCAGCACCAGAATGGTAGCTCAGTGGTAGAGCATCTGCCTTGCAGGCAGATGGTCTCAGGATCAAATCCTGACATCTCCAGGTAAGGCTGGGCAAGACCCCAGTCTGAAACTCTGGAAAACCGCTGCCAGTGTAGACAATATTGAACTGGGTGGACCAATTGTCTTAGTATAAGGCCACTTCCTATGTTCCTATGACTTGTAGAGACAGCATGGGTGGAGAGGGACCCAGAAGGAAATTGATATGTTTTCTTTAAATGTGTGAGTCAGCCTTGTAAAGATGTTGAAGTGTGACTCTTACACAGTGACATAGGAATCTGCCTTATACTGAACCAGACCATTGGTCTATCTAGCTCTGTATTGCCTGCACTGACTGGCAGTAGTTGTTCTCCAGGGCTTCAGGCAGGGGACATTCCCAGCTTTACCTTGAGATGCCACTGGGACCTTCTACATGCAAAGCAGATGCTTCACCGCTGATCAACAGCCCTTCCCCAATTTCAACTATTTAATTTAGAACGCTTGGCTGCTAATGATGCAGAAGCTTGCATTTAAAAAGTCTCCTAATTCCAAATGTTCAGGTTCTAAAAACTGCCATTCCGCTGGAAGGAAACAGGTAAGTGATCTCCTAATTTCAAAATAAATCTGGTGGTCTTGTTTGGCTTTGTCTCAGAACAAATTAAGTGCACTGCAGAAATGTTGACGTGTCTGCCTTGGAAGTAAGTGCTGGGGAATTAAGATGTTATGTACACAAATAGATAAATCAAGTTTTATTCCTCTTTTTTTCTCTTTTGGTTAACATCTCTTTTTACTAGGAACATTTGTTTCTTTGCTTTGTTTTTTGGCAGAGATTAAGTGTGCATTAGCAAAACCCACCCCCCTGGATGCAATGCAGGAAGCTCCCGCAAGGGGGCAGTGCATACTTTTTAAAAACAGACACATTCCCACTAAACACCACCACCACCATCATTTAAAGCTGTAAATCTTACGTTGTGTACAGTAGGGACCTGTCCAGCCAGGGGTGCACCTGCATTCTCCATCGTGAGGGCTGCACACTGCACCATTGTGACAACTGCAAGAATGAAAACAGTCTGCACCCCAAAAGCCAACAGGGCATGCTGGAGAGAAAGAAAGAGAGATAAAACAATTATACAATATTTCCATATATCTATGTTTTTGAAAGGCCAGCCACTTCGGCTGCATTCACATAGCAGTTTACTCCATTCCCCCCAATGTTTCCCCAACTGTTAATTTCTTTCTTAAGCTTTCACACAATATAAAACCCATTTCCAGAAAATGAATGGAATATAGTGCATGCTTAGTGCTCCATGTTATTTGATTCTAGAAAAAATCCCGTTTGCCGCCTTCCCTTTACCTGGAAAATCATGAGAGTAAAGCAACAAAATTTGGGGAGGCATATTGGCACGCAGTTCTTTCCTGCTGTTTTCATGGGGGAATCATGGGGGGAGGGAAGAAAGCTGGCTGTGTAGAAAGGGTAGGGTGTGAGTGAAATTTAGCAGGACATGCCAGTATATTGGCCAAAAAGGCCACGGTTTCATAATGCAACAGGGTGAAAAGAACATTAGAAAAGCAGAGTAGAAGTGCTAGCAGCATAATTGGGAAAACTGATGCAACACTTCAGATGTCCGAATACACCTGTCACCAGGTATCTAAAATGGAATTGCATATTGCACAGTAGTCAATGGGGAGCTCTGAGTGTGCACTCACGCCCACATAGAACCAGAGGGTAATGGGGGCATGATGCCTAGTGGTACGCCAACATTTCTTCTCAAATTTATCAAAAGTCTCTCTCCCCCCCCCCCGGTGAAAAAGAGATTCAGGGTTTTTCTGCTTCATTCTCAGGGCATTTTAGCATATCGGTGAGAATAGAGTGTGTTGAGCTTCCCGTAAAGGTAAAGGGACCCCTGACCATTAGGTCCAGTCATGGCTGACTCTGGGGTTGCGGCGCTCTTCTCGCTTTACTGGCCGAGGGAGCCGGCGTACAGCTTCCAGGTCATGTGGCCAACATGACTAAGCCGCTTCTGGCAAACCAGAGCAGCACACGGAAACGCTGTTTACCTTCCCGCTGGAGCAGTACCTATTTATCTACTTGCACTTTGACGTGCTTTCAAACTGCTAGGTTGACAGGAGCAGGGACCGAGCAATGGGAGCTCACCCCGTCGCGGGGATTTGAACCGCTGACCTTCTGATTGGCAAGTCCTAGCCTCTGTGGTTTAACCCACAGTGCCACCCGCGTCCCTGAGCTTCCCTTACTGTCCCACAAACTCCAGCAGGTGCAGAATGCTGCAGAGAGGCTCCTCATGGGGTCCCTGCCATCGGAGCATATTCACCCAGTGCTTTACCAGTTGCACTGGCTCCCGGTGGAGTATAGGGTCAGGTTCAAGGTGCTGGTTTTGACCTTTAAAGCCCTTTGTGACTTAGGGCCCTCGTATATACGGGACTGCCTCTCCTGGTATGCCCCACAGAGTACCTTAAGGTCCATGAATAACCATAGTTAGAGGTCCCAGGCCCTAAGGAAGTCAGACTATCTTCCACCAGGGCCAGGGCCTTTTCAGTGATGGCTCTGATCTTTTAAGTCTGATCTTTTATTTCCCTTCTCTTCCCTCCCCCTCCCCTTTTATGAAGATTACTTGCTCTGAGACCTCCACAGCTAATTCTCTCCTGGCCTCCTCGCTGGCCCAATTCAGCCAGCTTGCCCTGGTGACTATCTAATGCTTATTAGATGGATTTACCCCAAATTGATTTCTGAACTTTGAATTTTATTGTTATTCATGTTTTTATACTGTATTTTATGCTGCTCTTACAATTAAGTGTTTTAAATTTGTTGTTAGCTGCCGCCCTGAGCCCGGTTTTCTGAATAACTAAAATAAAATAAAAATTTATTATTATTACTGTTGTAAGGTGGCCAAGGGGAATTGTGTTCTCCAATACCCCCACAAAATGTTTTTCCACTCTCTTTGCAACCTCCGGTCTTTCCTGATCTGAAAAGCCCCCATGAGACGAGTTCATAGAATTATACAATCGTAGTGGGAAGGGACAAAAAGAGGCATCAAGTCCAAGCCCCTGCAATGCAGGAACCACAGCTAAAGAATCCCTGAGAGATGGCTATCCAAGCTCTGTTTAACAACCTTCTCCTCCTCATGGCATCTTTCTTGGGCTTCAAGTTAGAGCCTGGGAAGTCAAGAAGGTTGCAGAGTGCAGAACACTGCTGGGGACAGTTGTCCCATGTAAGAAACAGCCCTCACAAACAGGGATGACAGAGAAGTCCATCTGAAAGGGAAGCAGAAAATGACGGTGCCCACATATTCCCCCCAGGTCTGAAATGGAAACCAATTCAGTGCATACAATCTCTATACACTCTTGCTTCTGCTTTCAGGTCGCAAAGGATAGGTAGCTGATTATGTTCTCTCAGCCCCCCCCCCAATTCGCGTTGGGTTTCCTTTACACTGAAATGAATGGAGTGGAAAGACATAATGGCCATGTAAATTACGCAAAAAGTTTTGCAATTTCGCCATAGCGGATGGCGACACAAATAATGCCATTTCTGGTAGAAGATGAACTGCAGTGGACTGGAAACAGCGCTGCTTGTGAGAGGGCAGAATGGAGAACGGTGCTTCCTTGCTTCCCTGTTCACAAACACCCTCGGCCACTCCAAAATTATGGGTAGGCACATCACAGACCCTGCACCCCACCCATGAGAATAAACCAGATATTCTTTCGCCTTTGATCCTTATCCTCGAATTGAATTTCTTTTCTCATTAATTAATGGAGGATGTTTACAAAAATGGAGAGAGGCAGGAGAAATGTTCACCGGTGCACTCTTCTGGAAATTTCAGTAAATACGCAAGGAATCCAGCAAGAATTGCGGCTTTTGTTAAAGGCAGTTGTCATGTGTAGCCACAATCACTTTTAAGGGGGAAAAAAGAGAAAAAGAAAATGTGCGCCCGTCACCTGAAGTCAAGCAGAAGTGAACAGCAGTTTCCCAATTACTTTCTAAATATAATGAACTATATTTGAAATTGACAGGCTTCCTAATTTCTGTTTTGAGTGACAGAAATATTTGGCTTGCGGAAGAAGCACAATAAAAGCAAAATTACAGCTGTCTGTTTTTATCCGATCCCTCCTTTATCACTGGAGGTTTAATATGTTTTACTGCAAGTGCTGTCTAATACCTTCATTGCACTGTGAATATGAAGTAACATTTCTGAACGACAGGCTGGGTCTTCCCAGAGATGATCCGCCTCCAATTAAGGATTCATTAGGGAAATGCCAGTTTTTGGATCCTCAAATGTCAATCTTCTACCTAGGCAATTTCAGAGAAGTCACCACACGTCCCTCCAGAAAGCACTGATTTTAACAACTAAATTATGTGTAATAGGAATATCTCATCTCTCTAATTTTCTCAGCCATATGGACCTTGCAACACAGAATTGTTGATCACTTAATGATTTCTAAAAGAAAGTGTTGAAAAGAATGAACAGACCTTCCTTTAGAACAGCCTTTGCCAAGTCAGTGCCCTCCAGATCAAAACATCTGGAGGGTGCCAGGCTGGCAAAGCCTGCTCTAGCAATACAAATGGGTACATTTGCTTCGCAGTTCAATACAAATTCACCTATGCAAACAAACAAGAATACTAAGTAGAAAACCTTGTAGCAAGGTTGGGTTCAGGGACAGAGTTCCTAGTAGATAGGTTTGTGCATAAGTGTTTTTTAAATCTTTGTTGTTGAATTTACTATTCTGAACTAGGGCTGCTTCCTTACCTGGGCTATCCTGGAGGAGTCATTTTGATTTGATTAATGGCTATTAACTGGACAAAGAGCCATCCTTTACTATGTGAAACTTTACACAGAATGAACCATGTTTTCCCAAACCAATGACAGAGATGCAAAGAGACACGGATAAAGGGTTTCACTGTGACAGCCAAGAACTGGTGTTAGCCCTAAATGGTGCTGGCTTATCTAAAGGACACTCAGCTTTGCCTGTACAAACCTGGTCTACTTATAAGATCAGATATAGACTGCCCACAAATATGGTATATTAGATTAGTGAACCCAAGGAATAGGGCCTTCTTGATGGTGGCTCCACATTTGTGGACCTCCCTTCTCACACCTATGAGAGGCCCCTTCAATTCAGGCAATTCTTGAAGACTCATTTGTTCCAATCTGCCTTTCTTCAACAATTCCTGCTTCGTCTCAATGTGGCTATACCGCAAATCAGGGTGAAGGACAAGCAAATGTGTTTTTCACATGAAAATAAGGCAGACCTATTGCTATGAAAGACAGAAAAAGAAATTGCTCCTTACTCTGGGAACAGTCTTTGCCTATCCAACCAGGGTAGCACTGGCAAGACCCATCCAGGGGGTTACATGTCCCGTTGTTGGTGCACAGACACACTTCGGCACAATCCTTCCCATATCTTCCGCTTGGACACACTGTATAGAAACAGAAATGCACACAGAATCATAGAATTGTAGAGTTGGAAGGGATCCTAAGGTTCATCTAGTCCAACCCGCTGCAATGCAAGAATCCTGCCCACAGCCATCCCAGGGTGGACTCGTACTACCAACCTTCTAGTTAACAGCCAGACACACTGACCCAAAGATAACCTTGTCTTGAGTCTCACTGAGCTTCATTATTGCATTATTGGTCACTGGACTATGGTGTGTGTGTGTAGAGAGAATGCCCTGAAGGTAAAAGATGTGGTTCAGCTGCTGAAGCCAAGGAGGCACATGGCCAGGTGGCTAGTGAGATTCTGGAAACACCTCGTGAAACACAAATCACAATGCTAAACTGAGACCCATTGAATGAGTTTTCTGGTGACAAAAAGGATGCCTATTCCCCTCTGTGGCCACAGGTTGCTATGCATGGCTTTCAATAAGTATATATCCATAGAAATCCATCCATCTACAGATGGATGAAATACAGTGGTACCTTGAGTTAAGTACTTAATTCATTCCGGAGGTCCGTTCTTAATCTGAAACTGTTCTTAACCTGAAGCACCACTTTAGCTAATGGGGTCTCCCGCTGCCACTGCGCTGCCGGAGCACGATTTCTGTTCCCATCCTGAAGCAAAGTTCTTAACCCAAGGTAATATTTCTGAGTTAGCGGAGTCTGTAACCTGAAGCGTAAGTAACCTGAAGCGTATGTAACCTGAGGTACCACTGTAAATCCATCCATTGATTAGGACACACGTCATTACAAAAGAAAACAGAGAGAGAGAGAGAGAGAGAAAGGGGGGGGAGGGAGGGAAAGAGAGAGAGCATCAGTATTAAGTTTTTCACCTAGCACTGCTTAGTCCATAAGACAGGGGAGGAAAAACCCCTTTAATTTTATTCTAAAGCCAATCTGGTGCCCTGCAGATGTTTTGGAATTCAACTCCAATTAGCACCAGCCATCGCAGCCTTGACTTGTCTAAAACATACAGCGTGCCCCAGGTTGGTGAAGGAACGCTGTAACCGTAGCAGGTCTTGAGGGTATTGAATTAAACTCTTCTATACAGACAGTTATATCCTTAGGTTCCAACATAACTACAGAATACTGATGGAAAACCAGTACGTAGTCCCTGTTTTCTAGCATGACAATGGAAGCATTGTCAAATTGTTCTTATTGGCTGCTGGATTCTCTCCCTGACAAAAGCAGGCATCATATAACCACGCTCACTAAACAGATAAAACCAGCTCACCCAGTCCATCAGTGCAACGAAAGGCACACAAACATAACTGGACTCATAGCCTTGCAAATAGGTAGAGGTATTTTGTTTTTGTTTTGGCATTATTTCCCTACTTTAGCATTTCGACAATTCATGCTTCCTGATTCACATTCACGGGAGATGACCTCAATCTATTCCCAAAGCGCTTCAGTCCGAGATTAAAATCTGGAGCTGGGAATCATCTGCCAGTTCCAACTCCCGCCATGACAGGGACGGTAAGAATAGGCCGGAAGACAATCACATACAGTCTCAAAACACACTTATCTCCCTCCCAGAGTAGATAAAGTTGACTTTGAAGTTAAATGCTAAACGGAACAGTTTTCTCACTGAAATGAGAGAAAACGTAGCAGGCGGGAAGAGAAGGGAGAAATATTCACACTAGAGAGAAAGGACGAAACACCGAAACAATCTGTCCACCTGTCTTCCCTCATGCACAGGCCCATTGTTCTAACAGATCTCAGCAATATTATAACACAATTTTGTTATCGAGGGGAGAAAAAAAGATGGATTCAGTGACAGGCATCCTTGGCAGAAACATAATCCCATCAAGAGGACGTTCCCAACAGCCTGGTTTTAGAAAGCCAATTTACATAAAATAAAAAGAAGGCGATGATGTTATACGGCCCTTATCGGACTGCGACAGAGTCACAGAAGTTGCTGGGAAATCACATATACTCTCAGAGAGGGCTTCTCAATCTTTCTACTGCCGGGGCCCACTTAAGGCAGCTGAAAATTAAAAAGTCCACCCCACCCCCAGTCACAAAATGGTGGCACTGACAGAGTCAGAGTTTGGCATGGTCAGCTGACATTTACTGGCATCGCTTTCTATGAATATCTAATACATATTCAGAAATGGCTGTTTCCCCCCACCCCCTTCACAGCAGTTTCCTTGTGGCAAAGAGTTCCACAGGTCAGCATTCCTCAAGGTGTTTGCTCTGGAGGTTTTGTGACACAGCCTCCCCATTTCAGGCTGAATTTGTTGACCCAGAGGCTCTAAGTGAGGAAGATTTTTCCTCTGATGTTTCCGGCTTCCCATCTCCGCAAGCCTCTCAAAGTATTTTTTGTTAGCCATCTCCTCTCATTTCTCTCATTTTCCTTTCATACTTAGCATGGACCTTATTCCCATCCCTACCCCCTTAAGTGCGAATTTATATCATCTGTTCTCTCTGGTCATTTTACATTTACTTCTTGTTGCTATGACAGCTTTCTTCTCTTATCTTCTTCCTTTCTATTCCCAATTCATTTGTTGATTATTCTTAATAATAAACATTAACTTTCTCTCTTTTTAAAAACAGAGGCACAAGTGCAGAGGCACAAGTGGCTACACCCCCTTTTGATGGGTTAAACGAGAATGGATGATCTGTTTCATATGGATCTGTACTCAATATCCACACATCATTTTATGAAAGCAAACTGACTTGCTGCTGACATGACAATGGCCCAGTTTGCACATCATGGTAAACCATGGAACACAGATGACTTTTGCTTTGCTCTCCCCCATAAGCCAGTGGCTGGAAAAAACTATGCTCTCTGCCTTGGTGTAATGTCCAAACTGGTGGTCATAGTTTGTTTCAGTCAAAAAGGACAAAACACAACTATGGGAAAGCCAGCTTTGATTAACATTGTGGATTTTGTTTTGTTTTGCTTTTTGGAGCTGGGGATAGGAGGAGTTGCCAATTTTGGTTTCTCTCTGCTTCTCATTTTTTATACCTTAAATTCAGTTCTCCACAATGCTGTAGCAATTTGCATTAAAAAAATAAGCTGCATGAAAATTCTTTAGCATTTCATGGCAGATTCCTCCCAATAACATTTGTATGCAGCTGTATGTTATATTCACTAATTTTTTTTAATGCACACATTTCTGTAAGAGTTACATTTCTGTAAACAGGTTGGAGAAAAATTCAAATACAGGCAAATTCTGGAGGGTGGAAGCGTTTTCATTCGCAGGCTCCTTTCAGAAAGTGCAAATTTGAGAAATTCAGCTTTAAATGTGAACTGAGTCAAATTTCTCCCCTGTTTGGAGCAAAACAAACCACAGTCCTCAGTTTGTATGTAACACTAAACTAGAGAATGTGGCTTTGTTGCTCCTGCTGGGAAAGCATGGATCTTTTCTGTGTTCACACTAAACCATGACCTATAGTTTTCCTTCAACAAGCCTTCTAAATCCCAGTCTGTTATCTGCATTGGATTTGAATAGTTTTAACATAATAAATTATTTAAATTGTTGATGTTATTACCGTCAATCACTTTGAGACGTTTCATAGGTGATGATTCATACATGGGATAAATAAATATAATAAATAGTGTTGACCACGACATGCAAATGCTGTCATTAGACATGAACTGCAATGCCCTACTGGCTGGTAAAAAAACAGCAACCCAGAGTGCACTGGGAACCTGGTAGTCCAGAACCTGGTAGTTTGGTTGGTCTGGTTCTGATGCAAGTCGGCCTCAGATGAACAAAACACTGTTGCACATTTCATTACCTATGAAGCCAAAGGCTGAGCAATTTGGAAAACAAGTCAACTCAACCATATAATGGGATATATATGGTATTGTGAGGTATATTTGCCTGTAAAATGTTTACTATATATCTTCATTCTCCAAGATTCTCTGAACCGTGTAGGGGGGGAAACAACCCACTAGAACCATTTTCAAAAGTGAGTTGTTTACCCTTCTCAGAGCCTATTAAGATCTTCACTGAAGCTGCATGCATTACGCACAAACAATAGTTAAATGGATCTGAGACATTTTGAATACAGAAAAGGGGAATAATGCTTTCTGTATTAGGAATACAAGGATGTAATTGCCATGTTAATTAGTTATTAGAGCTCTGAAGGGGGACTACTCCAAGCCCCTGCTGAGATATCAGCTGTTTTCTGGCAGCTATAATTCGTTATCAATCCAAGCTGCTTGTATTCCTATTAATGGTAGGGGATCCTTAGCTTGGCTTTGGCCTCCCATTGCATAAATCCAGATTAGGGTTCAATGACCCCCTTGTTGAGCTTATAAAGTTGTCATTGACCACAACCCAAATTCTAAGGAATGTAAACGGAACTAAGGGTGCATCCAGACTTCCTCTCTTCTTGCTGCTTTCTGCTGGGAAATCTCAATCTTTATAGCTGAATTGGAACAAACCTCAATTGATGTTTGCACTGATTCAGCGCTAAAGAGCAAGTTTTCCCAGGGAAAGTGGCGGGGCAAACAAAAAATTTCTCGGACCCACGCCTAGAAAGCACAGGAAAAGCAGAAAACTGCTCAGACATGTGCTTCCTAGGCATGGGAGAAGTGGAAGTGTGGACAAGCCCTCTATCAAGAGAAATCAATATATAATCAACTCCAGTGTTCAAAATCTGCACTGGCTGCCTATACATTACTGGGCCAGGTTCAAGGTTTTTGTATTAGTGTACAAGGCCCTTAGTGGTATGCGGGTGGCGCTGTGGTCTAAACCACAGAGCCTAGGGCTTGCTGAACGGAATGTTGGCAGTTCGAATCCCCGCGACGGGGTGAGCCCCCGTTGTTTGGCCCCAGCTCCTGCCCATCTAGCAGTTTGAAAGGACGTCAAGTGCAAGTAGATAAATAGGTACCGCTTTGGCGGGAAGGTAAATGGCATTTCTGTGAGCTGCTCTGGTTCGCCAGAAGCACCTTCGTCATGCTGGCCATTTCTAAAGCAAGAAAACCCATTTCCTTTGTTTCTAAGATGATGCACTCTTGTTGTGAGGCATCATCGTAGGAAAGGGATTCCCCCTACGGCCAAGAGGGCAAAAGGAGAAAGACCCACTGAAGATGTTGCTTGCCGCTGACAGTTTTTATTCTAAACATTATTTCCGCATGTATCTCAGGGGTGCCTACTCAGTTGATTAAAAACGTTTTAAGGCTGACTGATCTCACCGGTTAATCAATTAAAAACTGCAGCCCCGATTCATGTAGTTTTACTTGTTTACTTTGTTTTGCTACGGTTGCAATAACTTGTTTTAAATTTCATACTCTGAGCTGCCCTAGGAAATAAATATTTTAAAATCAATAAATAAAAGAAGAGGAGATGAAATCCCTGCTAGAATCCTATCAGCCAGCAGCAGGTGGTCCGCTGGAAGATGGCTGGCGAACCACAACATCCCTTTGGACCACCCTGTGGCCATCAATTTTTCAAGAGCCCAGAAACCATTTGACCCCAGAGTACAACGCAGGGCCCATCTTCCAATCCAAGGTATTGTCCCCCCCCCTTTACTCACATATACAATTTAGATGGGTCCTTTCCTCTTCTCTCTTGTTTCCCTCCCTCCCCAAGAAAATGGATCGAGGAGGTGTGACCCAAGACACAGGTATGGGCCATAGGACAACCCTCTGTAAATGCTCTCTCTCTAGGGCTGCTAGCACAGAGAGGAGTTTTCTTCCTCTCTGCTTAGCTCTAAATAATCTTTCTACTTAGCGAAAAAGTAAAGCACCTGCAATAATAGCTGCATTTTGAAAACAGCAATATTTGCACCAAGTTAGCCTAAAATAAATTATTAAAATGCATCCTTCTTCTCTTCTTTCTCATTTTTTTATATTAAAGAAAAGCATATATATCATATCATATGCTTGCAACATTATGACAAATTGCAACACCGACTGCCTTTAATTAGAACATGAATATTTTATGGCAATTCTGCTGGGTGGATCAACATTTCAAAGGGAAGGCAGGGACGCTCAACAGATTGAAATCAAGAAAACAGGGTTTTGCTTAATGAGATAATTAGGCCTGCTTCAGACTGTGAAAACTAAGCTGGGGTTTTTGCATTGAGACAGACACATTCGCCGAAAAGGGGAAAGTAAAGTGCTTGCTCTCATATTAATTGCTCTACATCTTGGTGGTGAAAGTGGCAAGGAGAAAAGAAAACATATGTTTCGACTTAATCTATGTTTAATTATTTTTGCCTAAGTACTGCCTATAATTTGTACCTTGCGGAAAAGCACAGCATTAAAAAAAGAGTTCTATTTTTTCCTTAACCCCCCCCCCCCAAGAAACAAAAGATGATGACCGGACAGGCAAATGCCATGCAGCATATTATCTGTTAAATCTACACAACCTGGTGTCCTCTAGATGTTTTAGGCTGCAACTCCCTTCAGCCAGCCTGCTGCCTGAGGGCTGATGGGAATTGTGGTCCAGGGTGGCCTTAGTCTCCCATTTGTCTATGCCACTTTGCATTTTGAGAATTAATAAACAAATCCCACAGCGGTTTGCAACCTAACTGAAAACATCAAAGGAATCATTATGAAATATTAAAATAAAACATTGAAAATTACACCCAAATAAGAAATATACATTTACTAGGGCTGGGCGATATCTGGTTTTCAACACTGCGATATAGCACCAGCTAAACATTGCGATATACAGTGGAACCTCGGTTGTCGAACATAATCCGTTCCAGAAAACCGTTTGAGTTCTGAAACGTTCAACAACTGAGGCGCAATTGCTGGTTGGCAAAATACATTGAAATAAATGGAGAAATGAACCTCGGAAGCTGTTTGACTTCCAAGGCGCGTTTGAAAACGGAAGCATTCACTTCTGGGTTGTCAGTGTTTGGGTTCCAAATTGTTCGGCTTCCAAAGCGTTCGACAACAATGGTGGGACTTGTAGCCCAACAGTGCTGGTCCACACTGGCTGGCAGCCATTCTCCAGGGTTTCAGGCTGCAGTCTTTTCCATGCTGGGGATTGAACCTAGGACATTCTGATATTGCAAATGCAGGTGTTCTATCAGTAAGCCACCAAGACCATATAACACCGGTCTTGAAAGACCTACACTGGCTCGCAGTACGTTTCCGAGCACAATTCAAAGTGTTGGTGCTGACCTTTAAAGCCCTAAATGGCCTCGGTCCAGTTTACCTGAAGGAGCGTCTCCACCCCCATTGTTCTGCCTGGACACTGAGGTCCATTGCCAAGGGCCTTCTGGTGGTTCCCTCGCTGCGAGAAGCCAAGTTACAGGGAACCAGGCAGAGGGCCTTCTCGGTAGTGGCACCCGCCCTGTGGAACATCCTCCCACCAGATGTCAAAGAACTACCAGATTTTTAGAAGACACCTGAAGGCAGCCCTGTTTAGGGAAGCTTTTAACGTTTAATAGGTTGTTGTAATTTAATATTCTGTTGGAAGCTGCCCAGATCGGCGGGGTATAAATAATAAATAATAATAATAATAATAATTATACGGTTTATAATTATTATTATTATAAGCTACGGCCCCAGCCCTTAAATATATGGCCACATGAAGTTGCTTTTTTTGCTGAGAAAGGCCCTTGGGTCCATCTTGTCCAATGTTGACTGCCCCACCTCACTCCCAGCCCCACCCCTGAGGTCTTTCCTAGCCTGGGGTGAAACCTGGGACTTTTAGTATGGACAACAAGAGCTCATTCACAATGCTCATCTCTCAGCTATCGGCCAACTCAAACAAGATTTCAGAATTTCATTTTAAAAAGTTCCTGCCGGCAATATGTACTTGCCTGTGTGTGCAGTCTGTACTAACTGACAAGTACCTTTTACATTTAATTAACAGCACAACTTACAAGTGCCACTGTGTGCCTGAGATGCTCTAGGTTCTGACAGTAAAGAGATGTGAGCCTTGAGTAGCCGGCTGCATTTGCAACATCTGCCACATTTTATTTGCACTTCTGTCCAAAACTAAGGAATTGCCTTACTTAAGCATGTTAGCATACAACTTATTTACAAAGGGGAGACTAAGTGCTTATTTGCATTTCTGCCTACAAAGGAAAACAGGTTTTCTTTCCCCTGCTGCTATCTAGAACCTCAAAGGCTTACAAGAATAATAATAGTACAAAAAGGCGAGCTTTGCCCAGAAACCTTTCCATTGGCTTCTATCAATTGCTCATAAATAAATACAACCAGCGAGAACCACCAAGAGTCTTCATACCTTGATTGCAGAGTGGGCCAAAAAATCCTGGGAGGCAGTCACAATGTCCTGTAACGTGATGACAGGGGACAGTGCTATGAATGCACTGGGGACACGGCTGGCTGCACTGATGTCCGTAGAAACCAGGTGGACAAACTAAAATAAATAACAAAAGCTGTACTACAACTGTAAAGAAGGCAGAAACAAGTCACTAGTCCTCATCGTTACTACAGTTATTTGCAACAATGCATGCAGTTTACGAAGAAAGCACCATACAGTTTAACCACTTGACTAATTTTTTTCTTAATTGAATGCATTTTTATATGTTGTTTTCATGAATATATCTTTTTAATGCACACCTTCCTAAGCCTATATATTTTCGCATCCATTATTTGGCTGGAGAACTGCAATGCAAAATTTGGATTCCGAAGGATGGCTGTGTTTCAGTTTGTGTATTGTTGCGGAAAGCACAAATTAGGAGGGGGTTTGCATTTAAATACTATGCCCTTTTAAAATGTGTGTGGGTATTAGGTTGTTGTTGTTTTTATTCTGATTATGTATTTTGTGGTTTTTATATTTTGGTTTTATTCTGTGAACCATCCTGAGACCCGCGGATATAGGGCTTTATATAAATTCAAATAATAATAATAATAATATTAATAAATAATAATAATAATAATAATAATAATAATAATAATAATAGGAAACAGAATTGAATTTCCCCTCCATCTCTATATTCAAGACACAAATGAACTATCAGAAGCAAAGAAAGGAACAAAAGCAACAAGACCCTCCATACCTGTCAGGCCTAGTGGGGAGAAGCAGCAACTTTAAATATGCAAGTTCAGTTCAGGGACGGATCTGATAACGAGGGATACTTAGGGGGCAGGTGCAACTCCTGGCATAATGAGGCCGCCGATAATGGAGGAAGGAAGCCAAGCTCTCTTCTTGCCACAGCTCCAAGCAGACCACCTTGGGCTATACAGCCTGATTACATGGATAAGATGAAGGCACTCAGATGCCCTCCCGGCCTTTGCACCACCGACTGATAGAGCTAACCTGTTATTTCTCTCCTCTCTCTGGGAAAGTTTCAATTTCCTCTTGTCACATTTTAAACCCTGGGGATATAAAGTTTGCAAAAAGAGAGAGGAAGAAACCCCCCCTTGGTTCCCCGACTCTTTGAGGGCTTCTTTTGCGGGTCTGGAGAGCAGTTTTACAGCCAGAGAGAGAATTGCCGTGACCTCACAGGGAAAGAGGGGTTTGTAATTGAAATGCACAAAGGCCGTGGATGGCAGCCCTGGCCCAGGTCAGCACCGTAATGGCTTTAAATAAAAAAGAAAAACAGCAGCTGCAAGTTATTTGGGGGGAAAGGAGCTTTTGCCTGTGCCAAGGCTGACCTGCGAAATTTGGGGCTGGGGAACGAGAAGTGAACTGGGAATTTTGTGTGTGTGCAAAAGTTATTTGCAGAGTTAAAGACACTGGTTCTGTAAAGAGCCATTCTGAGTTTAATCGCACAATTCCAGTGTAGACTCAGTAATTGTGTTTGGGTGTTCCCGCCATACAAACTGCAAACCTGAGGATGGGATAACTGGGTCAAGCTCAGTTCCACAACCTCTGTTGTGGATCCCTCATCCAGGCCCTTTTTTGCAGGGCAAGAGGCTAACTTAAATAAAATATTGGTTGGGGAGGGGGGTAAGCCCCACCCTGAATAATCGGTCCATCAACTTTGCCCCCCCAGCCCCCTCAAATATTTTATTGGGGTGTCTGAGACCCCTCAGCACCTAGGAGTTGGCTCCTATGGCCACCTGCTTCCCTATGGTCTCCTCTCCACATAATGGCTGAGGAGGAATTAGGGATGGGATGAGGCAGGTATTTAGCCAATGGAAAGTGGAGGAAAGTACGTAGGTTGGGGGGAGAACTTACTTCTTTGGCACAGCGGTCCTCGGTAGCCTGGTGCACACTCGCAGGTCCCATCCTCTGGGGAGCAGGACCCTCCGTTTTCACAGTTGCAGGTGATGGAGCAGTTGGGTCCCCATCGCCCTTCTGGACAGACACTGTCACAATGGATGCCTGGAGAAGAGCAGAGATGCACATCCAAAATGCTTTACATCTGACGCCTTTTTGTGACTGTAAGTTGTTTTAAACTGTTTTTCAGTTAATTGTTGTTAACTGCCCGGAGCCTTAGGGTGAAGGCACTGACGTGTAGATGGGTTCCCAAGAGGTTATCACACACAGTGATAACAACAAGAACCTTTATTGAACTAACAGAACTGGGCAACTGCTTATATACATTTCCGAAGGCCTGGGCCACTCCCACTCCCAAAGTGATTGGCTGTCTAAACTTCCCAGCTGCGAATCATGACTCAGAATTTAAGGGCCAATGGCAGAGGTCCAAATCCTGAAATGTTCTGTGATTGGATATCATGTATCGAATCAGAACACAGGGGCTCAGAATCCTTAGACTCAAGCTTAGGCAAACACAGACCTCTGAATACATAACAGCAGTGCTTTTTTCCCTAAAAAAATGTTTAGGGGTACTCTCATTTTCCTACTCATATTGAAATACTGCCCCTCAATTAGGCCAAACTTAGATTCACAAAATGTTTAAGGGTATGCGTCCCTCTGTGTCCCCCCAGGGAAAAGCGCTGCATAACAGGCATGATAATAAAATACCAGCAGAAGGACATCATTGCAATGAGTTGTCTCATACCAGTTAATTTTGAAACAAAATATAGCAATTCATTTTAAGGCTAGCATCACATTTTAAATTCGCAATAAAACTGGCAAAATAATAAAATGCCTGATATTATTTATGTTAAGTCATACAGGGTAGAGTCTAATAGGGTGATGGGCATGGCTGCTGTGATGGTGGCACCCTTTGTCTTGGCACCCAGGCTGCTTCATGCACTTTAGGAGACATATGTCAGAAGCAGCAAGAGGATGGGGGTGGTGGAGAAAGGCGTCAACCCTTCCCCTGAATTTGTAGCTTCAGTGGGGGCTTTCAGGAAATAAATGTCCAGGTAGGAATGTCAAAAGAATTGCACCGGAGATAGAAAAGGAAGTGGGAATTGTTGCAATTTGCATGCTCATCTGTGGTGAGGAGCTTAAATCTGTGATTTTGGTGCTTAAATTGTATACCGCCCTTCATACATGGACGAAATGGGAAAATAAATGTTCTCTGATTATTAGGACACAGGTTATGTCCCTGCTCTGCAGAGCACTTAGCATAGTGGATAGATCCTACCCTGGACTCTCTCTTTATTCACATAAATTTGTATGCTCTGCAAACGTGCAGAGATGCAAATCCAGGCACCAAATGGCTCCCAGGACAATAGTTTGGCATTTATTATGACGTTCAAATCTACCAAAGTGCACTCTGTGTGTGCAGAGACTCTTAGCAGGTGATTTAAAGGCTCTGTCCTCCAGTATTCTAATTAGTGACATTTAAATAAGGGCTCCTGCTCTTTCACTTGTCAACAAATGAATTAAAATAAACCAGGGCCCAATCCTGCAAGCCCACAGGGGTCTCTAAGGAGCTGTCACTCATCTGTGTAAGACTCACGAGGGCAAGACTTTATTTTACTCAAATTAATGGGAGTACTCCTGAGAATCATTTAACCTGATCAGATTTGAGCTGGAGCAAGGGTGCCTGTGCCTTTAACAGTTGCAAAAGAGGGGGATTCTCACGTGGACAGGAAAAAGGCATTGATCTCTCCCATGAGCTGAACTGGTGGCACCTTCTGAAATCTGATGAGTCTCCCCATTTTTTGCATTTGAGTGAAGGGGAGTCCCAGGACAGGATGGGGGAGGGGATGCCTGGGGTGGGGGGGTGAGGGGTGTCTGTGCTGCTGAGCCATCCACAGGATTCACCACAGCTCCTGGGTGCTGCAGTTGCTAACACTTTCACAATTTGTTTAGAAGTTTGAAACATTAAAAAAGGAAGTTTATGTATCCCCCATAACAGTTGTATGTCCCTGTACCCCAAAATAGACATTAGAATACCCCATAGGATACACCTGCACAATTGCAACAATAATAGTTGTTCAAAGCTATCATCCTTCCAAAATACTTGTAAACGCATGATGATAATGCACAATTTTCACACACACACCTATAAGTTAGTTGTATTTATTGATTTGGTGTTTTCTTTCCTCCCCATACATTCAAAGATTTCTGTACTTCAAATACTGCCATTTTGTGTGTTTCCTCTAATAACTTTTTTACTTGACCAGGAGGAAATGCTTAAGCAGTGATACTGATGTAGAATAAAATGCCCCTATTTTCATCTGAGGAATGGTAGAGGGCATGCACCTGAACTAATTCAACTCCATAAAGTTTGTTTTGTGGAATGGCTTTTAATCACAGTTGTGATGTGTGGTAGGGTTTTGGTCTTTCAGACTGTGCAAGTACAGCACTCTTGGTACTCTCTGAACTGCATCATGGGGCTGCAGCCAGCTGAATTACATCTGCAGTTTAATCGCTGAACCTGCTACATGTGAATGTCTGTGGGCTTGACCTTGCCCAAACCAGCATGGAAGAAACAGCATTTTTCACACAGTTGGCTTTAAACATGACCGAAAACACCACAACACTTTCTTGATGGATGCACTGGGACCTTGACATTAGCAAGGTAGATTTGGAAAGAAAATCAGCCCGTAGTTTGAGAATGCTGTTCTCAGGGGCATAGGGAGGGGGGTGCGGTGGGGGGCGGCCTGCCCCAGGTGCCATCTCTGAGGGGGGTGACAAAAAGGCACACCGTGGGGGGCTAGGCCTGTCACCCCAGGATGCAGCTGTGCAAGCTGCTGCCGCATGGAGAATCACACCACCGCAGCTGCACGTGGAGGATCACACTGCTGTGTGTGGAGGATTGCATCGCCGCAGCTGCTTGCTGATTGCGCTGCCACCACATGGCAGATCGCCCCACCCCCCCAGGTGCACGGCACCCATGTGCCTCCGGGCACCCATGCAGCCAGCTCTGCCACTGGCTGTTCTGCTTTGAAGAAGTAGCAAGTTTATGCTCTGAGTCTCCACTTTTGATGAACAGTAACCACCACTTAGTGCATTCCATGTGGCTAAAGGCACGGGAAAGTAAAGGAAGAAAAAGGGTTGGGAGGTGTATATTGTGCAAGGGAATAATTAATCATATATTTTACAAAACCTCTCCTCCACTGCCTCCTGCATATTTTAGCTCAGTATCCACAAAGCAGAACGCACCCCACCAGCTATGTATGGCAACCCAGCCAGGAGCTGATAAACTTCCGGTTTTTAATGTCTGCCTGGCCCTGCAAAACCAGAAGGGTTGTCATTGCACTGACAGGCCACACACTACATGCCAGGAGGCGGGGGCTGCGTTTGGCTCCGCAGGTCACATGCTGTGCAGGTCCTGTTAAAGCACATGAGCATCAGACTGAGAGCTCAGGAGTTTGCTGCCTCAGTGTGCCTTGAGATCTGATACAGACCTCATTTAAGCCAGCAATCCCTACACCATCCGGAAGTTCTTTATCAGCCAAGCGCATGTTTCTCGCGGATAAAAGGATAAGCGCGGGCGATGACTCCAAAATACCTGAACTCAGCCAGAGTTTGGATTATATATGCTGCCATGGATAAACATCATTTCAGCTCATTTCCTGCTTTTTGATGGCTTCATTAGGCTGCCATGAGGAACATGCCATGTTGGTGGACTTGCCACCCACTCGGACATCCTGCTTGGAGGATTATTAAAACTGACAGAACGATCACTGTCGAGCATACATACAGGGCAGTTTTCAAAAATATCTGTGGATAGTGCACTAAAGGAGCATAGCAGGACTCATCCCTCCACCCACCTCTATTCAAGTTCAGGAATAATTACACATTTCAGAAGGGATGTTGTACCAAAGCCAGAGGCATCTTAACATGAGGTTCAGAAGCATGTTGAAAGTAAAGAAAAGAACAGGTTTATATTGCATTATATCATGGACTGACTATATTACTGACATATTACTGATAAGCACCTGATGAAGTGGACATTGCTTCATGAAAGCTTACTGCCCCAATAAAATTATTAGTCTTTAAGGTGCAACAAAACTCTCTTTCTTTTGGCTGTATTAGCGGAACACAGCTTCTCCCCCTGGAAATCATTACTGATATAAACATACACTATAAGGAAACAAGTCACCATAAATCAATTCCCTTTCAATTCAACCACAAACCTAAAAATAAATAAAAGGTGAGTAAAATGAAACAGGAAAGAAAATAATAAGTAACAATAACAGAATATCAGAATTGCTCTACTGGGCCAGGTGGAAAAGTCCATTTGTTGCCATAGAGACAAATGGGTGGGCCTTTCCACACCTCACCTGGCTGGATGCCAGATCACCAAGATGGAGAGCAATAGGCCAGGAGAGTTAGTGCTGGAAGGAGAGTTTGGTTGATGCTGCAAGCTAGAGACAGAAGCTGGTCTTGTTCTGTGCAAGACCCATAGATATGGTTTGGAGAACTCCCTGGGAATTAGAATGCATAACCTAATGATGGATTGCCTCCCCTCATTTTAAATACTGCCAACCCAGACTCCTGGAATTAAGTGCAAACGGGGATTAAGGGAAGAGTTGTCACGTTGCTTCCTCCATTTTGACAGCAATATTTGGACTAGAATTCTTTCATTGTAAACCGGGCTATTTATAAATGGAGACAATTAAGGAACATTATTTCTTGTCTTGAGTTTTTCAGAGAATGACACCAGCTCCTTTCTTTTAAAAAGGCAGGAGCATTAAAATGCATCTCCGTTTCCCGCGGCAGAGAAGTCACCTCTAGCTGAAGACTAATGAGGCAGTATCTTCCCAGGACTAAATAAAGGCAAGATGATTCCTGATGGGGATACTGACTTAGCACAACGCAGAGGTGGTGGAAGGGAAGCCTTAATCATATCTAACAGATGAGAGCAGGATCACACCTTTTAAGCATGTTTAGATTCCAAAGGTTAGCAAAGAGAGATAGATAGCAAACACATGGAGTGGCCCTTATAAGAAGATTTTCAGTTGCACAACTCTCCATGTTTACTTGTAATATGATAAAGGCAGAACTCAGTTGTATCTATTTGACATGACAATTACACCTCTCTCCTCTCTCTCTCATATACACACATATTTATTTTAAACAAACTGTTTTACCTGAAATTTGAAACAAAGAAACGACAGCAACAGAAAATGCAGTGGGGTCTTTTGCTCTGTTACATTAAATCAATTTTTAATTAGCTCTACAACACTCTTTCATTTAAGCTTTCAAACTAAATTTTAATATCTTCTTTTAGAAATGTAGGAAAAGAACAGTTATGGTCTCATTAAAAGACAGATGGCTGGATAGATGGATAGAGAAAAAACAAAAATGCTGATAAAATGACACCAACAGGAAGGTATACAGGGGCGATATTTTCACCTGGCTTATTCCACAATGAACATGTCAAAAGTGTGCCTCTTAGAAAACAAGGAAGGGCAGCACTAAGGCAATCTACAGCTGTAGAAAACATCCCCATTCTTTCTAAAAAGGTTAGATTTTCTATGGTCTAAAAGAGAGAGAAGGTTCATGGGAAAATGAAAGAGGACAATGATTTAATGGCACCATGGAGATGCCCTGGGGGGGGGGGAATCAAATAAATAAAGCATGGCATTTTCACCCTTGTGTTTGGAAAGATCCTGGATCTCTTCCTGGGACCACCATAGTCTCAACTCACACAAGCCAACAAGTCCCAAGAGAGAAACTGTGAGTCCTGTGCAGTGCTATATTTTTCTAGAAAAAGAGGTGCCGGAACTCACCATGAACACTACCCTTGTTCTCTTATAATGGCAATGGCGCCCACCTGAGAGGTGCCGGAACTGAAAAAAGTCCTGGTCCTATGTGCAATGGGATTGCTTTAGTTTGTATTTTAATTATAGTGTATTTTAGTAATGTTGTGTCTTTTTTGTATTTTTTTACATTTTGTAAACCACACAGACACCTATTTTGGTATAATGGTGGTATAATTGAGCAGTATAATACAAATTGACAAATAATAATCATCACAAAGGATGTTAACATTTTTGTACTCTGCCATTTCTCCACTCTGCCTACGGCACGAAATTTCTCTTGTCGAGGAGAAAAGAAACTGCCCCCTGGTTTCGGCCCTTGCTGTGTTTCCATCCAACTTGGCTGAACTGCAGATCCTGCTCCTAATGAAACCGGTTGTTCATGCCTCTAGACAATACAACCACACTTCTCCAAATGCAGGAAGAAAAAAAGGAAGGAAGAAGGTGGATTGGAATAAATGAGAGCTGGAGGCTTCGACCTGGATCTGCTCCTCCTATCCCCTTGACTGTGGCAGAGTCGGGGGGGGGGTTCTTGCTACTGAACGGAATCTAATTATTTTCTAAGGGATGTAAGACCTGGAGAAATTACAGGATGTAGCTTCCTTTCCTCTTGTTTCAAAGTGGGGGAAAGGAAAGAAGGATCTGTGGGGAGATGGATAGATCAATGTATACGCTGTAATTATTTTATTATTGGAGCGTGCGCTCTCTCTCTCTCTCTCTCTCTCTCTCTCTCTCTCTCTCTCCACATTAAAAAACAACAACACACCACACATTAATCACCATCTCAAAGTACATTCCACAGAAATTAGTTTTGACAGGACTTCAATAGACATGGTGGATCTGACGCTAAACACCCTGCTACTCTCCTCTGTCTTCTCAGCATGGCACGAAGTCATAACAGCCACTTGTCTCTGACATTTGGATAGCAGTTCCTGGAGTGCAGAGAGAGATTAGGTCTGATTCACTGCAGGCCATGTGAGCCTGTCAAAGCTGCAGAATTGGTGCTAGGTATCAAGGAGATTTTGAGGCACCTGGGAGCTCCCTAGCTCAGCCAGACCAGCACCCAGACAAAAGGGAAGGCAATCCTTCTGTCTGCTGTGACCCTGAAAACCCAGCAGCGGCCAGGACACTGAGTCGGGAACAACAGAGAGGAAAATGGAGAGAAGAAAAGTTTTCCTTCTTCTCTCATAATACTAGATACTAGTGGAGCCGAATGTTGGAAGATTCAGGATAAATTTTTAAAAGGGCTTCTTCACGTTGCAGAGTTAAACTATGGAACTTGCTCCTGCAGGAGGCAGTGATGGCCACTAATTTGGGTAGCTTTAAAAGAGGACTGGATAAATTCCTGGAGAACATTGCCAATGGCTACTAGTCATGATAGCTAAGCTCTACCTCAAAGGTAGTAAGAAGGATATTGACGAGCTGGAATGCGTACAGAGGAGGGTGGCCAAGATGGTCAAGGGTCTGGAAACCAAGCCTTATGAGGAACGGTTGAGGGAGTTGGGTACGTTTCACCTGGGAAAGAGGAAACTGAGAGGTGATAGGATGGCCATCTTTAAATATCTGAAGGGCTGTCACATGGAAGCTGGAGCAAACTTGTTTTCTGCTGCTCCAAATGGTAGGACTCAAACCAATGGAGTCAAATCACAAGAAAGGAGATTCCCACTAAACATGAGGAAGAATTTTCTGGTGTCAGAGCTGTTGAACAGTGGAACAAATCACCTTGGAAAGTGTGGAGTCTCCTTCATGGGACTTTTTAAAGCAGAGGTTGGATGGCCATCGGTCAGGGATTCTTTAGTAGTGATTCATGCTTTGTAGGGGGTTGGGCCTGATGCCCCTTGGGGTCCCATCCCACTCTACAATTCTATGATTCCAGTTAATGCTTCTGAGTTCCAGCATACGCTTCTTATGCTCTTATTGCCAGCTAAGGAGCTGGACTGGGTTGTGGCTCTGAGTCAGATGTTGGTGATCAGGCGATCATTGAACTTGAGGCAGGAACTCACTGTACCTGGGCCTACAGAACCAGAGCCAGCACCAAAGCCAGGACCCAGCCCAACAGAACAATGAGCGTACCACTGCTACTAGAAAAGACTATAAGTTCAGTGGTAGAACATTTGTTTTGCATACAGGGGTAGACAACCTTTTTCCCCCTTGGGGAAAACCCATCATGTTTCATGTGCCAGCTCTACTCAGAACCAGGCAGAGACTAAAGTGTTCCAGACTGATTTATCCAGAATAACCACCACCCTGCTTCCATCTTCACCATGGCAAGTCTCAAACTGGAACTCCCAAACTGAAGGATGTGCAACTGAAACAGCCCAAATTTCTTCCCAGGTTGCATTCACTTCCAAGTATCTTCCCCTTCCTAAGTTGAAGGGGGATTTGAAATTGTAAGCTCCTTTGGGGTAGGGACCTTGTTCCCTTACATACTCTGATCTTCTCATGAAACCACCAAGCCTCTTGAAAGCATACCAGCATGAGTAGATACACGGGTACCACTACGATGGAAAGATAAACAGCATTTCCGTGTGCTATGACTTCTGTCATGGTATTCTGTGCGCCAGAAGCGGTTTAGTCATGCAGGCCACATGACCCAGAAAAGCTGTCTGTGGACAAATGCTGGCTCCCTTGGCCTGAAATTGTCAAATTTGGCTGGACTTAACTGTCCTGGTGTCCTTTACATTTACTGTACCTGCCTTGATGGGGAAGGGGCCATCTGCTTTGCATACGTAAGGGCCAAGACTCAATCGCCAATGGCATCTCTAGGTAGCTATGGGAGAGACCCCTGCCTGAAACTTTGGGGATCCACTGCCAGCAGTGGAGCTAGCCAGGTGGGCACCCAGAGCGAGGATCTGCCCACGAAGACGGAGCAATTGGTGCGGCTGCGTGATCCTCCCGGCGGGGGTCTGATCGCGGTGCAGCGCTGCCTGGGTGGCTGGTTGCAGTGCTGCACATGATCCACCCAGGGGGATCTTCTCACCCCCCTCTGGATGACACCCGGGGTGGACCGCCCCACTGCCCCCCCTTCCTACGCCCCTGGCCACTGTCAGCTAGTATGGAAGCGCTGAGCTAGATGGGTGATCTAACTCAGCATGAGGCAGCTTCCTAAGTGCCTAGAAGAGATTATTCTGCAGAGATGCCAATGCAGGATGGCATGGGGGCTTACTTATATCTTATAATCCGGCGCCTGGTGATCTGTTTGTCCTTCCCAATGACTCTGCTGTTTTACCTTTACCGTCGCACTGTCCTCTTAGTGCCTAACAGCTTGTACTTTAATCTACTCATTAGCAATTACAGAGGCACGCTTGGTTGTGTGTGTACCTAGCATGCCACTGCATCCATTCCGGGCTGGATAAAGGGGAATACAACAGGGCTGTTTGAAGGAATAGCATCTGATTAGCTCCATCTCAGCTGCCCAGGAGGAACAGATGGGAGTATAGGCATACTGAAGCTGTCATTCCTGAACTTAGTGCTGGGGCACATTAGGGTGGTGCGAGAAAATAATTAAAGGGCCCAATAGAACCCACATACAGAGGTGGGGGCTTGCTGTTTTCTCCGAACAAGCCACTGGACTTCCATGTTTGGTGGCGGAGGAAGCTTAATTCTGCCACATCTTAGCACCGGGGGCTGTTGGATCATTAGATCACCTGTGAAGCAGACATGAGAGCAGATGGCAGAGGAATCTGCCTGCTGAGGCTTTGTTTGCATCACAGTTCTGGCCTCTGTCCAATTACGAGTCATGCACAGAATAGAAACATTGGGAGGGGGGCTTCCTATAGGGTGGTTTGTTGTTGGCAGCCCTGTGTGAGTGCGTGAAATGCTGGTCTGGGCCCTTGCTTGCTCTATGTGCTTTGGAGTTGGGTGAGATTCAGGAGAAAGGCCCGTGCGCCCCTTGTTAGTGGTGCTTTGGTGCAACTATCTCAAGCCATTGGTGTCTGTTCCATAAGGTGGAGCAGGTTTGTGTGCAGGTTAATGTACTGCATGCTGTGCTCTGCCTATGCCTTGTGTCTTCTTAGAATATCATTGTCTGGCGGCTGGTTACATGGATGGTGTACCTTTTCTAGGTTCCTAGCTTTTTCTGGAATGTGTGTAGAAGTCCGGGGATTGTCTATCTGCCTGCATTGAGTCATGGCCTCCGACTGTGACTGTGTAGCTCAGTGGCTGAGCATTTGCTTTACCTGCAAAAGGTCTTTGGTGCAACCCCAGACATCTCCTGTAGAACCACTGCCAGTCAGTGTAGACGCCAAACACACTCACATATTACGTTGTTTAGTCATTTAGTCGTGTCCGACTCTTCATGACCCCAGAGCACGCCAGGCACTTCTGTCTTCCACCGCCTCCCACAGTTTGGTCGAACTCATGCTGGTAGCTTCGAGAACATTATCCAACCATCTCGTCCTCTGTCGTCCCTTTCTCCTTGTGCCCTCCATCTTTCCCAACATCAGGGTCTTTTCCAGGGAGTTCTTCTCTTCTCATGAGGTGGCCAAAATACTGGAGCCTCAGCTTCAGGATCTGTCCTTCCAGTGAGCACTCAGGGCTGATTTCCTTAAGAATGGATAGGTTTGATCTTCTTGCAGTCCATGGGACTCTCAAGAGTCTCCTCCAGCACCATAATTCAAAAGCATCAATTCTTCGGCAATCAGCCTTCTTTATGGTCCAGCTACTCACATATTATATTCATCACCAAATACAGTGGTGTAAGAGTCTGGGATTGAAGACCCACTACTATTTCTGCAGCACGGTCCCTGTCTCCAGTAACCTACAGCCACCCAATCAGTATGAAAAGGGACCTCTTTAGCTGCTGTATGCTTCAAAGATGAGCATTTAGCAACACCGAAAACACAAGGTGCTTCCGTTTCAGAAGTTCTGCTACGTACAATGGAACTTCAAGGAAAAACACAACTTAAGCCACTCTGATAGAAGGTATTGGAGCACTCCAAATCATTTGCCCATGTATATGCACAGAAAAGAGCAGATCTAACTGAAAGGCCAAATCTGCATTTATTGTTGCAAGCATCCCTGATTATTATTATTATTACTATATAATTCTAAGGTTACTGTGACCTTGGAAGGGACATGGCTGTGAGACTCATGAAGGTACCCAGCACTTCTGAATATGTTACTGGCCAAATGAGTTCATGGTGGAGGTGAGATTTGAACCAGGAACTCTGATCTTCCATCCCTTGCTTACTGGTTTGTAGTATCAGCCTTCCCCAATATGGAAGGAAGGTTGTGTCAGCTGGGGCTGATGGTGGCTGCAGTCCAGAACATCTGGAGGGACTCAGGCATGAGGAAGGTCTGTGCTCTATGGGGCATCTGTGGCCCTCCAGGTGTTATTGAGCTGTGGTGCTCACCATCACACCTCAAGCTGGCTGGGGCTGATAAGAACTGGAGTCTAGAAACAACTGCAGGACCACAGGTGCCTCATCACTATGTTAAGGTGTAAGTAGACTTATAAAGTATAACACTTCCACCTTCATCCCACTCCCATTTTTGTCCATTTATTTGAGAAGGTATGGCATATTCTATTTTTTAAATCTCCCTTCTCCTTTAAAAAAATAAATAAAATTCCGATTCATGCCCTAAAAACATCTTCTTGGACTATCTTTTGGGTAAACAAAAAATAAACTTGACTAAGATACTGATCTAGTTCTACTGAGTTGGGCACCTCATCAATAAGTTCCAGAGGCTCAATTAACATGAGGACATCAGTGGAGCCTTTGATAACTTAGCAAATGCAGATTAGTTTTTTCCCTTTCTTTAAAAAATAGCCTGCTATCAGCAGGAGCCATCCTGAAAGGTTCCCCATCAAAAGAGAGAATTTTTAAGCAAAAGGAGGACATTAAAATCTTATCATCTCACTTGAAATTAAGCCAATGAAAAATTAAAGCTGATTTCTAATAGGCTTATGGTACATTTTTAAAGGCTTAGAGGGCACTGATAGAAGCCAGAAAGCTAAGTGCTCCCCTTTCAGATGGGAAAAGACATTTCCCTTTTCAAAAAACGCCCAGTGGAGGCAGGTAAAAGGGGATTGTGATAACTTACCCATCCTGCTGAAATGTCTCAGTTCCATCCTTCCTTTAAGGACAATGTAAGGATGCAGGAATATCACACAACTAAATTATTAACTTCAAGAGCTAGGATACAGTAACTAAAAGTGATTAAACGGAAATTATGGCAGAGATAACGGGAACAGCCAGCCAGAAAATGGCAAGCTAATGTGAACGCAGGAATGTTTCTATCTAATGTTTTCTACGTAGCATAGCAGCAGAGGACAAAAAGGAATCGGCGAGGGATAAAGGTCCTTTTAAACATGCACGCAACAATGCACTAAGATGCACTGTGAAACTCTCAGCATGCTGCCAGGAAGTCTGTTTATTGAACATTTAACCTGATTTGTTTGCAGTCAGGTGAGATGATGTTATGTCAAAGCAACTGTTATCTCACACTTTCTAGTACATCCCCCCAACACTTTCCTGATCACAAATAGTACAATCTTTTTGGGGAAGGGGATTTGTCACACAAGACCTCCCAAAGGAACAACCTAAATTAGCCAGTATGTGATAGAATCCCACCTGTAAATAGTGACAGGTTGGAAGCACCCTTTGCTTAACGTTCAGGAAAGATATCACTTGTTTGAAAGGGCTTGCTATATCCCAAAAGATGAGGGAAAGTCCCCTAGAAATGAAACTGTTTATACTCTGCCCTTAAAAGAAAAGTAAGTTGTGTGCCAAGGTAGTCTAAACTTTGCAGCAGGAGCAGCAGAATCCAACCTTCTCCATGAGTGCCACACATTCAGAACATTTGCATAAACTTGCTTATGTTTTGCAATATTTATTTAGCTAGTCACAGGAAGGCAAGCACTCTTATACACATGCTGCCTTAAGAAATTTATACCAAAGGACAGCTCATAAATCCACCAGGACGTTTCTAAATCAATATTTCCTAATTATATTCCAATAATATATTCTTGGTGGGGGGATATCTTTGTTAACAAATTTTCTAATAAATAAATAACTTCACTAACTAACTAAAGGGCATTGAAACCCTGCCCCTGGAAATTACACTCGACTCACGTGCATGCATACACACGAATTCCATAGGTAGGTTTACACATGAATGGACATTACCTGAGTTCTCTACCTCTGTGGACTGGCATGCAAATGAGCAAAACTGGTTCCACTGAACAGCCCTGCACCCAATGTGACCTGAGCATTCTATTTGCAGCTAGGTAAAGGTAAAGGGACCCCTGACCATTAGGTCCAGTTGTGGCCGACTCTGGGGTTGCGGTGCTCATCTCGCTTTATTGGCCGAGGGAGCCAGCGTACAGCTTCCAGGTCATGTGGCCAGCATGACTAAGCCACTTCTGGCAAACCAGAGCAGCGCACAGAAACGCTGTTTACTTTCATGCCGGAGCGGTACCTATTTATCTACTTGCACTCTGACGTGCTTTCGAACTGCTAGGTTGGCAGGAGATTTGTAGCTAGGAGTACACATAGGAACATAGGCAGCTGCCTTATACTGAGTCAGACCACTGGCCCAGCTTGTCTACACTGATTGGCAGCAGCTCTCCAGGGTTTCAGGCATGGAGTCTATCCCAGGCATCTGGGGATGCTATTGAGGACTGAATCTGGGACCTTCTGCATGTGAAGCAGATGCTCTACCACCAAGCTACAGTCCTTCCCCACATTCTTTGCTGCCTTCTTCCACCAAGTCCTCCTGCCCTCTGATCAGGGCAGTCAACAAAATGCAGGAGGAGCCTCTGAATCATGGAGCTTTTCTCTGTCCATCAGGGAATGGGGATGGGGCTCTGCTTTCAGTTCATGTCAAAGCCCTTGGAAAGCAAAGTAGCAGAGCTTAGCTGGGTTTGATGGACCAATGATCTGACTTGGCAGAAAGCAACTTCCTCTGTTGCTATGCTAAATCTGTGATGGGTCCATGAGCAAGCCACCACTTCATGTTGCTGTCCCATCAAATGATGGAATGGGAACCAACACTTGGCAATTCACAATGGAACATGTCAGGTGGTTCCACCAAAATGCATTGGGTTTCAAGCACAGGGAGGTGATCATGCTAACTCAGCCTTTCTCAACCTGTGGGTCCTCAGATGTTGTTGAACTACAACTCCCATCACCCCTAGCTAGCAAGGCCAGAGCTCAGGGATGATGGGAGTTGTAGTCCAACAACATCTGGGGACCCACAGGTTGAGAACCACTGTGCTAATCCCTTACAAGTTGTTTGATTTGCAGTGGCTGACCACAGAAGCAATAACATAGTCCCCACACATGTGTCTTCACAAGGCAGTGCCCACATGCTGCCTTCGCCATAAGGGTTAGAAACTTGCATTTTGCACACAAAAAACAAATCATACAACGAAAGCTGCAATTGTTAGGAGGCTGAACTCCATGCCTCGTACCAACTTCTGCGCTACACAATAATCCCAGAATAAAACACATCCCCGACTATTTAACATTAATTAAGTGCCAACCATATGCCAGCTCTGAACACAATACTAACTACCTCAAGCTAAGCACTACAACAGCTGAGGGGGACAGATTCAAATTAGTAAAACAATGATGTTATAGAATAACTTTGTTTCTCACAAAGCCAATCAAAAACGACTCTCTTTGGCTTTCTCTCCTCTATCAACTGTTCACAAATCCAAAGTTAAAAATACCTCCTAGCTCACAGTCAAAGGGACTGCTTCCCTCAGAATTAAAAAAGGCCTTCCCCGGAGTGTGTATATGTGTGTGTGTGTGTGTGTGTGTGTGTGTGTGTGTGTGTGTGTATGCACCTTATCAGTTCTCCTGAATTAATGTGTCCACAGGAGAGAAGAAACAGGATTCGCTGTTTGAGTGACAGTAAAGGATGTTGCTCTCTGCTTCCCAAAGCGCCTCCCTGCACTCGAATTTCCCTTTCTCAAAGCCAAGCTTATCTGTGCCCAGCCAGTTACTCGTTTCTCTACGCCATTAACTCCCTTTGCCAGGGGCACAGAGGCTCTCACAAAAAGTTCAAATCTACCACTACTGCTCTGTTTTGGACACCGGAAAGTCATAGCCCCAGCTTAGCCCCAGCTTAACCCCACTGAAGATTTATGGGCATGTTTACATCCATGACGTTTTTAGTGGTACTTCCTGCTAGCACTATTTCTCCATCACCTGGTGGATCAGGCAGGAGGTAGAAAGAGGGAAGGAGAAGAGGCAGCTGTAACTCTAGGGTAGCATCTCTGGACACTGTCTTAGCAAAGGCAGAGGGAAGTCCACACTGTTACCAAAACCGACAGAATACCTGAGGATCCAAGGCTACCATGAAAAAATGTAAACTCAACACAGAAGGGAACAGGGGTGAGCAATGTTGTTTTATGAGTCCACTCACTCTACCTTGAAGAAGGTAATATTATGAGGAGGCAATAACAAGCTGCTCCACTTGGAGGGCGCCCCTCAGCAGCTCCCCTTGGATCCTTCTGGTCTTCTCACCTTACTCAGGGGATTAACACCACTTTCACAGTGTAGATGTCAGTGACTGCTGAGTTAGACAAGGAACCTTGAAGTCAGCAATGCTGGCTCCTGGTGGTGGTGGGGTCAACTTGACAGCCTCCATAAGGCCTCAGTTGGCTCCAGGTTTTGGCTGAGATAACATCTTCCAGCCATCAAGATCCACTGGGAGCTGATCAGAGTCCATAATTCCTTAGAGAGACCTGTCTTGACACTGCCTGGCTTAGCTTGATCTGCTTGTCCCCTGAACTTCCCTGGCAGGTTCCAGCTCCTGTGACAGGCAGTATGAAGTTTCTGGGTTAACCAGCCCTGGTATAAATAGCTTGAGTCTGGCCTGCTGCTCTCCTTGTTCACTGTGCAACCACAGAACCTTTTGATGGCCACCAACTTGGATGACTTCAAAGGAGGATCAGACAAATTCATGTAGATCAAGGCTATCAAAGGCTACCAGTAACGATGGCTGTGCAGTCATGTGTGGTGTAGTGGTTAAGAGCGGTGGACTCGTAATCTGGTGAACCAGGTTCGCATCCCCTCCCCGCTCCTCCACATGCAGCTGCTGGGTGACCTTGGGCTAGTCACACTTCTCTGAAGTCTCTCAGCCTCACTCACCTCACAGAGTGTTTGTTGTGGGGGAGGAAGGGAAAGGAGATTGTTAGCCGCTTTGAGACTCCTTAGGGTAGTGATAAAGTGGGATATCAAATCCAAACTCTTCTTCTTCAGTAATGTTGAAGGCAATAATGCTTCTGAATACCAGTTGCTGGAGGCCACAGTAGGGGAGAGTGCTACTGCATGCATGTCCAGCTTGAAGACTTTCCACAGGGATGTCAGTGACCACTGTGAGAACAGGATGCTGCTCTTATTATGCTCTTATGTTAAGTGAACAGTGAGGCAGGAGGTCACACAAAGCTTTAGGAAGTAAGGGCAAATGTGAGATCGCGCCCAACACACCCACAGGGGTGCCTCTGAATACTTTCTGGGACTCACAAGTGGGGAGAATGCTGTTGTGCTCACTTCCTGCTTGTGGGCTTCCCAGAGTTCATGGTGACCTTTTGGTGTCCCCATAGGTGTGATGTTGATGTTTGTTCTCTATCTGCTACCGTATCTGTCTGTGCCTGCTTGTTCTGTGGTTGCTAGCAGTATGGATGTCGGTTATTTATCACAGGGTGGGGTTGTTCAGTACTGTATGTTGCTGCTACCTGACTTGATAAGATGGATGACAAATGTTAAGGAAAAAATTAAGACACAGAAGTCCTGTACAAACCCCTTGAAGACTTTTATCCAAGTTCTCTCCCCTGTGCTTCCTGTCTGCCTCACTCATATTATTAGTTTCTGGGAGGGTTTTTTTTTTTAATGAGTAGTATCTTGAGAACCTACCTTAAAGAGGAAAGAAAACCCAGTTATTTCCCCTCCCATTGATCTCTTGCACTCAGCTCCTGACATCAATGCAAATTCCTTTTTGGGGGGGTGGGTGAACACAGAGAATAACTTTTTTTAGATCAGACTTTCGCTGGCCATTAGCATCAGAGAGTCATTTGAATTGGCTTACCCTCATGAGCTGCAGAGAGCAAAACCTTCAGAAATTTCTGAACTTTTCTGATCTTTTCTAGGCCATCTCTAATTAGTAAAAAAACCAGGACAGCAATTTTCCCCCTCCCCACCCCCATCAAGTTTGGCACTCTATTATTGATAATGCCATGTTTGCAAAACAGACAACATGATACAGTTCACAACTTCAAACAATAACATGAAAGCCATAAGAATGCGATGTCTGATCCCTGTGACTTGAAACTGCAAGTATAATTTCTTACAAGGGTCTTCTTGCTCAGTTTCAAGCTTTGTAAATGGGAAGAGGAAATTTCACAGCACGCCAAAAGCATCGTGCCAAACAGCAAAACCATCAAGAGTTGTTCAGTGGCAAAGCATCTGCTTTGCATGTAGATAGTCCCAGGTTCAAACCCCAGATTCTCCAAGCGGGGGGGGGGGGGAGCGTAAAACCTGGAGAGCTGCTGCCAGTCAGTGCAGGCAATACTGAGCTAGATGGACCCATAGTCTGATTCAATATAATGCAGCTTCCTATGTTCCTAACAGGATTTTAAAAGTGTAAAGATGTTTCTCCAAGCACACCAATACACAAACTTCAAAGCCAGAAATATTGCAATTCACAAATATGATGTGCTACTAGCAACACACCACTTCAGAGCGCAAGGACTGGAAAGTGTAGGTTTAAAATCATGTTTCCCAATTAAAAAAAAAAAAATCCCAGCTGGGCTAGCATTCCCCTATAGATTCTGGTTTTCTACATACAGGATGTTTGCTTGCTTGCTTGTTTTTTTAAACCAGTGTTCATCTGCAAATAGTTTCAGGATGAACATTATGCTTTTAAGGTAGCCTTCGCCAACCTAATGTGCTGAACTACAGCTCCCATCAGCCCCAATACATACGGTTATACCATCTGGGGTCAACTTGAATTGTACTCAAAAAGATTTAGATGCACCAGGTTAACTAAGCCAGCTTTAAGGAGTTCAAAATGACCACCCAAACACCCTCGCTTTGGTCTTTTTTAAAGGCCACATTCACTGCTATTTATTGTCATTAATTTCTCAGGGTGGATGCCATTTTCCCTTCACTGATCTCGCTCATCTGGAGTGATCCCAGCCAACCACGGACTCCATAGAGAGATTGGAACGATGTCACAGAGGGCAAATGTTGTCTAGAAAGCAATGTTTGTTGGACTGGTCACATGAATGATCCTCTTTAATCGGGAGCCACATGGTCTCTTCTCTAAGTAGGGAAGGAGGCATCCGCAAGTACTTCGCCAGTTTAAGAAACAGGTGGTCTAATGCATGACCCCTCTTCCATTTCCCACAGGCATCTGACTGGCCAATGTGAGAACAGGAATCTGGACTAGAAGGGCCACTTGCCTGATGCAGCAGACTCCTCTTATGGGTCTAGATCTTCTGGACCTATTTTGCTGACAGTCCCTGTTCATGTCACAATAAATTTAGTAACAGTGCAGCAAGGCTCTTTGTTGTTTTAGTGACAACAACCTTGTGCAGTTGCCCTTATGGAGTTCACCCCTGACAGCAAGAGACCAATGAGCACCTGGCACCTCAGAGGGATGACTGCAAGGGCCGTCAATCAAAAGGGCAGTTGGGGAGCTTGGCCGGCGGATGGAACTGTGCAGCGCCAAGGCCCCGCTACAAATGGTTCCTAAGCAACACAACTCCCATCTCTCACTCTCCTCTCCTTCCCTCCTTGCTTCCTTCCTTCCATGCTGTTTAATTATAAAAAGTTGCCTTTTGATTTGGGAGCCCTTCACATCGCTTCCTCTGCAACCCCATTGTTTTCTTGGGAGGGCTTGCTGCTGTGATGATGACACAGCTCGACAGAGAGAAGGCGGCAAAAGTTGTCCATCGCCAGTAATTAAGGCTCGGCGCTCCAGAACCCAAAACTTGGTAGCTGGTTTTAATGCTGGTCCGTATCTCTCCTGTTGAGGGGAGCAGCCAAATTTCCCAAGAAATCCTATCACTAATGTATCTTCAGAGCCGCAGCTGTTGCTCAGTGTGACTCTGCAGTCACAGCGGCAACGTTGAAGCAGCATTTCTAAAAATAATGCCATTAGCGGCAGAAACCGCTGGCTGTTTGAATTAAACAGAGCCATTGTTGGCAAGTGATTCCCACCTCAGACACAGTCTTAAATGGGCAACCTTACTCTGCCACCTTTCAGCTTCAGCCTCAGTAAAATGTGAATAATAAAGTGTGCTGCAATATTTGTCCATGTGTAACAGTGACAGTCAAAACAGGAGGGTAGCATCTGGGAGAATTCTGGGCTTTACTCTAGACCAGTGCTTTTCAACCAGTGTACCGTGGCACCCTGGGGTGCCTTGAATGATGGTCAGGGGTGCCATGGGCAATACTGGCCTCTGTCTGTTTTTCCTTCCCTTCCTCCTCTGATGCCCTCTTGCATCTCTGCCTCCCAAAGGCTTGCACAGCTGTTTGTTGCAGCAACCCTGCTGCTGCAACCACTGCTGCCTTTCAAGGTAAGACCCTGGCCTCACATTCACATTTGGCCAGTCTCTGTTGGGATCACCCTCTGCCCAGGCCTGTGTGGGGTGACGTGCTTTCAGTGTTGCTTGTGCTTGCAAATGTTTCAGGACATTTCTAATCAGTGCATGTGCCATCAGTTGCTGCTGAAGTCCTGTAACCCTTTATGCCGCAAATGGTCCAGGATGTGTGTGACAAATACGATGCTGTATCATTCGGGAAGCACCACAAAGCAGAATGATCTGTGGTTGATCCCGTACAAATCCATCACTAATACACTATTACTGCATCAATGACATGTTCCAGAATACACTTGCAAAAAACAAAACAAAACAAAACACACACACACCCCACCAGCAGTCTGGAGGGGCCCTTAAGGTATCAATGAAGATCTCACTGGCCTCAATGGGATTTTAAAAAAAGGTTTAAAGGCAAAGTGTGGCACTTGAACTGGTCATGGATAGAGCTGCAGGATAACATACTTGTCAGCTTGCCATTTTTACCTGTCCAACCAGCGAGACAGCAACAATAACCTGTAACCGGATCACATCCATCTGCATGGCTACAATCACAGTGTTCGCTGCAGTTCAGACCGTATGTCCCGTCCTTCCAGAAAAATAAACAGAGAATGGGAAAGGCTCTTAGTTATTTATATATATATATATTTACATTTTCCTACCAGCCACTCTGGTAGTTGTGATTGTAATTAGACCTAAACGACTGCATTTTCCAAGTACCAACCTTCTCAGACCCTACAATCAGCAGGTGAGGCCTTGTTGGTGGTTCTGCCACCAGGGCCTGCCTGGTTGGCACTCACTCATGGCAGGGCCTTTTCAGGGGTGGCTCCGTGGTTGTGGAATGCCCTCCCTAGTAAAGTGCTTCTCCATCATTATTAACTTTCAGGAGGAATTTGAAACCTTTCCTGTTTGCTCAGGAATTTGGTGGCTGAAGAAAAGTGTTCTTGGCAACCACAAGATCCTTGGATGGAATAATATTTCTAATGATAACATTGCTTTTAGAATGTTTTAACTGTAATAGTTTTTAGATGTTTTTAACTGTAATTGCTTTTCAAACATTTTAACTGTTTTAGGATGTAGATCTGAAAAGCAAAGCAAAAACAGAGGTTCTGTGTACAGATGTCTTCTGCAAAAGTTGGAGGGACCTTGCAGCCTTCATGAGGCAGGGTGGGGTGGATATCCTAGCATAGATGTTAACCACTGATCTGGTCATTTTCATGCACAACACTGAAAAGACGTTCTGTTCCCTTTGTTTGGATGCTGTTCTTAGGTCAATGGCACCCTAATTACTGACCTGGATAAGGATCAAAAGTAAACTTACAGGGCAGGGCTGGTCACAGAAATCCCCTTGCCAGCCAGGAGAGCAAAGGCAGAATCCATCTACAGGGTTGCAGGCAGCTCCATTGGCACAGTAACATGACTGGTTGCAGTTGAGACCCCAAGTGCCACTCGGACATGGAATGGAACAATCTGCTCCCTGCCACCCTGGAACAAGACAGAGCACAAGTCAGATGTGTCAACCATTACCCCCTTTAGAGCAGACCCTGCTATTAGGAAGGACAAGGAAGCTGCCTCAGGTGGCAAAAGCTGAGGGGTGTGGAGCAGACAGGGCTGTGTATGTGGCTCAAGTGAATTACAGTACGCTGTCCAGTCACCAGTGCTGAAATAGGAGGCAATTGCCAGTTATTCAGTGCATGGAATAGGTGGCACCATCTTGTCCTTTGCCCTAGAAAACTGGGTCATCTTGGCTACCCTGCCCTGCAGATCTTTCTTGGAGAAGGCACTCAATTTAGTGATGGTATCAGTTGTTTGTGTCACGCACCCACAGAACTGTGCCATCTAGATTTCTTGTCATGTTTCCAATCAGTAGGGCAGAATGTGCTTTGGAACATATGGTGACGGCTGGTGTTTTGGGGAAGGCTGTGTTAACCACACAGGAATGGCCAAGCCAAAAGCAAGCACAGGAATCAATCGATCGGAATTCAGCTTTCACAAGTGAAGTGTGTGAGAACATTCAATTGAGAATCTTCATGGTCTGAGGGGACATTAAATTTCTACCTAAGTGCCATAGATTTGTGCAGAGTCAGTGCAGACAATGCCAATCTTCTTCTTCTTCTTTTTGTAAATTTTTATTCCAAGTAACATTTTTACAGATCAGTTTCATTTGTTGAGACATTAGTGTTACTTTAGGAAGAAAAGGGGGAGAGAGGTGGAGGGGGGAAGGATGAGTGGGGGTGGGGTCGGGTGGCGATGTTTCTATTTTACTTAATGTATGTGTGGGGTTTCGTGTCAGCATCGCTTCTGCAGGTTCTCTGCTATTCGCTTGTGCTCCTTTGGTGGTGAGGGAGTTGCAGGTGGTCTAGGGTGTGGTTGTTCGTTTGTGATTGGCTGTGGTGAGCTTTGTTTTCATGTGTGAGTGGGGTAGGTGGGTGTTTTGGATCAGGTTAGCCATATTGATTCGTATGCTGTTGGTGGATTCTTGCCGTCTTGTTGGCAAGAAGGCGTCTTCTTCTATTTGTCCCCGTGTCAGTTTCAGTTTATTGGTTAATTTTTCTAGTAGGGCTGTTTCCCATACTATTTGGTATCATTGGTCCATGTTTACTCCTGACAGGTCTCTCCAATGTCTGGTTATGATGTTTCTGGCTGCTGAAAGTAGGTGGGTTATGAGTTCTTTGTGATGTTAATGGCCATTATTGTCTTGGAAGATGTTTAGTAGGGCCAATTCTGGGGTTATTTCTAATATTGCTTAGTTATTTTACATATTTCTCATATGGCTGCTGTCCAGAATAGTTGGATTTTGAGGCATTCCTACCACATGTGTAGGTATGTGGAGGCGGTAACCCTCTCCAGAATTTAGGTGAAGTTCCTGGGCGCATTAGCACTAGTTTTCTTGGTGTTAGGTACCACCTGTAGGTGAGTTTCAGAGTGAGTTCTTTTCTTTTCATGGATATGGATTTAAAGGGGGGGGGGTTAGACCATATTTTGGTCCACTGGATGGGGTTAATCTCATAATTTATGTTGTCCTCCCATTGTTTTTTAATTGCCTCTAGGGGGTTCGTGGGATTTTGGAGTAGTATTTTGTATATTGCAGATACCATCCCCTTGCCGTGTCCCTTTGTTGTTAGGAGGAGGTTTTCAAAGGTTGTCAGGGGCCTAGTTGCTGCTGATTTTACGACTTGATTGTTTAAGAGGGCATAATTGGTGGTGTGTTAACCAGGGCATTTGGGTGTCTTCTAGTTTGTCCTGTATTTCTTGTGTTGACAAAGGTTTATTTTTATAGAAGTCTATTAGACGATATAAGCCTCTGGTTTGCCAGGTTTTAATCTGGAGGTTTCGTGCTGCGTGGTGGAATAATGGGTGGTACACCAGGAAAATTAGTGGGGCTGGGGCTGGAGATAGTTTGCCTATTTCTGCTTTCCATGCTTTGAGCATGGTCTGTGTGTGCCTGTTAAGTGTTGTGGGTATTTTCCTTAGTTTGCTTGGGAAGAGTGGGTATGCTGTGGGACAATGCCAATCTTGATGGACCAATGGTCTGACTTAGTGTAAGGCAGCTTCTGATGTTCCTGTGTGCTGCTGAGCATTCACTCAGCAGGTCACAATGTTAAATAATAAATACTGCTACTAATAATAACATACAAAATGAAATATTGTTAACATTTTAGGTGTACAGTATTTGGAAGTAAAAGCACAATGTGACTCAGGCATTTGCTCTATGACAGCCCATCAACATGCGAATGCCATCACTTATTGTCAACTGACAGACATGCATGTGTCAACCATATCATAGTAGCAGGATAAAAAAATCCCTTCCAGTAGCACCTTAGAGACCAACTAAGTTTGTTATTGGTATGAACTCTTGTGTGCATGCACACTTCTTCAGATATACATAGTAGCAGGAGTAAACCAATGTTAACTGATTCCTGGAAAAACACAAACATAGACCTCCGAAGGGCAGCATAACACTCCATGTTATGATTTACTACCAACTTGAGAGATCCTGACCTGCTTCACAGCCTGGAGCCATTTGGTGAACATTTTAGCACAGGAGAGTATGATTTATGCTACCTCACGGTAGCCCTTGAAGCAGGACCTTTACCTTCTCTGCAAAAGCACGAACCGTCCACTGGGGAGCACCCGCCATCGTTTCTGCAGTTGCAAACCAATGAGCAGTTGCCTCCGTATGTTCCGGCTGCACAAACGACAGAGCAGTCTTCTCCCTGCAAACCAAAATGAAACCAAGCTGAGGAAGAAGGAGAAGTATGGGGTCCAGGTAATTGTGGCCAGCTCAGAAGCTAATAAGAGGATCGTAGAACTTGCCCATCTCTACTGAGAAGGCCCAAACTCCTTGCACTTCCCTCAAGGATGATACAGCTGAATCCCTGAGGGCATCTGGAAGAACGCTCAGAAAGAGTAATTTCCTAAGGCAGCCTTCTTCAGCTTGGTAACTTCCAGATGTTTTGACCACCACTTGCGTTAGCCCCAGGCAGCATGGCCATATACGGTAACGGTGGGGCTGATGAGAGCTGTAGTTCAAAGCAACTAGAAGGCGGAAGAAGAAGAAGAAGAAGAAGAAGAAGAAGAAGAAGAAGAAGAAGAAGAGGAGGAGGAGGAGGAGGAGGAGGAGGAGGAGGAGGAGGAGTAGTTTGGATTTGATATCCCGCTTTATCACTACCTGAAGGAGTCTCAAAGCAGCTAACATTCTCCTTTCCCTTCCTCCCTCACAACAAACACTCTGTGAGGTGAGTGGGGCTGAGAGACTTCAAGAAGTGTGACTAGCCCAAGGTCACCCAGCAGCTGCATGTGGAGGAGCGGAGACGCGAACCCGGTTCCCCAGATCTTAACCACTACACCACACTGGTAAGCTTGGTTCAGGCTGTCCCTAAGGTATAACAGAACAACACAGTGGCCTGCAGCATCTCAAAACATGTAAATGGACACAGAGAAAAAAATACACAGAACAATCTGCATGCTGCTTCCAGCATCCTGTGTAGGAAACGAATCACGCCAGAAGCTAAACAGTGCACAGTTAATCCATGGAACTCACTCCCACATGAAACTGGGATAGCCACCAACTTGGATGATTTTAAAAGAGGATTGGACCAATTCATGGAGAAGAAGGTTGCCAATGGCTACTAGTCATGATGGCTGTTGCTCTGCCTCCACAGTCAGTTTTTCTGAATACTGGTTTCTGGAGAATGCAGGAGTGTGGCGTGTGTTATTGTGCTTGAATTATGTTTGTGAGCTTCCCACAGGCATCTGGTTGGCCAATGTGAGAATAGGATGCTGGACTAAATAGCTTGTTGCTTTGACCCAGCAGGCTCTTATGATGTTCTTAAGTGACCCTGAAATACTGCAGAAGTGGGAAACTGCTATGAATCTTGTTGAAACCCCTTTCAGTTTTGCATCACATTTATAGTTATCCTTGAAAGGTTGAATCATCATAGCAGCAAAGCTGAGATTCTCAACATTCTAAGGAAGCATCTCCGGGTCTGAAAAGCAGCCTGGGCTATCCAGCCATTGCCATCTCCAGTTTAGACAAAGTCCTTCTACACAATGTCCATTGTTTCCCAGGAACTGACAGCATCACAATGGTTTCTTTGGGACTGGCGCAAAAGGAGAACAGGGACAAATTATTGGCAGCCGTACAGCGGGAGGTAGGAAAGGTAAAATGGCAAATCTCTCTGAACAGCTGTTTGCTCATTAAGAAAAACATCACGGACAAAGCGCTAATCACAAAAGACGACAAGGGCTTAATGTCGTGCGAAGCTTGGTCTCCTCGCAGAGGCAAAATAAGCAAACAAACAAACAAACAAACAAGGCCCCAAAGAAGTGATATTTTCAAATCCCAGAGAAACTGCTGGGCATACATAATGATGTATTATTTATATTGCAAAATCAATGTATGAGATGCTCTGCAAATTACCACAAATAAAAGGGAGGGGAAATGCCTGTGCCCCAAGAAAGTTGCAAAACTCAAGTCCATCTGTGCAATGGAAAGTCCGTAATATATATGCTTTACGGAATCTCAAAACATTAAGTCAGACAGTTACATTATGGCATTCATCTACTGAACCTGGACTGAAGCACTGAGCTAACAATGGAAATCAGCGAACATAAGAAGGGCCTACTGGATCAGGCCAGGGGCCCATCTAGTTCAGCATCTTTTTCTCACAGTGGCCATGGAAAACTTGTACACAGGTGGACCTTTTTCGTTGAGAAGGATGGTGCCCAAAGGAATGTGTGGTAGGAGCTATTAAGGTCAAGGGGTGTGTGGAGAAACTTCAGGGGGGGGGGGGAAGGTTCCATCAACCTTCACACGATAATAATCCTCAAGGCCACTCCTTTAGTTTAGAGACAGAAGAGCTTGGCATTAACTGAGTGAGGGATGAGGGAACTTCCCATCTAAGGCCAACACTACATGGCTTTGTGATAAACACACATTTTTAAAAAGTGTGCTTAAGCTGGTCACTTTTATTTGGAAGAAAGAAAACAATTGCGTCCCCACCATTCTGGAGTGAGTGTGCTCTTGATCTGATCACGGTCCCTCCCTGGTTTCCTGCCACCCCCCACAACTGCTATTTGTTCCAACTGTTTATCATTAAGAAGAAGCAGTTCAAAATATGGTGATATTCCATGGCCACTATGGCTTTTTATCAGGCAGACTGCCAAGCATTTCCTCTGAAAGGGCCGGCCCTAGCATTAGGCAACGTGAGGTGAGGGATTGTGTGAGGCAAGCAGCAGCAGCATGTGCTGCTTCCTCTAAGCTAGTCTGCTGCTCTCAGGTACGGTGGAAGGCCAGGATGAAGACATGTGTCTTCTACATCTGCTGAAAACTGCACAATGAAGGTACCAGGCACATCTTCTTAGAGGTGGCCAGAGAGAATGCCCTCTCCCAGACCACCATCCCACAGAGCTTTTGCGGGTGGTGGGACTGCTAAGAGGGCTTCAATCCTATGCACAGTTGCCAGACTACAAGGCCTACTGAACACAGTGGGGCTTACTTCTAAGTAGACAGACATAAAGGTAAAGGGACCCCTGACCATTAGATCCAGTCATGACTGACTCTGGGGTTGCGGCGCTCATCTCGCTTTATTGGCCGAGGGAGCCGGCGTACAGCTTCCGGGTCATGTGGCCAGCATGACTAAGTCGCTTCTGGCGAACCAAAGCAGCGCACAGAAATGCCGTTTACCTTCCCGCCGGAGCGGTACCTATTTATCTACTTGCACTTTGACGTGCTTTCGAATTGCTAGGTCGGCAGGAGCAGGGACCGAGCAGCGGGAGCTTACCCTGTCGCGGGGATTCGAACCACCAACCTTCTGATCGGCAAGTCCTAGGCTCTGTGGTTTAACCCACAGCGCCACCCGCGTCCCAGACAGACATAGGATTGCCCTTTTAGCTTCTATACCAGAAAACATATGACTCAAACCAGCTGCAGCCGCTCCAAGCAGGGATTAATTCTAAATGCAAAACTCATTAACATTTTCACCTCAATTTGGGGAGCCTGGCTTACGGAATGAGATGCACGTGGGCACTTCTATCCAATTGACGCACCCACAACCTCCCCACCTCTGACGATGATTGCAACAGGCTCTCTTCCTTGCCAGTCATTAATGAGTATATATTCTATTAGGCTGGGGATCAAGTGTTAGCGGATCTTTTCTCTTGCAATATGGTGTTTCAGATTCCTATCCCATTTACCAAAATTAATCAACATCTGGGCTCCATATGGTGACCGTTCTCTCCCTCCCTTCTCCCCCACCCTTTTCCTTCTGGGCAGTTTGGCAACTTAATCAGTACGCAACATTCCAGCGGAAAGGGTACCACTGGAGGCAGCATGAAACGAGAAAGGATATTGAATTAAATTCAAAATGTATAACCCACCCACCCCATGGGAAGTGGGGGAAAGGTGTTATGGCTATATTAAGGAATCTCGCCATAAATAGACTGATATTTAATGCCTCTTTTTCCCACAGCTGAGGATTCCATATGGACCACGTGAAGATTCATCGGCAGTTAATTGTTTGCTGTGGGATTTCAGCTTAAAGGGCTGATTTGAAAGGGCTGTTCTCCATTCCTGAGCTCAATGGAAATGCTTGCTTCCTCCTCCCCACGTAACCCCCCCCCCATGCAAGCTGCTCTTCACCACAGTGTTGGGGAGGAAGATGAGGACAGGTATCTGTATTGTATCTGACTCTCCTCCCCTGGCTGTTATGGAGATTTCCATAATATAATTTCCATGAGAAAGATATCATAAGACAAAAAGGTTACTCTCCCACCAAAAGCTGGATTCTGGATCTAATTCTCGCTCCCACTCCGCCGGCTGATTTTAGCCAAAGAACAAAACTTTGATCAATCCCAGAATGAACCACTGCCCTCTCTCTCTCTTATTGATTTTTTTTTTTGCTGTGGTTTTATCCATGTATTTTCTCATTGAAATAATGGAAATTGTCATATTAGCAGGGTGGGGGCAGACACAATATGGATACCTGACTCTTTCCACCCTTCATGGTGAATGGCAGCTTGCATGGACTGCATCAGGCTTCAGGTGGGACAGCTGCACATTTGAGAGGTACCCTGCAGAGGTCTTGTGGTTGAGGGTCACAGGGAGTAGGGGAAGGATGAAGACCTGTTTGTGTTTCTACAGTAGAGTCCCAGTCTCCAGCATCTTAGAAATCCCCAATCAACATGAAAGGCGAGCTTTTCAGTCACAGAGAAGCAGTTTTCTTACCCCTTGTGCTGACTGGTGCCAAGAAGAGTAAGCGAAGATGAGTCAGCTACGGAGGATGGGCTCCTAGGGTCTCAAAAGGGTTGCAAAAAAGAGAGAGAAAATGGGGTTGCCTCCCCCACCTTTGGCTCAGGCCCCACCCACTGCCCATGATGTGGCCCCCAACAGATAACTCCCAAGGGAATGTGGCCCTCAACAGGAAAAAAAATGGTCACCCACTACTGATTTAGGGAGAAGGTTGTATTTTTTTTTCTTTTCCTGTTTCTCTTTCAAAAATGTAAAATGCACATTTTTTTGTGCCCCCCTCCCCAGCATCATGAGTAAGGCAAGGGTATGAACATTAAAGAGACACAGAGGGAATTTGGTGAAATAAAACCCATTGCTCCCCCATCAAGGGAGGGTGTTGTAGGAAATGTACAATTTGCAGGAGCCACAGATGTTTATAAAATCCAGAGAGTAGGTGAAAGGTACCAATAGACACCTTTATCTCTGCAGGTCTGAGTGACAAAAATACAGGGGTTGCTTGATCCCAGAATCTGCTATGCCAGATAAGCCGATTTATTTCATAAACCGTGGATGTATTTAAATGCTGCGGGATGTCCTCCTCAAACATTCCAGTGCACTGATGCAGATCCTAGATATGGATGTGTGTATTTGCTAACTTAAGGGCAACATTTACAATTAACCCACCTCAGCTCCTGACAAGCAATCCCCCGCAAGGGGAACATATGGCTTCCCATATCAAAGTGGGGAGAACAGACTGAGTTCCCTAATTGGGTTCCTGTGGAAATTAAGAGGGGTGCTTCTCAGGTACATACACAGCAGATCTAAAATTCTGAATCAGCCTTCCCTCCAGATGTTTCTGGACTGCAACGCCCATCAGCCCCAGGCAGGACAGTCATGTCTTTAGCCTTCCAAAAAGAACGATGATCTCTGGAAGGATGAGTTTCCTCTTGGAGCGCTGCTAATAGCTCTCTGCAGGTGCTGTTATTGGTGCTAATGATAAAATACTGGGCAGGGAGGACGGGTCATGATGTGAGATAAACAGCCCCAGGGATCCTGTTGCATGGATGAGAACTTGCAGGTCTGCTGAGGGAGGAACTACGTGAGATCTCGGCAAACCTGAACATGCTGAGATAATGCAAATGTGGGAACATTTGGCAGGGTGGGGGTGGGAAGAGAGAATGGGCCCATTTGTAGGAGAAAGTAGCCAGGCAAGAGAAGCAATAATTTATCCTTTCTATACTTGTGGATTTCTCCTTGCATATGCCCACCTCCCCAGCCTTTTCCCTCAAAGTTTAGTGGGCAGAAAACAAGTTAAGCGCAGTCAGAGGGGCATTTCCATGGGTGGGAGCCGGGAGGGGAAAGGATAAGCACCCCATCCTGGCTGGCAATACTCCCCTGCAAATGTCCACTTCCTGGCAAACATTTGCACAGTGCAAAGAACTGTGCTGTTGTTGCCTAACTGTCTCACACTGCGTGTCCAGAAGCTGACATGGGGCAGCAGACTAGCTGCTGTTGCCTGCCACTTGAAATCTCTCATCTGAAGCGGCTGCCTCACCCTGCCTGTTGATAGGGTTGGGCACTCAAGAGGCCACTCAAGAAAATGCTTGGCAGTCTGGCAGATAAAAACCACAGAGCCCATGGAAATCAACGTGAGCACAGACACTTGAGCAATGCAAAACAGGTTTTTTTCCCCCAGGAGGGTTATTTTTTCTCTCAGAGCAATAGCAGGGAATGGCCATAGTTCAGCGGTTAGAGCATCTGCCCTGCATGCAGAAGGTTCCAGGTTCAATCCCAGGCATCTCCAGCTAGGGTTGAGAGACACTCCTTGTCTATAACGCAAGAGAGCTGCTGCCACTCAGTGTGGAACTAGATGGATTCAATGATCTGGCTCAGTATAAGGCAGCTTCCTATTTCCAGTGGAATGGGTCTAGCTGGAAATATCTCCTCTGATTAAAACTCTCTTTTAGTGTGCCCTGGCAGGAGGACCTGGGTGGACCCAACCATTTCAGCCATGAAAACATTCATAAAGGAAAGGGTGAGGAGGAGCGAGAGTGCAGTCAAGCGTTTGACTGAACAGCATTGTTATTCAGACTCCTTGCCATGTAAGATCAGTTTGTTATTTAAGGTCAAAGCGGTAAAACAAACTCATTGAGTTGTTCAAACAGAAAACCGGCGACTTTGTTTATGCCATGAATATTTAGTAGGAAAAGGAAGGACTGCAACTATCCAGGTACCAAGTAACAGGGCAAAAGGGACCCTGTTTTGCATGCAGGTGTAGGTGCTTTGTGGCTGCCCTAAATTACTGAATTGCTGAATGCCCTGTTGTAAATTATTCCCAGGGTGTAGTGAACTTCAAGGGCTGGATAAGAATCACCATCCACTTTCCACTGCTGTGAACATAAGAAGAGTTCTGCTTGATCAAGTCAAAGGTCCATCTAACCTAGTGTCCTGCTCTCACAGTGGCCAACCCGATGCTCCAAGTGGAAGCCCAACAAGGGAGGTAAAACCTAACCATTGTGGCTGGCAGCCATCATCTTGTAAAGTAGTCCAACTTGATGGTCAACACTCCCTCTGGTAAGGATGAGTTCCATATTCTAACTATGTGCTGTGTGTAGAAAGTACTTTCTATTGCCTGTCTTGAATCTTCCAACATTCAGTCTCATTGGATGCCCCCCAATTCTAGCATTATGAGAGAGGAAAGAAAAAATTTCTGCAACTTACTATTAATACAAGTTTTTGGAGTCCTTCCAGAGGCCATGGAGATAGCCTAAGTGAAGGAGCTCCATAGATGCCCAAGCACATCTTAGTAAAGTTTAAAGATCTGCTCCTGGAAGCATTCAAGATTAACAAGGACTAACAAACGAAACCTCATTCCAATTGGATGATACTCTAAGAGCATTTGTTGTTGCTGCTTTTAATGATCTAACAGACTATTATCAACACTTAGGCGAAGGTTCAAGCTAAGTGATGGGACACCTGCTTTGCATCCAGAAGGTCCCAGTTTCAATCCCTGGAAGTATCTCCAGCTAGGACTGGGAAGCAGAGGTGGAAGTTGGGAGAGCTGAATTTAAGACTGGAAGATTGAGGAAGCAAGAGTGGCAGATTTGTCAGTACCTACAGCAGGGACGTGGGTGGCACTGTGGGTTAAACCACAGAGCCTAGGACTTGCCGATCAGAAGGTCAGCGGTTCGATCCCCTTGACGGGGTGAGTTCCCATTGCTTGGTCCCTGTTCCTGTCAACCTAGCAGTTCAAAAGCACATCAAAGTGCAAGCAGATAAATAGGTACCACTCCAGCGGGAAGGTAAACAGTGTTTCCGTGCGCTGCTCTGGTTCGCCAGAAGTGGCTTAGTCATGCTGGCCACATGACCTGGAAGCTGTACGCCGGCTCCCTCGGCCAATAAAGCGAGATGAGTGCCACAACCCCAGAGTTGGCCACGACTGGACTTAATGGTCAGGGGTCCCTTTACCTTTACAGCAGGACAGCATCCATGCAAGCCCTGTTCACATGTTATTCTTTACTCTCTCTTTCTCTCTCTCTCTCCCCTGTAGTGGTCAGAAGGCTGCTTGGAGGCTATTTGTGAAGCATGGAATTAAGTTCTAAGATTTGCATACATTTCTTTCAAAGGGCCCCTGAGGAATGCAGTTAAATAGAAAGTGAAATAAAAGGCTTTAATTCTATTGTAGAGGTTTTCAATCATTTCTCAGGTCGTTATCCCCCTCCCATTCCCAATTTGAATCTGAACCACAAACTAAACCAGCTCCCTGCTCTTGATATGCAAAGAGCCACACGGGTCTCTAAGCAGGTGCCTTTGACAAAGCAATAAAAAAATTCCTAAGTGTTAAAAGTGGATGAAAAGGAAGGAAGGAGATTGGTGAAGGCTAGATTGCCCTGTGAAATGGAGATGAAATAAACTCAGTCTGAAGTCTAAAGTTAAGGTACCGGGCCCCTGCGGTACCGAAAGGCAGCGGCAGCGGAAATGCAATGCGACATGCCCACATTGCCAATTAAGGGAGCCAAATGGAAGAGACATGTCAACAAGTTGCAAAGAGGCCCTGGCACAAAGCCGAAACCCAGGGACGTCACTGCAAAATCCCAGGAGACTGCCACAAATATGAACACAGGGCAGACGCAGAGGAAGGACAAGGAGGAGGAGAAGCAAAGGGCTGAAGGTGTCCTCTCCCTCCGGTGACTTTTAAATATTCTGTGTAACTGAATGAGATCTGGGAGGTCAAGAAGCAGCAGGAGGATACAGTCAGGGTCTGGGTCTAAAAATACAGATAGTTTGACATGAGTAGGGATGGGGGAGAAAATCAGTTCTGCTCACATTCAAAGGTGACCTTATCTTTCTTTCACTTTCTGAAACAATGTGAGAACCCAAATACTGCTGCCATCCTCTGAAATGCACCCTTCCTCAAGGAAGAACTCTAACCCATGTTTACAAAAAATGCATTATTTTAGGGGAAATGTGTACAGTACATTAATCAAGACGGCATGTGTTTATTAGGAGAAATGGTCACTGAAATGCAGACAAGTTTTCATGGGGGGTTAACAAATAAATTCACAAATTGCTGAAGAAATGTAGAGAGCTGGAATTAAGACTTGAAGAATGAGGAACTTGGAGGACCCAAAGCGACAGTTCCATTCTTTCCCTAGGTACCAGGGGAAGTATGCAGACATTGTTAAAAGGGAGATAGGAGCTTCTTCTTCTTCTTTTTAACTAACTAACAAAACTGTGACAAAGTACTTTTGGGTTGCTTGGAAGCAAACCTCTGGGCATGTGTCAAATGTGTTCTCAAGCACAGCCATCAGCAGTGAGATTCAGATGCTTTCCCCTCTGCACCAGATTTATTCAGGCTAAGGAAGGAACCTCAAATTAAAGAACACAAGAGGAGCCAATGACCCATCTAATCCATCATCATCATCATCCTGTTCTCACAGTGGCCACCCAGATACCTGTCGGAAAGCTGTGGGAGCAAGTTCCATAGTATGCGCAGGGTGAAGCATTATGCTGGTGATGATTACTATGGCTACAATTTATTATCCAGCCTTCACCCTAAAGTCCCAGGGCAGTTCCTGAATCATTGCGAAATGAAACTGGAGCAACAAACCCTGAACAACTCGGAATGTTACATACAGAAAGAAACAGGACACAAGCAATACATGCAAAGATCTCTTTCCATTCTAAGCTCAAGCTCAGATGAACTGAGAGCATCTTGATTAGCAGACATAAGAAAAGGTTATCTTCCTAGGAATATACTTGTCCTCTCCCTTCATATAGAATTCTAACACCCATTGGTCTACCAGATAAATGATTTGAATGTGGTGTCGGAGCCTCTGTATGACCGAGTTGTAATGGCTACTCCTCCGGCCGTATCTTCAAACCCTTCCTAATTGCAGATTATTTCCAGTGAATATTTCCCCCCTCTCCAGACCACCAGTCCTGACACCCCATCACTTCTATTTTCTAAACAGGGCCAAGTACACACTTGACCTTGTCATCTAATAGGCACTAGGCAAACAGTGTTTCATCCTCCCACACCCTTGAAGCATTTTACCTCTCATCCTGCTCTTTTAAACTTTTGTGCTGTTTTCTTGTGTGTGTGCTTTAATGCATAGTGTGTATTTATTGTAAACTTCCCTGAGATCTTTTTCAATGATCTATGGGAAATCCAGTTTGAATTCTCCCTGATGGGTGTGAAAACAGATTCTACAAAAGTAGCTCTCTGCTACTGGTATCTTCTAACTCTTTTTTTAAAAAAACCCAAAAAAACCCCTGTATGAATGTTTGGCTTTCTGGAATGTTGGGAGGAAAAGGCACCTTTCTTTAGGAGAAAACAGGTGCCTTTTATCTTCTGTGTTGCCAGCAGTAAGAGATCCACAGCTGGTTAAATAGCACAGGATAGAAGATGTTCCTAGTACAATTGGGGGGGGGATCACACTGTATGTCCTCTTGCGCTCATAGATAATGTGCAAAATGAAAATCACACACGCACACACACAAAGTCCTCTTGCGCCCATAGATAACTTGCAAAATGAAAAGCTGGCTTTTTTTTTTGCCAGCGATGCTCCACTTAATTGGACAACTGCTGTGCCGTAATACCTACCCCAATCTCACATAGCGCAAAATTTATGCTGGTGATCGCTAACAAAAACAGCCCAATAAAATAGCTGGATTTATTTTACAAATGAAAAGGGCTGTTAACAAAGCGGAGCATCTGATATGCTCACTAAATCAAGGATAAAAGGACAGGAGCTCCATTGAACGTCACCCCCTCCCGAGTTTTCTTCTTCTTCCAGAAACTTCAGACGAGAATAGTCCCCCCCCCCCCGCACTAAAAGTACATCTGGAATCATATCAAAGGGAAACCGATCATTTAAATGAGTTAAATTGCCATCACAGACCCTCAATGGATCCAACAGTCTCAGCTCCAGGTTCATTTCTGACATTAAAAGGAGAAGCCTTTTTTGCAAATTTTATAAACTCCCTTTCCCCGCATTCTCTAATCAATAGCTTAAGGCCAAGGGAAGTTTTGTTCATTATGTGAAGAACACGGATACATTGTGCAATTGTAATATGGATGATAAAAATATGCTGAATATGGTCCCCTGGAAGGTTGAGATGTGAGAGGCAGTGTGGTGTAGTGATCAAAGCAAGTGTGGGTTATAGTTTTGGAAGGTTATCGTTTTGGTTATCGTTTTGTAGCTCAGTAGTAAAGCAGCTGCTTTGCATGAAGAAGGTCCCAGTATCAATACTGGGAATCCTCAGCCTTGGCTGGGAGATCCTGGAGATCCATTGCCAGTCAATGTAGACAATAGTGAGCTAGACAGACCAATGGCCTGATTCAGTAAAAGGCAACTTCATAACCTCTGGCCTATGGGCCAGATTAGACCCTCCAGGAATCCTAATTTGCTCCACAATGCTGGTTCCCCTAAGCTGCATCCACCTGCCCTACATCTGATGTAAAAAATGGCATCTGGGCAGATAAATAAAGGTAAAGGTACCCCTTGCCAGTCTTGCTCATCTCACTCTATAGGCTGGGAGCCAGCGCTGTCCGCAGACACTTCCGGGTCACGTGGCCAGCGTGACAAGCTGCATCTGGCGAGCCAGCGCAGCACACGGAACGCTGTTTACCTTCCCGCTGGTAAGCGGTCCCTATTTATCTACTTGCACCCGAGGGTGCTTTTGAACTGCTAGGTTGGCAGGCGCTGGGACCGAATGACGGGGCAGATAAATATATGGCTGCAAAATAACAAATTTGGAGCCTTAAGGTGCATTCCTGCTTGTTCCTCAGCAGGTGGACCTTGAATTCAGCTTTCAAATGCAAGACAAACACAGATCAGTTGCACTCCAGAGTTTCTGATTATGAAGTCCTGAGCGCAACTCATCCATGCTGGAAGCAAAGCTTGAAGTCATCACTAATGACCAGCTGATTGACTTCAAGCCTCATTGAGGTCAGGCACTCTGGAGCACAGCTGATCCTTGCTTAAAAGCAATGGTCTCCCAGCACCACCTTCTGAGACCTGTCTTTTAGCAATGGTCAGAGCCAACTGGAGCATAGAAACCCCATTGGACCATTCCTGCAAGGTGACCAGAAGGAGACGATGGCGGTTGACACAGTTCATTGACCCCCTGAGTAACTGGCATGCACAGAATTATGAAACCTAAGGAAATACATGCACATATCTTTAATCTGCAAAGTGTATACAGGCCGCAGAATATGTAGTTCACCATATTTATTTATATAAAAAAGCAGAATATGCACCATCCACTTAAGCTAAAGTTTCTTTCCTGGATGCTTTAGTTGAGATTCCTGCATTGCAGGAGGCTGGACCAGATGACCCTCAGGATCCCTTCCAACTCTACAATTCTATGATTCTATAAGCTATGTAAATTCTAGTCGAGGAGGGTGACTTTGGGAGAACAAAAGTATGCAATAGGGCATTCAGGGTTAGGGACCAGGAGGCAGCAAGCACCAGGCAGTGATGAGTGCTGAGTGCCAGGCACTTGGCAGGGGTGACAGGCAGGAGGCAGTAGCATGGGCACTGCCTCAATCTGAGTGGGGGAGGCATGATGGTGTGGGGAGTCTTGGCAGTGCTGCTGCTGGCAAGGTGGTGGGAGGTGCAGCCTCCCAACTAACCTCTTGCTAGTCTTGCCACTTTGGGTGGCAGCTTCTTCTCCTCCTCTCAGGGTGCAGCTTGCTTCTGACTGCTTCATGGATGGGGCCCGGCTGTACACCAAAGGAAAAAGATTTCTGCTTTGCCCCACCCACTTTTGCCTCTGGCCACACCCACCTCTGGCATACTGTGTCCCGAAGACTTTCTTTCTCCTGTCCACCAGAGAACATTCAGACTAGGTTCAAGAGCTAGAAGTTCACTCTTCTCTTGAAAACCTTGCTCCTTTCAAATCCCCTCTGGATCATAGATAATCTTATTATTGGACGTCTGTGACATATGGCTTTGCTGTCTGAACACGGCAGGGGGATGGGAATGGAATTATTCTGTCCTGGAAAATACATTTTTATCCTCATATTGTACAAGAGCAATCTCCCCAAACTGTCAAAACAGGTGTGTGTGTGTGGAGGGGAGAGAAAGTCAGGTTGACTCCTTTCATATCAAATCCTTTCGTATTGGTGATGAAGTGCTAGTTTTGCTCGACACCGCTCTGAGTTCGATAAAAGTGGACAGGTCTTCAACAAATTGGAGCTTAAAGAGATGAACTCGTTAAAGCAATAGAAGTTCTGTCACCTCGCTATGATGTATCGACATGAGGGGCTCACTGAGGTGGCAATCGCTGGAAGGACATCATGTCAACCAAGAACTCAACTGCATTACAAGCTTCCCACAGCTAAAGTGGTTTAACTAGGTATAGCTGGTGGTGCAGGTTGCTCTAACACAGTCTTTGCCAACTCCATGCACTCCAGTTGTGCCCTCATGCAGGCCAGGGCTGATGGGGCTTGCAGTCCAAAACAGCTTAAGGGCATGAGGTTAGTGAAGGCTATTCCAATGGGTTAGAGCAGAGGTAGTCAACCTGGGGCTGTCCAGGTGTTCTGGAATACAGTTTCCACCATTCCTTCCCATTGACATGCTGGCAGGAGTGGATGGAAGTTGCAGTCCAAAATACCTGGAGGGCACCATGTTAGCTATCATGGGGTTAGAGTTACCTGCAAATACAGGTAAAACCACCAAAGCCAATCAGCACTAACTAAGGCAAGACAACACAGGAGCCAACTCCTAAAGGCCAAGGTCCCTTTGGCCCCCACAACTAAATATTTGAGCCCCACCCCCAGTTGATGGGCATATGGGGCAGGGCTTACCTGCCCCCCATATGTTATTCATGTTGGCACCTCGTTTGACAGCCAGCTTTAAAGTATGCTTGGTACATGTGAGTCACCAAGGTTTATTTCCCCCTTGTGAGAGAGGGAGAGAATCAACTCTGTAATTCTGGAACTGAGAGGAGGCCTCTCATTTGGAAGTGCTTAGGTGGCAGAGTGGCTTAAGAACTAGACATGGTATGGGAAATTTCTGGTTTAAACCTCACCTCAGCCATGAACTCTGCTAGACTAATCTCCATAATTCCTGGACTTTGCTGGCTGGGGTTGATGATATTAGCAACTTTGCATTAATATCATGTTTTTATATGTAACTGTATTTTGGTAATATTTTTTGTTGTTGCTTCAGTTTTCTGTACACCGCTTATAGATATTTTAAACATATTGAGCGGTATAGAAATTAAATCATCATCATCACCATGATGTGAGGGACTGATGGGAGTTGTAGCGCAACAACAGCGACGGAAGGGCACCATATTGGCTGCTCTCATCTCTAACCAACACACCACACTGACTCTCAAAATAATTTGGAAGGTACAAAGACCCAATTAGTGATATTTATCAATGCTAAGTCCTGATTAGGCTGAGACCATCATAGGATGAATCAGTCCCTACTTCTATCTTTCCTTAACACCTAGCAGAACCAAGGAATCCAAAACCAGGTGCGTTCTGCAAAAGAAAAACACAATGAGAGGGGCCTGAGGCTCCCCTGTCCTGAAAAAGGAACAAAGAGCCATCAGTGAATGTTGACTCAGCATCTTACTAATGATCCTCTCTGAGAAAGTTGCAATTAGTTGTGGGCTGAGCAGTGAAAACACACCAGCCATGTTTCAAGGGCACATCTAATGATGCTCTGAGCTAACAAGTGAGCACTGGAGGTTCTTTGCAAGACTTCCCTGCAAGGCAGGTCAAGAATCCCACAGTCTCATGCTATGCTTAATTAATGAACCAGACCCTCCCTTTTGACATTTTACAGAATTAAAGGAATGAAAATCAGAAGCAAACAGAAAATCCCAGCCCTAAGGTCTTGCTGGTGATGTATTCTGAAAACCTTCGAACGATATATTTCTGTTGCTTTGCAGTGGCATAAATGAGCATGTAACTCCAGTATTCATGGGTCTGGAGGTTTTTTCCTTCTCTGGTGGAAAGACATTATAATCCTGGAAAAGACAATACAGTAGGTTTCTGCAGCAGCTCTGCTCCTGACTCTTGGACTTTGGTCCAAGTCTGTTTAATAGCATCTATAGCTTAGCCATGGTGATTTGTGCTATGGTAACCTCATGGCTGAACTACTGTAACATAGGCTATGTGGGGCCTCCCTTGGGATTGGTCTGGAAGCTGCAGCTGGTGCAGAATGTTACAACCAGTACCATCTACCAGGCTAACTATCATTAAGCAATTTATATAAGTGCTTCAAAATAAATAAATAAATAACTAGTGAAAAACTGAGATGCTCCTTAAAGTTATACAGCATCCAACTTGTTCTTCAGCATCTCAGTTAATGCTGATTTGCTTGGTATACTTGGAAACTCCTGCTTCCAAAATTTGAAAACTTATGTCAGCTACTATGAACTTTGGACAGACAGCACGCACCTGTGATCAAGATGTCCCAAACGCATTTTCAGCTGACACTGAAAACTCCACACTGAAGGTGCCTGAATGCAGTTTCAGGGTTAAGAGGTTCCACAGATTTCCACCACAACAGAGAAAGTCCTCTCAGAAGTTACAGCCAGCTGGGTAGCCCCTGTTGGTGGAACCACAAAGGTCCACCCCTAACCCACCGCACAGCAGCAATCTCAGTTACAGAGCTAGCAGATATGTGTAGAGACACTCTTTCAAGTATTCCTTATTTAAGGGGAAAAAGTACTTTTAATTCTTAAAACCTCTTGAGAAATTTTGACTGCTTTCAACTTCATTTCTCAGGCAAGGAGGCACTCAGCTCCCTTTTTATCAGTGCAGGGAGCTGGGGCTGAGTTATAATAGTCTGGTTTGCACAACACATAAATTTAAGCCATGGCTTACTGGGACCTCATGAATGTGTGGGTTCCCAGAGAGGAGCTAGCAGCTGCTGCTTTCCTCCCTGGTCCTTTTTTAATTATTATTCTGCACTGAGCTAAGTCACAGTTTGGCTTAGCATGTTGTCCAAACAAGGGCTTGTGGTTACACTTTCTCCTCCCTAACCATGAGCCAAGGTTTATGCCATGTATAACCAGACTAAAGACTTTCCCAAGGCTATATGATAGGTCTGTGGGACTGAAACCCAAGTAACATCATTACTAGAGGAAGCTGCCTTATACTTAGCCAGCCTACCACTCAACTGAGCTCAGTTTTGTCTACACTGCCTGGCAGCAGGAAACCAGGGTTTCAGGCAGCATTTGGCCGCAACCCTACCTGGATTTGCTGGTGACTGAACCTGGGACCTTCTGCTTGCAAGGTCGAGTCTCTACCCCTGAGCTATGGCCCTTCCCCAAGTCTTCCAGAATGTTTATCAGGGACTGTTGTTTTTAAAATCTAAACTTGTGAATTGAATTACAGGTGACCCCATTGTCATGCAGAGGCTGCTCTCTCCCTCTCTTTCCCCCTCAATTATGGCAGTCAAAAGATGCTGCACCCTCCCTGTTTAAAAAGTACAATAGGAAAATAATTGGAATTTATTCTAGCAGGCAGGCAGATTCTGACCTCATTTCAGCATAAATCTGAACTTTACCTGGCAAGGGCAAAATTAAAGAAAAGAAGCATTTGAACTTCCTGACCTCTCATTGCTAAACTCAGCTCAGGCACACTTAGGAATGCAGAGGCATCGGGAGACCAAGGATGTTTTTCTCTTGCTCTCCAAATGCCTCTTCCGAAGGCATATTTGTGCCTATTAAGAACCCCATTTCACCCTAAATGCTTTGGTCAGGAAACTAAGGAAGGATCTGCACAGAAGGCTGTGTGTGTTTGATAAAGGTGCAAATCTGCTTGTAATCACTTTCCCCTCCTCGCAGCTGCATCTTCTTCAGCTTCTTCTACTTTAAAATAGATGCTGGTCCGTTGAACAAAAAGGCCGCATTGCCCTCCCACCCCTCTTTTCTCTTGGTGCCATTCACAGTCGTCTTGGCTTTGCTGACAGCAGAATCCAACTCTGCTCGGTCATACGTTGGGGCGATGGCCCTTTTGTAGATAAGTTACCCAGGATATGAAATGCTCAAGGCTACCCCTCTGCACTATCCCCCTTTATAAACTCCCACACACTCTGAGATGTGCTTTGTGACTTTGGTGTCACACTCCTGAAAGAAATGGTCAAACAAGATCCTCTTTCAGGTCAGCCTGCTGCACAGCACCTGATTATTTTATTTCTCTCTCATTATTTTATTTTTTCAACAGTTGCATGTCATGGTCACTGAAATGTTGGCAGCTTCTTGGATAACACCACAATTAGAGAAGGAAGAAAGCAAACACTCTGTTTCTTTGGAAAAAGCCACAGCAGACTGTGCGGTGGACCAGTGATGCTCACCTGAGCTTGGGATAAACAAGTTACGGATACTTACCAGGAAGGAAAAGGTGGAGGTGCCAGGGACGTTGGCATGATGCAAATGCATTGTGTTGAACTGTGCCAACCTCCCCACAGCCTCGTCCCTCCCCTTCTCCTTCCCAGTAAGTAACAGTGATGCAACTGTTGGGAGGTTAAGTGCATGTTGCTGCCCCAAGCCAACTGCTACTGGGGGGGAAACAGCTCAGTTGGGTTGGGCAGCTATTTTCAAATACTAGAAACACAGTAGATGAAGAGCAAGAACCTAACTGGGAAAGCTGAAGGGAAGTCAATAAATACTTTGAGGATTTGGGCTGAGAGGTGTGTTGATTTCAGCTGAAAGGTGCAAGCCCCCGTACATGCAGCAGAACGAGGTGATATAGTGGATTGTACCACTTCATCCGGCTGGTGGGATATAAAAGGATTGGGCTGGTAGGTTCTCACAAGTAGGACCTGCAACAAAATGTTGTGGCACAGAGTGCTCCTGTTCAGGATTCCAGCTGGCCACTCACCCATGCCCTTTTCCAGGATGTTGGAAAGAGATGCATGGGCATATGGATTGCAAATCCACTGCAATCAATGGGGATTATTACAACTTTAGTAGTGGGATGACTTTCAAAAATGGTAATGAAAAGCAACCATTTTTGGGAGCCAACACTTTGAGTCTTCTGTAACATTTACATATTTTTTTCCTTCTTCTTATTTTTGCAGCAATCTTGTCTTGTTCCAATCACCTTAGCCAGGGAAGCTGTCCAGCAGATTGCTGGTACCGTGGTCCTGAACTCTGAGTCATCAGTCTCAGAGTCTCCAATCATTAGTACCTCAGAAGAGGGGATGAATCCCCTCCCCAGCTCTATCCTGTATAGATCTACCAGCACCATATTCTGCACCTAGCTCCCTGTCCCCTGGCCTATGGACTTGGATATTACAGAGGATCAAGAAAGCCCTGAAGAGCATCCAAAGATCAAGTCTTCACTGCCAAAAGCACACCATCTAGGAGAAGCCAATGGCTGCAAAGGACACTGGCACTTTAACAAGCAGGTCTGAATCAACCAAAAAGTGGTACAGTGGTACCTCGGGTTACATAAGCTTCAGGTTACATACGCTTCAGGTTACAGACTCCGCTAACCCAGAAATAGTACCTCGGGTTAAGAACTTTGCTTCAGGATGAGAACAGAAATTGCGTGGTGGCAGCGCGGCAGCAGCGAGAGGCCCCATTAGCTAAAGTGGTGCTTCAGGTTAAGAACAGTTTCAGTTTAAGAACGGACCTCTGGAACGAATTAAGTACGTAACCAGAGGTACCACTGTAATTCAGTCTGGGTCATCCAAGTCCAGTATATAAAGCTCTGGCCGTTGCAGAAAGCCAGTGCCAAGACAACTTGCTCCCAGCTACAAGATTGTTGTCCATGGTCCTGAACTATTGCTTCTGTGCTCTGATGCAGCTTCCCGGGCTCCAACCAAGTCCTGACATTGATCCAGCACAGAGCTGGTTGGGGCAGTCTTGAGCCTGCTTCCATCGTCTTGTTTGGGTTGTTGCCTTTTAGTAGTGATGGAAGGAGCTATGGACCAAGACTGTTGGGCTAGGAGCAGGCCTATGGAAGCTGCTGTAACAGTGGCTTTCAGGCAACAACCTAGGGTTCAAGAACTCAGCCTGGCTGCCCTATCCTTCCTAGTGTAGTTATGGAGCCCTAATCCCAACCATCTCTGGAATGGAATGCCTTGTGCTGCCCTTGAGACCGAACTTCATTTTGGGGCTTATTGCCACCACTGTTCTTGAAGACATGGTGGTGGCTACGGGGAGATGCAGAGTTGTCAGATGAGTGCACTCAGGGCCCTTAATGTTCCCCAATTCCACCAGTTCCTCGGGTGGCACACTGTCCTGGGGAATAATCTCGAGGTTTCCCTCTGTCTCCCCCTGGTCATGGGAAATGTTGGGGGTCCCCTCTGATTCAGAGGCCGTGGCTAATTCTAGCTCTGAGAGTTAGCAGTTCCTGACAGCTCAGTAACTCTGTGTAAGATGATGTCTTGTGTTCCGACTCATCCTATGCATGACAAACACACTTCCACCACAATAAATTAGCAATTCCCAGGCTTAACAACCCCTCCTGGACTAATTGCCAGAGATTATTGTATATTATGAGAGCGCAATGATACTAATGCCTAAATATGCTCCAGTGATTATGGTGCTATCTTCAATAACCAAGCTGTTTAAATGTCAGTGCGGAGAAAGCTCTTTAGTGGGAGATGAAACGTTATTTTCAAAATGGGCCAGAAGAGCCTAATCAACCTTTTCAAGAATGTTGCCTTGAAACAAACGTGTTGTTATTTTGACTATCTGATAAACATATGCAAAAAGAACCAAAGTGGGAGGTCCTATGAGCAACACTTACATTTAACACCAGAAGGGAGATGATGATGATGATGATGATGATGATGATAATGATAATAATAATAATAATAATAATAATAATAATAATAATAATAATAATAATATTTTTTATTTATACCCCGCCCATCTGGCTGGGCTTCCCCAGCCACTCTGGGCAGCTTCCAACCAAATATTAAAATACAGTAATGCATCAAACATTAAAAGCTTCCCTAAACAATGCTGCCTTCAGATGTCTTCTAAAAGTTTGGTAGTTGTTGTTCTCTTTGACATCTGGTTCCACCATACAATACCTCCCCTCCTAGCAGCTGATCACCCCATCTCCTTTCCCATCTAGATACCAGAAGTGATCCTGGTAACACAGACATATAAGCGGTGGAGCATGGGCAGCCTAGGTAGCAGGGTATGTGTGTGTCAGCTTCTAACATCCATGCCCCTCCACTTTTCATATAACGAGTTGTTATTTTTGCTGTTATTTGATTCTCATATCCCACCTCCCAAATAGAGCCCAAGGCAGTTAATCCGGAAAAAAATAGCATAAAAGCAACAATACAGAAAAACAATAAAATGCAACATGATGGGCAGCAGATAGACGGCTCTCCCATCCAGACATGTGCCAAAGGCCTGAACAAAAGGTCTTAAGCAGCCACCTAAAGTAACATCCATGGGGGCAACTGGATCTCCATCAAGAAGGAATTCTACAGCTGGGGGGCCACCACTGAGAATGTCCTGCAGCATGTCACTGCCCTGTGGGCCATGCCCCCGTTTAAAATATGAACAGTAAAGAAATGGGACAGACCCAATAAAAGTAAACATTGGTTCCGCTCCTTGGTAGTCAGACTATTCTGACAGCTCTCCTTTCTGGAGATGTGGAGAGTTAGAAGCTTCTCTTACACCTGGTGTATTGGAGCTGAAAGGTAATTTGTGGTTCTGGGAAAGATCTTAAGCAGCAGACAATCATTCTCATTTGTTCAGTTGGTGCTTGGTTATGTTCTGGCCCAGTGATGCACGTGGCTTGGATCTGATGTGCAGTCTGAGTTGCTAAGCAACCGGCATTATGGGATTGCCACCCGATGCTGCTGAGAAGTGGGTAGCGGAACCCCCTAGAACTGGTATCTCAAGAGGGAGCGACATATATATGTAAGGGTACGCTTGCACATATTCAATAGCATATAGGGTGGCTTGAATGCTTTCACTAAAACAACATTGCCTCCCCCACCCCCACCCCCACAAAGGAACATTATGTGCTGTGACCCAGTGAGCTCACTCCTTGCCCAGCTAACAGCTACAAAAAAATTATATATGCCCCCAAAACACACCTCGTCCTTCCCACCCAGTTTCCATCTGCTGGAGACCAGAAATCCAGAAATTTTGCAGAGGCCCCACAGATATAACAGCACAATTCAATTTAATAATCAGAAACCTCTTTCCTCCCCAATAATTATTTTACCCAAAGCACAACATATTTGTGTTTCCCCCCCAAAAAACTTTTTCGAGTTTTTGTTCTAATTTCAGTTAAAAACCCTTCTCCTTTATTTCTATTATTGCTATTATTGCAAGTATCCAAAGCAGTGATCAGAGGAGGAATGACCACTGGGCAGAGCGCAGAGAGAAGAAATGCCATGGTGCATCTGCAGCAGCACAACTGGACGCCTTCATCTGCCCCAGCTGCAACAAGACATGTCTCTCCTACATCAGTCTCTACAGCCACAGCAGGCGCTGCAACCGCTCAACAGTCTAACCTCACCCCCAAAGGCGCACTCCTCCATTGTCTCCCTAGAGAGACGGATGCCAACATGTAAGTAAAAATACTGATTACTGATTGAAAACAGCAACAGACAAACATAGAAAACACAAGCAGAGCTTTGGGGAAAGGCTGCAGTTAAGCGGCAGAAAGTCAGGATGAGGATTCTCTTTGAACCCCTGTAAAGCTGCTGCCAGTCAGTGCTGACAATACTGAGCTAGATGGACCAATGCTTTGACTTGGTAGAAGTTAGATTCATATATTTTGAAATGCGCCACAAGGAAGGACCATAGCTCAGTGGCAGAGCACCTGCTTTGCATGCAGAAGGTCTCTAGCTCAATCCCTGGCATTTCCAGGCAGGTCTGAAAAGATGGAGAGCTGCTGCCGGCCAGTGTAGACAATACTAAGTTAGACGGACCAATAGTATAAGGCTGTTTCTACAGTTGCTCCTGCCATTACTAGCTTTCCGTATTTATCGCCCTCTCCTTTCCAAAGGGGCTCAGATAGAACTCTGAGCTGGAATAAAAAATACTGACAATATCAGGGGAAAGTTCTCCAGTGTTCTGATCACTTAATCGAAATGTGCACCTCCCCCCCAGGGCTTACCATATATCCTGGGCCACAGGAGCACTTCCCTGTAATACTATCACAATCTGCTCCATTCTGGCAGCGGCAGGCAAGCTGGCAGCTTTCGCCGTAGTATCCCGGAGGACAGGTGTCATTGCAGTAGAGTCCTGCCCAGCCGGCTTTGCAGTTGCATTCTCCAGACAGAGGGTGACAGCTGACAAGAGGAGAGACGGGTATTAATGAGAAGCACCAGTGGGAAGGGGAAAGAGAAGGCATCTGATTATTAAACCGCATCATTTCAGGGCATGGATAACCGAGTGAAACACACACACTCTCAAGACGCCTCTTATCTGCATTCCCAACGCCAAATCCCCTACAGCCGGTAGTTGAGCTTGTCTGATGCCACAGAATGCTCACAAACATTTCTGCTATGTGGGAGATGAGAGGATATCTGCCCACAACAGAGTGCTGACTGTTTCCACAGTGGAAGTGAAAGGCCACTTTGGCTGGACAAAACCTCAGACACTGTTGAGGGAGTGAGGGGAGGGGTAAGAGGGTCTCTGTGCTATTGGCTGGAAATGGAGGGCAAGAAACCATTGTGCTTGGCACACAGGAAAGCTGAGAGCTGGGCAGACACACAAGCAGAGACTACAAAAGCAACATAGATAAAGCGGTCAAAGAAGTAGTGGCTCTACCAGGTAATCCCTATATTAGACCCTCCAAGTGTTCCTATTTTCCAGGAACAGTCCCAGATTTACAGAAGCTGTCCGGGTTTCTGATTTGGTCCCTGATTGTCCTGTTTTTCCTTAGGATTTCCTATTTTCTCTTGGAGAGCATGGAGTTATCCAACCCCCAAGCCATCTGAAGGCAGCCCTGTATAGGGGTGTTTTCTTAATGTTTAGTGTTTTATTATGTTTTGTATATATGTTGGAATCAGCCCAGAGCGGCTGGGGCAACCCACTCAGAGGCATAAATAGTCAAATTATCATTATTGGAATAGGATGTCCCTATTTTCATCGGAGGGTATGCTATGTGCATACACAGCATACCTAGACAGCATCTTAAAAAAACTAGACAGCATCCTAAAAAGCAGAGACATCACCTTGCCAACAAAGGCCCGTATAGTCAAAGCGATGGTTTGCCCAGTAGTGATGTATGGAAGTGAGAGCTGGACCATAAAGAAGGCTGATCGCCGAAGAATTGATGCTTTTGAATTCTGGTGCTGGAGGAGACTCTTGAGAGTCCCATGGACTCCAAGAAGATCAAACGCATCCATTCTTAAGGAAATCAACCCTGAGTGCTCACTGGAAGGACAGATCGTGAAGCTGAAGCTCCAATACTTTGGCCACCTCATGAGAAGAGAAGACTCCCTGGAAAAGACCCTGATGTTGGGAAAGATGGAGGGCACAAGGAGAAGGGGACGACAGAGGACGAGATGCTTGGACAGTGTTCTCAAAGCTACCAGCATGAGTTTGACTGAGCTGCGGGAGGCAGTGGAAGATAGGAGCGCCTGGTGTGCTCTGGTCCATGGGAGCACAAAGAGTCGGACTGACTAAACGACTGAACAACAACAAACAACAACATGCTATGTGCACATCCTTTATATCAGCAGTAAGGAACCTTTTCAGCCTAAGGGCCACATTCCATCTTAGGCAGACTTCTAGAGGCCACATGCCATGGAAAAAGGATGGCTGGGCAATGGGTGTGGCTTTTAGCTTTGGACTGCAGGCTATATTACAGTCATGAAGAACCCAGAGGTTTCTATATCCTGCCCATATCTCCATCGAGACAAGCAAGAGGCACAATTAAGTCCAAATACACATTTCAGTCAGGCAAAAGTACTGAAGGAGGGTGTAGAGCAGGGCTGGTGGCAGGTTTCAGCCTAAGTAAGCTTCCTGAGGGCCTGATAGACAAACCTCAAGGGCCGTATCCCTTCCCTGGGTCTGAAATTCTCCACCCTTGCTTTATGCACACAGACTGTCTCGCCCACACCCTCTCGGTTGGAAGAGACCCTCCTTGACAATCTGGGACAGAAGTACAATGTGGAATCCTCACAAACAAACATTTATTTGGCTTTCCTAATTTCCCCTCCTTCCCTCACCGCCTTTGTTTTGTTACCAGCAGAAGCGATTAGTGCATAATGTTGTGACTAAAAATTGCCAAGTTCTGTAGCTGTCATGTGCTTCTTCGGAGGATTCTGGTAACTAATTAAAACAATTCATCAGCTTAATAAAAAAAATCACCAGGTTTCCGCTTGACAAAGCACTCCTCGGAATTATACGCTGCTCGGTTCACACCTCTTAACATTTAGATGAAAAAGTAATAAAAAAAGCTGGAACTGCAACCCCCCCCCCATCTCTGCATCTATTAATCTTCAGGTAATGGGAACAGAAAACTAAACAGCACAGAAATAGTTTAGTTTCCCTCGTTTTGCGTTTTTCCTCCTGGCGTGCAGAACTGTACATTTCCAACCAGCTTTGCATCGGAAAGCTAAATTAAATCTTTCAAAACTAATATATGTTCCCAGCAATCTGAATTGGCCTGTTACAATTCAATTGAAAAATACGGCATCCGGTAAGCATTTCAACCGCAAGGCGGAGTCTTTTATAAATAAAAAAAGAGGGGTAGGTTCCCCCTCCCCCCAAATCTCCTCATGAAATATGAACACTTCATGAATGGTAAAAGATATGTCCCAACCAAAACAAGGGCTGCATGAGATGCAAACTGCAAGGAAAATAGAGTTAAAGCAAACTGACTGCATTCAGAAACAGGCCGAGGGTCCCTCTCCCATTTCAAGTCCACTATACATCTGGTGATATCCCCATGTCTTTTGTTTCTCACTCTCTCCTGCACAAACTCGCTTCCCAGGAAGATTTATGTTTGCGATTTCATGTGCTATTTACTTAATGCAACCTTCTCTTTGCTTTGCCTTTATTCCAACATCTACCTATCACTGATATAGCAGGAGAGCTACTGAAAGCCGTGTTTGCTCCTGTCTGTGGATCTTGATCCTATATTGTTTGGCCACACCACAGCAGGGACAGCTGATGTAGTGCCCTCCAGCTGTTTATTATTATCATTAGTATTACTGTTATTACTATTACTACTATTATTGATTTATTGATCGCATTCTAAACCACCACCTGAAAGCAATGAGGCAGTTGTTCTTGTTGATGATGATGATGATGTATTTATTAATTGTCTTCTAAACCACTGTCTCAAGGTGATTTGTACATAAGATAATTAAAAACAGCTAAAAACACAAAAACAGCAAATATGTTTAAAATAAGACACTCCTGGCAAAGACCCATTTATCTGCTGGGAAAGCCTCTCAGAACAAAAATGTCCTCAACTGTTTCTGCAAAGTGCAGATAGTGAGTTTCTGTCATATCTCGACAGGAATGCTATTCCCCAGAACAGGGTGAGCCACACTAAAAACCCTGCTCTTTCACATTACTGTGGAAAGGGCTTCTGAAATCTTTGGAACTTACAGGAGAAAGTCTCCCACAGACTGCAGCAATCTATTGGGTGTGGAAGGCAGTCTCTCAAGCAACCTGGTCCCAAGCTGTATAAGGACTTCTATGTTAGCATCAACATACTGAACTTTGTCCAGTAGCAGATTGGCAACCAATGCAACTTCTACAAACAAAGTGATATACACTGGTGGTACTTTGCCCCCACAAACAACCTAGCTGCCACGTTCTGCATCAGCTGCAGCCTCTGGACCAACCCCAAGGCTATTCCCACACAGAGTGCATTGCAGTAACCCAGCTGTGAAGTTACCAATGCACAATCAATTGTGCTCAAGCTATCCTGATCCAGGAATCATATTCTTGGACTACAGCTCTCAAGATCCCCAATGAAGTTGTTGTGTAAGAGCATTTGGAGGGTGCCATGATGGCTAGAATGTGCCAGAACCCTGGGAACTGGTTGTACATAATTAGGTGGGAATGCTAGTACTGTACAACTTCATGGATGGAACTGAACGCATGTGGGAGTTGGGGGGGGCTTATGGGTTTGTTTTGTTCTTGTTTTTATTATGCATTTTGTGTTTTTATTTTGCATTTTTATGCTGTAAATCACCCTGAGATCTTCAGATGAAGGGCGGTATAATTGATTGATTAAATCCCTACATTTTAATAGCCACAAGGCTGTTTTCAGAGAAGGTGAGCTCTCCTTTCTCAGCTTAGGTGCCCCCTTTGTCTTGAAACTTTGACAAGCTGCTGAAGAGTTGCTTGGAAAGTCAAAAGCTGAAATGCCAATGGGATGAATGAAAATAACATCTACGGATCTCTGCCTCCCGCTATCTCTTTTGTTCCACCGTGGTTGAGATAAGACCAAGTAGAATGACAGATTTTTATCAACGGGGAGAGACTAGACTCATTTATTAAGAGGAGCAGATACCATCTGGAGACAAGAATGCTTGAAGACAGTACAAACAGATGGGATGGGGGAAAAGAAAACCAAGGTGAAGAAGCAACCTGGCCAGCTCAGAAGCAGTGCAAGGTGCAAATATTCTCCTGGGAGAGTAAATGTTCAGAGGGACATTTCCCCCATTAAATTTAAAGTCTTGCTTTGAAAAAGCTCAGTCTCTATCCATCTAGATGGCAGTCTTATCGGATGACTTTAAATGATGAGAAAGCCTAAAGACACAGTATCTATTCTATAGAGGTTTGGCACCAATATTAATACTTTTATATAAATGCTAATTATTCAAGCAGGATAATATTAGCCTCACATGAGAGCTGATACAGAGTTTGTGACTGGTATGAGCTCTGAAGTCCAAGCTCTGGTGCATACGACACTACAGTCTGTTTGTTTAGAAGACTTACAGCCTGCCACGTGGATTCTTTTGCACTATGCAAAAATTTAATATTTCCCCAGAAGGGCAGATGATGACCCTGGAGCCAGAACTATTTTTAGCAGGAACTCGGGGGAACTCAGTTCCGGCACTTCTCAGATGGGTGTCATTGCCATTCTAAGGGAACTGGGTGTGTGTGTGTGTTCATGGTGAGTTCCAGCACCTCTTTTTCTAGAAAATAGCACTGCTAGGAGCCATAGCAAAAGAAGAGAACAACAGAGCTAAGACTACCAAGTTACCTCTACGGAGTAGTCAGCAAGGAGAGGGTTATGGAACAGCCTTCCCTAGGAAGCTCGCTTGGCACCATTCTTGTAGTCCTTTCATCCCAAGGCAAAGACACCTCTGTTCAGCCAAGTTTTCTTTTTTAAAAAAACACTTGCGCAGTCTACTTCTCAGTTTTCAAACCTGTGGCTTTAATCTGTGTGCTCTGTTTTTGCAGCATTTATTTAATTTGGAAGTTAATGCTTTTAACGTATGTTTTGGTTAGCTTCCCTGTATCGGGAAGGTTTTGATGTTTGATGTTTTATTATGTTTTTATATGTTCTGGAAGCCACCCAGTGTGGCTGGGGAAACCCAGTCAGACAGGCAGGGTATAATAATAATAATAATAATAATAATAATAATAATAATAATAATAATATTGTAAGCCATACAAATAAATATGTGTTATGGGGCAGCTTACAAATCAATCAATTAATCAACTTTTAAAACACTTTCACCCATTATCTTCTCTGATGTTCAGGATCTGGACACCACAGGTGGGCGGTAAAAGGTAAAGGTAAAAGTAAAAGTAAAGGGACCCCTGACCATTAGGTCCAGTCATGGCCGACTCTGGGGTTGCAGCGCTCATCCGAGGGAGCCAGCGTACAGCTTCCGGGTCATGTGGCCAGCATGACAAAGCCGCTTCTGGCAAACCAGAGCAACGCACGGAAATGCCGTTTACCTTCCCGCCGGAGGGGTACCTATTTATCTACTTGCACTTTGACGTGCTTTCAAACTGCTAGGTTGGCAGGAGCTGGGATCAAGCAACGGGAGCTCACCCCGTCATGGGGATTCGAACCTCCAACGTTCTGATTGGCAAGTCCTAGGCTCTGTGGTTTAACCCACTGTGCCACCCGTGCCAATACCGCCAAATCCTCATTTTGTTCCTCAGCCCAGCAATGGGCTCTTCCACTGCCCACATTCAACAAACATGCATCACTGCTTGTACCAAGTTCAGAAGTTGCTCCATGCTGGAGATGGGAGTCACTGGACTTGCCCAGCAAAAAAATCCACTCTTCCAGCTTTTCCTTCCCACTCTCTTCCCAAAAGAAGCTTTCTTGCTTCTTAGCTATCACTCTCACAGCTAGCAAGAGACATGATGCACATACCTGACTGTGTTTGGAACATGGCAAGGACACCGCTTGTTGCATTTCAGCCCATAGTATCCCTCAGGGCACATCCGCTCCTGGCAATGGATCCCTTTGAAACCTGGGTCGCACAGGCAGGCCCCGTTGATGTGGTAGCACTTGGCTCGGTTCTCGCAGTTGCATTTCTGCATGCACTGAAAGCCAAACGTCCCAACAGGGCACTCCTCCTGGCATCTGCAAAGGAGAAGAAGCAAAGGCAGGTAGAGGCTCAATGTAAACTGGAGATGTGGGAGAGCTTCTAGCAAACCAGTCAAGTTTAAAGAGCACCCGGCCCAATAAAAATCTGTAGCTCAGTGGCAGTTTGCATGCAAAATGTCCCAGCATCTCCATATAGGATGAGCAATGAGCCTTGCCTGAAACTCTGGAGAGCCAACACTGGTCAAGGTGTGCAGTTTTGAGTTAGATGGGCCAATGGTACAAGGCAGCTTAAGAAAGCTTGCTGCTCCTTGCTGGCCTGTTGCTCTGGATCCAGTCTGTTCCTTGTCAACATCCCCACCTGCACAGAACTAGAACATGAGAAGTGGCTTGCTGGACCAGGCAAGAAGGTCTTGCTATATTTTTGGTAGCCATCAAGTTAGCTTGATGCACCAACCTGATGCTACTGGAAGCTCGTAAGAAGGGCATAAAAATGGCTGAAGGAAAACCTGTACATGTGAAAAAATGAAGAGCCCTGCTGGATCAGGCCAAAGGCTTATCAACCCAGTGTCTTGTTCTCACTGTGGCCAATCGGATGCCCATTGTCCTATGCCAATGAGATGCCCATGGGAAGCCCACAAGAAGGTGCTGAGTGTAACAGCAGCACTCTCCCCACTTGTAATTCCCAGCAACTGGCTTTTGGTGGTCTAGGGCTTGCCGATCAGAAGGTCGGTGGTTTGAATCCCTGCGACAGGGTGATCTCCCGTTGCTCGGTCCCTGCTCCTGCCAACCTAGCAATTCAAAAGCACGTCAAAGTGCAAGTAAATAAAGTGCAAATACCACTCCAGCGGGAAGGTAAACGGTGTTTCCGTGTACTGCTCTGGTTTGCCGGAAGTGGCTTTGTCATGCTAGCCACATGACCCGGAAGCTGTACACCGGCTCCCTCGCCCAACCCCAGAGTCGTCTGTGACTGGAACTAATGGTCAGGGGTCCCTTTAGCTTTACCTTTACCAGGGGAGGCAGAACATAGCCACCATGGCTGGTAGCTCCTGCATCATCCTGCCCATGACCTAAAGTCATATGCCAATGCTCTCCTCTGAGAGCTCCCCTCTCTGTCCAAACTGAGGCTAGGAAAGCTGGAGGACTGTTATCTTTTCAAATTCCCATACAAAATGACCTATTCAGACAAATGTGCAGATTGGAACACAGCAACATACTGGAGTTCACACTTCTTCAAATATTGCATTATGGGTCTTGGCATTTGAATTTATAAAAATACACTTTTAAAATATGTATTTTGAGAGGATGAAAAAAAATGCCATAGGTTAATGTAGAAATGGTCTGATTGGCAGCCTGGAACATTGAATAGTGACATTACATGCCAAAGCATTTTTCTGCAGTCCCCCCCCGCCTTCCCGGATTTTGCCACTAATAACCATGATCTTGATAAAAGGCAGCGCAAATTTACTGGTTCCTCCAGCAGTAAAGCCAGGCTCCTACTTGAGAAGCTGCAACACAGTGCCACGCAAGGGATCGGTGCCTAAGCCACCTCCTGAGTTCTGAAACTTGCCCTACCCTGCAAGGAGCTCACATCTTCGTCTGAAATGATCTGCCATGAAGGACCACTATGTCGTATTATTAATAAAGTCTTATCGCATGGGCAGCAGGGACTGGAAATTGCCCAATCAGCATTCATTTAATCCTGCCATTGATTAAAATGTTTACTGTAACCTCCACGCAGAGAGGAGATTGTTAAATGCCTTTTGTGGGTCATTTCACAGACGGCACCGGAGAGAGTTAAAATATGATGATCAGGGAGAAAGGAATTAAACACGCAATGCTTGCCTGGGAAGGTGGGAGGGGAATGGCAATGAAATTGGTTGATGCAAGAGGAAAAGTGCTATTGCAGCTGCTGGCTCCACTGAATATGTCCCCCCCCCCCCGCGAAACAAACAACATGTCCCATTGCTGCATATTCTTACATCAGATTCTACAAGGCAATGATTCTCAAGTATTTTCAGTAGAACAGCTATTGCAACACATCCGTAGTTAGGGACGTGCAAAACTGCCCATTTCAGTTTCTCTTGGCACCTTATTTTTCCAGGCTTAAGTTCAGTTTGCCACATTTCAGCATCAGCTTACTGAAAATTCACCAGCACTTTAGAGTGCCTTTCTCCTAATATTTACACTTTCATGCAGACAGTTTTGCAAGGAAGTTCTCCTACTATAACATACTACTACTATGCCACATCAGCTGTCATCGCTTCCGCCACATAATCCTGGGAGCTGTAGTTTCTTACACATGCTGAGAGTTGCTAGGAGACCCCTTTAGGTAAAGGTAAAGGTAAAGGTAAAGAGACTCCTGACCATTAGGTCCAGTCGTGGCCGACTCTGGGGTTGCGGCGCTCATCTCGCTTTATTGGCCGAGGGAGATGGCGTACAGCTTCCGGGTCATGTGGCCAGCATGACTAAGCCGCTTCTGGCGAACCAGAGCAGTGCACGGAAACGCCTTTTACCTTCCCGCTGGAGCAGTACCTATTTATCTACTTGCACTTTGATGTGCTTTTGAACTGCTAGGTTGGCAGGAGCAGGGACCAAACAACGGGAGCTCACCCCGTCGCAGGGATTCGAACCGCCAACCTTCTGATCGGCAAGTCCTAGGCTCAGTGGTTTAACCCACAGCACCACCCGCATCCCGAAGACCCCCTTACCAATGTACAATCCACAGAGTTTCCTGAGAAGGATTGCTAAACCATGTTGGGAACTGTAACTCTGGGAGGGGAATAGAGGACTTCTCACAACTCTCAGCACCCTTAACAAACTGCAGCCCCCAGGGTTCTTTGTGGGGAAGCCATGACTGTTTATAGTTTTATCATAGTGCTTTAAATGTATATTGTGGATGAGACCTGAAGTTAAGTTTGAAAGAAGCATTCTATTGCTGAAAGGAACCGTTGGCTGAGGGTGATTGATAGCAGTCTGTATGTGTGAGGTGACCGCCACGATTTCTCTGGTTTGCAAGTGTGCCCATGTGCCCCCAAAGCTTGGCAACCCCCTGGATTACCACTTGATGCCAGTTGATTTGCATCCCTTCTGTTTACCACGGAGACTTTCCTTGCTGCAAAGTTTGCCGTGTGGTACTTCAGCTAACGCGGAGGCAGGACGGAGCTTCCCTACCTGCGTAGTCTAGAAAGCATACAGAGCTTTATGACACTAAAGGCAGGCAAAGAACTATTTCCCCTGCCACACTGGTATTTAAAAGCACAGATGCCTGCTTTCCATTCGCAGATCTTATTGGCAGGCCCGAAAGCATGGTGAGATGTCTGGAGAGCTTGCTTTCCAAGTGCAGCCTGCCGATTTGAGCATAAATGTAAAATACCGTATTTTTCGCTCCATAGGACGCACTTTTTCCCTCCTAAAAAGTAAGGGAAAAAGTCTGTGCGTCTTATGGAGCGAATGTGTGTTACCTGGAGCCAAATCGCTGTTGTCCTGTGCTCCCGGGCTGCTCTTTGGGGGTGGGGGGAGGAGCCACGGTACTCTGCCGGCAACCTCTGCTTTCCCCTGAAGTCCCGACAAGGTTTGCAAGCAGCGGGAAGGCTGTGCGCTCCCGGGCTGCTCTTTGGGGGTGGGGGGAGGAGCCACGCGGCTCTGCCGGCAACCTCTTCTTTCCCCTGAAGTCCCGACAAGGTTTGCAAGGTTTGCAAGCAGAGGGAAGATTGTGTGCTGCTGGGGTGCTTTTTGGGGGTGGGGAGCCACACTGCTCTGCCTACAGCCTTTGCTTTCCCCTGAAGTCCCGACAAGGTTTGCAAGGTTTGCAAGCAGAGGGAAGATTGTGTGCTGCTGGGGTGCTTTTTGGGGGTGGGGAGCTACACTGCTCTGCCTACAGCCTTTGCTTTCCCCTGAAGTCCGGATAAGGTTTGCAAGGTTTGCAAGCAGAGGGAAGGCTGTGTGCTGCTGGGGTGGAGGGTGGGGGTGGGGAGCAGCAAATTGCTGTCTCTCAGTGCCTCCTAATTCAACTGCAAAGGATTGCCTAACTGGATTCTGAGCTCCATTTGAAGTTTAAAAATAGTAAGTTTGGGGATTTCTTCAAGTAACAGTTTTGGGGAAATAGTCATAAATACATACAAAGCATCTCCACAAACCAGTAATAGTAATTTCAGCTAAAACTGAGCAGGTATCTGGCTCAGGAACAGTTTAAACTGCACAGCTATAACCAGACATCCTGTGTGTGTGTGGACCATGTTCCTAGTAGCTAATCTTTACTGCTGAAAAGAGGCTCTGATATTCCACTCCAACTCTATAATTCATTATACAAATTCTTACAAGTACAGTCCACCTATACTAAACCAAAAACATTGTGTTCTCTTGGTATTGAACGGAAGCTATTTATCTGCCCTCTTTTCCTCCTCTGTTCTTTACTCAGTCACTCCATTTTGAATCTTCCTTTCAAAACAACCATGCCTGTTTTGAGAAAACTTCAGAGATTTAGGAACTGGAGCACAATCATTTGATCTTTAGCTTCACAGTATTTTAATATTCTTTTGGAAGCCGCCCAGAGTGGCTGGGGAGGCCCAGCCAGATGGGCGGGGTATAAATAATAAATAATAATAATAAATAATAATAATTATTATTATCATCATCTTTTTGCTGTTCCTCCATACTCCAAGCACTTCTCATTTGCACAGCCCTGGTTTCTCTCCCTGACTATTAATATTCTTGATTAATAACAGTAAAATGCTCAAATTTTAGTTTTTGTGACTGTTGCCAATACTGACTTCCCAGTGATGATGAAAACAGCTACATTCTAATGGAATGTCTGTCCTTTTTCCATTCTCTTCATTATATACCGTGGCTCGCTTTAAAGCAGCAAAGTGGACAGGAGCCACACACTTTGCTGTTTTAAATAGTTTAGTACAAAATTTGAGTCAGATTTTTTTTCTTGTTTTCCTGCTCTAAAAACTTGGTGCGTCTTTTGGTCAGGAGCGTCCTATGGAGCGAAAAATACGGTACTCCGCAAGATGAATAGAGTAGTCAATACCATACTATATCATCCTATATTTATAGATGAAACCAAGTGGGAAAGAGCATCTAGAAATCAAACATCGATGACCTAATCTATTTACATAATTAGCTACCCTCTTGCCCCCAACCCAACCGCTCTCCTAACTGTTTAACCAACTTATTTATCTGGAGATCAAGCAACCCCCTGCAAATGAATTTTATGCCACAAGAAACCAATAATGGCTCCTTTGGAATGTAAGGATCATCGCTGTAGGAATTAACTTGCTGCAGAAAATGTCATCACTTTGCAACGTATCAATCTAATGGGCCTGCAACACCATTAGCAGCCAGATGCATTGCTCAATTAAATTACTCAACAAGCGACTAGACCATTGTCATGTTTCTTGTTCTATTTTACATGGCTTCCTTCTTATCTAGGAAGAGCCACATTATTATAAGTGCCATTGAAGTTTAATAAGTGTACAATTATTTAGGGTTGGGTTAATATATATGCCAGCTGTAGAATTAATGGCTACAATTTCACAACGTATTAAACATTATGATGCCCTCTTAAACACGTTACATGCACAAAACAATATTTGTTTCTTCCACAACAAGGGTGGGGGAACTTTCTGACTTGGGGGGGGAAGGGAGTTGATATCTTTGCCTGGTTGTGCCCCATGGGCAAACCTGGACAGGTGGTTTGCCCCACCCACCCACCTGTCAAAATCTGTTAAGCAGAGTTCCCAACTGGCCAACAGCCACTTTAGGAAGCACAGCACTTGAGGCTGGCAAAGTACTGTACTTCTTTCTCCTCTCCTACCAGCTGATGGCATAAGTGTCATCCGCTGATTGACAGGTAGGAATGATGGTGGTGGGGTGAATGGCTTTGTGGGCCAGACTGGATCTCCTGGAGGGCCAAGATTGGCTTGCAGGCTGAATGTTCCCCAGGCTTGTTCTGAAGCAAGAGTGAGGAATCTGTGGTCCTTCAGATATCCTGTGGGGGAAGAACAGCTCTCATATGCCATAAGCACTGGCCATGGTGGCAGCGGAACCCACATGGAGGGCCACACTTTCCCAACCCCCTGATCTAAGGATGTCACAAGAGGAGCTATATTGTCCTGCCAACCCGTTCTCTCGTCAGTGATAATAGTTTTGTCCAATGAAAAGAATCGAAATGGCACCCAAAAAACCGCAAGCATTTAAAAACTTGGGTGATCATGTTTTCATAAATATCATAATGGAGTACTCACGGGTAACAAAATAGCAAGGAAAATAAACTTGTTCGCTGTAATTGGTGAGATTTGGGGGAATTGTCCTCCCTGCATAAAAGATTCTAATCTTGCAATTCCGCAGCTCAAATACAGTTTCTTGCTGGCTGCAAGACTTGGGAACTGATTTCCCATGCTGTATTTCTACCAGAACTATGGCTTCCAATAATTGGGGTCCACAATGAAAGCATTTGCATTGGATGCTCAGCTCACGTAAATTTCAGTGCAGCAGGGAAGTTATCTGGCGCTATCAACTTGGCGTTTGTTGAGTTATTCAGAATGCACAGGCACGCGCCACGAACCAGAAAAAAGTGAGAAAGAAAAGGGAGCTATTCAGCTCCCACAGGCTTTTGTGACCGAGCTATTTCCCCACAAATATTTATCGAAAAATACATGTTTTATTATCTCTTCTGCAGGACTGTATGCTGTAGGCTAATACAGATTACCTTTGAAGAGTATTAGAAAGGGGATCCGGAAGGGATTGTTGTAAAAGAGCACCCATTAACAGGAACATTTCCTTGATTTATTTAAAAGGTCACCCGCACGTTATTTCACCCAGAATGGGGGATGGGGGAGAGGAATCTTATTGCAGCCCATCAAGCCCAGGGAGCAATAGGGACAGAAATGAAATTGGCTGGTTGGTCCCATTGTTCAAATTAATTGAGAACGGTTTAGTCGCAACTTTAGGAACAAAATAAGGATTTATTTATTTTTTGGGTCCTAAAAGTGAACCAGCAGCCCATCATGAGCTGAACTAGGATTGAAAGCTGCAATTACAATGGGCTTGGCTTCAGCACCCAGTTTTGGGATCCAGGGTGAACTCAGGGATGGAGAATTTTTTTCACTCCCTTCTGGACAACCTTCCAGTCCCATGTGCCGGTGGTAGGTGGAGCAATTGTTAGACCTTAGTACAGTTGGCTAGTTTCTACACATGCTTGACATGCCCCTCTCTATGCTGCCATTCAGTCAAGCAGGAAACATTAATGGAGTTTAGAGACACGTTCTAGCCAGGCATACACACTTGGGGTGTAAAGCAGAGCCAGCAAGAAGTTTGGCTTGGGAAGAGTTCCAGGGGCCAGACAAGAGCTATCCAAGGACAAATGCAATCTTCAGTAGTTCGTAAAACCCCATCTCAAAGGAGAAGCAAACTTCTGAGCCCCTAAATTCTTCTCCCGAGAGGCAATGACTGCTCACCCAGTTGAGTGGGGATTGAATCCTGGTCTTTCACCTCCTAGACTGGCTGAAAGCTCCACACTGGCTGAAATCACCAAAGAACACCTGGTCACTCAATCCTTTACTAGGCCAGTGAATGACCATCTTTACATAAGTGGATCAGACCAGCCTGAAGACATTAGCTTGCTCAGTGTAGAAAGTTGGGGGCGAAGTGGGTACACCCACTCCCACATCCTAGTTTATGCCTTCAACTATCACTTTGAAAGCATGAATAGAGCTTATGTTTCTCTTTGGGGAAAAGATAAGAGTTTTGCCATTGCCCTTGATAATTACAGTGGTCGTATTGGGGACCTTCACTCATAGATCCATGAAAGGTTGATGTCAGTCTACAACGGCTGTCCCCAGCCTGGTACCCTTCAGATGTTGTGGGACTACAACTTCCATCAGCCCCAGTCAGCATGGCCAACAGACAGGGATGATGGGGGTTGTAGTCCACTAATCACCTGGAAGACACAAAGTCAGGGATTGCTAGTCTACAGAAATATATCATTTGGGACTCTCAGGTGCTTTGAACAGTCTTTCCACTCTCCCATCTAGAAATGCTGGAGTGCGGTATGGGAAATGGAGAAATGCAGTGCTTACTCTTGAGGGGATTAATTGGTATAAATGTGTTTCATTTGCATATCTTGTAAACACGGAGAGATCTTCCCCGTTCAAGTTTATTGCTGCAAATATCTAAATTAAATTAAATTTAATCCATTATGTTTTATAAGGGACATTAAAAAAAAGGAAAACCACACCATCCTAGCTATAATAAAAATGGAGGAGCTTTGCAAAAAAAAAATTATAGAAGTGATAATATCTAGCTATAAAAAAAGAATGTGTCTCATTTCAGCAAAAGTAATGGGGTGCATGACTATTTATTTATTTAATTAAAAGCATTTCTAAACAGCTTAATATTTCAAAAAATCTCCATCTATAGTGTATACCATGTCTTCCTATATACATAAAAATGTAAGGCTGTTGTTTTATAGTCCCCACTGGAGGATTTGTAGTGTCTCGTCAGAATCCTAGGAAGGGGAGGCTCTAGGGGTTAATGTGGGGATGATATGGGTAGGGTGGTGAGTCGAGTGAAGAGGAGCACAGGCCCCCCCCATATAAAAACAGTGGGTTGTAACTGACTAAATTCTACTCTGAGTAGCCCCATTGAAATTAAGGGCGATAAATTTATCATGACCTTTAATTTAAATAGGCTACTCACTTGAGCAGGACGAACACTGGGTACAACCCAAAACAGAAATATAAACTCAGTTCTGGCACCTCTCAGGTGGGTGCCATTGCCATTATAAGAGAACGAGAGAGGCATTCATGGTGAGTTCCAGCACCTCTTTTTCTAGAAAAAATAGCTCCCCACCTGCCACTTTCCCCCAGGATGACAAGGAACCATTAATGAGTACTCTTTGGGTTCAGCCAGTCAGCTACAAATCCACCTAACAGTTACCTGTTAATAAATAAATGAATAAATATATGTGTCTGCTAAAAAGTAATCCTTGTTCAGTTCAGTGTGACTTACTCCCAGGTAAACGTACACAGGATCAAAGCCTTATCCTCCGAGGAAAAGGAGCTCTTTATTATCGGATTCCATTACTGACACTTTCAAAGGAAAATCTTCTCAATCCCCTTTTAAAATAGTTTTCTTGAAATAGCTTTAGTGTGAAGAATTATATTTGACACCTATTGGGCCAGACCTGATTCATGTGTTTGCAAGGACTTCAAGAGATATATGTAAATGTCTCCAGCTAGGACTTTTTACTTCTGTATGGGATCTGAAGCTCCTTCTGTCAAAACGAATAAGGCTTGAACAAGACCCAGGAGCCTTTGTGCTCTTAACATCTGGGAGGATTTGCAGGTTTTCTGTTTGCATTGTTTTCTTATCAAGTTATGTATGGCGTGTGCTTAAAATATGTGTGTGGTGTGAGGTTTAGTGGTTAGAGTGTCAGACTAGGACCTGGGAGACCAGGGTTCAAATCCTCACTCAGCCATAAAGCTTGCTGGGCGACCTTGGGCCAGTCACCCTCTCTCAACCTAACCTACCTCACAGGGTTGTTGTGGAGAGGTGGTGAAGGTGTGTATGCCACCCTGAGATCCTTAGAGGAAAGGTGGGAAACAAATGTAAAAGTTTAAAATAACTCAAATACTACTAAATGTTTGCTTTCTCTTTTTATTGATTTAAATAGTGCATCTCTCTGTATTCGTTAGACTTTTTGGGGGCTGGGGAAGGGTTCATACATCTTGCCAGGAGCAAAAGTAGGTGCAGCAATTACTGCCAATTTTACCTGTGAGCATAGGGACGCGGGTGGCGCTGTGGGTTAAACCACAGAGCCTAGGACTTGCCAATCAGAAGGTCGGCGGTTCGAATCCCCGTGACAGGGTGAGCTCCCGTTGCTCGGTCCCTGCTCCTGCCGACCTAGCAGTTTGAAAGCACGTCAAAGTGCAAGTAGATAAATACCGTATTTTTCGGACTATTGGACGCACCGGTCCATAGGACGCACCTAGATTGGGGGGGGGGAAATAAAGGCAAAAAAAATTTATCCCCCCCCCCAGGCGCGGGGCTGGGGCGGGGAAGCCCGAGCTTCCCCCTCCCCCAGAACGGGACCCAGAGCCATGCTTTGGCATCGCTCTGGGAACTTGCGGGGCTGGGGGAGGAGGAAGCCTTCCGCCAACCTCCAAACCATGTCGGGAGACAGCGGGATGGCGCGCTGCGCCTCTCCCGCTGTCCCCCGAGCTTGTGGGGCTGGCGGTGGGGCTCTCCTGAAGCCGGGAGGTTGTGGGGATGGTGGGGGGGGAGAAACAGGCTTGCTTCTCCCTCCCCCAGCCTCCCGATCAGGTCGGGGAAAAGCGGGATAGCGGAGCGCCGCCATCCCGCTTTCCCCCGACCTGATCTGGAGGTTGTGGGGATGTGGGGGGGGGGAGAAGCAGGCTTGCTTCTCCCTCCCCCAGCCTCCCGATCAGGTCGGGGAAAAGCGGGATAGCGGAGCGCCGCCATCCCGCTTTTCCACGACCTGATCTGGAGGTTGTGGGGCTGGTGGGGGGGAGAAGCAGGCTTGCTTCTCCCTCCCCCAGCCTCCCGATCAGGTCGGGGAAAAGCGGGATAGCGGAGCGCCGCCATCCCGCTTTCCCCCGACCTGATCTGGAGGTTGTGGGGCTGGTGGGGGGGGAGAAGCAGGCTTGCTTCTCCCTCCCCCAGCCTCCCGATCAGGTCGGGGAAAAGCGGGATAGCGGAGCGCCGCCATCCCGCTTTCCCCCGACCTGATCTGGAGGTTGTGGGGCTGGTGGGGGGGAGAAGCAGGCTTGCTTCTCCCTCCCCCAGCCTCCCGATCAGGTCGGGGAAAAGCGGGATAGCGGAGCGCCGCCATCCCGCTTTCCCCCGACCTGATCTGGAGGTTGTGGGGCTGGTGGGGGGGAGAAGCAGGCTTGCTTCTCCCCCCGCCAGCCTCCAGATCAGGTCGGGGAAAAGCGGGATAGCGGAGCGCCGCCATCCCGCTTTTCCCCGACCTGATCTGGAGGTTGTGGGGATGTGGGGGGGGAGAAGCAGGCTTGCTTCTCCCCCCGCCAGCCTCCAGATCAGGTCGGGGAAAAGCGGGATAGCGGAGCGCCGCCATCCCGCTTTTCCACGACCTGATCTGGAGGTTGTGGGGCTGGTGGGGGGGAGAAGCAGGCTTGCTTCTCCCTCCCCCAGCCTCCCGATCAGGTCGGGGAAAAGCGGGATAGCGGAGCGCCGCCATCCCGCTTTTCCCCGACCTGATCTGGAGGTTGTGGGGCTGGTGGGGGGGAGAAGCAGGCTTGCTTCTCCCCCCGCCAGCCTCCAGATCAGGTCGGGGAAAAGCGGGATAGCGGAGCGCCGCCATCCCGCTTTTCCCCGACCTGATCTGGAGGTTGTGGGGATGTGGGGGGGGGAGAAGCAGGCTTGCTTCTCCCCCCGCCAGCCTCCAGATCAGGTCGGGGAAAAGCGGGATAGCGGAGCGCCGCCATCCCGCTTTTCCACGACCTGATCTGGAGGTTGTGGGGCTGGTGGGGGGGAGAAGCAGGCTTGCTTCTCCCTCCCCCAGCCTCCCGATCAGGTCGGGGAAAAGCGGGATAGCGGAGCGCCGCCATCCCGCTTTTCCACGACCTGATCTGGAGGTTGTGGGGCTGGTGGGGGGGAGAAGCAGGCTTGCTTCTCCCCCCGCCAGCCTCCCGATCAGGTCGGGGAAAAGCGGGATAGCGGAGCGCCGCCATCCCGCTTTTCCACGACCTGATCTGGAGGTTGTGGGGATGGTGGGGGGGAGAAGCAGGCTTGCTTCTCCCCCCGCCAGCCTCCAGATCAGGTCGGGGAATAGCGGGGTGGCGGCTCTGCGCCTCCCCGCTGTCCCCAGCTTTTGGGTGCAGGCTGCTGCCCGCAAGCCTTGCGAGCCCGCGGGACATCCCGCCGGGCTTGCAAGACTTGGGATAGCTTCCTGAAGCCTGGAGAGCGAGAGGGGTCGGTGCGCACGGACCCCTCTCGCTCTCCAGGCTTCAGCAAAAGCCTGCATTCGCACCATAGGACGCACACACATTTCCCCTTCATTTTTGGAGGGGAAAAAGTGCGTCCTATAGTGCGAAAAATACGGTAGGTATTGCCCTGGCAGGAAGGTAAACGGCATTTCTGTGCGCTACTCTGGTTTGCCAGAAGTGGCTTAGTCATGCTGGCCACGTGACCCAGAAGCTGTACACCGGCTCCCTTGGCCAGTAAAATGAGATGAGCGCCGCAACCCCAGAGTCGGCCACGACTGGGCCTAATGGTCAGGGGTCCCTGCGAGCAGTAGGCTCACACTCATATACCTCGCTGCATCCTCCATCCAGGTAAGCAAAAAGCATTAGCAGGATGCAAGGATACATTCCAGCCAGGCATAAAGGAAACTGCAAGCAGGGCCAAGGTGTGGTGTAACCTGGGGAGGAGCCCAAGGGCCAGACAGAAAGGCCTTGAGGGCCACATTTGCCATCCCCCCCAGACCTGAGGTTCACCATCTCTGATAATGGGACTTTGCTAATTGAAGTTTCATTGGGTTGAAAGAGTTTTAACTGGCAATCCACACACAGGAGAATGAAGTTTTCCACCTGCTACCTCCATACCTACCTGTCTCCCATATAGCCTGCAGTGCATAGGCAAACCCCTGTCACATGATCGCATTGCCCTCCATTATGACATGGGCAATCCTGGCTGCAGTTAACCCCGTATGTTCCTGATGGACACGGCTGGGCACATACAAAGCCCTAGGTAGGAGGAGACAGAGAGAGAAAAGAACAGTCATTTCAGGTTAACATCATTTCAGGTTAACATGGAGAAAAACAAACAAGCACACTGCATCTAAATGTACACTAAAGGATGTGCTTTGCATTTCATGCCATCTAATAAAGTGTGTGCTACTTTACCAGTATGTACGTATATTAAATGCATATTTTAGGTTGGAAGTCATATGAGAATGTGGACTTTAGGATAAAATGTGTACAAAATGACCACTTTAGGGTAAACTGTGTTCATAAATGTCTGTTCTGCCAAGGAATACATAGAAAGTAATGTGAATTTTAATGCAAAGTAATACAAAGTAATGTGCATTTTAAAAATTGCAGATTCATGCAGTAATGGTACAGAATGGAATTATGAATGAATGCAAGAGGACATGGAAACATACTGAGCCTTCCATTCATATGCCACACAATCCATCCAATTTCTACCAGTAGTTGCTACCATTGAGAAGCTATGGGGTTCAATCCTGCTTGGAAACCCTGCCAAGCCATGTTGTGACTGCCACAACCCTTGGGTCAGGTTCCCCTTCTTCACTGAATGAGGCCAGGGGTTCTGAGTGGGAGAGGGAATCACCCTAGTTGTACACAACCACTCAGAAGGGACACTGATGCACACTGCCTTCCATCAGCCACAGCTGGTGACACATTGACACCCCTATCTAGACAAAGATAACCTAACTTCTGTTGTCTATGCTCTGGTAACCTCTAGGTTAGATTACTGCAACACATGATACGTGGGGCTGCCTCTGAAGATGGCTCGGAAACTTCAGCTAGTGCAAAATTAAGTGGCCCGGTTGCTCACTGGGGCAAGACAGTTTGAGCATATTACACTGAATCTGGCTGTCCATTCATTTTCTGGCCCAATTCATAGAGCTGGTTTCACTTATAAAGCCTTAAATGGCTGAGGACTGCAATACCTCAAGAACTGCCTCTCCCCATATGAACCAGCCAGAACCCTCCAATCATAATCTGAGGCCCTTTTATCATGTGCCTTCTCCATGAGAGATCCAGAGGGCGGCAACATGAGAATGGGCCTTTTCTGTGGTGACTCCCCATTTGCGGAATGCTCTCCCCCAGGAGGCTCATCTGGTGCCTTCATTATATACCTTTAGGCACCATGTATTGTGTATTCTCATTTTGTATTTTTACATTGTAAGATATGGATTTACGGATGAAGGGTAGTATACAAATTGAATAAATAGTAATAATAATAATAGCAGATGAATCTCAGTTCAATATTTGCAATAGGACAGTGTCTTCCACCATACCTTATGGTAAGGGGCCAGCATAGGGGTTCTAGGGCATGTTGTGTGGCACATACAAAACTTTGTCCTCCCACAACTCACTGCCATTTCCCCTCTCGTAGTATCTGTCACCTGAGGCAGTTGCCTCACTCGGCTTAACAGCAGGACCGGCCCTGCCTCTCAGCCAAGCACCTTAAAGCATTTTAGGCAGGAGAGGGTGGTAGTGGAAGAGGAAACAATGAACAGTTCTCAGGGCAAATAAAAAACACAGCACATCTCAAAATGGGAATAGGAACGGCTTCATATTTGCCTTCCTCTGACAGTTTATTCACTCACAGGCCAGGAAGATTTGGCAATACCAACAACCCCAGAATGGAATACAGTGGGTCTCACTAATCATGAAGAAGGACTCTGAAAGCCTATCCTAACCTGTATGATTGCTGCCTCTTCAGCTGTGGAAGGGATAGCTTGGCCTCAATTCAAGAGCATCCGGGCCCTGCCATAACCATTTGTGTCTCTAGGCTTGAGCAAGGAGTGATATTTTGAATCTCTCTCCAGGAAGGCAAGTTGCCCATTGATCATGATAATAAATGCCTTTTCTCATCATGTTTCAAAGAGGAGAGGACTTCTATCAGCAAATGATGAGGAAGCAGTGCTCCGAGATGCATCCCCTCAAGAGAGGTGTGAATCTTCTGGCACAAACGTGCATTTAGGGAATACAAAATGCCCATCTCCGGAGGATCAAATGTCAGAGCAAAGTTGCAAGCAATTTTATGCATCTCATCAACACAGTTTGTTCCATCAGCAACTTTGCAAAGACTTCAGGCTTGTGCGTTCTTCAGCGCCCTTCCCCAATGTCATCAACAGCTGCCAAGGAAAGCAAAAGATGGTCCCAGCACCACCCCCTCTCCCAACACTTCATTTAAGTCAGAACAAGGATTAAAAGGCATTCTCCTCTCCAACAGAACATGTGCATTGCAAGGACTTTGGGGCAATCAGACATGATCTTGAATACACAGCAGAGCCTGAATGAGGATTAGGTACAACTTCAAACTTTCAACCACTCTCTTCTATTCATAACCAGAGTGTCAGATAATCACTTCCATCATGCAGTGCACAGCTGAACTTCAGAACTTGCTTCCACAGAAGGCAGTGATGGCCACCAGCTTGAATGGCTTTAAACTAGGGTTGGACAAATATATGGAGGATAAGCCTATCAATGCTTGGTAGCTGCAACAAGAGGCAGTAATACTTCTAAATACCAGTTGCTGGAGACTGCAGGAGGGGAGAGTGCTCCTGTGGTTGGGTCCTGCTGGTGGAAATACCACAGGCAGCCTCTGTGAGAACAGGATGCTGGACTAGATGGGATATTCGCTCTTTTCAGACCTTTCAATGTGTCAGGAGTGCTTGCAGGAGCCAAGCCCTGTGACCAATAGGACTTTGCAGGACTGGGGCCTTCCTAAGTTTGTTCTGAAGAGGCAAGGCACAGCTGCACAGGTGAAGCTGATTGGTAACTCACAGCACCTGGTGGCAAGAGCCGGGAAGGGATATAAGGTCAGCATTTCCCTTCGGCTCTTTCCCACAGCAACATGTTTCCTGCCTTGCTGTGTTTGGCTTCTTGCTTCCTGATCCTTGGACCTCGGCTTCTTGACTCCTTGCTTCTCGACCCTTGGGCCCTTGACTTCGCGACTCCCTGCTTCCTGACCCTCGGATCCCTGGCTTCTGGACTCTCGTTCCTGCTCCCACCCTGCCATCTTGCCCCCGGTCCCAATGTCCTCAGCTGGGACTTTGACTGCCCGTAGACCAGACCTTGACACAATGCACCATGGAAGTGCAGGGGGGCAGTGGAGGGAAGGGGCTCTCCCAGACAATGTGTTTGTTTAGCATTTATCACATTTGTTTGTCGGGAGGTTGGACAGTGCTGCACCAAACATTACTCCACATTTTCCTGTGCATCTTCCCATCACATTTCTTATTGCAAAAGTCTTATCTTTGAGGGAGGCAGGTGTTGTGCAAGAGCGCCCAATCAACTGTGGTTGCGCCACCTGAACTTGCTACTATGTGGCTGAATCCCACGCCAAAAGAGCAACACTCTGGAGATGTCCAGGGATTCCACTTCACACGAGTGACTGTGAAAGCGGAACTAAAAGACCTTCCTCTGGGGTAGATGCCCAACACAAAAAGCGTGAAAATGGGCAGGGGTACCATTCATACGTTTGGCATGAAATCTTGGCTCCATTTGAGATTGCAAAACCTAAAGGAGAACAGGCTCTGGTGCTCACTGATATAAGGCTCCTTACTGTAGTTCAGTGTGTTTTAGAGTGGAACAATCTTTCTTTAGGAGCTTGTGATTTCTTAAAATTCAGAAGCTCTTTTCAAAACCTGAACAACTCAGGAATCAGCTTGAAAAATAAAGCAATTGTACTCCCTCATTCATCCATTTTGAACCTCTGCAAATAAGATGGGGAGAGAGCGGGGGGGGGGGTTCAAGGTCCTGAAGGAGGAGTATCTTTTGTGGAAATGCATTGAACTACGACAAAGTTTTGCCTCAGTGAGCCTTGTTTTGTTCATTTGAGATGCCGTCCCCCTTTTTCTTGTGCTCCCTTTGAGATAAGCCTAATAATGCTGTTACAGACAAGGAGAGTAAGTAGGGACTCAGTTTTTGAGGGTAGCCCCAAGCAATGCAGCCGGAGAGAGCCCCATAACTGTTCTGCGGAGAGTTGGAGACAGAGTTGCCTGACAATGGACATGAACAGAGGGAATTAACAAAGGGGATGCTTGCACTCTAGGCAGAGTCCAACTTAGCCAGAACATGCCTCAACTTAGAGCAGCCTTTGTCAACCAGGTGCGCTTTAGATGTTTTGGAGCGCACCGCCATCAGCCACAGCCAGCAGAGTCCATGCTGGCTGAAGCTGGTGGGGGCTGATCCTCCAAATCACGTAAAGGTAAAGGTAAAGGGACCCCTGACCATTAGGTCCAGTCGTGGCCGACTCTGGGGTTGCGGCACCCATCTCACTTTATTGGCCAAGGGAGCTTCTGGGTCATGTGGCCAGCATAACTAACCTGCTTATGGCGAACCACAGCAGCGCACGGAAACGCCTTTTACCTTCCCGCCTATTTAACTACTTGCACTTTGACATGCTTTTGAACTGCTAGGTTGGCAGGAGCAGGGGCCGAGCAACGGGAGCTCACCCCGTCGTGGGGATTCGAACTGCTAACCTTCTGATCGGCAAGTCCTAGGCTCAGTGGTTTAACCCACAGCGCCACCCGCATCAGAATTGTAGGGTTGGAAGTGTCACCTAGTCCATCCCCCAGCAATCCAGGAGTCTTGTTGTCTGGCATGGGGCTTGAACCTACAACCCTGGGATCAAGAGTCTTGTGCTCCACCAACTGAGCTATTCCACAGGATGCCAAGTTGGCAAAGGCTCTAAGAAATAAGAAGAGCCTGATGGCCCATCTAGTCCAGCATCCTGTTCTCACAATGGCCAACCAGATGCCTCTGGGAAGCAAACAAGCAGGACTCGAGTTCAACGGGGCTCTTTCCTCCTGTAGCTTCCAGCAACTGCTTTTCAGAAGAATCATTGCCTTTGACTGTGGGGCAGAGCATAGTCATTGTGGCTGGTGGCCTTCTCCTTGCATGCCATTGCAATAGATCATTACAGTTAACAGTAACAGATTACGGTAAAGCAGTAGTGGCCAGCTTAGTGGGGCAGAGGCACAGAGCATTGTCGCATCTCTCCTGGGTGGGGTTTGGTGGGGAGGCAAGATTGTGGCTCTGCAGACACACCAGCAGCAGTGTCAGACTGGCTCTGTTGCTGCATCTGATCCAAATCCTGCTCGGCTCCATCCGGGGAAGCTGCAGTGATCCCTGTGCCAGACAGAGTGGCTCTTGTTTCCACCACACTGCTTGCTATTGCTGTAAAGCTGGATTTCCTGCTAGATTCTTTGTCCTACCGAGCAGGCACACTGAGAACAGGAGCAATGCTATCTTTAAAAGGAGGGAACTGAAGGGTAGGGAGGAGGAAAGAGACAGAGAGCGCACGCTGATCTTCCTTTTCAATCTCCTGCTTCAACTGGGAACCTGATTCCTCAGGGAGCAAATCTCTTGGCAGAGCTGCATTTCATCATACGCACCCCAGGGGAGTGTAGAAACTGCTGTTCTCTTGCGATGGTTTCTGGTCCCAGGTGAAATCAAGTTGGAGTCGATGTATATTAATAAACCTGAAGTTGCAAATGTCTTCAAGGAATACTGGTGCATGCATAGCGTATATTATACATACGCCCAAAGCACACTAAACGTGCATTCAAAATGTCTACAGCCAAAGACAGGCCTTCTGTGGAACACAAGGCCACGAGGACAGTAGCGCCTTCTTTCTGTTTCTCCATTCCTGGCTTGCTGCAGCCAGAACTGTCCTCCAAACATCAAGGGTTAAAAACACAAAGCAAGAAAAGAATAAGGAAAAAGTTTCTCTCCCCCACACAGACACACACAGTGGCGGTGCAGAATCTTTTTCCTCTTTCATGAAAGCCCTGGAGAGGCCCTTTAAACTTAAAATCCCAACATTTGCAAGTGGAGTGCTTTTGCTTCTAACTGCCTCTGCTTCCCCCAGAGCTCCTGCTCTGCCTCTTTCAGAGTCTGCATGTCTGTGTATGTGTGTTTTAAACTCAGCTCAGTTCAAAAGCAGGCACTGTTAACTGCAGGTTTGTCCCTGGGGAACAGAACAGCCAAGGATAGGGTTTTCAAGAAGAACCCCTGGCCTTTGGAATGCATCTCTCTGTTTCTTCCAGGCAGCATCAGTGCAGACAGCCTCATTTACGGTCCACCCACCAACTGAGTAGAATAGAATTTCTACAGCTTACACACCCCCACACACGGTAGTGCACTTTTGACAGTCTCTCTGGCTGTACTTGTGCAGGCACACACCTGCAGGTCATATTGCACCACCAGCTTCAGGGTGATGTGCAGCTTATCTGCTTGATGGTGCGGCACCATAGGTCCACTGCGCATGGCTTAACATCCATGCTCAGGCAAGCCACAGAATCCAGACCACAGGCTGGCATCATCAGTTGTGTGGGATTCAATTATTCAGTACCCACTTGCTTTCTGTATTTAGCAGTTTATGACACAGCCTCAACGATGCCCTTCTGTAAGCCGTATGCTCCTTTGTGTGGAAGTGTGGGATATACATACCTATATGAATTTAATAAAGAAAGAAAAGAAACATTGCCTCCAGTTGTTATGCACCTTCTTCCTGCACTTTATTAATTGCAACTCTGTCATTTGTATTATTACGCTGCTGTTTAATATCATTTAAAAATATTGCAAGAAATTTGCCTGGGGATTATTGTAGTTTCCGTGGGGTTACAGCAGTTACAGGCATGGGAAAATGTGATGGTGTCAGGTGAGGGAACAGGAAGGGTCAGACATTTAAAATCCACCCCTGCTCTAGTCCATCTTCCAACCTAAATAACCTAAGCTGCCCTAGCAATTTGCCCTCTGGCAATGAGGTGCTGTTACTCAGTGTCTGTACAAAAGAAAATAATTGCTACCCCAAACTTGATTGTGATTGTGAACACAGAAACATAGGAAGCTGCCTTATACCAAGAGAGATGGGGCAGGGCACCTGGAGATGGGGATTTCAATCCAAACTAATGGAAATAAATGAATCATCTGGAGCATGCGGATGTTTTCAATACAGAGCCAGTGTGGTGTAGTGGTTAAGAGCGGTAGTCACGTAATCTGGGGAACCGGGTTCGCGTCTCCGCTCCTCCACATGCTGCTGCTGGGTGACCTTGGGCCAGTCACACTTCTTTGAAGTCTCTCAGCCCCACTCACCTCACAGAGTGTTTGTTGTGGGGGAGGAAGGGAAAGGAGAATGTTAGCCGCTTTGAGACTCCTGAAGGGGAGTGAAAGGCGGGATATCAAATCCAAACTCTTCTTCTTCTACTTTTTTGATATCTGTATTAAGCATTATTCTATCTCCTGTTCAGTTTTAAGGTGTTCAAGTTGTATTGGTTTACAGTGGACGCTCGGGTTGTGAACGTGATCCGTGCGGGATGCACGTCCACAACCCGCAGCGGTGCATTTGCACACGCGCAAGTTGCAATTCGGCGCTTCTGCGCAAAGCGCAATTTAGCACTTCTGCGCATGCACAACTGCCAAAACTCGGAAGTAACCTGTTCCGGTACTTCCGGGTTTCAGCGGTTCACAACCCGAAAAAATGCAACCTGAAGCATTTGTAACACGAGGTATGACTGTATTTCTATTGTTTTATACAAATGTGTTCGGATTGGGTTTTGTGTTTTTTTTTGCATTTATTTCCAATTGTTTCTCATCTGCACTTTTTTGAGTGGCTATACTTAATTGTTCACTTTGGGCAGCATGTTGTGGGAAGGTGTCAGACAAACAAACCGACGATGGAGGTGGTGATGCCAGCATTGCAGAGGGTTGGGCTAGATGACATTTTGGGTCTGTTCCAACTCTTTCATTCTGTGATTCTGCAATGATGACGGTGGTGATATGGACCCGACTGAACACAGCTGAGAGCTTATTATGAAACCAACTTTGTGATGGTGGCAAAACACAACAGAAGGTAACCAATGGGTTGGGTCCAGCAAATTTCTGCTTAGAGTAGTCCCACTGACAGACATTAAGAGGGCTAAATTAGACCATTCATTTCAGTGGATCTACTGTGAATAGGATTCTGGATAGCTCAGTCAGTAAAGCATGAGACACTTAATCTCAGGGCCATGGGTTTGAGTGACACATTGGGCAAAAGATTCCTGCATTTCAGGGGGTTGGACTAAATAACCCTTGTGGTCCCTTCCAACTTTAAAATTCTATGAATCTATGAGTCTATGATTCTATGGCTAACACTAAACACAATCCAATACTTCTCTACTAGCCTTGCATCCTGGGGAGCAACCCTAATTGTAACAGTGGTAGTCCTGCCATTCAGCACTCTCTCCACCCTTCCAAAATTCATCAGGGGATCCATGGGGAGAAGAAGAGTGTGCAGTTCAGCACATTCCTGCCATAGCTCAGAGCTTGTCAAGATTGTTCCAGCATGGACCTGGTGGCTCCTCACTCCCCACCCCCATGTAATCCACAGCTTCCAGACATCTTCATAGCCGTTCATGGTATTAACCAGGAAGGATCCCCAGAGTCTGTCTGACACCCCTTCCCCTGCCTTTCCTTTCTCTGCCCAATTCCAGCAGCGGGACTTGCCAACAGGCTAATTGTCAAATGATGGAATGATGCCAGGGAACGGAGCGCAGCTGAATGAAGCCTTGGCAAATCCAGAGGGAGTTAATTATCACATTATTGATACAGATTTAGATTTGGAAAAGGAGGAGAGAAAAAAGAGCACAGCCTTTCCCCACCCCCCTCCCTTGACACACAGAATTAAAGGTGCGAGTAATAATGCGCTGCCTCGAAGCCAATCCCCGGCAGCCCCTCTTAACACAAGTAAAATTATGCCAGAAATGAGCAAGATTATGCGAGCGGGAGGGAAAGAATTGCATTGACCTCTGTAGCAGACCTCCCTCTGACACAGTGCAAACACTCCCCAGAGTCTCTGAGTTGCAGCATTCATGCCTTCCCTTTCTGTGACTTTGGATGCATCTTGTTCTCATCCATCTCATTTGAATCTTGCTCTTCCTCCCGGGAGCTCATTGATTGCCTAAGAGCCTCCACCCCACACTGACCACGTTTTATGCACAGACCACGTTTTATAGTTAGGCTAAGAGATTATAGGCTGCGGCAGGATCACCTGGGGAGCTTCATGGCTGAGGGCAAATAGAAGCCAGATCTCCCTGATAAAGAGCCACATGCTTCATCTCATTGTTAGGCTCAGGTAGAAGCAAAAGGTGCGATTAGTTTATCTTTCTCATAAATCATAGAATGACAAAATTGTAGAGTTGGAAGGGATCCAAAGGGTCAAACTTCAAACCCCTGCAATGACATGGAACTCAGCCCCAACTATTGATGATGATGATGATGATACAGTGGTACCTCGGGTTACAGATGCTTCAGTTTACATACGCTTCAGGTTACAGACTCTGCTAACCCAGAAATATTACCTCGGGTTAAGAACTTTGCTTCAGGATGAGAACAGAAATTGTGCTCCAGTGGCGCGGCAGCAGCAGGAGGCCCCATTAGATAAAGTGGTGCTTCAGGTTAAGAACAGTTTCAGGTTAAGTACAGACCTCTGGAACGAATTAAGTACTTAACCTGAGGTACCACTGTAATAGTTGTTAGAAGGCCCCTTTTCCCTTCAGAGAGCTACATTTCCCAGCATACTCTGGGAAATACAGTCTTTTAAGCCACTCATGGAATTGCAGTTCTATGAGGGGAACAGGGGCCTCCTAACAACTCTCAGCACCCTTAACAAACTACAGCTCCCAGGATTCTTTGGGGGAAGCCATGACTGTTAAAGTGGCATCATGCAGCTTTAAATGTATGGTGTGGATGCAGCCTCAGCTCACGCTAGCCGCTCAGCACATCTCTTGAGCCTCACTGTCAGTTCAGTGAGTCTGGTGCTCATCCTGGAAAACAGTCCAACAGATCCCTGGGGAGCACTGCCTATTCAAATATGAGACTGGATGCCATATTTTAAAAGGCACTTACTGAATCTGTCTTGTGCAAATGGCTTGGAGAGGCGTTATGCAAAGCTTAACCCAACCGACATTTATGTGCGCTAAAGTATGTTCCAAGGGGTGCATGACTGCAGCTGTAGTCCAGTGTTACATACCATCCATCCTGGGGGACAGGCACACTCTCCAGTGACATGGTGGCAGGTGCCCCCATTCTGGCATGGGCACCGCTGCTCACACTGCGTTCCATGGGTGCCGGGAGGACAATGCTCTTCACAGCTTTGAGGGTGTTGTCGGAAGCGAGGAGAGACGGACACCAAAATGAAACACAAAACAGACATGGAAACAATTTACATCAGGAAGCTACAAGAGGGCAGCCCACTACAGGGCTGTTGCAGGAGCGCCTACACAAATAATCAAACACTCAGCAAATTCCGATCGGCGGCATCAATGGTAAAATGTAGCTATCCAATATTTATTGCTCCAAACAACATTGCTTTTGTTTCAGACCCTTTATTCATTTTAAGAGCCTTTCACTCAGAAAGATAACCTCTGGTTCATGGGAGCTAAAAGTATTTCCACAAGGGGAAGATTCAGTTGTATACTTGGCAAGCGGTATGGCAAGCTAGGTGGAAGTTATGTGCTAAACTCCCCAAACTCAACAAACATTTGCAATACAGCATGATCACCTCTTACGCAAGATTTGGTTCGAAGGGTTCCCACGTATACCTGAAAATCGTGCATGCCACACAGACGGTGTGGAGGGAAACATGTTCACTAGGTGATGGTGAGCTTTGCTTCCTTGGTGGGTCAAAAGTTGCACATGGCTTCTCTCCAAAAGAAGGAATCCTAACTGGGCACATTTCAGACAACTGTGGCACTAATATTTAAAGAACTATGATGCCCCTTCAAACAGTCATGGCTTCCCACAAACAATTCTGGGAGTTGTAGTTTGCCAAGGGTGCAGAGAGTTGCTAGGAGGCCCCTCTTCTCCTCACAGAACTACAATTCCCAAAGTTCCCTGCAAAGAGGGGTCAATGATTTGACTACTCTCCGAACTGTAGCTCTGGGAGGGGGAACAGAGGCTTCCTAACAACTCTCAAACTACAGCTCCCAGAATTCCTTGGGACAAGCCGTGGCTGCTTAAAGTGGCATCATAGTGCTTCAAATGTACAGTGTGAACGTGGTCCTAAGAGAAAGCAACTGCCGCAAAGCCCGCATGTAAAAGGTACCCAGTACTCAACTTACAAGACACCTGTGTATCCAGGAGCACAGTGGCACTCCCCGGTCTTATGGTCACAGGTGGCCCCATTGTGACACTGGCACTTCAGCTGGCAGCCTTTGCCGTAACTTCCTGGGTCGCACAAGTCCTCGCAGCGCCATCCTTTGTATCCAGTTGCACAGACGCAGGCGCCAGTGATGGGATTGCAAAGCGCTTCGTTCTGGCACTGGCAGCGGTTGCTGCAGTGAGGACCCCAATGGTCACTATCACAGCCTAGAATCAGAAGGAGAAGGAGAAACACATGCTCATTTAGCTGAAGAACACATCACATTAGTGGCACTTCACGTGATCCCTTGGAAGGTTAGGAACAGAAGAAAAGATGAAGCACTCCCCACATCAAACACACACATACACATATGTAGAAATTATAGCCGAAATTCTTCAGAAGGTATTTCCCGAGCTTTTTAGCTGTTGTAAGAAAAGGTTTTTTGGCTGTCTTTTTGGTTGTTTTTCACTATTATAAGCTGTATTTTTTTTTACAAAAATGTTATGTTGCAAATCACTGAGGAAATACTCTAGATGGGTATCTGCATACATTTAATAAATAGCATGAATATTTCCCCACCTCTCTCAACCTTCCTTTGCAGAATTTCATCTTCATTTTCTCCACTATTCCTTTTCTCTTTTTTTGTAGTGCCCCCACCCACACAAACGCCTTGGAATGATGGCAGGTTTGGAGTATCCTTTAAAAACAAGACATGGTGTGCTCCCTTGCCAGACTCTCCCTGTGGGACTGGTGCACTTGGAGACACAGGCTTTTCTTAAATGGCATGGGTCTGTTGCAAACAGCAAATGTAGTGCTGAGTTCTTGGTGATGGGCTGAAGGTCATGCACCCTGGCTCCTCCTCCTCCTCTACCTCCAGCCCCCCCCCCTTCTAGATGGTCAATGTCTTTCCCTGTTCCTGGGGAATATCTCCACTCCATGGATGGGGCAGGACATGGAGTCAATGGTCCTGTCCATCTCCCTTCCCCAGTCTCTAAAGGCAAGGGAGTGGGGGCCCTCCCTCCCTCGCAGGCTGTTCCCCACCAAATGCATCCTTTGTGCCCCCTCCTCTTCTTCCTCATCAGCTGAGAGCTGCTGCCACCCCAGCACTGTGCCAGTCAGGATTGAGGGTCTCATCTCTCTCTCTCTCTCTCTCTCTCTCTCTCTCTCTCTCTCTCTCTCTCACACACACACACACACACACACACACACACACACTCCTCAAAGGGAGAAAATATATTGAAAAGCTCACAGAGAATGATAGGCACTTGGGTATGTCTAAAGTAGGCCTTTAGATCATGGACTGGGGCTGTGTTGGCAGAGAGGATAGGGCACTCCAATCTATGACTGGCTCTCAGGGCGATCGTGTCCCCTGGATTTACAGCAACAGAAAAAAAGGAACAAGTCCTGGCAATACACCCACTACATCATGCATTGTTTTTACTGCATAGTAAACAGGGATGGATTTATCTCTTTTCCCTATGGAAGGGGATACAGGGAAGAGAGAGAGAGGAGCTGTTGTCTCTGCCAATTTCAGACTCTCTCTCTCAAAAATAGACTTGTCTCTTGAACAGGGCTTGGTATGCAGCCAGGTTGACCAGGACTCTTGTCCCCTAGGCCTGTTTTTGCCAGGAACAAGTCTGTTTTCCCCTCTCATAATGTTAGAACTCATGGACATCCAATGAACCTGAATGTTGGAAGATTTAGGACAGATAAAATTACCGTATTTTTCGCTCTATAAGATGCACTTTTCCCCTCCGAAAAAGTAAAGGGAAATGTGTGTGCATCTTATGGAGCGAATGCAGGTGGGAGGCTCTGCTCAGCGCTCCCTTTAAAGAGCGCACAGAGCGTGTGCGCGGCTATTTGGGGCTTTTCCCCGAGGAGGAAGAAGGGCAGTGCGCTCTTTAAAGAGAGTGTGGCTCTTGGGGGAGCCTTAGCCGTGCTCAGCCTCTCCTGGGCAAGGGGACCCTTCATCCGCTGCCCGGGAGAGGCTGCACACAGCTAAGCCAGAACAGCCAGCGGGATCGCTGTGCAGCGATCCTGCTTGCTGTCCTGGCTTCTGGGATTCAGAATATTTTTTTTCTTGTTTTCCTCTTCCAAAAACTAGGTGCGTCTTATGGTCTGGTGCGCCTTATAGAGCGAAAAATACGGTAAGTATTTATTCACACAGCGCATAGTCAAACCATACAACTCACTTACCCAGGAGACAACTGCCTTCTCCGGGAGACAGCGATGGCCACTGACTTGGATGGCTTTAAAAGGGGATTAGCCAAATTCATGGAGAAAGTAATCAATGGTTACTAGCCACAAGGGCTATGCTCTGCCTCCACAATTGGAGGCAGCAATGCTTCTGAATTTATGGAGGAGGAGAGAGTGCTTTTGTGCTTGGGTCCTGCTAGAAGGTTTCCCATTGGGGCATCTGGCTGACCACTGTGAGAACAGGATTCTGGACTAAATGGGCCATTGGCCTAATCCAGCAGGCTCTTCTTATGTTAAGGCTGGGCACAGAAAACAGCAGTAAGGGAGGTGATGCCTCTGAGCATAAGCAAGGGAATGACCACAAGAAGCCACAGGCTCCCAGGAAATCTTGAGTCTCAAGATCTCTGCATTTAGAAACTAAACATTGGTGCCGGACTCCTTGTCCAGACATCTGGACAAATCTTTCAATCAATTGAGTTAACCCAGTGAGATAGCATCATTAGCACTCTTAAAAGAAAAGAAAAAACACATCACCAGAATTCTTCCTCCAGAGACCATGTAAATAAGGAAGGAACATCCACTACAGCAAAACCAAATCTGAGTATCTTTAAAGGCTCTGGCTTAATTTGACCTTATTTCAGGGTCTCTCTCTCTCTGCACGTGACAAAATCCATCCTCTTTATATGATGTCTCAGGGGAGCATTATAAATATTCCATCAAAGGTAAAGAGAAGGAAGGGAGAATTCTTGGCTCAACCTGAAAGCCAAGAGAGCCAAATCCTCTCCTCCTTTTGCACCACAAGCCACCCTGGAGCTGCCCGATTTATTTCTAATTTACATCCAGATGAGCAGGAGGTAGAAAGGAGAGGATTCGGCCAGAATAATAAACCATTCCAGAACATTTGGAACATGCATTTTTTATCATTTAAATAAAATACTAATCTTGTAAGGAAGGGAGATAATGAATTGAACGGAGGAAGTTGAACCGGAGAAGAGGAGATGCCAGGAGCAGAGCACTTGGGGACAGCCATCATATCTCTCTCTTTGAGGAAGAGCTGCAGCTCGGTGGAAGAACACCCACTTTGTCTGCAGAAAGTCCTGGGTTCAATCCCAGACAGCATTTCCAGGTACAACTGGAGACACCCCTGGGAACCCTGAGGAGCTGCTGTCAATCAGTGCAGACACTACTGAGTGGTTTTGACTCTGTATAAGGCTGCTCCCCGCCCTCTGTATTAAAAGCAAACATCCAATAAAGTTACAGAGTACAAGATGCTTAAGTCTTGTCCAACTATGAAAACCAGGCCTACTCTTTCTTCCTATTCTAAATTTCGCTCTTAGCATAGGAACAAAGAAAGCTACTCTATAACGATCCACACTATCAGTCCATCTAGTGTTGTCTACACTGACTGGCAGTGGCTGTCCCAAGAAGTGGTCTCTCCCAGTTCTACCTGGAGTTGCTGGGAATTGAACTGTGACCTTCTGCACTCAGAGCATATATTCTTATCCCTGAACTTTGGCTCTTACCCCAAACAAACAGGAAACACACTGAACAAATTTGTAAAAGATGCTTTCATTCTGGATTGCCCTGAATGAGCCATGGGTGTGTCTTCCAACTCTTCTAGGAACTCAGGAATGTGCCTTACACTGAGTCAGGCCACTGGTCCATCCAGCTAAGTATTGCCTGGACTAGCTGACAGAAGCTCCCAGGGTTTCAGCCAGTCTCTCACAGTCCTACTTGGAGCTGCTGCTGTTAAGTTGTGGGTGAACATATCAGACGACACAGCGATTCTTCAAACAGCTCTTGTTTATTCACAGGCCAGGACAGAACTGAACTGAAGGGTTCAGTCAGCCTGCTTATATAGAGCTCCAGTACAATGTAACTGTAACAATTTTCTAAAACTATCCAATCACTGAACGTCACTTTCGATCCCTTATTTGCATAACTATCTACAGTATCCCCCTGCTGGCCCAGGGTGAGAACTTCAGTACATACCAGCTGGGGCCTTGGGCATTTCTGCATGCAATCTGCCACTCAGCAATGGCCCTTCCTTATCTCACAAGGCAACAATTGCTCCCTGGGCCACCCCCTTTGCTGAGTGCAGAGGAAAAACACTGCAAGGAGCGTTCCGCCACCACCACCACCTCCACAACCAATGCTGAAATGGGGTCGTAAGAGAGGCATTTCAAAACTTGAAACAATTATTCCGATGGTGTTTTTTCACATTTGCTTTCTGTAATGCCTGGCTCCCCTGTTGGGAGTTCACACCCGTGAGAACAGCATTTGCACAAAGCACGTGCGGCTAGCACTGAACCTGCAAAACACAACGTGGGGAATGAGAAGCTTCCTCCCGCCACCCCTATCGCATGTGGGAAGCATCTGTCAACATTTCAACTCCCACGTTAGAGCAAGACAGCATAGCAGCTTCAGTTGCATGGCAGGGTGACGTTGGCTGCGGTCCACTTCACAGCCACAGTTCAGCTTGGCTCCATTGAACACCGTTGGCAAGAGAAACACAGGACAGGGGACTGCTTAAACAAGTTGCAATAACAAGAGGATGAGAAACCCACTTCCATGCAGGCTGTTCCTCCCACTCCTCTGTGGGCTCCAGCCAAGTCTATGAAATGACTTGTTCCCTTTATAAGATGCATCAAAATCACACCAGTTACTTTTTTGGTTGGAGCAATGCACTGGTTATCTTTATGCAGCTGAAACTCAGCCCCCAAAGCTTATCATGATAAAACAGCAACAACACAACTACTTATTCAAACAAGCTTTCCACGTGAATCATAGACTTGCAGAGTTGGAAGGGACCCAAATGGTCTTCAAGCCCTTCCAATGAGCCTGACGTGCCTTCTCAGTATCTTCTCAAGAGACCCAGAGTTATGGCAAAATGTACAAATTATGGGCGATGAACTTTTTCTGTTGAGGCTCACGTGCCCCTGGGGATAATCTGTTGGGAGCCAGATGTCAGAGATGGGCAGGTCATCACAACCCCACATTCTCTTTCTCTCTTAAGGTTATCATCACCCACCCACACTCTCTGAATTGTATTTGCACACCATCCATCCATCCAATGAATGTCTACAAGGTACTCTCAAATATTTATCCCGCAGGGAGTTGCAATCCCAAAAAACTGTAGGACACCGGGTTACAACATAGGAGTCTGCCCTTCACAGGGTAGACAATTGGTCCATCTAGCACTATATTGCTGACACTGACAGGCAGTGTGTTTCTGATGTGGGACATCCAGACATCTCCTACCTGGAGATGCTGGGAACTGAACCTGGGACCATCCATATGCAAAGCAGATACTCTTTTGCTGAGCTATGTCCTCATGAAGGTGATTCACATGGAAGATGGTGCAAGCTTGTTTTCTGCCACTCCAGAGGGGAGGACCCAATCCAAGGGCCTCAAGTTACAAGAAAAGAGATTCTGGCTCCACATTAGGAAGAACTTTCTGACAGTCACAGCAGTTTGACAGTGGAACCGACTCCCTTGGAAGGTGCTGGACTCTTCTACATGGGAGGTTTTTAAGCAGAGGTTGGGTGACCATCTGTCAGGGATTCTTTAGCTGTGATTCTTGCACTGCAGAGGGTTGGACTAGATGACCCTTGGGGTCTCATTCAACTCTACATTTCTATGATTCCAGCTTATTAACTCCCCATTCTAAGTTTGCCCCTCTCCTTGGGTGCTGGAGACCCAAACGGTTCTTCTCTATATAATGAAAGTAAGCAGAACCAGCTACCATACTCCTCTGAGAGTATGTTGGGATTATCTGCCCTCTCTTTTGGAGTTCTTTCCTTGGGCTTATAAGAAGTAAACAAGGTAATGGGGGGGAGGGGGGAGGAAATCATCAGCATTTGCCAGTTCCTTGCAAAAAGATAGATGATCACACAGCAGAGGAAGTTAATGCCATCTTCATTTTTCTAAAGAGACACAAGGATGTCCTTGGATCCTTGAGGGAACGATCCCACTGATTGTATCACAGCCAGGCAGTCTCTATCTGATAACACACATGGCTAATACAGTCACGATTTAATCTTGAAGTGCCATCTCATTAGCCACCAACTCTACTGAATGCAGTTGCTTAATTCAATTGTGGAACATCCAAAACCTCACAGTTCCTTTTCTTTTCTGTGCCATTTGGAAGAGGCTTCTCTCTGACAAAGGTCTGTCCTGCAGCGTTCCCTTTAAAATAATGTTCTAGCCAATTCCCCTCAGCGGTATTAATTTTTGTTCTTGGTCAAATAATGCAAATGGCAAAAAAAAAAAGTTAAAAAAAATTGAAGGGTTTTCTGTGTGTGTGCCTCTAATTGATAGAAACAAATTTTGGGGACGCATGCAGATCCCGCTGGCCAATTCTCGAAAAGAACTTGTCATAGGAGACACATAAAAGATGAGCAAAAAAACCCAGTGATAGAAAGAAAATGACCGAAACACATCAAACAGGTTTCTTTAAAAAGATATTTTTTTATCAATGGCCACTTTGAGCATTATGGTGGGGAAAGGAATATCTGAAATCCCTACCTCTCTTTTAAAAGCTTTCTATGACTTTTGTAGACATTACTGCCCTGCTGAACGAGTTTCCAGTTGCTTATCCAGCGGATTACTTCAAAGGCTGCCCCCCTCCCATCTCATACTGCGGCTCCTGGAGGGTATCTATTCCCAACCCCAATTCAAAAGGCAATTGCCCCACATCCAGCCTCCACAAAATGACTTGCAGGGCGAGCTTTGCTCTGGGCTGTGGAGAGGGATATATCCTGCTGAGGATCAAGGGGGCTGTTAATTTCAAACGGATCCTCAAGGTCAGCTGAGGTGAACAAACTCACACGAAGAACAGGAAACATGGAGGATAATTGTATTGTGGATTTCCAGTATTGCTTTCCAGTACTGGAGGCAGTAAGTCTCCAAATACCTGTTGCCAGGAATCACAAGTGGAGAGGGAGAGAGTGTGCTTTCGTACTCAGGTCCTTCTTGCAGGACTCCTGAAAACATCTGGTTGGCTGCTGGATTAATGGGGCCTTTGATCTGATTCTGCAGACCAATTCTTAAGGCCCTATTTGAAGGAGATGCTTCTCTACAACTGCAAAATCCACTTGAGTGCAGAGGGGTAGCTGTTACGCATTTCCATTGCTTTAAAAGAGGAACCCCCCCCCCCCCGAGCTAGAGGCCATGTGTCTCTGAATATCAGTTGCTGAGAATCACAAGTGGGGAGCATGCTCGTCCTGCTTGCGAGCTTCACATAGGTATCTGGTTGGCTACTGTGAGAACAGAAGCCTTTGCCTCATAACCCAGCTGCAGAATACATGCTTAGCACGCAGAAGGATCCAGGTTCAACTCCACAAATCTCCAAGACAGGCTGAGAATGTACCCTGCTGCCTGAAACCCTGAAGAGCCACTCCCAATACAGTGGTACCTCAGGTTAAGAACTTAATTCGTTCTGGAGGTCCATTCTTAACCTGAAATTGTTCTTAACCTGAGGTCCCACTTTAGCTAATGGGGCCTCCTGCTGCTGCGCCGCCGTGCAATTTCTGTTCTCATCCTGAAGCAAAGTTCTTAACCCGAGGTACTATTTCTGGGTTAGCGGAGTCTGTAACCTGAAGTGTCTGTAACCTGAAGCACATGTAACCTGGGAGTACTGGGCTACATGGACCACTAGTCTAACTCAAATAAGGCAGCTTCATATGTTCCTAATAGTTTGTGAAAATATTTTTTTTTTTTTAAAAGAAAAAAACCCAGGTAGCTGAAAGCAACTCCCATGGCCAGCTGCCCAGGAACCTACAAAGACAAGGAAGTTTCTTACCACCAGCTTTTTATTCAGCATTTACAGGGAGAGGCTTTGGAACACAGCCTCTTGGATAATGGCGTTGCTCCATGTGAGTCTCCACCTGCTCCCTCTCTCCCTTCATGTGTCATCCCTACAGGTGCTGACAAGCGCCCTCTGCCTTTAAGCTCTTTGCTCTCCTACTTCCAAGGCTGACCGGGTTGGGGCGGGTCTGGAATGCTTTCTAAAGACACTGTGTCCATCAGCTGTTGCCTCCCTGCTGCTTCCTCTTCCTCCTCCTCTCCCATTATTTTGCAACTATTCCCCTCACCCGCCTCTGAGCTGTGACCTTCCCTGTTGTAATTCTGAGCTGTCTTCCTCTTCTCTGGAAGGGTCAGGCTGGGGAGGCAGTCTCCACCATTCCTCCTCTGCCCAGTCCCTGACATCAGGCCACCAACGGACATGCCCATCATCAGCGGAAAATGTAGTGGCACCTGAAGGGGGTTGGACTCATAAAATAATAACACCATCATCATCATCATCATCATCATCATCATCATCATCATTATCAAGAGGAGCCCCTCTTTTGCTAGTCTGTTTCATGAATGCTTCTTGGTGCTTTTTGAGCATTGTCTTAGTAGTGAAGCAATAAAACTGCTCGCACATTTGCAAAGCTAAGCACAGTCTGGTATTGTTTCAAACTGGACGGGGGCCTGCATGTTGAAATTCTTGCATTGCAGGAGATTAGAGTAGATGACTCTCAGGGTCCCTTCAACGCCACAATTCTACAATTTCCATAAATCAGATCACTGACTCATTGTATAGACTAATATTATCAACAGTTTTCTGGATTCTCATTCAAGTATCCTTCCCATCTCTTCTACCTAAGAACTTCAACTGTTGCAGCCAGAGCTGAACGCAGGGCTTTCTGCATGGGTGATGCTCTACCATGGAACTACATGGACTGGATAAGGGACAATAAACTGTGCTTGATCCTAGGAAGATGAAGGCTCTTCATCAATTTCCCAAACATGGTTACCATGAGAGGTCCAGAGGGCGGAAACACAAGAGCAGGGCTTTTCAGTGGTGGCTCTGTGTTTGTGGAATGCTCTTCCCAGGGAGACTCACTTGGGGCCTTCATTACATACCTTTAGATGCCAGACAAAAACATTTCTCTTCAATCAGGCAGCATACAAAAACACATTATTTTAGGGGAAACTGCTTTGCAGAAATGACTATATGAAGCAAAATTGAACACAAAAATGAGTATGTAAATTCGTTCTAAAACTCTGAAGAATTGTTAGGGTGACTTTTGAGAACTCAAAAACTGATGTGAAAGTATGGAGAAATGAAATCAAGATTTGGAGGAGGATGAGAAACTGAGAGAAACCAAAATTGGCAGAGGCACCCATCCCTAAGGAACCACAACCTCAGCTAAAAAACAGCTGGAGCTGGTGGAGAAAGAACACAGGGTCTTCATTTCATGGATCCTAAGGCTAAATTATCCTCTCTCCCCCACTCCCTACCCACTGCCACCCCAGATTGGAAATATAAAACAATTAGGTTCTCTAAAAATTTCAGAAGCGGATGAACGAAGGAACAGTCCCATTTTTGTCTTTGAAATGTAGCTCCCTTTCATTTTCTCAAAACACTTCAAAGACTTGTTTCCAGATATCTACATGTATCTCCTTGCTGCTCTCTTTTCTTCTTGGTGCATTTAAACCTTCTGATGTCCTTTTAATATTTGGAAAAGGAGTGCAGGACGCTTTAAATGCTCTGTTCCTTTTCTCAGCCAATACACCATTAGTATTCACACACACTTTTTGTAAAAAAAAAAGAGGAAAACCTCACATGTGTAAGAAAAATGGGATGACTTCTTTTCAAAAAGCCACAAGCTAGTTAAGAGGCTAGAAGGGAGGTGATGGTAATAATAATAATAATAATAATAATAATAATAATAATAATAATAATAATGCATTCATTTCCTTCTACTGCTAGATTCTGCCCACGTAGGATAGAACTGCTTGCAAGATCAGGTAGAGGAGCATTTAGGCAGGGACAGCTCTACCACTGGGGAAAGTGAGGCAGCTGCCTCAGGCAGCAGTCATAGCTCCTTAGCTGGACACTCCCATCTGCTGGAGGACAGAGCTGGGCATATTACCTAGCTGTGTCTTCACGTCTGCTGCCACAGGTGCAGTGGAGTACACCAGAGTTCAGGTAACTGGCGTCCATTGGGACAAGATGAGTGTAAGGCAGGAGGCCAACAGTAGGGGGAGACAGAACCAATGATTACCAGTGCCAACTAATTCTAGTTTTATCCTCCTCTTCCTCCCTACAGAGTTCTATAAGGCACAATGCTGAGAGGTGGGAGGAAGAGGAAGGTGACAGCCAGAACCAGCTCCTTTGGACCAGGTGATGTATGTAAGATGGCAGGCTGAAGGCAGGGTTAGGTTGGTGGAGCAGTGCCCCATTAGCTGTAATTGACCAGACCCCATGACACTCTGGTCAGCTTCTGTATATGGAAAGGGAAGGGAAGTTGCCATCTTTTCCTTCCTTTGCCTCAGACAGAAAAACATTCTGGGCTTGCCCAGGATTTGGATCAGTTCTAGCTGAAGCTATTCCATTTCCAAACCAAATTTGTTTCTTGTCAGTTACCAGTGAATTATCCATGCCTACGTTCACATTAAAGGCTGACTGGATGAGGTCAAATATTCTGCAACGTTTACTAGATATGGTGTTTATTACTTTTTTTTGAGGCTGGATTGTTTGCTGCTCTGAGTTCCTTTAGGAGAAAGGGTGGGATATACATCGAATGGCTAGCTAAATGAATAGAAAACATGCCCGAGTCCCACCACCAGCACCACGTGCAAGGGATCTGCCAAGAGCCTAGCATGACCGAAAAAACACCCCCTCCCCTCTGGGGCATCCCACAGTTAAGTTCAGCAGCTGTCAGATCAGCAGAAGACTAAAACAACCAGCTACTATTAGGGACACAAACCCAATTATTGGAAATGCTGTAAAACTGTCTTTAGTTATTGTACCGCCCTGCTCTGGAACTGCTAAAGGACCTTCTCAGTAGCGGCGCCCGCCCTGTGGAACGCCCTCCCATCAGATGTCAAGGAAATAAAAAACTATCTGACCTTTAGAAGACATCTGAAGGCAGCCCTGTTTCGGGAAGTTTTTAACGCCTGATGTATTATTGTGCTTTTAATTCTGTTGGGAGCTGCCCAGAGTGGCTGCGGAAACCCAGCCAGATGGGAAGGGTATAAATAAATAAATAATTATTATTATAAAAGAAGACAATGACAAAAATATCAATGTATTCCAGGGATGAGGGCTGTCGTGAGGATTAAACAAGGAATGGGGAGACCCACCTTGAGCTCACTGGAGAAACAGGTGGGAGGTGGAATATAAATGCAGTAAACAACCAACAAACCTCAGTCCTGGGGGCCAAATGCACCTTCCAGTCTACTCCGATTGGCCCTTGCGACTGTCCAAGGGCCCTACACCTTCCCAAGCCACACCCTTCACCAGCCCTGATTTGCACCCTCCTTGAGAAGCATCATCAGAGTTCAAGGACATACTCAAGCTGGGCAAAAAGTGTCCTTCTTGCTTGCCTGGATAGGTGGAGGACAGAGAGGGTGGTACATGTTTGTGAAGAATCTAGCCTACTGTACAAAGGTAACATTTACATTAACTGCAGATGGTGACAGCAGTCACAAAATTAAAAGACGCCTGCTTCTTGGGAGAAAAGCAAAGACAAACCTAGACAGCATCTTAAAAAGTGGAGACATCACCTTGCCAACAAAGGTCCGTATAGTAAAAGCTATGGTTTTCCCAGTAGTGATGTATGGAAGTGAGAGCTGTACCATAAAGAAGGCTGATCGCCGAATAATTGATGCTTTTGAATTATGGTGCTGGAGGAGACTCTTGAGAGTCCCATGGGCTGCAAGAAGATCAAACCTATCCATTCTTAAGGAAATCATTCCTGAGTGATCACTGGAAGGACAGATCCTGATGCTGAGGCTCCAATACTTTGGCCACCTCATGAGAAGAGAAGACTCCCTGAAAAAGACTCTGATGTTGGGAAGGATGGAGGGCACAAGGAGAAGGGGATGACAGAGGACGAGATGGTTGGACAGTGTTCTTGAAGCTACCAGCATGAGTTTGACCAAACAGTGGGAGGCAGTGGAAGACAGGAGTGCCTGGCGTGCTCTGGTCCATGGGGTCACGAAGAGTCGGACACAACTAAACGACTAAACAACAACAACATTAATTGCTCCACCCACTTTAGCCTCTGGCCCCGCCCACCACGGCATGTGGCCCCTGGGAGGCTGCCCAGAAGGGTATGTGGCCCCTAGTTGAAAAATGTTCCTGACCTCTGATGTAAACAGTTGGTTTTATACCAGGGGGAGGGCATTGCTGTCTGTCTCTATCTTGATTCATTTAGAAAACAATAAAGAAGTCTTGAGCATCAGCCATCTCAATGACAGCCAAGCTTCGTGGCGGCTTCTTATCTTCATTATTTTATGTACCGACTCCAGCAGTTTTCTCTGATACGTTCTATCAAGCTCAGCCGCCACTTCTAATTTGCTGAATTGCTTCAAAGGTACTTAATTATCAGATAATTGACTTGTTCAATTCTTTTCAAATAATTTTTAAAAAGAAGATGCACTCTGGCAGGGGAGCTGCGAGGGTTCTGGGAACATTGGAATGATATTCACACAAAACAAAAGGAAATTGAAACGTATCACCAAGGAACGTCCACTGCCTGGGTCAGCTCTCTTGAAATCTGATTTTCTGGGACCTTGACCCATCTAATTGGCATTACAGCTGGCAAACAAGGGAAATATTTCAAAAATACATTGCTATTCTACAGCAGATCATTTCCAAAATGATTTTAATTCACATTCAGGGAGAGTTGCAATGCTTTTAAAGCAATATTCAATAGATGTAGACAGTTTTTCTTCCTGAATTAACATTAGGGGCACACTGCAATCTCCCCCCGCCCCCCCAAAAATAAAGTTTTACTTTCAGCATGTAAGAGTAAGGATCACCCTCAGAAAACCTGGAGCTTGTGTTTCTTTATGAGTCACTGTGCTGCCTGGTTCTCCTGATCAGTGGTGGTATAGTAGTAAACTCTGAAATGAAGGAGCTCTTCATAACAGGCCCTGAAACCAGGCCACCAAGGAAAGTTTAAAAAATGCTGGCAATTGTGCTGATCCATTCTTATGCATGCACACACAGAGAACAGCACTACACAGCATAATACCCAGCTTATTAGGGTCAGTATGAATGCAGACCTATGCATAGTTTCCTAGGAGTCAGCTCCACTGAAGTCAGTGGCACTTCTGACTGCATAGATTTATCTTACAGGCTTAAGGTAAGTGGAAAGATCACAACGATGCTAGCGTCTGCCATCAAAAGAATGGCCTCGATGATGCTTAGATCCTTTAAACTGTCTACTTTTCTATTTAACTTGGCAATTTTATCTGTTTAGTTGTGTTTCTATATTCCTGAACTTGGAGCACAAACCACAATGGTTGGTGGCTGATGCAAATAAACACCCCTCTATTTAAACTGCTGGCATAAAGTATGGACCTCATCAAAGAAAAGGGAAAGAGTATCTAGGCTTTGCTGGATCATTTCCCCAATTTCCTATATACTAATCTTTCACAAAAAAATATTTCTTGCAGCAGTTCTCTCTCAGCACTCAGTCTGAGAAGCACTGCATTAAGGAATGGTTTTCCTTAATTAATTCCTCACTAACAAACATCTTGTAAATGGAAGTTGGAGTCAGGAGTGGGTAGCCTTTGGCCCAGGGGGAGAATGTGGCCCTCCAGCTCTCTCTGTCTGGCCCTCTGAACTCTCCCAGGTCATATGCCCTTTTCTCACGCCACATCCCTCATTGGCCTTGCTTCACCCCTGGGGTGTTTTCAGCTGGCTGGAATGTGCCCTTGAACTCTGACCATGCCTTTTGCTTATACAGTGGTACCTCAGGTTAAGTACTTAATTTGTTCCGGAGGTCTGTTCTTAACCTGAAACTGTTCTTAACCTGAAGCACCACTTTAGCTAATGGGGCCTCCTGCTGCTGCCGCGCCGCCGGAGCACTATTTCTGTTCTCATCCTGAAGCAAAGTTCTTAACCTGAAGCACTATTTCTGGGTTAGCGGAGTCTGTAACCTGAAGCGTATGTAACCTGAGGTACCACTGTATGGATGGAGGATAAAGAAGTGCATGAGAGTGGATGTAGAAAGTTGCCCACTGTACAAAGGTAAATCTTTTCTTGCTCCGCCCACTTTTGCCTCTAGCCCTGCCCACTAACTGGCAATTACCCCTCAGAAGCTTACCCAGAATGGAATGCAGCCTTCAGGATGCAAAAGATCCCACAGCTCTGGTTTGAATTCTCCTGCTGGAATCCACAGGTGCACACTTTAATTTTATTTTGTAAGGTAAAAAAGGTAAAGGATGACTGGACAGTCAAGTCCAGTCAAAGGCAACTATGGAGTTGTGGTGCTCATCTCACTTTTAGGCCAAGGGAGCCACTGTTTGTCCACGGACAGCTTTCCTGTTCATGTGGCCAGCAGGACTATACCGCTTCTGTCACAACGGAACACTGTGATGAAAACCAGAAACACCGTTTACCTTCCCACCGCAGTGGTACCTATTTATCTACTTGCACTGGCGTGCTTTTGAACTGCTAGGTTGGCAGAAGCTGGTCCAGAGCAATGGGAGCTCACCACGTCACAGGGATTTGAAATGCCGACCTTCTGATCAGCAAGCTCAAGAGGCTCAGTGGTTAGAACCATATTGCTTTGTTGTTCTTCAACTAACCAAATAAAAGCAACCCACAGGTGCACCAACACTGCCCTTCTAGAATAATTTTCTAGAATGATTTCCTTGGATTTTCTGAAAGGGACTGTTGAATTCCTACTTGTTAGGCCCGTGGATGCTTTGCCAACATTTTAACTGCCGCCTTTAAAAAAATTAATCACCCCCCACAGGCCTCAAATAAAGAAGATTTGAAAGCCAGCCTTGTGAGCCCAAGACTCATTCTGTTCTGCTTTAATGATGTACAGAAAACTGCTTTTCAGAGCTCCCACGAATGTGGTGGAAACCACAGAGCCTGGATGGATGTAAAAGATGTAAGAGGACGGTGTTCATTATAAGATTAAAAGTTATGAGAGTCCAGGAACGGCTAAGCGACCTTCATTTGATTTATATCTCTTTTATTTTTATTTATATTAAGCCAATAGGAAAAGGGAGGAAACTCCACCCTTAGGCCTAAGAGTAAAGACAACAACCCATTGTTTGAGGTGGCCCCCCAGAACTAAAGATGTTGGAGAATTCCAGGGAAAATGGAAAAGGAAGTGGAAATTGCTGCAATCCGTGTGATCGTCTGCAGCCAGGAATGGAACTCAGCTGTATATTGATGGATCCTCTCCTTGCTTCTGTTCTGTGCTTTGCTTTGTACAAGCTTGTAACCGATAGAACTTTGTGTGTTTACATGCGCTGGTTGTACTATTCAATCAAAATACCGTATTAGCTTGAATATACGGTAAGCCTCACACCCCCCCCCCAAATTACGACTGTGAAAAGTTAAAGTGCGGCTTAAATTTGCGACATTACAGAAACTGGCTTTTACGATATCGCTGCTGAAACAGACATACGGTAAAACCAAACGGGTGTGAGTGCCTGTGGAATTTTAAGGGAGCAGCTTATATTCGGGTATTGTCTTTTTTCCAACTCCCCCCCCCCCCCCGCCGAATTTTAAAGGTGCAGCTTATATTCAGGCCAATACGGTAACAAAAATTGCAAATAAAAGAAGCAAGAATGGAAATCAGTTAAATGAATAGGATCAGCAATCCTTGACATTGTGGTTGTTTTCTACAGTGTACAAACGGATTGTAACAAATGACTGTTTTGACATTTCCTTCACATTAAATTGTATGCGAGTCATGCAGATGGCTACGTAAGGGTGGATGAGGCAATTGATGTGTTTCTGGCAGAAACCAAACTGCAGTGGAAAGGAAACAACGCTGATCCCTGCCCATAATGGAGTAGTTTGTTAAACCTAATAAGCCAGCCACCCCAGCAGACGCTACCATATCTAATTAGCAAGTAAATGAACACAGGAACTGACTCCTCAACGTGAATCAGAAGCAGCCCAGAAAAACAATTCAAGAAACAGAAATAACAAATCTCAGAAAATGCAAATGTTGATCTGTCATGAATCCTGAAGCTGCTGCCTGAAGGAAAACTAGGACCACCAATAATGCCTACTTAACACTAAATCGGAGGCAGACACTGCATGTGGACCTCAGAGATGCAGCTTACAGCCCCACCTTCAGCTACAGCAGAGGGAACCTACATGAGATGCTATTGACACTACCATTCCCATCATCACTAACCAGGACTGACAGGAGTTTAAATCTAACAATATCTGCATTACACCATGTTGGCTACCCCTGAGCTGTTCATGAAGGAATCAGCATGTTCTACTAATAAGGACCCACTCATTCTACAATGGTGGGTCCTTATGTAGCCCCAAATTACATCATCTACACAAGAGGGGAAGTATCAGCAGGCTTGGGGGAGCTCCAGGTTTACAGAAACAAACATACTGTATTTTTCGCTCTATAAGACACACTTTTTTCCTCCTAAAAAGTAAAGGGAAATGTGTGTGCGTCTTATGGAGCAAATGCAGGCTGCGCAGCTATCCCAGAAGCCAGAACAGCAAGAGGGATCATTGCTTACGCTGCGCAGCGATCCCTCTTGCTGTTCTGGCTTCTGGGATTCAGAATATTTTTTTTCTTGTTTTCCTCCTCCAAAAACTAGGTGCGTCTTATGGTCTGGTGCGTCTTATAGAGCGAGAAATACGGTATACCTCTGGGAGGAACATTCTAAGGGGCTGGAGCTCCAAAACAGCCCAATGAATATCGAGAATGCTAATTTATTTCCCCAGAAACAGAATCCCCCCCCCAAGTCTCCCCAATAGGAAATGTGTCCTACAAAAACTTCCCTGAGCTTTCCACTCCAAGAAGAGAAAGTGGTTTTTCTCTTGAGGTTTTCCTTGCAGGTCATTGTCTGTCAACTGTGCTAGGAGCACAACCACTGTAGGAACATGGGAAGCTGCCTTATACTGAGTTAGGCCTTTGGTCCATCTAGCTCAGTATTGTCTACACTGACTGGCAGCAGCTCTCCAGGGTTTCCAACAGGAGCCTCTCCCAAATCTGTCAGAGACACACTGCAAAGCAGACACACTGCCAATGAGCTATGGCCCTTCCCTGAAACAGGGATGACAGGCCAATTCTTTTACTAAGCATGAATCATTTGGCACAGTAAAAGTCCTTATTTTCTCAAGGCTTAATGAATTTTTTGGAGCCTTCCTCATTGCGGGAGCACTCCAAATTATGTCTCTTGCGGGGCTTGTTTTGCTCAGGCTATTGCTGCCGCTGCCTCCATCCCTCAGTCAACTGCAGCTGATCTGCCACATTTCACGCTATTTACATTGGGCTCAGTATAAATTTCTCACACAGCGCCAAAGCTTTGCAGATTAATTCTGAGGCACTCAACAGTTGCAATCAAACATGTCTGAAAGAGCTCTCCTTTGGTCTCCATATGTTCTCAGTCGCCACCGAGGTCTTAACAGACAGCCCTGCTCAACCACCCCATGATCTAGCCATTTAAACCTGTCAGAATGCAAGATTTAAAATATTGTCACTTCCTCATTTGCACACCAGCAGCTCGGTGCCTTTCAGTGTTTAAACCGACGATGTCTTCATTGCTCCTTTTTTAAGGAAAAACTTTCTAACAGTAAGCGCTGTTTGACAGTGGAATGAACACCCTCAGAAGGTGGTGGACTCTCCTTCCTTGCAGGTTTTGAAGCAGAGGTTGGATGACCACTTGTCAGGAATGCTTTAATTGCAATTCCTCCATTGCAGGAAGTTGGACTAGATGGTCCTTGGGGCCCCTTCCAGTTCTATAATTCTATGATTTCCTTTTCATTGAATAAATGTGCACAGAAAACAACAAGCTACCCAGACAAGAGCCAAAATTAACCCCCATGAGCTTGCAAAGACTGCATCCAGAACTCTGTGGCTCAATGGGTTAAGCAAAGTTTACACAACTGGAACGTGTTACGGAGGCTGTAGGTTTGAATCCCACTTCTCTTTCGTGGGAAGCGAAAGCAATAAACATCACCAGACATCTTTAACATTTCATCCTCAAATAATACAGAACTTTATAAAACAGGTATATGGGAGAAAGGATGGCTGGACAAACATATACAGTGGTACCTCGGGTTATGTACTTAATTCATTCCGGAGGTCCGTTCTTAACCTGAAACTGTTCTTAACCTGAAGCACCACTTCAGCTAATGGGGCCTCCTGCTGCCGCCATGCCGCCGGAGCACGATTTCTGTTCTCATCCTGAAGCAAAGTTCTTAACCTGAAGCACTATTTCTGGGTTAGCGGAGTCTGTAACCTGAAGTGTATGTAACCTGAAGCGTATGTAACCCGAGGTACCACTGTACATATTTTCTGGAGACCACACATGTTACAGTGGAATAAACAACAAGTGCCACATAACATGTACCTCCACACTTTTAGTATGGCAGCACCTACCCCCACCCACTGACATTAGCAGCACCCTCACTGTATTGTTTTGGTGCCTATTAAGTGTACAGAGTGCTGTTGAGCTCGGATCCTGCTTGTGAGCTTGCCACTGGGGCACCTGGGAGAACAGGATGCTGGACTAGATGGGCCAATGACTTGCAAGGGAGCTCTTTATGTACTCTGTGCTAACTCTGCTATCAGAGGTAGTATACCCCAGAATACCAGGTGCACAGGAAAATCGCTTGAAAATTGCTAAGAGAAATATGTATATTAAAAGAAACTTTCAGACAGACAGACACAGACACAGACACAGACAGACACAGACAGACACATGAATCACCAACAGGTGCAGAAAGGGCGTGAACCGAACTGAAGACTAAAAAATGAGAAAGAATGAGACTGAAATTGAGAGTTTCTAATACCGACACAAATCTGTTGCAGGAGGTGGAGTGGGGGACAAATACACAAAGGAAAATTGTTCGAGAAACTCTGTCCATTACAACACAGGCTAATGAAACTCCACAGCAGAAGGCTGGAAAGCACTAAATGGCATTACAAATAGCAATATAGCAAGAGAGTCATTAATATAGCAAAAGAGTCATAAAGCTGCTCTTTGTGGAATACTTGCACACTTGATCCTTCAAATCTTGCCATGCTCATTTTTAATAATGGCTCACAACCATTCAATTCACACATGTGGCCCTGAACATTCAAATTACAAATTAGGGTGACTGCATCATTTAGAAGGGGAATGGTCATTTTTCAGGAGATGGTAGTATTCAGTTGAAATGAATTTATTTCCTGTCTTAGCAATTTCAGTCCAACATTTGCTATCCACAAGTGCAAGGGCTTTTGTGCTACTGGGTAGCTGAGTTTTAATGTTATGCAACAGAAGCATGCAATGCACAATGAGCAGAAAATCACTGCACAACAGATTGTGCAACTGATGGTGCAACGAAGTAGCCAGCAACCTTGAGCATCAATGTTCCATGGGCACAAAATATTTCAACGGAGAATCAAGTATATTACTATGCAATTTTAACTTAGTGCTACATTGAATATAGCCCACACCATTTTGAGATACTTTAGAAATTATTATTCTTATTATTACTACTACTACTATTATTATCAACACCATCATCACTATAGGTGTATTCATCACCTTCTATACAACCATCTTAAGGTAATGTCCAATAGACTATTTAAAACAGTTAAAAACACAAAAACAGGAAATACATTTAAAGCATGCCTAAAACTAGCGCTATTTTTCTAGAAAAAGAGGTGCTGGAGCTCACCATGAACTTTCCCTTGTTCTCTTAGACTGGCAATGGCGCCCACCTGAGAGGTGATGGAGCCCAACTCTGGTGAGTTCTGACTGAAAAAAGCCCTTACTAAAACCATAGCAAATAGCTATACATGGCAAAAACCCATTTCCAAAGACTCGTGGTAAAGAAATTGTAAAATCCTCTATGATTCATGCCTAGGAGGTCACCTTCCACATATTATTTTTCATCAAAAACAAAACACCCTTCAGAATCAAACAAGGGGGTCCTTGAAGCACCACTATTTAAAGTTTGCACTCTGTTAAAAAATTGGCTCACCGTGTTGATCAGTCAACCGAAGCAGGGATAGGGAACCTGTGGTCCTCCAGATTTTTGTTGGATTCCAACTCCCATCTGCCTCAGCAAGCACAACCAATGGTAAGGGATGATGGGAGCTGTAGTTCAAAAGCACCTGGAGGGCCACAGCTTCCCTATCCCAAATTAAACTAAATATCATAATTAAATTAACTAAAGCTTCCAGACCCAATTCTTGTACTTTTGGGAGATGTGGGACTTAATCAGCAGCAAGCTTTTCATATGTTGGAACAGTGGCTCCGTGCCAAGCTACTATAAAGAAAAAGAAAAAACTTTAGCATTGTTTAAGGTTGTCTTTTTCTTTTTTTTTAAATGACATTTCGCTGCAGTCACGTCTCTGGTTGCCACAGATATTGGGGCCTCTGGAGATGACAGTGTCAAAGCAATAAAACAAAATTTCTTTGTGGTTTAATTTGTGTCAATTGATTTCCTATTTTTAATTAATAATTCTAATTATGATGCAGCAAATTTACCCAACAGACACAACCACTTTAATCAGAGCTCATTGATTGCAAACTGCAGACTGATCCGCACATTCCTGACACCATCGATTTCCTGTTGGGGAGGAGAAGAAAACAATAACGGGACTGACACCCTCGGCAGTCGTTTGCGCACCGGCAAAACTCAATGCTACGAACTGATGCATCCGACCTTAACAAATAAAAAGCCAGAGCATTATCTGCGGCTTTGGCGCTTCCCAAATTGAATTCCGCAGACTTGTTATGATACAAATTAGCGAGCCCTACCAATGAGACCAGCCTCAGAGGGAGCAAAGACAGGCCAGCGTGAATGAGCGCGGGGGACTTGTCAGATCTAATTTTCAGAAGTAAGGGTTACAAAACAGATTAGGGCCAAGATCCAAAGGAAAATGCATCTTGCTTTTGTTTCTTAACATCTGTATGCCAAACTGCTTTTGGAACCAAGGGAAGTTTCAAAACCAATCTGCAACGTTCCATGGGGAATGTCTTGCTCAAAGAAATGATGATGTTGATGATCTCATTAGCTGATGGATGTCTTTCATAATCACCACACACATTTGGTTGCCCATAATTGACTCCTGCTCTGCCCCACCAAAGATAGCAAGAAACTTTTGAGTTGGCCCAGTTGTCATTTGTTCCCCACTGGAAACAATGATGGGCCTGGCCATTTTTTTTACGACACTGGCGCAACCTGCCCAGAGCACATGGGATGAGTCTGGTAATCAACGCACATATATATCACGCAGAACAAGACCCAGAAAGAGCATTTGGAGCTTTCACCTGTTTTGGGCCACCTTAGTTTCTTTCATGGGTGACAAGGCAATATATGACTACTAGTTACCTAGACAGCATCTTAAAAAACAGAGACATCACCTTGCTAACAAAGGTCCGTATAGTTAAAGCTATGGTTTTCCCAAGAGTGATGTATGGAAATGAGAGCTGGACCATAAAGAAGGCTGATCGCCGAAGAATGGATGCTTTTGAATTATGGTGCTGGAGGAGACTCTTGAGAGTCCCATGGACTGCAAGAAGATCAAACCTATCCATTCTGAAGGAAATCAGCCCTGAGTGCTCACTGGAAGGACAGATCCTGAAGCTGAGGCTCCAATACTTTGGCCACCTCATGAGAAGAGAAGTCCCTGGAAAAGACCCTGATGTTGGGAAAGATTGAGGGCACAAGGAGAAGGGGACGACATAGGATGAGATGGTTGGACCGTATTCTCGAAGCTACCAGCATGAGTTTGACCAAACAGTGGGAGGCAGTGGAAGACAGGAGTGCCTGGTGTGCTCTGGTCCATGGGGTCACGAAGAGTCGGACACGACTAAATGATTAAACAACAACAACAACAACAAGTTATGTAACAGCTATGCTCTGCCTACACGGCCGAAGGCAGCAGTGCTTCTGAATATTGGTTGCTGGAAACCGCAGAAGGGGAGAGTGCTCTTGCATTCAGGTCCCATTGCATCTCCTCAGCCGCTGTGAAAACAAGATGGGTCAATGGCCTGGCCCAGCAGGCTATTCTTATGTTCTTAAGCACTTGCCCCTGGAGTTGGCCCACCTGAAGCTGCACCAAGGGGTGATAGGATCCCAACTACCATCTCCTTGTTGTCCCTTGTACACATGTGCATTTTTCTGCAAGCAGAAACTGACAGAGCTACCCAGGACTCCCTGTATCTCATTATAATGTGCCTAGCTTGCCCAACTGAACCAGTCATACAATAGTAGATACAAGGAATTACTCAGGTGGCTGTTAAACATCTATTTAAATTTCTTGAACACTTATTAAACATAACCCTACATTTGCTAACTGTAACCATGCTGGTACCAATAAAGGACGCAGGAGCGTGTGACTTAGGTCTATTTATGGTGCTTAGTTAATGAAAATCTCGGTGCAGACAGCCAAGAGATAATGAAAGTAACTGTTGTAAGTTTGGTTGTAAGTCGTTTTGGGCAAGATAAAGTGTCTAACAAACAACAACAACAACAACTGCTTTTTCTCCTTTACGAAACTTGCTGCAAAACATTACAGCCTGGGAACTATATCTTTGTAATAGCAAAAAATATAAGCCACCCACCAAGCATTCATTTTTTATTCTAATGAGAAAGATTTCTAGCAGCAGTGGTATTTTCTGAAGGGCAAAGTAGACTGCAATTGGCTACTAAACTATATCTGTTTAAGCAAAATGAGACTAACTGGAGTTACTTACCCTGCTGATAAATGAAAAAATAATAGAAGCAGACCAGTGAATAGTTACCATACATATTTGCATAATATACTTGTTAATCACACAAGTATATGGTTAGTAAAGCCATAGTGAGTCTGAGGGCTCAGTTCCTAAATTAGCCACGATGCCTCATTTTCTACCTTCCCTTTCAGAGGCAGGTCCATTCGCCTTCTAGGGTGGGTGGCTTTGTGGGCAGGCCCCGGGACTCCCTAGTGAACCAGCTAGTGGCAGGCCAGATAGTCTGCCTGCCACCAAATTGGCCAATGGCAGCAGGACTTTGTGGGCATTCCCCTGGGGTCAGGACCAACTGTCTAATGGCAGCACTTGGCACCGTACCCAAGGCCAGGATATATTGTGGGCCTGCCAGGCCATTTGGCCTCTTTTGTTTCGCCAGTTCTCTCATCCACCCTCCCTCAATTCAGGGTTTTTGCAGATGCTACAACCTTGCTATGGATAATGTCGATTGTTGTATTCGGGGCTGGGCAGGAATTTTCCCACATGGGCAAATTGGCACTGGCCATTTGGTTTTCACCTACCTCATAGCAATCGACACAACTTTGTAAAGTGGATAGTCATTGGGTGAGCTTAGAACTTGGGTGGAGGGGAGGTTGTAGTCTCCGCCTGCCCCTCTATGGGTAAGGGTATACTGTTAAAAGGATCCAGGAGGAGTGGCTCCTGTTTGATGCTAGTGACTTACCACTCCTCCAATGGGGACCACTTGGGGGATGCCCGATTTGATATAGGTCACAGGGCATCCCTCCCAGTTGCCTTTACCCTTAGAGAAAATGCCAGCAGATGGGCTAGAGTGGTGTACAGGGCTGCTTACCCCAATGCCTATGGCCAAAACCTTCACAACTGTAACCAATAAAGCTGTGGCCTTATTTGATCCCATAAAACCAATACAGTGGTACCTCGGGTTACATACACTTCAGGTTACATACGCTTCAGGTTAACCCAGAAATAGTGCTTCAGGTTAAGAACTTTGCTTCAGGATGAGAACAGAAATCGTGCTCCGGCAGTGTGGCAGCAGGAGGAGGCCCCATTAGCTAAAGTGGTGCTTCAGGTTAAGAACAGTTTCAGGTTAAGTACAGACCTCCGGAACGAATTAAGTACTTAACCTGAGGTACCACTGTATTCTGTGTATTGTCTAGTTATTTAATACCTAGAGAATGAGGTTGTCAAGGGGCCTTGACACAGAATGAATACCAGCTGTTGGTAATCTTAGATGGGGGAGATGCTGTTGTGCTCATGCCCTGCTTGCAGGTTTCCCAGAGACACCTGGTGGGCCACTGTGAGAACTGGATGCTCGACTAGACGGACCTTTGGCTTGATCCAGCAGCTGGTCTCTTCTTCAATTCTACTGCTGCCTGGCTCAGGAGAGCTCTACCACTCTCTAAAATACAGTTCCATCACAAAAGAGCCAGTGTGGTGCAGTGGTTAGAGTGTTGGACCAGGACCTGGGAGACCAGGGTTCGAATCCCCACTCAACTATGAAGTTTATTGGGTGACCTTGGACCACTCACTGTCTTTTAGCCTAGCCTACCTGACAGGGTTGCTGTGAGGATAAAACGGGGAGGAGGAGAACTATATATGCCACATTGAGCTCCTTGGAGGAAAGGTGGGGTATAAATGAATAAATAAATAAATAATAAAACCCTTTTGACTTGCCAAGGTGGAGGGCGGGATTTCCAGTCAATATGAACTTATTTACCCTACAATTGCAAACAGGATGCCTGCTTATTGCTCACTTGGGATCTGATCAAAATAGCCTTCAACCAATGCTAAAGAAAGAGAGAGAGAGAAGAAGAAAAAACATGCCTCTCATTTTAGTATTCCTATTAAAAATAATTGTGTCTTGGGTATCCAAAGTAACACCGGTCTGGTGAAATTTCTTGGTATCTGTGTCACACATCCTTATCAGGGCTGACACTGGAAAATTAACTGCCACATATACAAGAAATGTGCAAATTGATCTGTAGATTAGATGCAGAGAAGCAGCAGAGTGGATTGCAGTCTGTTCACTGAGCTCATCCGCTGCAGCCAACCGTAGTCTGCAAAGATCTGCCCCATAACAAGCATGTTAGTCTTTAAGATTCCACAAGACTCTCTAGGCCCCTCCAGATGTCCTTTCTTCTGCACTGAGGATGATTTGTGCTCATAATGCTAGATGCAATCCCGCTTTCTATACTATTTACACCTTCAAAGATTTCAGGGTGGTCATACTGCTCCATTTCCAAGCAGTGCACTTGCTGTAACTTCCTGCTGAAATCCCATTATTTTTCATACCACAAATGTTTTGAAGTTCTTTTCTTCCCTTCCACTCTAGTTCAAGAGTTGCCCCTCCAGATGGCCATAATGTGGCAACACTGGGGAAGCATTGCAGAACAACTGATAAAGCAGAACAGATCCACCACTAATGCCTTTTTATGATGCCAGGAATACAGAACACACCTGCACAATCTCTAAACTATGGAATTGTCTCCCACAAGATGAAGGAATGGCCATCAACTTGGATGGTATTAAAAAGAGGGTTAGATAAATGATAATCCTCCCATTGGATACTAACCACAATGGCTATGTTCTACTCCCACTGTCAGAGGCAGTCTGTCTCTGAATACCAGTATGCCTCTGAATACCAGTTGTTGCAAACAGGTGGTGAGCAGAGTGCTTTCCAACAGGCATTGGGTTGGCCATCATGAGAACAGGATGCTGGTCTAGATGGGCCTTTGTCCCTGACCCAGCAGCTTGTTCTCATGTCCTTAAGCTGTCACAGAGCACATGTGAGAGGAAGGTGCCAAGGTCAGTGTGTGAGTGACTTGCCACTGCTGGCATCAACCATGCAAAGAAGAGCTATCTTGCAACAGACAATGCTGCTCTTTTATTCCTATCTAACAGCAAAGGGCGAGAGTGCACAAAACAGTTTCTGTACATTATTATCTAGAATGAATAGCTATATAAATTCTTAATTGCTATACCTAAGGGGGGGAAGCAGAGCTATCTTGCTCATTTAGTTAGAATAAAACCTCAGTGCTTAACATCATCCTTTATCTCCTTCCCCAGATAAAGGATGATGCACTGCCAGAAAGGGAAAACATGCCTTCTCTCCTCAACTAATGCAGTTTCCGAAAAACTGATCAGCCAATAAGGCTTGAAGAAGCTATTATGGGGATGTGAGATCTCGGGGGTGGACCATAACTGATGACAATGACTCTCTTATCGTTGAATCTCTACTGTAGGGCAAGGGGATTTTTCAGAAATGGTCCATTCACCACAGGCATTGACGTTGGAATTTTTCACACAAGACAAGCTTTCGCTATATGCAACTCTCCACGCCAAAGTGCTCCTTGCCTGACATTGAAGGGTATCAAATAAAAATCCAACAGAAAAAAATCAACGAGAACTCCAGTTATAGACTCATTTGTACGTAAGGTTATTTCAATCAATAGACCGTCATACACCAGCAGAGAGAGTTATGCCATAACAATCTTCCAACAGATATCCAGAGTTCCAGAGCTGACATTCTACAAGGTCAGTCAGTGGGAACCATTGCTTTTTAATCAGGCAATTGATCTTGCTGTAAATACAACAAAATTAAATTTTATCACAAATGTTTCCCAAAAGGCAAAGGGAACAAAAAACATATACACAAATTAGGTGTTCCTCTGATTAGAGGAATTCTGCTTAAATCCCATTTCAGAAAAATATGGCGTGAAGAGCAAAAAACTCAACCTGTCCCAAATTAAAATGGGGAAAATGGTTGAGGGAGTTGGGAATGTTTAGCCTGGAGAAGAAGAGACTGAGAGGTGGGTGATTGTCATCTTCAAATATCTGTCACATAGGCTGTCACATGAAAGATGGAGCAATCTTGTTTCCTGCTGCTCCATTGAGTAAGACCAAAACCAATGGATTCAAATGACAAGAAAGGAGATTGCAAGTAAACATCAGGAATAACTTTCTGACAAGGGCTGTTTGACTGTGGAATGGACCACCTAGGAAGGTGTGGAACTGTCCTTCATTGGAGGTTTGAAACAGAGGTTGGGTAGCCACCTGTCAGTGATGATTTTGCTGATTCCTGCATTGCAAGGGGTTGAACTAGATGGCCATTGGGGTCCCTTCCCTGGGAGAATATAGTGGTTCTATTACTTCCCTTCTCCACAAATTCGTTGAATATGACCCTCAGCAGTTAATCGTCATGCACTCCCTCCAGCTATACACTCTGCGTTTTTCCCAAGAATATGAAAGCACCATTTACTATGTCACTCAATCTATGCATTTCCTCATAAACCACAATCACGATCAAGAATGAAAAGGCAAGTAGGCATTTACAGCTAGCTAACAAGTCACCTTAAATCAGGAACAGCCAGTGTTGCTGGATTCCAATTCCTGTCAGCCTCAGCCAGTGTGACCAGTGAGGTTTTATGGGAAATGTAGTCCAACAACATCTGGAAGGAATCACATTGGTCACCTATGTCCTAATCACTAGCAAGCCTTCTTTCTGTTGACAAGCCACCTCTGGCACAAGGGGGAAAGGCAACGAGGTGAACCTGCACCACACACAATCCAATTTGTGTGATATGAGCAAACATCCTATCTAAATTTGTTGTAGAAGCTGGACTCAAACCTGTCAATTCTGAGACTATTAGAAGGAAAGCAGCATAAATCAACATTGAAAAATATGTATCAGAAGAAGAAGAAGAGTTTGGATTTGATATCCCGCCTTTCACTCCCCTTCAGGAGTCTCAAAGCGGCTAACATTCTCATTTCCCTTCCTCCCCCACAACAAACACTCTGTGAGGTGAGTGGGGCTGAGAGACTTCACAGAAGTGTGACTGGCCCAAGGTCACCCAGCAGCTGCATGTGGAGGAGCGGAGACGCGAACCCGGTTCCCCAGATTAGGAGACTACTGCTCTTAACCACTACACCACACTGGCGTATCAGTGGATAATTTGAGGAGAAAGGAACAGAGATGTTTGGGGGGTTTTTTAGCCCATGCCTAGTACATAGCAAGAAGATGCTCAAACTTACAAAGGAAACCTCCCTCAGAATGGTACCACCAATCAGAGTATGTGCCACCTCTGGAAAGATTATGCCACCCTGACCAGTTGCTAAGCAATGCATCTTGGCCAGTCGACTTTTAACAAAAACAGAATTAACCCCTTAAGTTGGACACTAAATGATCCCTGCTGTTGAACTTCAGACAGAAAGAACACTCTGGGCCCCACCTATCAGCCAGGGGACTAAAGATGGATGGTTCTGTTGGTTTGCATATATTACTACAATCTGCTGCAAGCCACCTTGAGTATCATTCAATCAAAAGGCAGGATATAATTATTTCAAATAAATACATTCCCTCTCTAATTATATAGTACACTTTCTAAGGTTCATTTAACTTGGAAGTGGAAAAGGGATAACCTACAGCCAACCCATCGCAAAACCAAAATTCAGGAGAAAAATTGTGACATAAAAATCAAAGGGCAAAGGAAGGAGGGTGGTGCTTTGATTTATTAGCAGGAAGATTTGATCTACTTCATGTCAGGTTTCATCCACCCTCCATGTTTCTATGATAGGGTTGTCATATTTCAAAAAGTTAAAATCCGGACACAAAAGTTGTTGAGCAAAACTGAAGATGGGGTGGGGGGAAGAAATTTTAAAGCTATTTTAAAGGGAAATCGCCAAAAACAACACTGCAGATATGGGTTGCCATACATCCATATTTTCCCAGACATTTCTGCTATTTCACCCAGACACTGCTTCCAACTGCAGTGTTCTGGCTATGTCCAGGAAATTCCAGACATATGGCAACCCTAGCCTATAAGCACCTAGCTACAGGGTTTAGTAATATATAATTTTTAGAGATGTTAAGAAACTGATTTATATAAATACATGTATAAAAGTGAGAGTTAAACAGAGATGGGCTTTCTGAGAACAACCAATGTCATCAACCAGATAAACTAGCATACAAAAACCCAAAGGCTCCAGGAAAGGAGGATTCTTTTCCATGGCCTAGGGCTAGGCCATCCTCCTCCAACTTGGGACCTTACAAATGTTGAAGACTTCAACTCCCATCAGCCCCAGTATGCAGGCCTGATGGTCTGGGATGGTGGGAGTTCTAGTCCAAAACATGTGGAGGGTCACTGGGTGATGGAAGGCTGTCTTAAGCTACTAATTTCCCTTAAAATACAAATCATTGTAACATCTGTTTTGCCATCTCCCCGTCTAGCCAGCTGCAGAGACATGGCCTAACAGTGCTCTCCCTAAAGGCTCACCCTTCAGTGGGGGGGGCAAGGAAAGGAACTTTCTAAGTCTTGAACACATTAAACCGCTCTGTGCAATTTTAAACACAGGAGAAAGAACCATTCAGCAACTGAGAAGTGCTACCTCCAGCCAGAGATGGGGAAGAAATTTGGTTTGGTTTGTATTTTAACATGAACTTGCATGATCTGCACTTCCTAACACAACACGTGAAACAAAATGTAGCAATAACCTTCCCTACTTCTTCAAGTTCTGCAATGCAGTTCTCTAACCAACAGTGTTCAAAAAAATGTGTGCATTAGGGGAAAATGTGCATAAAAATGCATATATAAGTGAGAATAATGCACGAAAATGCATTGCATCAGGAAAAATTGAATTTAAGGTTAGTAAAGCAAGAAACTGAGAGAAATCAAAACTGACAGATTTGTCTGTCCTTAACTCCAGCAAAACCAGAGTCACCGTCTTGTGACCAAGATTGGCAGGGCCCAGCGCACAGCATGTGATGTCATGAGCCCAGTGTGTGTCGCACGTGTGTGATGTCATGCATGCAACGCATGACACACACATCGCATCATCAGGAGGAGGCAGAGCACAGAGTCCAGCGTGGTGCAGCTTCCGCTCTCACACTCAGGAGAAGCCAACTACTGAACTGAACTGCGTTCAGCTTACTCCATCCCCTCAATACCGAGGGGGCCTGGCCCCCTGCCAGCAGATATTTAGTGGGCCAAAGACACCTCCGCACATAGGAGTTGGTGCGCCTGAGAAAACTAAGCACCCAGAGCAAAAGAAAGGCAACAGTCGGTGAGAATAACTTTTCTTGATTTTAAAAGCTTGACACCAGGGGCTTCCACAGACTGCACCTTGGCTGTCTTTAGAACAGATCCTTCCTTCTCCTTCAAGAAATCACCAATGCAAACACATCTCTGAAAGTAACACTCCAAAACCTTTGGAGAAGGGGAAAGATATAAGAGCGGGGTGATTTGCAGTTCTTCCTGACAGACCTCTCATGTACCCGTTAATAGAACAGCGTATTCCAATTAAGCTGGCTATGGTTATAGCAGATGGCTTTTTACAATGTGAAAAGTCCATAAACTAAGGGCCATTTATAGCTACTTTCCTCCTAAAAATTCACATTCTTTTATGAGCAGACTCGTACTTTTTTTTCCCTTCCCCCATTTTTTGTTGAACTTCTTTCATTCTTTTAAAAAGTGAGTTTAAGATTTGCAAGGAAGCAAGTACATAGACAGACAGCACTAAAAACGGGAAGGCCTTTAATCATCGCTATTAAGCAACTCTGGCAGTGGAAATGCTTCACATGGTTATTTGCTGAAATTAAAGCACCCAGGAGTCTAGCCTCTCACACACTTGCATCCAAAATGGCATCAACAGGAACACGAGAACACCCCACAAATTGAATTTGCAGGGTTGTTTATTTTTTTTTTTTTGCGGTACCCACTTTTTAAATTCTGTTGCCCATAGAATCCCAAGATCCTTCTCAGGAGCAAAAGATATTCCAGCTGTTCTAGGCTGTACTTGATTCTTTGCTCGTCTGCTGTGACTGCAGACGTACAGAAGTCCTGACAATGGAGATATCCCTCACAGGACTTGACAGTTTTGTTCAGGAGGGTGTGTGGCAGTGAATGTTCAATCCCCAGCATCTCTGATTCATTTTGGGTCTTGATCAAGGCTAAGGCTTCAGCCTCAGACCTTGCACAGCCTCACCCAATCAAAACACTGAACTAGATGAACCAATATTTTGACTCAAGTCTCATGCTACCTAGAACTTAGCAATGGAACACAAAACAAAATCTTTTGCCAAAAATCTGCACTGCTTTCCCCCTCTCTACACCTATCTGTTCCTTCCTACTTTGTCCACAGATTTTCTGCACATCCAGGATGGTTAAAGAGCGTTTCTTTCAAAGCACACATAAGAATCTGTCTTATTAAAAGGCATTGGAACACTAGTCCTCCTAAATCAGTATTATCTAGTAGTGTCTATTGCCCAAGGCATGGGCTAACCACTCTCCAGCTGTTGCTGGACTCCCATAAGAACAACTCATAAGAAGATAAGAAGAGCCTGCTGGATCAGGCCAATGGTCTATTTAGTCCAGCATTCTGTTCTTACACTGGTCAACCAGAACCCTGTGGGAAGCATGCAAGCAGGACCTGAGCACAAGACCACTCTCCCCACTTGTGATTTCCAACATCTGGTACTCAGAAGCATTAATGCCTCTGACTGTGGAGGCAGACCATAGCCATTGAAGTTAGTAGACATTGAAGCCTTCTCCATAAATTGGTCCACTCTTCTTTTATAGCCATCCACTGGCAGCTTCCCACCCACACCAGGGAAAGGTCAGAGGTGATGGGAGTTGGAGTCCAATGGGGATTGAACATGGAACCTTCTATATGCCAAAGAGGTGCTCTACCATGGAGCTACAGTCCTCCTCCACTTATGAGCACAGTTTGGATTTGGATTTGATATCCCGCTTTATCACTACCCTAAGGAGTTTCAAAGCAGCTAACATTCTCATTTCCCTTCCTCCCCCACAACAAACACTCTGTGAGGTGAGTGGGGCTGAGAGACTTCAGAGAAGTGTGACTAGCCCAAGGTCACCCAGCAGCTGCATGTGGAGGAGCGGAGACACGAACCCGGTTGCCCAGATTACAAGACTACTGCTCTTAACCACTACACCACACTGGCTCTCAGTGTAGAGTGAAGGATGCAATTCCTACATTATGTTTTATATCTACATATACAATATACCGGTGTTTAAGTAGCAAAACAAGCAAGCAGTATTGCCAATGGTGCATAGCATGCCAGTATTTAAGTGACTGGGTTTCCCTCCATTAAGCATCAAACTTGTGGCTGGGAAAGGAACTGGCTTCAGTGTTTACTGCAGAGTAGCCCAGACATTTAAATGCACATGCAGCTCTCAGGATGATGCATGTACTTTATAATTTAAACCCAAAACCGTTTTTCTTGCATCCAGGTTTCAAAAATAAGGTGTGCATGAACTCTAAACTGAGTTTCTGACTATTTGAGAAGAGATTAATTAATCCAGAGCAGAGAGAGAGAGAGAGAGAGAGAGAGAGAGAGAGAGAGAGAGAGAAATAGGGTGTCATCTTGTGCGTGTGCAAGACCAGGAGAGAAAGAATTACTGGCTCTCCAGCTTATTCTCCTTCTCACTTTGTATAGCTGTTGGCACCAGCCCAAGACTGCAGTGCAGAACGCGTGCCTGATTCCAATCAGATCATGTTATTTTGGCAATGCCCAGAAGCTTTTATGCATAAATGGATTTGTCCCAACAATAATAAAGATTTGGGAAGTTCTCACTAGTAGTTAGCAAGTGTGATGTCACCCGCTTTTGCCTAACGAGGAAATTATTTGGGGGCAACAAGCGATAAAATGCCAAATGCACATTCTATTTTTCTTTATAAAAAAAAAGCTTCCGCATTTTCTTCTAATGAGGATTTTTAACAAACAGTTCCCTGCAAATTCAAACCCACAGAGACTGTAAATGGAGGGAACTGTTGCTTGACTCTGCCTGAGCAGTTTAGCCAGCCGAGACCCTGCCAAGGCAATCGCAGGTTACACCAACAGAAATAAATTTCAAACATTTTGAATAGGATAAATTAATAAAATTTATCCTATGGCTTACTGGCATTTTTTTTTTTTTAGTTTTATATACATAGACTAGACTAATTTGATGGACAGCAGCATTAAAGCCAAGCTGGGGGGGGGGTTGATTCTGACTCAGTGGTTCAGTTCCTTATAATGCCCTACATCCGTGGGTCAACTTTGACAGGTAGGTGGGACATTCCACCTCTCAAACACCCAGCATCATTAGGACATCAGATGACTGACAGGAGGGCTGTTCCGCTCACCTGTCAAACTCTATTGGGCAGAGCTTCCCAAAAACCTGGCAGCCCAGTGGCGTAGCATGGGTTGTCAGCACCCGGGGCAAGGCAAGTAATTTGCGCCCCCTAACCCGTGGATTTGCACCCCCTAACCCCCAGATGTTGCGCCCGGTGCGGCCGGCCCCCCCTGCACCCCCCACGCTACGCCACTGTGGCAGCCAGCAAGTGTTTGGGAACCACAAGAACTTTGCTGCTCCAGTGTCACCGAGCAGCGTGAACTGAAACCACTGCTAAAATGGAGCTTTCTCTGGTTCAGTGTAAACTGCTTGGTGCTATTGGGAGCAAGGCACACTCCCCCTGCCCCTCAGCTGATTGGGAGGGTGCCTTGAGCTAGCGAAGGAACAATGGGGAGCTCTCTTTAAGGCCCCGAGTGTACCTTTGTAGCCACATCAATACCTACCTCACACCAGATGTTAAAAATTATATCAGGTGTGGAGCAGGTGGGTGTGGTTTATGGGACAGTGCCCTGGTGGGCCAGATTTGGCTCAGGGGCCAGAGGTTCCCCATCCCAATATTAAAGGAAAGGAAGGAAGGAAGACGAGAGCCAGGAGAGAGAGAGTGGTAGGGAAGTTCTGAGTAACAGGGAGGAGAAGATCCACCCACCCCAGGAACCCTTAAGGACAGAGGGCTTGATCGATCCCCAAGCATTACTCTACAGCTGTGAAGAAGCATGAGACAGCATGTAATCTGACATCTCAAGGGATTTCTGGCAGACTAGCACAGTCTTTGTAACTGGACTCAAGGCCAACCCTACCATTAAGCAAGCTGAAACAGGAAATGTCAGCAGGGAGGTCTTGGTGGCAATCCCCCTCAGCTGCTTCTCCTGAGTCATTTCCCTATATTAAATGATAGGATTGTGTGTGCTCAATTGGGCCCCTCAACTATCCTGCTACCACAGGAGGGGTGGGGGAGGATGCTCTGCATCTTCAGCTAGCAAAACATATTGAGCAGGCTCCCCATCTATTTATCCATTTGATTCCATTTCTGAATTGCTTCCTAGAGTTTTCCAGGCAAAACAAGAAACAAGGAAAGCCACTGGAAGAATATCACCCTATTCACCAGTCTAAGCCAAATGAACACTGTGACAACTTCCCCACGTGAGTAAAGTTCCATTATTTATACACAGAGAGTTATGGATCACATTTCAGATCGTATATATGAATGACATATACTTTCCACCAGCTTCAACTGGTACACACCAGCTGCAAACATACCTAGACCAGTCTAGTCTACCATGCTTGGGTAACCTGAAGACTTGATTACTGACACATGCCTTATGTGGGGCTGTCCTTGCATCCAGTCCAAAAGCTGCAACTCCTGCAGAACATAGCAGCCAGATTCCTCACAGGAGCAGATTAGCGGCAGCAAGTTACTTCTTTACCAAGAGAGCTGCATTGGTTGCCAATTTGCTACCAGGTCAGAATCAAGTTTATTTTGTTAATTCACAACGCCCTAGACAACTTGGGCCCAAAGTAAGGCCTTGAGGACTGCTTCATTCCTTAAGCCCATCTCAATCAAAGAGACTTTCTGATGGGGCACTTTTGGTGGTCCCCTATTCCCTTGCAGTTCAGTTGGCCCCAAACTGAGACTGTGGCAGGCCCTGCCCTATGGAACTCCATGCCAATACAATTTCAGCAAGAGCAATGCCTACTTTCTTTCAAGCTGCATTGTTCAGAGAGGCCTTTGGCACTTTTTTATTATTTAAAAAAAATCAACCTGTTTTTACTGCTATGTTATCGAGGTCTTTCCTGCTGTCACTGTGGTATTGTGTTTTTGTTTTATTGTTGCATACCAAAAGTGCAGTTTACAAATGACTGAATAAATAAAGAGAAACACACACACACACACACACACACACACACACACACAGCCTGACATAAACACACAGAATGCAGTGCCGTGTGACATGCATGGCACAAAAGAGCTGAGAAAGGAAAGGAAAATCATGCACAGTGAACAGAATGGACAGAACCACTTCCACCACCACCACCACCACCCCAGCCCAGCCAACACACTCTTGCAAAGAACAAGAAAAGACAGACCATCACCACCACTAGAGATTGCGTTTTGGACCCACTCACTGTTGGCGGTGTGGTTCCTGCTACTCCCCGCTGGTGCTGCCGTGTGCTCGGGTGCCCCTTCAGAGGTGGCCCTTCCTGACATTGAATGGGAAAACGAAAAGGAAGGATGCAGAGAAAAGAAGGGGGGGAGGCGAGGTGGAGGGGAGGGCGAGAGCAAAAGATGGCAAGAGAAAGGAAAGGGAGCATCTTTAACTGAACACTAACAGCATAACAAGAACACACAGTTAAGAATACAGAAGGGCCTGAGATCCCCAAACAGAACAAACGGAAACTAAACTACATTTGATTGTTAAGAAATAACCTCCCCTTTTCCCCATCATTGGAACAAGACACAGAATATTTCTGGAAATCAGTCTTATGCTAGTCCAGTGAAAGGTTTCACATAATCCAGTATTTTTCTTTAAAAAAATAAACAAATTGCCATCTTCCTTTGCAGCTGCGGCTTGAATTCAAGAATCATCAAATTGCAGAGTTGGAAACGACCCCAAGGTTCATCTAGTTCAATCCTCTGCAATGCAGGGTGACAGACAAAGGCACCAAGTTCAAAAAAAGCACTGAATTGAAGCTATGATTGCAGATGCCCCAATTCTTCCTTGGCATTGAAGGCTTGAATTTCCCCACCCCTGACATTACATGCTGGACATGGTTCAACATGGCAGGCCAAATCCAGAGGCTTGGTTGGGCCTAATCAACACAGGTTCCCACAGTGCTGAGGTAACGGCACAGAAATTTAGCAAGCCACAAAGTGAGCTGGGAGTATCAGAGGAAAGGCAACATCTTGAAACATGCATTTTTCAATTTATTTCAGCTCCACACAGCTAATTCTTGGCATGTTTGGGGGAAGCAGTAAGCCTATTGCTTTTGCTCCTGCTTGCACGGAAACACAATCTGGCCACTGAATGAGCTTCTGTGATGTCACAGAATGTCCATAAGTATCATAACTCCCCGGGGGAGGGAGGCTTAAGTGTAGCTGACAGACAACAGAGCTTCAACACTTCAGACAGGAAAGTTTCCCTAAATGTAAGCATGTTGGTGAAGAAGTCACTAAGTCTACCTGTAAAGTGGGTAATTTGCACATATGCTTCTGTGATGTGGCTCTGGAAGGGCAGAACATGCAACAACCTCAGCAACAAGCATTCTCTAATGAGCTAAGGTGACTGTTGCAGGGCTGCCAACCGGCAGCCCTACAGACTTTTACATTGATTGTTATGAATCATTAAACCTGGGTTGGGGAACTATGCCCTGCTTTGGGGGCACTGTTCTGTATGCCACCAGAGCCACATCTCTCTTTGCAGAGGACCCTGCTCTTGCCATAGACCTCATCATTTTGGCACCATATAACACCAGCAGTTGGAACATCTTTCTGTCACCTGAGCAACGGGCTGCAGTGCCGCTTCAGACAGGCACTATATAAATCCATATTTTATTGTAAATATCTCCATACAGTGCTGCCTTGATCTCGATATGGAGGCAGTAATCCAGGCTTAGCTCCGTTAACACCGCAGAGCCCCATTTACACACAACCTGCACAGACTGCCGAGGGCAGATGCTCTTTCAAGTCCTCCTCGGTGCTTTCAAAGCGGCCTTTTTAAAATGCAAGGGCACCCTTCGACTCACAGGGAACAGTGACATTCCAATGCCCTATATTACAAGCCGTGTCTGCGGGCCAAGCAAAGCTGGCTTTTCCGTCTTCCTTGACTAGCAGTGATTAAACTTTGGGGCCAATGCATTATTTGTTATGCCCTTTGGATTTCCAATTCCTGCCTTGCAATTCAGTTCATAAATAGTTATACCAAGACAGGCCATTTAAAAACACAAAGACCAAAGAAGCCTCAATTAACATCTTTCCACACGTTTGGAATTGTGGGGGGCTTTGTGCCTTTTTTTTTTTTTAATGCACATGAATTTGAGAGCCCCAGTTATTTATTTAAATATATATCTTAATCATCTTCCACATTCGCATAGCCAGTTAAGCTGCTTGGCCTCCTATACCTAAGATCAAGCGATGCAATTTCCATAGCAACAATGGTAGCACTCGAAAGATGTAGCACTTGATCCATTTGTGGGGAGAACAAACGACACAGTTAGGTAATTCTAATTCCTTTAGGACACCTGCAATACTGCAGAATAGTGAGCTATGGTTCCAGTCAGAAGGATGGATGTGGAGAGAGAACAAGGCACGATGGAGTCGCTGCAAAGTCTGGAGACTGTAAAGTCTTGAGATGGGATGCAGGTGATGTTAGGCAAACCTAATGCATTTTTAGTCTGTCCTAGGTGCAAAATGATTTCGGGATGCAGAGGCTGTTAGGGCAAAAGAAAGAGTTACACACACACTCACCCTGCCCATTTAGAAAAAAGACCAATGCCTTGGGTATTTTCTCCGTCCCATTCCCTGTTTTGCTTAACAAAGGAACCTGAAGAACCATTCTGGGAAACTCAGTAAGCTGGCTCCCTGCATTTTTGTTTGTCTCGGGACTCCTCCTCAGATCTGTAGATCTTTGCACATTTAACAAGTTCCCAGGATTCTTTGGGTAAGCCAGGGGTCAGCAAACTTTTTCAGCAGAGGGCTGGTCCACTGTCCCTCAGAGCTGGTGGAGGGCTGGGCTATATTTTTTTGGGGGGGGCGGCGAATGAACGAATTCCTGTGCCCCACAAATAACCCAGAGATGCATTTTAAATAAAAGCACACATTCTACTCATGTGAAAACACCAGGCAGGCCCCACAAATAACCCAGAAATGCATTTTAAATAAAAACACACATTCTACTTATGTAAAAACACGCTGATTCCCGGACCGTCTGCGGGCCAGATTGAGAAGGCGATTGGGCCAGATCTGGCCCCCGGGCCTTAGTTTGCCTACCCATGGGGTAAGCCATGGCTGTTCACATAGTATAAGGGTGTATGGTTTGGTGCAGATGTGACCTAGGACTGCAGCCAGGGAGGGGGATGTTCTGCCTTAACAATCTTGAACTAACCAAGTCGGATTAGGTTGTACTCAGAAAAGGTAGCTTGTAACGCCAGAACTACTGCAGGCTGCTGATGGTGGAGGGACACGTTTAGCAGGGAGAGAGGGGAGAGAGACAGACAGATGCACATCACTTCAGTCAACCTCTAGACAAATTAAGGCCAGAACATTTTTAGAACTTAAAAGCTTCCTTGGGCAGGAAAAGACAAGATGGGGGAAATATTGCTGACAGGAACATAGACAGTCACTTGACGGGTGCCCATCATTCTTCTTCTTCTTCTTTATTTTATTTTTTAAAAAACCCGTCTTATTCTTCCAAAGTTAAGAAGGGCAGTGAAGAGAAAATGATGCAACCAAAACCACAATAAATACTGAACTTGGGGCAAAATGAGATAGCAGTTGGTTCTATTGTTAGGCACCAATCTGCCTTGGAACCCTCTCTCATTACTGGAGGTCTCTCCTCCTGCCGCAGGCAAAAACATAGGCAGCAGGGCTTTCAGAGAAAGACTCCAGTGACCCCATGGCACAGGTCAGGTGTCAGAAAGAGACAGCCATCCTACTGATTTATATTTCATGCATTAAGACAAATCTAAAAAAAAAAAAAAAGCCCCTGCAATGACTTAGAGCACAAATGTCCAATGGTTTATATTTTGCAATGTACTGTCTGGATGGATTTCTTTTTGGCATCTGTTGGATGTTCATACAATCAGTTGCTTCTATTTCATTATTCTGATTGTTTCAATCTCAGCTTGCCCTCCCCTGAAGGCCCACAATGGGTAACCTTTTTTATTTATTTATTTAAACAGATACTTACAAACCTTCATTGTTGTTGTTTTTTTATCCAACAGGGCATTAAGTTAAAGTCACTTAGTTTTATATTTGTCCCACTAGTTTTTGCACCGATGGAACGTTGTCACACAAGAGAATGTATAAAAGCAAGTAGCTGGTAACTTTGCAGTCTATTGTGCAACCATATGTTGCACAATGGGTTTCTACTAGCAGAACTATTGTGTTGTGCAGCTGGTGTTGTGGCCTCTGTTGTGTCATATTAAAGCTCACCTATCTGCTCTCACAAGGGATGCGGGTGGCGCTGTGGGTTAAACCACAGAGCCTAGGACTTGCCGATCAGAAGGTTGGCGGTTCGAATCCCCGCAACGGGGTGAGCTACCGTTGCTCGGTCCCTGCTCCTGCCAACCTAGCAGTTCGAAAGCGCATCAAAGTGCAAGTAGATAAATAGGTACCACTCTGGTGGGAAGGTAAATGGCGTTTCCGTGCGCTGCTCTGGTTTGCCAGAAGCGGCTTAGTCATGCTGGCCACATGACCCGGAAGCTGTACCTTGGCTCCCTCGGCCAATAAAGCGAGATGAGCACTGCAACCCCAGAGTCGGCCACGACTGGACCTAATGGTCAGGGGTCCCTTTACCTTTACCTTATCTGCTCTGCTCTCACACTAGAGGACAGATAATGTTGGATACAGCCCTAAGGGGGGCGGGGAGGAACCTTACAGAAAGATTTAAGAAGAAAAACAACAATGTTAAACAGAAACCCCAAATACTAAGCCAAAGCAATCCTTATTAAGCATGATGCAGAAAATAGGCTGCTAATGGGTTATTCACTGAATCAAATTAATCTAATAAATATCTATACTGCTTTTTCAACACAAATCTTCTGAATGTAGTTTATAATCACATTTTGCGTGGGGTGGTGGATGGTTTTTTTTTCTTCTTCTGAGAAAAGCAAGCTAAAACGTTTTGGAATGAATGAATGGAACCTAGTCCAACTTCCCCATCAGCTGTAGGTTTGCTGATGATATGGACAATGAGCACCAACACAACAAAAATGGGCTGTGGATAAATGCCAGTTTCATGGTTTTGTTTTGCAATATAAGAACCACACAGGGAGGTGAAGACTGAGGCAAAATGAGACACCTAAGCCAAAATTCTTGCACCCCCCCAACCCCCAACCCCGTTTCATAAAAAAGTCTTCCCCAACCTGGTGCCCTCTGGGAATTTTGGATTTCCCTAATTCCATCAGCTCTAGTCAGCCAGTTTCCTCATTTTTCCAGTCTTAAATTCAGTTTTCCACATTTCCATATCAGTTCATTTAAAAAAAAAAACCTCATGAAAATTAATCAGCATTTTAGTGGAAATTTCTCTTACTGCACACATTTTTCTTTGCTATTCTACCCAATCCATGAATTTTTGCAAAGCGTTTATTCTCTAATTTTTATATTCTCCATAGTATAACACATTTTCATGTCATCCCCCACCAATACGCACCATTATATGCACATTTTACCTTAGTATGTGCATTTTAGTACCTGTTACTTGGCTGGGAAATGGCATTGCAAATTTCGGAGAAATGCACATTTTGAAGGATTGCTGTGTTGTGATTCATGTACTGTTTTGGAAAGTGTGAATTAGGTAGATTTGCCTTTAATCAGAAACGATATTAAATATATTCCCCATCCCTTTCTGAGACTGATAGGAATGGAACAACAAAACATTTGGAGAGTATCAGGTTTGGGTAAGGTTTTCATAGAAGATATATATATGCAGTGAACTGCCATGAAATCTTCAGATGAAGGTGGTATAAACACACACACACACACACACACACACACACACACACACACGGCAAGGCAAGGCACTGGAAAGGCTTCTGTGTGTGGCTAAAATCCCCCACGAGAGATCATTGTGTCTGGTTTTTCATTCAATCTATGGAGAGAGGGAAATGACAAACTGCCTGCAATCTTTTCCAAGATCTAATGCCCAGAAACGGACAATAGAGGTGCCAGTGTGACAAAGCCACCTCAAAGGGAATAATTTCAGGCCAGCCAGCAGTATATAGAAGGATCCTCATTCACAGAAGACCAGCTGCATCTATGGTGCCTTCAGCTGTGTGCATACACAGGCCCTGTTGAAATACAAATTAATAGCAAGCTGAGTGCAAGAATATCTGCCAGGGAGCTTATGCTGCAGAACGTATTGAGATGCTTCAAAGCACCTTTACTAAAATGAACAGTTTGGGTTAATTCACAATGGTTAACTTCCTAGGTTTCACCACAGTATTTCCCTACCCTATTTGTATTCAAAACTAGAAGTATCTCATAAGTCTTTATTCTGGGGGGGAAATGACAGAGGTTGGCAATAAAAAGCTGGAGACAGCAAAATAATAATATTTATTAAATGCCTGAACAGCCAGGCTGCATCACATGTCATCCTTTGAAGAAGATGGTCCAGGCTATGTTTATGCTATACAATATTCTTCCTTTTCATCATCCTCTGCATCCAGCCACTCCAAATTCTGTAGGCAAATGAAGCAAGTTTGCATCATTTCCTTAATGGAGCTTTTGTTGCATGAGTGTACAGCAAGGCAGCCAAATGTGGCTGGACTTCCAACTCCCAACAATTCCAGCCAGAAAGGCCAACAGTCAAAGCTGATGGGAGTTGTGCCTTCAAAAAGCTGCTGGTTGACCATGCCGGCTGTCCCCGGTGTCAGGGTTAATTCACCTTCCCGTTTTAACAAAGGAGCTGCATAGAAGAGGAAGATCATCGTGAGTTATTTGACATTGGGCCCAGCCTCATGAATCATCCAATGTGTCTCTAACCTATGTGGAGATTATTATACCTTTTAACACAAGAAGCAAGGCTGGGAAAGGTACTGAGGAAGGTAGAGGCAGGTTGAGGAATCATGTAGCCATACAAGCAGGTCACAGAAGCTCCTCACCCTTCAGGATACTTTTGAAAGATGTATCCCTGTACATCTACAGTACAATGGAACACCCATGTCCATTGGTAGTATATCTGATAAGAGCAAGCAATGGGGGAAGCCATAACTTTCATACTATGCTTGTGAGTGTCCCAGAAGCACCTAGCTGGCCACTGAGGTGAAATGGAGGGTAAAGCAAATGTGGTCAGGATGTTGCACTAGGACTTGTGTTCAAAATCCCACTGAGCCACAATGCTCATTGGGTCAGCCATTATCTCTCAGCTTCATCTACCTCACAGAGCTGTTGTGAGATTAAAAGACAGCAGAAAACATAAGAAATAAAAATACATTTTAAAACACCTAAACAAATAACTGAAATAAAAAGCACAGCTTTAAACAAATACAATTGCCAAGTCAGATTCTTCTTCCACGTCTGGAATATAAAAGCCATGGACAACCTTTCCAAACTCTGTGTCCTTCAGATGTTTGGGAGCACAAGTGCATCAGATGGACCTTTGACCAAATCTTGAAGGATTCTTCTTACAAAGACTTGACCTCCACATCCATAAAGCAAGTGGAGGAGACAGTGATTCTCAGGAATTTAAGTACAGTGCCAGATCCCTCACATTATTTGGCACAGAACTGCATGTAAAGATCAGGAAGCTCCTTTAGCCCCAAAGCTTCTCATTCCTTGCAACATCTCAGCAGCCAAATGGCCTCAAGCCAGGAAGACCTTGGGTGGAATTCCAGCCGTAACCCAATGGACCAAACAAGGCACTTTTTCAAAACAGCAGCTTCTGTACACTGTGGTAGGTAGATGATAGCTAGATGATAGATATAGATATCCTTTATAAAAAACTTAAAACAAAAACCTAATAACACAGCAAGATGTTTATTACATGATATAGCTTTTTAAAAGCTACCTGCTGTTTCTCTGAAATTGTCTTGTCGTTGAGCCAATTTCTCATGGCACATTTGCAATTATTCCTCATAGATCTCTTTTTAGCAGCAACGATAAGCATCTTTTTATGCTCCTAAAGGAGGGGGATGACATCACCTCTTTGCACCTCTGGTCTATAGGATAGCATGTTCCATTTCATCACTCTTGCCTTGAATGGAAGCAAAGTGATAAGACACCCACTTTGATGACAGTTTAGATGTAAAACGGTGGGAGGGCACCTGCAAGTGGCAAATGTGATACATGAGGCAAAATCATAGCCCACTGTTCAGAGGGCTCCGATCACTGTCTAATAAAGACAAATGAAATTCCAGTGGTAAAGAGAGACTGTCCTCAGGATCAAAAAAAGCCCGTTGAGCAGCTGCAGAGTAAGAGCATTCAACTGCTGGTTCAGATTCTGCTTCTCCACCTTTGAAATACCAAATCTAGGCTGGGGTAGTCAATGTAATGCCTTCCAGTTGATGTTGGAATACAACTTGCAAAAGCCAATGTTCAGGAGCTGATGCCGGGAGCTGAAGTTCCAACAACATCCAAAGGGCCCATCATTGGCTACCCAAGTCTGGACAGATATCCAAGATAGGTGTAGTAGGAGGGGGAGTCTAATCTGTATTGGTTACAATTCCACTTGTGATTTTACTCTTGGTCAGGAGTAGCCAATGCAACCCTCATTAGCCTCAGTCAGCATAGTTCAACAACCTCCAGAAGACAAAATATTCACCTGCTCAGTCTGGACAGACTGCCAGGACAGAAGAAGGAAGGTGGTGGAATCTAATTCCATTTGTGATTTTTAGCAGGACTTCACTTGCAGCAAAGGTAACTGGATTTCAGAACTATTGTTATTAAGCTAATGAATTGCTTTTCTACTTTTATCTTCGATGCTAGTTCTTTAAACCTCAACCTGAGACAGACACACCTGAAGAAGGAAACAAGGTGCTGCCCCTTTAAAAGTCATTCTAACAACAGCTGGGATTAAGCAGTTACCTGGCCTGCTTCCGCTAGAGAAGTCAGAGGATTCCAAAGGAAAGAGAAACAAGACCAGTAACTGGTTGTGTTTGCTTACTCATCCTATATCCAGAATGGAAATCAATTTAGTGAAAGCTATCGGTATTCATGGTTGTCGCTGCTTTCAGTCCGCAAACGATGTGTGACTGATTATGTCCCACCCCTATTTGCATACTGTTTTCTTTGCACTGAAATGAATGGGGTGGAATAATGCTATGGCACATTAATTTACGTAACTAATTCTTTAAATTACATACATTATGTAATTTTTGCCACAGCAGACAGCAAGATGAATAATGCTGTTTTTGGCAGATGATGAACTGTAGTGGAACAGAAACAATGCTGCATTTGATGCAAACAGGGCAGAATGGGGGGGAAATGCCATCATACATCCATAGCATCCAAATTTAAAGAAGGACCTCCAGTTTAGTGTCACTTCCCTTCCCATGAGCGCAATGTCTGTGATTCCTGCAACTTGCCACAGTTCCTAAAGACCCTGCTAAATTGACACCTCCCAAACCAATATGCAAACTGAAACACAGATCTCATTTGGAATTTGCATTTCTCCAAATTTTGCAGTGCAGTTGCCCAGTCAAAGAATAATAATAGCAATTATTATTATTATTATTATTATTATTATTATTATTATTATTATTATCCACCCTTCATCAGAGGATCACGGGGCAGATATATAACATAGCAACAAACAAAACCAATAACCCCACCACCACAGTCATTATTATTATTGAATTATAAAAATGTATATATTAATTAAAAGCGCACCCAAAATGCACCTAAGTGAACATAAAATACAAAAATGCAGTCTGTTGGGGGGAAAGCGTTTGCAAAAGCACACATACAAGACAAAACTGAGTCAACGGATATGTATATTAGGAGAAATGAGTAGAAATGTGGGATGTAAAAAAAATAAAACTTAAGAATGAAAAAATGAGAAACCGAGAAACCAACACTGACAGATGCATCCATTGCTAGTAGCTGCTACCATTTCTATGCCATTCCCTGATCAGTTACTTCAAGACCATTATAGGATCTCTGGGTGGTGTCCTTTGGCCTCCCAATGGCTAGCAGAGGCAGAAAACAATGGTGCAAAACCAGCCAATTAGTGCTTCACTTTGAATCATTCATATAAACTGACTTTTCTTGCTGCAGAGTTCGCTCCAAGTTCTGCCTCTAGAATCAGGCTACCACACATGTGCCATAACTAACTCATTAATAGCAGCACCAAATAGCATCACATGCCATCTCACTGTCACCATTGCTACCCGAATTTGCCAAAGAGAATTCAAGAGCCTGAGAACAACAACTGCCACACGCTGATCGAAAACACCCACTCAAACAATTCCTCTCTTAATCTCAGCTCCTCAAAGCTCTTGCTTCTAATTTCAGAACCTGCTTTCAAAGCAGGACTTTTGACTGGGTGACTTCCATCTGCAGATGCCTCTATTAGTTGATCAGAAGATTATTCTTGACCCCATTTGATGCCTCTGGAGCCATAAATGTCCAATGTCTTCTAATTAGAGCCACAGCTCGTCCCAAGCTGGTTCCATTTCCCAGGGAGAGCTAAACAGCTCTGAGAGAGAGCAGTGAGTGATACTTGCCGTTTTCTGATAGCTTGAGAGAGAAATAAGGAAGCACTGTGAAGAGCCATGACCCTACTGGAGGCTGCTAAAGGATGCTGATGAGATTTTTGTTAAGCGTTTATTATCTCCTTGCTGCAAGCATCAATAAAAGCCTGGATTTAAACATCCCACGTTTACACTAGTGAATAACTGGTTCTACCTCTCCCTTTGCAATGTCTTAAGGAACAGCCAATGCTCAACAAGTACATCAAATTAATATGCAAAGCATTTCTCTATTTGCCAATCTGAATTTTTCCAAACACATATTTCATTTCTTGGGCACGAGAAATGATTGAAGACTTGCATATGGCACACCACAAAGTTAAATTGCATTGCTTTGAAAATCAGTGGCCATTTGTTTCTCTCCCACCCCCACCCCCCGCTCTTTTCCCTCCCCCGGATACTCAATGTTCCAAAGCTAAGTACATCAAGAACAACTTAAGATATTTTGTTCTCAACTAGACTACTAGGGAGGTTGTGTCAAATGCAACAGGGGAGCATATTCACTATATGTGCAATGAATACTTCAACTGTCTTATAAGTTTACATAATTGTATGGCTGGAAGGAAGCCCTGAAAGTAGCTGAATTAAACCCAAGCACTAGGTTTCATGGCTTCCAAGGACTTCTGAAATGTTAGTCCGACACTTAAGAGTACAGCTGTGTGTGATTGGAGGACGAGTCACAAACCTCCTCTTCCTCCTCCTCAACAGCTGGAGATTCTCCAAGCATCATTTGCCTTCTGGAGCAAAACAGAGAAAACAGATGCTCCCTATTTAAATACTGTATCAGAAAATAGGTGGGGGAAGCAAAACGAAACATTACAGACCAAACATTACATTACTTTCCTATACATGAATATTATTTATTTGTTTTATAAACTTAAGATACCACTTTTCATTTATAAATCTCAAAGCTGTTCACAATCCATATACAAGAGAAATAAATATATCACACAACAGTTAAAACATCCAGCTAGTCATATAATTTCAAGAACTATGGCATCCAGAATTTGATGTCAAGAGTCAGGAAATGCCCAACAGCTGAAGGGGGAGGGAGCCCACAAATGCTGCAAGGGGGCACCTATGAAATTGGTGTGGGAGAGACAGCAGGAGACTTTGAGAATGCACAGAGTAAAGTGAAAACAGCCTTTTGAGATTATCTAGTCCAGCAACTTGTTTGGCCAGCCAGATGCATCTATGGAAGCCCAAAAGCATGTAAAACAACAGCCCTCTCTTCATAGAATCATAGAGTTGGAAGAGACCACAAGGGCCATCGAGTCCAACCCCCTGCCAAGCAGGAAACACCACTTCACTTATGATGCCTAGCAACTGGCATTCATAGGCATAGTTCCTCCAAGAGGAAAGGAACAACATCACCATCATGGCTGTTGAACATTAATCCTTTTCTAATGCTGCCCATCAGTGCCCTTCCCTACTGCTTATGGAAGCAAATTCCACAGTTTAATTATGTGTTGTGACAAAGCACCTCTTTTTGCTTGTCTCATATCTCCAAACATTCAATTTCATTGGATGACACCTCTGGGTTCTAGTATTAGGAGTCAAGGATGAAAACCTCTGTCTGTTTTTCTCAGTACCATGCATGATTTCACAAACCTCAACCCTGTCCCCTCTCTCTTGCTCTTCTCCCAACCCAAATACGCCCCCAATGTTGTACCCTTTTCTCATGGGACAGGAAAAAGCTCTAGTCACTTGTTCCTTCTGTTTGCCCTTTATTACACATTTTCAAGTGCTACAATGTCCTTTTTGAGATGCAGTATTCCAAGTGTATTAGTACCAGAGATTTGTATAAAGCTGGAGTAAGGAACCTCATGGCTGAGAGATGGATATGGCTGGCTCAGATGTATCCATAAACTGTGACAATACCTCTTGATGGCCAGGGTGCAGAGATGTGTAGCCTATGTGTAGAAACCACTGACTTCTGCATGGTTGGAATGCAGCCTACTGTACAAAGGTAAGAGTCACACCTGTTGCTCCACCCACTTTTACATCTGGCCCCGCCCAACATTGGCATGTGGCCCAAGACAGGACATAGCCCTTGGGCTGCAAAGAAAGCTTCTCATCCCTTGTTTAAAAACATTACAAGGCTGGTGGTTTTATTTTTGATCCCTTTCCCAATTATCTGTAGCCTGGAATTTCCCTTTTTCACCAGCTGCCGCGTGATGGGTAAACATTTCTGTTGCATTATCCACCTCAAACCCAAAATCTCTTTCCTAAGCAGTCACTATTGGGACAGAGAGCTAATAAAACAACAGGACAATGGAGGAACAAAGGGAAGTAACCCATGGCTAGGACCTGCTTCTTGGGGATCTCCAAGTGCTTTACAGGACCCTGACAACCACTTGCTCACTGAAGTGTGGTTGCAGCCATCACAAAGACTCTCATCGTTTGAAGTTGTGCGGCAAGCAGCCAACCATTCCCACACTTAGTATCAGTTCAGGCGGGATTCCATCCAATCCCACAAGACTTGGGGCAGATGAATCTCCTAACACCACCCCCGCAATCAGACGCTGTTGAGTCAGACTAAATTGGGAATTGGCTGCTGATACCCAGAGGCAGAATTTGGCCTATTTCTTGTCTGGAAAGACAAAAATTAGCATAAAGAGAGAGCTTGTTTTATCCTTTGGGGTGTTTTCATGCCTCATCTAAATCCTGTAATGCCAAGAACTCCCAGGGTAATGCAGGAGGTTCCCCAGGTAGAGGAGTACACAATCACATAAATCATTTTTAAGAACCACAGTAGCATTTGTAAATAGTGTCACATGAAGAATATTGCTGATGGGCTGGGACAGTATTACTTTGGGCACACTGAGACTCGGACAGAAGGAGCACACATTTCCTCCATCACAGCTCATGAAGCAAATTAATAAAAAATGTTGGTTGAGAATGTTTCAAGCTGTTTTAAGGCTCATTCAGACGTCAGGGCAAGGGTTGCAAGCATTTTGAAATCCCATGCCCAAAAACACAGTGTATAGGGCCTGGAATGGAAATGTGCAATGCCTCTGTCCTCAGAGGGGAGACTCTGTGTGCAACCACTCAGTGTTAATCAAAAAACAAAGTGAGGAGTGGCTATACTATTTTCCCCCTGACCCTGGGGGAGCATCATTCCTCCCATCAGGAGGCAGAGGGAATCAAACACTGTTCCAGATTAAAATCCTGCCCATCAGGCTATGGACATGATAAGCCTTTCCCTTGTTGCCCCCTAGAAACTGGGGGCAATACACACACACAAGGTATTATGTGACCATCATGACTGGTGTCATGACCAATGGTAGCTTTATCCTCCATGAATTTGCCTAATCCCCTTTTAAATCTGTCCAGTTGGTGGCCATCACTACATCTTGTCAGTTTCTGAGAAGCAATGGGATGGCTACTATGGGAAATGAATGCTGCTCTATATGAGGGAACCTCTGGCCCATGAGCCAAATGTAGCCCTTCGGGACTTTCCATCTGGCCCTCAGAACTCTTTGCAGGCTACACCCCCCTCCTGGGGTGGAGTGCATCATTGAACTCTGACAATGCCTCTTACTTGCATGGAAAGAGGGGGGGTGTTTGTGTGTTTGTAGAAACTAGTCTACTGTAATAAGGTAAAATGTACATGCATGTGGCCCTTGGAAGATTCCCCAGAAGAGAATGTGGCCCTCGGACTGAAAAAGATTTCCCATCCCTGCTCTAGATAGACCTTCCATCGTTGACTCTTATCATGCTTTTAAGAGTGGCCTTGGTGTATGATTTGCTAAAACAGAATCTCTGCTCTTGCTAATGGGAATGGAGTTAAGATAGCACAGCAGTCTGGAAAGCATCTGGCTGTAATAAGCCTGAACATTAAGCTAACAGATCATAAAACTTCATTACCAGCATCCGATTTTGGGAGAAAATGAAGTTTATTTGGGCTGTTTCATTTAAAATATTCTCACTTAGATGGGGCTTTGCTCCTGCTCTCCAGGATGGCTCTGAATTTAGGAGACAGCAATACAAAGACAGAAAGAGGCACGTAAATAGTAATCAAAATATTCAGTTTCCCACAAGTCCTTCAAAGTTTGTCCTCTGGGCCAACAGGAATTGCTGCCAAGTATACACACACACACACACACACACACACACACACACACACACTGCCATAGTGGGGCCTGAGTCCTAAGGACCACACAAATGGTTTATGCTGCAAGGAAGAACTTGCATCCTGTGGTGCAATGGCATCAATGTAATGATGGGTGCTGCTGTACACAGAAAACAGGATGGGGGAGGGGAGGAAGGGGAGGGGAGGATCCCATTAGTCTGCACCAAAAGTAGTTCCTTAGATCCTAATGTGAGACTTTTGGGAAGCAGGGGGGCAACTCAAGGCAGCAGAGGGCAAATAACTGCCAGAAGTAGTTGGGTCTGCTTAGAAGCCCAGGAACCAAACCCTCATAAGAAGAGCTCTGCTGAATCAGACCAATGGCCCATCTAGTACAGCACCCTGTTCTCACAGTGGTGAACCAGATGCCTGTGGGAAACCCATAAAGCAGGACTTGAGAACAAGAGCACTCTCCCCTCTGCAGTTTCCAGAAATTGGTACTCAGAAGTGTTACTGCCTTCAGCTGTGGAGACAGAGCATAGCCATCATGGCTAGCAGTCACTCCTCAAGGAGCTCCGCCATAATTAAACCAATTCCAAGTGAATTGTGGAAATTGGGGGGGAGGGACCATGTATGGACCCCTCCAGATGTTTTGGACTACAACTCCCCCTGTCTGCAGCTGTAGGCAGTGGTAGTCCAGAGGGCAGCAGGTCGGAAATGGCTGTCACCCTACACATAAGTCACATCAAGTGGGAGTTTAGGTTGAGGTGGGCAACTGCATTGCAAGCCCCTTGGAAACTTATCAGCAGAGGCAGTGGCCTTTAATGGGTATCTCAGGGTGAGGTTTTCTTTTTTGTTTTCTTTTAAAGTACTCTTTTGCAACATTCCAATACCGCTTTTTACGACCTAGTTAATGATCACACTTACTGAAACTAATTTAATGTGTAATAAACCTTCTTTACTACCATCTTCTTTTTTTCAGGGAGAAGGCAAGAAAGAGAGGGAGGATAAGGAAGGGCAATTAAGATGAGAAACATATGGTTGCCTCTTCTTAACAAAAAGTGTGTGAACGACCTTGCAAATTTGGGCCTTTGTGAAAGTCTAATTGAGACATCACACAGCTCTTCTTTACAATGAACGCTTGTGCAAGGAATGTGGGCTCTTCTGTGACTCTCACTATTCTGAGTGTCCTGAGCCATTAATGCGTCCTGAACCTCTTGCCTAGAGTAAGTAAGGGAGAAGCAGAATGTGAGAATTAGTATGGCGCAGGGCTGGCCCTACCATTAGCCAGAGCTAAGGCAGCCACCTCAGGTGGCAGATGCTGCAGGGCAGGCAGCAATGGGGAAGTGTCTGAGCGTATGTGACACGGCTTGCCCTAATCTAGCCAGCGTCTCTCGGGTTTAATGGAGGATGCTATCCCCTTTACAGTGCTGAAGTAAGGTGGTGATTGGTTGGCTTCTGCACATGGAATAAGGTGAAGGGGAATATCTTATCCTTTGCCTCAGGCAGCAAGATGTCTTGGGCTGGTCCTGGTACGATGTAATGGTTAGAGTGTTAGACTTGGACTCCACCCAGCCATGAAGCTCACAGAGTGACCTTGGACCATTTATTGTCTCTTATTCTAACTTACCTCACAGGGTTGTTGTGAAGATAAAATGGGGAGAGGAAAGCAATGTATGCCACCTTGAACTCCTTAGAGGAAAGGTGGGGCTATAAATCAACCAATCAAATGAATAAATAAATGTTAAGATCACTAACTGAGACATGAAACCATTGGTTTCCAGTTGTGCTCAGGGAAAAAGAGAGCAGGAGAAGATCTCCTATTGAAGGAGGTGGAACTGAACTCTCACCTTGCTTAGAAACTGACAAAGCAGTTTCTAGATCATTTCTAGATCCTGTCTTCCTGCACCAGGTGGCAGTGGGCAGGAGCTGATGGTGGTAGTTATGAGGAGATAAGCCTTGCTAAGGATTCCACAGGATGAAGCTTTGCGCTCCAACAACAGTTTCAGGGGTGCAAGAGTTGGATGAATTGGCAATTTTAGTTTCTCTCATTTTTCCAATTATTTCTATATCAGTTTGCACAGTTTGCACTTTTAAAAAATGCTTACAAAAATTCAGCAGCATTTTCCTTCTCCTAATAAACTCATTTTTGTGCACAATTCTGCAAGCAAGTTTCTCTAATATAATGTGTCTTTATGTACATTTCCCTGTAATATACAGATTTTTGCACATTTTTTTTAAAGTTGGAGGACTGCATTGCAAAATTCAGAAAAGAGCAGATTTTGAAGGACAATTGCATTTCAGTTTGTGTATTGTTTTTGGAACTGAAGTTTATGTAAATCTGCATTAAAGTTCAAAGTGAACCAAATTTCTCCCACATCCCTAGTTGGAGGGATACTTCTCAGCACTTGTTAAGTGTACATTTTTTTCAATATATAATTTGCAAGCAATGTTCCTTAATACAAGGTGTTTTGTGCTGTTTTCACTGATATGCACATTTTACGCACACTTTTCTCCAATAAACTTATTTTGCTGTCCACTTTTGGTTGGGGAACTGCACAGCAAAGTTCAGAGACATGTACACTTCAAAGCACAGTTGCATGTTGCATTTTGCATTTGGGGAAGGTGTGAATTAGGTAGGTAATTGTATTTCTCCCCCACCCCATCCCTAGCAGGGGAGAAATTAAACTTCTTGCACTCCAGGTTGCTTCAGAGATCCTTGCAACGAGCTTTATGGCAATGTTAATGCATAATGAGGAGGGTGTCTCTTGGGCCACAGGCTGCCATTGAAACTCTGCCAATCACTTCTTCCCCAATCACAAATCAATGACGAGGAACAGCAGAAGGTCGCATCCTTTATTATTAATGAAAAATAACCCTCAAGAGCTGCTGTTGCTGATTCAAGGTCTGCCAGACCTCTCAGGCAACCCCAAGCAGAGTGTGATGAATCAGCATAATAAAAGTGTGCCAGAACTTGCCAGCTCTTCTTGCACGTGCAACAGAAGCAAGATGGATTATCCATTGGACTAAATTGACTTTGGACTATCTGGCAGTTGAGTCGTAAGCAGTGCAGGCAGCGAGAGAATGGACAGGCAGAGGGAGGCAGTGGGAGAAGGGAGAACATTATCACAGTTAAAGGTGACGGCACCTGGGTGGCTTCCGAGTCCCTTGGCACTCATTGCAGCTCAGCAGGTTATTCGCTTCAAGTTCACGAGCTCTTCTTAGAAGCAGTGGTGAGTAATTACTACAAAAGGATCTGCACATCTCTTTCCATCTTTTCATATCCACAAGACAGAATCAATAGGGGAAAGACCAAGAGAGAGATTCTACAGAGTGCAAAGTTTTCAGGACAAAAATCAATTAAAAAGGAAGAAGTGCAAAAATAAAAGACGGGGGCAGCTGGAGGAGGGATAAATTGTATCTGCGGAAGCAGAATACTGGGGGAGAGGGGGTTCCTTTCCACGCATTGCCAACGCAAAAATGCTGCTCTCAGTAAGATGCTGCCTTAGGATGGTCAAGTGCCCAACTTTACAAACTCCTCCGTTTGAAGGCATCTGCTATTTGTAGGTTTGTATGATCCAAGTCTGCTTAAAAAAACAAAAACTGACCCAGGAACATACAGGTCACCTGATCATAGTCTTCCCCTCTACAGTGAGATGTGCTTAGGCTCTATTTCAATTATAGTAATTATTTCTAAATTTGCATCGATGCCTATGAATTAACACATGCAAACTGAATGCAAATCAGTGTTCTCTTTCATTAGGGCTGGTCCTACCATTAGACAGAACAAGGTGGCTGACTCAGGCAGAAGATGTGGAGTGTCGTGAAAGGGCAGCAAACAGTTTTTTAAAATGCAATTTATTAGTATTGCATTTTTACTGCTTGAGGGGAAGCACGTGTGGGATTTTCTGCCTCAGGTGCCTAAAAAAACAGACTAGCTCTAGATATTAAAGACTTCGGGATAACTTGCTGTGTTCAGGCAGTAAAATATATTGGGCCGGCCCTGTCATTTGCCCTCTTCCTTTGGTGATAGAAATTGCCTCATTAGAGGCAATGTACCGTAAATGTGGTGCTGTCCTATGCATGTGGTGCTGTCCTATGCAGCTACTGTGGGGGAAAGCCCTGACCTTCCACATTTACATCACGGGGAATAAGCCCCCTTTAGACTTCACTCTTACGCAGGTTGCCTACTCTGGAGCACACATGCACAAATAGGAAACTGCTTTCTATCCATTCAGATCATTGGTCCATCTAGCTCAGTATGAACCCCACCCAGTGACTGACAAAAGCTGTTCAGGGTTTCACACAGGGGAAGTACTTTAACCTATAACCAAAACGAATTACTCCATTAATTAGATCCACATTTCATTTTTCCTTAATTCATCTAACACTTCTTCAGTTAAGCTTATTTTCTCTGAAATAAGACCAAACCGTTGTACATATCATTGGAACTGATCTACAATATTCATGGCTATTTATAAAATAATTTTTAAAAAATGCCAGCCTGACAAAAACTTGTCTCATGCTTCTTGGACCTTTCATGGCTTGGAGTTTGTGAGAAATCTTGCTTTGTTCACGAGGTGACCATCCAACGCCTAGCTCAGAAAGCCAAAAGGGACCAAGCATTCTGAATATCCCGCATGCATATTTATTGAAAAGGAGATGAGAACTTTTGAATTCAGACCCACATCTTCAAAACTGTTTTGACTTTTAACATCAGTTTTCTTTCCAGAGGGTATCTTCGTGAACAAATCAATCTCCACAATTCCTGTGAGGATCCCTGGTTAAGTTTTACTTCAAAAATCAATGGGATGGGATGATGATATTTCAAAATGTGCAGTCTGCAAATGAAAACCTCTTTATCGATCGCTTATAACATCTTAAGTTTCCTTGGAATGCGTAAATACAAGCATGCTCAGTGATCCAGATGCAGAGAGTGGGGGTGGGGGAATGTGATTAACTTGCATGAAATAAAAAACCTATTTCTGGGACTGCTTCTCCTCCTCCTCATTGCCCAAGACTTCTCAAAATTTAGAGTGCACCTATCGGTTGATAGGTTCCATTAGACTATAATTCCCATCATTCTTGACCAAAAAGGAAGAAAGAAAAAGGGGTGGAGTAGAGGGGTTATTGTTATTATTATATTTCCTTATTCCCCACCTTTTCCCCCTGACAGGGACTCAAGGCAGCTTACAGATAAAATAAGAGCAGCTTAAAACATAGCAAGAAAACAATCATTAAAAAACAATTAAAGATTATATATACACACACAATTAAAAACAAACAGATAATTACAATAAAAAACAGCACAGCACCAGGCATTTCATTAAAAGCAGTCAGTTCCCAAGAGCCTGTTGGAATAAGGAGATCTTCACCAGCTGGCGGAAGGACAACTAGGAGGGAGCCAGTTTAATTTCTCTAAGGAGGGAATTCCAAAGTCTGGCAGCAGCCACCAAGTAAGGCCCCTTCTGGCGTCTCCACCAAATGCGCCTGAGAGGGATCAAGAGAAGGATTCAATGTGGAATCTGCATCTTTCTAACTTCTCTAATAATCAGTGGAACTTCAGTTTTGCATTCTAGCTGATTTCAACCAGACTCATCCTACTCTTCCCAACACTGAATAAGATGTCAGCAAACTCAAGCCAACGCACTTTGTCCTCTTTATTTACTCTTTCATGCAATAAGGTACTTGTCAGCCTCAACAGTGAATAAGTTGTTATTCCTTTGTCCTACAATTACAAGCTCAGGCAGTGTGACCTGCCCTGCCATGATTTTTACCCTAGCTAGCCATGTGAAATACTTTGTTCCCCAGTGTTTGCAGAACAGTGAATGCAAAAGGGCGTTGAACATCTTCATTGAGACGTTCTTATGCAATGCCTGACAAGCAAAGGGAGTCAGCTAACAAAACCAGGCATTGATAATACATTTCTGGCCCTATAAGGTCTAAGTCTGACAATGGCTGTTTAATTCAGCTGATCTATTGATATAACCCTAAACACTCTCCTTTTCCTTCCTGGCAGAACTACATGAGAAAATGCTGGAAGTTATGAGTGCTATAAGATTTAGCCAATTGATTAAAATTGGGCCCCAACTGAACATCTACCAGGCTGTGAGTTAAGAGCAAACTTTATTATTTATACTATCCCAGGAAGGGGGGAGAGCACTGCTTTTATACATTTGCATGTGTAGCTTATTTTTATGTATTAGTTAGCTTTATTGTACTTTCAGAATTTTATTGTCAGCTGCACTGATAACTTGACTGAACGGCTGTGCACAAATAAAAGTCATGGTGGCACTTATATAAGGAGACTATCCTGTTTTATCTTCTCAATAACTGTGTGAAATACATGTCTTGATTCATGGGAATTTGATGCCCACAGGAGAAATTGAGAGTGAAGAGCCCCGGGTAGCAGAAAAGAATAGGACCCTGGACAGTTCCAAGAGGCCTTGATGTTGTTGTTATCTGCTAGGTGCTTCAGCCAGCTGAAGCCTTATGCAGGCTCATCAGATCTGGAGTGTGCTAGGCTGGCTGGTTAAAGAGCCCTCATCTTGCTTTGTAGGCTTTGATGCCTGAAAGGCAGGAACTCAACCTCTTGAATCAGAGGATAGTGGCAGAGGTGTGTCCTTTGGCCAGAAGGGGCCTGAAGCCTTATTTTAACGATTCCCGTTCCAGTGAAGTGGCCTGAACCTTGACTACCTCGGTATCCTTTGCTGCACACTGCAAAATCGCTGGATCATAGATCATGACAATAGGTTAAGCCAAGAGACTAGCCCATGGTCACCCAAGTGAGGTCCATGGCTAAGCAGGGATTTGAATCCAGACCTCTAAGACCAAACACAAGAGGCAATCCAATTCACTGCCCCACATTGCTTCCCCCTATAGTCTGGTAGGTTGCTGTGCATAGGATTTAAACTACTGAAATATAAACTTTCCTTCCAATAATTGATAACTTACTAAACCAAAATCTCTCTCTCTCTCTCTCTTTCCACATTTTGGTACCACGCAAATGCATCTAAATGCATTTAATCAGTAAAAAGAAAGAAACAGATAATCAAATAACTCTGATTCATTGAGCACCCTAGATGTTACTAGGAGAATCATAGTTGCAGGGTCCCAAAAGGTGACACTGTCTGACCTGTGCTCCCCAAAGGTGGCAAGAGCACACTAGACACCACCCATGTATTTCAATGCACACAATCCAAAACAAAAAGATGTGCCAGAAACAGACAGCAGCAACTGGCAGAAGAGCACTAGAGGCCTTGTGAAAATAAGATAAGTTGCCCTCTGCCATGGAAGCCATGCAATAAAATACCTAATTTGTTCCTGGATCAATGTTTTGGCACAGTAGTGAATTCTGGAATAAAGCCTTCAATAATAATAATAACCAGGCCAAGAGCCCAACTAGTAAGTCCATGAGTGGGAGCCAGGACAGAGACCATTAGTCTCACACCATAGAAAGCCAGTGTGTTCTGACTGTAGCACAACCTCTGGTGGACTATTGGTACTGCACAGCAAGAAGTTATTCACTTATACAAGAGTTTACAAAACAGCACGGATGCATTTTCACCTTTCACTCTTTGGACCCAAGCCACTGTGTCCAACTGGCTTTATTGTCAAGCAAGCGTGCATAGGATTGTGCTGGGAACATTCCACTCTGATCTTGATTCAAAAAGGTAAACATTTTCAGTCACATTTGCATTTTTTATAGATGCTCTAAGAAATCCGTCAGATGCAAAATGCCAGCGGTGTGCAAGACTGTGCAAAAGGGAACCAGGTACCAGGTGTCCAGATTTTGATAACAATAGCTACAAGAATAATGAGACAATTATGTTTTGGCAGGCAGTTAAGAGTTTTTTTAAAAAATTCAGTTTTGACATTTATATGAGTGGCATTAATGAAAAAGCTTGGTGCAAGATTATCTCTTTATCATATGACTAAAACAATTAGAGACATTCCATTGATGGATGCTGCGGCCCTCTCCGTGGCACAATAATTATCTTTTAATGAGCCCACATTAATGTAAATTGGATTCATCAGGAAATAAATTTTGCAACGAATGGGAGATGCTCTCTCCAGGTAACCTTTCATGAAAGCAGCGTAAACCCAGAGCCTGATGCGTTGGTGGGCTTGGAGAGTTTAGCCCCAGACAGGAGACAAGGAATCAGTTCAGGCAAGATCACATGCTTGCTTAGACTCTGCACAGCCCTTTCATGGGACTGAAAAATTATGTCAAATTAGTTTGTTGCTTCACCTTTGATTAAACATGGATTTATGGTTCATTAATCATGCAAATCTGATCCAGCGCCCCTCCTCCTTTCCTATTAGCAAGGTTTCACCCTCCTCAGGGGTTCAGTTGTTCAAAAGTACACACTAATTATTGCTGCTGGAACCACCAAAATGAGATTCTAAACAGACAACACGTTCGTGCTGTACTGTCAACTAATTCACATCTCACTTGAGTTTGTTGGGTCCCCTGTGACTTCCTGGGTGTCTCTATCACACAAGATGGACAGCTTGGCCATAGTAACCCATGCACTAATAACCTCAAGACTGGAGGACTGCTATGTGCTCTGTGTGGAGCAACCAGGCTGTTTTACAGCTATTGTGGATTAGAATGTGATCACTGGTGTGACATAAAGAGAGCATACAACACTTTGCTGCCAATTTGCTTCCAGTGCAGGTTTAGAGTTTTGCAGTGCGCATTTACAACCCTAAACAACTTGGGATCCGTCTATCTGAAAGAGCACCTGCTCCCCCGTAGACCCAGCTGCTCACTGAGATCTGCATACAAGGCCCTCTTTGTGGTATCATCACCAGCAAGTGGTGTTCCATCTTTTATTCACCCACAAGTGATCTTTAACATTCTTGGCAAACTGTACTAGCTTTCAGCTGCATACTTACAAAGTACTTGTTTGCACAGGTATCAGTGATACTGCATATACACACAAGCACCAGATGGGATCATATATGCATTACTGTTTTGTTCTGATTTACTGGGTTTATTTTGTTTTATAATTTTATATTATATTCCGCTATAGTCCCACCCCCCCAATGGACCAGAATATAAATAATTTAGAATTTATTTATTTTTTAAATGATCTCTGGTTCCAAGACACAGGTTCTACCAAGCTACGATCATCAAACTGTGAAGGCTTTAGGTTTTAAACCTGGAAAAATAGATTTTGTAGGATTTCAAAACCCACAAAAAACTGTGGGAGAAAATGACAGCGGCTGCATCATATATAACACTAAGCAATGGTTTGCTTGAACCATGGTTTGTTCAACAATTCATGATTTTTTTGGTTTATTTGTTACAATGTATCTTGGGAAATGTATAAAATTACATATAATAAATGGAATACAAAAAATCAGCACAAAATAAATTTTAGCATTGTCACAAGAAAATGGATGTGATAAATATGAAAGTGGATGCTGCAAATATATATTAAAATTGAATCAACGGTAGAAAGTTTAAATAACCTGGGACAAAAGGTGAATACCAATACAGAAACAACCCAGAAAGTGATACAGGAATTTACTCTGATACGGCAAACTGCGGATGAAGTTAAGGAGAAAACCTTTGCTGCTGAAGTTAAAGTAATTCTACTGGAGAGAGAGAGAGTCCCATCTATACAAGGATGACTTGATGAATATAAGCTGACACTTGTTATGACTGAACTTAAAGAGAAACAGATGAAATTGAGGATCAGAGCCCTACCTGAGGAAAAGGAAAGCTTGACAGAGTTTCAGGAGAAGATAGGACTAACATTGGTTGAGAAAGAGAGGTATTTGGGGGTTAGTATGACCGCCAGAAATGTGAACTTATTCAAGGGCAACTGTGAAGGACATTGGTTTGAAGAGAAGGGGGATTTGGAGATAGGGTTAAATTGGAAGTCGTTATTGTTGGGCCGAGCTGCTGTGGTGGAGATGAGGGTTGCTGTGATGTTGGGGATGCTGCTTTTGTTTCAAACATTGCAAGCTTTGGATGGGAGGGATTGTTTCAGGAGGTGGCAGAGGGACGTCTCTAGATTTGTTTGGCAGGGCAGGAAGCTTTGAGTAAAATTTAAGATATTGACGGATGCTAAAGAAGGAGGTGGACTTGCCCTGCCAGACCCCTAAATTTTGTTGTAAATCATCTGCTTTTTGCTGGCTGAGAGAATCGGCAGAATCCGAGACCAGGGAGAAGAGCCGGTGGAAGAAGACTGGAAGTTTAAAGACTATTTATAGAAATATTGCAAAATTAATGAATGTTAGAACAAAGTTGGAATGAAGTTATATGGCTTTAGCAAAAATGTTATAAGGAATTAAGTATAAATAGATCAATAGAGCATTAAAGGGAATAAAATAAGGTTAGAATGTGTTAAGATAATTATAGGATAGAAAACAGAGGAAGATGGAAAGGAATTGCTGAAATAATTAATTGATGTGGAATACAAAAAGGGAGGTGTGAGGAAGTCGTGGAAATAAGCGAACGAAAGATATGACATTGAAATTGTTTAATGTGTTTTGAATGGTTTTTGTTTTGTTTTGTTTTGTTTGTCTTATGTGTTAGTGTTTTTGTATTGTGTTGTGTTGTTTTTCGTTTGTTTTTTCTTTTTGCTTCTTTGTTTGTAGTGTTTAAATTTTTGGAAACTCAATAAATATTATTTTTTTAAAAAATAAAAATAAATTTTAGTATTGCCTTTGTCATGCTGTGGAACACTTTTCCAGCAGCCATTCGACAGGCATCCTTGCTTAAGGCATCTTTTGAAAACTTATTTTTATGCCAACAGGCCTTTGCAGTTGTTTACATTTTTTTCTTGAGTAACCAGTAAATTCATGATTGTTCTGTACTGCTTTTAAATGTTTATTTATATGTTGCTATACACACCACCCTGATGTTTCATGAGAGGGGGTGTTATGAAAATATTTGTTATGAATAAATAAATAAATAAATAAATATAGTCTGTCGCCTAAAGTGGATTTCAATGTTGTTTCAGATTTTTTTTCCATCCAGGTACACCAAGGTCAGACAACCCGAGCCTGAATGCAGGCTGGAGGACAAGAGCTAATGACTTGGAGAGAGCAGCCATGCCTTTTTGTGTGTGAAAATAAACAACCAGGGAGCCAATGGCAAAGGAAATTCCCCCTCTGGCCACATCCTTTCCCGAAAATGGGTTTCAGTTCAGTGGCCACCTAATGGCAGCCAACCTTAGTTTTCATGCTGGGAGGCAACAGGCGAGACTAAACTCTTACCGACTCCCAATGCCTTCTGCTGCATGCCTGCATAAAGGGCCGTCAGGGCAGAGGGAAGAATGAGGAGGAAGCATTTAACCACAGAGCCTAGGGCTTGCCGATCAGAAGGTCGGCTGTTCAAATCCTCGCCACAGGGTGAGCTCCCATTGTTCGGTCCCTGCTACTGCCCACCCAGCGGGAGGGTAGACGGCGTTTCTGTGCACTGCTCTGGTTCGCCAGAAGCAGCTTAGTCATGCTGGCCACATGACCCGGAAGCTCCCTCGGCCAATAAAGCAAGACGAGCACCGCAACCCCAGAGTCGTCTGTGACTGGACCTAACAGTCAGGGGTCCCTTTACCTTTACTTTAAGGCAGGTTAGAAGAGGAAGCCACAGCACTCCTGGACACATCCTTCCCCAGTAGTCAGAGGCTGTAGCTGGGCTGGCGATGGCTGCCTGCCCAGCAATTACATCCTGGGTCCCACAAAGTGTGAGCATACCTATGCATCCCCTAAGTTGAAGCAAGAAGATGGAGAAGTCATAAGGGACTGAATGCTTCCTACTCCCAAACTACTCTGCCCATTCTTCCTTGCTACCAAATATACCTGGAATCCTCCCACAACAGTACGGGCCCCTTCCTAGTATCCTTTCCTTCCCTAAAAAGGCCAGCCAACATTGTAGACCAGGCTTCCTCAGCCCTCCAGATGTTTTGAGACTACAATTCCCATCATCCCGGACCACTGGTCCTGCTAGCTAGGGATCATGGGAGTTGTAGGCCAAAAACATCTGGAGGGCTGAGTTTGAGGAAGCCTGTTGTAGACCAACAGGAAACAATGCAATCATTGCAACCCACAACCCATTAAATAAAAAGTCTCCCTACCATTCAGGAACCCCATGTGGACAACACTGTGTTCTTTCAAACCAGAAAAGCAATCCAAGCATCACCATTATGTCGCTTCGCAATCCCTTCTCTAGTATCTCTGCATCCTGATATCCCCAAGGGGAGGGCGTGAACCCCTAAAGCAGAGCCATAGGTCAGGGGTGCCCCTGAAGGTGCTCATTAATTGCTGCAAGGGGAGCCCCAGTCACTGGAGGATTTTAAAGATAAGCTGCATATGCACTTAAGTGCCAGAGATTGCTTCACAGCTAATCAGTCTTGCCTCCATGTGAAGAGGTGGAGGTGGGAGAGCAGAGGTGACACAAACTCCCAGGAGTTCTGGGCTAATGACTGCAAAGATGCCCCCAGGGACAAATTAGGCTTTCAGTGTAAGATAATCTAACACACACTCACCACATCCTAAGTTTTGCCTTCTAAAGGAAGTAGTAAAGAAACTCTCAGAGGGGCATAAAGACAGAGTGGGGAAAACCTCAAGATCTGTGGAAGCGTTATGGACAGATTTTAATGAATTGCTGATCCAGTGGGAGCTCATGTAACCACCTGGTAGATGCCAATGGATGAAGGAAAACACAAGGGATATATTGGATCCCCCATCACTCTGTTCAGGCTTAGCACAGGTGGGTGTCTGATATTCTAGCCAGCTGAGGCATTGCCTCACAGGATACGACAGTTCCTACTGCCTCACCTTAGCGGTTCTGGCCTGATTAGCTGTCTGGGTGGGAGACTGTGAAGCAGCAGCGATGAGTGGTATATCTAAATTGAATTAGACCACTAAACGGCAACAGTTAAGATACGCATTGGTGTGAAATCAACCAGCACCATCAGAATTACACAGTGAGGATTGGGAAATTCCAGAGAGAGCACCTATGCTCAGCCATGCTGCAGGTAATACAGACAAATGGCACAGCGGGCCAAGAAATCTGTGTACAATGATTGTCTTCCCAAATGAGACCGTCATTCTGCGAATCTCTTTCAGTTAGGCATAGGCAAATCTGTCAGTTTCTCTCAGTTTCCCAATGGTAAATTTATTTATACTAGGCAGAGGACCTTCTTGGTAGTAGCACCCGCCCTGTGAAACACCCTCCCACCAGATGTCAAAGAGAAAAACAACTACCAGACTTTTAGAAGACATCTGAAGGCAGCCCTGTTTAGGGAAGCTTTTAATGTTTAACAGACCACTGTATTTTAATATTTTGTTGGAAGCCACCCAGAGTGGCTGGGGAAACCAAGCCAGATGGGCGGGGTATAAATAATAAATTATTATTATTATTATTATTATTATTATTATTATTATTATTATTATTATTATTATTATTATTATTTCTCCACATTTCTTATTTTCTTTTTTAATAAAAAGGCCCTATGAAATTTCAGCAGCATCTTAGTAGAAATGATTCCTAATACACACATTTTTGCAAAGCAATTTCCCCTAGTATAATGCACTTTTGTAATTTTCACCAGTATATGCATTTTTAAGCACACTTTGCCCCAGTAGATGCCCTTTTATACTGGAGAACTGCATTGTGAATTTTGAAAGATAGCTGTGTTTAGCTACGCATATTGCTTTGGAAAGTATGCATTAGGTAGGTTTTCCTTTTAAAAGTAGACTGAATCTAGTTTCTCCCCCATTCCTAATTCCAATTCATCTAGGCTGTGCCAGCAGCTCCTTTCCCTTCCCAAGAGACCCCAATAAAAAGAAAGCACAATATATAACAATTGCAACAAATGAAAATTTCTTTCACTGCTGAAAGGTTAGCCCATTTCAAAAGTTAATCATCACCAGCAAATTAGGAAGCATGCACTGACCCTTCCTTTAATCTTCAAAGAAGAACAAGGACCCTACAATTCTAAAGCTTTGCCATGATATCCCGAATAAACAGTCTCCTGCTTTGTGTTGGTGTTCCATCATTGCCGGAAATTAAGCCATGTTCCTAAGGAGGTACTGCATTAGTCACAAAGATATCTCTCCCCCCCTCCCCGCACCCCAGCCACTACAACAGTTTATTAATAGATGCTTGAAATGATCCCAAGTCTGTAGGAAGAATCATCACTTACTGATGTTTTCTGTTCTTGTCTGGAAGTGGAGCAGTAACAAATGGATATTGGTGATAAACCATAAGTATTAAAGTGGAAGTATTAAAAGAAAAAAGGTTAACAGGAGCAAAGAAATGACACTGTTTAAATGAACAATGGATGAGAGGTTTGCTGGATACAATGGGCTTTGCCAAGAATCAAATGCATTTTTATGCTAAGAGAAGTCAGGATTTCTTTATTGCATTTTTTTTCCCCACCCACGGAACAGAAATAAAAAATGCAATGAGGATAACTTTAATTCTGTTGAAAGACGAGATGTTGGGTAGAGGAGCCAAAAAGTTACCCTTGGATTCAACAAACATTAGCACTGCTGCAAAGGGCAAAGTACACAGGGCTGTACCTAAGTTCTACTCAGGATAAAACCGTTGACATTAACGGACCTGAATTAGGCATGTCCATTAATTTCAGCGGGTCTATTCTGGTTATGACTAGCATTAGATACAGCGCACAATCTTCAGCCAGATGCTCCATAGGAAGGAAAAGCAATGTAAGAATGTAAGACGAGCCTGCTGGAAACAGGCGAATGGCCCATCCAGTCCAGCATGCCATTATCACAGTGGCCAACCAGACAACTTGAGCACTCCCCCCTCCTGTAGTTTCCAGCGACTGGTATCCAGAAGAATTGCTGCCTCCAGCCATGGTTGCAGAGCATAGCCACCACTGCTAGTAGCCACTGGTAGCCTTGTCTTTGATGAATCTGACTAATCCTCTTTTAAAGCCACCCAATCAATCAATCAATCAATCAATCAATCAATCAGTCTAGGTTGGTGGCCCTCATTGTCTCCTGTATGTGCTGCATGAAGAAATCTTTCTTCTATCTGCCCTGAGTCTTCCAACATTCAAGCTTCATTGCATGTCCTTGTGTTCTAGTGTTATGAGAGAGGCAGAAAGGGTTTCCCACCCACTTTGTCTGTGGCATGTGTAGTTTTATAAGCTTCTATCACATCTGGGCTGATAGAACTGCTGAGCTAACTCTGACCAGAGTCCCCTTCCCTTTCCTAATTTTAACAAAGAAGTCTTTGGATTCGTACCAACACCCCTACACCCAGGAGAAAATGTACCCGTAGATTTTTTTCTGCTGTATAACAAGCAATGCTTCCCCTTGCCTTTTGCTCCTCTTCTGACACATGAACCTGGCTTCAAATCAGTGAAGGGTTTCCTATTTATGTATGTATGTATGTATGTATGTATGTATGTATGTATGTATGTCTTTTGGCACTTAGCATATTGAACTGGCCAAATGTTTACCTGCCATATTTCAGCCAAGCAATTCCTTGTTGTTGTTAACTTGAAACCCTGCCCTTGGAGTGGGAGATATTATCACAATCAGCTCAAGAGTTTGCCCAACAACACTCTGCACAGCCAGCTTCTATGGAAAACAGGAAGGATCAGTTGCCCCAATCATGGATTTCCTTTGGGAAATCTCTTTGTCCAGACAAAAAGCAGTGAGCACCAATCCAGAACAGGTTCGGCACTTGTGATAGGTTTGTTCTCAAAGCAGCCCTAGACCCTAAACTTCATACCTTATGCACACTCAAAGTTCATGTAAGTCAATGTTCTCCATGTGCAGACATCCATAATGCATGCAGAAATCATGCTGGGGAAGATTCTCCGATTGAGGGTAGTTGGAGTCATCCCACAAGGGAGCAAGCTGAGCAGACATATCTCACTGGGAAGCTCTAGAGGAATTAAACCATAAACACAACCTTGCTCCATACAATACTTTGCTTAGTGAGTAGACTGCCAGTATCCTTAGGCAAACAGAGAGATACCGATATGTTCCAAATTACGCCATACAAATGCATAGCAGGGAACCACACTCCTGGTTCCAACTATAAAATCCTTTGAGGCATCCCATATTAGAAAGACAGGAGAGATCACCAGTTGAGAACATTCCCAACCATACAGCCTGTTTTGCCCATCCTCTTGTCCACTTCTCTGCAAAACTTCTATGTTTTGGAAAAACACAGTAGGGTACCATCATTTGACTCAGTTTGCAATTGTTAAAGCTATCAGCGTATCTGACTTGTGTCAAAATAATAAACGCATTGTAGATTTCCCATGGAAATCACTAAGGAGTGTATAAGCCAGGGATGCAGCAATATCATGCTATTTGTGGGCAATTTGTCTCCCTTGTAACAGACCAAATCAAAAGTAAAAATGATATGACACTTCTTCCTGAACTGTAATAGAGATAAATTGGAAGGGTGGCATCTGGGGATGATTTCTAAAAATGCAGGCGGTCTGTTGTCTTCCTCCCAAACGCAGATGAAGAGCCTTCCTTGATTCAGCAAAGGCAACTTGTTCTGATACATTCAAGCTGAGAAATTAGATTAATAGATTAAAATGTCATTTTGATGGTTGAAGAAGGTGCCCAGGATTAAACAGCCAGCAGATTTTGAAGTTATTGTTTTTAACATAAGTGCTTGGGGAAACGGCAAGGGGGAAGCACCATTTTAGAAGATGCCTTCCCCCTGAATAGTTTTTACCCATGAGCAAAGCAACTTGAGCTAGAACTCCTATGACTGATGGACAGGCAGAGCAATCCAAGATATTGGAAGCCAATATAAAGTGTACTGGGGTAAATTGTGCTGGGGTAACTTACCCCTACTACCTTCAGGAGCTGCTGCCAGCTGAGCTCGTTTGAGCCTGCCAGTAGGAAAACAAGCCTTGAAAGCAGAGTTTGACTGACACCACACTTTTTGCCAGTGTAACATCTGCTGGGTTGCTAGGTCACACGACCAAGCTAAATGGGAGTAAGTCTCCCCTTGCTCTATCCCTGCCACATGCTCACCACTCCCACAGAACACCCTTTTTCAGAACTTACCCCAGCCTTTGGTCAGTCAACTTCAGCTGAGCACATGCTGAGCTGGGATGGAGGACTTATGCCAGCTTATCTCTGGCTGAGGCAGACTGAGGGACTTCACTCAACACAGCCCTGTGTGAACCCAGACTCAGCCAGCTCAGCTGGGGGTAAGCGTGTTCCAAATTCTACTCATCCTGGTGGAGCTTGGGTTTGGGTTGCTCCCTAAGATTACTTTAATCATGCCAGCAAAGCTATTTCATCCTGGAACATGCACTCATAAAAGCAAGCCTTTTCTAAGCATTCAACCAAAGCACGTGAGGAGAAAAAGCTCTTGCACAATGGACTAACCTTTTCATCGAGCTATCCACCATAACCTCAACATCTCGTTCCTGCTCAGGCAGAACCAATTAAAACCCTTTAAGTGTATACATGAAGCTGGGATCTTTTGCCCCAGTGGGCATCATTTTATGCCTGCCACATTTGCAGTTTTAATGCTCATTCTCCCATTTTTTGAGAGATCCTTGTTGGAGTGCCTTGCAATCTGTCTGTCTGTCTGTCTGTCTGTCTGTTTTAACCATCCTGGACAATTTGGTATCATCAGCGAATTTGGTCACCTTACTGTTCACTCCTAACTCCAACTCATTTATACTGGTACCTCAGGTTAAGTACTTAATTCGTTCCGGAGGTCCGTACTTAACCTGAAACTGTTCTTAACCTGAAGCACCACTTTAGCTAATGGGGCCTCCCGCTGCCGCCACGCTGCTGGAGAATGATTTCTGTTCTCATCCTGATGCAAAGTTCTTAACCTGAAGCACTATTTCTGGGTTAGTGGAGTCTGTAACCTGAAGCGTCTCTAACCTGAAGCATATGTAACCTGAAGCGTATGTAACCCGAGGTACCACTGTATAAGCAAGTTAAAAATCACACATCCTCAAAGCAGATCCTTAGTGGACCTCTCTTCTTACTTGCCTCCATTACAAGAACTGTCCATTTATTCCTACCCTTTAGCCATATGAGGACCTATCTTTGCTCATTACTGCTAAGCTTACTCAGGAGTCTTTGGTAGATCACATTCAATCAAACAGGCTTAGAAGCGCCTTGCAGACTTCTGTGCTAAACGTATGATGTCTGTGAGTGGAAGGGGTGGAGCCAGTTTGAGCAGGAAAATTGCTAGTGCAGAAATGTTCCTAGATCTCTACACACTCTTGTCCCTGCATGTCTGAAGGGAGCTGTGTGTGTATTGCCGGGGGTAGGTGGGTAAATATTCCATTATTGGACCAAATACATTCACTTAAGGTGGGGGGTGGCTCATTCATGCCTCTCTCCCCCCCCCCCATCAACATAAGGGATGCAGCTGGTACTCAGAGAAACTGCGAACTACCAAATTATTCTACCCCCCTCCCTGCTTTTGGGGAGGCAGGAAGACAATATGATCAATGCTAGCTCTTACCCAAATCAATCTTGCAGCTGCTCCCATGTTGCCTTCTCATGATGCATATAATGTATAAATTCTCTAAATCTATTCCTGCGCTATTGCCAGCAGCCTGTAAGTCAAGTAAACAAGAATAATAGCAGATATAATGGCATTGTTTATGGGGGGAATAAAAAAACCCCCAAAACGTGCCCATCCTGTAGTTCATAAATCTATTTTAAAAATTGCATCCTACAGTTCATAAGGGACTTCTAATTTACTCCTTTCCAGTGTTGCACAGCTGATGCAGAACCAAATTAAATCTGCAAAATGGAGGTTTTAAAGAAGCTCAATGCAGTTGAGAAAAAAAGTTCCATACTTATAAGCAGTCTTAGAGAAAATGTGGGTTTTGCTCAATCCATTTACAGGATGAATTCAAAAATGCCTTCATTTACAACTCGCATTTCACTGTTTTTGAAACGCACCCTGCAGGGGCCAGCCCCTTCCACCTTTGAGATGTGGATGCATCCATGCATCTTGAATGTATGTATGAACACACTTTGTGTGAGTCATACTCCCCACACTACCCTCACATCAGCAGCAGCAGCAGCAGCAGCAGCAACAGCAGCAGCAGAGAGCCTTAGAAGAGAGGTGTGAGTGGAGGAAGATTCAGAAATGAACCATTTTTGAAGAAATGCTCAAGAAGAGAGGATACCAACATATGGAAGAACATGCATGATCAGGCTAATTGCCGATGTAATACACCATCCTCTGTCTCACATGGGGCAACCAGAAGCCCACAAGAGGGACCTAAGCCATGCAAGTTGGTGCCCATCCTTGTGGGAATGAATTCCACCATGCACTGTATGAAGTAGTACTTTCTTTTGCCTGCCCTGAATCATAAAATTGAAGAGTTGGAAGGGACCCTGAGGGTCATCTAGCCCAACTACCTGCAATGCAGGAATCTCAACTAAAGCATCCATGGCAGATGGCCATCCAACCTCTGCTTAAAAGCCTCCAAGGAAGGAGAGTCCACAATCTCCCAAGGGAAACCATTCCACTGTCAAACAGACCTTACTGTCAAAACGTTCTTTCTGATGTTTAGTTGGAATCTCCTTCCTTGTAATTTGAAACCATTGGTTCGAGTCCTACCCTCCAGAACAGGAGAAAACCAGCTTGCTCCATCTTCCATGTGACAGCCTTTGAGATATTTGAAGATGTTCTTCCAACATTCAGCTTCACTGGATGCCCCCAAATTCTAGTGTTATGAGAGAAAAACTTCTCCCTACCCACTCCCCCCCCAAACCATGCCTAATTTTACACACCTCTATCATGCCACCTCTTGGTCGCCTTTTGTCTAAACTAAAAAGGATACAGTTTGGTAGCAACAGTCACAAGGATGGCACTGTTGAAAGATTCGGGACACTGATGGCTACCAAGATGGATGGCTTAGGTCTTCCTACTTGTGGCCTTCCTGTTAAGGCATCTGGCTGGCTACTGTGAGAAGAGGATGGTGAACTACATGAGCAATTAGTCTGATCATGTAGGCTCTTTGTATGTTCTTATCCCCTCTTTCTGAGCATTTCTTTAAAAATGTCTTGTTTCTGGGTCTTCCTCCACTCGTCTCTTTCACCCAAGCTTGTTCTAAGGATCTCTGCTGCTGCTGCTGCTGGATAGAGTTTTGAACTACAATTCCCATCAGGCTGTGCTTTCTGGGCCTCATGAGGGTTGCAGTTCAAAACACCTGGAGTGCAATAGGTTCAAAAAGGCTAACTTATCCTGAGGTGAAACTAGGGTTCTGCTGGGACATGTGGGAAATGTATTAATCCAAAGAGAGTGTGGCGACTGGATCTAGAAGTGAATATTAAGACATGGGCCACATTAATCATTTGCAGCGACATGCTCTATGGCTCTCCATAGAGAACCTGAAGTTAACTCCAAACATCTTCTAGTCTGAACAGACATCCATTACACCTAAAATGCCTCTGACATTTTAATCCAATCTTACTCTGAAAACTGAGTAAAGAAGATCTGCATGCTCTCTTTTTGATATTTGGGCCCTACCTGCAATTCCAACTAGAAAAGTTTATTCTAATATTTAAGATTACTGTTACCCTTACTGTGGACATAAATCTGGCTTGCATGTATCTATGTTAGTCATTTCTAGAATACCAACTGCCAGAAAGGAAGAATGAAATCTCCCTTCTTCTTTTTTTAACCATTCCCAAGCTGATCACCTTGATAGATACTCTCACTCATCGCAGCTAAATTGTTGACAGACCTGGCGTAAATAATGCACAATTTCCTTACCTCTTAAAACTTTCTTTTTGATATTAAATGTCTTCTCTTTTTCATCCTTTACTTGTAACCATGTTTTTAAGGCCCTCTTGCATATCATCCTGTCCTCCATTTTTAAATATATATTTTTTTAAATTGTAAGCATTTTCAGACATCCTACCCTGAGGGAAACCTTCCTCTGCCAAAGAACTCCTAGGTTCCAATCTGTCACTGCTAGGACTGCCATATTTCAAACAGTGAAAATCTGTTCACCAAACTTTTTGGCCAAAGTTGTTGAGCTCTTTTGGCAAAATCGCCATTTTTGACCTATTTTTATGGAAAATCAGTGAAAACAACACTGCCAACATGGGCTGCCATACATCCAGATTTTCCCGGACTTTTTTTTACCAATTTTCACCCGGACACTGCTGCCGTCTGCAGTATTCCAGATATGTCCAGGAAATCCCAGATGTATGGCAACCCTAGACTGCAATCCCAAGGGAAAGGCCTGGCATCAGTTGCCCATCCACAGGCGACCTGCTCCCTGGACTACTGCAGTGCACTCTACTCAGGGCTGGCCTTGAAGACAGTCTGTTAGTTGCAACTGCTGCTAAAGTAGACTGGTGAGTGGAGCAATCTGATGGGACCATATCCACCAGTCCTGAAAGCATGCTGACTGTCAGCTCCCAGGCCCAAGTCAAAGTATTAGTACTGGCATGCAAATCTGTAAATGTTTTTAGATGTTCTTATGTGCTTTAAATGTTTTAAATATGTTTCATTTTATTTTTCATTTTTCACTGTTTTTACTATTTGTATTGCTACTATATTACACCGTTCCACTTTGCATGGCTTTGGATGTTTTAAAAATGCAGCATTCCTTATCTGTTTAAAAGTTGCATTTTCTGTTTGTTGCAAACTTGCCTTGAGACCTGATGGTGGATAGCAGTGAATACATGTTACAACATTTACTAGTATTATTATTATTATTATTATTATTATTATTATTATTATTATTATTATTATTACTACTACTACTGCTACTACTACTTGTTTACATGTCAATAACTAAATACTAGGTCAGCCATGAGAAAGGACAAAGAAGCATTTCAGAGGCTCAGTTTCCTCTACCAGGCAGCGCAACTGTGGCTTGGTAGCAAACACATAATCATAGAATCATAGAATCATAGAATCATAGAGTTGGAAGAGACCACAAGGGCCATCGAGTCCAACCCCCTGCCAAGCAGGAAACACCATCAGAGCACTCCTGACATATGGTTGTCAAGCCTCTGCTTAAAGACCTCCAAAGTAGGAGACTCCACCACACTCCTTGGCAGCAAATTCCACTGTCGAACAGCTCTTACTGTCAGGAAGTTCTTCCTAATGTTTAGGTGGAATCTTCTTTCTTGTAGTTTGGATCCATTGCTCCGTGTCCGCTTCTCTGGAGCAGCAGAAAACAACCTTTCTCCCTCCTCTATGTGACATCCTTTTATATATTTGAACATGGCTATCATATCACCCCTTAACCTCCTCTTCTCCAGGCTAAACTTGCCCAGCTCCCTTAGCCGTTCCTCATAAGGCATCGTTTCCAGGCCTTTGACCATTTTGGTTGCCCTCCTCTGGACACGTTCCAGTTTGTCAGTGTCCTTCTTGAATTGTGGTGCCCAGAACTGGACACAGTACTCCAGGTGAAGTCTGACCAGAGCAGAATACAGTGGCACTATTACTTCCCTTGATCTAGATGCTATACTCCTATTGATGCAGCCCAGAATTGCGTTGGCTTTTTTAGCTGCCGCGTCACACTGTTGGCTCATGTCAAGTTTGTGGTCAACCAAGACTCCTAGATCCTTTTCACATGTACTGCTCTCAAGCCAGGTGTCACCCATCTTGTATTTGTGCCTCTCATTTTTTTTGCCCAAGTGCAATACTTTACATTTCTCCCTGTTAAAATTCATCTTGTTTGTTTTTGCCCAGTTCTCTAATCTGTCAAGGTCGTTTTGAAGTGTGATCCTGTCCTCAGGGGTGTTAGCCACCCCTCCCAGTTTGGTGTCATCTGCAAATTTGATCAGGATGCCCTTGAGTCCATCATCCAAGTCGTTGATAAAGAGTCTTTGATAATCCCAAAGTCAGGGCAGAAGAGTCAAATGTTGTTAATATAAATACTAGGTTGTTTGCTGTCCTGGGCTCCTTGGGAAGGAAAGACGGGATAGAAAATTGGGCTTGCCGATCAGAAGGTCGGCAGTTTGAATCCCCGCCACAGGGTGAGCTCCCGTTCCTTGGTCCCTGCTCCTGCTAACCTAGCAGTTCGAAAGCACATCAAAGTGCAAGTAGGTACCACTCTGGTGGGAAGGTAAACAGTGTTTCCGTGCACTGCTCTGGTTCACCAGAAGCGGCTTAGTCATGCTGGCCACATGACCCAGAAGCTGTACACCGGCTCCCTCGGCTAATAAAGTGAGATGAGCACCGCAACCCCAGAGCCGTCCGCAACTGGACCTAATGGTCAGGGGTCCTTTTACCTTTACCTTACCAATAATAATGTCTGCCATAGAAGCCCTGTTGTACTAAAGTGGATTCTGAACAGAGGGCTGTATACCCAGCACCCTGTTTGCTAGTGCAAGGACTCTTACACTAGTGGACGGGTGAGTTTTAATGTTGCACAACGGAGGAATCCAGTGCACCAGCTGCACTAACAGAAACTCAATGCACATCAGGCTGCAAAATCTGCTGTGCACAAAAAATGTCACCAGCAACCTGCTTATGCATTTTCTTGCGCATCAACGTTCCACTGGTGCAAAGCATTTTGCCAGCAGAAGAAGTATACTGCCAAATGAGTTTAACTTGGTGCTACATCGGATATTGTCTATCTTCTGGAACGCATGCAGGGTTTAGATGGAAGTTCTGGCCAGGCCTTGTGGCCTCATGTCCTGCTTTGAATTACAAATATTAGGATTCTGTTTCAGCATTTCAGTTCTCATGATTCTACTCACTGCTGTGCTCCAGCAGTGGCAACCAAGACTCCATTTGTATCAATCCATCTAAAGGCGGAGTGATCCTGCTGCAAAGTGCAAATACATTCAGCACCCTGACATATGGGGCACTCAAAACAGGAAAGGCAGGGCAATTTGCAGTCTGGGACTGCCGCTCACATAAAAGTTCATGTTTTTAAACTCAACTCAGCATTCAATTACCTTACCCTTTCGAAACTGTAGAAGACGGGGGTGTTAATCAAACAGGTAATTTGCAAATGTTTTTCCTCAGTAAATGTCATGCGCAAGTAGATATTTAGAATATAAGGCACAGAAAAATTGCTGCCAGGTAACTTTGCGCTGGCTGTATTTATGTTTGTCTATCTTGAGAAAGAAGGAAAGTAGAGGGGGATGAGGGAGAGAAACAAATCTTGTTTGCATTTTGAAGAGAAGAGGAAAATGTTCCATCTTCTCTGCAATGCACAGAGTTTCAGCAAACAGACTGAGGCATTGCCACTGGCTCATTTTCACAACACCACTTGTGCTCAGCTAAAATTCCCAGAGTGGTTTGACAATCAATCCCTCTTCTCAAGGAACTCTGGGAATTGTAGCTCTGGAGGGCTGAAATGGGGGGGGGGGTCTCCTAAATTCATTTCTGCACCCTTAACAAACTACAACTCGCTGGATTCTTCAGGTGGAAGCCATGGCAGTTCAAAGTGGTATCACAGTGCTTTAAATATATGGTGTGAATGTGGCCTTCCTGATCCAGAGACAATTTAGGTCAGCCAACGCCACGGAGGACACAGCTTGAAAGGCTCTCATGATTCTTAACCAACCTTCCCCGACCTGGTGCCCTTCAGACATTTTGGACTGCAACTCTCATCAGAAACCCGCAAACACAGCCCATATGATGCTGAGGCAGATGCGAGCTCACTCATCCTGACTGGCATATAATGCTGCAAAATTAGAAGCGTGTCCCATGTTAAGCTTGGGCGATAGGTTGCTCCCGGGTTTTAAGAGGAGGTTGAAGGCTATAGACTGAGCATAATGACATTGCTAAAAGGCACTAAACTAGTCTTGAAACTGTTGTGGAAGGAAAAGAGGCAATGATAATAATAATAATAATAATAATAATAATAATAATAATAATAATAATAATAATAATTTATTATTTATACGCTGCCCATCTGGCTGGGTTTCCCCAGCCACTCTGGGCGGCTTCCAACAAAATATTAAAATACCGTAATGCATCAAACATTAAAAGCTTCCCTAAACAGGGGTGCCTTCAGATGTCTTCTAAAAGTCTGGTAGTTGTTTTTCTCTTTGACATCTGATGGGAGGGCGTTCCACAGGGCAGGTGCCACTACCGAGAAGGCCCTATTCCTGGTTCCCTGTAACTTGGCTTCTCGTAGCAAGGGAACCACCAGAAGGCCCTCGGCGCTGGACCTCAGTGTCTGGGCAGAATGATGGAGGTGGAGATGCTCCTTCAGGTATACTGGACCGAGGCCATTTAGGGCTTTAAAGGTCAGCACCAATACTTTGAATTGTGCTCGGAAATGTACTGGGAGCCAGCATAGGTCTTTCAAGACCGGTGTTATATGGTCTCGGCGGCGGCTCCCAGTCACCAGTCCAGCTGCCGCATTCTGGATTAGTTGTAGTTTCTGGGTCACCTTCAAAGGTAGCACCACATAGAGCATATTGCAGTACTCCAAGAGAGAGATAACTAGAGCATGCACCGCTCTGGCGAGACTGTCTGTGGGCAGGTAGGGTCTCAGCCAGCGTACCAGAATAGATGGGTGGGGTGGGGTGGGGTGGGGTGGGGTGGAAGCCATAGCTCAGTGCCAGAACATTTGCTTTGAATGCATATGGCCCCTGGTTCAACCCCTGGTTGGGAATGACCCTCCTTTGACAACCCCTGAGAGCTACTGTGAGTCAGTGTGGACAATAGTGGTCCAAGTGACAGATTCCTATCTTCCAAAAGAACAGATAGACTGTACATCATACTCAACAAACCAGACTGGTTTCTGAATAACACTTTTAAAAAAGTTGGCCTAGAAGTATCAAATGGGCTCCACTGATCCAAAATACACTCTGTGATAAAACATAAAGGGGTGTGAGTGATTGTTCTGCCATTGCTCATCCTCTAGCCCCAAAGGCTTAATTAAAAGCGGCCTTTAATTATAAGAACTAGATGCAGCACCCATAAATCAATACAGAATATATGACCCTGAGGTCTGTCAGAAGCATGCCATTTGATTAGACTTGACGATGGATGGGAACCTCGTAGATGTGAAATGTCCATCCTCTACAAAAACCAAAATGGGTGGGGGGAGGGGGCGCTTATGGAGCCTCCATGCACGGTGTGTATTTTTTGTTGTTGTTAAGTTTCATCACAGCAAAAACACCCAGTGGGGAGGGGGGGAGGGAAGCAGAGTTGAGTTGTCAAGGGAGATAATTGGTTTTGACAGGCCTACAAGTTAATTCATCGCTGTTTTGCAACTTATTTGGAAATTCTCCCACAGCCTCATCCCAAAGGACAGCTTGTAATCACTCGTAAGCTCATATTAGGTGGAGAGTTAAATATCATTAGATCACAGGTACAGCCGGAGCTCAGTAAGAGACTACTAATGTGTTACTCTAACCTTCTCCATTACCTGAAGGACATGGCAGCATCGCAAAGGTTAGGAAGATTATGACTCAAGTTGCAAATTGCTTGTAACTAAGAGAATTAAAGTTGAGGTACATTCCTAGGTAGCCCACAAAATGTTTATGAGGGACGGAGAACGAGGCCTATTTAAAAAGCCATCCTCCTTTTTTTATGCCCCCGCTTTTTAAAGTTCGCTTGCACAAATAGAAAGAAAATTAAATGGAATGAAATAAAGAGAGTTATTAAACCCAACTCGGGATCTGAATTAATAAAAAGCAAAATTAAACTGCCACTCAATATCACCATGTCAATGCTTTATAACCACAGTATATAAAAGAATAGGTAGGTATTTTAAGCCTATATTGTAAAGGCCATATTGTGTGTCAGTTTTATTTCAAAGGAGTTAAATATTAATTGCTCGACAAAAGGAGGGGGAATAAAAATAATGCCAGAACCCAAAATAATTCAATTTTCCACAAGCTTAAAAGGATATTTGCATAATTCCCTTTGCTCAAGCTACATTTAATGAGCTCAATTGAAAGACAACCCTTTGGGCTGATTTTTTTCCCCAGGCAGTACTTAAGAGTAATGTGAGCAAAGGTGTAGAGTAAGACTTCAAAGGGCTCCCCTTCCAGTTGCCATTTGCTTTCTTAACCATCAGGAGGACGAGAGCCTCAAGGGGGATTCAGGAGGTTGTCAAGGTGCCAGACCAACCCAGCTTAATAACAATATTAATCCCTGATCAAGAATCCTAGCAGATTTTAAATACACCCAACAGCAAAGATTCTCTGTCTACTTTTTGAAACTCACGACCGGGTTCAGCTAACCCATTCCATTGGCAGAAGCCAGAACAAGGACTCCTGCTAGAACAGTGGGGCTCCCTCCTCCCCACATTGATTCTAGAAGGTAAGGGGAACCCCCCAGAACAGCCCACAGAAGGAGAAAGGGGGAGATCATTCCACTAGGCAAGTTGAGATACTTGTACTAACAGAAAGCTGTCCAAGCAGAACGTCAAATTCCACCCTCAATCCAACACCCACTGCACGGGAAGGCCAACCATGTTAAATTATGCTTGTTCTGTTTATACTGTGATTTTGGACTTCTTTCCTATTGCCTTAAAACATGGTGGCCACAGCAAGAACCCCAAGCAGACACATCCTGGAGGACCTGCATGTGTATAATCCAGGGGGCCATTGGCTGGTTAGGGATTATTATGTTCTCTCTTTTTTGCAGATAATTTGTATTAGTTTCTCGGATATGCAAATAGTTCTCAGCTCTGAAACACACAAGTAATTGTGGCAGAAGTGAGAAAGGGGTGCAGCGTATGATTCTCATGCACAAGGCCCCAGCTTTGATCCATGACAGCTCCAGTAACAGATGTGAAAGATCCCTGCCTGAAACCCCGGAGAGCCACTGCCAGTCAGAGCAGACAACACTGAGCTAGGTGGACCAATCATCTCACTTGGCAGGAAGGAGCTCCCAACAAAACCAAGCTCATCAGTTACCCCAGGCACTGACTTAGTCCCCCTTATTCAGCTCAGGGTAGCCAGCTACCCATTCCATGTTGCAAAGGTACAATGCACCACCTTTAGTTAAGAACATAAGACGACCCTGCTGGATCAGGCCAAAGGGGCCCCATCTAGTCCAGCATCCTGTTTTCACAGTGGCCAACCAGCTGCCCCAGAAGGATATGCACAAGAAGGACCCAAGCACAGCAGCACTCTCTACCCCCATGGTTTCCAGCTACTAGCATCCAGAAGCATTACTGCCTGCCACCATGGAGGCAGAGAACAGCCATCATGGCTAGTAGCCATGGGTAGCATTCTCCATGATTCTGACTAATCCTTTTTTTAAGCCACCACTGCCTCCTGGGGGAACAAGTTCCATAGTTTAACTATTGGAAAAGTACATAGGTGTCCAGAATCTTCCAACATTCAGCTTCGTGGGATGTCCATTAGATCTAGTCTTATGAGAGGATAAAACTTTCATCTCCCTTTCTTCATGCTGTGCATAACTTTATAAACTTCTGTCATGCTGCCCCTCACTCATCTTTTCTCTAAACTAGAAAATCCCAAAAGGTGCACCCTTTCCTCATAGAGGAGTCACGTAAGTTCACTGATAAAGCGTACAGTAACTTTTCCAGTTAGGAAAAGCTAGCATGTGAAGAGACCTGCCATTTTCATGCTGGTATGTTCCAGTTCTTGCAACAACTTGGTGAAACCTGGAAGGCTACACCATATCCCAGATCCCAAGTAAACTCCAAATGTTGCAAGATGGGGGATCTGGAACACTTTGAACTCCACCCCACACTTTCCCTTCTACGTACAACTTAAGTTTTCCAGCAAACTGCTTCACCAGCAGAAGCTACTTTCAAGTGCTCAGTATCGTAAAGCCAAGAGAGAGAACACTAATTCCACTAATGGCATTTTAATGATTTCAATTAAAGAAAAGGCGTCTGGTTAATCGGTGCAGGCATGGTTGCCAGGACAGTCACTCCAACACACAAAGTGAATCCAAGCAGCCTTTATCCTCTTTGCCTGTGATCTCAGGACCAAAGAGCCTCCAAGCTGGCTTTCAAAAACTGATGCTCTAATGAATCCATACAAGGGCCATGGTAAGGAAACATCAGGGATCACAGAGTGACATCCAAATGCATGTTGTGTGGTTGGCTCCATCTCCTTCTGCCATGGATATCTTCAACTCCTGGGGAAAGGCCATAGCAGCCCAAGCAGAAGGTCCCAGGTTCAATCTCCAAAGGAATCTTCAGGTAGGGCTGGGAATCAGAGGCTGCAGGAGCACCAGAAAGGAAGCTGGATCTGAGTCAGGACTGAAAGCTGACTGAGGAAAATACGAAGACCACCGCACCTGAGGCAGTTGGACAACAACTCATAGAGAAACTTCCAAGACTACCAGGGACCTATAGGATCAGAACCTGGACCCTCATGGACACCGTCCCCTGAGCCTGAAGAAGCAGATGGCTCCCAGCAAAACATCATCAGTTCAGCTATGCTGGAAGCACACCTGGAGGGAGGCTGTGGAAGAGAGATGGAGTGTTTGTCTTCAGGCCAGGGGGTTGGCCTTTCAAGGAGCTGACAATCTTTACAACTGGATGGAGGAGCTAGATGGGAGACAGAGGCATAAAAGGTCCCAGTCTGCTCCTTTCATGGAGCAAGTTGCTCACTTGGAGCTGTCCATGGTCATGAGACTTGCCTCTCGGCTTGCCACTTTACCTGTAGGCTCTGGCATCAAACCAGAGCCCAGCTGTAAAACTACAAGAGGCAGTAAGCATCCTATGCTCCGAATTAAAAAGCTAACAGAGTGATGAATTTACCTAATTACGGCAAAAAACAAACACTTGCAGTGACTAAGGCCAAGCCTATTCCCCTGCTTTAAAAGCAATTACATTCTACCACTGCACATGCTCACTCATCACAAAATTCAGGATGGGGACACAGATAACACGCTAAAAGGTTCCTTTTGCTCCATGTGCAATTGCTTTCAAAGGCTGTATCTTGAGAAACATCAAAGCTTCTGTTGACTTTCAATTTTCACTTCCCCAGATTAAGAAGTTCGTGAATGTAGTTGCCCGTTATAGCAGGAGGGAGGCAGACAAAACAAACTCCACTGGACAACTATTAGGGTGACATCAAAGCAAAACCTGAAGGATGTGCTCTGTGCAAGTTCTATCTTCCATTGCAGAGGCACAACCCCTACTGTGTATAGCAATTTTCTAATGCAAATGGAACAGGTACTTGACAATGGGACATCCACAATCAGTTGCCAGGAAAGCTCACCAGCATTTGTGGCTTGGCACTACACTGAATGGTTTTGTGGGTATATACTGGGTTCTCATTTTTATGCAAGAGTCACACAGGCTACCTCCCTACCCCTCTCTGCTCCAATGGATGCAGTTCCTACAACCAGGGATGTGGATATGTAGCAAAGGGCTAAAATTGGCTAGTTGCCCACCCCTCTTGCAGAAAAGCACTGTTTATTATTTAAATTTACACCCTGTCTTTCCACAAAAGGGTGCTTTTCTTTCTTGCTCTTCGCCCGTTAGCACCTTGTACTGACATAAATCTAATTTACACCATTGCAGAAATTACATACATGATTGTGTCACACCAGAAAATATTAGAAGACTCCTGGGGCATGAAGGATGGATATATTTCTGTAAGTTCATTTAACTCCAATTTCATATACATTTGTGAGGTTTGTGGTTTTTTTAAGGTGGCATGAAAGTTCATACATATTTTCACATCCATTATATGATTTTATTTTTATTTTATTTTTGCAGACAGGTTTGCCTAATATATTCATTTTGCAAGCATTTTTTTCCTAATAAAATGAACTTTTGCACATTACATTTATTAATATACACCTTTTGTGTGTGCTTTTCACTAGCACAGGCATCTGTATGGCTTCTTCGATCAGAGAGCTGCAAGACAGAAAGGAGTTTTGTATTTTGGTTTATGCATTGCTTGGGGAAGTGCAAATTTGTTAAGTTTGCATTTAAAGGGAACTGAATGAATCTCTCCCTCACTCCCTGCTCATGAGGGCATGTGCATGATATAGCTCAATAGGATCAGACTTTGTTTCTGAATTCCCATGAGGGCTGCGCTACACTCAGACAGAGACTTTCCACATGCTCTTTAACATTTCCCTCGCCACTCTTCCAGCTGTTTTCCGTTCCACCACCTCCAAAGTTTTTGATATTTTGCTGCGCCTAGCAAACCATCAATTTCTTGTCTACAAAGCAAGCAATCAGACTCTGCGGGAAAGTAGCATGAAAGCGCTCCCACTCAGGCACTGCAGAAAAAGACATGCAACTACCAAAAAACATCCAGGAAGCGGTAACACTTGAAGAGGGACAGAGGAGTGATTTAACTTGGCTCACATCTGAATGAGAAGCTGCCTAATTTGCCCATGCATAACACAATACACAAACTGAAGTGAAGGTATCTTTTGACATTCATGTTTCTCCAAATTCTGTGATGTAGTTATCTACTCAAAATATGTGTCAAAAAATAAAGTGCATTTATATTTTTTAAAACAACACATAATAATGCATTCTGTTAGGAAAAAGTTCCTTGCAAAAGGAAGAATTACATGCGAACTGTGCGTATTAGGAGAAAGGCACAATAAAATACTGGTCAACGTTTGTGATAACTTTTTTTTTTTAATTATGAACTGAAGTGAAAATGGGGTGAACTGAATTTCAGGCTGGGAAAATGGGAAACTGAGAGAAACTGAAATTGACAAGAGTCATCCATCCCAATACAAGAACAGGGTCCTTGGTTTCACAAGGCCGGGACCAATTTCCTCAGAGGGCTCAGTTTCTGATACTCTGTCTGAAATGAACCGGAAAAAGGTGCAATGCAGAAAGGTGGCATTACTCTCCCCCCCCCTTCTTCCTCTCCCACCCACCTTCATACATTTTCCACAGCAGAAAGCAGCCGTTTCGGCAGCTAACACAAAATCGCTTCCAGTAGATTGTGTTTAAACATTAAACAATGTTTATTGAGCCTCTAGCACCGACAATGCCGATAAAATAGATCTTTACACCCTTCATAAACACTTTAGCGGATACCTTTGCAGGCTGGTTGGAGGGGGGGGGCGGCGTGCAGATGAATGCCTCTTGAGAGGTAACACTCATCTCTATCTCCCTTCCACTGTCAGATTATTACCACCAGTTTACAATCATGAGGCCTGTTCCTCACTTCAACGTTAAATGGTTTGGATGATAAAAAGGCATTCCAGCTCCTTTCCCCCGTGTGAGGTCTGAGGTGTTTTGCCTTGCACATAAGGGATTTTCTTCTCTTTTTCTGAAGTCTTTTAAAAAGGCGGGGGACACAACTTGTCTTCTTGCCAACCACTGATAGCTCTGTCGTTTCTCCTTTCTGCTCTTGCCTCGCTGCCTCTTTCTACTTTTCTGCGCCTTCCAAGAGAAAGCTGCAACACCTGCTTCCTGCTGATAGCTCAAGTGTCTGCCCATTCCCCCCTTGCTCTCCCAGAAGTGATGTGCTGTGTTCCTGGAGGCCTCTCTGCTCGTCTCTCTGACCTCTGTAGCTGTTCCCCTGATTGTCTGTTTCCAAGACTTTGGGGCTTGAAAGATTGAGGCTGCAGCATTTTTTAGTTTAGCAAAATGGCAAGTAAGAGGTGAGGTGATAGAACATGGGTAGGCAAACTAAGGCCCGGGGGCTGGATCCGGCCCAATCACCTTCTAAATCCGGCCTGCGGATGGTCCTGGAATCAACGTGCTTTTACATGAGTAGAACATGTCCTTTTATTTAAAACGTGTCCTTTTATTTAAAATGCATCTCTGGGTTATTTGTGGGGCCTGCCTGGTGTTTTCACATGAGTAGAATGTGTGCTTTTATTTAAAATGCATCTCTGGGTTATTTGTGGGGCATAGGAATTCGTGCATATTTTTTTTCCAAATACAGTCTGGCCCACCACATGGTCTGAGGGACAGTGGACCAGCCACCTGCTGAAAAAGTTTGCTGACCCCTGTGATAGAAGTTTATAAAATTATGTGAAGTGGGTAGAGAAACAAGTTTTGCTCTCTCTCTCATAACTCCAGAACTCATGGACATCCAAGGAAATAGAATCGGTGCTGATTCAGGACAGACAAAAGAAATAACTTCTTCATACAGCTTATAGTTAAAATATGGAACTCTCCCTACAGGAAATATTAATGGCTACCAACCTGAATAGGGACGCGGGTGGCGCTGTGGGTTAAATCACAGAGCCTAGGACTTGCCGATCAGAAGGTTGGCAGTTCGAATCCCCGTGACGGGGTGAGCGCCCGTCCCTGCTCCTACCAACCTAGCAGTTTGAAAGCACGTCAAAGTGCAAGTAGATAAATAGGTACCGCTCCAGCGGGAAGGTAAACGGCATTTCCGTGTGCTGCTCTGGTTCACCAGAAGCGGCTTAGTCATGCTGGCCACATGACCCGGAAGCTGTCTGCGGACAAACGCCGGGTCCCTCAGCCTATAGAGCGAGATGAGCGCAAAACCCCAGAGTCGGTCACGGCTGGACCTAATGGTCAGGGGTCCCTTTACATTTACCTTTTACCAACCCGAATGGCTTTTAAGCAGGAGTGGACAAATTCATGGAGGAGAGGGCTATTGATTGCTACTAACCATGATGCTCTGCCTCCACAATCAGAGGGAGAAATGCTTCTGAATATTGACTGTTAACCAGAAGGTTGGTGGTTCGAGCCCACCCAGACTGTGGGCAGGATCCCTGCATTGCAGGGGGTTGGACTAGATGGCTCTCGGGGTCCTTTCCGACTCTACAATTCTACGGTTCTATGAAGACCAGTCACTGGAAACCACAGAGGTAAGATCGGATCCTGCACAGAGGTGCAGTCAGATCCTGCTTGCTGGCTTCCCACAGACATCTAGTTGACCATTGTGGGAACACAGTGTTGGACTAGATAGCCATTGGCCTGATCCAGCAGGCTCTTCTTATATTCTCCTGTCTTAGAATCAGTTTAGGAGGTGGCATGGGCTCTCAGGTTCCTTCTCTTCCTCGGTCTCAGTGTTGCACTTGCAGAACACCGCAGAGGTGCATGAGGACAGAACTAGAATGAGATGGTTCTACTTGCCATTGGCTCTGTCTCCACCTACTGTTGGGTTCCCTGTCTTCTGCCTCACCAGTCCCAAAGGGTACCAGTCACTAATGCAAACATTTGCACCTTCAACTGTATAGCAAGGTGACACAAACCTACTTTGTGATGACCTTGTTGCACTAGAAAATAACATTGCTAACTGCTGGATTTAGAGGCCCAGATGTGGATGTAGTCAAAAGAGCCCCCCATCAGCCTTCACATTTTCCAAGAAGCCATCTGTTCAAAATGCCTAATGCTGGGTGATGAATGAGTAAGCCTCCAGCAGGTAAAATTCAGTAAAGGGGGGGGGGGTGATCAGTGTAGGAACTTCAGAAGCTTTCCTTTAAACGAACCCTTTCAATTAATTATTCACTTTCAAGTGTAACCTTTAAAATCACAGTCCAAAACAAGGCACAGCTGGGTAAAAAAAAAAAATCCAAATTCTGTAAACTGAATTAAGCAAATGAAATCTCTGCATATTTGCAAAAATAAATCAAAACCTTTAAAAAAGAAAAGTTTACTCGTGGAATAGAAGTAGCTACTGTTGGTAAATTGGGGGCTTCACCCCCACAATCATCCAAGTGAGGGGTCATGTGAGCAGTAGACAGGCATGGTTTCTGGGGCAATTTCCACTCTTGAGGGGATTAGGCATGTAGGGATCATAGGGTCAAGTCACCTCATCTTTGCTCATTGAAGCTAGCAGGAATTCCAGACCAGAGGGATGCATGCCAGGCTGAGTCTAGCTTGGAGAAGGGGAGTTTTGTTGTTCTGGGATTCAGCTCCCCCACAGCTCAGGCTAGCAATGCGCAGTGTTAGAATTGAAAGCGTTCGCTCAGTCGGAACCATGACTGATGGTTTGCAGACCCCCAAAAATCTGGAGGAGTGAAGAAAAGAATTGCGCAGGTTAGGGCTGGATATTTCTCTTTGATGGGGCTCCCAGCTCAGACTAGCAATTTAAGAACTTCAGAGGAAGAGAGCGAACATTCTGAGAGGGTGAGAGTTGTTTGCAGCATCATTTAGCCTGCAAAGAAATGCAGCGGTTGCATTACTGCTGGCAGGAGGGTCTATCATGAGCAAATGCTCAGAGTGATCTACAGAAGGGAGGCTTACCTCCAAGCTTGGGAACCAAATCTGACTGCCCAGTAAACTTTCCGGGCAAGGTCCAATACCCTACCAGTTTGGGTGGCAATGACAAAATGAAAAGAGAAGAAAATTAAAGTAGGCACAGCACTAGGGTGAACCTGGACATAGGATTAATCGTTTGATGAGTGGAGAGGAAGCAATAACCCCACCTCTCAGATTGTACAGATTTGCTGAGGGAGGCTCTGTGTGTGCTTGCATGAAGGAGTGTGGGACAGCCACACCAACTGCTGCCATGCAGCCTTCAAATAGATAGTCACGGGTGAATGTGGTCAAGGTAAAGGGACCCCTGACATTAGGTCCAGTTGTGGCCAACTCTGGGGTTGCGGCGCTCATCTTGCTTTATTGGCCGAGGGAGCCGGCGAACACCTTCGGGTCATGTGGCCAGCATGACTAAGCCGGAGCGGTACCTATTTATCTACTTGCACTTTGACGTGCTTTCGAACTGCTAGGTTGGCAGGAGCTGGGACCGAGCAACAGGAGCTCACCCCGTCACAGGGATTCGAACTGCCAACCTTCTGATCAGCAAGCCCTAGGCTCTGTGGTTTAAGCCACAGCACCACCCATGTCCCGCCGGTGAATGTGGTACTTGGGCCAAAAAGGTTAGACACCTCTGGTTTACAGTTTATTCCTATGCACACTTAATTCTAAGTCCCAGTGAGGTCAATGGAGCTTGCTCTCAGGCAACCTTGCAGTCTCAGAAGAATACGGTGAGGAGTCAACGTCTGAAAAGTTGGACATTCAGAAGTGCTATATAGTAGATTTTCCCCACCATAGCCCCTCTTTCCCTTTAGAAACTCCATTATCTAAAATAAAACTTTTGGGGCAATCCTGATAGCTCTAAATGAAGGGCCTCGCATGTGAAAAAATATATATTTTCACCATGAATTCTGAATAAAAAAACTGAGCTTTGACAGAGATACATCCCCTATAAAGTAGGATGCACTGTCACCCTCTCCATTTGGGACACGGGTGGAAGAGAAGAGATCACCCTGAAAAATCAGAATGTGGGGCAGAATCCAGCCAATGATCATGAAATGAATTGTAGAACAGTAAATCACATTTTCATTAACCCAGATAAAGTCTCGGTCATTGATATATGAATTCATCTGGTCTGACAAAATTCATAATTTGCTTTGAAAAGGCATACAATATTTTATGATGGGATTTTTTCTTTGTTTATTTATGTAAGTGTTTATATATGTTTTCCTATTATGTTTTCCTGCTGCTAGACACAGACTGCCCTTGCTCAGGCTGTCTTGGACACCCTGGGACCTTTAAAAACATGGATGGACTCACACGGCCAACACGCATGTCCTCAACACCCCTTGGAGAATGAAGGATAAACACAATCTGCTGGGTTTGTTGTGATTAATAGGCAGCTTGGCAGCAGCTGGAGATCATTTGGAATTAAAAAAAACCCCACTTTTTAAAAGGTAGGTGAGAGTGGCAGGATGAGAAGGGAAAGGAAAGGAATCTATTTGCCTATCTGCTGGAGGGAGCCTCTCCATTTTCTGGATTTAAGGGGCCCCAGGACCAGCAAACTTCTCTTAATTGATTGGTCTTTATTTCCAAAGTTGGGTGCACTCTCAGCCATATTTGAAGTCAAACAGGTTTAACCTAGTTGTGCCCTATACAAAACTTGCAAGTGAAAAGCTGAACCATCACAATGCTCTGAATTTCATTGATAACTGCAGAGTCAGCACCCCACCCCCCTTTCTCTGCCATGAAGCTAGCCATCCATTTACAAGATGGTGCAGCTCTGGGTCCTAGTTTTCTGAATGGTACTCAGGAATGTGATTAAATAGGACAGGAATGGCAAGAGCTAAATAAGGTGCAGCCCCCCCCCAAAGGGAGGTGATGTATCCCAGGCAAATTCAATAGAAGTTTTTGTTTGTTTGTTTATAATGCAATTAATGAAACAAGTAAGTATGAGATATTTTTCTATAGAAAAATGCATTCATTTTTTATCCCTGCAAATCTCTGTAGGCTCTGGGTGTGTGTGCATGCAAAAGGAGATATCAGAAGCCCACTCCGCAGTAACTCAGAGGAGGGCTTTTAGTGTGGCTGGCCCTGTTCTGCTAAGTAACATTCCTGTCAAGATCTGACAGGTGCCCATTACCTGCACTTTCTGAAAACAACTACAGTAAGCCCACCCCCAACACAACCTCCCTCTGGACTCACTGCTTCAAGGCAAATCACACAAAGTCCACCTTCTCATGGATCCTTAATATAATGACTGCTGGTCTATATCTCATGGCATGCTGGAAGTCCTTCAACATTGCCCATTGTATTACTTAAATCAAGCAAGCAATAGATCTAATCAAATCTGCAACAATGAATGTACACAGGCAGAACTTATGGAAGGAACGTATGCACAATTTCACTCGATTTCCCAGGGTGGACAATGAAGTGGGAGACATTGTGCACACGGCAAGTTAAGTGGGTGGTGATGGCTTTGTTTATCTTCTCCAGGAAGAAGTGGGATAGTCCATCAAGGGCTATGCACAAACACTGACTGATGAAGAGCTTGAGAAACCGGTGAAATCATGCACAGACACCAAGGGTGAAGATGGTGTTGTTGATGCTGAGCATGAGGCAGCAAGCTGGAACCTGCAAAAATCTTCTGTGCAATTAAGCACGTGAATGATATGATTCCTCCATGGAACGCAGCCTGAAAAATCACCCATGGGATTACATACACTTTGAGACCCTACAAAGAAATGTGTGATGAGCTCCAGATGAGCGGCAGTTGCCAATCACCATATCTTAAAAACCAAAAGAAAAAAAGGGGGGGAGCAGCAACAGCTCTGATGTTGAACTACGACCAAGCTCATCATCTTCATCTGGCTACCGGTCAACCCCACCCCCCGCACCCCTTCTTGTGATTTCATTTCCTGAAGCAACATCAAACTCAGAAGAGGAAAACAAAGCAATGCAGCCACCATTCACTGTTAACTGCTTGGGTTTTTTTTACACTGACCTTTTTAAAGCGACCTTCTTAGTTTACTATACATTTCTTTCTTTATCGCATGCAGTTCAAGGGAACCAAACCCTCTGGTAAGTTGCAGGCTTACTGTAAAGAGATTTTTCCCCTCCTGTCTTGTTTTAAACATATTCATTGTTTTCAATTATCTTACGTACGTATGAATTGCTTTCAGTCTGTGGTTTAGGTAGTGATTAATAAATTAACTGTAATCCTCACTATCACATGCAGTTGAAGAGAGTGAGTGAGAAAGGCAAGCTTTCTGGCTCAGCAAGAATTTGAACCAGTCTACCCCAATCTGGTGCCCTCCAGATGCTTTGAACTACAGGCCCCCATCAACCCTAGCCCACATGACCATGTGGACTAGGGTTCATGGGAGTTGTAGTTCCAAGCATCTGGAGGGCAGCAAGCTGGGGAAGTGCTGCCTTAGTCTAAGAACACATTCACCACATCACACAGCATTGCACATGTTGCCTGCTGTTAATGAAAGTCGCTCTGAAAATCCCCAACCTGCCCCCAAATTGCTCTTCTCTTCCTTTCAGCTGCTCTGCCTGCCTCATAAATGCCACAAACCTAATCATCTTTATTTCTGTGTATGCCCCTTCTCACACAGAGGAGATAAAAGGTGCTCACCCATAAACGGACATGATTGGACCAGGTGAGGAGCAGATTTCTCTGCTGGAAAACAAGACATCACAATCAAACCAGTAAAACCCGGCAGTTTTCTGACAGATTGCTTTTAATGCAGGAGGCTGTTTGCATGCAAGTCTCGCCCACTCCACGCTTTACACACATATTCATATCTTAAAACCACTTGCAGTTTTCAAAAAAAAAATGATGCTGCATTTGACAACAACGAAGATGTAACCAATCTTCCACCGTAAAAATACTGCTATAGTAAACTAAAGGTAAAGGCTTGCTGCAGGTGTGGGGAACCTCTGGCCCTCCAGATGTTGCTGAACTGCAACTCCCAACAGTCCCAGCAAGCATGGCCAATGGCTGGGAAGGATGGAAAATGTCGTGCATCAACAACCAGAGAGCTAAAGTTTCCCCATACTTTGTTCACCATCAACATGCTCATCTGGGCTGCTTTGCTCCTCCGTGCCAATGCGTGGGAGAAACAAACCACAATCCCTGGCTTGGCATTGGGGCCAAACCTGATAGCCAAGGTTTGTTCTTGGCTTACTGACCATGGTTTGAGTGAAACAAACCACGGCCCCAGGTTCAGACATAGGATTGGCATATTGATGGTTTTAAGGTAAAGGGACCCCTGATCATTAGGTCCACTCGTGACCGACTCTGAGGTTGCGGTGCTCATCTTGCTTTATTGACCGAGGGAGCTGGCATACAGCTTCCAGGTCATGTGGCCAGCATGACTAAGCCGCTTCTGGCGAACCAGAGCAGCGCACAGAAACACTGTTTACCTTCCCGCCAGGGCAGTACCTATTTATCTACTTGCACTTTGATGTGCTTTCGAACTGCTAGGTTGGCAGGAGCAGGGACCAAGCAACGGGAGCTCACCCCGTCGCAGGCATTCGAACCGCCGACCTTCTGATTGACAAGCCCTAGGTGCTGTGGTTTAACCCACAGCGCCACCCACGTCCCATTATTGATGGTTTTACTTTGTTTTAAATTGCAACTGCTTGTGGGTTTGTTTCGGAAGGTTGGGGGTTTTTTTGTTCTCTTTTTCACTATCTTGGCAGTGGAGAGATCACTGCAGTGTGGCAGAGGAGATAAGAACACAAGAAAAGCTTGCTGGATCAAGCCAATGGCCCATCTAGTCTAGCATCCTGTTCTCACAGTCACCAAACAGGTGAGGAAACCTGCAAGCAGGACCTGGGCACTTCCCACCATTTCCAGAAACTGATATTCGGAAGTGTTACCTCTTTCTCGCCATTTTTCTACACTAAAAAGTTCATTGAGAGCTGCAGTCCTAAAGATCTGGAGGTATCCAGGTTGGGGAAGACTGTTTTTCAAGCATACAACTACAAGTTCAATCCCTGACACCTCCAAATAGGACTCTTGTTAGAAACCCTGGAAAGTTGCTACCAGTCAGTGCAGAGAATACAGAACTTGATGGACCAGAACTTGATGGATCTGACTTGCTGTGTTCCTCAAACCCATTCCAAAGGCCTCTGTTACCTGTCAAGAGTTTGATGGGCCAAATCATCTTTGACTCAGATCATAGCTTCTGGGGGAGTAAACAGCACAACCTCAAGCAAATGCTTCTAATCAATGATGATAAAACTTTATTCAATGAGGAGTAAGAATAGCTGCACATGACTCCACCTTATGCCCCCACCCTCTAAAACATACTGAGCCCTCAATTAGAGGTGTATGAAAACCTCCCATTCAAACGTTCTACTAGCCTATCATTTCCCAGACTGGATAAGGCAGGCATAGGCAAACTCGGCCCTCCAGATGTTTTGAGACTATAACTCCCATCATCCCTGACCACTGGTCCTGTTAGCTAGGGATGATGGGAGTTGTAGTCCCAAAACATCTAGAGGGCTGAGTTTGCCTATGCCTGGGATAAGGATAGAGAGTTATTGATTGAGCAAATGTTTCTAAGTGACCAAGATCTGTGCCATATGTTAACTCCCCCCCCACACATGGAAAATACATGTGTGTAGGAACAAGCCACATGCGGCCTTCTGTAAAACCATCTTCCAGCTGTGCTTCTCATTCATGAAAATCTCCAAGTGTTCAAGCACCCAGCTGCTCAAGGAATATACCTTCAAAGGAATCTTGCTGAGACATTACACTTGCCTGTTATGACCTTGGCTATTTTCTTTCTTGACAGAGATAAAGATGAAATAGGTTCCTCTTCTAATGACAGTTTGTCCTGAGAAGTGTGATGAAAACTACACTATCTGTGCAGATTACTGACCAACCTGTCACCGTGGCTGGTACTATAATTCTTTGTACACACTCTCTAGCTTCCCCCTCTCTCAGATGAAAAATTCTCGTGGGTGCTTTCCTCCTCCTCTTCCTCCCACAGCAACAACAAGCAAAGAATCGCTAAATTAAAGATCTTGGCACGAAAACTAGGTTTGCAGCCCAAGGGGGATAAGAACATAATAACATAAAAAGACCTTGCTGGACCAGGTCAATGGCCCATCTAGTCCAGCATCCTGTTCTCACAGTGGCTGAACAGTTGCCTCTGGGAAACCAGCAAGCAGGATTCGAACACAAGAGCACTTGCCCCTCCTGTGGTTTCCTGTGGATACAGGTCAACCAGCTGGAAAATCTACTTTGCTTTTCATGTATCGCCTTCAGAGTTTAGATTTTTTTTTTAATCACCCTTTCCCTTTTTGCAAAAGGCTGCAGATATCAGGACTGTCTTACTGTGAAGTGCCCCCAATGTCAAGAGTTGCCAGCAACCTCAAAATTAGGTCTAGGTAATTACAGTGCTTTGACAATGGACTGTTTCTTCAAAAATTCAATGAAAAAGTTACATATGAAAAAGGAAATTAGGTCTAGGTCAGAGTTGTGGTCCTTAAGCACTACCAATGGCTTTTTGGAAATGTTCCTTTAAGGTGCGGAATCTGATCTGGAATATAGCTCAGAGCCACACAAACACTCTGAAGAGACCAATTTTGAAACAACAAACAAACAAACAACAGCCTTTTATGCAGGTTTTCAGGGTAGCTTAAATAATGTAATTTCCCCTTGTGTTTATTTTTGTTATTTAGTTGGTTTATGACCCACCCTTCACTAGAAGGCCCCAGGGCAGGTGACAGCAATTTCAAAATACAGAATTAAATGCAGTTCAAAAGAAGTAACAGTCACAATAATAGGGTGAGCCCTAAAAGTATATAGCTCAAGGGACCTGAAGGAGTGTCTCCACCCCCATCGTTCAGCCTGGACACTGAGGTCCACCTCTAAGGGACTATTCCCTCACTGCAAGAAGTGAAGTTATGGGAAACCAGGTAGAAGGCCTTTTCGGTAGCAAAGCCCACCCTGTGGAACGCCCTCCCATCAGATGTCAAGAAGATAAATAACTACACAACTTTTAGAAGACATCTAAAGGTGGCCCTGTATCAGGAAGTTTTTAATGTTTCGTGTTTTATTATGTTTTTATATGTGCTGTAAGCCGCCCAGAGTGGCTGGGGGAACCCAGCCATATGCGTGGGGTATAAATAATAAAATGTTGTTGTTGTTGTTGTTGTTGTTGTTGTTGTTGTTGTAGTAGTAGTAGTAAAGAGGAGCATCTTCAGCACATGGTAAAAGGTAAAGGGACCCCTGACCATTAGGTCCAGTCGTGGCCGACTCTGGGGTTGCGGCGCTCATCTCGCTTTATTGGCCAAGAGAGCCAGCGTACAGCTTCCGGGTCATGTGGCCAGCATGACTAAGCCCCTTCTGGCAAACCAGAGCAGCACACGGAAACGCCATTTACCTTCCCGCCGGAGTGGTACCTATTTATCTACTTGCACTTTGACGTGCTTTTGAACTGCTAGGTTGGCAGGAGCAAGGATCAAGCAACGGGAGCTCACCCTGGTGCAGGGATTCGAACTGCCGACCTTCTGATCGGCAAGTCCTAGGTTCTGTGGTTTAACCCACAGCGCCACCCGCGTCCCTCCTTCAGCACATGACAGAACTATATAATGAAGGTGGCAGATGGATGTCTGTGGGGAGGGAATTTTACACTGTTGGGGCTGCCACAGTGAATACCCTTTCCAGGGCCATCACCACACCCAAACTTCTGAGGGGGGGTGAAACTGTCAAAAAGGCCCCCTCAACTGATCTTAACACTGATCTGTAGGGAAGGAAGTGCTCTCTCAGATATTTGGGGTCTAAATCATTTTAGGGCTTTAAGCACTAAGGTGAAGCAGAGCCGGTGTGGGTTGTAGGCTAGCTAGGGAAAGTCTCAGAGGGCTGTATTTGGTGCCCAGGTCTGATGTCCCTCCCTCTGCTCTAACATGTGGTTCATTTCAAATGTGACAGCACAGCTTTCCACATACCAAAGGCTACTCTTGTGTATGAAGGACATTTGCTGAAGAGTACTCTAATGCCATGCTTATGTACTTGTCGTACTGAACACTGATCAATCTGGATGTCCGCCACTCATAACCACGAGAGCCTCTGCTTAAAGCCAGGTATATCCCCAACGGCTTTGCGCTGCTCCACAGGAAGCCCCAAACCAGCCTGCTGCTGCTGTTTGAAGTTAATTGCTTTGAAATCATCGAGCAGGTGAGCAGGAAAGGTTTGCACTGAGCATTTGCCACTTTTCTTCTGCATCTGAACAACCAAAGCTCAGGTTGAATGAATTAAAATGTCACCAGGGTGGAGGGGGTGAGACTTAAAAGCCATTTAAAAAAGAGAGAGAGGGAGGGAGGGCTGGAAACTTCTTACTGGCTAGATATGATTCCCCTTTAACATTATTAAGACCTTGGAAACAATTCATTTCAACAGTTGTCTTTGTTATATATAAAACAGATGAACCTCGCCACTTCTGTTTTTCATTGGTATGGTAATCAAGCCTCTATATATTACTGATTTCTGATATGAAATCAAAGCAAGGCCTGGAGGCACAGGCAACTGCCTGCCAGCCAGCATACAGTGTAGGCAAGACGCCATGCCGAGTCAAATATGGCACAGACTCCCTTTCCCTATTGATAAACTGTCTCTAAAAGTCACTTCAACCTTGACAAGCACCAAACTCTTTAATGAGATTTATGGTCCATCATAAGGGCTACAAGAGACCAGCAGTTTGGAGGATGGGATTGCGGATCGTTCGTTTTCAACAAGTGGGCCATGCCCCAAACACTGATGGTATGAGGGCACCACCACCAGTTTAGGAGGGATGGGCAATGTCCCAGTGGCTTGCATGCAGAAGTTGCCAGGTGCACTCCCCAATGGCATCTCCAGGTGGGGCTGGGAGATACCCCTGCCTGAAACCCTGGAGAGCTGCTGCCAGTCAGGGTAGACAATACTAAGCTCAATAGGCCAATGGTCTGGTTCAGAACAAGGCAGCTTTCTATGTTGCCATGTTTAGAGTTTGGTGGAGAAAGTCAGAAAGGAAAGGGGGGGCAGATAGAAACTGTGATGCAGATGGGGAAAGAGCTCAGAAGAGGAAGCTGCCAGGAAGTATCAAAGCAGAACAGGCTACAGCTCTGACAGGCAGCAGCTCTTCAGGGTTTCAGGCAGGAGGCATTCCCAGCCCTATCTGGAGATGCCAGGAATTGAACCCAAAACCTTCTGGATGCAAAGCAGATGCTCTACCACTGAACTAACCCCATTCCTAGATTGTGGAAGCCAGAATCTGCGGTAGGCAGATGGTGCTGCAGGGGTGGGGGTGGGGGAATGCCTGCTATCGTCCAAAACATCTGGTACCAGATTGGGGAGGAGGAAACTGTTCTAAGGCTCACAACCCAAGTTCTCCAGAATTCACCAGTGGGATATGAAGACATCCAAATCTCCAAGACTAACAAATGCAGTAATTATATTTAATGAAAAGAGTACACTGAGATATCAAGGCTAATCCCAGGGTAACGTTTGCAAAGGCTACCAGAGAATAGTTAATTTAGGAGTTGGCTAACATCCCTCTCCCTACAGCCTCCAAAAAAACCCTCTCGCAAATGAAATATGCTGGATCTTTGCCCAGTGAGCGGAAATAAAAGTTATGAATAATGCTTCCTTCTCCATCATTGTCAGTGCTTTAATATTCCTAATTATTTTTAAAAGCTGGAATATTTAATGTAAAGAGGGTTTCAATTTAAAGAGAGAAATCCCCTTCCCAAATTAGTGGCCTTTTGTGATTCACATAATGGTATTTGTCCAAAGCCCTGTACGGGTATTCAGTGTGGACTGCATTTTTCAGTATGCAGATTATGCAAATGTGGACATACATCTTTGTTGGTTCATGGAGGGAACAGGGACTGCTGCCACCATCACAATTCATCACCACCACCCTGAGCTCCTTCAAGGGGAAGGAGGGGTGGGATAGAGATTCAAGAAATGATAAAATAATAAACAACAAGCGTAAAGAGGAACAATGCAGAATGTCTGCACAAGGGTGCAAATACCTATATAGAGGCTGGAACCTTATCCATGCCTTGTCTTTGTTACACCAACTGGAGTTTTTACGGCTCTGCCATTGCCCCACCCTGTCATTTGCCCCCAAACCATACGTATAACAGAAGTATGCATTGTGTCTGTGGGCAAAAAGAAAAAGAGGAAAAGAAAAGATGATAAAAAGACTAATCCAGAATAATATGACTTCTGGGCAATATTTCCCTATCATTTTTACCAAGGGCTTTTAAAAAGCTTTTCTATTAATAGCCACTCAGTATTTCATCCAGACTTGCTAGCTCTTATCAGCCTGCCTTCTGAGGAAAAGATTCCCCCGTCTTTAAGACAAGGGAATTTAACATCCTTAAGTGGAACCGTACACCACTTATTGGCAGCTGTGAGTGCCCATGCCTAGAGCGGGTGTGGCTCAGGGGTAAAGCACCTGCTTTGCACACAGGAGGTCCCAGGTTCAATCCCTGGCACTTCCAGTTCAACTAGTTTTCATCCACTTCGGAGCAGTCTCTATTGGGTGTGATCCACACTCAGTTCTGGCCACTCACTGGGAGCCTGTGCTAGGAAATCCCTTGCCTGGGCAATTAGGCAACCCATTCCTCATGCACACCCTTTTTTGCTTCCTGTTCAAACAAGGTTTCCCACCTACTCTTTCAGTTCCCCCAGACACATCCCTTTCTTTCCTCAGGATCAGTGTAACCCTTTAGGAATTCCCTGGATACAGCCATAAACTACATCCTCACTCTTCAACTACTGTAATCCCAGCCTCCATAACCAAAACTTTCAGCTACCTGCATAGCCATATGGACTTGGGAGGTGTTATGTACTGAGTTGAATAGAATCCAAAATGCAGCAGTCTGATTGATCTGCAGGAGCCACCCAATCCAGCTCCAGGTGGAAGTGAATCCACAACCTGATTGGCCTACAGGAGAATCCTGGAATTAGCCAATCACGTGCAGCCCATTGTGTAAATAATGTATATAAAGCAGATATTTTGGGGGAACATTCATTCCTCCTCACCACTATGAGCTGAATAAAGAGCATGAAATCCACTCTCAACTCCGAGTATATTTCAGGAAGGGAGAGAAAATGCTTCTTGTTAGTCAATGTGCTTCCATAATCCTTCAAACCCAAATCTGTGATGCACAAGAGGGAGTGTTCCAGCCTTCCAACAGAAAGAACCAAAATACCATTCCATCATCATCTTCATCTCCACAGATGTTTGTTGAAATTTCTAATCGATACCCAGAATAGAAGGGAGGCCACCCACTCAGTTAACTACAATGTGTTTATTGGACAGAGCTGTATTATTTACCCATCTGTTCCAGCAGAGTTAACAAGATTATTACCATTATTTGGAGAAATAGATGTGTCACCTTATATTGCGTAACTCTGATGTTTACTTTCAAGTACACGTTCTAGAATGAGTCTGCCAAGCCAGCAAATGGGGTGATTTGCCAAATTAGCAGAAGATCAGACAAATTTGGCCTTCTTTTGTCAGTTGGGATGCAGGTGCACAGAAGTTATCCTTCCGAGAGGATAAAGCCATAACGAGTTTTGCTGATATTAACTGCCCCAGTTCCCCTGAGCAAAACAGATAAACGTCCAAAGCTATAGCACCAAAAATGTATTTGAAAAACCATAACTATATGCCCCATTTGACTGTTCCTTTAAAGAGAAAAGAGAATTGTTCAAAAGCATATTTTACTCTTGTTTCATAAACAAGCTTCCTGAGAACAATGTTGTGGTTGTTGTGGTTTTTTTTTTAAGAAAGTGGGCTCCTAAAGTGGTAGAGCAGAACAAGGAGAGAGTGTAACCTTGCTGTGACTTGAGTTTCTTATGTAAAACACAATAACCAGTACGTGAGCTGCATGATGATGGAGATCAGCGGTGACTCCGCACTTGTTTCGTATGCAGGAAGTCCCAAGTTCAGTCCCTGGGTCACCACTTAAAGAGACTTCAAACTGTAGAGACAGAATGAGACCTTGGGGAGCCACTGCCATTCTAGAAATGGAGAGGAAGATGGACTGTGGTCCATCCATAGGATAGAACCTATTCTCAACACTACCGGTTATTAGAATTCTGGTAGAGATATCTATCTGTCTGTCTGTCTGTCTGTCTGTCTGTCTGTCTGTCTGTCTATCTATCATCACCCTCTATCTATCCATGTTGTGCTAGGTGGCTCTTCATCTGACCCAGCAAGAAATTCCTTAGCTTATTATGTTATTCAGAGCATACCCTCTTTAAAGAAATTAATGCCTTAAGACATTAGTTACGCCTCAATGTTAATCATCCTCATTATAAGGGCATCTTATTAGTAATCAAAGAATTAAATACCATGTTCTTCATGAACAAAATGATGCCCTAACTAAAAAATAAAAATTTAAACGCACAAATCATAAAACAAGTATACTCAGCTGTTTCATAAAACTTAATGTATACCAGGGGACCACAGAAGTTCAGATATGCTGGGATTAAAAAAATGTTAGGCTGTGCAATGTTGAAGTCCCTGGCAGTAAATGACAATGGACTAGGCCAACCTTCCCACAAAGGCCATAATGGCTGGAGCTGATGGGGCACTGTGGCCCCAAATATCCAGAGAGCACCAGGCAGGTCAAAGGCTGCACTGGGGGGGGGGGCAAGAATCTGCCTGTATATTCAGGAGGCCCAGCACAAAAACGAGGCAAATTCAAATAGGTACTGGGGCACAAGTGCCCTGAGAGATCCCACTACTAACTCCTGCTAACATTACTAAATAATAATAATATTTATTTCTTTTTTTAAAAAATGAACTTTGGGTTTGCCTCTAAGGTCCTAGAAATTGTCCTTGAGGATGAAAGCATCAGTGGCATCCATAGTCCTACATACAAATACTGCTCAGGAATGACTCAACTTTCAAGGCTTTTGGGGTGTGGGGCAAATACAATATGATATCCAGAAGCCATTAGATGCTCTAGTGCTAAGGGACAGGGTGGGGAAGATAACGCTAATTAAAAACTCAGAGTAGGCATCAGGAGTGGGAGGCAGTCCCATAGGACAGCTGTTTGGCATGGGCCACCTGAGCCCTGGAACCAGCCCCAGTGCAAGGCATGGCTTTGTTTGCAACGGTTAAAAAGAAGAAGGAAAGAGCAAGATAGCATGAAGCCAGGAGGAGAAGGAAGCTCTGCAAAGCTTACCAGTAACGATGACATAGACGTCAAACCATAAAGGGTCTGCAGCACTTGAACAACCACGTTCCGTTCAGCAACCACTACAGCTTTTATATCTGGGTGCCAAGGCGGGTGGGTGGAGAGAAGAATCACACACACACCCCATATAGCAGAAAGAACCCAGTAATGGGGAAATGGAATAACCTCCCTACTACAGAAGCTCAACCTCAACAGAAGATGCTTATATGCTTGGACAGCGAGCAACAAATGAGTCATGGTGCATTCAAGACATTATCAAAACCAACTGACCAAAATAAATAAATAAATAAATAACAGGATAAAAACAGTAACAGATTTGCTGCTTCGTTTGCATTGTTGTTCTCATCTCAGGATAGACAAATGAAACCAAAAGATTTACCATAAGGCACTGTCCTCTTGGGACGTCTATGTAGGAAGGCTATGGAGAATCAATGCTGTGTTTTCTACTCACCGCTGGAACAATCTGGGCCCCCCCAGCCAGGTTCACAGTGACACGTGTCGGGAGAAACACACCTTCCGTGGACACATTCTTCTGTGCAGAGAGCTGGAAACAGGGAAGAAAATCATATATTTGTTATGTTGCAATGCAAGGGGAGCAGGGGTATGATTTGTGTAGATTATCAGCAGATATTTTTGTACTTGTCTGCATCCTTAAGGGTTTTATAACGTATGGCAATATATTTTTCACACACACACACACACACACACACACACACACACAATGAACCCAAACCATCTGGGCTGAGCCTCCACAGTGCACTGAACATGCCTTAGATGAGGACTTCACCATCTCGCCTGGCTCTGCTCAAGAGCTATTAAGGCATAATGGTTTGTTTGGATGTAATGCTAAACCATGGTTTAGTGTTACCAGAATGAGCCTTAGCCCCTCCTTACAGCTGCACTGAAAGAGAGGTGGGGCATGCGTAAGTCTGAAGCTCCCTGCACCTTGTTCCAGCAATAAAAAACAATGGTTTAGTGTTATGTCCGAACTAAACTATTCACTAGATTCAGATACAGCAGGGAGAGGTCAAACCCTGCAGGATCTGGAAAACTGATGTTGCTTTGATCAAGATCTAAGCTCAGGGTTAACCAGACGATGTTGCATTCACACAATCAGAAGACCTGATCTCTGTGAGGATCCTGATGCAGATTTAGAGGGCATTACCCCTCCCCCCGCCGCCGCCGTACTAATCCAGGCTAGAAGTTCCAACCTACTATTTACATTGGAGGGGTATCTTTGTGCCACTGGAAGCTTTCCAGTGGATGCAAGGAGACTGGGAAGAATCAGAATTACAGTCTGGGGGAGAATTAAAGGGTTAAAGCCACAAACACCCCCAACATCACTACCGGGTTCCCAGTCTGAATCTGGGGGCCCACGTCTGCCATTTGAAAAAGAAAATAATTCACAAAATTGCTAAATGTGTGAACAATATTTTGTTACTTTTGTGCAACAAAAACAGCAAATCAGTATTGTATTGTATTGTATTGTATTGTATTGTATTGTATTGTATTGTATTGTATTGTATTGTATCATATCGTATCGAACCAAATTATCAGAAAATAAGACATTTGTTACAGTGTCATTCCCACCTCCTCCTGATTGGAGAGCTATACAGATTCATCCAAAAAAAGAGTACACGTAGTCAGTTTTAATGGCTGGATTTTGCAGTGCAGCATCAGACTGTAATTAGCAGCCAGTCACCCTGTTGCCACAACTGAGCACTTAAAAATCTAAGTCTTACACTGTGCTTTTCCTTAGCATTTAAAGAGCTTTGCAGACTTTATCTCAATAATCCTTAAAATATCTCTTGCACGGAAACCTGGGCATTAAAAAAGAAACCTAAGAATATGGGAAGCTGCCTTATACAGACTCAGGCCATTGGTCCATGTAGCTCAGTATTGTCTGCACTGACTGGCAGCAGCTCTATAACCAGTCTATCAGTCCAATCCAGACATTCTGCATGCAGAGTAGATGTTCTACCATTGAGTCCCATCCCTTCCTACAGCACAAGCCAGTGGTAGACAAGAATTTGACCCAAGCAATTATGAAGAGGAATCTGAATTCTGAAAAGTCCTGACTTTACCCGATAATCTTGAGCGGCCTCAATTATTCTCGCTGCAAAATGGAAATAGAAAGACTTACTAGGCATAGTTTGGAAGACAAATGAGCTAGAGGGTTTGAAAGATGCTTTGCACCTCTGAAGAGAAGAAGTTTTGATTAACTGCCTACACTGAAAATGGCAGCTTTGGGTTCAATACATCAAATCTACCCTCCCACTTGAAAATTGAGTTGCAGTTAGTGCAAGTTTCTATATCTGTCCCATGAATTAGTATTTTTTGGTGGGGTGGGAGAGAGAGAAAAAGAGAGAAAAGAATGTGTCCTGCTGTAATCTTTAGCATTTAATTAATTTTTCATTCTATTAACATTCCACATAATAGGATAGTGGTCCCCACGGCACTCTTCCTAATGTACTTTTGCAAACGATCTCGCCATTTAATGGAACTATAAAAATTACTTGTACCAAAAGGTCAAGCTAAAATAAAGATGAGCCTGTGCTCTTAGGCACAGCCCTATTCTGCATACTGCCAAAGACCCCAGGGGTAAAGAAAACTCTCTCTTGCAAGCAAGCAAGCAAAGGTAACATCATTTCCACCACCCAGGGCAACAGCCATTCCTTCCTGTGAGCAGACTGTTCCACCACTTTTGCATCTCTCCCCCACCCTGCCCCATCATGACGGACCATTTCACAAGAACAATCCAGCACCTCATTGATTAGTTTATTATTAGCATTCTTGGCATGAGTAGAAGATCAGTATGGAGTTGGATTCAGCCTGGTAATAAAACGACCTACATCAAAGCCCTGCCAAAACAGCCAACTTGGTTGCAAATGCGTTTAGCATGAGATATTGGGCTGCGTTCAAGGTCATGCGGCAATCATTCCTCAGCATGGAATTTAAAAAGAAACGAGGGTGGGGGGGGGAGGGAGCCTACAGATGGGAGCTGGGAAAACAGATCCACTCGATGTTTATCGCTTCTTGGCTTTTTTTAATTGCAGTCGCCAGTTTGGCTCCAGCTCAAGCCACAGTGAAACATGCCGACGGACTAAATCCAACTCTTAACACATCTTAATCTCCAACCCTCCAAACCCTGGTGCCAATTTTCAAATCCAAAGATTGCTAAAGCAACTGCTCAGGAACAGGGTTTTCTGCAGGCCTGTGTGAGTAGCTCAACGCTTTGCATATAGAAGGTCACAGGTCCGATCCCCAGCAACTTGAGGTAGGGGTGTCTGGAATTCTGGGGAGCCACTGGTAGACAATGCTAGGTGCTTGATACGATTTGGTGGAAAGCAGCTTCCAGTGTTCATGAGAAACATCCATAGCTAAGAGAACCTGATTTATATGCAGAAGGTTCCAGGTTCAATCCCCAGGTTCTCCAGGTAGGGCATGGAGAGGCTCCCTGCCTAATACCCCAGATAGCTGCTGCCAGTCAGTGAGCTAGATGGACTTGCTTTAAGGCAACTTCTTAAGGGGGGCAGCCACAGTGGTGGCATCATTATTAAGCATTTATATAGAGCTTTAAAGTGCTTCAAATATGACTATTATTTATCTATTACACAACCATTCACCCAAAGGTCCCAGGATGGGTTACCTTTGGGTGAATGGTTGTGTAAGTTTGGGGATGCCTGGGTTACAGCATTAAGGCACAATATTAAAAGCAGTTTAAAACAACTCTTATGTACATACACATACAGCTGCGTAATATAATCATAGTAATAAGACTTAGCACGGGTGCAGAACTTTTAAATGTGAAAGTACACGTTGGGGAAAAGACTCCTGCATTGCAGGGAGTTCAGCTACATGACCCTTGTGGTCTCTTCCAAAGGTACAATTCTATGCGTCTATGACTGGGCTGTCAAAAAAAACCAGAGTTCCAAATTATAAAAAGACAGAGTGGGGAATCGAATACAGACACAAAGAGTAAAGGAGCCACACATGCCAACTCCCTCATGTGCAGAGCTACAACGCCTTGCTAATGACACAGTAAATGAGATATGCAAATAGCGCAACTTTTGGATGTGAGCACTGGCTTAAAGAAGCAAAGAAAGGGGAAAAATGATGCCATTCCAGCAAAAAAGCAAATCCCCTCCCTCTTCCGCAGGGAGACAGGCTCAATCAATCCTACTAAATCAATAAAGTTAATACAATAACATTCCCCTTTATTATTCCCAGCGTTTAATATCCGCCAAGAGATGGCCAACTTACTGGCCACACGGCCCTAAACTGCCATTAGTACACTTAGCGATGAATTACGAACATCTTCAATGGGATAATGTAGTTAACATTCCTGCTGAATCAGCACAGCACGTGACTCAAGAATCCATGTGCTTAAACTTTTTCCTCTGTTCTATTCTTCCCCTGCAGTTCACCAATATTATCATTTATAAAGTTTTCAGTCATTCCGTTTCCTTTTGGAAGCAAGGCCTCATTCCAGATCCTGTGTGTGTATGCATGTGTCAAGAGGCCATAAACTCCAAATTTTGGCAGACTCCTTTGCAACAACTCACCTAACTTTACTCTCCTCCTTCCAAGCCATGAGAACAGAACAGGAAATTATTGTTTTTTAAAAGGATTAATCCACATATGAAGCTGTTGCTGGTGTAGGAAGTGGTGGGTAAGGCATTTGGCCCAAGTTTGCATTTTGATACCAAAATTGTACTTCCTGAACCAAAACACAAAATTTCTGTGAAATTTACATTTCTCCAACCAATGAATGTGCACCTTGTTGAAAAGTGCACCAAAAAAGAAGTGTATATTAGCATGCAAAAATGAATTCTGTCAGTGGAAACAGCTTGCAAAAGTGCATATACAGTGGTACCTCGCAAGACGAATGCCTCGCAAGACGGAAAACTCTCAAAACGAAAGGGTTTTGGGTTTTTTGAGTTGCTTCGCAAGACGATTTTCCCTATGGGCTTGCTTCGCAAGATGGAAACGTCTTGCAAGTTTGTTTCCTTTTTCTTAAAACCGTTAATACAGTTGCCACTTGACTTCGAGGAGCAACTCATAGTAGCGGTGTGGTAGCCTTTTTTGAGGTTTTTGAAGACTTTGGTGATTTTTGAAGCTTTTCCAAAACTTTTCCAAAACCGTGCTTCGCAAGACGAAAAAAACCGCAAGACGAAAAAACTCGCGGAACAAATTAATTTCGTCTTGCGAGGCACCACTGTAGTAGACAAAGTTGTGTATATATTGCAAAAAATATGCACACAAATTATTATGGATGAAATGTGGCTGAAAATGAGTGCAAGTTTAACTGCAGACTTCAAAAAGAATTGCAAGTATTTGCAGAGATGGCGCAAACTGAACTTAAAATTCAAAAAGATGAAACTGAGAGAAAGCAATATTGACATACTCTTCCCTCTCCCTACCCCATCCTGGTGTCCTCTATATGCTTTAGACTACAGCTAGTAGCGTAGTGGAAAATTCAGAACTATACTCACAGCCATGGCCCCTTCTAAGATTACACAATCATGCTATTATTAAACAATGAGAACAATTAGGGATATATTGCAATGGTCAATGCAGATCTCCATGTGCCCTTTCAGCTAGAAGTACTCTTATTTGGGCACATATATAGGCAAATGATTTGGGGTGTTCCAGTACCTTCCCTTTGAAGTGACCTAATTTGCCTTTTGCCTGAAGTTCCATTGGATGTAACAAAACTTGCATGCCATTCTCTTGAAACAGAAGCACCTTGCGTTTTCATTATTCCAAAATGCTTAGCTTTGGGGCATACAGAACAATTCATCCTTAATGTTCTTCCTATGTGCCTTCTCCAGATTCACCCTAGGAGCTAACCCTTAATGACTGACTCACCTCCTGTCAGGAGTGTGTGCCGGAGCCAGGCCCTGTGACCGCTAGGGCTTCGCAGGACTGGGGCTTTCCTAAGTTTGTTCTGAAGAGGCAAGGTGTGGCCACACAGGTGAGGCCAATTGGTAACTCACAGCACCTGGTGGCAAGAGCCAGGAAGGAATACAAGGTCAGCATTCCCCTTTGGCTCTTTGCCATGGCAACAAGCTTCCTGCCTTTGGCTTCTTGACTCCTGGCTCTCTGACCCTCGGATCCTTGGCTTCCAGACTCCGTTCCTGCTCCCACCCCATCATCTTGCCCCCAGTCCCGATGTCCTCAGCCGGGACTTCGACCACCCATAAACTGGACTGTCACACCTCCTTTCACTGGGACTGGTTCTACTCAGAACAAAGGGTGAGAAGACTACTTCTCGGTGGCTAAAAAGCTCCTCTTTCATGCTGATTGGGAGGCAATAGGGATGCTAGGGAAAGTGACTCTGTTGGGGCCCTGCTGTAAAATTAGTAACCGGTCTTTGTCCGCCACCTAAAGCCTCAGAACCCTGAACCACTATAACTCTGACTGCAATTCTAATCAGCCCCAGCCAGCACAGCTGCCCTACACATAGCCACATCAAGTAGACTATTGGAGGACCTCAAGGGTGGTCAGCTACCACTGAGCTCTGGTGCTTCCCCACTGTCTATCCACAATGAAATATAAGCACTCTGGACATGGCCTGTATCACTCCTCTGGCTGAGCAGAGCACAGATCAGCATGCTGTTGGGTTTCTGTAAATGATAAAGGAGTCTCTCATCTCATGCAACATGTTGGTGCCCACCATTCTGCACCTCCCTCCTGAACAGAAGAGCCGTAGCTCAGGGGCAGAGCACCTATTTGGCATGCAGAATGGTCAACCCTGAGCATCTCCAGGTAGGGCTGGGAAAAGACTCCTGTTGGAAATCTGGAGAGCTGATGCCAGTCAAAATTGAGCTAGATGGACCAATGTTCTGACTCAGTTCAAGCAGCCTCCTGTGTTCCTAGTACTTAGGATAAGATCACAGGAAGAGACTGTCCAGCCCTGAGATTCTCAGCTTCCTTGCATCCTTCTTTCTCATAGGCATCATAGATTCAAAATATGGAAGACATCCAAAAGAAATCAGGCATATTTAACACATAGCAACGCTCTCAGAACACACAGAGTTATGTTCCAGATGGGAGACGAAAGAGGCATTGCTCTTATCAAGTACAGAGAGGGCCATACGGAACCCTTCACCTGGTGTGGGCAGCTGTTGCTAGCAAATTTTAACAGGAGCTATTTTTAAATGCACATCCTTAGTTTTGGCTCCCAAGAAGGTGCCAATGCGTTTTCTCTTGGCCATAATGCATCACTGGGACAACACAGAGACTGTTTAGCAGCCCAGAGCTGGCTTGATTTAAAAAGGCGATAAGTGGAATGAAGTGGGGCCTTGCCAAAATAAAGTAGGCTATTAACCAAATGAGAGATTATAACACAGACCACTTAAGAGTCTTCTCTTTCAGTCCTAGGAAGACATGTGGTCCTGAGACCTTTGCACCAGCCAGTGAGATGTTTTGTAGGATAAAGAAAAAGACCACTTGCAAAAAGGCCACACCTCAAAAGTAAAGCAAGTGCCACAAAACCCTGCACCATACATGGGATGCATGGGAGTCTTACCAAAAAATCCTCTCCCCTTTGATCAATAAATGGCTGGAAAAAATACAGACGAATTTGTTGACATAGCCCTAGATACCCAAACATCTGGAGGGCCCCAGCTTTGGAAAGCCTGCAACATGCATGCCTTGTGACCAGAGCTCGTTCCACAACAGATTATTTAGCTGGGAAATGGCCCCATTTACTCTCTGGAAGTTTAAATCGCAAGAACAATCCTCCACTCAGTTCTCTGCAACTGCTGAAGCTCCAGACAAGCTCCAAAAGACTCAATTAACATCTGGGAGTTTAATTAGGTTGTGACCAATGAGCCAGCTTTGCCGTCGTAGGCTTTTATTTATCGGGATTCTTCAAAGGCACTTCCAGCCCTCTTGTTGCGATATTGATTCATTTTCATTTCTGTTAAAAACTGGATGGTGGGGAGGGGAGGGGAACAGCTTTGAGCAGCTGCCCCTCTGGAATCAATGAGGGAATGTTTGGGGGAGATTTGTTCTTTTTTAGCCTCCCTGAAGTTCAGGGCTATTGTATGGCTGGTGAAAGCGGGTGGAGAACAAGGGGGCAGGTTTAAAGAGGGGCACAGCTGGTCGGGAATACAAAAGGACAAAGTGGGAAAGATGGTATCTCAAAATTTGACCGTGCACATCGAGCCTTTTTTTTAAAGGTCATCTTGATTTAGGCAGCTCCTGTGTTTTCTTTTTCTTTTTGTTAAGAGAGGATGACAAAGAAGTTTTCCGGAACAAAAAAAGCAGAAATAAATCTATTGCGGTTGAGAGAGATGGACAGAGGGAAAGGGGTGCTGGGCGGGGGGAAGAACCCCACCTTTAATTGTAAGCGTGTGTTTTATTTCTCACAGTGTCATTTCTGCTTCATGTGACCTTATTGATCTCCGCGATGTCAACATGGTTGCCCACACCCGTGCAGACTAGCAATGAAGCCTGCAGGATCTTTTGGGGAAACAAGGGGGGCGGGAACGGACCCTGAGCACACAGAATGGAAGAAAGCAGAACCTATACAGAGCAGAGACACAGAGCCTTTTTCTCCACCTTTAGCGCCAAACTGCAGCATCAGGAGCATCCTTAAAGTTACAGGAGCTTGACTCTGATGTAACAGGGATGGGGAACCTGAGACCCCCCCTTCCAATGCCAGATTTACGTATAAGCTAAACAAGCTATAGCTTAGGGACCCACTCTCTGGTGGGCCCCCAAAAATTTTGAAGGAAAAAAAACTGGATATACATTTCCAAAATATAACATAAATCAAAATAAAAATAAGACCTACATACAGCAACAGTGTTTTGCATTGTGTAGGATCCTATAATGTAAGTAATGGGCCCTGCCTGCTAGCCTGCTCCCTAAAATGTCACTGGTTTGCTCATTTCTATATATAGGGTCTCCTGCCAACCTAGCTGTTCAAAAGCACATAAAAGTGCAAGTAGATAAATAGGTACTGCCCTGGCGGGAAGGTAAACAGCGTTTCTGTGCGCTGCTCTGGTTCGCCAGAAGTGGCTTAGTCATGCTGGCCACATGACCTGGAAGCTGTATGCCAGCTCCCTCGGCCAATAAAGCAAGATGAGCACCGCAACCTCAGAGTCGGTCACGAGTGGACCTAATGGTCAGGGGTCCCTTTACCTTTACCTTAAAACCATCAATATGCCAATCCTATGTCTGAACCTGGGGCCGTGGTTTGTTTCACTCAAACCATGGTCAGTAAGCCAAGAACAAATCTTGGCTATCAGGTTTGGGCACAATGCCAAGCCAGGGATTGTGGTTTGTTTCTCCCACGCATTGGCAAGGAGGAGCAAAGCAGCCTGGATGAGAATGTTGATGGTAAACAAAGTATGGGGAAACTTTAGCTGGCCACATGACCCGGAAGCTGTCTGTGGACAAACGCCGGCTCCCTCGGCCTATAGAGCGAGATGAGAGCACAACCCCAGAGTCAGTCACGACTGGACTTAATGGTCAGGGGTCCCTTTACCTTTACCTTTTATATATAGGGTACCTACATTCTGCATGGACTGGTTGCATGGCAACATGTGCAAATGGCTTTAGATACCTATTAGGTCCATAGATTACCATATAGCATACTGTATATCCAACACAAAAACAGCTGCAATTTGTTGTTGACAAAGGACAGCTGGACATATAAAGGGCCCCATTACCTTCAGCAGCTTAGGGCCTCATCAAACCTAAATGCAGCCCTGCTGCCCCCCTGCCCCCCCCCCCCCCGTTCAGCTGGACTCCAACTCAAATCAGGCCAACCTAGGGTGACGACAGCTGTAGTCTAGCAACATTTGGAAGGACAGATTCCCTGCCTTTAGGGTTTTAAAAATGCAGACACCAGCATGTCAACACTCCCTCTCCCAAAAGGCTCCCAGAGCACTTTACAATGACAGCTCCTGCCCTTAGGATTACAATTTGAAAGACACAACACAAAAGCAAAAGGGATTGGGAAGAAAGGGGGAGGGGAGAGCAAACCCCAGCTATCTGTTCTCAGTTACAAAGAGTTCTTTCTAGGAAGGAGGGTCCAGGATATCTTAAGAACCGCTTGATCCCTCATAAAGGTAAAGGGACCCCTGACCATTAGTCGTGGCCGACTCTGGGGTTGCGGCGCTCATCTCGCTTTATTGGCCGAGGGAGCCGGCATACAGCTTCCGGGTCATGTGGCCAGCATGACAAAGCCGCTTCTGGCGAACCAGAGCAGCGCACAGAAACGCCGTTTACCTTCCTGCCAGAGCAGCACCTATTTATCTACTTGCACTTTGATGTGCTTTCGAACTGCTAGGTTGGCAGGAGCTGGGACCGAGCAACGAGAGCTCACCCCATCACGGGATTATACATGCTCAATTAATGGGAGTCTCTGTTGGCAGTCCCTCATGGCTCAGATGCACTGCTCCTAACTACCAGAAGCCATGCATTCAGTGCAGTGGTCCTGAGCCTGTGAATTGAGACTAGACAGGCACACTCTTTGCTGAACTTCAGGTACATGGCTCAGGTTTTCTTGTTCCAGCAAGCATTTTAAGGTAGTGTTTGGTTTAATTGTATTTTTTTTTATTGTCCCATTTTCTGTGGACCACTTTTATGTACATCATTTAGAATTGCAAACAATTAACCAATAAAGAATTGTTTTAAACAGTATGGCTGTACTGGAGTAGACAGTTCCATTCCACTGACTAAGCCTGATGGGAATTGTAGTTCAAAACACCCAAAGGACACCAAGTTGAATAAAGCAAGCACACACAATACTGAACAATTTCAGATTTGGTGTGCGGCAGTCTCCCACATCCCTATGTTCTTAGATCTGTGAGTCTTCAGTCTGCTTTAGCCTTGAAATCGTTTTGTGCATCTGCCTAAGCAGTCCAGGAATTTTTATTTTTATTTTATTTTGCATTTGAGGAATGCTTCCAAATAATGAAATGTCTTGTTTCTGTTAATTTAAATAGCAGCGCTGGTAAGACACGAGTGCTGATTGACACACCCAGATGCGTTCTGCACAAAGGCAACTGATGCAAACTTTTAATGGGCACTTCTCCAGGAGGTTTAAAAAAAGACATTACACAGTGAAGCGTGTTTAAATTGCTAAAATGCTGGAAGTTTTTAACGTTCTCCTTACGATCAAAGATGTGTGGTGGTTGTTTTTTTTGCCCCTTTCCCAAATGTTTTCTAACAGGATTGTGAGGTGGAAATAAGATACAGAGAATTCAAAAAACGCTGAGCTGGCATTTCTCGCATCCAGGCAGGGTGGTTGCGAGAAGGGAAGGCTCAGCCTTATTTCACTTTCCAAATCAGAAGATCGCTTGACTGTCCTGTTGCTGTATTATACCAGCCTATTCCCCAAACAGAAAGAAAATTAAATTTGTGCAGATGGTGGGAGGCTTGTGGAATGGTTATTTCGACAGTCCAGCTGTTTAACAATTAGGCCATATGGCTTCATTGAGAGAGCCTCCCGGTGGGATTTTTTAAAACCCAAATAATGCATTACTTACGCCACCTTGTCTACTTCAGGTAGCGAAGAGTGAGGTGTAAATGCACTACAGCAATGCTGACTGGCAATGCAGAAGACCATGGAAGGTATTTGACAGGGTCCCAGACCAGAAACACATGGGGAGGAGCATAGCTGTCAACTTTTCCCTTCTCTTGTGAGGAATCCTATTCAGAATAAGGGAATTTCCCTTTTAAAAAAGGGAAATGTTGACAGCTGGGGGGGGGGCGGTGCTTAGGAAATTCAACAACAGAAGCAGGCTCTGCAAACCATTGAATTTTAAATTCTCCTCTCTGTTCAGGGTTCCAGACAGTCACCTGTGCCGTATTCCAAGCACCACCTTGGTTTTCTACATTTTAAATTTATTACTTAGAATAACAGAATCATAGAATTGTAGAGCTGGAAGGGACCACAGGGGTCATCTAGTCCAACCCCTTGCAATGCAGGAATCTTGTTGCCCAAACGTGGGGCTTGAACCCACGACCCTAAGATTACGAGTCTCGTGCTCTGCTGACTGAGCCTATCCCTACCAACATCTATTATTATTATTATTATTATTATTATTATTATTATTATTACTACACTTCATTACCATCCCCTCATCCTAAGGTCCCAGGGTGGGTTACAACAATTAAAACACAATATTATGCATTATTAAAAACAGTTTAAAACAATTAAAAACTACAAAAATAAAATGGAGCCTAAAAATATATATCTCAAGCGTCAAAAGTCAGTGGGAACAGGTGTGTCTTCAGTATTTGCCAAAAACAGAATAATGAAGGTATCTCCCCACCCACCCCGCTTCTCTCTTTGTGTGTGCTTTTTAATGAATTCTATGTGCTTTTGTGTGAATGTGTTCACACAAAAGTGCATTTTTACTTACTTATGCTAATGTTTTAAAATATGTCATGTGTCGTTTGGAGAGCTTTGTCTAACACATGACTAATAAGTCTATAATATATATATATATATAAATATAAATATAAAATTATTATTATTATTAGCCCACTACCTCCTTTAATTTCGCAGAAGTGTTTCCTAACAAGCCATCCCCTCCTCCTTTGGTGCCTGGATCATTGCCACTCCTGTTGTCCAACACAAACTCAACTACCAGTTCTCTGCAGATGCTTTATATAAACCTGATAGGGTGCAAAGATTGAAAAGGACAGGATTAACAAAGGCTTGGTCCTCAGAAGAAAAAGAGATCCATTTAGTAAATTGGAGGCTCTTTCCTCCCTTTTTCTTTCTTCTTTACAAAAAAAGAAGAAGGAGATCTTCAATTAGTGTCTCTGCTCAGAGGGCAACACAGGACAAAAGAGCTCCAGGATGTGGGGTTTTTTTAAGCATCAAGGAAGAAATCAAAAAGCTACCCTGAGCTCTAATCTAGTCTAAATAATTTTAAAAGCCTTTAAAAAGAGGACAATTGTTGTGTATTGGAGGCGGGGAATGGGTGGGGGGAGATTTTTCTGCAATTTATGCATTTGCTTTGCCAAAAGGCTTACCTTTGCAAACTGAATACACTAAATCATGTTTGTGTGCAAATTAATGACCTGTGGTGTGTGGTTTGTTTTCAAATACAACTCTGGATAACTTCACAGGGAAGGACTGCTGCTTAGTGGCACAGCATCTAATCTGCTTGTAGGAAGTGCCCCATGATATTCTTGTAAAGAAACTGGTAAAATGTGGTCTTGACTATGCTACCACTCAGTGGATTTGTAACTGGCTGACTGACCGAACCCAAAGAGTGCTCATCAATGGTTCCTCTTCATCCTGGAGAAGAGTGACTAGTGGGGTGCCACAGGGTTCTGTCTTGGGCCCGGTCTTATTCAACATCTTTATCAACGACTTGGATGATGGACTCAAGGGCATCCTGATCAAATTTGCAGATGACACCAAACTGGGAGGGGTGGCTAACACCCCAGAGGACAGGATCACACTTCAAAACGACCTTGACAGATTAGAGAACTGGGCAAAAACAAACAAGATGAATTTTAACAGGGAGAAATGTAAAGTATTGCACTTGGGCAAAAAAAATGAGAGGCACAAATACAAGATGGGGGACACCTGGCTTGAGAGCAGTACATGTGAAAAGGATCTAGGAGTCTTGGTTGACCACAAACTTGACATGAGCCAACAGTGTGACGCGGCAGCTAAAAAAGCCAATGCAATTCTGGGCTGCATCAATAGGAGTATAGCATCTAGATCAAGGGAAGTAATAGTGCCACTGTATTCTGCTCTGGTCAGACCTCACCTGGAGTACTGTGTCCAGTTCTGGGCACCACAGTTCAAGAAGGACACTGACAAACTGGAACGTGTCCAGAGGAGGGCAACCAAAATGGTCAAAGGCCTGGAAACGATGCCTTATGAGGAACGGCTAAGGGAGCTGGGCATGTTTAGCCTGGAGAAGAGGAGGTTAAGGGGTGATATGATAGCCATGTTCAAATATATAAAAGGATGTCACAAAGAGGAGGGAGAAAGGTTGTTTTCTGCTGCTCCAGAGAAGCGGACACGGAGCAATGGATCCAAACTACAAGAAAGAAGATTCCACCTAAACATTAGGAAGAACTTCCTGACAGTAAGAGCTGTTCGACAGTGGAATTTGCTGCCAAGGAGTGTGGTGGAGTCTCCTACTTTGGAGGTCTTTAAGCAGAGGCTTGACAACCATATGTCAGGAGTGCTCTGATGGTGTTTCCTGCTTGGCAGGGGGTTGGACTCGATGGCCCTTGTGGTCTCTTCCAACTCTAGGATTCTAGGATTCTATGATTCTATGATTCTAAGTTCAATCCCTGACATCTCCACGTAGGGCTGGTAAAGACCCCAGTCTGAAGCTCTGGAGAGCAGCTGCCAGTCAGTGTGTGGACAGTGATGAGACAGATAGACCAGTATAAGGCAGTTTGCTGTGTTACTAGAGAAAGCATAATCATGGGGAGCTGGAGAACAGGAGGAGAGACATAGCTCATTCTTTCCAGAAAACAGGGTCTTTCCTGAGCAGCCAGCAGTGTTCAGAGGGATGCACGGTATATGGTTACATGAGCAAAGCAGCCTCGGCCCAGTATACTTGAAGGAGCGTCTCCACACTGAGGTCCAGCTCCAAGGGCCTTCTGGTGGTTCCCTCACTCCGAGAAGTGAAGTTGCAGGGAACCAGGCAGAGGGCCTTCTCGGTAGTGGCACCCGCCCTGTGGAATGCCCTCCCATCAGATGTCCAAAAGATAAAGAACAACACAGCTTTTAGAAGACATCTGAAGGTAACCCTGTATCGAAGATTCTAATGTTTGACATTTTATTATGTTTTTATATGTGCCAGAAGCTGCCCACAGAGGCTGGGGAAACCCAGCCAGAAGGACAGGGTATAATTAATAAAATTATCATAATCAGCAAGGGTTCCATTATTCTGCATTTGAAGAACTAAGTGACATCTAGGGTTACCACCCTTGTTGCATCAGGATGTGGAAAAACTAACCTACTCTAGACTTTGCCAGGCTCACCTGCACAGGTTCTGCCACCTGTCATAGGCTGATGGTAGATCAGGCTCTACAGGTATGATCTCTGGATGATTTGCAAGAGATCAGTGAGGATTCCTGACACCTAATTCTTTTACACCAGCAACAAAGTCCATCCACACCAGACATTTATAGCTCAAGAAGAGCCTGCAGGATCAGTCTAGTGGCCCATCTACTCCATCATCCTGTTCTCACAGCGGTCAATGAGATGCCTCAATGGGAAACCTGTGAGCAGGATCTGAACTGAAGAGCACTGTGTCCTCCTGTGGTTTCCAGCAACTGGTATTCAGAAGCATTGCTGCCTCCAGCTGTGGAGACAGAGTACAATATAGCTATTATGGCTTGTAGCCTTTAAAGCACTATGATACCACCTTAGCAGTCATAAGTTCCTCCAAAGAATCCTGGGGACTGTAGTTTGTTATGGGTGCTGGAAGATGTTAGGAGTCCTCCTATAGGAGTTTGTGTGAAAAGAGAAGTTATGAAATGAGACCATTTTGATGTTGTATGGTCTCTCTATATTTTTATTATATATTTATTTATATCCTGCCTTTTACCCTCAAGGGACTCAAGGCAACTTGCATATAAGAAGCGCTAAAAACATGAAGAAGAAGAAGAAGAAGAAGAAGAAGAAGAAGAAGAAGAAGAAGAAGAAGAAGAAGAAGAAGAAGAAGAAGAAGAAGGTAATATTAAGAAAAATAATTAAACAATTGAAGATCCCTCTCAGATCTTTTAAAACATACAAATAATTACAACAAATACAGCACAGCACCAGCCCTCTCATTAAAAGCAGTCAGGTCTCAAAAGCCTCTAGAATAAGCTTTATAAATAAAAATACTGCACTGCATAGTCTCCCCAAAGACACATGCCTCTATGCGGCGAGGCTGCATTATCGATATGTAACTCTTACTTCCAAAATGTCCCTTCACGGAAACTATTTTATTATGCTGTCTGCAAAACTGTACTGAGCCTGCTGTTTATTTTATTCTAACTGCCATAATGCGCTCCACACAGTTGTGGCGGTTTTGTTTCTTTAGTCTTTGTATGCTGTTTCTGAAAACTCACTATACACATCATTATTTTTAAGCTGTTGCTTTGTTAATCATTTCCCCAATCAAAATTCCACTGCCCATCTGTGAATTGCTATTAATGTGGAGGAGGGGCACAGAGAAGCAGGTGCAGCGTGGTTGCCTGGCTCCCCAGCACCACCAACAGTAGTTTCAAAAGGCCATTAAAATCATATCACCATGGAATTGTAAAGTCGGATGGAACCCCAAAGATCCTCTAGCCCAGACATCCCCCAACCTTTGGCCCTCCAGATGTTTTGGACTAAAATTCCCATCATCCCTGACCACTGGTCCTGTTAGCTAGGGTTCATGGGAGTTGTAGGCCAAAACATCTGGAGAGCTGCAGGTTGGGGGTGCCTGCTCTAGCCCTACTTCCTGCACTGTCCCCCATCCCATTTGAAACCATACTGGACCCTGCTTAGTTTGCAAATGTGCCGCCAGCTTTATTGCTGCACCACTCACATGGGGTGGAAGCAATGCAGAAAGCTTAAGTCTCCATCCCACTTACCCACTACAGCCTAATTCAACTCCTGTCATGACAGATTTTGGTCTTTCAAATTTCAATGGCGCCCTGTGCAAGCCCAAAATTTGACACACTCACACACACATGCCTCTGGCCTTCTGCTCCATTCACTAGGTCATAGTTGAGATGCCCTGCACCCCTTAGGTTCAGCGCCCAGTACGGTGGAACCGGTTGTGCTGCCCTAAATTCACCTCTGCCCATACTCAGCCCCAATAGCTACTGCTAAGCCAAGAAAGGTGTTAGCAGAGCCTACCATGCAGCCCACTATGTCACATTTAATTGGTTATTACAGACATCCATAAGCAGAGATGAATCCATGACCCTTTTATCCAAGGGTCTGTATCCAAGAAGCACAATAATCAATACTTTCTAGAGGGATAATCAATAAGCATTTCTCACAGAACTATGGTCCCTAAGGTCCCCTGGAGGGAGAGGTTGTCTAATACCCACCTCTGTTGCATACCCAACTCAGAGGCTCAATGGCCAGCAAGCAATATTCCCCTGCAGCCCTTGTCTTCCCAGTAAAATCATAAGGACTAGCTGCTCACCAAATTAGTCAGTGCCTTCCTCCAAAGGATAGATTGTCCTGCCAAACAGCATCAGTCTTCACAGACATCCAAATACCTAGGTGACCAATTATCTTTTTTTTTTTTATATATAGATTTTTTATTGCGTTTCTTTTCACAGGTTAACAAATTTGTTTACATGGCAACATACAAGAAACATTTTTTATATATATGTATATGAAGAAAAATAAACAAAGAAAAAAATATTAAGAAACTTTCCTTAACATCCTTCAACAGTCCTTCAACTTTTGGACCTCCTCACATCCTCTCAGCATTGCATTCATTGTTCTAGCCAGTTCAGCAATTTGTTATCTTGTTTCTCATCTTATTATACCTTTAAATATATTATGTTACCAATTTCAAAAATTTGTAGTTTAATTTTAAGACTCTTAATAAACATAATATTTTGTTTCAAATATGTCTCGTTTTTTCCATCAATGCTTACTTTATCATTTGCTTAAAATAAAATGCAGAAGCATAATGTTTCTTAATCGTGCGCTATCTTAACATTCAAACAACTTATAATGTTTTTGCAAATAGTCCTTAAATTTTTTCCAGTCCTCCTCCATTGTTTCTTCGCTCAGATCTCGGATTCTGCCAGTCATTTCTGCCAACTCCATGTAGTCCATCAACTGCGTCTGCCAGTCCTCCAGTGTGGGTAAATCTGGTGTTTTCCAGAACTTAGCGATGAGAATCCTAGCTGCTGTGGTTGCATACATAAACAAGGTTCTGTCCTTCTTTGGCACCTTCCGGTCCACCATGCCCAGGAGAAAGGCCTCCGGTTTCTTAGAAAAGGTATATTTAAATACCTTTTTCAGCTCATTATGTATCATTTCCCAAAAGGCCCTTACTTTCGGGCAGGTCCACCAGAGGTGAAAGAATGTCCCTTCTGCCTCCTTGCATTTCCAACACTTATTATCAGAAAGATGATATATTTTAGCCAACTTGACTGGGGTCATGTACCACCGGTATACCATTTTCATAATGTTCTCTTTCAAGGCACTACATGCCGTGAATTTCATACCGGTGTTCCATAACCTTTCCCAGTCCTCAGACATAATGTTGTGTCCTACATCCTGTGCCCATTTAATCATAGCAGATTTAACTGTCTCATCCTGTGTGTTCCATTTAAGCAGCAAGTCATACATTCTTGAAAGTACCTTAGTCCTTGGTTCTAGTAACTCCGTCTCCAGTTTCGATTTCTCCAACTGGAAACCCACTTTTTTATCCATTTTGAATACCTCTTGAATTTGAGCATAATGTAACCAATCTCGCACCTTACCTTTTAGTTTATCCTGGCTTTGGAGCTTCCAATTATCTCCAACTCTTTCAATCAATTCCCAATATTTTGGCCAATAGGCCTCCATATTGGGCCTTTTTTTAGAAATCTTAGCTTCCACAGGTGATAACCACCTCGGGGTCTTACTTTCTAATAGATCCTTATACTTCATCCAGACGGCAAAAATTGATTTTCTGACAATATGGTTTTTAAACAGTTTGTGAATCTTCGCCTTGTCATACCACAAATAAGCATGCCAACCATACACATTGTCAAACCCTTCCAGATCTAGGACCTCGGTGTTTTCCAACAGAAACCAATCCTTCAACCAGCAGAAGGCTGCAGCTTCGTAGTACAACCTTAAATCCGGCAGGGCAAATCCCCCTCTGTCTTTTGAGTCGGTTAGTATTTTAAATTTTATTCGGGGCTTTTTGCCCTGCCAGACAAACTTAGAGATATCCTTCTGCCATTTTCCAAAGCATTCCATTCTGTCCACAACCTGAAGGGTTTGAAATAAGAATAACATTTTTGGCAAAACACACATCTTTATAGCTGCGATTCGGCCTGACAAGGTAAGTTTCAATCTTGACCATATATCCAAGTCTTTTTTGATTTCCAACCAACATTTTTCATAGTTATCTTTGAAAAGATTTAAATTTTTAGTGGACAAGGATACTCCCAGGTATTTCACTTTTTTAACCACACTTAACTCTGTCTCTTTCTGATACCCCTCTATCTCTGTAGGTGTCAGATTTTTAACCAAAACCTTAGTTTTTTGTTTGTTTAACTTAAATCCCGCCACCCGACCAAACTCCAGGATAAGTTCCAAAACTCTTTTTGTGCTAGATTCTGGCTCCTGTAATGTCAAGACTAAGTCATCTGCGAAAGCTTTCAGTTTGTATTGTTTCGCTCCGACCTCTATACCTTGCACCAACTGGTCCTCCCTAATCATATTCAGCAATACCTCCAAAACAGAAATAAATAGCAGAGGGGATAAAGGGCACCCCTGTCGTGTCCCTTTTTCAATTCGAAGTTCCTCCGATACCACATTGTTCACTATCAGTTTAGCTTTTTGTTCTGCATAAATTGCTTCTAATCCATTTTCAAACCCCCGTCCCACTCCCATCCCTTTCAAGTTCTTCTTCATAAACATCCAAGAAATGTTGTCAAATGCTTTCTCCGCATCAATAAAGATTAGAGCAGCCCTTGTATTTCTAATTCGCAACAGCTCCAATATATCAATAATGTTCCTGGTATTGTCCGACATGTGTCTACCAGGGAGAAAGCCTGCTTGGTCCTTGTGAATTACTTCATTTAATACATTTTTAAGTCTACTTGCTAAAATGTCTGCAAATATTTTGTAATCCACATTCAGGAGTGAGATGGGACGGTAGTTCTTAAGCTGAGTCTTTTCCCTTTCTGACTTGGGAATCAATGTGATGAATGCTTCTTTCCACGTTTCCGGTGCCTTTCTCCCCTCCATGATCTGGTTACAAACCTCCAACAACGGTTGTATCAAGAAGTCCTTCAAAGTTTTATAATATTTGGAGGTGAGTCCGTCCGGGCCTGGAGATTTGCCCAGCTGCATATTTTGGATGGCACCTTCAATTTCCTGTTGAGTTATTTTGCTGTTAAGGATTGATCTTTTATCTTGGCTTATTTTAGGTAGTCCATTTGTTTCCAGAAATTGATCCATTTCCGATTCTTTCTGAGGCCCCTGTGCGTAGAGCTCTTTGAAATATCTATGGAGACACTTTCTTATTTCTTCTGGTTTCTGAACTATTTTTCCTTGAATCTCCAAATTTGTAACCGTATTTAACTTTTGTCTTTTTTTCAATTGCCAAGCCAACAACTTTCCACATTTATTTGCTGATTCAAACGATCTCTGCTTCATTTGTTTGATTTTCCACTCAATCTCTTGATTGATCAGTTTCGAATATTGTGCTTGATGAAATTTGATCTCTCTTAACACCTCTTTTGACTTTGGTTTAATTCTCAGCTTTTTCTCTCCTTCACTTATTTTCTCTAAAATTTTTTCTTTTTTTCCATTCCAATATTTTCTTTTTATCGAATTCTGTTGAATCAGAAACCCTCTCATTACAGCTTTACTTGCGTCCCAGATTGTTCTTTTCTCCACCGTAGTGTTCAAATTTATTTCAAAGTAGTCCTTTAATGTTTTTTGGGCCTTCTTCACAATCTCTTGATCTCTTAACAAGGTGTCATTCATTCTCCATCTGAAGGATCCAGTTGGAAAAAGTCTCAGTTCCATTTTTAAGGCATTATGGTCGGAGCAGGTTTTTGGGCAGATTTCCACTTTTCTCGTTTTCGGAGCCAGCCCTCTAGATATCCAAATTTGGTCGATTCGTGTCCATGACAAGTGGGCCTCAGAATAGAAGGTTCCTTCTTTACCCAAGGGGTTCCTTGTCCTCCAAATGTCAATCAAGTCCATATTGTCTGTCATTTCAAAAAAGGTTTTAGGGAGTCTGCCGTCTGTTGTCAAGTTTTGATTTTGGGATTTGTCCATATTTGTAGACACCACCCCATTCATATCTCCCATCACAATGATATTAGCATAGTCCAGATAGTCCATCATTGTCTCATGCAGCTTCTTGTAGAATTCTGATTTTCCATCATTTGGCGCATAAATTCCTAATATCAAAATCTTCTCTCCTTGTGTTTGAATTTCAATTGCGAGAATTCTTCCATGATCATCTTTGAATAAAAATTTTGGCGACAGGTTCTAGGTGACCAATTATCAAATGCATGGCAGCAAAGATCAACTCAAGCATTCGCCCAAAACATGAATCCTTAATTCCGGATATTCTCTGACATGCAAACTGGAATTGTTAAAGAGCGAAAAGTCAGCCAAAATAATTCATCCCCACCCCCCAACCCGCTTCGACTATTTGGTCGATAGTGTGAGTGACAAAGCTGTGATTTCATGCTTGGTGATTACTTGAGATCTCCCATTCAAGAGACAAAAGGGGGGATATCAAACTTCTTTAGTTCCTAGTTTCACATCTCTTGTGTCCAAGCTACCAAAGCACTTTCATTCACTGAACTCCTTTCACCTCAAGCCACCAACTTCCATCCATCATGTCGTAGTAAAATGAGATTGATGGTCTCCCTGTAATGGGGAGGGGGGGAAGCACTCATCCATAATGGAAGAGCCCTGTCCCAGGAAGTGAACCTCTAGCACGGCCACAGACATGGCTGAAATATAGCCAAGCCCAACAGGAGCAAAGGAATGTGGGGTGGTTGCAAAGAGGTTGTAGCATTCGGCTATGATCTCAAAAGCGTTGCTTTTAAATCTTTCAGGACTTCACACCAGGCAGCATGTCCTCCAGCCCAGTCAGGTAAGAAGGTGTGTGTGTGTGTGTGTGTGTGTGTGTGTGTGTGTGTGTGTGTCTATGTCTGCCAATGGGGATGGAACCTAATCGACAAGAACGAAAAGCTCAAAAGCAATACAGGAAAAAATACACGCAGTAGCCAAGAGCAACCAGACACAGAATGTGCTTAAAGTGAAATAAAAACTTAGACCTTCCCACCATCCCAGCACCATGTTGTGAAGGAAGATAGAATTTAAAACATGTGAGCAATGCCTGGCAAAATTCTAAAAGCCAGAGGGTTATCCAAGAATTTCCAGAAGTCTGAACAGTAGGGCTTCAATCACTTGCAAAACACTCACCCCACCCACTCAGTTACTTCCAAAATCTAGAATTAACTGTATTTTAAAGAAATATTATGTAGGTTTGCAGACAGAGAGGCAAGGTTCCACTCTCTATCTCTCAGAAAGAACACTGGGGCAAGCAGGGAAGGCAACAACCTGGTGTCTTCCATCAACCAGAGAAGGTCAGCTGTCAGAGATAACATGCCCCTGAATGCCAGTCACTGGGAAACACAGGTGGGAAGAATGCTATTGCACGCTAGCTGTGCTTATGGATTTCCCACTGGGGAATCAGGTTGGCCATTGTGAGAACAGGATGCTGAACTAGGTGGGCCATTCTCCTGGTCCAGCAGGCTCTTCTTAGCTGCTCCAGTGCTTGCTTTCCTTTCCCCTCCCCATTCGTTTTTCCTTTCGTATCCTGTCTATTAGATAATGGGCCTGCCGACAGGGACTGTCTTATATGTACAGCCCTTAGGAAATATTAGGCACTTTATAAGCATTGAATAATAATCTTTTTCCCCTCCCGGGCCAGAATATACAGCCTTCACTATAAAGAACAGTCACAGAAGCCTGCCTTTTGTAGAGCACAGATGAAAAAAGGGGTAAGATTAGGAGACCGCAGCAAGGAATCCTGACTTTGTGCTACCAGAAAGAAAACTATGAATAGAGATATTTTTTATTATTATAAAGAAACAGCAGCTTGGTCCTCAGTCATCCAAATGTGTTGCACTTAATTAGAAAGCCATCTTTAAAAAAAACCAAAAAACTTTTACAAGAAAGCAAGGCTACTATTAATGAAAGAAGAACCAATTAGTCTTTAATCTAAAACTTCAAAAAAATGGAAACTTTTTTTAAAAAGTAAGTGCTTTTGATCATTTTATGCTCCATGAGATTTGGTCTCCCCTCATCACACACTATTAACTCCAGTTAGCGCCAACAAAAGTGGCTTTACAAGGTCAAGTGAAGAGAGAACGCCCAGTCCTATGAATGGCCACCTTACGATAGAACGCCTCTGCTGGACTTCAGCTGTGCATTTAATTTGCGTGATTTCAACCATAGACAGTCAAAAGCCAGTTGGTTGAAATTCTGCAGGCAAGGAAGAAAGCTGAAACGCTCTTTCCAGGCAGGGAAAGACTGGCTTTTAAAGCCTGTGTATTGCTAGGGTGACAAGGCCTGCTGAATGCACCAGATTCAGAAGGCTAGGGAAGCTTATGCAGGGGCAGTTTGGATATATGCGTTTTCGTGTATACACTGAATTCTTGGAACCAAGCTGCCATGTAGAGTGGCGGAGGGAGGGAGGGAGGTAGACAGACAGATTGATGATAATGGAGGAGGAGGAAAGCAGATCTGACTCCAATGGCATCAGAGGAAGTAACTGGTGATGAAAAGCAAACTTTTTTACTTTCTGGTCCATGGTCTTTCCCAGCTTTGGAGGTGCTGATACAACTTTTTTACAAGGGTGCAAGGGAGCCTAGGTAAGCCTCTGGGCTCAATCCCTGTCTTCTTCAAATTAAAGAGGGCCTCAAAACTGGGGAGGCCTTCAGCTGAGAGCCCAGAGAGCTGTCACCACCACCCATAAGATGAAACATTGGCAGCAAAATCTCCTTTCAGATATACAGGAAACGACTGGTACTTGGTGGGATGGGGACAGAAGAGATTAAAAGGACCTTTCTGGGTATGAACTTGCAACTGAACATCCACTGGCAGAGACTTTGCTCCATCCAGAATAAAGGGTTTTGTTTATCTCATCTTATTGCAGGAATCAACATTGTGTTTACACATCAGAGATGAGGAGCGAAGCAGTTGGCTTTTCAGAATTCCAACCTGTATGAACAATGAGATTTTAGAGACTTTGCATCCATAAACCATGAGGGCTAGAATCTTTCCCGTAAAAAATAATACTGACACTTTAAGAACGCAACTTTAAAAAAGCAACAAGACAAAGTCACAGGAGTTGGCAACCCGGAGAATTTAAAATTACTGTGTGCATGTAGTTAGCGATATAATTAGCCACATAACTCAAGCGTGCAACCGCTGTCCGACTGACTTTGCTACATTTAAGCGAACCGTTTCCGGCATGAAACATCCATCATTCCTTATCAGGAAAACAGGCCTGGGAATTGTGGCAGCATAACCAACTATTAATTCTATGAAAAGCAATTTTCAAACTACATTTTAATGTGCTATTTACAGGAGGCTCTCTCTGTAATACTTGCAATTCCCTGGGATGCAAATTTCACACTTGTTATTTCAAGCAGGGCCCAAAAATATTAAAATGAAATCAGTATCTTCCGAGGTAACACAGTGAAATAACCAGGCAGCTCAGCCTTTCCCATTCCAGTGCCCTCCAGATATTTTGGACTTCAAATTCCCATCAGCCCTGGCTACAACTGCGTGGCTTGTTGTCAGAGAGGATTTATCACCAAAGAACCCACACAAATTGTATCTACAGATAGCATCAAAGTGGAGACCTGGAACTTCAAGGAACCACTCACAACTCACCAGCCCATCTGTGGAATAAAGACTCCCCATTTCCATCTCTTTCCCCAATCTGCAAGGGCCAATGCACACATGCGCCATTCATGCTTCAGAGGTGACCCACGTAGATCCCAGACCACTCCAATGACAGGGTCATCTACTGGGATGCCTGCCTTCAAAGGCACCACCAGGTCTAGAACTGCAGGCACAACTCTCTGAAGATCTCTTGCAATTCTTGGTTGTCACGCCAAGAGCTTTTAAGCACACTATATGTGAATCTACCCTTAGGCCTGATCCAGTGGCTTCAGCTGGTGCAAAATCCTGCGGTCAGACTGCCAGTGGAGAAAGACTAGCACATCACTCCTGTGCTTAAAAGCTTGCACTGGCTGACCATACACTACCAAGTCAGGTTCAAGGCTCTTGTATTAATTTACAAGGCCCTCAACAACTTGGATCCAGGATACCTTAAGGACCACATCACTCCCTTCTATCCCTGCCTGATCACTGTGGTCTTTGGGGGAGTCACTGTCAGTGGTCTCCCATGGTTCAGATGCATGACTCATTCATATCCACCAGGGACCATGTGTTCAGGATTATGAGCTCACTTTTATGGAACTCCCTTCCAGTTGAACAGAAAGGCCTCTCTTCCTGTTGAACTTGAACTGAGTACTTTTTTTAAAAAATTATTATTTCAGCAGCTATTTTGACTGAACTCTGATTTTTTTATAGTTTTAACTGATTTTTTAAATCTTTACTTCTACACAAATTAAAGATTTTTGTAATTAAGCAGTATATACATATTGCTGAAATAAATAAAATAAGTAGGTGAGCTGGATATTCTGACTCAGTTGGGTTTGGGCAGGTCAGCATCCTAGGGAGCTGTCCAAAGTCCTGAAAGTACCCTCAGCTGACAAGCTCAGTTTCCTGCTTCCTTCCACTACTCCAGGTGGGTTACCCCAGACCTTGCATTGCAGAAAGAAGAGATGGTGCACAATGCCAGTGTCCCTTCCCTGCTGCCCAGTACTGCTGGCCTGCTGGTACCAGCACAAACTGCCTGCGCAGGAATGCAAGCTGTAATTAAAATTTCAATTTACACATCTGGAAAGTTGGGCAGCAACTGTATCAAATGGTCTAGTGCCAGCACCACATCCCTACCAACCCAGCAAAACTCATGTACATACGGATGCAGAAGTCTCCACTCTCGTAATATCCTGGGCAGCACTGCGATCGTCGCCGATACATAGTCCTCAGTCCCCTCCGATATGCTGTCTTATAACTTATTCTAAATTGTGAGATAGAAAGAACACATTGGAAATCAATGCTCACACTCAGAATACTATTTGCACTGTGTTACTGCCTGGAGGGTGTGTTCAATAATTACTTTCAAATGTTTTTTGATATATATATTTTGTGTGTGTGTGATCAATACAGATTTCGAACTCTACAGTTCAATTCATACTCTAAAACAATTTTCTCTGTGTGTCTCTCTCTGTGGAAATAAGAATGTCAAAATCCATTGCCTGTCTCTAAAAAGGAACAGGAGTGAAATTTGGTTCCTGTCCACATTTTAATGTGAACCTGCCTGCTTTGCACTTCCTGAACCATCTGTGAACCGAAGTGCAACTCATATTTGAACTTCAAATTAAATATATTGCTGCTAAAATGCAGAAAACTAGTCTGTTTTATATCACAGGTAATCTGTGAATGTATGCTCATCGCTTGATGACTGCAATTATCAAGTGATGGCTTCCATTTGAATAGACATTCTTGCTGTAGCATCTCAAAGCACCAAGTTTTTCACTGGAATCAATGATTCACAGCTGCAGTCGTCCAATGCATATACTTCATTAGTTATGTATGCACACGTGTGATTCAGGTCTCAGTTAAGAACACAGGAAGAGCCCCAGTGTATCAGGCCATTGGCTCATCTAGTCTAGCATCCTGTTCTCCCAGTGACCAACCAGATGCCTCTGGGAAAATCATCACATCCAAGTCAGCAAATGTCGTCACATCTTATTGTAAAGGTAAGATAAAGGGACCCCTGACCATTAGGTCCAGTCGTGGCCGACTCTGAGATTGCGGCGCTCATCTTGCTTTATTGGCCGAGGGAGCCGGCGTACAGCTTCTGGGTCATGTGGCCAGCATGACCAAGCCGCTTCTGGCGAACCAGAGCAGTGCACGGAAACGCTGTTTACCTTCCCACTGGAGCAGTACCTATTTATCTACTTGCACTTTGACGTGCTTTCAAACTGCTAGGTTGGCAGGAGCTGGGACTGAGCAACGGAAGCTCACCCCATCGCGGGGATTCGAACCAGAGACCTTCTGATTGGCAAGTCCTAGGCTCTGTGGTTTAACCCACAGCGTCACCCACGTCCCACATCTTATTGTAGCAACTCCCAAAGTTTAACTTGTGGTGTGTGAAGAATTGCTTCATTTGTCTACCCTAAATCTCACAACACTCAGCGTCACTAGATGGCCCTTGGTTCTAGGAGGAAACCTTCCCTGTCTACTTTCTTCATCACCATGCATCATTTTAAACAACTCTATCATTTCTCTCCCCACACCCTTTCCTTACTTGCCTTTTTTTCTAAACAAAAACCCTCAAATGTAACCTTTCCTCACAGAGGGAGGGCTTTTTTCAGTTCTTCGTCTCTGCACTCCCCCCCCCCCAGGATATTTTCATTTCATTCCTTCTGAATTGGGTGACTTAAGTTTAAATCAAAAGTTTTTGTTTTGTTCAAAAAAGGGAAAATAATAATAATAATAATAAACCCAAATTAATTGCAGATTTACAATATCAAATCGGTCATGTTTTCAACAACAAAAAAAGAAAAAGAAAGAAAGAGCAAGTTCTCTTGGAAGAAAAAAATTCCATTTCAGCCTCTTTAATTTTGCAGGAGGATTCTGGCAAAGAGAGGTCTATATTTATCCTCAACATCTTGAGAGCATCACCGAGCCTTAGATAAAAAGAAGGCAATGTGGAGAAGATGAAACGGTAGAGGGAGATTGAAATATCTTCCGATCGCCACTTACCTGTGTCGAGTGCACTTGAACCAGTTCAGGATATCCGTGCATCTCGTGTAATAGATCTGATCAAAGGGATGTGAGTACGATTCCTGAACAGTCACAGCATAGCTGGAAGCAGACAATGAAAGGGGGAGAAAAGGTGGGTCATTAGCCTGTAAAAGCTCCCCCTGCCCCTCTCTCTCGCTCATATATTAAAGCTCTCTGCAACATGTGAAGGTTACAAGTCACAGCAAATCACTCTGGCCCTCCAAGGTCTCCCAAAGACCCAGCATGTATTTGTTTGGAATATTTATCCTTTTTTATTTGCAAAAACAAGAACAGAGAGAATACTTAACCCTGCTCCCCCTGTCCCACTTACAACTTTGTACCAAATATAGCATGTATACATATACCATATATGACTTTCCTTCCACCCATTTCCTGCTTCCTTTGCTTTTCTACTGCTCTGTGTAATCCACATCTTTTTAATCATCCAATTTATTATCTATTAAAAACCTCTATCTCTTTCAACTCTGCTGGATTTACTCGAGACCTGCTAGGGTATGTATTTGTTTATACTGGCTCTTGAAATATTCAATAAACATGATCTGTTCCTCCTTGTATTCCTTATCTTTATTTTCTCTTATACTTGTTCGTCAGACCAGCCAGTTCAACATGTTCAAACATTTTACACTGCCATTCTTCCTTAGTGGGTACTATACTTGTTCTCCACCTTTGTGCCAATAAGGTTCTAGTTGTGTCAGTGGCATATAGCAAGGATGTCCAACAGGTTGATTGTGATTTACTGGTAGATACCCATGAGGTGGTTGTTGTTGTTAATGTATTTTTATTAAAGATTTTCTTGGTTTACAAAGTATATGCAATCTCTCTCTCTCTTTTTTCCCCAAGTAACATTTTTTACAGATCAGTTTCATTTGTTGAGACATTAGGAAGAAAAGGGGGAAAGAGATGGAGGGGGGAAAGGTGGTTTTGGTAGATTGCAGCCTGCATCAGAAGAGGACTTCCCCAAATCAAATCCCGAATGACCTACTTTAATTGTTTTAGGTTCTCTGAGGCACCAAATAATGGTCAACCACTCGCACAGATAAGGCTGTCCAGGGTTTTTAAAAAGTTGATACTGAGCTAATTGGTCCAATAACAGATGAAAGCTAGACACATGCTCACATTGGCCAAAGCTTTTTCAGATCATGAAATAAGTGAAATGTTATGTCCTGGACTGGCTGGGTGCACAGGAGTGGTAGGAGACACCAGCTGGGGAAGCCCCAAGGGAACTGCTGGGGGAAGACAGCTCAGAGCCAGGGGACTGGTGGTCGGACAATGAAGAGTGGTAAGAGGGAGAAGACTGGGAGGAGGAAGCTGAAGAGGCAACAGGATTTAGTGAGCAGGAAGAGGCTGCAGCAGAGAGCAGTCCAGAATCAGAGGCAGAAACGGAGGCTTGGAGAGGAGGGAGGCCAGGAGATTGAAATGTGGTCGGCTACTGAAGAAGCCAGGGGGTCTCCCGCTCCTCCTGCGACAAGTCCTTCTCCTTTCTGGTCTTCCAGAACATGCAGAGAAATGAAGTGGGCAGAGCAAAGAAAGATAAGATGAAGGAGCCTTAGGATGCTGGGGAAGGAACAGGGGGAGGAGCTTTAGGGAGTGGTGGGAAAGCAGGGACCTTCAGTCTTCACAACTGCCTCATTGGGACAAGACCTCCTGGGAAGTGTTACTGTGATCACCAGCCCTGGGCTGTTTTGGTTCCTTTGAAAAAGAATTACTGGTAACTTCACTGACACCAGGTGTATTATTGCTGACCTGCCCCTGACTCTGGCTCCTGATGCATTAATTCTCATATTAGCTGCCGTAGATTTCTAGAAAGACCATCTTTAATTTAAAGAAATCACTCCATTTTTAAGTATGAAGGACCCTGGTGGGCTGTTAGCACCAGTTCAAAAAAAACATTTTTTTCCAACCATGTCTTCAGTCACCTTGCTTTTGGTGAAGAAGGGCGTGCCTGCCCCACTGGATCAATGTGTTTTGTAGCTGCTTAAAGTTTTATTTGCGTTAAAATAACTTATTGTTATTATGTTTATTATATTGTACGCCACTCAGGTATTATTTCTTAATGAATAATGAATAATAAATGAATAATAATGAATAATAAATAATAAATAAATACTGAGACATCAGAACCAAAGCAGCAGCCCCCACCCCACCAAAAAGAATTTGCAGGCCTGCAGGCTGAAACTGGCCACCATCCAGTTAAACCAGTATTCATTTCTGGGCTTACTGATGGCTACAAGCTGTGGAAGTGGGGGCTGTGTTGGGGGAGACATCAGGTTCCAAGTATGGACAAGTCACAAACTGCCCTCATGATGTGGAACACTGAAAGAACAGGCAAGTGATTTTCAAAGCTTTGTCTCTGACACGGAGCTTCTGAACCAAGAAAAAAGGAAATCTTGTAAAGAGCAATGGAAAAATGTAAACTGATTGAAGCTTGCCACCATTAATAAAAAAGAAAGAACGAGGGATCGGGGGGGGGAGTTCTATGCCCTCACATAAAACCATATCAGATATTCTTCCTCCTGGGACTGTTCAGCTTTTACTTGTGTACAAAAAAGGCTAATTAAAAGCACATATTAACATAATGCTGTCGAGGCTTCCCGGCACTTCATTCTGATGATGAAGGCACAAGCACCGCAAAATGATGGGCACACCAATCAAACACAAGGCTTTTTTATATTAGAAACAGGAAAGAGGTCTCTGGGGCTTGATTTTTCACTTTTGCTCATTTTAAACAGAACCTATTTTAATCCAAGATAATTTGTAGCAGAAATTAACCAGTAATTGAGAACCATAAATTGTGAGTTAAGCAGCGGGTTCTCTGTTTGTTTGTTTATTCCCTGAAAAACTTTAGCATTGCGTCAACCAATAAAATGGGAGGGGTAGCCAATGCCACAGAAGACAAAATCGGGATTCAGTATGATCTTAACAGGCTGGAGAACTAGGCCAATAATAACAAAATGACTTTCAACAGGGACAAATGTAAGGGTCTGCACTTAGGCAGGAAGAACCAGTTGCACAAATATGAGATGGGAGACACCTGGATTGCCAGTAGTACATATGAAAAGGATCTAGGAATCTCAGTAGACTACAAGCTTAACATGAGGTAACAGTGTGATGCAGCAGCAAAAAAAGCTAATGCTATTCTAGGCAGCATCAACAGAAGTATAGAGTCCTGATCAAAGGAAGTAATAGTCCTGCTCTGTTCCGCCTTGCTCAGACCACACCTGGAATACTGTGTCCAAATATGGGCGCCACCATTTTAAAAGGATATTAACAAGCTGGAGTATGTGCAGAGGAGGGCGACCAAGATGATCGAAGGTCTGGAAACCAAGCCTTATGAGGAACAGATGAGGTTGGGTGGCCATGTGTCATGGATGCTTTAGTTGAGATTCCTGCATTGCAGGGGGTTTAACTAGATGACCCTTGGGATCCCTTCCAACTCTACAATTCTATGGTTCTATTAGTCTAACCTAAGCCCATTGCATGTGGGTTCAGCAAGCACTCAATCATGGGTCTGCTCCATCCTGGGTTTTGAAAGAACATGCAAGAAATCTGCATGTAAGCTGTACACATTTTCCTATACATTTTGGCCATAAAACGCACATTTTTTTTCAAAGCTTTTCAAATCTTTTCAATACAGCTCCTCCCTAAAATATGCATTTCAAAGCAAAATTTGTATTTTTGTTCACACTTTTTTCACCGATAGTCTTACACAGCACTTCCCTTACACGCTTTCCTTAGTTTAAGGGGTTGTTGTAAGGATGTAAAACACTGTAGATTATTTTTTTAAAAAATCCATATTTAGTAAATCCTATTACTACTTATTAATACAGTGTCTTGCTTTATAAAACAGCAGCCTTTGGGGGAGTTAAGCACGCTGTATCGAGACAGAGTAGGTTTAGAGATCACCTTCAATGCCTGTCAATCTGTTTCTATTGATTGCTCTGCTGTCAGGGTTCAAAAGTATTACCTTCAGGGTCCTGAAACTCACTTAGTTAAGAGGATTGATATGCACCTGAGCTCTGCAACATGCGGGTCCTAAATGAAGACAATCCAAGGGTTGACGCATAGTCCCAACCTGCCACTTGCCTGAGAGCAGAAGCTCTTTGGATTCAGAGGCCTTAGTGTGATAGCCAACACCAGAAATGATTGTGGCCACATTTTAAGCAGGGACAAATCTGTCAATTTCAGTTTTCTCATTTTCCCATTCTTAAGTTCAGTTCTCCACATTTCCACATTTTTTTTTGGAAGTCCTCAAGAAAATCCATCAGTGTTTCAGTGAGAATTTCTCCTGATATACACCATTTTTGGCAAGGACTGTCTCCCAATACAATGCATTTTTTTACTAATATATGCATAGTTTCGCCCTGGGCTTTCCCCCCCCCAGCCAGAACTCATCAGAGCTCAGCTCCAGCACCTCTCAGGTGGGTTCCATTGCCATTCTAAGAGAACAAGGTTCATGGTGAGCTTCAGCACCATTTTCCTAGAAAAATAGCTCTGGGTTCCCCCAATATACACATTTTAATACACCTTATTTGGTTGGAGAATGGCAGTGCAAAATTCAGAGAAATGCAAATGCCAAAGGGTTAAGTACATTGGTTCCCACCTTGTTTCAGGAAGTGCAAGTTAGAGAGTTTCATGCCAAAATGTATTTCTCCCCCACTCCTACTGGAAAACCTGTGTGTGTGCAGGAGTATACCCTACAGTGCTTTGGGCACAGGGCTTTAACCACCTGGTTTTGTCAGCCAACAAAATGTCAGCCCTAAGAGCTGACCTCTCTTTTGTCTGCGCGGGGCAATGAGATATCCTGCTGGCAAATATGCCAAAGCGGAACGTATTTAGACTACTCTTTTATTAACATAAACCCCCTCGTCATCTTGATTATTATTTTATGATCCTGTTTGCTCCTCTTGACCTCACCCTAACTCAATCTCTTTGGGCTGATTTATTACCATCTAAGTATCACAGTCATCTTGGCCGGGGCAGCCAATCAATTCTGGTATTTAATTTTTGTTTCTCCTTGATTGGGTCTCTGGGTTGCTGACTCCCTTCACACAAAATCAATACTGTATTCCTGGGCTTGAAATGTACTTTGCTGTGCAACTGCAAACAATACCAAATCACAGGCTCCATCTCCACCCACGTTTGCCCTCAAAGCCTGTTGTGCTGCGTGATCAACATCCTTAAAAATAAAATAAAAAAATGCACGCACAAAACACCTTAATAAATCTAAGCATAATGAACTTCAGAATGCCACTAAGAGCTGTTTATGTTACTTAAAGAAGATTCATATTCATTACAGCATAAGGTGAAACACATTTTAAAGAGCCTGTTCTTGGATAAAACAAGCAAGACTGTGCTTAGCTTAAGAGCTTTACGGCAGAAAAGTGGGACCTACGTAGGAAGTTGCTTTACACAGAGTCAGACAAATAGCCCATCTGGTTTGTTGTTGTCTACACTGACTGGCAGCAGCTATCCATGGTTTCAGGCAGAGGTCAATTCCCAGCTCTACCTGGAAATGCTAGGCACTGAAACTGGGACTTTCACGCAAAGCCCTTCCCAAAGCAGAAATTTCAAAGGTGACAAATCACAGTCAGATAGTTTGCCCTACAACATCTAAAGGTTACCCGGCTTTGGATGAAGAAGATGGATGCCTCATATTCCTGCCCTTTTGGAAGTTATGACCACATGAGCAGCAACCTCAGCTTAACAAGTTAGTAATGTCTGGCACAAGTCATTTCGGGTATTCAGAAATGTTACCTCTTTGTCATGACTGGAACACTTATGTAGCCGGTCTATAGGAGGATAGTTGAAGTCACCCACAATGATAACAGTTCCTTGACTGCATTCCTCATATCAAGATCTCCATGAGTATTTTGACCAGGGGGACAACAGCACAACCACAGCTGGGGAAATGAGACTCCTCTGAAGGCAGGTAGTGCACACACAAGAGAGAACTCAAAGTAAACTCCTCCGGGCATGCCTCCAATCTTGCAGCACTGTTCATAAGAGGACACTGTTCTACAATGGAAGATCTGCTCTCAAGGTCCTCCTCAAAAATGAGGTGGATTGTGACTGAGAAGGGGATCCTCAACTGTGGGTCTGTGGAATTCTCTGCCCAAGGAAGGCTCAGTGTTTCTTGACAACATTTTTATTCCAGTTTTGTATCGAACTATGTTGAGAACTGCTCTATAAATGAAGTGGTATACAGAGGTTTTTAAATCTGCGAGGGAGCAACATTTTACCTTTCCCAATGGCTGCAAACATTTGGGTCATCTGGATTTAAGGAGATGGTGGTTTTCAGAAGGAGAGACAGGGCAAGGACTTTGAGATTCCACCACAGGAGGAGGCAGAACATCATCGCTGCTTCTAAGCAAAGGAGAGAAAAGCATTAAGACAAACAATTGCTTCCTAGTATCATAATTAACCAGTTATAGCTTCTGGTACATTTTATGCCAGTCTGGTGTAGTGGTTAGAGTGTTGGAGTTGGAGTGTTATCATCTCTTGGCCTAAAAGATGTGCTACCCAGCACGTCAGGAATCAAAGCTTTAAAAAAAAGAAAAGAGAAAACTGAAGGCCAAAGCATCTGTTGGCATTAATTTTCTCCATTAGCAATGTGTTCTTTCCGCAATTCCTATGCTCATTTTTTTTTTAAAAAAAGTATATTTTTTAAAAAAAGATTTCCTTAAAGTGAACCACTGAGGCATTATAATAGCTTACTTCTACACTCACCCAAGACAGAAACCAGCTCTTGTTAATTTGAACGGAGTTTGCAAGTGTCAACCACAAGGCTGCCAAATCTGCCTCCAAAACATGGCTACTGCAGATTATGATTGATTGACAGAAAATCAATTGAATTTTCAGGACTTATTACGGAGTTCAGAGAAGAAATCCATTTGCTTTTGAGGCACCATTTTAGAAAGTTCTCGTTCGACATAAAGCTTTAAGGGCTATGATATACCTGAGAGATAGACTTCAGCTCCCTGCCATTGCAATTAATGATGGCTGAATCTGCCAGTTACAAGTTGCCCTCCATTTCTCATTTCCCCCTATGTTTTAAGTTTAGTTTGTTACATTTTCCCCATTAGCTTGCAATTAAAAATATATATACTATTTTTTCCTCCTATTATACACATTTTTGTATGCAATTTTCCCTTATGCAAGTTAAAGTTATATTCACATATATACATGCACTTTATGAACACTTTCCCCTGATATACACATTGTTGGTTGAAGAACTACACTGCAAAATTTCAGAGAAATGCAAATTTTGAAGGATGGTGTGGTGCTTGGGGTAGTTTTTTTTGAAAGTGTGAATTAGGTAGGTTCATATCAAAACAAGAACTGGGTTTCTCCCTTTTCTGTAGTCATTCACTCCCAGGGATCTTGATAATGATCTACATTCACAAAATACAAATAACAAACAGCATGGTTGATGGTGGCCCCCAGGGATAGAGTTTCCCTCCTTCTGGAGGACAAACCAGAGTCAGAACCTCACAGGTTTTTGCAGGGGATGCATGCAACCCTTTAGGGTCCTTACACATCTTTGGTATTTAGGATACAATGTGGCAGGACTGTCCTTAGAGCAATTCCCCTAAGAGGAAAGACTGTAGCACTTGAGAATTTTTAGTGCAGAGAAAAAGCGAGGAACAGGTGATATGGCAGAGGTCTATAAAATTATGTGTGGCATGGAGAAAGCGGACAGAGAAGGAATTGAGATTGTCTATTTTATTAGTAGCTTGCATTAAGAGTTTTGCTGCACATTTTGTAACATCTGTTGTTGTTTTACTTTTGTATACGCTGCTTAGAATTTGGGCTTGCCGATCAGAGGGTTGGCAGTTCAAATCCACACAACGGGGTGAGTTCCTGTGACTCTGTCCCAGCTCCAGCCTACCTAGCAGTTTGAAAGCACACCAGTGCAAGTAGATAAATAGGTACCGCTGTGGCGGGAAAGTAAACGGTGTTTCTGTGTGCTCTGGTTTCCATCACGGTGTTCTGTTGCACCAGAAGCGGTTTACTCATGCTGGCCACATGACCCGGAAAGTTGTCTGTGGACAAACGCCAGCTCCCTCAGCCTGAAAGCGAGATGAGTGCCACAACCCCATAATCGCCTTTGACTGGACTTAACCGTCCAGGGGTCCTTTACCCTTTTTTTTTTTAACCTTTTATATAAATAGTTTAAATAAATAAATATGTTCATCATAGAAAAGCATTGTGTTACTTCAACAAGCCTTCCACAACTTGCCACCCTCCAGATGTCTTAGCCTACAACTCCAATCAGCCAAAGCTAACCTAATGTTGAAGTTGATGCAAGTTGGAGTCCAAAACATTTGCAGGGCACCAGGTCAACAAAGGCAGCTGGAGGAGCTAGTCAAAAAATGCAGCAAATCTATGTTTTGACGCCAGATACCATGTCAGCAATGCATAAATGGCACCAAGAAATAACTAAAATAATTAAAACAGCTATTCATGCTTCCCCTCAGTTTTCTTTGTTGAACATGTGGACTGACCAAAGGCCTTTTATTGTTTTTTACCAAAGATCTTTTTACATGGATGCTGGTAGCTGCCAGGATTTCCATAGTGCAACGTTAGTGGAAACACTACATAATTTGAATATTTCCTTATGGACTCCTGCCATTGCAGGAAAAATAACACATAACTACATGCTTCCAAGGGCAAAGAGGGCCCTGAACATTTCAATTCTGTCTGGTGGGACTTTATTTCTTCTGTTTCAGATATGGATATGCAACAATCACTCCCAGAGTGATGTCAAGAAACATGGTTGTCTCCAGTTAATGTCAAGTGTAATTATTCCTCATGCTTATAACGGTATAGGAGCTGCCTTGGTTGGGGTATGCCAAGTTGATGAGTTATGAAATATTATTAAAATCAATAACAAAGTAAGGCAAAAATGACTAAGTCTCTCTTTGTCGAGACACTTCAGAAAGCTAAAATCCAGAGCGGCTGCCATTTCAAGCACAAAGCACTTTGTAGCAAGAAGAGGCATGGGCAATAAAATAAAATAAAATCAATCCTAAGGGAGGGAGGAAAGGAGGGTAACTTAGCAGAAATGTTAAGATGAACACTAAGATTAGTGGGTTAGTGGAGAGAAGGTATTTTCATCCCGTTATAATGAAACTGGCAATGAATGGTTTAGTGTCAATGAGAAAGCTGAGGTAATAAAGTTAAAAGAGAGAGAAAGGAGGCCTAACCATTTGGAAGTGATGTGATGGATAATGGGAACACACAACCCAATCAGCTATAATTAACAAAAACACATCATGTTGTGAAATTTTTTTCCTCAGAACACGATTTTTCTCTCAGGCACTGCTTCACTCTGGCCTATCCTTTGGCCCAGTTTTGACCTGAAGTGGTCAACCTCTTGTCAAGCTGTTGTCACTTCAGATGGCGGGCTGGGGTTAAAAAGACTTCATACAAAAAGATTCCTTGGATATAGAAAATTAGTATGTCAGGATTTTCCTTGGGCCTCAGCCTAGCCACCTTCCTAAGGTTTACCACCTCAGTGAAAACAAGGCCTTGTTTTCTCCTGCATCACGGCCAAAATCTGATTGTGCCTTAGTTGTTTCACTTTATTTATTGAAAGTGTTTTTTTTTGGGGGGGGGTAATTTACATTGGAAAAAACCCAGTCCCTGTTATTGGACTTAAAATCTAAAAGACATGACACAAAAGGGAAAGGATTCACAGAGAAGAAGGGTAACAATAAACAGCGAACTCAGGCGCTAGTTCATTGTTATTGTTATAGTGTTATTGTTAATGACCACCTGAAATGGAAAGATTGTCCACCTGTCAAATATGTCCAAAGTGAGCTCTATTTATGTTGTTTAACTGAAACAAAACAAAAAGCAAACTAAAAGTTGAATTTGCAAGTTTTTAACAGTCTCACCTAAGTGTGCTGTAAATCCCTTGTGGCTATGAATCCATCAAGTATTCAGAGTTCATTGGCAAGAGAAAGAACCACTCTGCAGGCTTTTCAGACGTCCTTCAGAAACTGCAGAGAGAGAAATACACAGCTGAACAAAGGGAAGGAGAAGAAGTGAATTAAAAAACAGATGTAGATAGAGGAAATCCCTACTTGCAAATATTTGCTCAAGTAATGCCAGAGTGAAATTGTGCTGGATGTACCAGCGACCAGATGACCAAAATGAGGATTTTTCAAATGCAAAAGCTAATCAACATTTCCTATCACATTCAGGTTAAATATTTAAAAAGTGGGGGAGTAAGGAATGGGGAATAAAGCTAGGAAACAAGGATAAGGAAGATCAGGACAGGCATTTAAGGCTCTCTCTAAATTGGGGGGAGGCTGTTGAAGGATATTCTGCAACATGTCATTAATGTAATACAGTGGTGCCTCGCAAGACGAAATTAATTCGTTCCGCAAGTTTTTTCTTCTTGCGAGTTTTTCGTCTTGCGATGCACGGTTTCCCATAGGAATGCATTGAAAATCAATTAATGCGTTCCTATGGAAACCGCCTTCAGACCAGGTCCGGGGACAGTCTGTCCCCGGACCTCTTCTGAAGGCTGGGGGGGGGGGACAAGGGCTTTTCTTCCCACCCCCAGCATTTTAAAAAACCCCGGGACAGCGGAGGACTTCTCCGCTGTCCGGGGTGATGTAAAAGCCCCTGGGAAGGCAGGCAGGGGGGACAAAGACTTTTGCCCCCCGCCAGCCTTCAGAAGAGGTCCTGGAAAGTCTTTGCCCTCCCCCGCCTGCCTTCAAAAGCCGTCCGGGACAGCGGAGCAAGCCCATAGGGAAATTCATCTTGCGAAGCGCCTCCAAAACAGAAAACCCTTTCGTCTTGCGGGTTTTCCGTCTTGCGAGGCATTCGTCTTGCGAGGTACCACTGTAATACTGCATTAGTGATGGGTTTATACTGGACTGTCCACACATCTTTCTTTATTAGATGTTTTGCCATGCTTTCCCAGTGCTATTACATTACTGCTGTCTGAAGGGAGAGTTGCGGGCAGAACAAAAAATAAACCAGATCATTTTGTGGTATAAGAAGTTAAAAGATTTCAGCAAGAAATTATGGGACATGCAGCAAATGGAAATGAAGCAGTATGTCTGCCTCAGAACTTTTGCAGGCACAAACAGTGTTGAAATTGAAATAGTGTAGGAACTTCCCAGTACCATCACAAGCACAAATCATCATGAATGCATACTGAAAAAGACATCTGGAAGAGCCCTATATAGAAGAGTGACTTTAAGGTTCAGGTTGAAAGAAGCAATGGTGAGCCACATTCCAAGTTATTTATTTATTTCAAACCTTTTAAACCAACTTTCCACACAGAACTAGGATATATTAGTTATTGTAGAATGGAGAAGGGGGACTATACGCATAAAGCAAAGAACTGACTGTTTGCAGATCTTTGCAGCCCATCCAAGGACTACAGGATGGCATAGAGGAGTTCCCAGTCCCCACATTCTGTTCTCATTTCAATCCCTTAAGAGATGGGTTAGACTAGACCACATGGCTCTCTATGAAAACCAACCAGTAACTTTCTAGCCTCCTAGGCCTTTGGCTAATTAAATAATAAATGGCCTTTTAAACTGCGAGGCAGCATTGGTTTTGTTTGTTACTATGTTATGCATTTTAGTTTTTTATATTCTAAACTGCTCTGTAATCCTCAGATGAAGGGCGGTATAGAAAGTTAATACATAGTGCATATTTCTCCTAATATTTGTATGCAATTTCCCCTAATATGCAAAGGTTTTCAAAACCATTTTGCCCAGCACATAACACATTTTTGTATGTTATCTTCACTAATATATACATTCATATGAACACTTTACCCCCAGTCTATGCATTTTTGTACTTGGCTAGAGAACTGCACTGCAAAACTTGGAGATGTGTGGATTTCAGAAGACGGCTGCGTTTTGGTACGTGTGTTGTTTCAGAAGGCACAAATTAGGCGATTTGTCTTTAAATGTGAACCGAGTTAAATTTCTCCCTTGTCACATCATATGTCAGGGCTGCTCTCTTGCACGTTCCAACAATAACTCAACTGCACAACAATATCTGGTTAGTTCTTTCCCTTGTGCAATATTCCACCAGCACAACCCATACACTGCTAAGTGACTTTAACTTAGAGCTCATCCATACCTCTATTTGTCCCGTGCCTGGACATCACAGATCTGAGCAGTTTTGTCTTTGCCCTACTGCCTTCCCTTGGAAAACCTTCTCTTTGGCAATAAATCAGAACAGATGGCAATCCTTAGAAAACCTATATGCTGTTTGCTCCGATTCAGTGCTAAACCACCAGTTTTCCTGGGGGGGAGTAGAGGAGCAAACAAAGTATGGACAAGCCCTTAGTTTCATTGGGTTGTATCCAATGTAGTACAGTATACTAAGAAATTTGGAAGCTAAAGAACAGGGAATGCACATGATAAATAATTTAAATAAATATTTAAAAGCAGTTACTTGTTTTAAAGCCACAGGTAGGCAAGAAAAGCAAGTGAATTAAAACCCAACTTTTGGCTGCTGATCCACAGCAGTCCCTGCGTTCAGATGCTTGCATGATTCAGTAGGAGATGCATATTTCTACTTATCCCAAAAATGTCAAAGAATACTGGGGGAATATGTAAGTCTGGAGGGTGTGCGAGTAGACACTGCATTAAAGAAGTACAAATTAATATTTTTCTTCCCTGACTTTTAATGCTAATGAATTCATTCAACTCTTCAAGAGGAACTCCCAAGATCGTAATTTAAATCAGATCAAGATTTCTGGACATTAAGCACTAAATTCCCAAAGACATTTTATGAAAATGGATCAGGAATGTGAGATTCTTTCGGATGGAGTGGGAGACATAATCCTCCTCCTTGCCCAATTTCAAAGAAATTGCTGCTGGAGAAACAGAGTACAGGTGCACCGAGTTGTCCGTGGAGGAAAGAATACATTAAAACCAAACTTAAGCTCAAAGACTAATGACCAAGAAAACCACAGAATTGTGCAAGAGAGTCTTAAATACTCATCCTCTCTCAAGGTTTCTGTATATGAGATAATGAACCGCCGAATCACAGCATAGCTTACTGCTCACTAATGACCTCTTTCCTCAACCAGAGGCTGGGAGGGTTTCCTACAGCAACCCAGGGCTGTCTTTGAACTTTCACTTTAACCCCATTTACTCAAAACAACATTATTGTGAACTGGCTCTCTTCAAAAGGGAGACAAGCTGGATTCTGTTATTATGAGACTCCTAAGATGAGTGAGTCGTGATTAGAAGCATCATAGAATCATAGAATCATAGAGTTGGAAGAGACCACAAGGGCCATCGAGTCCAACCCCCTGCCAAGCAGGAAATCAAAACCAATCAAAACAAACAAGTGGGAGCACACATATTTTGCACGTATATTGTTTGATCAGAATTTTTTATACGAGCGCTAAATAGGGGGAATATATTCTTTTTTAAAAAAATGAACGTGCTGAGAAAACCAGAAGTGCTTGATGCTGGAAAAATTATTCTGCAGGGGTAGCATGGGAAAGGAGATGGAAGCAGACCGTCCCCAATGACACTCACGGAAAAGCACACAGAAGTCAGTCCAGGAACTATTTCAAGACCAGTTCAGAAGAGGGACAACTTTTTCTTCGGGTTTGTTGCGGATTGAAATTTGTCACAATTCAGCAGGCTTTCCCATGGAAAGCAGAGCAACAACAAAAAAGCCACCTTTCTCAGACCCATGATAACAGAGCGATACAAAATACTAGAAATCACAGGACAAACGAAAGTGTGGATGGGCCAACATGGGCATTTTTGCACCTCCTTTTAAGTCTGTGGGATAAGTTATAATACTATTTAAATGGTGGACCACATTCCCTCCTGTGCAACCTTCTACGGGCCACATGCTATCAGCAGGTGGGACCAGCAGCAGACGTGGGCTTAGCAATTAATGCTAATTTTACCTTTTACAGTAGGGTTGTTTACACACACACACACACACACACACACACACACACACACACACACCCCTAGGCAAGCAGGAAGCATTATCAGAGTTCAAGGACACATTCCAGCCAAGCACAAGCACTCAAGGAGGGTGCAAAGCAGGGCTGATGAGGGGCATGCCATGGAGAGCAGGTGGTATGGCCAGAGAGGTATGGCCTAGGGAGAGTCCTGAGGGCCTGTCAGGAGTCCAGGTTCCCAGCTTGATAAAACAGTAAGCGTAGGTAATTAAAAAGGAGGATTTATTGCAAAAACAAACAAATAGCTCCGGACAGCTCTAACAAAGCCTCCGGCATCATTACTCAAGATGACCCTTCTGAAGATTCCTTCCAGTGTCTACAGAATATATTTATTGAGCCAACGTCCCTTGCATCTCTTGTTTTGCTTCCTATCTAGAAGCCCTCCCATTCACTGACTCCTCGGACTTATTGGATTAGCTCCAGCCTCTTCCTTTTCTGACGAACTGTCTCCTTGTCTATTCACACCTATTTGAGCTTGCGGTGAGCTTTGGCTGTGTTCTAGCCTGCTCTCAGCTACTGTCCGATCAGCCCGCCCATCAAGGTCAGGAAGAGCCAAATTCTGCAGCTGCCGGCTCTCCCCTGCCTAACATCAAAGCCTCCCTGTTCCTGGCTGCTTTCTGCATTTGGCTGCAAACCTTCGCTTGGAGCTGGCTCACTCCTGACAGGGCTAGACACAGAGTCCTGGAGGGCCTGAGGGTCCCTATACCTGATTAGGCAAGCCACTGATGAAAGCTCCAGTGTTGAACTGGCTCCAGTTGTTACCTCTGGATCACACTGAAGCTTTTGAATTTTGACATTCATTGTCAACACCTTATGGCGGTCTCCCCTTTCCAAGAACCAGCCTTTAATTTTCATAAGCTACTCCAGGGATGCAATGACAAATAGAAATACAACTGGATCCGACACCTATTGCAATTTAATTTTGCATAATTTCACTCATCTTTCATCTCCGGTAACGTCTAACTCATTTATTATCCATTGTTTCTCCCAAAGGCGGGGCTTCTTTCCAGGAAATTATTAGCAAAAGCACCTAGTTTTCCAGTAACAGGGCAGGGTGACAACAATCCATCAGAAAAATTGGTGGGCAAGTTCCTTTGAATTAATATGTCAAAAACATCAAGAAGCAGCCAGAGGAGTGAGAGACGCAGACTGACCTAAACCTTTCCCAGTGAATGCTGAACCCTGAGCCTTTGTTTTGCAGCTGGATCACTAAGATCATCCAGAGGAGTGCTATTATTTGTACCCCATGTTACAGAGGACCTACTGGCTTTCACTAGAAGATGGGCATTTACTGCTGCAGAGATTCAGCAGGCATCCTCCCTTGTTATTTCTGCTATCGGATGCTGCAGGCTGCTTAAGTAATCTTACTATATTTATAGTATTGAAATATAGATTTTTGTATGTTGTTAGATTTTGGGTGTACTAGGTCATTATGAAATTGTTACTATGTCATTGCTCTGTTATGTTATCATGTAATTGTTTTGTAGTGTTTGTTTGAAATGCATTCTTGTTTCTTTGTTTTAAGCCGCTTTGAGAGTGTGTGTGTGGAAAGGGTAAAGGGACCCCTGACCATTAGGTCCAGTCGTGGCCGACTCTGGGGTTGCAGCGCTCATCTTGCTTTATTGGCTGAGGGAGCCAGTGTACAGCTTCCAGGTCATGTGGCCAGCTTGACTAAGCAGCTTCTGGCAAACCAGAGCAGCGCACGAAAATGCCGTTTACCTTCCTGCCAGAGCGGTACCTATTTATCTACTTGCACTGTGACGTGCTTTCGAACTGCTAGGTTGGCAGGAGCAGGGACCGAGCAATGGAAGCTCACCCCGTCGCAGGGATTCGAACTGCCGACCTTCTGATCGGCAAGCCCTAGGCTCTGTGGTTTAACCCACAGCACCACCTGCGTCCCTTGTTTGTGGAAAAGTGGCATACAAATAAAATGAATGAGTGAATCCTTGCTAGCTCCTGACTTTTGGGTGTCTCTTGGAGACCTTTTCATAAGGACAGGACAATTCACTTGTTTAGTTTTTATTCTTTGGATCAGACACTCAGTTTGAATCATTTCCTACCATTTCTATGAGGCCATAGCTCTGTGGTGGAGCACATGCTGTGCATGCAGAAGATCCCAAGTTTGACCCCCAGCGGCATCTCCAGGTAGGGCTAGGAGAGACCCCCGCCTAAAACCCTGGAGAGCCACTGCCAGTCAGTGTAGACAATACTGAACTAGAGGGAACAATGCTCTGACTTAGCATAAGGCAGCTTCATGTGTTCCTATGCGGTCTGATATTTTATTGTATACACGCTGCTCTGAACCACTGTGTTCTATTGTATGAACTGGTGGTATATAACCTGGCATCCCTAATGTGATGTTCATAGATACCCCTGTGCCCTCTGGTGCCTGTCAAGGGCTCCTGCCCTTCCTATTTATTTAGGTTGAGGATTATGGTTTTGTGCCTGTTTTTAGGGCGTGTTGCCTGTTTATTTTGTTTTGTTTTTAAATCTGTGCTGCTTTGTGGGTATGTAAAAGTGTTTTGCTTATTTTCTGTAGGGGAGTGGGGAGTGTCTTAGAAATGTCCAGTTTTCTTCTGTGAAATGGGAAAGTGCCCAGGGGGAAATAACCTGTACAATTTTCCAAAATGCCCCCTTGCTGCAGCATCTCTCTGAGGCACTGTGGGAAATCCCTAAGGGAACTCCCAGGTACTTTTCAAAGGGAAGCACAGATCACAGAGTGATAATTCTACTGCTGGTCCCTGACCTCTTCTGAAGGAGAAATACATCCAATATTCTGCTGAATGTGAATTATATTAATCAAATATGTTCCCATTTCCCTCACAAGGAGTTCTAACCTTAAAAATAAACCAGAGCAGTTAGCAGCAAGTCAGCTGGCACAAAAATCAGCCTGGTCCAATCTAAAACAAGACAGGTTGCCACCCTACTGGTTTTATTATTTCTGGATTTATGATCTCAGTGCTTCCGTTGGCGCTGCGTTTTCAAACTGCCAGCAGACCTTCTCCCCCAAGGCAGTACATTTTAATCCCCCATATGCCCCCCTGCCAGCTCCCCAAAGCACCTCCCTGCCTGGCAAAACCTTGGCATAAAACCATCTTTACAACTGCCCTGCAGATATCTTTCAAAAGCAAACAGCCGCGCAGCATGGGATTCATTCCAGGTGACTTCCAATTCCCGGTGGGTGTGTTCAGATTTAATTACGGTGGTCCGTGGAGGGTTCAGGAGCCGTCTGCAGGCTCAGAGTGACAACTCTTAGCATCTGCTAGGCCTCCTGGGACACCATCTGTGTTGTGCAGAAAGAGGGTCAAGAACTTATAAATACGACTGATTCTTCCCCTTGACTTGACAACGTTTTTGCCCATATTTTTTAGGAAACGGCTTATAAGTGGCAAGGGCATTCCTAGATCCATAGAATGGCACAAATTTAGATTTTTAAAAATTGTATAAACTAACCTATACATACAGGTGCGAATTTACGACCTCTCAGAGGGAAAGTCACTCTGTAAGGAAAATAAAAGCAAACACTTAAGAAATAGGGGGGAAGAGGGAGATGAACAGGGCCCTGTTGCAAAACAAATCAAAACTGTTGGACCAGACACTAACATTAGCCCTGCTAGGTGGAATATCAGCAGATCTCAATAGCAAGAAGGTCTCCAGACTTATCAGCCTTCAAAACAAGGTAGAACTTGATTTGACTTCCTCGAATGCCATTCCTATACTGCCATTACAGGTGCAAGTGGGGTGGTCCTTCCTTCCCACCACCACCACCCTCCAAGTTTCATTTCTCCCCTAAGAGATTCCCTGCACACCCAATAGCTGCAGGCTTGGACTGCGCTTTCCCCTTGACATGCTAGTTTCCTACACAAAGTGAATCTTCCCTTCTATGGGTGTTCCTGATGGTGGGCAGCTTAATGTGTGAACCGGCACCATTTAAAAGTTGTCTTGAGGGAATCATTCATTTTGCAATATGAACACTCAGTGCTAAAAACCATTGTTTTATGCAGGACTAGACTACAACTCCCATCATCCCTGCCTACTGGGCCATGCAGGTTCTGCTTTGGTGCCTCTCATTGGCATCTGGGTTGGCCACAGTGAGAACAGGATGCTGGACTAAATGGCCCCCTTTGATCTGATCCATCAGAATCTTCTTATGTTCTTATGCTGGCTGGGACTGATGGGAGTTGTAACCCCACGACATTAGAGAGCATCATATTGGCTGCCCCTGGTTTACTTTGGCATCACAGCATGGCCCTGACAGCTGAATGGTGTGGACTGCCCAGATGACTGAACCACTTTATGGAAAACTTTGACCAGGGGGACAGTAGGAAATATGATTGAGCAGGGAGGCAGTGTGCAAGATCTTCTAAATAAGACTGCAATTCTACAGAGGCTTAAAGGGACTCCTGACCATTAGGTCCAGTTGTGACCAACTCTGGGGTTGCGGCGCTCATCTCACTTTATTGGCCAAGGGAGCCAGCTTCCGGGTCATGTGGCCAGCATGACTAAGCCGTTTCTGGCGAACCAGAGCAGTGCACGGAAACGCCGTTTACCTTCCCGCTGGAGCGGTACCTATTTATCTATTTGCACTTTGAGGTGCTTTCGAACTGCTAGGTTGGCAGGAGCAGGGACCGAGCAACGGGAGCTCACCCCATCGCGGGGATTCGAACCACCGACCTTCTGATCGGCAAGTCCTAGGCTCTGTGGTTTAACCCACAGCGCCACCCGCGTCCCCTACAGAGGCTTATCTAGTAGTAAAAACCATCTTCACTTCCATGCAAACATTCATAGGGGCAGACAGAACAAGATTTTAAAAATTAATATCGTTCTCAGCCCACCCTCCCACCTCCCTCTTCTGTCTGAGCTTCGGAGAAATTCCTCTCTGCTGCACTGCCTTAGAAAAGGGCCGTTTCTTCTGCCAAGCTGAAAAAGCAACCAGGGTCATATGCCAAGCCTGTGCTTTATCATCCGCCCAGCTCTCGTCCATAAAACACACTAAAGACTAACTGTCCTCCTTCAAGAGAAAGAAACATTCGTTACAAAAGGGAAAGGGAAAGAAGCAACCTCTGGGCACTTTCCCTTCAGTTCGCCTCTCACATCAATAATGGCCCTAAGAAGGAAAATGGAAATGAAACTGTGAAGAGATGCAGCTTGGATTTTCTCTAGGTTTCTGTTGGTTTGGGGGCAGGAGGATTGCTTTGAAAAAAGTCAAGGCCAGAAAGCACAGCAGGATACTCAGGGTTTGTGCATGTGTGTGTTTGTGTATGTGTGTAGTTGTGTATGTGTGCATACTTTTCATCATGTTCCCAGACCATAAAGCAGCCTCCTCCAGCCTGATGTATTTATTTCATTTAAGGCATTTCTATACCATGTAGTCATTCACATTTCTAAGTGGTGTTCATAGAAACAAACCATACAAACTATGTAACAATAAAACAAATTACCGTAAAACCAAACACTACCTTGAAGTGCCTACCACTTACCTCCAGGTGTTTTCAACTACAAACTCCCATCATCCTTGACCATTGGCCATGCTGGCTAGAGCTCATGGGAAATGGAGTCAAACAACAGCTGGAGGGTGCCATGTTAGCTATATCTCCTCGGGGGGGGGGGAGATTCTGGAATGGATGGACTTTTAGTCTGACCCAGAAAAATAAAAATAAATTTTCCATCTCTTTCTACATTGCTGGGTGGGGGACCCTGTGGCTTTCTAGATGCCCATGGTCCAGTGGGCAGGGATGATGGCAGAAAAGGCTAGAAAGTCACAGGTTGCCCACCTCTGTTCTACACATTCCAAAAGGATATCTGGCAGGAACTGACAGGCTGTTGGCTTGGATAATCAGCACACAATAGTTGTATTTACAAGAAGATTTATTGTATACAGTCATTAACCTCAAAGCTGCTCACACTAGCGACCATCCATCAAGATGAAGTTGAGGCATCTCAGCTCAAATTGCGCCTCCAACAGAAAATAATAATAGTAATAGTAATAGTAATAGTAATAAATAATAATAATAATAATAATAATAATAATAATAATAATAATAATTTATTATTTATACCCCACCCATCTGGCTGGGTTTCCCCAGCCACTCTGGGTTGCTTCCAACAGAATATTAAAATACAATAGTCTATTAAACATTAAAAGCTTCCCGAAACAGGGCTGCCTTCAGATGTCTTCTAAAAGTCTGGTAGTTGTTTTTCTCTTTGACATCTGGTGGGAGGGCATTCCACAGGGTGGGCCCCACTACCGAGAAGGCCCTCTGCCTGGTCCCCTGTACCTTGGCTTCTTGCAGCGAGGGAACTGCCAGAAGGGACTCGGCACTGGACCTCAGTGTCCGGGCAGAACGATGGAAGTGGAGATGCTCCTTCAGATATACTGTACCGAGGCTGTTTAGGGCTTTAAAGTTCAGCACCAATACTCTGAATTGTGCTCGGAAACGTACTGGGAGCCAGTGTAGGTCTTTCAAGACTGGTGTTATGTGGTCTCGGCGGCCGCTCCCAGTCACCAGTCTAGCTGCCAAATTCTGGATTAGTTGTAGTTTCCGGGTCACCTTTAAAAGTAGCCCCACATAGAGTGCATTGCAGTAGTCCAAGGAAACACGAAAGCGCCCACGCTCTTCTTCTTTAATTGACACCTTTCCTTGACCTTTGTTCTTCTGCGAGCCTTGGGACTCTTAGGGTCCTATCCACCTCTTCCTTTGCAGAAGATTCCCCTCCCCTGTGAGGTGACTAACAGCTGCTCCTCAGAGAACTAGCCTCCGTCCAGCCCACTCTCACTGTACTGATAATGTGGAGGCCTCTCCTCCTTCTGAGAAGGGGGGGTTGTAGCCCACTGCCTTTGGCTGGCTGAGAAAGAGGCTTTCTTCCTCTTCTGACTGACTATCCCTCCACTCAGACTGCTCATCTTAACTGTCGGAAGTCATGTCCATGACAATATCAGAGTCATCCCAACAAGGAAATGGCGTGCCCCCGTTTTTTAGAATGTTTTTGCATCACTCCTCTTGAATTATGCAAAGCATCTTGCAACTGGGAAGTGGCAGACTTTGTGCTTTCTTTTTCTCTTTTTTGACTTTGTGCTTTCTTAGAATACTGAGGTCCACCAACTGGAGGCATGTGCAAAAGACTTGCGCTTCACATGAAAGGACTTGGTGCTTTTGAGCAGTTTCTGTGCACAGAGATCTTGTTTTGAGTGTGGGTACTGAGCTGAGCTCTTAGTGCTTCCTCACACAAAAATCCGTTCCTGTTTACCTCAAGCCCTCTTCATTTCAGCAGGCTCCAAACATGAAAGTTCTCTGCAACGATTCAGAGAAATCTGAATGCAATATTCCCCCAAAACTGTTTCCTGTGGGGATGGAGGATGGAAAGCACAAGTAAATAAGCTGGGGGCAAATTGGCTTTCTCAATTATGCCAGTCAGAAGCAAACTGATCATTAGTCCATTTCAGATTTGCCAACTTTGCCCTGAGGCACGCTTGAAAAATACTCTCTGGGTGCTACAAATGTACTGTAGCTATATAAGAGCACAGGTGGTTCAAAGAAGATAGGCTCAAAAGGACAGAAACTGAAGACTGCCTCAACAGAAACCCAGTAAGTAGCTAGATTGCTTTTCCATAGGTCTCCAAGTGATTGTGACCTGTAACCTGAAGATGGTCTTTTTTCACTTCCAGTATTAATAAGGCTGAATGATGAAGTTATTTTGTGAACTGAAGTTGATTGGTTGGTTGAATTTCTGCTGCAATTCCCCAATCAGAAAAAGTTACAACATTGGGGGCTTTTTAGTTTAGAGAAAAGGTGAATAATAGATGCATGGCATAGAGAAAGTGTACAGAGTTTTTTCTCTTTCTCTCATAACATTAGAACTCAAAGGCAACTGATGAAGCTGGATGTTGGAAGATTCAGGACAGAACAAAACAATATAATCATAGAATTGCAGAGTTGGAAGCTCAGGTTATGTAGTCCAACCCCCTGCAAAGCAGGAATCTCAACTAAAGCATCCATGGCAGATAACCATCCAACCTCTGCTTAAAAACCTTCAATGAAGGAGAAATCCACAGCCTCCAAGGGAAACTGTTCCACTGTCAAACAGCTTCTATTGTCAGAAAACTGGTGTTTAGTCAGAATCTCCTTGATTGTAACTTGATTCCAGTGATTTGGGTCCTGTCCTCCAGAGCAGGAGAAAACAAGCTTGCTCCATCTTCCATGTGACAGCCCTTTAGACATCTGAAGATGGCTATCATATCTCCTCTCACTCTCCTCTTTCCCAGGCTAAACATACCTGCCTCCCTTGACCATTCCTCATAAGGCTTGGTTTCCAGAGTCTTGATCATCTTGGTCGCCCTCCCTCTGCATATGTTCCAACTTGTCAACATCCTTCTTAAATTGTGGCGCCCAAAACTGGACACAATATTCCAGGTGTGGTCTGTGCATAGTTCCACTATGAGAGTCCCTCCCTCTGGAGGCAGTGACAATCGCCAACTTGGATGGCTTTAAACAAAGATTAGACCAAGTCATGGAGGGATAAGGCTGTCAATGGCTAAGCATCAGAATAGCTATGTTCTACCTCCACCATCAGAGCCAATATGCCTCTGAAAACCAGTTCCTGGAAATGGCAGGTGGGGAGAGATGCTGTTGTGCTCACATTCTGCTTGTGGGCTTCCCACAGGCATCTGGTTAGCCACTGTGAGACAAAGTACTAAATATTTGCAGTATCCCAAGGCAGCATACCTCTGACCACCTATTGCTTGGAAACACAAGAGTGCAGGAGGCTATTGCCTTCATTTCCTGCTTACAGGCTTCCCATTGAGGCATCTAGTTGGCCAGTGTAAGAACAGGGCTCCTCTTCGGTTATTAGGTGGCTCTTTTTGTGATATTATACCCATTTTTTATATAAATTTATATAAATTATATAGAAAATTTAAATGAAAATAACACAAATCCATTCATTTCCTTAGAAAACATAAAATACATTTATCGAGAGGCAGGATCTCCAGTCACAAATGTTTGGATTGCTGATCCACAGCAGTTCCCAGAGGAGGTATTGGAAGAGGCGGCCTTGGCAAGGAGCTGTACTTGCGCCCCCCGTTCTTAGCACAGGGCTGCTGCAATGGTCCATGCCAGCAATCAGATTCTTCTGCCAAGGTGCCCAGAGGAGCCTGCACACCTCATCCAGCCACCCAAAGCAGCGTATAGGTGGCCCAGTGAGCGCACAGATGGGCAGAAGGGCTCTAAGCCACCAGAGTGAAGAGGAATCACCAACCCCTAACTATGCCCCTGGGTAGAAGAGAGTCCCATGGACTGCAAGAAGATCAAACCTCTCCATTCTTAAGGAAATCAGCCCTGAGTGCTCACTGGAAGGACAGATCCTGAAGCTGAGACTCCAATACTTTGGCCACTTCATGAGAAGAGAAGATTCCCTGGAAAAGAACCTGATGTTGGGAAAGATAGAGGGCACAATGAGAAGGGAACGACAGAGGACGAGATGGTTGGATAGTGTTCTCGAAGCTACCAGCACGAGTTTGACCAAACTGCAGGAGGCAGTGGAAGACAGGAGTGACTGGCGTGCTCTGGTCCATGGGGTCATGAAGAGTCGGACACAACTAAACGACTAAACAACAACAACAGTAGCATGGACAGTGAAGGGGGAAATCCCCCAAAAGCTTCCATTTGCATAGCAACTGCATAAGACCCAGAGCCCAATGTTGGTACAGAATCTAGCATCTTAGATTTTATTTTTATTGATAAGCTCTGGCTGCAAAGACAGACTGGGAAGTGTGCCTTCTTTGGAATGCCTGGCAAAGCTTGGAGAGGCATTGATTTCAATGGCTCTACCCCGAGCAGGGCTAACACTGGATACCAGCCATTGTTAGCCCAAGCAGCTAGATAAAACTGCTCTTCCTTCTGCCATCCTGAGGCTGTGAAGCCAGTGCCCTGTGGCCCATTTACCTCTCAACTTTGCATGATGAATCTCTCCCCTGCTTTCCAAGAAGCGAAGTCAAGCAGAAAGCAGGGTAATCAGTGACAGATGGAAAATTGGAGATCAAGTGGTAGGTAAAGAGGAGCAAAATACCTTTGCCTTGCAGTTTAAATAGATGTTTTGGGTAGCTCCCCCCCCCCCCCCGTTAATACCATGAAGAGGGCGCAAATTCAGTGTCACGGAACGGCACAGTTAATTAGACACACACACTTTCAAAATGCAGCTTTTGTGTTCGTAAGTAAAGCAATTAAGGCAGGGAGTGGGGGAAAGAGAATAGCATTTGTAATTATGCTATTGATCTTATACCCTTTCCTACTTCACTATGAAAACATTCTTCACATGTGATAAAGAAGAATCATCATTAATGTCTCTTACAACGCTTCAGGGTTTTGTGTGTCTAACAGTTTTCCCATTCTGCTTCCTTCTCAATCCCCTCTTCCTCTCTAAGCCCTCACTGAGAACTTTCAGAAACCGAAAAAGTATTGTGAACTTTAGGAATTTCAGAGCTGAGGGGAGCTTGGGGGAAAAGGTGTATTAGAACAGCCTGCTAATTAAAAGGAAGAGTTGCCTTATACATTTCCGCTGCACAAATGTATCCCGCCTAGAGATCTGAAACATATTTTTTTTCCACAGGGCTGTTAAGAAAAAAAATCAGAAGTGAAACAAACAGGGGAGGCAAATCCCAAATCTCTTGCCGCTTTCATCTGGCACCAGACAGAACTCACTCTTTTCAGGTTTCAAAGTCCGTTAAAACATCACCTTTTGAAAGGAGATACTCAATTAGCCTCAGATGTGATTTATGTAAGAGTTGCAAGAAAATGCCAGCAAATGTTCGTGTTCAAAGCACCCACAGCAGACTCTATGAAGTCCACTTCGTATCACTTATAATTAAAGTTTCCAAACTATGAAAAAAGATCCAACATCATAATTAGTAACCGTGCGCTTATTTCTCAATTTCTGCTACAACAGACATTTACTTTGATCTGCATAAGTTGACTGATCATTAATGACATCTAATGTTAATTAATGACAGCGCACGTGGTAAAAGGGTCCATAGAGAATGAGCTAATTGCGCTTCATTTTTTAAAAGCATTTGTAATTTAGGAATTATTTCAGTAACTATTATTTAGGAAGACAACTGCAGCAGCCAAAGGTCTTCAAGAATCACTCTCGGCAATGCAATCTGCAGTTCATTTCTTTTTCTTATTCAGCGGGGAGGTATACAGAATCAGATGTAATTTATGGGGAATATCTTTTGAGACAAAAGTATCCTCTCTGGCAGGGTAGAAAGAGAGTGGGATTTATTAGCCAAGCATTGCATAAGGCAACTCTTAAGATATCTTCCGTTAATGAAAGGAAGGCTTTTCAGATTTGTTTTTCAGATTTGAGTTTTACATAAATGGATAGTTAGTCATCCACTTAAAAGCTCCACATTTTGTATACATCTCACAGGGGTTGAGACTGTATTTTGTCCTTTAATGCGAACCGAGGTCCAAGGCGTCATGTCCTCGGCCCTCTTGAATGCACATTGCCCAAAAGAGAAAGTATCAGAAAATGTGCATTCTCCACAGAAATGACACTGCCATTAGAAGGGGTACAGACAACAGTCTCCAATGTAGAGTTCAGATATGGAGGTCACTTCAGTGAATAGCTTGAGCTCTTTGGACTACCCCTGTACTTACCCAATTGACAGAGGGCTTTCTCGGTAGTGGCGCCCACCCTGTGGAACACCCTCCCTTCAGATGTGAAGGAAATAAGCAGCTATCCTATCTTTAAAAGACATCTGAAGGCGGCCCTGTTCAGGGAAGTTTTTAATATTTAACACTGTACTGTTTTTAACACTTGATTGGGAGCCACCCAGAGTGGCTGGGGAAACTCAGCCAGATGGGCGGGGTATAAATAAATAAATAAATAATAATAATAATAATAATAATAATAATAATAATAATAATTATTATTATTATTATTATTATTATTATTATTATTATTATTATTATTATTATTATTATATTGTCTCAGGGTTTTTTCCAGGCCTTCACATCTCTATGGCTGGAGCTGATAGGAGTTTTAGTTCAGCAACATCTGGAAGACCACAGGTTCCTCATCCCTGCATTCTGCCTTTAAACACCAAACCATTTTACTCCGTGTTCCTCCAGCTTGCTTTACTTCAATCTCCAAGGCGATGAAGACTTCTGCAGAACTCTGAAGCCTGTTCACTATTTTGTGACATATTTGTTGGCCTACTGTGGATTTTGGAATGTCCTCCTCTTACGCCAACTTTGTGCAATGTGCCACTTCCAGTGTGAACACATTAAAACATATGCAAAAAATATGCAACCAGTCAATTATAATCCCAGGCTAAGCCAAGCACCAGTTGGAACAGGATGAGGAGGGGGACATGTCGGAAGCTAACAACAGTTTTAAACCTTAATAAAAGAAAAGGCACAATATCATAACTGTCAGAGCAATTTTCCACATCAGTAACCTAATACTCAAATAGCTGCATATTTTTGCAAGCAAACTCCCCCCTGCTGCATACCTGTTCTGCTCGGGAGCACCTATTCCAAGACACATTAAAAAAATGTTTGGCTTACAAATGTTTGGCCAATTTGGTGAAAGCTGGAATAAAATAGATGCTACTATAGGGAACGAAGAAACACACATGCACACACTGATTGGCTCAAATTCTGGTTTCATTTTCTGTAAACATCTGGGCTGTAACTCATTGCCAGTTTTACCGCCACCTTAACATTAATGCCGCCTCCAACTCAACATCATAAAGATGGAGTTATTAACTTTAATTTGCTCAGGCTGTATTTCTCTTTTGCACAAGGGGATAAATCTCAGGCGTCCATTACCAGGCAGTGTTAAAAAACCAGAAGATAATATTTTCACACCATAAGCACTTCCAAGAGGATGTAAGTGCTCATTTTTGCCTTTCGATGCAATTTAGACAGTATACAAGTCTATAAACCAGCCTTTCCACAACCTAGAGACCTCCAGATGGTTTACAAAAAGTATACTGAAAGCTAATAATCAATGTATTGATAATCAATGGCAACTCCTGCACAGACACAAAAACACACCACCATCCTAATCGTTGTATCTTCATTTGAATCCCAAAGCATATATGTTGGTAAATAAATATCTGACCAGACGATTCATTAACAAGCAAATTAATACGTGAATAAAGTCCTCCTATGGAAATATCAGAGCTCTGTCAGTGTTTGAGAGCACGCTCCCTGATTAGGGTTATTTTGGGAATGTTCAACTGTGACTGTCATTTCACTGTTGTCTGTTGCCTCTCACAGCCACCTGTGAGGCAAGTTTCAAGTCAAGGAAATGGGGGGAGGAAAGAGGGGGGCATAGGCAATTTGTCTGAGGCAATATTGCAAGTCTGTAGCAGAGGCTGTCACAGAAGTAGAGACATCCCAGATCAAATGTTTTACTTCTATGAACACTCTGTGGAACATTCCCATAATCCATGCTGGTTTGTTGTTGTTGTTATTTACAGTAGACTTGTCAGTGTCTTGTTACACAAAAGCCTCCAAGCAATTTGCAACATGTCTAAAACCATGAACATTGATTACATAGGTACAGACACCTTCATAACAAAAGCACACACCATTGGTAAATATATACAGAACAACCCCTACAGTCACAGGAAATCATACAACAGCAAAGTCATCACCATCAACAGGTGTCAGTGAAGGTGCCAGGTGGGCCTCACGGTGGAGACCATTCCACGGATAGGAAGCCACAACTGAAAGGCCTCCTTTTCCTGGCCACCACCTCTCCCTCTTTGAGCTTCCCTCAAAGAAAGGGCCTGAGGAATGTTTACTCTGTAGCTGCGCCATAGATTGTGGCTTGCAAATACAGTGGTACCTCAGATTACAGACGCTTCAGGTTACAGACTAACCCAGAAATAGTACCTTGGGTTAAGAACTTTGCTTCAGGGTGAGAACAGAAATTGTGCTCCGGTGGGGCGGCAGCAGTGGGAGGCCCCATTAGCTAAAGTGGTACCTCAGGTTAAGAACAGTTTCAGGTTAACAATGGACCTCCAGAATGAATTAAGTTCTTAACCTGAGGTACCACCGTAGTATGCAATCACTACCACCCACACAGAGAGCTTTCCTACCACCCAGTCACAGCGGCAAACCTGCAAGTCAGAGTCTGAATGTGTTTGCCTACGTGCAGGCAAATGAGAATTGTTCCACGCTTCCACACATGGGTATCTGGATGGGTAAGGACATGAGAACCTCAGAGCCCTGCCGGATGAGACCGAAAGGCCCATCTAGTCCAGCATCCTGTTCTCAGAGTGGCCAACCAGATGTCCCAATCAGAAACCCTCAAGGTGGACCTGAGCACAACAGCACACTCTCCTCCTGCAGTTTCCAGCAATTGGTATTCAGAAGGATTACTGCCTCTGGCCATGGAAGCAGAGCATAGTATTCATGGCTAGTATCCATTGATGGCCTTCTCCTCCACGAACTTTTCCAATCCTCTTTTGAAAGCCAGCCAAGTTGGTAGCGATCCATGCTTCCTGCGGGAGGCAGCGGCATCGTTTAACTATGTGCTGCATGGAGAAATGTTTTCTTTTATCTGTTCTGAAGCTTCCAACGCTACGTTTCATTTGAGGTCGTTTAGCTATCCCTTAAGAGCCATTGTCAGGACTCGTTCTTGTCTTTCTCCTCCCACTGGGAAGCCTTCCCCAGCTTATTTCCCCCTTGTGATTACAATCACTACTTGAGCATTTAAAGGGGAAACCAGGGGCAGATTTCTACAAGCGTATTGGCGCTACCGGGAGTCGTAGTGCTTAAGGCACCGTGGGAGGAATGCCCCCCTTCTTCTGCCTGCCACTTGTTTCTCTGTGCAACAGATTGCCTTTCCACTGTACAAGAGTGCATGTTCAAGCTTGTACACATCAGTTGCGCTGATGAAGGAACAGACAGCAGGGAATTTGGTAAAACCGTTAAATTCATGTTGCCTGCGAGACCAAGCAGAGCCAAACGCCGCATCTCCCCCTTGTTCCAGGAGAGGGGAAATGCCACCACAGCCTCTCGTGAGCTGCTCCATTAACGCCGCTGCTTTCAAACGGGTCGTCATCTCAAGCGAAACCTTTCCCACACGTGTAAAACTTTGCGGAGTTTAAAAGGAAAATGCAGCCACCGAAGGGCCAGGGAAAACCGACACAACCCTGTTTAGCTTTAGGTGGCCAACAGTTCTTCTGACGGGTCTCATGTGTCTTACACACCAAACTCATATGCAGAGAATAAGCGGGTGAGGTTTTGCCCTCACCGCATCTCCTGGAAAGCTTCCCTGCTGAATTTCTGTGGTCAGTGCTGCAGACTGGGACCAGTTCTGTGCGTCCATGTGATGTGGGGAGGAACGATCCCAGCTAAGGGGACCCCCGTACCAGAAACCCAACATACAGCTTTGCAGCATCTAATTTCATTCAAGAGGAGCTGGGTACGAAGAGTGCCGCTGCATTTATTAAAGTGATTAATAATTATGTTTAGGGACAGCTCCGCTTTCCGTTGCCGTCAGCGGCTGTAGTGCAGAAATCTTAATTTCGCTAAAAATCCATACATTAAACTAATGTGCACTGCACACTCCACGCTTGGCTCCCCTGGAAGACACAAGCGTACCTGCACTATTCCAATTCTCCGGTGCACCAAAGTCTGGACGACGTCACCTCCACAAAGTGTAAATTGGCCAGAATACGTCTTATTGAATCAAGGGTTTAACCCAGAAGCTAGCGACATCCTTTTCCATAGCAAAGATTAAAACAATCTGCCTAAGCAAAGCAGACCCTCCTTCTTCACACAGCCCTCCATCAGTATGAGGCAGGTTCACACCGAAGAATCCATTTGTGAATTACAGAACATCTTCTAAGCCACCACTTTTAGAGCAGCTTCCTCAGCCTGAGGGCCATGTTCCCATCTGGGGAACCTTCTGAAGGTCAAATGCAAATTTTACCTTTCTCCAGTAGGCTAGTTTCTGCTCATGTTCCTCCCTATCCTCTATCCAGGCAGCCAGGAGGCCCAATCAGAGTTCAAGAACATAGTCCAGCCAGGCAAAAACCCTCGAGGTGGGTGTGGAGCAAGGCTGGTTAGCATAGGAGCCACCTCCTGGGGGCCGAAACCCCTTAAGCCCCCACCCATAAAATATTTTAGGGGGTCAGGACCCCCAAAAGTTGGTGGACATTACCATTCAAATGGTGTGTGTGCTCCACATCTTGTGATCAATTATGCAAGGCAATGAATACCTGCCCTCCCCCCCCATTTTATTAAAATTGGCAATCCTGCTGTTGAGGGGCATGGGCTGAGACATGTGTGCTTAGGGAGAATCCCAAGTAGAGATGGGGAGGGAGGAAATTCAATTCAGTTTCCATTTAAAGGCAAACCTCCCTAATTTGCACTTTCTGAAACAATACTTGAAATTGAACCACAGCTATCCTTCAGAATCCATGCTTCTCTTCACTTTGCAGTACAGTTCTCCAGCTGCATAATGTAACAAAATTGCCTGTGCTGGGGTAAAGTGTGTATAGAAATGCACGTTTTGCCAGCCTTCAAAAATGTATCATATGCAAGGGAAAGTTGCTTTGCAAAAAATGCATGTATTAGGCAAAATTGCATTAAAAATGTGTCTGTTAGGGAGAGATTTTCACAACAATGCCAGCGAATTTTCATGAGGACTCTGAGATGGAAATGTGGAGGATGGAACTTTAAAATGGATAAAAATGAGAAACTGAAAGACACCAGAATTGACAGATTCATCCCTCCATAGCCCCGAGGAGCCAGGTAGAGATAACGGTAGGGCCAGAGTCAGTGAACTCCCACCCACCCCCACCAGCCCTGAGGTTTCCAATACCACTATAAAAAACTAGTTTGAATAATAACAGCAACATTTCTGAGGCGGGTGGATTGCACACATCACACAAACACAGTGAACTAGCTCCCACAATAACAATATTCAGCGTGACTCAGGATCTTGCTAAGATAAATAAAGCTGATTAGCTCCAAGACAAAAACTGCCCTCCTGATGATGCCCCAATAATGAACGCCTGAGCCTTGCTGATGTTCCAGCACTCAGCCCGTCAGCAACTCAAAAGATAACTATGTTTATACCATCCAGCAGGGTGGATGACGAAAAGAAAAGTGTTGATATAGTTGTCTCTCTGACAACCCCTTGACATGCCTTTGCTGGCAGTTTTAATCAACTCCCAGCTGAGCCTGAGAAATTGGAGGGAGCAATAGTGACCTTTTAGATGAATTTATAGCTGGAGCAAACAGAAGCCTGACATAGCAGGGATTTCCCTCCCCTCCTTCAATAGATGTTGGGTGTTTAGAGAGAAGAAGGCCTTTAAGTACTCTGGGCGCAGTCGGCCCACCCGTGAGGCAAACTGAGGCAATTGCCTCAGGCGGCAGAATCCACAGGGGCAGCAGATTCTGATGTCAGACTTTCTTCCTTGCTTGTTCCCAATGTAGATCTTCACTCACCCCTTCTTTCCTGGCGGGGGGGGGGGGAGCCATTTTGGGGTGTGCCTCAGGTGCTTGGATATACTGGGCCGGCCCTGGCTTTGGGCACTTCTCGGAAATCCTAATGACGCCTCTCTAAGGTAGGATCAGGGTGACAATCCCTCACCTTGCAAATGAAGACCCAAAAGGCTGAGGGAATTGCAAATGGCCTGATGTATCATTTATTTCAAGAATGCATTTATTTATTTATTTAAAGCATTTATAAAGCGCTGAATCGTTTTTTTAAAAAAATCCCTAAGTAGTGGTACAACATAAGGTAGACTAATTAAAACAAAAAGACAACACAAATTTCCTGGAAAACAGTAGTATAGACTGGGTCTGATCTTATGGGTATGGGAAAATCTGGGTAAAAAGTGTGCATATAAATGAATGTGTTTGTGAAAACAGCACGCAAAAATTCATTACAGTAGGGAAATGGCTTCGCAAAAATGCATGTGTGAGGCAAAATTGCATAAAAACATGCAGCTATCAGGAGAAAATATCACTAAAATACCAATGAATTCTTATAAGGTCTTTTAAAAAAAAATCATAAAGGGATATGCAAATGTGAAGAACTGAACTCAAGAATGGAGCAAAAGAGAAAAGGAGAGAAATTGAAATATTCACCCATCCCTCATTCTCACAGCTTAATTTTTGTAGTGACTGTGGCTGGTGGTTTAGAATTGCTTATTGTTTTAGCTACTCCCGGTTTGTAATTGGGCTCGTTGTTTTAATGATTGGTGCCCCCCACTGAGAGCTCATTTGACACAGAGTAGGCTATAAATATATTAATAAACACTTAGATTATGATCAAGGACTTCCTCGCTGCTGTGCTACATCACCTCACTTTAAAGACAAGTTTTTACTGCTTCATGCTAATACCATCTGTGTATAAGGCACTAAGCAGCAAAAGCAAAGAGAGGGCAGGCGATTAAGACCTTGCCCCACAGAGCTTACAATCTATAAATTTATTCAGTAATGGGCCATTTACAAGCATGTTAAGATAGGACAGAAAAACTGAACAGAGCCGTTTTTAAAAACCCCAATGTGTACATTCTATCTGTATCTGACTTGATATTCAAATGTGCAACTCTGTTGAAATGCAAAAAATCCGGAGTACAGTGGTATCTTGGTTCTCGAGTTTAATCCATTCCGGAAGTCTGTTGGACTCCTGAAACCGTTCGAAAACCAAGGTGTGACTTCTGATTGGCTGCAGGAGCTTCCTGCACCCAATCAGAAGCCGCAGAAACTGCGTTGGACGTTTGGCTTCTGAAAAACGTTAGCGAACCGGAACACTTACTTCTGGGTTGCAGCATTCGGCAACCAATTTGTTCAGGAGCCAAGCCATTCGACCACCAAGGTGCCACTGTACCACTCCGGAGAAAAGCCTCAAGTCTTGCTCAATCAAAGGCAACAGTTGTGTGAGCAGTGCCTAACCCCTATCACACCCACAGACAGGGTCCATTACTTATGAAAAACCAATTTCAAGGAGCAAGTGACCTCCACATTATATTTACACATTATGAGGGCTTTGGGGGGCGGGGGAAGCCCTCAAGAGTACATGAAGAGCCGGCTTCTGTTTAGAGACAAGAGCATCTATCTTTTCCAAAGGAAAAGGTTTAGGATACATTTAATATGCCCTTAGGTATCATTGCAATGAATTAATTCTTATTTACAGCACTTGCTCCTCCAAGCTCCTCTCATGCTGTACATGCGTCAACAAAGCACCAATGGCGCCAGCCCCAAACTTGCCCGCATGCTAGCAACAAATAGGCAGTGATCAGTGGGCAACGATCAATCAAGATAGCAATCAATAGCTCCTTAGAGTCAGAAATAAGTTATCCTGGTCAATACCAGCATAGTCTTGGATTGAATGTTTGAGAAGAATTCACCCACAGCCTACATCAACTGAAGCCCCCAAGATCCAAAGGGATTTTCCACCCCCACCCCCATCTAGGCCCTTCTGCAAACACCCCCATGACCTACTCTCATTCATTCATTTAATCCAGGCATAGGCAAACTCCGGCCCTCCAGATGTTTTGGAGATACAATTCCCATCATCCCTAGCTAACAGGACCAGTGGTCAGGGATGATGGGAATTGTAGTCTCAAAACATCAGGAGGGCCGGAGTTTGCCTATGCCTGATTTAATCTGTATACTGCCCTTCATACATAGATCTCAGAGTGGTTCACATAAAAACACAACACACATAATAAAAATATGAACGAATCAAGCCAATAACCCTCCTTTCCACAACACAACCCCCCCTTCCTCCATATAAAGCTATCCAGACCATAAGATCATCTTCAGAGACCCTTCTTTGTGTGCCTCCTCCACAAGAGGTCAGGAGGGTGGCAACGCGAGACCGGGCCTTTCCTGCAGTGGCTCCCCATTTGCGGAATGCTCTCCCCAGGGAGGTTTGGCTGGCGCCTTCATTAGACACTTTTAGGTGCCAGGCAAAAACATTCCTCTTTAACCAATCCTTTGGCTGATTGACATCCTAAGCCCTTTGAAAATGTGTTGTGGGGGGTTATTGGGTTGTCTATTATTATTATTATTAATAATAATAATATTGTGTTTTTTATATTATGATTTTATGTTGTGAGCTGCCCTGAGACCTATGGGTATAGGTATTCAAATTTAATTAATAAATAATAAGCACATTTTAAAAGGCATCGGATGTTGCCTTCATCAAGCCGCAGGGACCACCCCCTCTCATAAGGAGGCATTAGTCCTATTGGAGCCAGCTGTCCCCTCCCTGCTAGTTTTTATCATCCAAGAGGGTCAAGATTCCAAAACACGAGTGGTCACCCTGACTAACCTCTACAAACAAACGGTGACAGGCATCCAGATGTTTAGGGGCTGCATGTAGATTCTCAGTCATCATGAACGAACGTCAGGAAGAGCCCCCAATTTAAGAGGATGTTGGGGGGGGAGTGCATGGTGCAAATAAAACGGTTAACGTTAGTTGAATAAAATACCTTTCCACACTCTGGCTCCAATAGGATTGGGCAAATTCATGGAGGATGAGGTTATCAATAGTTACAAGCGTCAGTGGCTATGCTCTGCCTTCCACAGTTGGAGGCAGAGATGTTTCTAAATACCAGTTGCTGAAACCACAGAAGAGGAGTGTTCTCTGGTGCTGCTTGTGGGTCTCCCATGGGCTTCTGGGTGGCCACTGAGAGGACAGGTTGCTGGTCAAGTTGGGCACCTGGCCTGATCCAGCAGGCTCGTCTTATGTTCTCCAATACCCCCCCCCCCGAGTTGGAGGAGGAGGATTTGGAGCATCTCTTGCACAACTGGTCCTGCCTCCTCAGAGAACCTTCCCCATCCTGTCTGGAGCCCTGAATTCTCTCTCTCTCTCTCTCTCTCTCTCTCTCTCTCTCTCTTTCTTTGCAACCCACCGCAGAAGACATGATCCCCATTTCTCCGGCTGCCAATATTTATGAATGTGTAACGCCAAGTACAAGGACATTTTAGGGGCAGCCTATTTTTCCATGGAAATTTCATTTTCCCTCACTGTTTGGAATGAAGGCCATTATTACCAATTAACCTGCTGTGAACCCATATCACTAGCTGAATTGAACATAATTATTCATTCATAGTAATAGCTAAAGCAAATCCCAGCATCTCTGTTCACTTCAGCTTCCCCTTAGGGAAAGCTTTCAAAGAGGCCATGTCCTTGGTTAGGATTTTTATGCCCAAACCTTTCTTCCCTGCCCCCCCAAACCATTTTCCTATCAAGGGGTGAGTGACAGGCAGGGCAGGAGTCAACACCTTAAAATAGAACAGGAAATGCAATCTCCTATTTGCCTAAGAGGGACCAACCCTCCCTCACTGGAAGCTTTGAGTTGCATTCAATGCTGAATACACCCATTGATGTCATTGGAAATAGCTAGCATATATACATTAATTTCAATAGGTCTACTCTGAGTGGAGTCCCTAAGACGGTTGGTTGATGCCTTGCACACCTCCTTCTGGCAATTCCTGCAGCCAAGCTGGTGCCAAATGTATTGCTCTGCTTTCCTTTGGACCACATCAGAAGAAGGAGTTTGGATTTGATATCCCGCTTTATCACTACCCTAAGGAGTGTCAAAGCGGCCAACAATCTCCCTTCCCTTCCTCCCCCACAACAAACACTCTGTGAGGTGAGTGAGGCTGAGAGACTTCAGAGAGAAGTGTGACTAGCCCAAGGTCACCCAGCAGCTGCATGTGGAGAAGTGGGGAATCGAACCCAGTTCACCAGATTACAAGTCCACCGCTCTTAACCACTACACCACACTGGCTCCCAAGCAAATCCACGAGTGGGGTCCTGTAATCTGGACAGCCCAGGACCTCCATACACACTGCCCAGGCTTGCTCTCCTGGGAAGTCGCTTCAGTGCTTCTGACGCAGTGGTTTGACTTCACCCCTGGAGGCACACTCCACTGTCTCTTGAGAAAGACGGATGCCAGCTGTTCGGAGTAGGACTAACATTAGACACAACCCTCTTCTCTGCAGGGTTGGTTTGGACAATTGTCCTTATATTCTGCACAATGCAATACTAGTCTGCAAAAAGGTTGTGGGTGTATTTGCATTTATTTCATCTGCTTCCCCCTGCCCCATCTGCTTAAATTTATAATCTGCACCTTGGGTCCAAAAGGACCATCAAGGTAACTAAGAAGCAAAAGCAACAAAGAATTAGAAAACACAAAACAAATAGTTGAACCTTGGAGGAAGAGCCCTCTGGATCAGGCCAATGGCCCATCTAGTCCAGCATCCCATTCTCATGGAAACCCACAAGCGCCCTCTCCTCCTCTGGTTTCTGGCATCTGGTATTCAGAAGCATTGCTGCCCCCAACTGTGGAGGCAGAGCACAGTGATCGTGGTTAGTTGCCATCAATAGCCCTCCCCCTCCATGAATTTGTCTAATCTTCTTTTAAAACCATCTAGGTTGGTGGCCATCACTGCTTCCAGTGTGGTGCAGTGGTTAAGAGCGGTGGACTCATAATCTGGTGAACCGGGTTCGCTTCCCCGCTCCTCCACATGCAGCTGCTGGGTAACCTTGGGCTAGTCACACTTCTTTGAAGTCTCTCAGCCCCACTCACCTCACAGAGTGTTTGTTGTGGGGGAGGAAGGGAAAGGAGAATGTTATCCGTTTTGAGACTCCTTCGGGTAGTGATAAAGCGGGATATCAAATCCAAACTCCTCCTCTTCTTCTTCTTTGCCCCGTGTGAAGGACTGGCAACTTGCTTTTCAAAAATACAAAGCAGGAAGCAGAGCTGTTCATCAAGCACCCAGTTCCAAATGTTCTATGATTCTAGCACTGGCACCAAACACCCATTTTTTGGTCAGTACTCCTGTTTCATCACTATCATCCTCCAGCAGTATGGGGCCAGGAGTCTGTGCATTGATGAGGAGGACAGTTCAGTCCATGGCAAGCTTACACAAACTCTGCATTTGTACTAATTTGTGTGTGCATTTCTCCCAATGCACACACTTCTGTCTGCAGCTTTGCCACCCTGGGATCCTTCAGGAGGAAGTGGAATATAAATCAAATAAATAGCAATAATGGAACATGCATTTCTGCTAGCTGATTTCCAGTAACAGAATGCATTTTTGTGTACTCTAAGCTGAAAGGACTTCTTGCCCCATCCCTCATTTGAAGTGTTTATTTGGCATCTAGCAAATGCCTTATCCCTGCTCCCTGCCACCCACCCACACAAAATTCAACAGCTGCATATGCCAGGCAAGTTGCCTCAATCTTTTTTTCTTAAAGAATTAGTTGTCTTTCTGTTGCCATTCAATCAGATGAGCCAAAGCTTTGCGGGGAAGAGAGGCATAAATCACAGTTAGAAGTTATTTCAGGTTGTCAAATGAAGTACATCGACCAAAAATTTTAAATATATATCGAAAAGGAAACTTAGATTCTGTTCTGTTCAGATTCCAGCCCCCTAAACAGAACTCCACTATTGCCGCGAAGTATGGTGCGAAAAGAGATTACTAGCCTTCTTCTAAAGGAAGCAAAGCAGAAAGGAGGATGGCAGAATGAAGACAGAATGTCTCTCTCACAGAGGGAACATATGTTGAAGATGATTAAAAGGACTGTTTCCCCTCTTCGTTCTCTTAGAAATAGATGGCTTTCATACGACAATTAAGTATAAAAAATGATGCACCATATATTGAGCTGAGCATGAAAGCTGGGTGGATACTGTCATATATCATTTAGCCACTAGGTGGTAGTAGACTTAATTGTACTTGGGCAGAGGGAGCAGAGTCCTGCTGCTGGAGACAATAAAGTCTTTGGAGGAGCTGCCTGCAGGGCGTGTCTTCTAAGCCAAACATGTTTGCTAGTAGACTCTACCTACTACATTTCATAGAAGGTATTTAGCGTCTGAGGCTAGACCTAACTCAGTCATGCTTGCTCATTTCAGGGACAAGAACTTAGTTGACTACCACCCAAATCGTGTATATATTAGTGAACATCCAAAAATGCATTAGATTAAGCAAAACTGCTTTGCAAAAATGGGTCTATTAGGCCAAACTGAATTTAAAAAATCATTTTAAGAGAAATTTGCACTAAACTGCTGATGACTTTCGATGACGCATTTAAAACAAAAAATGCAACCTGATGTGGAAATGTGGAGAATCGAAAGCGAGAGAAACCAAAATTGAGAGACTCACCCATTTGTAGTTGCATTATTTAGCTATTTAGCTATATCCCACCTTTTCCTGAGACCTGGACACAAGTTGTGTAGAGACTCACTCCTATCTGACAACACTTACCGCTGGACAGCAAGTACTGCTGCAATCTCAGGCAAGAAGAATTAAGAACCCAGTGAGTGACACCGGCAATCAACCTTCTGCTCACTCCACCCTGGTGTTCATCACCAGGCAGACAGGAGCTTTGATGTCCCCATTTTATTATGACTCAGGGAGAATTACAAGAGCCTCACTCCTGGTAGCCGTGGAGTTTCTGCATAGATTAGAAAGGACAATATTCTACATAGCCAATTAAGATCTTATCATATTAATTGAACTGCCATTAGCACATCACCACAAGCCATGCCGAGTAATCACTGCGGGCAGGCACGGGCAAAAGAGCCTCTCTCAACAGCGCAAGGAGCCAGCAGGTCACCTAGCAGGGCTCATGCAGTGGGGGGGGGGGTCAAGGAACAGGACCTAGGATGGAGGGAAGAACTCCCACAATGTTAGAGCCCAAAACAGAGCAGACTGAGATAATCCAGCCACAGTACTCAGAGCTAGAAAACATTGGCACTTGCAGCAGAAAGGCAGATGTCCGCCAATACAGTCACCAAGTGGCTGACCGTAAAAATTATTCCGGACAATAAGAACGTAAGGAGGGCCTGCAGGATCAGGCCCATGGCCCATCTAGTCCAAGAGACCCACAAGCAGGACCAGCGCTCAACTGCACTCTGCCCACCTGTGATTCGCAGCAGGTGGTATTCAGAGCAGCATTCAGAATTCACTTTGCACTTTGCACCCGGCTATTGTCCACTTGCAACCAAGTGAAGATGCCCAGGTGCCAGGAGGGCAGCTGATGTCTCTACCATCTGGAGGTGCATGCTTGGGGATCCTTGGGTCTTGCCTGTTTTCACACACTAGCAACACGTCCCATGGAATTCTCTCCATTATATTTTATCTGCACAATCAGAATGAATTTCAGGAACCAAAAAATTCTCAATGTTCTTAACCTAGCTCAAGGTTGTCATATGAACTAGGTAAAGGTAAAGGGACCCCTGACCATTAGGTCCAATTGTGGCCGACTCTGGGGTTGCAGCGCTCATCTCGCTTTATTGGCCAAGGGAGCCGGCGTACAGCTTCCGGGTCATGTGGCCAGCATGACTAAGCCGCTTCTGGCAAACCAGAGCAGCGCACAGAAAAGCCGTTTACCTTCCCGCCGGAGCGATACCTATTTATCTACTTGCACTTTGATGTGCTTTCGAACTGCTAGGTTGGCAGGAGCAGGGACCGAGCAACGGGAGCTCACCCCGTCGCAGGGATTCGAACTGCCGACCTTCTGATCGGCAAGTCCTAGGCTCTGTGGTTTAACCCACAGCGCCACCCGCGTCCGTCATATGAACTAGCCGGCCGTTTAACTGAGAATCATTCACAGTCAGCCCTTCCTTTGAAAAATAAGGCTTCCGAGCCATCTGGCTGAAAAATGGCAACTAGGAGTTCCGTTTTGGTGACTGTAATCCTGGTTTAAGGAGCCATTTGGTGCCCAGTTTATATCTGAGTTTGTAACAGTGATTCAGAGGCATAATGCCTCTGTCAGTAGAGGCAGCTAACAACCACTGATAGCTTTCTCTTCCATGAATTTACCAATCTTTTAAAGCCATCCAAGTTGGTAGCCAATACTATAAGAAACTTCCCGCTGAAATCCTGCAACTTGCCATGCCGCAGATATTCCGGGTGTTCCCCCACGCACACACTTTTGTTGAGCTATAGCATAAAAGTGCCCCTGTAGACAGCAATCAGGCGTTAACATTGCAGAAGCATCGCAGAACAACTAATAAAGCAGAATGAAGTGTAGAAGGTCATATATAAATCCAGCACTAATACGCTATTATTGTGCCCGCGACATGCTGCAGAAGACACCAGCAAAATAGCAGCAGCCTGGAGGGTCCCACAGGCAGGAGCTGCTGCTACCCAGTATGTTTGCTTAAAGCTCCTTGAATTAATAAGCTGGGAATGATCAGAAGCACAAGAGGAGCGGCTGGTGGAAAACGGGTGGGGGAAGAAACTCTCTTGCACCAATTGTTTGGGGTAGCAGATGCAAAGACTTCTGCTAGCTCTCTCAAATGCACATTATATTTTCATTAAGGCACATCCTAACAGATGACAAGAACATTAATAAGATTTACTATTGACGAGTCTGAATGGCTCCCCCACCCCCGACACTCAAAGCATGGAAAGCCAAGAAATCTGGAGTGCTGTAATGAATTTTGCCAGCTTAATGAAAGCAATTAAGGTAAGCAACGAGATAGCAGTTGGGTAAGGCGCATAGATCAGCAGGATGCTAAAGGATGCCCACCTTCCCATAAGCACCACCCTAAGTCAGTCCCGGTGCTGAGCTGGGGCAGCATGGGGACTAAGAGCACAGCTCCAATTTAGAGCCGCACTCTGGAATACTGAGACGGCAATACCAGTCTACCTTCCCAGATTGTTCTCATACTTCCTAAATACTAATGCGCTTAATCTCAGGGTGGTGGCTTCTAGTCCCATGTTGGGGAGAAGATTCCTGCATTGCAGGGGGTTGGACTAGATGACTCTTGGAGTCCCTTCCAACTCTAAGATTCTCTGATTCTATTATTCAACATAGGCAAAGGGCCATAGCTTAGCAGCAGAACATCAGCTTTGCATGCAGAAGGTCCAAGTTTTTATCCCTGGCATCTCCAGGTACGGCTGGAATTGTCCCATATCTGAAACCCTGGAGAGCTGCTGCCTGACAGTATAAACCAATGTTTCCCAAACTTGGGCCCCCAGCTGTTCTCATCATCCCCAACCACTGGTCCTGATAGCCAAGTATCACGGGAGGTTGTTGTCCAACAACAGCTGGAGACCCAAGCTTGGGATACGCTGGTGTAGAAAACACTGAGTGAGATTGAGCAGTGGTCTGAATCTATATAAGGCAGCTGCTTCCTCTGTTCCTTTCATCAGCTATTAGTCATGAGGTTGCAAGAGGATGGGGCTGTGGGCTCAGTGGCAGAGCATCTGCTTTGCATCCAGAAGGTCCCTGGTTCAATCCTCAGCATCTCCAGATAGAAGACCCTGAATTGCCGCTGCAGCTAAATAGACAACACTCAGCTAGATGGACCCAAGGATCTGACTTGGAATAAGGCAGCTCCCTCTGTTCCTAACATAGCTAATCCCCCCCCCCACGTGGGCCATGTGCTAGTACTTCCCACGCAAACCCCGAGTGAGCAAGTTCCTAGAGTTCTGACTGCTCCTGGTAACAAATGCAGCTCCAGAAAAAGTTGAATGACTCATTTCCATGCAGAGATGCCCACGGGATGGCTTTTGAGCCATCTGGGAGCCCAGATGTGTCAGAAAAGGCCCGCTAAAAATCATACGCTCCTGGGCTTACTTTCAAGATGCAAGCCTGGCACAACACCTGAGCCTCTGCAGCAGGGATGGGAAACCTGTAGCCCTGCAGGTGCAGCTGGACTCCAACTTTTCCAGCATCCCTCAAAACTGGTCACACTGGTTCGGTCGGGGTGGGGGAATGATGGCAGCCAAGAGTCGAGCAACACTTGGAGGGATGAAGGTGTCCCCCAAGCCTGCTCTGCTACAGCACCCACATCTGTGGGGGTTGGAGTGGGCAGAAGTTGCTGTCCAAAACACCTGGAGGGCACCAAGTTGGCAAAGGCTGCTTTAAAAGCAGACCCTCCAAGTGTCCCTATTTCCCACGGAAAGTCCCAGATTTACAAAAGCACTCCTCTGTTTTCTGATTTGATCCCAGAATGTCCCGCTTTTCCTTAGGACGTCCTGTTTTCATCAGATTTATGGTGGAGGGTATGGAAACATAGAATCATGGAAGGGACCTCAAGGGTCATCCAGTCCAACCCCCTGCAGTGCAGGAACAGAGGACATCCTTATTCTTATCTGAGAAATGTTGGAGGGTATGGAGTTATGTGACCCCCCCCCCAAAGTCAAGGAGATACAACCTTTAGAACACATTTGAAGGTAGCCCTGTATAGTTTCTTAATGTTTAATGTTTTATTATGCTTTTATACATGTTAGAAGCCGCCGAGAGTGGCTGGAAAAACCTGGTCAGACGGGCGGGGTATTATTATTATTACTATTATTATTACTATTATTATTTTTATTAAACAGGACATTCCTATTTTCATCGCAGAAATGTTGGAAGGTATGTAAAAATCATTCGCCCCCCCCCCACTCCAGGAAAAGGAATAAGCACACAGTCCCTGTGCCTCCATGTGCAGAGAGGAGGATGGAGGTAAGATGCAGGAAGCTGCCATTTTGTGAGTCCGACCATTGGGTCTATCTAGCTCAGTAGTGCCCACACTGGCTGGCAGCATCTCTCCAGGGTTTCAGGCAGGGGTCTCTTCCACATCCCTACCCGGAGATGGTGCTGGGACCTGAACCTGGGACCTTCTACATGCAAAGCAGATGCTTCTACCACTTAGTGATGCCCCTTCCCCGAGATTCAGGTCCTCATGTTTCTGAATGAAAGAGCTGGTTAAAAGAGGAACATAGGAAGCTGCCTTCTGCTGAGCCAGACCACTGGATCCATCTAGCTCAGTACAGTGGTACCTCGGGTTACGATCTTAATCCGTTCTGGAGATCCATTCTTAGACCAAAGCGTTCTTAAACAGAGGCACACGCTTTACCTAAGGATGCCTCCCGCCGCTGGTTTTCATCTTCTGTTCGTCTTCCGGGGCAAAGTGAGTTAACCAGAACACCTGCTTCCGCTTTTGCGGAGGTCGTTGTCCGCAGCGTTTGTTAGCAGGACTGCTCGTAGGCCGAGGTACCACTGTACTGCCCACACTGGCTGGCAGCATCTTTCCAAGCTTTCAGGTCCAGGGCCTTTCCCCGCAGCCCCACCTGGAGATGCCAACTGAGGACTGAGCCTGGGACCTTCTGCATGCAAGGCAGGTGCCCTGCCACTGAGCGAAGGCCCATCATCAGGGAGGTGCCCTTCACCGGCGCTTGCAACTCTCAGTCCCAGGACTGCACCAAAAGCATATCAGGCAATAGTCAGATGTTGTTTAATTTACAGCCCCTGGCCTCCACCATTGATTACGGGTCAAGCGCTCTTGCTGAATAAGCTACCCTATTAACGGCATGACACATCGGCGGCTTCACCAATAACAGATGGGCAACATTAAGATCCATAAGGTCACAAAGTAATAGTGACAAGCCGAGAGATGCAGATTTCCAGGTTCACTGACGTGACAAAGTCTGTTCTAATAACCCACAGCTCCCCTCCCTCCCCCCCCACTACTTTTGTCCTGTTGCAGCAGCTTTTCCCAAATGCATCTCAGCTCCTGTCAAGATTTTTATCCGGGGAGGCTGGAAATCTACATAGTGTTTGATCACACTGCAAATCTCCATGCTAAAACAGCCCCAGAACAAATTAGCAAGTGGGAGAGAGGGAGGGAGGGAGAAAGAGCCTTGCAGCACCTTGAAAACTTCACAGCCCACTTCAGAAGACGCAGGGGAAGCCAGTCTCTGTTGGCAAATACGTATTATCTATAAACACGCACACAGACACAAAGGAATACAAAACTTAATTTGCAGTGGGAGCAGAATTCTACAAAATGCAAGGCATTTTTAATAAGTCTGTGATATTTTTACATACCCCCCCCCAGCAGCGAATAACTTCATAGAACCATAGAATTGCAGAGTTGGAAGGGACCCTAAGGGTCATCTAGTCCAACCCCCTGCAATGGAGCTGTACCATATGGGGCTCAGACTGTAACCTTGGTGTTGTCCACACCATGCTCTAAGCCAGGCACCCCCAACTTACAGCCCTCCAAATGTTTTGGTCTACAACTCCCATGATCTCTAGCTAACAGGACCAGTGGTCAGGGATGATGGGAACTGTAGTCCAAAACATCTGGAGGGCCGAAGGCTGGGGATGCCTGCTCTAAGCAGAAAACTGTAAAAACCAACTAACACATTCCCAACAGCTGTCTTAGGCATCGTATCTTAATACCTGTAGTGGGAAAGAAACCCACAATCCCAATTACGTCCATACTGAGCAGAATCTAATTTGGTGGTGCATTCCATTCTGGAGTCTCATTCTGAAGTTTTCTTTCTTGACCTCTGGTCACCTTCAGGTCAGCAGCTGACCATCCTGGGAGACAGAAAGAAGCTTCCTCAGGTTTCGCCACTTCCACGCTCTCATTGCAGTGGCAAAGAATCTGCTTTGCATGCAGAAAATCGTGGGTTCCATCCCTGGCATTTTGTGGTAGGGCTGGGAAAGAGCCCTGCCTGCAGCACTGGCGTGCTGCTGCTGCTGCTGCTAGTCAGTGTAGACAACACTAAGCTAGATGGACCAATAGTCTGACTCAAGTGTAGAAAGCTGCCTTATACCATGCCTGAGTTCTGTTGTGTTTGAGGGGTCATCAACCTTTCAGAGCCCATGAACCCATGTGGAATTTGGGGTTTTTTTTAATTTGGGCGTGTGCCAAGGGGCGTGACAGACAGAGAGAAAGCATGTGTGTGCACTGCATACACACAACACACACTTTGCTTTTCTTTGGGTAAGAAAAACTGGCCCTCTTGAATTTACACAATTCTACACTGCCTCCCTCCTCTCTATATATCACCATCAAATTCAAGCATACATCGGGTAGACTGCACACAAAGAAAGGGGGGTAATCACAAAATACATTGCTCCAAGGCACAGATCCTCATGGATATTCATGATCTTTATTTTTTACAAAGGACAACTAAACCAGCAACAAATCACAGAATGCATCTGTGGACAAGGGCGACCTATGATTTGATGGTGCTTTTGAGGGGATCCCTTAACAAAACATACCAGGATCCCTGGCTCAGATCCATGTCTTTGTGTCAAAGAAATGCTGGTCAGCACCGGATCTCTGATTTTTTTTACAAGTCATTCAAGATGGCCAGGTGCTGATGGGAGTTATAGTTCAAACTCTCCAGAGAGCCCTAGATTGTTTTAAACCAACCAACCCTCAGAGTTCCGTTCAGCATTCTGGGGTCTGAATAGGGTCCTTGAGATGTACTGTGTGGTAGCAACAAGTTCAACAAAGCCCAAAGTCTGTTAATTTAACGCAGACTTTCACCTTAATATCTTCACCTTGTAAATCCAGCAACGCTGAACTGAACGCAACCGTAATTCATGCGGGCGGCTGGGCTGATGTCATAAACCATGACAGCCAAGAGGTTTATGCAGAGGGAGAAGAACCTTGAGAAATAAGGGAGAAAAGAGGGAGTTCTTCTGCAAGGCTCTCTCCTTCCTAGAAACAAAAGGGGGTTGTGGAGGGACTTGTTCCCTGCCTTGGCTAAAGGAGGAATCTGACAAGGCAGTCGGAGACAGAGCAGCTCTGAGCGGCTGCAGAGATGGCAGGAGACTCATCGAAACATCTCTGTCAGAAGTCAGGAGGATATTAAATTCCACCAGCAGTGACTATTTACAGCTTGTCAACCCGGCAATATCCTCTTATGCGTTAACAGTTACTTTCCAACAAAAATCTGTACAGCTGTTCCCCCCGTAACATACGCCTTTCCCCGCACATTTTGTAAGCGTGCATTCTCTCTCCCAAGTCACACTGCCAATTATATATTCCCCACCGCAGAAAAGTGTGTGTGTGTGTGTGTGTGTGTGCCCAAAATATATTTAAGGGCAAGCTCCTGAGGCCAAGTCTTGTTCTGGCTGTGTGTAAATCCAGGCATGTTGTTGTTAAACTATGGAACTCTCTGCTGCAGAAGGCGGCGATGGCCACCAATTTGGATGGCTTTAAAAGAGGATTTGATAAATTCATGGAGTAGACTTATCAACAGCTGCTGGCCTTCACGGCCATGCTCTGCCTTCATAGTCAGAAGCAAGAAAGAGAGGGAGGGAGGGGTGTATGTGTAGAAGCCTCAGGCATCTGCATAGCTGGGATGGAGTGTCCTGTGCATTGTATCCTTTCCTCTACCCACTTCTGCCTCTGCCTCCCCATCAACTGGCAGGCAGCCCCCACCCCCAGCATGGTCGCCTATGAAGAACTGCAGCTCTTGGGCTGAAAAGGATCCCCACCAGCTGGGTATGGGGACAATAGGCCTGTGTTGTTTCTCGTCATGCACAGGTATACTGCTCCTGTATGTGGAGCCTCTGCTGAGCCATCCCAGACACACCAATGTCCGTTGACTGGGTTAGGCACTGTCATGGAGGTCAGATTGTTCTCAAAGCTGCCTGGCTTTTGAGGTTAGGTAAAAGGTGCTGGTTTCAGCTCTTCTCCCAGAATCAGCATTAGAAAGAAATTTAGCAAGGAGCCAAGAAGCTTGCACTACTGGAAGCTTGCATCCACCAAACCTTAGAAGTGACTCAGAGCCGGCCCTAAGATTAGGCAGTGAGGCAGCTGCCTCAGCCAGCAAATGCTGGGAGGCAACAAAAAGTGATGGAGAAGTACAGGGGCATTGACTAGCAGCTGGTTTTAATACAATGCTGGCAAGAAGACAGCTTCCTGCATCCCACTTGTGAACATCAGGCTATCTTAGGAGGTGCAAGACAGGCTGTATAGCGTATACACACAACTCTGTTCCCCTATACTTCTCCATCACTTTTTGCTGCCTCCCAGCATCTGCCGGCTGAGGCAGCTGTCCCACTCTGCCTAATCTTAGGTGGAACAGGAAGAGGGACAATGTGGAACAGGAAGAGGGCACCATCCCTCCAGGTACGGAGAACCTTTGGCCTTCCAGATGTCGCTGAACTACAACTCTCATCATCCCTGACTGTTGGCTTGCTGGGGCTTATGGGAGTTGTAGTTCAGCAACATCTGGGGGACCAAAAGTTGCCTACACATGCCCTTGTCCTCAGCCACAGGCAACTGAAAAGGCTGGATAGAACGGGTTCTCTCCCACATTCTCTGGGTAATCAGAAACCAATTAGCCAGTGCAATGATGTGACAAATGAGAACTTTTAAAGCTTTGCATCAACACAGTGGGAGGCAACAGGAAAATAAAGACCAGGGCTTGCAAAAATGAATAATGGGCAAAACGCTGTTTTTTTAGCTATTTTACATATGCGAGAGGAAAGTCAGTGCCCAGGAATAGCTCCTTGCTTTTAAAAATAATAATAAAAGAAACCTATTTTAAGCAACTATAATGCGGTTTCAAAGAAACTTATTTTTAAGGAAATTAATTAGCTTCCTTAGGATTTTAATTACATCTCTGTGATACGGACAGTCTAATTATCCAATAAACCTATTTCCTACAATTGAAGATGATGACTGAAGAATACTGCATGACAGAACACCAACGAATCTCTTGCCCATCATTGCTCTCTCAATAAAAAAGTTCTGTGTTCTTTATTTATATCTACCTACATGAAAGGGTTAGCTGCCTAAAGACATTTCACTGCTTAAGACACAGAACAAGCGTCAGACACACGTACACACAATATCCAATGTGAGTCACACTCAGAAGCCACTCTGGCCCACCGTCAGAGAAAGTTGGTGGGGAATCAAAAGTGGGGAGAGTGTTGTTGTGCTAAGATCCTGTTCTGGAGCTTCCCATTGAGGCATCTGGGTGGCCACTGTGAAAACAGGATGCTGGACTAGATATGGGGCAATGGCCTGATCCGACATAAGTTCTTAATGGGTCTACTCAAAGTAGGACCAAGTTGAATATCACCCTCTGGATGAAGTACTTGACCCCACCAGTGGCCCATTCAGTCATGGGTGTGTCATCTTGGCTACATGCAGGAATGGGTCCCCATCACCTCACTCTTCTTCTAGCTGCAGCTCCAAGGAAGATTCAGCTAGCAAACTACCCACCAACCCCATATACCGGCTGCAATCCTTATTCACTTTTGCAAGATAAAGAAAAGAAAATAGGAAAACAGAAGTGCCTTGTGCAACACTTCCTAATTCCTTTGCAAACTGAGTGACTCGGGTACATATAAAATAAGGCAGTTAGCTTTGATCAGCATTGGCAGACGTAAGTGGGTGTATCAGCAATATTTGACAAAGGGAGCTCAGCTCCCCAGAGCACGGAGATGTCATTAAGTCACAGAACAGGGGGGAAATCGCTACCAGATCCATAAATGATTACGCAGTGGCAGGATTCTGTCACCCCCCCTTCAACACTGTTTGCAGAATTTGGTTTTCAAAACAGACCCAGGGGAGAAGAAAAATCCATTCGCACTTGGATGCGTAGGATAAAACTGCCCTTGAGAGGAAGGGTAAGAGGCAGATGGGCAGCGACAGAATGTGGGCTGGCTCTTTGAGCACCATGACACCTCTTCGCATGGCAAAGAGCAAAATGGCAGGAAAGGAAGCTGTTCTTGCAACATCCAGTTCATCTAGGGACCTAAAAATTGTCAGATTTATAATGGTCTTGGCTTTTTTAATAAGTTTCTAGTCCTTAGGATGGAGGGATGGAAGGGTTGCAGTTCCAAAGGCGGGAACACATGCTTTGCATGATGAAGATCCCATATTTGATAACCAGCATCACCAGGTGGGACTGGGAAAGACCACTGGCTGAAACTCTCAAGAGCTGCTGCCAGCCAGTGTAGGCCATGGGTGGGCAACCTTTTTTAGGTCAAAGGTCATATTCCCTTGAAGGAAATTTGTGGGCTGGGCCAACACCCAAAGTGTAATAATAACAGCAGGAAGAGTAACAACAGGAACAGCTATTACATCCCACAAAAACCTCAGACCACCAATGCTGAACACAGTTATAGCAGCTGCACTGATTGCAAGTACATTTTCTTGCCCTCCCTAAACATTAGAAAGAGTAGCCTGGAGGGGGGGGGGGAGAAAACCACGCTCCAGGAACAGATCTCTTCTGACCCATAAAAGGAGTCAAAATTATAACCCCGGCAACACATGAATCACTCTCCTGAAAAACAGGCTGGGCATTTCTCTTTGTACTTTTCCCAAGAGGTGATAAGGAAGACAGGAAAAGAAAATGATTCAGAGTCACAGGGAAAGCCCTGGACGCCAGTTTTACAAGATATGCTTCTGCTGCCTCCGACCGAAAAAAATTACCAAGTTAAAAACCCAAACCCCTCACTCACTTTCTGATCCCTTTTCACCCGAGGTTTATGCCAAGCCATGTGCTTGTTTGAGCGGCTAAGCAAGGTTCAAACGCAGCAATGGCATGTTAAGGGAAGCAATTTCTGCAAGTCTGCAGATCAGGCACAGAGCAACAAGTGGACCGTACTGTGAACTGAGGCCAGGCTCAGGCAGGTCTGCAATATGCATTTCAAGCACACCCACGACACATTAAAATTACCCAACCTGCCCCAATGAGTCCTGGAAGCTGCAGTTTCGTAAGGCTGCTGGGAATTGTAGCTCTGCAAGGAGTAACCTACAGTTCCCAGAATTCTTTGGGGGAGGTCAGGTGGTGTAAATGTGCACTCCAAGCTAATCTTTTCCACTGTTGGACAGCTCTTACCATCATAAAGTTCTTCCTAATGTCGTTGGAATTCCCTTTCTTGTCATTTGAATCCATTGGTTCTGATCCTACCCTCTGGAACAGCAGAAACAAGCGTGCTCCATCTTCCATCTTCCTTGAGATATCACCTCTCAGCCTTCTCTTCTCCAGGCTAAACATCCCCAACTCCCCCAACCTTACTAGTAATTACCTCAGGTCTGAAGAGTCCTTCTGTAGTCCAAACAGCAAACCTATACACAGGAGTAGGGAGGAAGCAGCAAGGTTAGGGCAGAGTGGAAACAGGTATCTTTGGAGTTGGCGAAACAAACCAAAAGTCAATGAAGACTGAGCATGCCCTGTGGGTGTGGAATGCTGATGAACTATTGGAGAGGGGGAATAGGAAACCGACGGGGGGGGGGATGGAATGGAACAGTTGGGATCCAGAACAGAAAGGACCACACTGCAGCATTTTGTTGCAGATCAAAAACCAAAATTTTAAACCCAAACCATTTTAATGAAGCTGTCTTTTTAAATCAAAAAGCACTTCAGAATCTCCCTACTCACTGCTCTCTATCAGATCTAACTAGGTTTCCCTTTTATCGCAGCTGAGTCAATTTCTTCTCCAAATCCCCTTTTCAAAGGCATTTGCCATTCACACCGTCTTATGTCGACTTTCTCTGGGGGAAAAAAAAAAAGGATTTGGAGGCCAGCAACACCACTAGCTCAGCGATGTCTAGATTAATTCACAACAATGGGGAGCCCCGGCACTTTTTCTTTTGCACCCTCCCTCGAAAGTCAAGAGATTCTGCAACACCATTTTCCTGGGTCAGCAGAATTTGCTGCCAGCCAACAGCTTACAGTCTTTCTTTTCTTTTCTTTTTCCTTTTTCTTTATTTAGCAAGTCTGGCCCACTGCCACAGGAGCGAAGTCAGCCCTTCTGCACACACAGAGAATACAGCAGGCAGACCAAAGGCTGCTTTGCACATTACGCATCAGCAAAACCGAGGATGCATGTTGCATGTTTCGTGTGTGTGTGTGTGTGTGTGTGTGTGTCAGAGGGGAATACAGCTAATCATGGCTCCCTGACAGGTGATTCAGGTGTTCCGGGAAACCTCAGAATCCCATGCATAATTCTGTCAAAACAGCATTGAGCTTTGAGCTTTGCAGGAAGGGGGGAAAGCTCATCCGCATCCCTCACAGAGAAAAACCAAAAATCTTCATCTGAACTTAAAAAACGATTTCTCGGTGGTGGTAGGCAGACAGGAAAAAAATCCTTTTAGCATGGGATGGGATGTCTTTCAAGCAATCGCCATGTCCAAGGGCAGACCCAGCCCGTACAATTAAAGCCCATTCAATGCACACTTAAAGCATGTGACTTCCCTGGAAGAATCTTGGGAATTATTGTTTCCCCATTGCAGAGCTCAACTACAGTTCCCCAGAACCACTCAGATTGAAGTCATGGGCTTCAAATGTGTATTCAATGTGCTCTGGATCTGCCTGATCTGATTAGAAGCAGTCAAAGCTGGGAAAGTCTCTAACGTTCTGTGAACTTCTGCCACTGAACACTGTTTATTTCACTTGCACACAGCTTTACAGTATTACAAGTCAAGTGAAGCAAAAAAGAGGAGGCTTATTAACTAAGCAAAAGCCTAGAGGACAGGTAGTACAACCTGTGGCCCCTGGTCTAATTTCAAAAGCCACCTGTCCTCTCATTAGGCAGAGTGAGGCAGCTGAAGATGATGAATGGCAAAGTGCTAGATGGCCCAGCCTGCCCTAGGCCACCTAAGTTATGTGACAACCACAACATACATTTGAAGCACTATTTTACCACTTTAAAGTGTCATGGCTTTCCCCAAAGCATCCTGGGTACTGTCATTTGTTAAAAGTGCTGGGAGCTAGGAGGAGAACCCTACCAGCTACCATTCCCAGAGTTCACTGGGAAGAGGGCCTAACAGTTAAACCACTCTGAGACCTGTAACTCTGTGAGGAGAATAGAGGTCATCTCTCAGTACCCGTACCGAACTACAACTCCCAGGGTTCTCTGGCGGAAGCCATGACTGCTTGAAGTGGTATGATCCGTAAACAGACCCCTGTGTTGCAAAATAGACAAGCTGAACAAAAGAACACAACACAATGGCCAATACCAATGGCACTAAACACTATGTATAAGGGTAAAGGGACCCCTGACCATTAGGTCCAGTCGTGACTGACTCTGGAGTTGCGGCGCTCATCTCGCTTTATTGGCCGAGGGAGCCGGCGTACAGCTTCCGGGTCATGTGGCCAGCATGACCAAGCCGCTTCTGGCGAACCAGAGCAGCGCACGGAAATGCCGTTTACCTTCCCGCCGGAGCGGTACCTATTTATCTACTTGCACTGTGACGTGCTTTCGAACTGCTAGGTTGGCAGGAGCAGGGACCAAGTAATGGGAGCTCACCCCCTTGCAGGGATTCAAACCGCCGACCTTCTGATCGGCAAGTCCTAGGCTCTATGGTTTAACCCACAGCGCTATGTATAGACTAATACAAATGATCAGAAATTACAACCAAAGTCTCTAGATCTTCTTCAACAGTCACGGTAGAATAATTCAAAAGTTCAATATACACATAATCTGTCACCAAATATTGCTGGAACAGAGTTTCCGGATAACCAATCTGTTTCGTTCAATGCTTCATCAGCCAATCTTGATCAACTCTTCATCAGCCATACTTGTAAGAACTGATATGAGAAGGATGCAGTTCAATTTCTTAACAAGATGTAAGTAAATATAAATGCTGTAGAAAATATGCTCTGGATCAGTGCTCATATGATACTGTAGTCACTGATATTTGGTGACAGATTATGTAAATATTGAACTTTTGAATTATTCTACCACGACTGGTGAAGAAGATCTAGAGACTTTGGTTGTAATTTTTGATCATTTGTATTAGTCTATACATAATGTTTAGTGCCATTGTTATTGGCCATCGTGCTGTGTTATTTTGTTCAGCTTGAAGTGGTATGATAGCACCTTAGAGGTATAGTGCACATGTGGCCTTAGTTAGCTATCCTCACATGTGAGGGAAGGATGCTCTCTCCCCGCCCCCAACCAATGTTGAAGTTAGGAATGGAGGAGAAATTCGATTCAGTTCGCTTTTAAAGGCAGGCCTACACAATTCATGCTTTCCGAAACAATACCCAAGCTGAGCACAACCATCCTTCAAAAGTTGCACTTAATTTGCACTGCAGTTCTCCAAGCAAGTAAGTAATGTGTACAAAAATGTATACACTAGGGTAAAGTGGGCGTAAGTGCATGCATCAGTGAAAATAACAATAAAAAATACTGTATATCTATGTACAGTGGTACCTCTGGCTAAGAACTTAATTCGTTCTGGAGGTCTGTTCTTAACCTGAAACTGTTCTTAACCTGAAGCACCACTTTAGCTAATGGGACCTCCTGCTGTGCCGCCGCCACGCGATTTCTGTTCTCATCCTGAAGCAAAGTTCATAACCCGAGGTACTATTTCTGGGTTAGCAGAGTCTGTAAACTGAAGCATCTGTAACCTGAGGTACCACTGTATATGGCAATATTTCATAGCAAAATATGTACAGCAGAATACACATTAAAACGCCGAAAAGTTTCATGAAGAACTTAAAAAAACCCTGAAACTGCAGCAGAATATGAATCATAGAATTGGAATGGACCCCAAGGGTTATCCAGTCCAACCCCCTGCAATGCAGGAATCTCAATACACGGTCGCCCATCCAATCTCAAACCATACCAGACTCTGCTTAGCTTTGCAAAGTTTGCATAACAGGACTTAAGGTGTGGAAAATGAGACACTGAAGTTGACAGATACGCCCATACCGGTTGGGGTAACGTTTTGACCAGAAGCATTTTAAAAAACCAGGGGGCTTTTTCTCATGCTTTTCCCACACCCTTGTGGGCAGATGGACTAATGAGTGTTGCGGATTCCTTTGCAAAGCCTTAGAAAGGATTAACGCTTTATTTAAAAATACTTTCAGACCGCTGCTTATAATAAGGCAAAATAAAGCCATAACAGTTTTTCAAGGTTAAGACTCCAGACCAGTTCCAAAACAAGATTCAGCCAAATAACCTGCAAGCAAACTCCCAGGAATAAAGCAGAAAGTGGGGCTGGGCAGGGGAGAGACATGAAGGTCACAGAGGGAGTTTGCAAAGGTCTCCTGCGACAGAGACGAACCACCCAGCCCCTGGGACTGGCTGCCTCCCTGGATAAGATATTGGCAAACAAAGTGTGGGGGTGGGATGGCTGGGGTGGGGGCTGTACTGCTTAAGATTCATTGTTCTCGTCACTAAACACTGAACCCCACCACAATAATTACATCAAAATTGATTAGTTTAAAAATGTCCACTTTAATTAATTTATTATAAAAACTTAGAGAACAGTTTCAGACAAGGTCTATTGCACCAAAGATTAAATGTCATTTACTTACAATCCTTTAAAAAAAGAAGGCAAGAAAAGTCAATTCCACCAAGAAATCCAGCCAGCTCAGAATCCATTTGAAGAAGGATCCAAACTGCTATTCCACACGTACTAAATCACCTCATATATATATCTATACACACACACAAAAAACCCCACATATATATATATATACCTAATGATATTGAACAGCATAAAAAGATAATGCAGATGGGCACAATTTGCATAATATTTTCCAAGCAGACTGTATACATCCTTTTTGGACAGTTGGGGAAGGGGGAGAAGAGTGGGGAGGAGCACAGAGAGGAGTCCAGTGACCTTTTAAGCCACTAAAAATGCACGGTATTTACGCAGAGTGCAGAGGTGGAACGTGGCAGGGGGAATACCCTTTGACCATTGTTTCAACACCTGGACTCAAGGGCAGAGGATTCACTTCACAAGAAACTTCATCTCTGTTGGTTAGCCCCACCAACTCAATATATAGTAGTGGGGGGGCAAATGCCTCATCCCCCCCCACCCCAAAATTAGTCATGCTAACAGACCATGTAAAGAGGCTGGTGGTCAAGATGCCTGGTGGAGTGGGGAATTAAATATGTTGGGTTAGTTTATAAGGGATTGAACCGCGTAATTGACCAGGGATAGGGCCTAATTTGTGGTGGCACCACATACAGTGATGGGGTCATAAGTAGGGTTGATATATTTCAAAAAGTAAAAACCAGGACACCACGAAACTTGGGTTTTTTTTAGGAAACCCCCTAAAACCACCAAAAGAATGCAATTTTTCGATTGACTTGCCTAAGATCCAGGACAATGCACCGACTTTCGGAAATTCCCCCCATCTGGCAATTCCGCCTTTGAAATCCCAGTAATGTCCAGAAAAATCTGGACATATGGCAGGTCTTTTGAGAAAGACATTCCAGAGCATCAGCATCACAAGCTCAACTTGTGTGAGCAGGACCTCAGACGTCTCATCTCAGGAAAGCTCACTACAAAGTCTATGAATAGCTGCCCTTTGACTATGTGACACTCCCAGAGCTCTGTAGAAATACCAAGGGAAAGTGGAGCTTTCCTGGCCATGGGATGCTTTATTGTGTGATGTTGTTGTTGTTGTTTTGTATACCCTGTTGGCTGTGCTTTTTTTCCTTGGGTGACGCAGGGGGACGCATACTCCTAAACATTTTGTGAATCTAAGTTTGCCCTCATTGAGGGGCAGTATTTTAATATGAGTAGGAAAATGAAAGTACCCCTAAACATTTTTTTAAGGAAAAAAGCACTGCCTGTTGGAATCCGCCCAGAGTGGCTGGGGCAACCCAGTCAGACGGGTGGGGTACTAAAAATAAATTATTCTCCTTATTAAATTATTATGGGGTTCTGCAATCATTTCAGTGAAAAGTAGTCCCTGTGTACTCAAGCGCTTAATGCAGAAAGAATGGGGAGGTTCTTGCCAAGTTGGTCGGGGCTCTGTCTGTGTGTTACCAGGTTCTCCTTAGATGTGTGGCAGAAGAACTCACTCAGGTCACATATCCACACCATCTATTTAAGGCACATAGCTTCCCCCAAAGATTCCTGGGAACTGTAGTTTGTGAAGGATGCTGGGAACTGTAGTTCTGCAAGGAATAAACTACGGTTCCCATGATTCTTTGAGGCACCATGTTCTTTAGATGTTTATTAAATGTGCTGTAGGGACGTGGGTGGCGCTGTGGGTTAAACCACAGAGCCTAGGACTTGCCGATCAGAAGGTTGGTGGTTCAAATCCCCGCGACGGGGTGAGCTCCCGTTGCTCGGTCCCTGCTCCTGCCAACCTAGCAGTTCGAAAGCACGTCAAAGTGCAAGTAGATAAATAGGTACCGCTCCGGCGGGAAGGTAAACAGCGTTTCTGTGTGCTGCTCTGGTTCGCCAGAAGCGGCTTAGTCATGCTGGCCACATGACCCAGAAGCTGTACGCCGGCTCCCTCGGCCAATAAAGCGAGATGAGCACGCAACCCCAGAGTCGGTCACGACTGGACCTAATGGTCAGGTGTCCCTTTACCTTTTTAAATGTGCTGTAAATGTACGGCACGGATATGGTCTCTGTCTAAGCAAAGATTCCTGGAAAAGAGAAGATCTCAAGACGTGCGGTTTTTAACTTGGTCAATCCCTGCTCCCCCCCCCCCATATTCTTCTCACTGCAGACACATCAGGAGCAGAAAACAAGCCATTTGGCTTCATCCATGTGCTTGAATGTGGCCCGGCAATCTGCTCTCAATTAGGGAGGTTTGACTGCGCACGACCCACCAGGAGTGCCGAGACTCTCCATTGAAAAGGAAAAAAGGGGGGGAAGAGTTTTGAGCCTCATCATGCGAGCGCAAGTTTATTCATTTTCTTGTTTATATGCAGGAAAGCGTGGTGAGCAAACGAAGAAGAAAAAGCCCTCTGTTGGGTGCATAAAAGAACTGCCCAGCCGTTGAGTCAAAAAAAGGCTCAGCCCGACGCAGAGCCCGTTAATAGCCGCCCCTGCCAGGAGGAGACATTCCTTGCATTTGTGTCGGGTTTTGTTCTCTGGTTCCTACTCCACACTTTAAAAGGAAGCCAAAGGCTAAATGCGGGTGCTGGTAGTAGAGATTCAATAGCCTGCAATTCGTGCCATGGCATTATACACTCTGCTGAGATAGAGAGAAAGCCAGGCTGAAAAGAATACAAGGTTCTTTGCAAGAGAACATTCCCCGAGAAATGGAGCGCTTGAAATTTGCGAGGTCCACATGGCTGGCCCAGAAGCCGGAGGCTGTGTATACAACAGTCGACCAGGCTATCACTGGGATTCCTGAGCAATGCAATATGATGACCGTCTAACACCGCAACTTCTTCATCCAGGTACAGTGGTACCTTGGTACTTGAACAGCTTGGCCCGATCAGCTCCTGAACGCCGCAAACCCAGAAGTAAGTGTTCTGGTTTGCAAACATTTTTAGGAAGCCGAACATCCGATGCTGCTTCTATGGCTTCCAATCGAGTGCAGGAAGCTCCTGCAGCCCACCGGAAGCTGTGCCTTGGTTTTCGAACAGTTTCAGGAGTCAAACGGACTCCCAGAACGGATTAAGTTCGAGAACCAAGTACCACTGTAGTGTGCAGAGGAAGGCAACCAAAATTAAAAATTGGTCATTTTGGAAACCAAGCCTTATCAGGAACATTTGAGGGAGTTGTGTATGTTCAGCCTGCAGAAGAGAAAACTGAGAGGCGATACCACAGTCACCTTCAATATCTGAAGGGTTGCCATGTGGATGGCGGGGCAAACTTCTGCTGCCCCAGAGGGCAGGACCCAAACCAATGGCTTCAAGTTACAGGAAAAGAGATTCTGGCTAAACATCAGGAAGAGCTTTCTGACAGTAAGAGCTGCTTGACAGTGGAACGGTCTCCCTCGGGAGGTTGTGGAATCTCCTTCTGTGGAGGTTTTCAAGCAGAGGTTGGATGGCCATCTGTCATGGGTGCTTTAGCTGAGATCGCTGCATTGCAGGGGGCTGACTCTCAAGGTCCCTTCCAACTCTACAATTCTATGATTCTCCCTTAAAAAAAGATAGGGGTCACATCTCCAACCTTTTTTGGGTCCAGGGGCACATTTGGAAATTGGGGGGGGGTGTTGGAACCCTGCTGTGGGCACCACCACAAAATGGCTGCAAGAGAGGGCCAGCCAAATCACAGAAATGCTGCCAAGATCACCTGCCTTGTCACAAAGAGATCAGGACTCAAATACCACCTGGCCGTGAAGTTCACTGAGTGATCTTGGGTCAATCGTTCATTCTTAAGTCTAATCTACCTCACAGGGTTGTTGGGGAGGAGAAGTATAAGCTTCTTGGAGGAAAGATGGGATATACATGTAGTAAATAAATGTTGGGTCTGAGCCTCAGATACTGACCTGCACATTAGTGCGCACACACCCCAAAAAGGCACAACAAAATAACCCATTTCACAGAAGGAAAATAGCAGATGCTCCAAGAAACACATCCATCACCATGCAAAGCCACACACACATGAAAACCCCTAACCGAACTGGCTCAATCATACCCAAGATTAATTTCATTCTTTATTTATTTATTCATGAAGCCGGGGATTCAAACCCTGCTTTCCCAGGTCATAGTGAGACACGCTAACCACTACACCACACTGGCAGGGGTCTTCCCTGGGTGCCAAAAGGAGCTCTAGTGGTACCCTCAGGGGCCACAAGTGCTGTGTTGGCCTGAACAGTAAGGGAACAAAGAGGCACTCTCTGGGCAGACTTGAGTGCTTACATGGCTGAGCGGCCGAGTCCCCAACACACGCACAAAAACTGTTGACAGCAGTTCAATGTTCATTGTCGACTTCCACATTTAGGAAGCTGAATTTAAATAATGTGCAGCGGAGAGAGGAGAACGCAAGGATAATTAAGGTGGGAGAATATATAGGAGACCTGGTTAACCTGAAGAGCAATTAAGAGCTGACTCAGGAGGAACGAAATAATAAAGGGAGAGAGGGGGTTGATGACTCCAGGAGTTCCTGGGCCTCTGACCAACTTCTGCAAGGAAATTCAGCCCTGGAAGCTGGAGGAGGATGTGGGCAGATGTATCAGTAGGAGCAAGGGGCACACCAAAGATTCCTCCCATTCTCCATGAATGAACGAATGAGAAAATAAATTGCATTAGAATACCATCAAGGGGGAGAGAACATTTTGGTGGAGCATAAGGTGGGTGCTTACCTTACTTTTGAGGTGGCCATTGGGTGTTTTTGTGACTGTTATTTCTTCCATCCACAGCAGGGGTCTGCCTTCCTGGGTCCCCACACTTCAATTAAAGCCCAGGGGAAGAGATCATGTGATTACTCCTGCTTGATGGTTTCCCACAAGCTTCTGGTTGGCCACTGTGAGGACAGGATGCTAGACTAGGTGGGCCACTGGCCTGATCGATGCCAGCTCTTCTGACATTCTCACTCCTGCTTTGGGGCTTTTTCAGGTCAGGAAGTGCAGGCAGACAGGGAGCCTCTGACCAGTGTAGAAGACGCTGAGTGGGTGGACCAATTCGTATATGGGAGCTTCCTAAATCCCTGTGTCAGGTTCTATCTTGGATACTTATCTGGAGAAGAGCTGTAGCTCTGTGGTAGAGCATCAGCTTTGAATGCAGAAGGTTGCAGGTTCAATCCTCAGCATCTCCAGGTAGGGCTGGGGGAACGTCCCCTGCCTGAACCCCTGGAGAGAGTGTAAACAATGTGGGGCTAGATGGACCCATGGTCTGATGTGGGATAATGTAGCTTTCTGTACAATTCTAGTAGGTAAAGGGTAAAGGGACCCCTGACCATTAGGTCCAGTTGTGGCTGACTCTGGGGTTGCGGCACTCATCTTGCTTTATTGGCCGAGGGAGCCGGCGTACAGCTTTCGGGTCATGTGGCCAGCATGACTAAGCCACTTCTGGCGAACCAGAGCAGCACACGGAAACGCCATTTACCTTCCTGCCGGAGTGGTACCTATTTAGCTACTTGCACTTCGACATGCTTTCGAACTGCTAGGTTGGCAGGAGCAGGGACCAAGCAACAGGAGCTCAACCCGGTGCGGGGATTCGAACCGCTGACCTTCTGATCAGCAAGTCCTAGGCTCTGTGGTTTAACCCACAGCGCCACCCGCGTCCTACAATTCCAGTACCAGAGAACAAACTCTGACTCTGTTGGATGGGAGAGAGTTTATAGATCTGGAACCAAAGAGAATTCCCCTTTTCTTCCTGCTGCCCCCCCCCCCGGTGTTTTCCTCCCATTTTCATTTGGAGTGGGTTATATTTAAACACCAAGCTGCAAACAGTGCAGAAAATATAAAAGTCTAAATTGGCTTTGCAGTGGGACTGCCGGCACCTCCTTGCCAATGGCTTGACCGCTTGCGACCCTAATGGCTACAGTCAACAATCAGCACTCTCTCATTAATCACTGCTAATTAACTTCATTGATTCTCAAGGCCAGGAATACCAGCACACGCGGTCCACGAGCAGCAATTTTATTACATAAAATAATGCGGCCTCCTCGAAATAGCTTTAGGGAATAGGTGCTTTGTTGGTGCCGCTGAAAGATGGAAAAACAAAATAGGCAGAAGGCTACTTTGCTTTGGAGTTGAAATCTTTAAAAAGGGGTAGAGCTGTTGATTGAAAGCTGGCATGCGTCAAAAGGTTCAGTGGCAGAGCATCTGCTTCACATGCAGAAGGTCCCAGGTTCAAATCCCAACATCTCCCCATAGGGCTCGAAGAAAAACTACTGCCCATCCGAGTAGACAGTACTGAGCTCAATGGACCAATGGGCTGATGAAGCCAGGTTCCTATGTCCCAAACTGCTTGGAAAGCACTCAGAGATAGGGCACCTGTTTTACATGCAGAAGGTGCTGGTTTCAATCCCTGGCATCTCCAGGAAGGGCTGCAAAATAGCCTTTCTGAAACCCTGGAAAGGCACTGCCATTCAGTATGGACCAGTCCTGCCCTACCTGGTGACCTCCAGCTGCTTTGCATTACAACACCCTGGCAAATGAGTGTGCTGTCCAGGGCAGTTGTAGTCTAGGGCTGGGCGATATTTGGTTTTTCAGGATTGTGATATATCACCAGCTAAACATTGTGATAGGGGACACGGGTGGTGCTGTGGTCTAAACCACAGAGCCTAGGGCTTGCCGATCGGAAAGTTGGCGGTTCAAATCCCCGTGATGGGGTGAGCTCCCGTTGCTCAGTCCCTGCTCTTGCCCACCTAGCAGTTTGAAAGCACGTCAAGTGCAAGTAGATAAATAGGTACCGCTCTGGTGGGAAGGTAAACAGCATTTCTGTGCGCTGCTCTGGTTCGCCAGAAGCGGTTTAGACATGTGCCACATGATCTGGAAGCTGTCTGCGGACAAACAACGGCTCCCTCAGCCTATAGAGCGAAATGAGCGTGCAACCCCAGAGTCGTCCGTGGTTGGACCTAACGGTCAGGGGTACCTTTACCTTTAAACATTGTGATATACCAATATATCACAATATCTGAAGTAAGGATGGAGCTATGTAGAGGCATTGGTTGGCTTCACGGTTTTTCCTGCATCGTGATCTTGTGAGCTGCTGCCCCCTGTATGAGGCAAGGGAGAGCTGAGCCAGCAGAGTTAACAGGGGCTGCAGGAATTGAGAGAAGCATTGGTTGGCTGCATGGTTTTTCCTACATTGTGATTTTTGCATAGCACACACATCATGATTTGCAATATATTGCCAGGTCAGAAATTCTGAAATTGATATAACAATATGGACTTCAAACCAGGTTTGGGCGATGTATTGATATATTGCCCAGCCCTATCATAATCCCAAACATCAGGCTGTGTAGAAGGAAGGCTGGTGTCAACAACATTAAGCCAGACAGATTACTGGTCCAACTGGGCTTAAGGCAGCTTCCTAGGCTCCTGCTTCTCTGCCCATCTCAATGGGGCTGTTGTTACAGATGGTTACATGGTCCATAGCCAACCTAACATAGGACACTTTCAAACAGCTGGAATAGATTCTAGCCACAAAGTGAGGGAGTAAACCCCGAATCATGTAAATCCAGCCTCACAGGGGCCACACAGAAGTCCCTTGGCTAACCCCCTGCTTGGAGCTGTCGTTTTCAGAGGTGTGAACTCTGCCCCAGATGCATTCCTGAAGCTTTTCCAAAAGTCCCCAGACAGCCATGCTTTTCCGCTGCAAACAAGAGGATCATTCACCGGAACGCACAAAAAAGGCTCAGAGGAGACGCTGCAGTTGGGGGAGGCCAAAAAGGCAGCTAATGAATGCCCAATCGGCAAAGGCTCCCGAGATCAAAAGCAGCCCATTTGGGAAGGCAACATTCATCGCTCTGTCCTGCCACTTCCTGCTTCCCATCTTCAGGGAGCACAATAGACAAATCGGCCTTTTCACCACGAGCTGCGGCTGCTCTGGCGCATTAATGTGCAGCCATCGAGCATCGCCGGCTCTTGCTCAGGGCCGTGGCTGGAGAGAGGCAAAGTTGCTGTGAAGCATGAATTGCAACCAATGCAAGATCAGCAGGCTGCCCCCCACTGCAGCCTAGAAGTGAGAACCCTGAACTGTAAAACTGAACCCCAATCCCCTTATTGCCACTTGCCTTTAGACTATCAGCCTGCATCTACCCTTTTATGGCAGGCATGGGGTCAGGTTTTGGGGAGGGACTTGGGCTCCAGCAGGCTTGCTAAATTTCAAAAAATGAAAATCCGAACACAAAAGTTGTTGAGCATTTTTTGGAGAGCCAAGGGGTGTTTTGTGACTGTTAAAACGTCCAAAATTCCCTGGATATTTCATCGTTTTCCGCCCAGATGCTGTTTACTAGCACCAAATACCGGCGATGTCTGCAAAACTGTGGACGTATGGCAACCAGCCACATCTCCCTACCTTCCAACCCCTTCTCTGTTCATATGTCTACACACAGAGCCATAGAACTGATTCATCAGTCCAATCCTCATCGCTTAGCTTAGGAAAATGAGCTGTCCGTGGTTCTGACTGACTACAGCAATGTGGGAAAACTGAAACCAAAGGATGGATTTCATGTTAACTTGAGAGATCCATGACTGAGCTCTGCTTGAGAAGTTCTGGCTCCTTCACCTGTATGCCCATGCAGGAAGCCAGTCAGTGGCAGTTCAAGCACCTGTAATTGACACACAGAAGTCCCTTGCCATCATCAGAGACAACTCGCAGCTGGTGAGACTCCTCTGTGCTAATATAAAAAAGCATTCTGTCCATGCACAAAAGGGCCCTTATTTGGGCTTACTTCACATACCAGAGCCCAAAGCCCTGATATATCAGAGCTGTGCTTACACTCAGTTTAATCTTTGCAACAGAGCAAGGGAGTCGTTTTTCTTCTTTTTTCCCAAAGTGACGTTTGCAAGGCCTGAAGTCAGTTTAACAAGGGCTTTAATATTCCCATTTAAATATAATTTCCTTTTCCAACGGAGACAGCACCAAGGCTCCCCGCAATGCCTGGGCGATGGATACTCTCTCATCTGTAACAGATCCCCCCACAAGGTCATGATTTGGAGTGATCCTAAAAGAGGTTAAATGAGAGCTAAAATATTGCAAGAGAGAGATTAATAGGGAGGCATAACGAGACAGAAAAAGTGCAGAAACAGGCAGAAGTGTAAGAGGTCCAAGGAGATTTATTCTCTTTTATCATTGCCCTTCATCCAAATTGCTCTGGATGAAATGCATAGCAGTTAGCATATAAAGGCCTGAATCGACTCAGGACTTGGTTACCAGAAAAGTCATCTGCCCCTGTATCATAAAGGTGTGCAGAAGGACCCAAGTTCAGCCATAGCATCTCCAAATAGGGCTGGGAAGGACTCCCTGCCTGAAACCCTGGAAAGCTGCTGCCAGCCAGGACAGACAATACTGAGATAGATGGACCCATCATCTGGCTAAGTATAAGGCAGCTTTCCTATTTTACATTCAGTAATAAGCCTAGTCCTGCCTTCTCCAGACAGATACACACACACACACACACACACACACACACACACACACACCTAGCATAGGGAGCATAGGCAAATAGTCTGCAGATGGCCTCTGCCATGCACAAAGCAACAACCATCAGACTAGGACCTGGGAGACCAGGGTTCAAATTCTCACCAAGGTAGGACCTTGGGCTAGTCACAGCCTCTCCGCCTAACCTACTTCATAGGGTTGTTGTGGGGATTAAATATGGAGGGGTCTGAACCATGAATGCCACCCTGAGATGCCTGGAGAAATAGGAGGGATATAAATGCATTCAATAAATTTTTCACACCCCGGATTTCCCTGACATAGAAACACAAGATATTGCCTTACGCCAAGTCAGGCCATCAGTCTTTCTAGCTCAGCACTGTCTGCACTGACTGGTAGAGACTCTTGGGCTTTCAGATAAGGAGCTGCTCCCGGCTCTAGCTGGAGATGCTGCCAGAGATTGAACCCCGGACCTTCTGCATGCAAAGCAAGGGCTCTCCCGTGGCCCTTCCCCAACCCATCAGATTGGACCCTGGTTGACATGTATGAATCCCCCAAATCTGTTTTCTCACATATATATAATGTTCACCTCTTAAGGAGCTTTTTGGAAATGTATTAAATGGTTTTAAATATGTAAGACCAAGTGTCACACCCTGGTCTTTCCCATCACTAGAATCAGTGCTAGGTGGAATTGGCTTGCTTTGCCCATATTGAACCAAGCATTACTGTATTCGTCCGAAACCCACCTCTAATATTTCCCCAACACAGTTCTGCTTAGGATAAATTGACAGAAGATGACGCAGGTTGTTTTCAAACACCAAGTGATGCTCTCTTGGCTTGGCAAGGCACAGACATCCTTGGTGACTCAATCTGCACAGTGAAGAACAAGTGGTGTGTCTCTCCCCCCCCTCCCCCCCGCCCAACTTGGCAGACTGTCCCGGAGAAGAAATCCAGGATTCTGTGCTACCCAAAAGGAAAGTCAATATCTTTAGTGCTTTAGACCCACTCCAGCAATAGCAGAGCAGCCCAAAGGGAAGTCAAAGTTGCATCAATTACAAAGAAGACAGTGCAAGTTCATGCACAGAAACAAATGGAACAAAAGTGGTTCGTTTGTGATGAATTGAGCTCACTTGCTATGAAGTTGTTATTATTACTTGCATTTATATCCCACCTTTTTCTCCAAGCAGCTCAAGGTAGTGTATATGGTTTTAATCTCTACAACAACCCTGTGAGGTAGGTTATGACGCAAGATAGCGAGTGGCCCAAGGCCACCCTGTGAATTTCATGGCCGCATGAGGATTTGAACCCTGGTCTTCCAGGTCCTAGTCTGAGGCTCTAGCCACTATGCCACACGGGCTTTCAATATGTACCTCACAGCCCAACACCACCTGCTGTCAACGTCCTACACAAGATGCCTTGATTTTCAAAAAGCAACACAGCACTAGAATGCTTCCAGGCCAGCATTACATAGGAACACAGGGTGTTGCCTTGAGTCAGATTGTTGGGTCATCTAGCTCAGTCCTGCTTATCCTGACTGGCAGCAACTCTCCAGGTTTCAGAAAGGGATGTTCCCAGCTCCATCTGAAGATGCCAGAGAATGGGACCTTCTGCGTGCAAAGCACTACAACTGCAGCTCATGATGTAAAAATGAAGATAGATCTCTGGCCTCCAAGTTCTGAGCAAAGGGGTGATACCAGTATGAGCACAAGAAGCTGTTCTATACAGTCAAACCGTTGCCCCACCTGGCTCAATATCGTCTACACTGACCGAAACCTTGGAAAGCTGCTAGCAGGCACTACCTGGAGATGCCGAGGAATGAATCTGGGACCTTCTGCATGCAAAGCAGCCGCACCTGCCACTGACCATGGTGCTGATTGTCGGAGGAGTGCTCTTCCTGTGTGCAGGTTCCCTGCAGAAACCACCTAAAAAGCAACAGGAATGGTCATTGCCTTCATGTCCAGCTGGTGAGCTACAGAGAAGCATTTGATTGGCTACCAATGGCCCCTCCTTTTCTTCCAGCGTGGCCCTTTCCACATTCAAAGGCGCAGCTTCCTACCAACTCAGAGTCACTGGTGCCATGCACCAGAAGCCTGTTTTCTTCCACAGCTCTCAAAATATGTATTCTTACTGTTCTTAAGTGGTTTATTATGACCAATTGTTTATCTGCATAACTACTGGGGCGGGGGCGGGGGGAAGACAGAATGCTGAGCATCTTCTATCAGAAGCATTGATCTTGCAAAGCCCCAGAGAGAAATACAATTAACCATAACAGAAGGAACGAACTCTGGCTGTTGACTGATGAGTTGCTGTATTAAGACACCCGGTTCAATTAAGCTAAGAGCTTTCTTTCATTCTTGCAGTGATGGTTCCTAAAGCAAAACAGAACAGCAGCAACAGAAAAAAGCCCTCTGCATTACAATGAAACCAATGTTTAAAAGTGTACCGAAATGGTCCAAAGTACCAGGAGTATTTTAATGTGAGGTTTTAAGCAACTCAGTTTCTGCTAATGTACCTTGCTGCAGAATATGATGGGCTGTCAACATAAAGATTTAATTTAGCATTGTTGCCTTGGCACTGTAACTAAACAACAAGGCATATAAAACTCTGGCAAATAAACAGTGGGCCAGAACCTCTCAGAGAAAAAATGGCTCATTAAACACAATCTATAGAACTAAAATGCTGGTGTCAAATGGTACAAAATTCCAGTCTCCAGCAGGGAACCTGAAACTGGATTGTCACGTTGCAAGATTTTCATGGGGAAGCCACAGCTTAATCGCCCTAAATGGGCCCATGAAGAAAGAGGTGTGTTGAATCTAGGTTTCTACTCCTTGTGGGGTTCTAAAATGTATGACAATACTCAGAGGAAGGGGGGGTGTCTAGTTTTTTAGGGTTTCTTCATAGCCATATGTAGAGCAAGCAACTAATAGAAGCACAATTATTCACATGCACAAAACCCACAGACTTACATAATGTAAGAGCATTGCTGGATGAGGCCAGTGACCCAACTGGTCAAGCATCCTGTTCTGAGAAACCTGCTACAGTGATTTGGGGTTGGGGGTCAGCAGTATCAGGATATGGGGGAGAACCTATACCCAGCCTGCCTCAGAATGCCCAGGTCCCAGCAAGAGAGCACTTGGTTCAAAGACAAGCCACTGAGCTCTGGACAAAGCCTCTTGTGTTGACCCCAACTCCTCAGCTTGAGATGTTGGTGTTTCTTACATAGCCACTAGGGTAGGAGGGAGAAAACATGCCCCCATTGACCCAGACCTCCTCCCCACTTAATAGCCCACTGCTTGTATTTTTAGTGCAAAGACTAAGATCAGGGCTTCATTTTCCAAAAAAAAAAAAAAAAAAAAAAAAGCAGCCAGGCGCCTTAACAAGACCAAATAATGCATTTTTCATCACTAGGAATATTCAAGAACTTAAATTTCCTGTGTACAAATTAGCTTTTAAATAGCAGGTTCATTCCTCTGCTGATCTCATTTGGAACCTGGATACAGAGCCTGGATTTCAAAGTGCATGAAAGGCCTCCTATGGTAAATTAGCCTCCCTGACGCTTTTCAAGCCGGTCGCTAATAAACTACTCCTAATTGGCACCATTGAAAAATGGATTCGGGAATGGCAATTAGGTTGCTTTGATTTCTTCCGTGGCAATCTTGGGGATCAACGAGGGGTGGGGTGGGGGGGAACCAGAGGGCTGGAAAAAGCCAGAGTGGAAGACAATAATTAAGACGACACACTGTAGATGCACTTTGAGTGCCCAGCAATCTTCTTTCGCTAGGGAAGGGACCACAGCTCGGTTGGTAGCACAGGTGCTCAGCATATATAAAAGCGCCAGGTTTCATCCCCAGCATTTCCAATATAAAAAGTAGGGGAAAGACTGTGGAGGAAGCTGCAGCCTGTCAGGAATAAGCAACAGGGCACTCAAACAAAACCAAGCCTAGCTATAAGGCAGCTTCAATGCTTGTTGCCTCTTGGCAGCAACACACTATATACCAGCCTCTGCCAACCTGGTGCCTCCCGCTTGCTTTTCACCACAAATAGCCAGACAGCTCATAGGAGCAGGTTACTGGCAACATGTTAATCCTCCGCTGAGAAGCAGAGTAGTGGTCCAGGGTTGTGGGGAATCAAACGCCCATTTCTATTCGGTGTTCAAAACTAGCCAAGCGCCAGGCACATTTTGCACCTAGCTTTCAACCCCTTGCAACCAATCAAAGATGCCTGGGCACTAGGATGGCACCTGATATATCCACCATCTGGGGATCATTGGACCTGGACTGCTTTTGCACAGTAATAACGCCATCCTGTAGAATTCTTTCAGTTATATTTTATCGGCACAATCAGAATGAATTTCAGGAGCCAAGAGGCTTTTTCCGCGCAGCCTAAGCAGGAGTAGCTACCATTACAAAAAAGAGGTTGAAACTGGCCAATACATATGTGGACTGTCCCTGGATCAAGTGACTTTTCTTAAGTTCTCAAAACATTTAACCTAGCTCGAGGTTGTCATCTGAACTAGCCAGATGTTTAACTGGGAATCATTCACAGTCAGTCCATCATTTGAAAAATAAGACTTTGGAGTCCTCTTGCCCCCGAAATGGCAACTAGACATTCCATTTTGGCAATTGAATTTAAGGAGCCATTTGACACCTAGCTTATATATGAGTTTCTAACGCTGTTCCTACTTCTGCAGCTGGATCTCCAGCACCCAAGAGCTGCCCAAAGAGCATGAAAGGAGATCACTGCGTAGCCGGAAGTGAAGCACTTAGGAACACCAAAAACACAAGCTGCTTCCTTTTCAAGAGAACAATATGCAAGTTCTGCTATGCACAATGGAACAGTTAAGTCACTCCAAAAGAAGATAAACCCTCCTGATCGTTTTTTTCAGATCTAGCTGAAAGACAACAGATGGAGATCTGCACTGATCATTGTGATGAATCCCTAATTATTGTTATTACTATAAAATGTTAAGATAATTAGTAAAGGTACCCCTGCCCGTACGGGCCAGTCGTGTCCGACTCTAGGGTTGTGCGCCCATCTCACTTAAGAGGCTGGGGGCCAGCGCTGTTCGGAGACACTTCCGGGTCACGTGGCCAGCGTGACAAAGCTGCTCTGGCGAGCCAGCACCAGCGCAGCACACGGAAACACCGTTTACCTTCCCATTTAGAAGCGGTACCTATTTATCTATTTGCACTTAAGGGTGCTTTCGAACTGCTAGGTGGGCAGGAGCTGGGACCGAACGACGGTAGCTCACCCCGCCGCGGGGATTCGAACCACCAACCATGCGATTAGCAAGCCCTAGGCACTGAGGTTTTACCCACAGCGCCACCTGCATCCCTAAGATAATTGCATAATCTTAAAAAAAAAGTGAAATCAAGCGCATGGCTACAACTACGATGGACTTCGTCATTCTACGATGGCTCCTGAGAGCAGAAATGCTGGTTACTAATTCTGCTACCAGGTCACGTCCAAGGTTATTCACAAAGCCCTTAAGATTCCTTGTGCTCCTCCTTATGAGCTCGGAGGCCCTCTGATAGCAAGCCTTGGGGGTTCTCCACAACCCTGATATTCAGCAAGCCTTTGCCAAGGACCAAGCCTTTAGTGTGGCAGGCAGCCTGTGGAACTCGGTCCCAGCCATCCCTGTTCATTTTTAGACACCTTCTATTACTCAGGCAGGGCTTTCCTGTGTTTTAGGAAACACAGGAAACTGCCTTTCTCCAAGTCAGGGTATCGGTCTATCTAGCTGGCAGTTTTTGGCATAACTCAGTCTGGAGATGTCGGGGATTGAACCTGTGATGTTCTCCATGCAAGGCAGATGCTCTGCCACTGAGCTATGGCCTTTCCCAGATTAAACACTGTCTGTGTGCAATTATGCCAAATCCATCTTGCTCCTACCTAGAGGGAATGGTGGCATTGGGTAAGCCCAGTGACCCACTGCTTATAGCCGTTGGACAGACCCCTTCACAGCATTTGGACACAATGCTTATCAATTTACCCAGTTTTGGCTGTATGCAACGGAGCATCTTCAGCTCTGGGAAAGGAGTGGAATGAGCCCGCCTACCCCAAGAGCTGCGGCTTTAAAAGGACTTGCCAAACAACAGGCTTCCTGCGCACCACCCTGTTTGGGGGAAGGATCAATGCTTCTAATTCAGCATTTGCCAGAGTGGGATTTGAACTAAGCAGGCATTTGAGATTCACTCCTCGCCCTGCGGCCCATGAATGCTTTGGCGGAACAGATGCTCTGAATCTCCAGCAGAAGGGGCTTAGCTCATTCCTTGAGAATCACCTCTGCAACTTAGGCAAAGCTTCCCATAGAATAGCCACGGAGGGCTTGTGTGCATACAGTTTCCAACAACGTACGGTAAGTTTCTGGGGTGTGCATACTCCCCACAAAACCAAACTTGAAATCCAAGCTGTGCAACCACCTCAGTTCTGCAGCATGTATAAATGATGTGAATTTGAACAATTTCTTGCATGGAGAAAGGATAAAGCGATCTGCACAGGGACTTACACTCTGCTCCCCAACCACTGGGAGCCTTACTCAGCGGCACATCACAGGCTTCCAAAAGTTGAGAAGGCTTTGCCCACATGCTTAGAAAAGCATATTTTATACTGGTTGCAGAATTTGAATTACCTGCAAGCAGATTTATTTTTTTATGTTATACAGTATATGCACAGGATTGCAGAGAACATTTGTGTGTCTTGGGAGTCTGCAACATACAAGAACATGTCCTGTTATTTGCAAACTGTGTTTGGTCTGCTAAGAATACTTCTTCTGTGAAGTCTTTTGCATCTTATTTCCCAGCTGTCCCACATGGTATAGATATTGTGTCGAATGAATCCAAATCAATTACAACAAAGCCAGGAAATGGAGATGGAGATCTTTTCTAAAGCAGGGGTAAGGAACCTCCATGCCACGGGCCCTAACCAGGCCTCCCCATTTGGCCCGTGAGGACATTTCAGGTAAGTCATACTCATAAACACATGATAATTAGCCTTTTCAGTGGTGGCTCCCCATTTGTGGAATGGAGGCAATCTCTATCTGGTTTTGGGCACCAAAGCAAAGGCTTCTTTCATCTGTTTAGCTGTCATTTTAGGTTTTTACTTGGTTGCTCTTAATTAATTTTAATGCAAGTCACTTTTGGGTCAATCTGCGAGAAAAGCAACAAATATAACTAATTAATAAACATATAAATGAATTATGATTCCTGGCATAGGGTAGGCAAAAGTAGGGCTTGGACATAAGGGGATTTGCAGGCAGCACCAGCCAGCTGTGACTGCAAAGTCCTGTGAAAATGCCTTTCCAAGTGTAGATTTGCAAAAGAGTCACCTATTAACATTGTGACATCAGGTGATTGGCAGTCAGGTGGCACCACCCACTTACCAAACCTGGCTCCAGGCAGGGCCGGGGAAGAAGGACCTGGCTCACTGGTCAGATCCAGTTCCCCAACCCTGTTTTAAGAAGTCACTACCTGGGTAGAAGCATAAAGGAGAAAGGGAAAACTGGAACAAACAGCTCAGTCTGTTCCCACCCAGGAGAAGACAGGAACACCAGCGTAAAAAAGCAAGACAGTGCCAAGTCCTTGGCAGGGTCTCGTACTCTTGTCTTTCATTTACTCCCTTGAAATCCTGCCCAGAGAAGGTTGGAGATGCAAAAACAGCAGCCAAAACATTGCAAGCTGGAGCTTGTTTCTGCTTCTCGCTTCCTCAGTATAACTCGCCACGAGACAGCAGCACTGCATGCCTTCAGAGGCAAAGCACCTGCCTCCCCACCAGGGGGCAGCAACAGGCACACCAAAGGTCATGAAGTAGGGGGGAAATGGCCCGTCTGGGTGGGCTGAGGAATCATGGCAAGAGGGAGCAGCAGCTCAAGCAAAACCCAGTTCTGGGTCTCCCACTAGCAGGAAGAAGGCAAGTCCCCAAGACCAGTGTTCCCCAACCTTTTTGGGGCAAAGGCACACTTGTTTGATGAAAAAAATCTCGAGGCACACCACCATTACAGCCCCGTGACGTCAGCACGCAGCGTCACGCCGGGAGGGACGCACGAAACTGTAAGTTTCAATTTTTTTTCCTCCCCCTTGCCGGGGAACCACCAAGCTTGGGGGATGGGGGGGAGGAGGCAGCAAAGTGAGGCAGGAAGGAGAGCGCGGCTTGGCTGGGTGAGCTTTGGCAGGGGCAGGGAATGAGAGCCGCGAGGCAGGCGCTGCGGACGGAGGCACTGCCCGCCGAGCTCGCAGGCAGCCAGGCAGGCAGACGGCGAGAGCCCCGCACTGGGCGGCCTCTCCTCGCCGCCGCCCCGCCTCTCGCCGCCCGACTCGCCCGCCTCCCTCCAGGCAACATCTCGCGGCACACCAGGCAAGATCTCACGGCACACTAGTGTGCTGCGGAACAGTGGTTGGGAAACACTGCCCAAGACTAAGGACAGTCAAGACACTTAAAGACAGGTTGATGGAGAATGACCAAGTAGCTTTCAAGCCCCAAGACTGCTTGGAGCCTGGGTACCCAATGAACCATCTGCTCTCACCAGTGCTGTGCTTAAAAACTGATCCTGTGTTTTGGTATGAAAAGAAAAGGCATGTTGCACCTCTCTCCATGCAAGAGGCCTTATCAGAGTAAAGGGCACATTCCAGTCAGGCAAAGGAACTCAGGTAAAGGTAAAGGGACCCCTGACCATTAGGTCCAGTTGTGGCTGACTCTGGGGTTGCGGTGCTCATCTCGCTTTATTGGCCGAGGGAGCCGGCGTACAGCTTCCGGGTCATGTGGCCAGCATGACTAAGCCGCTTCTGGCGAACCAGAGCAGCACACAGAAACACCGTTTACCTTCCCGCCGGAGTGGTACCTATTTATCTACTTGCACTTTGATGTGCTTTCGAACTGCTAGGTGGGGGCAGGAGCAGGGACTGAGCAACGGGAGCTCACCTCATCACGGGGATTCGAACCGCCAACCTTCTGATTGGCAAGTCCTAGGCTCTGTGGTTTAATCCACAGTGCCACCCACGTCCAAAGGAACTCAGAGAGAGCATCAAAGGAGGTTTTCTCCTCCTGAGAGTACCAAGCACTGAACAGGGAGGCCTGGAACACAGAATTTGTCCCCAGGGCCCGAAATCTGCCACCCCTGTTCTCCACCCGCTTCTCGTTTCCACATTTGTAACCTGGGGATCAGCCGACGCTCTTCAAGGGTTTGGATTTGGCCCTGGGATCATTTGAGATGCAGGGTACAGGAGACCTCAATAAGAGGGGATCCCTTGCTCCTTCTCCTGGGGCTTAACAATAAAGTCCCTTTATACATCCTACTTACAGATGCAAACTTTAATCCCCAAAATATATATTCCTAAATAAATTTGCCAAGACCCACCCTTCTGAGATACAGCAGAATTTCACACCCCATTAAGTTTTAGCAAGAGCTGAACGAACGGACCTCATCTTAGTGCTGGGTTTTTTATTAGTTTCTACTCCCTGCTTTCACAATAGCAAATCCCCCACACATAAGCACAATTATTATTATTACTCTTAATATAATTTTGCATCTTCTGAAAGCCTCAAATAGAGAAATTTGGAAAACTCAATTAACAAAAAGTTCCCCCTCTTCCAACACAGAGGAACCCAAGGCTCCATGGGCCAGGACGATGCTATTTTCAAAACTCCATTTCCGATTAAGTGGAGTCACAATGTTCTATAGATGATCAGTTTCTGGGTTAAGTGAATGAGCATTTTACAAGCCAGCGTTTTAACTGCCTCTTGCAGCAAAGTCAGCCTTGATGGATAGGCACTCTGCAAGAATTATTCTGAAAAGCATCTACAAAAAAAAAAAGGAAAAAAGAAAAAAAGAAAAAAAGGCTTGGTAACGTTCTTTGTTCAGGCAACATTGGTTTAAAAATACCTTCGTCGCCAGAGTGCCTTGGATGGTCCGGCACAGGACAGAATGACAGTACAAAATCCAAGCCAGCCTTCCCCAACCTGGTGCCCTGCAGATGTTGTCCAAAACATCTGGAGGGCACCAAGCTGGCAGAGACTAAGCTCACAAGCAGTAAATTATGCCCTCTCAATATCTATAATATCTTTAAAAAACAAAACCCTCTCCTGGCATCTTCAGTGAAGAATCCAAACTGAAAAGAAGAAGTCGCTTTCTTTCAGTCTGGAGAGGGCAAGAGGAGATTCTCTGTTGTGAAGAAATTCGCCTACAAAAAAAGACGAGCCCTCCCACTGACCCCCCCCCCCAATTTTTCACACTCCAAGCCCCGAGACCAGCGTTATGGAGTTTGGAGGGCAGAAAGCCGTTCCAGAATTCTGCCAGTCTTTAGACACTTATGCACTCATTTCATTATTTCATGAAATTTGTATACCGTTTGACTATTTTTTTAAAAAGTCAACTTCATTTTGTAAGGGTGGATCCTGCACCACCACCACCACTGTTGCCCCACTAGAGAATTAAGGAGACACAACTCTTTTCACCATCCTGCGAGTGACTGGCCTGGTGGCACCTCTGACGCTGAGGTCAGGCAAGCCCCAACCCCTGCAATTCAAGATGTACCACCTGCTCATCCAGGCTGTCCCCGACCCTTTTGCTAAGAGCTTCATTATTAATAATTAACATTAATTAATGGTAACATTATTAGCATTATTATAGGATGTAATATTAATACAAGCTCCTGGTATGCTCGACAGCAGTGATGATTTCTCTGATTTTACTGATGATTGGTTTTATGGGATATTTACGATTCGGATGTTCTGTGAGATGTGAAGCTGTGAGAAGCTGGAGGAGGCGGCGGCTTTAGAAATAAATGCCTGGTCCCAAAACATAGGAAAAGGGAGAAGACCTTGAGTGGGATATTGCTATGTTTTATTATAGTGCCAGGATGGAGTTCCTGGGGCTCTCCAGGTATTGTTGGACTCCAAATCCCATCAGTCCCTGCCAGCAGGACCAGTGGCAGAGGATGATTGGAACTGTATTCCAGCAGCATTCGAAGGGCCACAGGTTCCCTGGTGTCGTATCTGTCTGGTATTCCTTTTCGTAAAACTAAAAGCAGTGTAGAAAACTTTTCAGTGCTGATGCCTGCTATGCCCAGGTTTTCAAAAGGTGCTGAGCTGTATTGTATGCTCTGAAGAATCAGGCTATTCCTTTTTTCCTATCCCCCTCAAATCTTCCCCACCAAAGGTCCATCTGACCTGGGAGGGGAAGGAAGAAAGAGAACACAGATTGGAGGAGAAAGAACATGAATACTTTGGTTAGTTTCCTTCCCATCTGGGGAGGGCGGGCAGAGAGAAAATGTAGATCTAATCACAGTTTTTGATCATCCTTATCTTTTACAAGTGGAGGGTACATGCAATTTAAAATTAATTGCCCACACATTTCTTAAAAGTGAGATATTTTACATCTCTTGCATTTTAAGATAAAGGCAATCAAAAGACTAATTAATGCTACATTTACTGCTACAATGCTACAGCATTGTCTTAATTTGACTACATGGTAAGCTAGTTGTAGCGAACAGATAAAAAAGCCCTTTCAATCCCAAGATGCAAACATATCCTGTTTTGACAGGCCGTCTTTGTCTGAGAGCATTGATAGTTTTGCCATTACTTGACACCAGACGTCAATGAGTCTATTTTCCTCTTAATGCACACGGACAGCTCCCTTAACGTGACTGGAAATTACACTGAGACCTCAACCGAGAGTTTTTAGGAGCAAGTGATTAAGTGAAATGCCCTCTCTCTCTTTCTCCCCCCACCCCGAAATACAACGGAAGATTCTCTGGGGAGCTGTAGACTTTCACAAACTCCAAGAGCTATAATACGGCATCCTTTGGCATTCTCTATATCAGGGGTCAGCAACCTTTTCCAGCCGTGGGCCAGTCCACTGTCCCTCAGACCATGTGGTGGGCTGGACTATATTGTGGGGGGGGGGAGAATGAATCCCTATGCCCCACAAATAACCCAGAGATGCATTTTAAATAAAAGCACACATTCTACTCATGTAAAAACATGCTGATTCCCGGACCATCCACGGGCCAGATTGAGAAGGCGAATGGGCTGCATCTGGCCCACGGGCCTTAGATTGCCTACCCCTGCTCTATATAATACCAGTGAAGCCAGTTCTCCGAAAGGAGATCTTTAGGGGAATTCTAAGGTTTACAAAATTTCACACACACCGCTGCAAAACAAACAAACAAAAAAACGACAGTGCGGACGACTCAACATACTTGGTGAGCATGGAATGCTGACTGGCTGTTGGAGGAGGAGCGGAATGGAGTGTTCAGGAGAGGGTATGGCTGGCTGAGTAGAAGCCTGAACAGGAGTACTCCATGCTGACACTTTTTGCTGTGACTTCCATCTGTAGGCACCAAAAACCAAGTTCCTCAAAGCAATCCAAATATTTTTATTTCAGCAAACCACAGCCTTGGGCACTTTATTTAAGTCCAACTACAGATGCAATGAAATTAAAAACAAAACAAAACCCAGCTTGCTATCCTTCCCCCCCCTTTTTTTTATGTTTCCATCTAGGATGGACACTGATTCCTGTCTTGGCCAGTCAACCCCATGAACACAGGAAGCGAACTGATACAGAGTCAGACTGTTGGCCCAGATAGATCATAGCCTACCCTGGCTGGCAATGGCTCTCAGGGTTCCAGACAGAGGATAGCCCCAGCTCTGACTACAAATATGGGGGACTGAACCCAAGACATGCTGAGCAAACAAAAAACGAAGGATGTGCTGTGCCACAATGCCAAGGAAAGAGGTCGCCTCTACCTGCCTCAGCCACAGCAAAGGCCCCATCACCTGCTAAACCAGAGACCATTTCATGCCATTTCATGACAAAGGTAAGCCCAAGCTGCCCACACTGTTTACTCTACACCCAGCAGAACTACAGACAGTCAATTGGACAAGTTTTACAAAATGTACATTTGTCTCACTTCTAGCTGCATGCTTAAAATGCATTTGGCAAAACGGCCAGGGGTACAACTGTTGCCAGCCCTACCAATAGGCAAAGTGAAGCATTGCTTCAATGGCCAGCTTTTGTAGAAAATTCTAAAACACGCCAGAATCTATGGAAGTCTTGTCCTCGCAGGACAAGGCAGAGCTGGAGATGAAAAGCCATTCCCCTTTCTTCTGGATTCACAGCAAGGCAGAAGTTGAGTCAATCTCCTGCACCACACCTTGCAGAAGGAAGAGGCGCAGCAGAAAAGGCAGTGTGGTGTATGTTATGTACTGAAGTTCTCACCCTGGGCCAGCAGGGGGATACTGTAGATAGTTTTCACTCAGGTCCACACATGCAAATAAGGGATTGAAAGTGACGTTCAGTGATTGGATAGTTACAGAAAGTGGTTACTGTTGCGTTGTAGTGGAGCTCTATATAAGCAGGCTGGCCGAACCCTTCAGTTCAGTTCAGTTCTGGCCCGTGAATAAACCAGAGCTGTTTGAAGAATTGCTGTGTCGTCTGATATGTTCACCCACAACTTAACAGTGTAGTGGCTAGAGTGTAAGACTAGGAGCTGGGAGACCAGAGCTCAAATCCCCACTCAGTCACTCAGTGGGTGACCTGGGCCAGTCACTGCCTCTCCATCTAACCTACCTCACAGGGTTGTTATGGGGATTAAGCGATGAGGGGGGAAACCATGTACACTCCCTTGAGCTCTTTGGAATAAATAATTCTTGAACAAGGTGTCCAGGGTGCCAAATCAAGGCACATCCCATTTTTGTGTATAGGGTGTTCTCCTTGGCTGCCAGCATTTTTATGAAGGTTACCCTCATATTTATTTCTGCTTCCTTCTCCCCACCACCACCAAAGGTAAGCTACTCCCAAAGTATAAACAATCCATTCCAACAACAAAGAATAATCCACCTTAAACTGATCAAGTTAATGGTCTTCATCCTTACTAAATAATTCACCTCCCACCTTCTTATTGCAATGACTTAAGATGAAAACCCCAAGTTCATTAGCCATCTCACTCTCCACGCTGTGACATCTTGTGTTTCTCCTCACAAGACCCCACAGGCTACTGGGGTGGGGGGTGGCAGGAGGGAAGAGAGATTAAATTTATGCTGCAAATTTCATTTTCAGGCAAATTTCTACCTTTGACATGCAGTGCAAGCAATTCCGTCGAGATACGTTATTTGCAAACCATCACTTGTGAAATCCTATTTGCTAGACTCCCACTATCAGTGGGAGATTTTCCAGAATTATTGCATATATTCAGAGGAGGCTCACTAGGCTTAAGCTACGATGGGTCTGCTCTAAATATGAAGGATGCTGGATATCACCCGAGATTTCTTATCATTGTTTTAGCTGGATTTTTAAAGTTGGTAAGCCAACTACAGCACTTACGTCAAAGCATAAATTACATTCAAGTGGCACTTATCGGAGGACTCTGGAACAAACACAGGCAAATACATTTCGGGTTTTATACATTTTCTTTCATTTCATTTCTCTTCTTTGTTAATGTTTGGATGGTCTGTGAAGGATTTTTCTTGTACCTGATCTTAACTATTTGAACAATTTAAAAAAACACCCACTGAGGCTCAACCGGGGAGCGACAAGCCTAACACTATTGAAATACCAATCAATTCCAGTGTGTAGCGCAGGCATGTCAAAAGTCCGTTTCGGGGATTTAATCCAGCCCCGTAGCAGTATATGTTCCAGGGTAAAATCCTTAAAAAAGCCCAACAGCTTTGGGGTTAAATCCTTTAAAAATCTGGCCCTCTTTGGAAAAAGTTTGGGCACCCTTGGTGTAGTGTGTTTGTCTATGTGTATTTTGCTGCTTTTCTGCCCATATTATGCTCATATACCTTCAGCAACATTCAACCCCACTTCCAGGAATTTCACAAGCTTCGGGAATCCCAAACACCAGGTATTTAACACAGAAATAACTGTCACACTTCGTTCACCTGCTTTCTACAGGGCAACTACATGATCACCCAAATCCCCGTCGTCCTGGTATTTTCCCTGAAATGATTCCTTTTCAAACCTCCATTTTTAAATTTTTTTTTTAGGGAAGAGTAGCACAATCTCCACAAGTGTAAAACCTCTTCACATTATCCTTCATCTTTTTTAAAAAGGCAGGATTTTATATATGCAGAGAGTTGTCAGGCAGGTGAAGCTAGAATCACTGACAGGCCGTCACTATTAGCTTTTTGCTTGGTACCATTAAAAAAACACCCCCAATCTTTTAATTAAAGTTAGAATGCTTTTTTGGCTATGCTTTTATTAACATATTTGTATAATAGCCCCCAAAGGCGGTTTTTAAAAATGATTTACTACTAGCTATCACCCTTTCTGGTGGCAGCAATTAATGTTTGTTTGTTTTTATCAGATCTACAGATTTTCCTAGAAACATGGTTCTTCTTCAGGCTTAAATAACTCAGGATTGAACTCAGCCACTTCCAGGCTGCTGCTATTTTACAGATGAAATTCAGTGATGTATCAACGCATTTGGGCTGTACAATTAAAGTGAATGTGGTCTTCTTGCAAAACAATCCCACTTCCACACAAAAAAACCAACCAGTCTTCTTTCTGTAAGGAAAGTAATAGGGAAATGTACCGGAAAACGTGGGAGAAGAATTGCTTGACATGGTATAGTATAACCTTCACGCAAACAATTCAGAATGAATGCTCCGTAAACATCAGGCATTGTTTAACCTCTGCACAAACTTTGTGAAAACAGGTTAAGCATGAATGCTCAAAAATGTGGCAAGTCATCAGCATGTCATCAGTTATAGACAGTCTTGTCAGCCATACACCTTTCAGTCTATCCTATTCTTAATTGCTTTAAAAAGACTCTGTATTCACTTTTTGCATGTGGCTTTTATTATATCATTTAATTTTAATATGCTGAGCGATTAAACAAAACAAATTTCTATTATTCTTTTCAAAGATGTCCCTAAAATGTTTGACTTTTTGTACATAATTAAAGCAATTGAGCAATAGTTCATAAAACATGTGCTGTAGTGGGAAATGATGTGATTTTACACTTTTAAAAAAGCTTGACTTAAGTAACCTTCAACTGATACAAAAAAAGTGTTTTAAAAATGGCTGGAGTGTGAATTGTACCTTCCCTGTCCACATGTACCACCCAGTGGGATGAATAGAACATCTTTAAAAAATAAAAAAGGCAAAAACCCACAGCGTGGAAAGTCAACTGCAATTCCATGTGTATCTGACAGAAAAAAGCAATGGCTGTGCCCCCACACCATCTTAGAAATAAATTTGGAGTGTTTCTAGATCTCAAAGTCCAGCACAAAAGGGAAAGCCACCAACACAGTTAAGGAAAGACTAAAAGGTGTCTCTGCTTCTATTTGAAAACAGCAAGGAGGGAGTGTAGACCATGATGCAGATCCAAATAGTTGTTCTGCTCTGGGGCCCAATTCAGTTTAGCGGAGGCTAGTCAACATTGAAGTGGAAGCCCCAATGCCAATCAGACCGAGATGGGCATAGGATCCTTTGGAAAGAAGCTCTTATCCTTGCGTACCAGAGGCGTTCCCAGGGGTTGGTGAAACCAGACCCTGCCAGGAGCACAGGCCAGTATGTGTATGTGCAAAAATCACCTCTCGAACTATGGAATGTATGGTGTGCATGCGACTGCTGTCGTCGTGAGATCAAACACAGAAGAATTAGAAGCGTTTGGATTTGATATCCCGCTTTATCACTACCCGAAGGAGTCTCAAAGCGGCTAACATTCTCCTTTCCCTTCCTCCCCCACAACAAACACTCTCTGAGGTGAGTGGGGCTGAGAGACTTCAAAGAAGTGTAACTAGCCCAAGGTCACCCAGCAGCTGCATGTGGAGGAGCGGAGACGCGAACCCGGTTCCCCAGATTACGAGACTACCGCTCTTAACCACTACACCACACTGGCTCTCACAGCTGCCCTTCCTTCTTGTACCATGGCACCAAGGCATGACATTTTTATTTTTTTGTCCTTCCTTCTTGCCTCAACCTCACTCTGGATGCTTTAAGTACTTGGGTCACGTAAAATGTTGTTTCTTTTTCGGGGGTAGAAACTGATGCAGCTCCTTGCCAAGGGTGTAAGGAACCCTAGGTATGCCTCTGCATGAGACTGCAGTGATGATAGCAGAACACAGGTGGAATGGAGACTAGGGCAACTTTAACCAACCTGATTCCCTCCCAAGGTTTTAGAAAGCCACTCCCATGGGGCTGACCAAAGCTGCAGTTCGAAGCATCTGGAGGGCACCAGGTTGGCAAATGACTAAGTGGGCTTTTGAATTCATGCTGATAAGGAATGGCATATCCACTAGGCCACCCACAGACTCAATGACCTTGACAAGGTCAGTGCCCTTTAGAGTTATCTGCCTTGGAAGCAGAGGATTTCACCTCCCCATCCCAGATTTCCATTCAAGATTAAGCGCATGCCAACATTTCCTCTCTCCCTGACACCCCTTTCTTCCACTAAAAGTATTAGTTACATTCCTACGCCATCCATTCTCTATGGCACTCAGCATACAGCAACATGTTTAATCTCCGCAAATGAGATTGGGCCAGTCACCGTTTTTAGCAAGCTTCATGAAGACTATGGATCTGCACACCCTCAGCAGAGTTCTCTGGAAAAGGCAGATAACTATAAAAAAGCATTTAAGGCTACCCTGCACTTCAGAGAGATTTCTGACCACCCCAAAGCTGAGTAATACATGAGACCCTCCTGCACATACCCCAAATCCTCTGGCAAGTCAAGAAGCATTGGGAATGTAGGGGGGCATCCTTCACACATCCATCAGACCATTGGTCAATCTAGCTCAGTACGGTCTACACTGACCGGCAGCAGCTCTCCAGGGCTTCAGACAAGAGCATTGTCTATCCCCCCGGTGCCGAGAAATACCAAGTGCTCTGCCATCAAGTACAGCCCTACACCATTCTGGACCCCAAAATGAGAGGCCACAACATGGTAGCAAAGAGCAGTGTTCAAAATTACCCAGGTGCAAGGCGCATTTTGCTACCAGAGCAGGTCCAATTGCGACTACATGGAGATTTCTGGGCGCCACGCTAGCAACCACGCTTTAAAAACCTCTGCCATAGTCCATAGTTAATTCCATTTCCACTGCATGTGCTTCTCCTCCTTGCATACTGGGACAAGCAAATTGTTAAGAGCAAGCTACAGTCAATCAATGTAGTTGAGATCATAGAATTGTAGCGTTGGAAGGGACCCCAAGGATCATCTATCCCAACCCCCTAGGGAATAGACATTCTTTCGTGGCAACCGCAAAACTAGGTTTAAGATGCCATTTGGCATCTAGCTTAAATATCTAAGTTTCTAACACTGGCAAGGAGGCTCTACGGACAGCAAATCTGAACTAAGGACACAGCTCCAAGGACTGTTCAAATTGCAGGCTGTGATTAATTCAGACACTTTGGCAGGAAAAGTTGCCCGTCACGTGGCTGGAAGCTACTCAGATCTTCTGCAGAGTCCTCTCTACAGGTGAGGAACTTGTAGCTTTCTAGTTGTTGCTGGACTCTGCATTCAGAGCAGCGGTCAAGGCTGATGGGGAGATGAAGCCCATCAAACATGTGGAGAGCCACACAATTTCCTGTTCTGCACTCGCAGTATGAAATTGGGAAGGAGCGGGTGAAGGAACGGATACATAGGAGGGGCCTCGGCAAAGTCAACGCAGCCTAAATAGTAATAATCTCATTACAGTGGGAAAGTGGTTTAATTTATTACATTTGACAGAGCTTTAAAATGTGGCAGATGTCTTAGTGTTCATCGGCTACGCCAGATAGCTTGCAACACATTGCAAAAACAGGAAGAAACTGAGAAATAAGTTTGTACTTCCACACCTGGAATTGCAAGGACCAGAGAGAAGCTGGGAAGAAGCTGGAGAGACTTCCGGGCAACCAGGTTCCTCTAGCTGTGGCCCCAGCTAGTGCCTCGCCCTGCAAATTTAATCTGGATTTGATGGGAAGACTGTCTGCAAGGTGGGGCTCCAAAGTACCTTTTGCATAAGGGGCTGCCGAAAGCCTAGGGTCATGTCCACCACATGCCTCACATGAATGCAGAGAGGGCAGACTTCAGGCTTGCAGGACCAGCTTCTCTCTTTTTCATACCATAAAGTCCACCAGCCTAAGCCAGGTGCAAAATAGCAGCTCAAGCAGGGCAGACTTACACTAAGAATCCAGGCACACGGTCTGCCCAGGAATCTGTGATCAGCACTAGCAACCAAAAACGAACATTCTTCCATGCAAATTTTGAGAACTTTTTAGCTGATGCTATTGTTAGACAGCTGGGAGTCAGAAATCTACTGCAAATCAACCAGAGATGTCCATCAACCTTCTGACCTACAGGACAAGACAACAGGAGGAAAAGTTTACGGAGGGGGGGGTGCCCATCATGCCTTAACCATCAGAGTCCATGGCTGGCGTGGTGCAGTGAAGTTCTGGCTTGCCCACATTACAAGGAAGCCTGGAGGTACCTGCTCACTTTATAATTCCACACTACAGTGGTACCTCGGGTTACATACGCTTCAGGTTACATATGCTTCAGGTTACAGACTCCGCTAACTCAGAAATAGTACCTCAGGTTAAGAACTTTGCTTCAGGATGAGAACAGAAATCGTGCTCCGGCGGCGCAGCAGCAGCAGCAGGAGGCCCCATTAGCTAAAGGGATGCTTCAGGTTAAGAACAGTTTCAGGTTAAGAACGGACCTCCGGAATGAATTAAGTACTTAACCCGAGGTACCACTGTATTTAAAGCTCTGGTATTCTGGCCAAACACACACAGAGAAAGTGTACTCAACTCACAGCTTTCATCATACGAACTAGCCCAACTATAAGAAGCAACTGAGTGAGCTATACAGGACTGCTACCATTTGAGAAGCTGCCCCAGAGATTTTGAGAGCTCTGAAGCCAGAAGTAGCAATTATGTAGGAATATTCAGCAAGCGGCATTTCTCCCACACCCTTTTGCCTCCTTCTGACTTCTTTTTTTTCAAAGCAACCTAGGAGCACTCTAAATATTATATTTAAAAACAGCAGCTCAAGCCACAGCCAGACACTCATTTTGTAGCAGCAAAGGCACGGGAACAATTTCACACATTTAGATGAGAGGTTAGGAGGAGCTGTGCTCCTAACAGAGAACGGCAGTTTGTGCAAACGGCTTTTAAAAGCTCGATTCAGAATTCCATTAGGAACTGCCTAGTTTCAAGGAATCATAATTTTGCTGAGTAGCACATTTGCTTTAAGACATAGAACGATAATGGTCGCTTAAAGCATAATGAAGACAAATTTGTACAACAAGCCCATTTGGGCTTTGTGCGTGTGGCTTTTGTTTTAGAAGTAGCTGAAAATGTCCCCGAGTGAAGCAGGTGGGTGTTCAGAAAAAGAAAAACTATTATTTGCTTTCCACCTTTGTATCAGCAAAATCTCTTAAAACTTATTTAAATTTATAAAACAGCATTCAGCTACCGGTATCTGATTTTCCTCGGGGCAATCAAAACCATCACATTCCATTCCATTCTGAAATATAGGGAGATAAAAATTGCCTCCTCCAATCTATTTGCAAAGTTAATCTCTGAATGTGAACAAAAGATGAGCAAACAACTTTCACAAAGCACCTTTGCGAAAAAGTTAGTAGGGAGTGCTTTTTTGGGGTGGGGAAGGGGTAAATGAAACTTGCATTTCGAAGTAGAGCCTCTTATATCCAGGAGAGATGCAAGGAGGAAGAAAAACCTCAGAGGTACATAATAGACCCCACTTTCACCTGCCTACCATCAGAATAGTCTGCTCCATAAATTACTTATCCGTGCTAATATCCAACTACACAGCAGGTGAACGGCATTCAACATGCAACACATTCCTTCCAACTCAATACGAGGAAGCTTCCGTTGGTGCATTCGCTCCATTGATTTCTCCGCTAATATACACTTTTGATGGCGATACAGTCCCATAAGAAGACTTGAACATGCCCCATGCATAAGATCGCAAGCTTCATCTAACTAGCGTCATCTAGTTACTGTGTATCTGAAGAAGTGTGCATGCACACGAAAGCTCATACCAAGAACTAACTTAGTTGGTCTTTAAGGTGCTACTGGAAGGAATTTTTCTATTTTAGCGTCATCTAGTCACTGAAAGTAAAATACAGCTCCTTATCCAGAGATGGGCAAATCAAGCCCGACTATCATACAAACAGGGATTGAGTGCGGGTGGTGGGGGCAAAGGTTTGTATGATCTTGAGTAGGCACTCTTATCTCCCCCCCCCCCCAAAGAAACAGCAAACCAATAAAAGCATACCATCTCCTTTGTGCCAAGAGGTTTCATTGCAAGGAATTAAGCCTCAAGTTAACACGCTTCCTGGGACATCCAGGAAGTCAGTGGGAATTCCGTCTACATTTGCGGAACTATCCTTGCTGGAAGCAAACCAAAGGCACAGACATGCAGGCTCAAGTGATTTCACTAACCTAGTTCACTTCTAAGTGCAACTCTCCCCACTCTATCTCCAGTTTTGGGAACTGGGCTGGTGATCTTTTCCCCCTTCAAGAGTTCAGGATGCACTCTTCCTACAGCTGTCAAAAGCAAAGGGGCAGCGGGGTGAAAAAAAGTTAAATCAGGAGTTTCCTTACGTCTTTGGCTGGCTGCCTCGAGAAATCCTTTTGCATCATCCTCCACCACAGCTCCAGAGCAGACTTCAAGGAGAGCCTCGTTAAAGGGGGGGGGGGTTCAGTTTCGAAATGGATCCCCTCTCTTGCTACGTCAACAGCCCTCCTCTCCCTCAAAACCGGCTTCACTCTCTCAGCTGCCACCTCGCAAGTAACACGTTAATAGATTATTGCAATCAACTACTGCAAAAGGGAAGGGAAAAAACACCCAAAGAGAGAGGCTATCGTTCCTCCCAGATATGAGCTATGCTCTGCAGGCTTGAAGAGGCAGCAGGCTGGCTCTGGACAGCGTCCAGCCACCAAGCTCCAATTTGCCAAGACCCCCGCCTCCTCCCTTTTTCCATCAGTATTGCCACCCAATTCCCCCCTCCCCATCACAGGCCTGGCCCGCAATGTCCCTCCCACTCAGTCACCCCCAGGGAAACCCCATTCATCAAGCGCTAGGGCTGATGCGTGGAGTGAATGTGGAGCAGGGAAAAACTGCAGGGCTTTGGAGCATGTTGGAGTGGGGGGGGTGAGAGATCAGAAGTTGATCTTTAACTAGCAGCAAGAAAATTGTGAGATGCAAGGGCGGGGGTGTCCTCGAAACTGTTCTTCTGCATACAAGGAAAGCCACAATTTTCTGGAAAGCTAAAACCCATCTCACACATATCCCCAAAGCTGTTTTTTTTTGTATGGGGGGGGGGTCTTTGGGAGCAGACCTAGGACTGGGATGAATGGAATAGGGGAGCGGTCTTCTGGATGGAAGAAAAGAGGGGCTTCTCACACAGTCACGTTGCAGCCTTATGTTTTGGGGGGGTTGGGGGGATGCCACAAGAAAATAGCCAACTCCACCCTAGAATTCCTGGTAAACAGAATTACATTCCCGCACACGAAACGAAGACCCTAGTGCAGGAAACGTGCTGCCTAGTGAGAGGGGCTCGCCCTGCACCATCGACCGACGGGTTATCCTGTTGGCCACGTACGCTTCCAAAGAGAGAGAGAGGCAAGGGGAAAGATTTTTGGCTGCTTGCTCGCGGTCAGTCACACAAATAGCTTGCAAGAAAAGCAGCCCTCATAGGGGCTAGGAACTTGGAAAGCAGTTGGGGGCGGGACTCCCTAACTCGGGTTAGGGTTAGTATTTCTCCACAAACGCGCTCCGTCCCGGAGAGCGATATAACCCTATTGTCCCTGGGGTGAGGGGAGGGGGACGCAACAAAGCACCCACTGCCACCCCCGCACAGCCGTCCACATCCAGCAACTGCCCCACGCGCCCCTCAAACGCCGAGCGAGGCAGCCATGGCGCCTAGCCTGCCCAGCGCACGCAGAGAGGAGGCGAGAGGAACGGAAGTCTGCACGCGCTCAGGAGCACGCTTGTTGTTCGCGTCCTCCTTCGCCGGGTGCCGGAGCGGAGCAGCAGCGACGCCAAGCCCGCCTCGGCGGCACCTACCTGAGGAGAAGGGAGCGTCTGCCTGGAGCGGAGAAGGCGGCCGGGAGAGAGGAGCCGCAGCCCGGGCTGGGACCGGCTCGCTGGCTGGCTCGCTGGCTGGCCGGGGCTTCGCGCTCCTTCCCGGCGGCTCTTTGGCTCTGTTGGGAAAGTTGCCGCGGCCGCACGAGCGCCTTAAACCCGCCTCCCAGCAAGACGGGGCGGCCCGGAGGGCGGAGACTCAGAGCCGGACCTCCCCTCCGCCCCGCCCCCACGGGAGGCGAGGGGACGCCAGGCTCCGGCGCCTCTGAGCAAGTGCAGAGCGCCTCTTTCTCCCAACCGGCCAGCAACCCCCACAGCAAAACCTTCTGGGATCGGCGGCGGGATATTCTCAGACGTTGGCTGGGTCCCCGCCTGCTGGCTGCTTCTCCGTTGGGAGTCGAGAAGAGAAAGCGGGGCGCCTCTGAGCAGGTTCAGAGTGCATTTCCGGTCCCGCTGGGCAGTAACCTCGCAGCAAAACCCTGATGATGATGATGATGATGATGATGATGATGATGCTAATGTAAACCTCGCGGGCAGGACCTCAGAATGACGAGAGGTCCACTCTACCGACCGAGCAGAAACGCGGCCCATGTTTCCCCCCCCGGGGGGGTCAGCATCTTTCCTGCACGTGTCAAGGTTCACGGGGTAGCTAAATGCAGCTTGGATATGTATGAAGCCTCCTCGGAAAGGGGCAGTCTACCCCAGAATTTCAGGAACTGCTGGGGAAAGCGGGGCACCTGGCCGGCTCTGTTGGAAACGGGGCGAGGGGGTGCCGTCAGGGCAGGACTTTGGGGTCAGAAGTCCATGACCCCGTTCATCGGAACAAGCAGGACCCACACTATACACAGCAGGGCTAGGGGACCAAATTTTGGAGGACATAAAACAATACGCATCCCCATCCAGACAGCCGCCTCCACCCCAGTAAGACTATTGGGTTGTAGCCAACGCTTGGCCTACTCAAAGTAGACCAATTGAAATCAATGGGCATGCAGTCCTGACCAGTCTACTCGAAAGGAAGTCCTGTTGCATTCAACGAAGCTTATGCCCAGGTAAGCAGGGTTAGAATTGCACTTGCATCCATTCATTTCACTGGGTCTACTCTGAGTAGAAGTAATGTTGGATGCAGCCTTTACCCCTTGGATGCCTCTTCAGTCTGAACCAATACTGTTGCAGGTGCCACACAGCACTTTTTCTGCACTTGTAACGAACATTTTAGGGTGGCAGCAGCTACACTTTGGAACTCCCTGCCTATTAAGCAGGCACCTTCACTCATTCTTTTTGGGTCCTGCTGTAAGCAATTTTGTTTAGGCAAGCATGTTAAACCTATTTCATCTCTTCCTAGCTACTGTTGGTTTTTAAACACTTGCTTTTAGCAGTTTTTAAATCAAGAATTTCAATGGTTTATTCCATATTTTTGTAAACTAGTAAGATCTTTTCTTGCAGTCAAGCAGTATATAAATTTTGTTAAACAAGCAAGCCCACCAGACTGTGTACATGTAATTCATTTAAAGCACATTTTTTACCCTAAAGAATCCAGGGAATTGTAGTTTTGTTCGGGGTGCAGGAAACTGTAACTGTGTCTGTGTGTGTGTGTGTGTGTGTGTGTGTGTGTGTGTGTGTGTGTATTCAGCAAGACCTTGTATTCAGCAAGGTCTGGCCCTAACCAGCACCCTGGATGGAGGGCTGCTTGGAAAACCACCATATCTGCCAACTTTCAATTGCATGACAGACGAAAAGGCAGGATATCAATCTACTAAATAAATAGGATACAAATTCAGCAGTCAGCATTACCTGAATTTGCTATCAACCACTTGCGTCAAGACAAGAGCAGAGGATTATATGCACGTTTGCAGCTGCTGCTGGCTTCTGGTCCACTTTTCTATGAAAACCCATTTCCATAATCCCTTTGTCACTACAGAAAACTATTTCCCTGCCTTCCTCATCACGCAAGGTTGCAGCAACCTCTGCCACGTATCTGCCTAACACTGCAACTGCCCCATACATTTCAGCATGGGGGTGGTGTATTCTCACATCAGTTTTATGCTCAGCACGCCGGTTTATTTTTAATTATTTTCTCTTTTTTTTTTACAAACCTCTTATTAACTCACAACATTAATAATAAATTAGCAATTGTTGATTAAATTAGGGGATGATTGAACGCCATTGCATATTGATTGAAATTTAGCAATGGCTTTATTGAATAAATAAAAATAAACTTAATTGCTTTTTTATTATTTGCTTAAGAATATTAAAAACAAATGAAGACCTACAGCAACAACAAACTCGTGATTTGTGTATTTCCGTCTTAAGTTACTTACATCCTGCCCTAGAAGAAGATGACCACCACCAAGGCAGGGAGGGTGCTGTTTGTTTGTTTTTAATTATTTAAGTGTTTATATTATGCCTTTCCACTAAGAAAGAGATCCAATGATTTTGGCAAACAAAATCAGTTCCAAATAATAAAAACTCTTTAAATCATTTTTTAAAACCCCACCAAACCATAAAAGACCCATTAAAAATAAAGAAGCAGGGGATCAAACAAACACACAATGGCACTCATTAAAAGGCATATCAAAGAGTCAGCTACCCACTGACTACACATCTTAGCTACACATCTTAGGAGAGCCATGATTCATCCAGCTCCATGATCAGGACATCAGCTTATTCATGCAGCAGGTCCCAGGTTCAATCCTCAGCATCTCCAAGTAGGACAGAGAAAGACTCTGCAGAGGTGCTGCCAGTCAATGCACAGCAGCCTTCGCCCACCTGTTGCCCTTCAGATGTGTTGAACTGCAACTCAGGTCATCCCTGACCCTTCAAAATTCTGGCTGGGGCTGATAGGAGTTCAAAACATCCTGGGCTTCAACAACACTGAGCTACATGGACCACTGTTTGGCTTAGTAAAATGCAGCTTCTTATTTTACTACTTTGGGACCGTCAGAGGGAAGTCCTAGCTTGTGGAGGGAGGGAATTTGATTGCAGTGGTAATTTCATTTATTTATTGATTTATTTCCCACCCTTCACCACATGGTCACAGGACAGGTTGCAACGTATCAGTATACATATCATACTACCAAAGTACACCAATTAATACAAACTCGATTTCAAATGCTGCCAGACATTAACTCCAGGATCAACTGAGCTGCCAACCAGCGAGAGCGCCATATTGTCCGGAATTCGCTTTGGTTTGCTAGCCTCCTCACCCAGTCCACTACTGATCACAAACACCTGCTCAGAGTGTCAGCTTCCTTACCTGGTTAAGTTAGAAAAGAGAAATAGAGATGGGTGTTCTCAATATATTGATGACACTTCCACCCTCTAGTGGTTAATTGATCCCCTATGGCTGCAGAGAAGCCTGTATAAGCTTAAGTCTAGCTCTTCCTGGTAAGGGAATTTTCACCCACACATGTGCCAGCATGTCAAGCACGTGGTCCACCATACAGGTAGCATGAAATGCTCTCCCACTGATGTTTTAATTGCCCAACACTGAAGGCTTGAAGATCTTCAAGACCTCCTCCACCTGCTTAGGCAGGGAAGTCTGTTAGGAAGCAGGGTAGGAGGTACAACACGGTCTCTTAAAATTGGATCCATGCTGAACCTGTAGAAGATGGAGCTCAGATAAAAGACAGAAACTCTGCTTCCTTGACTCCCTACCTATGCTGATGCTGTGCTGACAGGACACTGAAAAACTATGACTGAGACAGGCCAACCCTTCCTGCAGGCCTGGCCCTACCATTAGACAGAGTGAAGCGACTGCCTCAGGTGGCAGATGCTGAAGACGGTGGCAGTCTTCTGGTTGTTCCTCCTGAGTCTCTAGGTGTTCCCAACTATTGGGGGACAGAACTGCATGTGCCACACAACTTGCCTTGCATCTCCTAAAAGAGTTTGCTGTTCTCAGGTGTGCTAGAGGCACACATTGAAGCAATCTTCAGTTCCCAATCCAGTCTACTTCTTTAAGTGGAATGTGGAAGTGGATGCCATCCTGTTGTTCACCTCAGTCAGCAAAATGTCTAGGGACGAGCCTACCTGCCAGTCTCACTGTACCATATCTTAATTATGTAGACCAGGTTGGTCCCGATTCAGGAACAAGTCCTGGAAGCTACATTTCCCTTTCACTGATCTGCCATTTAGCACCAGCAATTTCAGTGGTCCATTGACAGGGCAACTGAGGTTCCCTTAGATGAGAGGAGGGACAGTTCTTAAGTATCTATTCAGAACATCATCCTCCCATCGCTGTAACATACCCTACCACTTACGCTGACAACTGGGACACCTCCATCCACACTGCCATAGAGACATGCACTAACCAACAAATGATAGAACGCTTGCTAATAGCAGAATTAAGACAGAAAAGGTTTCAAAAGGTTTCAAATCAATTTCCTATTTAAAGGCCTGCAGTACCAGGAGTGTTAGAGCTGATAACCCTAATTTAAACTGCCAAAGAGCAAAACATATTAACTGCAGCAAAAAAAATTACACGCAATTATTCACTGTCCCCAAACACATCCTGCTTGTGAGCCCAGGTCTCACCTGCGCAGAATCACTTCTTTCAGGACCAATAAATCATGCCCCAAATTGTAGCCTGCTCTCACCTGGAATACAGAATTGAGTCCTGCTCTCACAGGGGGACCTTCCTAACAGCCCACTACCTTTGAATAGGGACTATGGCAGGGTGCATTATTTATTTGTGTATTGTTTCTGCAGTCCCAGGGCAACAGCCAGAGGTAATTGAGTGGTCATTCAGGCAGGTGGGATAGGAAGAATTAAGCTCTTTGCAGCTGCTCCTTCTCTGGCCAAGAGAAGGAGCCATGTTGTGCCCCTTTCGCTATTCAGCATATTGTTATACGCCACCCCAATCTCCAAAGGGTGGTGCAAGAGACTTCAGGGGTTCAGGGTGCTTTCCGAGGGCCTGTGTTTCCTTTTGGGAATAAGGCACAGCAAAAACACTGGTATCTTTAGGATACATGGTTTATTTACACAGATAGATAACCTGAACCTAGATGGGGAGAGTTCAGAACATACACATTTCAAGGGGGTTTGCCCTCCTCTGTAAGCATAGCACTGGATTCAAAGAACAGCAAAAAGCCATGCTCTGTGGCTCTTTTGTTCCAGCCAGTCACAACCAGCCTACATCATGTTCTGCCCTCCACTTCTCTGCTTCCCAAACCACTTGCAAAACTGACATTTTTCCCTGTTTGTCTGAAATACCAAGCCACACACAGCTGGAGGAGGGGCCCCTCCCCTCCTGGTCTGGCAGTCTTCACTCACTCTTGGGGGTTTCCTTGATGGGCATCACTGGTCTTTGTCTCTGAATGGCTTGCACTCAGCTATTCCTGCCAGGCTAATCTGGCTCGTTAGCAGAAGCTAAACCCAGGAATTTCTGTGCTTGGCACTGTTTAATCAAACCTTGATTAATTCTGACTTTTATGAATTCTAAGGATTATGGGTGCCTTGCACCCACAAAACTCTGGCACCCCAACACATAACAAACAATGTGTTGAAAGCTGCTAGACACAGCGCTGTGGGGAGGAAGTTTGACAATTTAAGGGGTGCCACAGAGAAAGTCCTCTCCTGGGCACCATTACATACACAAAGCCCCCTCCGCAAATCTTAATATATACAGGGAAGGGGTTTACACCTTTGGCATACATGCCTGGTGCATAGGCCAATGCCATTGTTAGCATTCATCCAAAGTGTAGACCAGTGAGACAGTAGGCAATAGCTGTACTCCATAAATTACCAGATGTGGTCTCTGAAACACAAGGATGGGGTGCCCTGCCCTCCCCCAATGGTATCCTCTCCTGTCTTATCATGTGCAATTTAACTGCTGGAGTTTGGTTTCTTCCACATATTCCACCAGTAACAGAATGACAAACTCATGGGGCAGGCAGGGAAGGGAAACAAGGCCCCCCACAATGTACTAAACTTCAAAGAACTCAAGCTTGTAAAGACAAAGATGGAACAGAGCTGTCTGTTTTCCTCCGTAAGTAGAAAATCAGATATTTAAAGAAAAATGTGCTGTCAGAATGCTGTTCAGAAAATGAGATGGTTCCTCCCTTTATAAATTTATCGTATCTCCAATATCAAAGTGCAGGCGATTAAGCTCACACGGTTCCTTTCTCAAAAGAGCAAATAGCAGCTGACAATAATGGTAGGAGAGGAAAACAAGATATTTTTGACTGTTCCTCCCCTCTCTCTTTTTGGTTCCTTTCTTCTGTAATAGAACTCTCTTTATGAATCACTTTATTCTTTTCAATAAGATACTGTCTGTGCAATCAGGGATGATAAATGGCAAATAATTGTAAACCTGATATTGGTTTTCAATATTGAATTTATCATGCTGTCCTCTTAACACATATTAAATACTTTAAAGAATTTATATATTTGTTAGATCATTCTGAGATTCCACCCACTCCCCCCATAAGTAAAATTTATGAGTCTTCTAGTTTGGGGAAATCTAAGGGTTGACAACATCATTAATAACACTGAATAATGATGCTGGCCCCCTTTATAACCAATCCCCTTTTACTAATCCAAAGGATCCAAATCAAATAACATATATTAGATTTAGGCGCTGAGACCAAAGGAAACAAAATAAAACGCAGTCCCCCTTTCAAACACACTGTGGCTGATTTTACGCAGAGTTTTTGCTCAGTTTTTGCTCAAGCAAAAAAACAAGGTCTTCATCTGTACATTTCAGACCAAAGGTGCAGAGTCAGGACCATGTGTGGTGGAGATTAAGCACATGAATGAGCATAGGAAACGGCAGTGGAGACTTGTTCATTAAGGTGAACTGGGCATTGCCCCACCCATCTCAAAAAGCTCCCAGTTAGTCCCCACCTGCCTGCCTTCTTACAAGCAGCCAGGCGGTGGCTCCGCCCATTACTGGCTCTGGCTTTGACTACCCACCCGTCTCCGCTTTCCACCCTGCCAGTTGCGCAGGTACAAGCCACAACGGGGGAAATGTAAGAGGAAGCTATTAGTAATTCCCACAGGCATCTGGTTGGCCACTGTGAAAACAGGATGCTGGACTAGATGGGCCATTGGCCTTATTCAGCAGGCTCATCTTATGTTCTCATGCTACCTACCTGTTCATGCTCTCTTGTTGAGTGTGAGCACAAGTGAGACTTTCTTCCCTCTGAAGCACTCCGAACAGGTAACAGAGAACGGTGGCTGTGAAGAGTGATTGTTGAAAGTATAGAAGAGAATCAAAGCAGGCCAGCTGCTGAGGTCTAAGAGAGAAATGCCCTTGAAGAAAGTTCCCGTGGGAAGGTTGTTATCCAGAGCAAAGGATTAGGAATACACCTGCTTCAGCATCTTGGAAGTTCTCAACCTGAATAACAGATTCAGTGATATGCAGAAAGCTAGCAGCTGCCCCCCACCTCCTGGTCCTACTACGTAATACTATTTTGAAGAAAAAGAAATTTGAAGGCTGTCCAGTTTAAAGATTTAAAAAGCCCTAAGAAGGGAGAGCAGGAGTTTCCCATTTAATTAGCACCTGACAGCAGACTAAGCAGGCGCACAGACCACCAGGGCTGGATCTAGACACGTCAAAGGAGTGATTCAGTTACACGTTGCGAACTCATATAGGGAAATCCAGTAGGGAAAGATGGGGCTCCACAGCGCCATCTGGTGTCAAAAGTGTTATATCGCACATACAACACATATAAAACCCTTTTTCTTTACCAATCTAGCTGAGACATGGTCACAGTCTTGTTCCCTACCTACTCTTATAAATCAGCATACTGTAAGCAAATCTTATGCAAAGGTGTTCTAAGAAGAGTTCTGCTAAATACCTATCTAGTCCAGCACCCTCTTCGCACAGTGACCAACTTGATGCCTATGGTGGAGGCCCATGCGCAGGACAGAGGTGTGACTCTTTCTTTCTGGAGGTGCACTTTATTCTTTTCGTGAGGAGGGATATCTGTGTGTTTCCACTTTGACTTCTTGAGAAACCTTTTAGCCTTTTGAGTCTGACCTCAGTGTTTCAGCCAACGCCGCCCCCGCCCCCAAAAACCCCCAGCCTGTCTCAGATTAAGACTCTGACAGACTCCCTGAGCAAAGCCATGACAGTTGAAGATGTTCAAGTCATGCCCTGAAAATAACAGTCGTTTTACTCACTGTCTAGCATGAAGATTCATTCCTGGAGCTTGGAAACTTGCAGAACTGGTCAGGCTTCAGGGTCCTCTTCAGGCACAGAGGGGAATTCAGTGGGGTGAAACTGGAGGATGGGCCAGGCCTGATGCTAATGCCTAATCAACTGAGCAGAACTGATTCTGCTTCAGAGGGTCTCCACCTTCTTGGAACTTTGCTCTGCATCTGTCTCCAGCTCCTCCTTCCAGGCGTAGGTTTCCATATGACCCCAGGGCCCAGCAAATGCAAACTAAGTGGGAAATGGAGGAAAAGGCAGGAGAATTTCACATTTTTTGTGGCAGCTAAAGGAACAAGGGTCCCCTGGCAGTTGGTTAACTGGGACATTTTGGGGTTCACTTCCCCCTCTCTCGGGAACAGCTGCTGTTCCACTTACGTTGTCACTTTTGTCAAAGTCTTTAAACTGCATGTTTTGAGTTTTATATAAGAAGCAGCTGCATTTAGACGGTTTCGAAGCATGCTTCCTCCTCCTACACACAGAGAGAAGAGCAGATTGCCTGCTCTTGAAAGCAGACAGGTTGCTTGAAAAGAAGAAGCATGTGAGAATAGTCTGAGGCTGCCTGTGTCAGAACAATGGTTCATGGTTACCTTTATTTTTGGTAAGTCCTTTTTCTTCTCTTTATTTTCTTTTTGCTCCTCCAGGGCGCCATCCTCTGTGGATCTTCGGTTCGACTGTGGGTTCCATGTGACCCCCCTGGTTCTGCCCCTCCTCCCTTTCAATCTGCTTGCCCTAAGACAGAAGGCACGAAGGGGAGCTGCCAGGTAAACCATCTGTCTTCATTATGAAGTGCAATGGATTCCAGTGTGGTGCTTTTCCTCTGTAAAAGAATATGCCACTGGAAAAAAAGATCTACATGGGGGGTGGGGGTAGGGAGATTGTTCTAACTGTATGCAAAATTATCACGGAGTTTACAACAAGGGAGGTGAAGGGGATTTCAGGTGATCTGGAAGTGTAAAGGTAAAGGACCCCTGGACGGTTAAGTCCAGCCAAAGGCAACTATGGGGTTGCGGCGCTCATCTTGCTTTCAGCTGGCGTTTGTCTGCAGACAGCCTTCTGCGTCATGTGGCCAGCATAACTAAACCACTTCTGGCACAACGGAACGTCGCGATGGAAGCCAGAGCACATGGAAATGCCGTTTACCTTCCCTCCACAGTGGTACCTATTTATCTACTTGCACTGGCATGCTTTCGAACTGCTACGTTGGCAGGAGCTGGGACAAGGCAATGGGAGCTCATCTCCTCACAGGGTTTCGAACCGCCAACCTTCCGATCAGTAAGCCCTAGAGCAGGCATGGCGAAACTTGGCCCTCCAGCTGTTTTGGAGTACAATTCCCATCATCCCTGATCACTGGTCCTGTTAGCTAGGGATGATGGGAGTTGTAGTCCCAAAACAGCTGGAGGGCCAAGTTTCACCATGCCTGCCCTAGAGGCTTGGTGGAAGGGCTGCTGCTTAAGGGGAAATGCTGTGGCTCAGTGGTAACAGAGTATTCACTGTGCATGCAGGGGGTTCCAGGTACAATCCCAGGCATCTCCAGGAAGGAAAGTACCCTGCCTAAAACCCTAGACAGCCCCTGCCAGTGTAGACAATACACTGAGTTAGAGGGACAATGGTCTGTTTCAGTGTAAAGCACCTTCCTGTTGGTGGTCTCATATTTATTTATTAGATTTCTTATTTCACCATAAGATGGGTTTCATAATCGTAAAATTAAGAACAAGTAAAGCAATTCAAAATAAATGCAGCACAGTTCGCCAGAAGCGGCTTAGTCATGCTGGCCCCATGACCCGGAAGCTGTATGCTGGCTCCCTCGGCCAATAAAGTGAGATGAGCGCCGCAACCCCAGAGTCGGTCACGACTGGACCTAATGGTCAGGGGTCCCTTTACCTTTACCTTTATAAGCTAAGCAAAACAGAAGAGGTGGGTCGCCCTATAATACCTTGACTGTCAAAGGTCAGATTAGAAAGCACACAGCGGAAAGTGGGTAACAGAAGTGCTAGATGCATCTTTGTGGAGTGGAGGTTCAGGAGTTTAGGAGCTGCCACAGAAAAAGCCCTCTCCTTTTCTGCATTCTCCTTGTTTTCAGACCCTGTGGTATAATTTTGCCTACCTTATTTCCTTCCAACCAGCCTAAATTATTTGAAAACCTAGATCTTGGGGAAATGATAAAATTATTCTATGTATGAAAAATTGTTTATATGATTCATTTGCAATACGTATCCCAATGGCAGAATGTGTGTGTGCGTGCATGCATGCCTGCATGTATCCCTTCCACTTAATGTTCAATGGGACAATAAAGCATGAGAATAAAATCAGCCTCAAATAAATTTGACTTCCTTTTAGGTCAGTGTTCCAGACTCCCCGCAGCTGTTTAAATGAAAATAGCTGTTCCTAATGCAAGATCAATGGAGGGGGAGATTGTTTGAATGCAACCAGCTTCTACAGAGAAAGTCCAAAGAGAGGGACAGAAACCAGAGATGGGAATTCACTAATTGCCCTGCAGAGACATTGTGGTGCCCTGGCTAGTTTGGACATGGGAGATGCAGCTGATTTGCATGGATTTTGGCAAACTACTACCTCTCCCTCCCACAGCCTTTGTGAAGATAAAAAGAGATGATGATATACTATAATCTGCTCTAGACTCTTGAGATAACATTCAAAAGAAATCTAAATATAGTCAGGTAGAGTACCTTGGTAGCAGGTAAATGAAGATTACGGTCTCAGGAGAATAAATTCCACTGCTGCTAGTTTGCATTATTGAGGCAGGTCGGGAGGAGAAAACATCAGGGCTGCAGGCCGACAGACACCTTTGTACTTTGAGAAAACAGCAATATCTTTACCGCAAAGCTCTTCCTGTTTTGCATTTGCATTGCTCGACATCAGTGCTGAACAATAATAAAAGCTGACTCACAAAAGTAAAGACCACAAGAAAATCCTGCAAGAACATAATGGAAATGTTGTTGTTATGGACTTTTGTGAGCATAAACAGTTTTCAAAATGAAATTGTCAAGGCTGGAATTTGCTATGCTCTCAAAAGTAAAGTCATTTTAATATTCAAGAGGGCCTCAACCAGTATGGATTTCTGCTACCTTCTCCAGCCTTGTGTTTTGCAATTTCCATTTTTTTAATTATCTGACACATGGGGAGCCACGCAGTGGAGAACAGGGTGAGTGGGGAGGAGAAAAAGACAACTCAATAGGATGAAGGGAAACCAAAGATGGAGGAATGTTCTTAAAATCCTTGGAAGATAAGCCACAGAGTGAAAAGGGCAAGCAAAATATATTTGGGAAGCAGGACTCTTGCACAGCTCCCATTTATTTCAACAGGACTTGTACAGCAGGATGTACAGAGCGCTGAGGATTTCACACTTCTGTTTCTTTGTTTAAAATATTTTATGTTCTGTTCAGAATTAAATCATTCCTTAGTTGATTTAATTGTTTCATCTTGATATTATTACTCCAGTATAAATACCACCCTTTCAGTTAGTTGTTGGCCACTGACAGGGTATGATCACAAACAATGTTTTTACTCAGCATAATTAAACTGTAATAAAAGGAAGGATGCTCTTACCTCTGTTTCAACATGTTTATGGAAGGTGTCATGGGCTTTGAAGATGCTCAAACTCAGGATGAAAGGGAGAAATGCAATAAGAGGAAGGCACGCTTGGCAAACCTTCACTATGATCAACTGCCATCCAGAAACCTATGTCCCCACTGTGGAAGGACGCGTGGATCCAGAATTGGCCTCCACAGTCACTTACGAACCCACTGTTAAAACCATGTTTATAGAAGTTTATGGAATCTTACTTGGCTGTGAGTGATCACCAAAGAAGAAGATGAAAGTGAAAGAAGAAACAGCTTTTCAAGAGGATGAAATGTCATGACCTTGGGGTCAGATTTACCTTCTTTGGGAAATGAGCTTGGGATTCAGAGTGGGAGAGGGAATTGCCCTCTGGATCAGTACCAGAAGCCCCTAACCTACTGAAAGCACTTCTGCAAGTAGAATCTGTGGACCCAGTTCCCCTCTGACCCACATCTGACTCAAAGGGCTCCATCACATGAGTCCCAGAGTCTCACTCACCTTGTCAGATTCAAAGGTTGCCAGAGAAATCTAGGCCCCTTGAAGTAAAGGCTAGCTACTGAGAGGGAGCTGCAATCTAAATAACTGGTGCTGAAGCAACATCTGAGCAGTGCTTGAGCCCTGCATGGAGCTGTCCAGGGTACTGCCTTGCCTCTGCTTGTTCTGCCTTGCCTCTGCTTGAGATTGATGCTTGAATGAATGTGTTGAATTTCAGCTTTACTCCAAACACTGCATTTCCTGTGCATGATAGTGGCATTTTGCTGATGTGCTGTAAAGCAATCATACACATGTCCTTTGGATTTTTAATGTGCAGTCTATTAAATTATTACCAAATGGTGTGAAGCCCATTTTGTTTTACAAATGAAATACAGACTGAAGACAACAGAATCCTGCACTGACAGCTGATGGGCAATGCACCAGGATGAGCATGAAGATTTGGCTGCCATCCTGCCAAAAACACTCAGGTCAATGAATAACCTCTGGCAAGTCATTTGACCTTCATGTGCCTTTGCCAGTTCAACCAGGAGTCTGCAAAAAAACAAAAAAACAACAACTCAGAGCACCTTGGTGTAATGCCGATCGTCTTTCTGCATGAGCAAACGCCTTCTGTAAAAATGCAAGCAGGATGACACAGTTCATTCCTTCCTTTTCTTGAGTGATCAGCAAATAAATCTATCAACTTGCTTCTGTAAGCTTCATCCTCGTGATGGGTGACTGCATCATAGTTTTCACCGGCATACTTAGAGGTTTGTCAGCATAAACTATGTTTTTATGCCTCTCTGGAAGAAAACACAAAGAACAGATGGAGGCCGTATGTACTGTGCAAAAATAAAAAAAATATTCACCACGAAAATCCAAATTCTGCAAATGAGATGCACATGTAGAATTAGTCATATTGACACGCATTTGTTTTGCATAACTTACTATTTATCCAAGAAGCGGGTTTTGAAAGGAATTGGGAGATGGTTTAGAATGGGCTTAGAAAAGAGGTGAGATAGATATAAGGTTCTAGCAAACCGTCTCTGCTTAAAGTACACCCATTAAAGATAATGGACGAAAGTAAGTAATGGTCTTCAATTTCAATGGGTCTACTCTGAGTATGACTAACACTAGATACAACTTGGAGATAGGTGAGGCAAAGGAAAAACAGCAGCCAGCATTAGCAGAGGGATAATGAACTATCCAGGGTGCTGAAGCACAGTGCATTAACTACATCATGGAAAAAGCAACAGTGAGTTGTCCCCACCCCTACCCATAGTTACATGTTTTGTCAGCCAAGAGCCTTCAGGTGTTGCATTTTTAAAAAATAAGAACTCACACAAATGCAATTTCCCATTCACTCTCCATTTTACACCAAGCCACCACCATTTAACAACTATTCCATGCCAACCAAGAGTGATTTATGTGTTATAGCTGTTATAAATTATTTTATTTTAAAAGCTTGCTCATTGCTTTCTCTCTTTTTTTCTAGGGTCCATGAAATAATTTTTTCTGTTTCTATAGTCGTAGATAAAGAGGCATGAATATCACCTGCCATTCAGATTTTATTTTATTTGCTCCTGTAGTTTATAATGCTCATTTCACTATGGTTTCCCATAAAAGCAAGTTATAGCTTCTAAGGTATTAAGGACAGCATTTAAAAAAGGCTGTAACTTGGAAGGAGAGGGTAGCCTTGTACTGAAATCTGAGGAGTGTTTCATTGAACTCATTACCAAAACATCAGCAGAAGAGGGGGAATCTGGGTTTCACGTCTAGTTCAGATAGGCCCATATTTGACCAACAGTACAACAGAGAAGTTCCAAAATTTAAAGGTCTGCACCCCCATTCCTGATAGGCTGGGCCATGGCTATTTCCCAAATAGGTTTGGTTGCTTTGCTGTGTATATAAAAGTCCACCTACAAATGGAAGAATGCTCCCTTGCCCTCACATTCTTGAGCTGTGATGTTGAGGTGAAATTGATGGATTCCTTTTTAGCCACCGATCATGAGAAATTAAATGAGGAGGCAATCGACCTCCATTGAACTCTTTCCAGTTGTCATTTGCGGTACAAATGAGATAAGAAGAGTTTTCCTTAGAGGCTCAAGGATGTGCATTAAAATTCAAGAGAGAAAGGTGCCGGGGGGGGGGCAGGTGTGATAATCAACCAGCACTTTCTCCTCCTAACTAAGGTGGACCTGATTCTGAAGTGGTTTACATGAATAGTCAGGCATTGCCTAGAAAAAGGTTAGGCCCTTGTGGGGAGATACATGAGTTAAGGCACACTATCTGGCTTCATTTCCCATATTATAGCCAGTCCATCCACCCAAGTTGTTGGCTGCTGTGTTTGGAACAACTGAGGTAAAAAGTCTGTGAGGGCCAGTAGGACATAGTAGTTTGAAGGCCAGACTAGAACGGGAAAGATTCTGGTTCCAATTCCTGCTCAGCCCCATGCTCACAGGGCAATCTTGGACCAAGCACCTTCTCTGAGCCAAATCTACCAAACAAGGTTGTTGTGTGGAATAAATGAGGGGCTTAGAACCACGTAAACTACCCTGGACTACTTAGGAGAAAGAGATTTTTTTTTTAATCCAATAAAAATAAAAGCTCCATCCATGCAGTGCCTTCAACATTCTGATTTGCTGTTGGTAATAGAAGAAAGTAATATTAAACCATCTATCAAACTTCCTGATCTTAATGGCAGTTTGGGAAACTAAAATTTAAAAAATTCAGCTCAGTTCCAGACAGTTTACTCAGAAGTAGGTCCTATTTAATGCAATGGGGTTTATCCTCTAGCACATGTGCATAGAACTGGAGTTTAAGGTTGCAATTCTATGCAGACTTAGCTATGCCCAAGACCATTGATTTTCAAGGGCTTAAGCATGTGTCAGGGTCAGGCTGCAATTAAAATAAAAGTAATATGCAGCTTGGTTTGACAGTAAAACAATTTAATCCAGAGATAAAGTGTAAAGTTAACTCTTAAACACATGGCAGCAAAAACAAAGAGCTATGGCAAGCAAGATATTTCTATACAACCAGTAATGTTCATAAGCTGGTCTTGTAATTTCATGTTCCACTACTTGAATCCTTCCAATAAATTGAGGGATTTGTTTACGTTGTTGTTTTGTAGGGAAACACTTATGGTAATTTCTTGTTTATTTTGAAGACAATCTGCTTATGTTGTTATCACGGACTTGAGTGGATTTGTGTCTGTTGCATCTGGGCAAAGGAAACTCCCCATCATATAGCTTATCTTTACTGTATTAGTGAAACAGTGACTCCTAGTGACAAAAATGGAAAATGCATCCTGATGACTTGCAGACAGGCACCAGGACAGGGGTCTGCAACCTTTAATACAAAAAGAGCCACTTGGACCCGTTTCCGAAGAAAAAAAACCTGGGAGCCGCAAAACCATAGCGACATTTAAAACAAATATAACAGCGTACATATAACCAGCGTACATATAAATATATAAATATAAATATAACCAGTGTACATGCCCCTTACAATGCAGTGACCACTATACATGCCTCTTACAATCTAGTGACCAGCGTACATACCCCTTACAATGTAGTGACCAGCGTACATGCCCCCTATCAATGCAGTGACCACCATACATGCCCCTTACAATGTAGTGGGCGGGCAGGCGGGTGACGTCGGGTGACTAACGCACGCACCGCCCCCATGCGACGTCACAGCCAGTACAGCGCCCGCCACAGTGGGGAGTGTCGGGGCGCACAATGCGCCTCCTCCCCTCGCTAGTATCCGCCCCGGAGCCGCAGCAAAGGTGTAAAAGAGCCACATGCGGCTCCGGAGCCGCGGGTTGCAGACCCCTGCACCAGGACATTCTGCTAAATTATCTTCAGAGCAAAGGGTTCTTGGATTTCCAGAATTGGGGTTTTGTGAATCTTTGGCTGAAATTCTAAAACACTTAACTTGGAGCAAGCCTCACTAAACCCAGTGGGGCTTACTCCTGAGTGAACATTCATGGGATTGCATTGCACAATTCTTAACATCTTCGTTTCAACCCTGAAACCAACCAGAGCAGTTCCTTTTGCTGTTGGCAACATGTTTCTGGAGACTAGCTGCATTTGGTTATTTTAATTTTCCGTATGTGATGAAAGGCATTAGTCTTGCCTGATGGAGAGAGGTTGGGAGGGGAACTTCTGTAATACGTGGATGACATAAAGTGCAACAGAGTTGTCATTAAAATGTCAAAAGATGATACATTACAGCTGTATTTATGTGGGAAAGCGGTGTTGTGTATATCTCTGTCAATTTATTTCTCTTCTTTATTTAATAATTGATAACGGCTCTGGCATGCCACCCAAAATCAAGATACTAATCAAGTAAAAAATGACAGCGTTTTGTCTATTCCAGTCTCCTCTGAGCCGGACAGCTAACTGCAATGTCAGTCTCCTGCTTCCATTTTTCAACAACAGATCCACTTCTCAAGTTAATCCTGATGGGTTGGGACAAGATCACTCCTAAAGCCACCTCTGCCAGGGGACCAAATCACAGTCTTCAATTCATTCCCTTTTGAACTCTGTTTGCCTAACAGGATCCAATGAACTTGGAAAAGTGATTTTCAGACGCTCCTAATAAAGAGATTGCCTGCTAATGGATTTCTTCTTTATTTAAATAGACCAGAACTGCTGCCTCTGGCTTTTAGTCGCTTTGGTTTTGTGCACTGCCTTGGATTTATAAATTTATGAATGAATGTATTGATTTATACGTTAATTTTTAGTTCCATTTTCCCCACCACCTCTTTTTTCTCTCTCAATAGCTTGCTTTATTATCATTGCCTGCCACCTCGGAGGCCTTGATTTTTGCAGGGAAATGCTGGCAAAATACCAGCCACCGTCTCTCAGCCAAACCCGCCGCACAGGGTTGTTGTTGAAATTTAAGTGGCGGGAGAACTGAGTAGGTCCCTTTCAGTCCCTTACAGAAAAGGCTCGGTAGAAATGTAATGTGATGTAACTTAATAATTCTCACCATGAGGAGGAATGGGGCGAAATTAACCATGCCCATTAACAGGCAGCCCTGTTTAGGGAAGTTTTTAAAGTTTGATATTTTATCACATTTTTTAATTCTTCTACTGGGAGCAGGCCAGAGTGGCTGAGGTATAAATATATTATAATTATTATTATTCTATTCTGACTATGGGGTTTACTAAACTGCCCAAGGCTGTAACCGTGAGGGTGGAAAAGCGAATGGACGCAAACGGCCTCATCCCCTCAGGGAATTTCTCCCCTCAGCAAAACATGCCCGCCATTTTAATGCGGCTCCGCCCCTTTCTGATCTCGCGCCGCGGCCCCGCCTCCCTGTTTCTCTCAGAGGTGGCCCCGCCTCTTCTTTCCAGCCTCCCCGTTTGCCCCTAGCCCGCCTCCACGTTCCTCTCAGGACGGGCGGCGGCGGCGACGAATCAGGGCGGTGGGACGGCGCAGCGCGGTCGTTTGGAGGTGTGGCTTTCCCGCTCGAGCCCGCTCCCGCAGGCCCTCTCTCTCTCCCGCGCGCCCCTCCCTCCCTCTCCAGATGCAGCGGACGGAGAAGGTGCTCCAGCTGCGGGGCCTACTGGGCCGCTCCGTGCGGGTGGTGCGCGAGCATTACCTGAGGCCCGACGTGCCTTGCGGCAGCGCCCTCTGCCGGGCGGACTGTCCCCGCGGTAGGTGGGCGGGGCGAAGGAGGGTGGGCGGGGCACCGGTCTGTAAGCTGAAAGGAGGTGGGGCTTGGCCATTGAGGCGGGGCGTGGTGTCATGTTTGGGTGGGGCAGGGAGGGGAAATGTCTATCCAAGGCTCCTGCCTGATTTGGTATTTTTAAATTATTATTTATTACATTTATACTTCACTTTTCCTCCAAGGAGCTCTGCATAACTCTCTCCCTCCCCATTTTGTCCTAACAGCAACCCTGTGAGGCGGTTACAGATAGGTAGCCGTGTTGGTCTGCCATAGTCAAAATAAAAAATTCCTTCCAGTAGCACCTTAAAGACCAACTAAGTTAGTTCTTGGTATGAGCTTTCGTGTGCATGCACACTTCTTCAGATACATCTGAAGAAGTGTATCTGAAGAAGTGTGCATGCACACGAAAGCTCATACCAAGAACTAACTTAGTTGGTCTTTAAGGTGCTACTGGAAGGAATTTTTTATTTTGCCTGTGAGGCAGGTTTTTGCTGAGAGACCCAAGATCAAGCAGTGAGTTTCATGGCTGAGCAGGAATTTGAACCCTGTCCTCCTAAACTACACCAAGCTGGCTAATGCAGGAAAAGAGGCCACTGGGCATATGCAAAGTGTTTTCCTTGCTCCCTATTCAGAAGAGCAGGAAAGTGTTTGGCGGTTTATTACGTTTTTATATGTGTTGGAAGCCGCCCAGAGTGGCTGGGGCAACCCAGCCAGATAGGCAGGGTATTATATAAAAATATTGTTGTCAGAGCTGCTTCCAGATCCTAGCTCACAGAGGATCACGCTAGCCAGCGATCATTAAGTAAAAGTCTTTATTGAGTTACAGTTTCCATTCTCAAGCTGCTGCGTGCAACTCTACGTCTAGTGGTTAGATCGGCGAAGCTCCGTCTGAGTCTCCGCCCCTTGTGCACCAACTTAATATCCTAGCCTTGCTCCACCTTTTCCGCCTGACTGTTCTCCTCTGGGTCCCTCTGCCCCCCGGGGTCTCTTCCTTCCGGGATTCTTCTGACGCCGACCCCCCGGAACCTCCTGTCTCCTTGCGCCGGGCTTTAGGACCTGGCTCCCTTTCTGGGCTGCCTACTGCGTCACTTTCCTGTGCATTTGAACTTGGCGCGCGCGCCCAACCTTCCACTTTCCGTCTGACCGTTTCTTCGCTCCCCGATGGAGGTGTGGCCACTCCTCCCCCCTGTTGTGAGCTGCCAGCGCTTGATCCCTGGCGCCCTTCCTCTTCCCTGCTCTCTGGCGGTGACGCTGGTCCCGATCTCCAACTGCTCTCCTCTGAGTCCCCTCTGGCTCTATCTTCCTGGGGTGTCCCCCTAGGCTCCCCCCTTGCCCTGGCCACTGGTGCTCCTTTCTGTGAATCTTCTGATTCACTGGAAAGACTCGGAGATCTCGGGTCGTCGTCATCACTCATCTTTCCTTCTGCCTCCTCCCCCTCGCTCTCTGTTTCCTCCCTTGCCCTTGCCTCTGCTCCTGAACCCCTGACAATTGTTATTGTTATTATTATTATTAAGGAAGGGTTCAACTTTAGTACATGTGAATGGGAAAAGGAGTGGGGGGTGCTTCTGTGTAAGACACACACAATTGCTTATTCTACATGCACATACATGAATGGCCAGAGCTCCCTGGTTGAGGGCCTGACATCCTCAAGTAGCTTTGGGAAAGGCTTCCTGTCTGAAACTTGAAAGAGTCAGTGTGGGCCATAATGAGCTAGATTGACCAGATATCTGACTTGGTATAATCTTTCTGAATTCGTATATTTCAGCTCCATGCCCGTGGCTTAGTTATCCCTCTTTGGGCATTCACTAGGGTGGGAGGAAAGCGTCTGTGGTGCTTTATTTCATTTCTTTTAGGAAGCAGTAGAGTGCCATTTCCAACAGAACTCATGAGTACATAACTGGGGATGTGGTAGTTGTCCGGGATGAATAAAACAGGAGGAGAGGAGCATGATTGTCAACATATACACACAAAATTATACTACTAGAACAGGAGTAGCTGATGTGGTGGCCTCTGGATGTTTTGAACTACAACTCCCAGGATCTCTGACTATTGCTACGTTGGCAGATTCTAGAATCGGGAGGGCACCACGTTGGCTATCCTAGTAAGGAGAACATAAGAACCACCCTGCAGGATTGGGTCAAAAGGCCCATCTCCTCCAACATCCTGCTTTCTGTAGTGACCGGTTAAATGCCTTTGGGAAGTCCACAGACAAACTGGGCCCCTTGTCCATGGATGTTCCATGGAGCCATTGTAACTCCTCACATCAACGGTAGTAGCACTCTTAAGCAGCTCCTGTGCCTTTCAGTGGGATTGGTTTTGGATTTCATGTTGGTGCTAAAGAAGCAGGGCCCAAACAAGCAGGAGGAAGGATTTGTTTATTTATTTATATCCTGCTTCTCCAGGCAATGCAAAGTAGTTCACAAATATTACCAAGGTGGTTACATTTACTCAATACATTTACTAAACAACAACATAAAGAATCCTCATAAAAACAAACATCAAACAAGGCAGCAATTAACAAAAAGCAAAAAAAAAATAAAAAATAATCCCAATCCAGACCACCAAAGAGAAAACCCAAAGCAATGATTGTTTTAAAACTCCAGGCCTGGTCCAGCATTTAAAAGCAGCAGTAAGATCTGTTAGCATCCACTACAAAGGAAACCAGTTGTACGTACCACCAAGACTGGGAGAGGGGCATCACAAAAAAGGCTCTGTCTTTTGTGCCTGGGAATTTGCTTGAGCTTAATGGCAGGGCTTCCAAATGGGGCCCCTGTGGATGAACTTCGGTCCCAGGCAGATTCACAGAACTGCAGGCAGTCCTTTGAATAACTGCTTCCAAACTTCTGGAGCTTTAAAGGGTAACCACCAGCACTTTAAATTGGGCCCAGAAATACATAAGCGCCCAGTGTAGCTGGTACAGAATGGGTATTAGGCGCTCCAGCTGCTTGGCCCTCAAAACACCTGGGCAGCTGAATTTTACACCTGTTGTAGCTTCTGAACCATCTTCAAATGCAGGCCCATGTAGAGTGCATTATAGTAGTCTAATCTAGACATAACCAGGGCATGAATGAGGCAAGGTTTGCTTTCTTGAGATAGGACTGGAGCTGGCAAATCAGGCAAAGGTGATAAAAAGCACTGCTGGTAACAGATAGCACCTATGTCTCTAGTGATAGCACTAGATCCAGGAGGACACCCCAGCCCAAAGTTCAGACTTGGTCTTTCTGGGGGAATGCATCCCTATCCAGTACTGGGCACACAGCTCCCTCCAGATCAACAGATTTTCTCTCCCACAGTATTTCCATCTTGTCTGATTACGTTTCTGTACAAACACAATCCATTGATTGAATCAGACTGTACCTATCTGCCCATTGTAATTTTTATCATAGGAATGAATCACTGGATGTTCCAAGAATAAAACTTGTAATTTGCAACTCTTCCAGTACGAATTTAGGGATTCTTGTATATTTTTTGAGGCTCGTTGCTAACTTTGTTGTAGCAAGTGGGTGTTAGAAAATCAGAAATGCTGTGTAGCAGTGCACAGAAGATCCAACATCTCTCTTACATTATTTTCCATCAGAATTTAAGGTCAAATGGTTTATACCAAGTAGAATAAACCCTTTTGCCCTTTCCCCTGAAAGTAAATTGATTGGTAGCCTTTACTTTGAAGCAGCATATGCCTTTACTATTCAAATAAGGTTTCTGTCCTTGTTGCCAGGTTGTTACTGCAACGTGCCCTCTTTTTGACCTCAATCACCATTCATAAAGTGAGAAAGACTTAATGCCATCTAGGACTATCTGTCCATTAGAAGGATGGATTTGAGGCTCTCTGGGGCCGTATAATTTTTAGTATGTACAGAGCACCTTTCGCCAACCTGTTGGCGTCCAGATGTTCTGAACTACAACCCTCACCAGCCTGCTGGGAATTGTAATCCAAAAATCTGGAGGCCAAGAGGTGGATGAAGGGTAGTACAGAGTAAAATTAGTGAGCCAGCACTATTTTCCCCTCTCTTCTTTCCACTCCTTTCAGAAAACCCACCTTGTCTGACCTCTTGATGCTTTTGAACTACAGTGGTACCCCGCAAGACGAACGCCTCGCGAGACGAAAAACTCGCAAAACGAAAGGTTTTTTCGTTTTCGAGTTGCCTCGCAAGACGAATTTCCCTATGGGCTTGCTTCGCAAAACGAAGCTTGCCCCGGGGACAGCGGGTCTTCTCTTTTGAAGCAAGGGGCTGCGGGGAGATCGCTATCTCCCCGCAGCCCCTTGCTTCAAAAGAGGTCCGGGGGCAGCGGGAAGCGACGCGCTTCTTCCCCGCTTCCCCCGGACGTCTTTTGCAGCAAGGGGCTGCAGGGAGATCGCTATCTCCCCGCAGCCCCTTGCTTCAAAAGAGGTCCGGGGGCAGCGGGAAGCGACGCGCCTCTTCCCCGCTGCCCCCGGACATCTTTTGCAGCAAGGGGCTGCAGGGAGATCGCTATCTCCCCGCAGCCCCTTGCTTCAAAAGAGGTCCGGGGGCAGCGGGAAGCGACGCGCTTCTTCCCCGCTGCCCCCGGACCTCTTTTGAAGCAAGGGGCTGCGGGGAGATCGCTTCTCCCGGTGCTCCGAAGCCGGGCGGGGGGCAGGGGACACCTCCCGCCGCCGCGGGGACACCTTTTGAAGGCAGGCGGGGGGGAGCAAAGACTTTCGCCCCCCCCCCGCCCGCCTTCAGAAGAGGTCCAGGACCTCTTCTGAAGGCTGGCGGGGGGCAAAAGTCTTTGTCCCCCCTGCCTGCCTTCCCAGGGGCTTTTAAATCGCCCCGGACAGCGGAGAAGTCCTCCGCTGTCCGGGGCGATTTTAAAATGCCGCCCGCCAGCATTTTAAGATCGCCCGGACAGCGGAGAAGTCCTCCGCTGTCCCGGGGTTTTTTAAAATGCTGGGGGTGGGAAGAAAAGCCCTTGTCCCCCCCCCCCAGCCTTCAGAAGAGGTCCGGGGACAGACTGTCCCCGGACCTGGTCTGAAGGCGGTTTCCCTAGGAACGCATTAATTGATTTTCAATGCATTCCTATGGGAAACCGTGCATCGCAAGACGAAAAACCGCAAGACGAAGAGACTTGCGGAACGAATTAATTTCGTCTTGCGAGGCACCACTGTATATCCCATAATATGTGACCCTTGTCTGTCCTGGCTGGGGCTCATGGGAGTTGGAGGGCAACAGCTGAAGGGCACCAGCTTCCCCCTCTCCACCTTGCCTACTGCAACTAAAGCTGTAACCCACAGTACGCAGGTATAACTGAAATATGACTGCATGTTGTTCCCTTGTTTACCATACTCCACCCTTCTCCATTATAGGTTTTCCCCTATAGTCTACAAGACTGTACGCGCCTCAGTGTGGAGACACGTGCTCTGTAAAGCACAACACAGTCTTCTTGTTGTTGTTTAGTCGTGTCCGACTCTTCGTGACCCCTTGGTCCAGAGTACGCCAGGCACTCCTGTCTTCCACTGCCTCCCGCAGTCTGGTCAAACTCATGCTGGTAGCTTCGAGAACACTGTCCAACCATCTCGTCCTCTGTCGTCCCCTTCTCCTTGTGCCCTTCATCTTTCCCAACATCAGGGTCTTTTCCAGGGAGTTCTCTTCTCGTGAGGTGGTCAAAGTATGGGAGCCTCAGCTTCAGGATCTGTCCTTCCAGGGAGCACTCAGGAATGATTTTCTTAAGAATGGATAGGTTTGATCTTCTTGCAGTCCATGGGACACTCAAGAGTCTCCTCCAGAACCATAATTCTTAGAGGCCATAAATAAATAAGCAAACAGTAACACTTTGAATTCTGTTTCAGGTGAGAAATTATTGTCCGACGATCTGACCCACTATGTTGTACCTGACTGGAAGGTTGTCCAAGATTATCTGGAGATACTGGAGTTCCTGGAGCTCAGGGGGATTGTTTTCATGCAAACAGCATGTCAAGCAGTGCAGCATCAGAGAGGGCGCAGGTATCTTGATTTTTCACGAAGCCTCCTGTATGCTTCAAGTTCCTCCAAAAATAAAATGATAAATATTTGAGCATTCAGTCCTGCTCTGCATTACCCCAAGCCAGGAAGACTCAGCAGATAATCTTAAGAGGAGCACTGTTACTTTTATAGGAACCGCAGGCTCCTCTCCTTCCTGGCTCTCAGCCAGGTCCTGACCTGGGCAGGTGCTTCTCACATGTTTCTCTGTCTTCCTGAGTAGCCTTATTTGCAGCTAGCGCATGAAATTCCTGCCCGGATCACTGTTTCCCCTGCATCACTGTTTCCCCTGGTTCTGTGTTGGAGATGGGTGAATCCAATGGCTCTTTGTGGTCAGTGCCGGGGTAGAGATCCATTGGAGGGTCCTGTTGCACTGCTGGAAACTCAGCACCCAACAAACTCTGCATTGTGCAACCTGTTGCACAACAAAGCTGAACTGCTTATGCATTCTCTTGTGCAACAGCGGTCCATTGGCACAAAACATTTCTCCAGTGGAACAAGCATTCCACTAAATAACTTTAACTTAGTGCTACATTGGATACAGCCTCCCGTCTTTCTTAGATGGCGAGCCCTTTGGGTAGAGATTGGCCATGCCTCTTTTTTTGTCAAAAGCGCCATATCCTTAGATGGCTCTCTATAAACAATACATGTGGCAGATTTATTTCAGCTTCACAATGACACTGTAAATGCCAAGAAATAATAGAACCGAACTGTGAAATGTCTTTTACTCCCCTTCCTTTTTTTAGACTTACAAAGGTTAATATTATGCTACAGCAATTTTGTGAGCACATCTGTATTTCAGATGCCCTTGGGACCCCAAAGGTTAATCAGGGATTTCTCTCACTGACATTAATTATAGCATTATTATCTATGAATATATTTCAGAGGTAATGGCAGTATTCTAATCCTCAGTCATAACAAGGCAATTTAATGAAAATACATAATGCTTTCTTCCCGCCAGCATTTTTTATTCTATTTTTTTGACCTTCGACCACTCTCCAGGTTGAGATAAAGTTTTCATGTGGGTCTCTTTTAAAAATATTTCTGATTGTGACACAAGGTCTGGCCCTTGTCTTTCTGCATGGCCTTTTTAAATTCTGGGATTTGAGAGGGGGCGGGGGTCTTAGGTGGGGGGGAAAGCTGCAGCCTACAAGCCGCTGGTCCAACATCAGTCACTTTATTTGATGGAGCTAATTTGGCATCCGTGAGATGCGGTTCACATATCTGCAGAGTGGCTATTCATTTTTGAAATCCCAGCCAGCCATTTCTTCATTGTGCATTAATTACTTAGCTGCCACCTTTATTATACCAACGATTATGCATATTTTTCAATGTTTAATGCTTCAGGTTTCACCCCACCCACCCCCACCCAACATTGCAGGCTTTGTTTTCAGCATTGCACTTTTGTGAGACTTGATATATAGATCTGCAGCTAGGATCTGTGATTATATTCATCATATTTTGTACTGATGAGAGTTGTACGGCCCAATTCAGATGTCGGGAACTATAGCAGGAATGGTGAAATGATCAGTAGGGATAGGAAGGGGACACATTTGTTTTGAGTCTTTCCCAAAAGGGTATAGAACATGGGGGCATAAGCAGAGCTGTACATGTGAGTCTACTGGGACGCGGGTAGCGCTGTGGATTAAACCACAGAGCCTAGGACTTGCCGATCAGAAGGTCGCCGGTTTGAATCCCTACGACGGGGTGAGCTCCTGTTGCTCGGTCCCTGCTCCTGCTAACCTAGCAGTTCGAAAGCACGTCAAAGTGCAAGTAGATAAATAGGTACCGCTCCGGTGGGAAGGTAAACGGCGTTTCCATGCTCTGCTTTGGTTCGCCAGAAGCGGCTTAGTCATGCTGGCCACATGACCTGGAAGCTGTACGCTGGCTCCCTCAGCCAATAAAGCGAGATGAGCGCTGCAACCCCAGAGTCAGCCACGACTGGACCTAATGGTCAGGGGTCACTTTACCTGTACCTTTACCTTACATGTGAATCTTGGTGGTGCACTCTCCTTCCTTGGAGGTTTTTAAGCAGAGGTTGAATGGCTATCTGTCAGGGATTCTTTAGCTGTGATTCCTGTGAACTGCGGGTATAGGGTGGTATACAAATTTAACATATCATATTAATTCCTGCATTGCAGGGGGTTGGACTGAATGACCTTCCTGGTCCCTTCCAGCTCTGCAGTTCTGTGATTCTGTCTCTGCATCAACCCATTTTATCCTGCTCTGTTTTGCAATAAGGGAAAGCAGCAAACAGGCTGGACAGCTCAGGCAGCGCTGTTGGGAACACAATGCTCTGAAGTTCCTCCAGCAAGGGAAGAGCTGAAATTAAATCTTTAAACTGTAATAGCTGGCAGTGCTGCCTGATGGTTAGCACCCCCTGTGCTGCAAGATGATTATTGACTTAAAAGGGGCCCAGCCTTCTCCAATAGTCTCCTACTGAGACCTAAGTAAGGTGAGTCTCAGGCTTTCCTGGGTCTTCTGCAATGGAGTCCTCTGAGTTAGAGGACAGCAGTGCCACATCCTCAGGCTGCGGCAAAAAAAAAGCATTATGCATTTTCATCAGCTAGCACAGTGTTTCCCCACCTTTTTTGGGCAACGGCACACCTGTTTAATCAAAAAAATCTCGCGGCACACCACCATTACTGCCCCGTGACATCAGCGCGCAGCGTCACGCCGGGAGGGACGCACGGAAGTGAAAGTTTTCACTTTTTTTCCCTCCCCCTTGCCGGGGAACCTCCAAGCTTTGGGGGTGGGGAGGCAGCAGAGCGAGGGACTGAGGGACGGCGGCAGCTGAGGCGGCTGTTGTGGTGGTGGCGGCGATAGCGGGCGGAGGAGGGGGCGGCGGTGGGAGTTGCTGCTGCTGCCCGGACATGCCGGCCTCCTCCTCCTCCGCTGTCTCGCGCTCCTCCATTTGCACGCGCTGCCCCGCCGCTCGGCACCACCACCGCGGAGCCGCCCCCGGCTCGACGCGGATCCTCGCCGCCGCCGCCTCTCACCGCCCGACTCGCCCGCCTCCCTCCCACGGCACACCAGCCAATGTCTCACGGCACACTAGTGTGCCGCGGAACACCGGTTGGGAAACACTGAGCTAGCAGTACTTCCAGGGCTGGCCCTGCCTGCACCTCCCCTTCTGGTTCAGAATCCTCCCTTGATCACCCAGTGAAGAGGATTCTGACTCCTGGCCCCTGGTACTCTCCGCATCAGCAGCTTCTAGTATTTGCAGGGTAAGGAGGCAACTCTGAAATCTCTCTGTGCACATCCTTGTATTGGCCCTGTTTGGTAGAGAAATAAGTCTAATTTAAATTTAAATTTTATAATTTAAATTTTAACAATTCGTAACTAATCATAATTTTAAAATTAATAAACTTAAATTGCACTTTTGTTTAAATCATTTTAGTGGATATTAATTGTATAGGGATGCATTTAAAGATTAGATCAGATTGAAAAGTTGATTCATCGTCAATGTTATTGTGAGTTACTGCCTTTAAAGGACCTATAACTTTCTAAACAGATTAAACAGATTAAAATATACATTCCCTGCCCCGCAGGATCAGAATGTAAAAAGCACAATAGAAAAGGAACGGGGAGGAATGAAGAAAGAAAGCAAATTGTATTTATTTGATTCCTTACCCACCCTTTAATAAAACGTACCAATAATAAAAATAGAGATATTTTCTTAATTTATACTATAATTGATATAAAAATTTCTGATCGTATAAAAGTTATAATGTTACTGTTACAGTAGTACTAAATTTGAATACAATACGGATGAATATTTAGATACTTAACAATGAGTTGTTTGGCAGCAATAGGAGTACCTTTGGGTGCTAACTACATGCACAAGATGGTCTGTGGATTAATGATCCTTTGTTAAAACGAATGTTACCATTTATAAATAATACAGCTGTAATGCTTTGGCAGAGTGACATTTGACTTCTTTCTTTCACAGACAGTACAATAAACTACGAAATTTGGTGAGGGATGCCCGCCATGATTGCATTATGTTTTTTAATGAATTCCAGCTGCTTTCTTACTTGCCAAGAGAGAGGGGAGAATCTTTGGAGAAGTGGCAGACAAGGTATGTGCTGAATATGAGGTTGTGTCGCCAGTTTAAAAGCATCAGTAAAATTATTAGAAAACTGTGTCCAGCAACTCTCCACCCTTGAAGTTCAGCCCTGGCCAGTGGGTGACTGACCCATAACAAGCTTGTTAATTATACTAAAATAAAAAGCCCTTATAATGACTCAGTCTTACACATTTATGATGTCAAGGCAAAAATGTAACAGGACATGGAGTGGTAATTGTGAAGGTTTGCTCTCCTAGGAGTATTTACAATGCATCCGTTTGGTACTATAATCACTTTGCGGGTCAGATGCCCATCGTCATGGTAACAGATGATGAAGATTCCATCCAGCAACTTGGAAGTGAAACAGAAGGTGTTTTTGTGATTTCATTCAAGGTAATCTTTCTGTACTGTAATGGCAAATGAAACAATTCAGTACTTGATGTTTGCCTGCAGAAATGCCTCTGTGCCTTTTATTCACTTGTTTGCATTAAAGCGACATGGATAGGATGGACCCGTTTTGTAGTAAAACATCAGAACTGTTCGGTAACACACAAGGGCATGGAAAAGTAAATGTTCCTTCTAGAGAGAAAGGAGATGACGTAAATGTTCTCTTAACACAGCTTAGTTCTTCCTAAAGCCTTATATAGTCACATACCTTTACGAGATCAAATTATTTCATCTTGCTCCTGCTCCATTTCTTGGGATTGGCAAATACTACGTACAGTGGTACCTTGCAAGACGAATGCCTCGCAAGACGAAAAACTCGCTAGACGAAAGGGTTTTCTGTTTTTTGAGTCGTTCCGCAAGACGATTTTCCCTATGGGCTTGCTTCGCAAGACGGAAACGTCTTGCAAGTTTGTTTCCTTTTTCTTAACACCGTTAATACAGTTGCGACTTGACTTTGAGGAGCAACTCATAGAACGCGGTGTGGTAGCCTTTTTTGAGGTTTTTAAAGACTTTGGTGATTTTTTAAGCTTTTCCAAAACTTCCCCGACACCGTGCTTCGCAAGACAAAAAAAATCGCAAGGCGACAAAACTCGTGGAACGAATTAATTTCGTCTTGCGAGGCACCACTGTATGTGGCTCTTCAGAGGGATGGCTTAGCTCTTTGCATCCCTGTATTTTAGCAGATACAGTTGCCGTCTTTATTGAGAGATCCATTGTGGTACATGGTTAAGATTGAACATGGAGCAGCAGGATGACCCAGTAATTTCACTAATTTCACTTTAGGATTACTATTTCTGCCTTATTTATTAGGGCTTCCAACATGGACTGGTCCTGTTATGAATTGCCCGTTTACGAATTACAGGAATAATCTCCTTCCGCTTTTTCTGTCTGTGCACAGAATTATCTGGACAACTTTTGGCCTGACTTAAAAGCTGCTCACGAGCTTTTTGAGTCTATAGTCCACTCACGGCGCGAACGGGAGAATGAAAGTCAAGAGAATCACGGAAGGGAGTACCCTGAACATGTCCCTGTGGAAATGCTGGAAGCAGGGATCAAATCGGGGAGATACATACAGGTTCTGTTTTATTTCTTTATTTCATTTTTTAAAGTATTCCCTGCTTTTTGAGGAACTTACTTCACAAAGCAGCATACAATCTCCAATTAAAAAAAACAAGTTCGCATGACAATAAAACATGAAAATACAGAATATGGTACAGCTAAACAGTAAACCAGTATGAAAAGAAAGAGTGTATAAATATCAAACATAATGCAGATCATAAAAAAATAGTTTTAAGGCATAAAAGCCAACAAGAGTTAAAATCTGCAGATTTGAAATAGTCTGATTTGAGAAGAAAAGTTCTCAGCAGTCATAGAAAATGGAGCAATGTTGGGGCTTGTTTCACTTCTAACGGAAGAGAATTTAAGAGAACTGGTGCCTAATTGCTCAAAGCACATGCCTGAGTCCCACTATGCTTTACTGCAGAGGCACCAGCAAGAGATCTTCATCCATAGATCTAAGTGAGCAGGCTAGGGAGAGGCAGTTTCTCAGATGTGCATAGGAAAATGAAAGCCTGCCATTAAATAACTGAGTATTTTTTCACAGAGCCAAAACCTTTCCAGATCAGTCTGATGGACAGTTGGTTTCATGGCTGTTAACTCCACCAATACAACATGTAGTGAACATAAGAAGAGCCTACTGGATCAGGCCAGTGACTCATCTAGTCCAGCATCCTATTTTCACAATGAGCAATGTTGTAAACAAAAAATGCCCTTTTCCCTTATGGGGTATCCAAGAGCCCATGTAGAGTCCTTACGTAGGTTCCCTATTGGTAGGAGAAGATAACAGAGGCCAACCAGAGAATATTGAGAAGCAAAGCAGCTAGTAAGCTTGATCTTTATTGATCTGCTGCAACAGGGTGCTCCCCTCACCCGCAGGAGAGGAGGAGGAACCCAGAAAAATGGCACGCAAGGCCTTATAAAGACTTTGAAATTGTCACCCTGTAGATCAAGACCACCCCCAGAAACATCATACATACATCATAGAAGGGGTGTAATCTAAGACCACCCCTCAGATACATCACACATCACAAAAAAGGCGACCTAAAACAGAAATTTGAATGTTGTTTTTCTCCTGTCATTGTTTATCTCCTGTCTGGCAGGTTACTTGATTGGATTTCCTGGGGAGCCTGGCCAGTCTTTTGTAATGATAAATACTTAGTTCCTGGGCCAGGTCACAGGCTCACACCCTTTTCATACCTTAAATGTGCCCTTAAGACAGGATTTGTGAGGAAAGAGACAATGGGGAGGTTTCCCACTTCGACCTTGCAGAGAAAACATTTGCTGAGTTTAGGAATCAAAATGGTTCCAGGTCGGTCTTCCTGTGCTGATCTATGTACATGCTTGGTTGGTACACTTATGAGCATTGCTATATATCTAAGCCCTCAAAATTCCTATCACACCAACCAGATGCCTCTGGGAAGCCCACAAGCAGAACCTGGACACAAGAGCTCTCTCCCCTCCTGTGCTTTCCCAGCAACTGGTAATCATAGCATACTGCTTACCAGTATGGTGGCAGAACATTGCCTCCAATAGTGTGAGCTCAAACAGTCAGAACTTTCCATCTTTTTGAAGTTACCCCATGTGATCTTGGCAGGGTGAAAGCACCCAGTGATACGAGAAGAAAAATAGATGAAGCAAATTGTACACGCTGCAGTAATAGTAATAAGAATAATAAGCAATTTTGCAAGATTTCTAACACAACGTTTTTAAAAGTTTGGAGGCTGGACTTTGAAATGGAAAATTTTATGGGCTCTTTCTGCCACAAAAAGGTACTAAATCCAAAACTGACGCTGGAACAGTGAAACAGCAAGCAAGGAGGTCAGTTTTCATAATATTTCTGTAAAATGCTCAGAGGATAATGATTAGAGTAGGGATATAAAACAGACAACACTGGGAAACTTTGTTCCTGCAAATAAGCTCCCTTCGATATCACTTGGCTTGGTTTCCCCCTTGCCCTTTTGCCCCGTAATGGACAGTGTCTCTGTGGGAAAAGATAGACTGGAGTCTTTTGCTGAAATGTCGGCAGTGGCCTTTATAGCTCATTACAGTGTTGATAGGGAAAGAAGCAAGATCAGTTGCAAGATCTGGCATTGTGTACAGAAAGTATTTATTTCAGTTAATTTGAATCCTGCTCTCCCCATCAAAGATGCCAGAGCAGCTAACAAGACAAAATATAAAAACACTCAGGATCACATCGTTAATAAAATGAGCACAGTGGACAGAATGTTGCAAATTTTAAAGAAGAAGAAAATAGTAATAACCAGCCAGATGGCTGTACAAATATTTGCGAGAGCAAAGAAGTCCAGGAAGGGACAAAAAGTTGCTAACAAGGATCCAAATGGATCTCCTGGGGTAGGTGAGTTCTGTAACCCAGGTACAGTGGTACCTCGGGTTACATACGCTTCAGGTTACAGACTCCGCTAACCCAGAAATATTACCTTGGGTTAAGAACTTTGCTTCAGGATGAGAACAGATATTGTGCTCCGGCGGCGTGGCGGCAGCAGGAGGCCCCATTAGCTAAAGTGGTGCTTCAGGTTAACAACAGTTTCAGGTTAAGAACGGGCCTCCGGAATGAATTAAGTACTTAACCCGAGGTACCACTGTACTCCCACCAAGACAGCTTCCCCATCTCCCCACCAACTGTGCCTCGGACATAGGCAGAATACACTAGAGCTGGAGTTGCCATTGTGGCACCCATTGGTGCAATGGCACCCTTGAGGTCTTCCCTTCAGGCCTTTGAGCTCCCCGCTGCCCTGCCTTGCTCACTGCCCCCTTGGTCCTAAGGTGGTGAGAACAATGACTTTTTTCTCCATTTCAGAGCTGAAAAAGGAAGTGGGAAGAGTGACCCTCCTTCCCACTTCCTCTTTCAGCTCTATGCCTTTTTCAAGGCTCAGATTAATCCTATTGGATCTGACTTTTAACCGTGTGCCCCGAAAAAGCGAAGTGTGTGCATATGCACTTTCCCTTTTCCTGTCTCTTGGGTGCTGATCTGGGAGTGTGGGGAGAGAAGTGATCAGAGGGGTTAATGCCCACAGCACTTGCTCAAAAATCCAAATGTGTCCTCCGGTGTAAAAAGACACTAGAGAGTTTCTTCCACTGCGTTAACGGGATTGGCAGGCTCTTAAAGGAATTGGTAGCCCTTAAAAAGTTTCCAAGTCACTTAACAAACAGAGCTTTGATGCTGATAACCTGGACAACGTGGTAGGCATTGCAGCCAAAACAACAGGACAGTCGCATGGCCCAGCAAGATGGTCCCCGTCAGAACTTTTGCAGCAGTGATTTGAGCCAGGGAGGTTTCTGAATGCTTTCTTGGGACAGTTCCACAGGTTAAGGTAATCCAGACAAGAGATAACTAAAGTGAGCATCACTGTGACCAAATCCACTTTCTCCGGGCATAATTTGACAGGTTAACTGGGCAAAGGCATTCCAAACTACATCCACCACCTGGAACCTCAAGCAGCAATGCTGGCTCCAAGAGCACTCCCAAACTTTAAAAAGGATTTTTTAGATGGAGTGCAACTCCATCCAAAACAGGCAGCAGCAATTCTCATGATTGGCATTATTTCTGGGCAGGAACACCTCTGTCTTGTCCAGGTTAAGTTTCAGTTTATTGGCCAAAATGCTGGGCTCACTGATTCTAGACAACGGTTCAAACTTTCTCCTGTCTCCCTGGAACTTATAGAAAGTGTAGGCAGGGAGCAGAGAGAGAAAGAGCTGGGTGTCATTAGCAAGTTACAGTACTACAGAGCCGAATTTAACATAGCCTTGTATATTTGTATTGGCTGTGCCTGGTTCTGAATTCTAATTTATTCTAGGGGGTCCTGAATGTGAACAAGCACAGAGCGCAGGTTGAAGCATTTGTGCGACTTCAAGGAACTAGCAACAAAGAAAAAGGTGAGAACAGATTCCATGCTTTCAGTTTGACTAGTGAACTGGGTTTTGCTAGGTTTTTCCTTCTGCAAAGTACAGCTTGGCTTACTTTGCTGGGTCATCTGGGTCTACTTTGCCATGCAGCACTTACTTTTCTGGAATCCTCTTTCTCTCTCTCTCTCTCTCTCTCTCTCTCTCTCTCTCTGAGGTTCCTAGTGGTCTAGACCAGCATAGGCAAACTCGGCCCTCCAGATGTTTTGGAACTACAACTCCCATCACCCCTAGCTAACAGGACCAGTGGTCAGGGATGATGGGAGTTGTAGTCCCAAAACTTCTGGAGGGCCGAGTTTGCCTTTGTCTGGTCTAGACTGAACAGGTTGCCTCATAGTGAGAGTTGATTAAAGGGTGGTAGCTGCCTCATACTGAATAGTTTCTTCATTCCTCACACTGCTGCAATTCTGCTTTAGAGCAGGTATTCTCTTGGGTTTCAGCTGTCCTCTGCAATCAGGTTTTACAGATTCTCAGGGGTAGATCTTTTTGCCACTTTCCACAGAACAGTGGGGAGAGGAAATAAATAATGTGATTTATTTCCTAGGGTTCTCCCTTTGCCAGGAAAGCCCCCTCCAAATGATTCCCCCTTAAATGATCAGATCAATATTTCAACAGGAAGGGATTGGATTGTGCTCAAAATGAATAAGGGGATGTCCTGTAATATGGGACAGTTCTTTGAAAGTAAAGGACACTTGGCAACCATAATATTATGTATCCAGTTATTCTCTTGACATAGAATTTATGTTTGGCCCTATAAATCTCTATATGTGGTTTTTCACATTTAGTTATGAGAGTGGCTTTATGAGTTTCAGAAGTTCATCTTGTATATAGATGAACACCAGTGATTAGGAAACAGGCAGTGTGGCTTGGAAGCTGTGTGCATTCTTAAAATGTATTTATTTATTTATCTGTGAGGCCAGCTAAGTCCCACCCCCCTATTTTATATAAGAAAATGCCAAAAAAGAATCAGACTTCGAGAAATAGGAATCTGCTGTCTGCTCTAGGTTCCACTGAGTCATTCCTCCTTTCTTTGCACCCAGATCTCAAAAATGATGTCCTCATTTATGGCACCAAAGCTCGAAACAGAGCAATTCATGGTGATGTGGTAGCAGTTGAATTACTCCCCAAGAGCGAGTGGAAGGGACGGACTGCCGCCCTTTGTGAGAACGAGACTGAAGAGAAGACTTCTGGGGAGGTTTACGGTGAACCTATGCCCACAGGTAAGTGTAGAGAGCAAGCTACCTGAAAGACTGTTTGCCTCTGTAAAGACGTGTAAAAGCACTTCAGTCACCTGGGGAAATTCTACCTTTGGCATTGCACCCTACAGAACATCATAGGGCTGTGAGCTGGAAACAGGCATTTTCCCCTACATTTCCATGGTTTGTGCTTTGCAGAACAAATTCTGAGCAAGTTGTCACTGACATCATGTTAATACGCATTGCTACCCTGTTCAAGCTTTAGCAGCCACTCAGCTGACAACTTTTTAGTTGTATTTGGTTTACTTGGGGTGTGTTGAAGTTTGTAAATTGTAGTGGTGTCCCCTGGGCCTGAGATTGTTATTCCAATCTTGCTAGGAAGGGCCATTGTAAAAACAAGCTCATATTTAAGAAGAAGAAATTATTGATCTTGTCTGAAATGCACTGTAGCATTGTAAAGTGGCAAGCTAGTCCTGTAAGAACACTTCGCAGACCTACTGTATCATTTTATCAATTGCCTTATTGCCTCTTGGGCATGATAGATCTTCCTGTAAATGGATTTATCTATAATATCTTCCTTATCATGCGTTTTGCTTCTGCTTCCAAGGGATTGATGTATAATCACAGCATTATTCCACTTTCAAAGGTAAAGTTGTTGGCATCATACAGAAGAACTGGCGTGATTATGTGGTCACTTTTCCATCCAAAGAAGAGAGCCAGTCGCACGGCAAAAATGCACAGAAAGTCCTTGTGACACCGTGGGATTACAGAATCCCCAAGATCAGAATTAGCACGCAGCAAGCTGAGGCTCTACAGGTAAAACAGTTCCTTGGTGCATAAATGTCAACCAAGTTCCAATCTGCATTTGCTAATCATGGGTTTTCTGTTGACTTGGTGTTTCACAACAGGACTTCCGGGTTATCGTGCGTATCGATTCTTGGGAGTCGACATCGGTGTATCCAAATGGGCATTTTGTGCGTGTTTTAGGGCGGATAGGAGATCTTGAGGGAGAAATTCAGACTATCCTGGTGGAAAACAGCATCTCTGTGAGCCCTTTCTCCGAAGCGCAGGTTGGTCTGCATTTGCTTTTAATACTTCAGCTGGTAAATGGTAATTGTATATTTGTTCCCAATGGTTTGGTAATAACAGCAATTGGTACAGTGCAGTCTGTTCAATTGCATGAAACACATACTAGGTGTACTGGAGAAATGCCATACTATTTCAGGTAATAGATAGTGTGGGTGATGGTCTATGCGAATGTCCATTATTATTATTATTATTATTATTATTATTATTATTATTATTATTATTATTAATTTATTTATTTATTTATTGTCAAGGCTGGCCCAAACCTTCCATACAAAGGTAACCTCAGACAAAAGCAGCAATTGAATTCTGCAGCCTTTGTAAATAGTGCAAATTTGCTTATTTTTTGGGAGGGGGAAACTGTTCTGCTTCTGTTAGTCATGGAATTTGCAAGAGCTCTGCAGTGAAATGTATTTTGTAGTGAAAGTGGAGATTCTTGACAGAGGCTTTGCAACTTAAGGATTGCCCACGAAACACAGACCTCTTCCCAAGAATTCACACACCATTAAATAGATGTGATTGATGTATGTCTGTTTTGAATTAATTTGCTGTAAATTACATTTCATTGTCTTGTTTGAATGATGTCTTTGTGTTTTAACCTTTGGGAGCTGACCTGGGATGAAAAGTGGCATAGAAGTAAACTATAACCGAACCAGGCATGGAGAGGCTGAAAAAGGTCTGCAAGACCTTTGCCATTGCTGCCTAACCGCTACCAGCTGGCATTCAACAGGTTTCACCTGCTCCCTTTCAAACCTATTGCTACAGCTGAGGGCTAGAAACCTGCTTTTAAAATCAATAAATAAAACTATGCTCTCAGGGTGCTGAATTCTGCACCCAGTATCAAGTTCCACATTTGCTTGATGCAGCAGGCCTGTTTATGGCTCTCTTGCTGTTAGCGGTTTGAGATAAAAGCAGTTTTTATTTATTTGTTTATTATACATATATCCCGGCTTTCCTCTTGGAAAGGTGACATATGTGGTTCTCCTCCTCTCCATTTTATCCTCACAGAGTAGGTTAGGTGAAGAGATGATGACTGGCCCAAGGTCACCTAGTGACCTTCCTGGCTGAGTGGGGATTTGAACCCTGGTCTCCAGGGTCCTAGTCAGACACTATAACAGCTATAGCCGCCCAGAGGGACTGGGGCAACCCAAATGGGTGGGGTACAAATAATACAATTATTATTATTATACAGTACAGTCATACCTTGTTTGATGAACGCCTTGGCACTCGTATCTTTTGGCTCCCGAATGCCGCAAACCCAGAAGTGAGTGTTGCAGTTTGCGAACGTTCTTTGGAACCCAAACGTCCGCTGCGGCTTCTGATTGACTGCAGAAGTTTCCTGCAGCCCATCGGAAGCCGCATCTTGGTTTCCAAACATTTTGGAAGTCGAATGGACTTCCAAAACGGATTCCATTCGACTTCCGAGGTACGACTGTACTAAGCACTGCAGAGTTGTGTTAGAGCAGTGCTGAATTTAAGGTGTCATGTTAGAAAAGCAAACTCTGCCCCTTGCACTGAAGGGATCTGATGTACTGTGATTTCAGTATAAACAGGGGGCAAAGCTGCCTCCAGCAGGTTTTACTCGCTGACTCTTAGAGAGGATACGAATGAAGTGTTATTTTTTCAATCTAAAATCTCTGACGGGCAGGACTTTCCTCCTGCAGATGTGTGAGATGCCAGTTGTTGTCCCAGAGAAGCCATGGAAAGTGGCTCCAGAAGAAGAGCTCAAGCGTGTGGATCTGAGGGAGACCCACTTAGTCTTCAGCATTGATCCAAAAGGCTGCGAAGATGTGGACGACGCCCTGTCCATTAGAACCCTGCCTAATGGAAACCTGGAGCTAGGGGTTCACATTGCAGACGTGACTCACTTCGTGGCTGCAAACTCTTACACAGATATTGAGGCAAGAGCAAGGTGGGTTGGATTCTGGGGTAGAAGCTGAAAGCTTTAATATTTATTGTCGCAATACAGTGGTACCTCCGGTTGCGGATGGGATCCGTTCCGGAGCTCCGGTCAGATCCCGAGGTTTCCGCAACCGGAGGTGCCTGTTCTGCGCATGCACACAGCGCGATAGAGCACTTCTGTGCATGCACGCGCAGCAAAACCCGGAAATATACTTCCGGGTTTGCCGCATGCGTATCCTGAAGGATACATAACAAGAGGGGCATGTAAGTAGAGGTACCACTGTATATATAAACCAGTTAAAACAAAGTACCTAAGTGAACAAGGTTATATAAAATAACATAGGAAAATCAATTTGAAAACAAGATTGCGAAGCATAATAATAGTACAGTGGTACCTCAGGTTTAGTGCTTAATTTGTTCCGGAGGTCCGTTCTTAACCTGAAACTGTTCTTAACCTGAAGCACCACTTTAGCTAATGGGACCTCCTGCTGCTGCCATGCCGCCGGAATACAATTTCTGTTCTCATCCTGAAGCAAAGTTCTTAACCTACAGAGTCTGTAACCTGAAGCGTATGTAACCCGAGGTACCACTGTACTTCATTGTGCACATCCACAACATAGAATTAAAGCACTTTGACAGTCATAGCTTCCCCCAAAGAGTCCTGGGAATTATAGTTTACCCCTTGCTGAGCTGCAGTTCCCAGCAGACTTAACAAACTACTTTCCAGGAAGGGGAAGTCATGACTGTTAAAGTGCTATAAATGAATGGTACGGACCTGTATATTGTATTAACTGGCAGGGGGAGAAAATGAATGATTGTTCTTTTGATAGTGATTTCAATAGCCAATACCAAGAATGTAATATACTTCTGAAATGAACAGTAGTGACTAAATACTGCAGCATAGGAGATGGCAGAATCAGTCACTCGTGTCGTCAGAGGGAAATCTTTTCTTGTAACTGTGAAAGCTCTGTTTAGATGTACAATTGCCCAAAATTGATTTTAATATTTTTGCTGCTGTTTTAGGCTGAAACTAATCTTAACATGTATGCTTGGGGTGTTTGTTTCTTACAGCTGCCAACTGCTCTTATTCTGAATTAGCAGTAGATATCAATATAAGTCACCCCACAGCAAAAGGGATTAAAGCATGGTTATTTTACGCATATACTAGTGTCACTGAAACAAATGTCTCTTGTCTACATTATAAATGGCCCGTCCTAAATTGTTTAGCACTCGCATTAGATAAACCAACCATGTTGCAATATGCGTCCAAATGTTCTGAAACTTTAAAGATGTGCAGTAGGAGCATTATAATAATTATTTCTCCAATTTTTCAGGGCTACTACTTACTACTTAGCAGATCGCCGTTACGACATGCTGCCTGCCGTCTTGAGTGCCAACTTATGTTCTCTTCTTGGGAATGTTGACAGGTGAGCTCTTAGCACTGACTTGCCCTAGCATCTCGGGTATTAGGACAAGTTCTTGGTGTTTTGCTTCTTCCTAGCCCCGACTCTTTGGGGGACCAAAATAACCCCTTGTAGCATTCTAATATTCTGCAACTTTTCTCAGTTTATGAGAAACGTTTCATACATAAAATGTTCTAGTGTGTTTTGCAAGCAAAGAAGTTTGGCCATTATTAGAATCTATTAAACTGCACATACTTAAAATATAATGATTAAATCAATTTCTCCGTCACTAGCCATTGTCTTTTCTCCCCTGTGCTGAAAATTGAAAGGGTGGAAACTAGGGGTGAACTTCATGTTTTTTCCAATGACTAACAAGTGGATTTTGCTAACACAGCTGTTTATGATTCATAAAAGCTTCCCATGTTATGAATGTCAAACCAACTGAACTCTGTTTCTCTCTTGCTTGAAACTATTATTATTATTTATTTATTGAAGTTATATACCTCCCTATACCTGGGGGTCTCAGGGCAGTTCACAGAATAAAATCAAGATATAAAACCACAAAATACATAATAAAAACAACCCCCCCCCAAAAAAAATCGAAAGGGCATAGGATATAAATCAGATCAACCAAAGGCCTGGTTAAAAATGTTTTTGCCTGGTGCCTAAAGGTACCGTATTTTTCGCTCTATTGGACGCACCGGACCACAGGACGCACCTAGTTTTTAGAGGCGGAAATCAAGGAAAAAAATATTATCCCCCCCCAGCCCCAAAGAGCAACGGACAGGCTGCATGCAGCCTGTCCACTTCTCCCAGAGCTTCTCGGGGCTGCGGGGGAAGCCCGGGTTACCCCCCCCCCAGCCCCAAAGAGCAAAGAAGCCAAGACAGCGCACGGGATCCATGGCCGCGCAACCTCTCCAGCCAGGAGCTAAACCTCTCCAGTGCAGCTAAAGAAGACAAGGCAGCAAGCGCGATCCATCCCGCTCACTGCCTTGGCTTCTTCTTTAGCCTTGCACAGCATCTTTAGTCTTGCGCAATGGGATGGATTGCGCCCGCTGTCCACCGGGGCTGGACTAGATGACTCCTGGGGTTCCCTTCCAACCCTGCAATTCTATGACCTCGGAAGGTGTTTGGGGTCTCCACCACTGGAGGCTTTTAAGCAGCGGTTGGGGGACCATCTGCCTGGCGTTCTTTAGCTGTGATTCCTACATTGTGAGGGGGCTGGGCTAGATGACCCTTGGGTGGCCCTCCCAACTCTATACAGTCCTACAGTTCTGCGGCAGGAGATCCACAGCCACTTCACACAATGCCCACTCCCAATTTGTACCCCCCTACCTGCCACACTTCCCCCACCCCACTTAAGCTGAGGGAATTCCTGCCCAGAGAAACTCCCAGCAATCAAGGAGGAGGAATCCGCTGCAGCCGTGAGCAGCGGTGGATCCATGGTCCCCTTCCTTCTCTCCTCCGTAGTTGCTTTGAAGCAGGAAAGTGGGAGAGGAGCTGCTTACACGAGTGTAAGCTGCTCCCCTCCCACTTTGCTGCTTCAAAGCAATCACGGAGGAGGGAATCCGCTGAAGCCTCCAGCAGGGGAGGATCCATGGTCCCCTTCCTTCCCTCCTCCGTGGTTGCTTTGAAGGAGGAAAGTGGGAGAGGAGCTGCTTACACGAGTGTAAGCTGCTCCCCTCCCACTTTGCTGCTTCAAAGCAATCACGGAGGAGGGAATCCGCTGAAGCCTCCAGCAGGGGAGGATCCATGGTCCCCTTCCTTCCCTCCTCCGTGGTTGCCTTGAAGGAGGAAAGTGGGAGAGGAGCTGCTTACACGAGTGTAAGCTGCTCCCCTCCCACTTTGCTGCTTCAAAGGGAGCCCGGGAGGAGGGAATCTGCTGCAGCCTCGAGCAGCGAAGAGGATCCATGGGTCCCCTCTTTCCTTCCTCCGTGGTTGTTTTGAAGCAGGAAAGTGGGAGAGGAGCTGCTTACACGAGTGTAAACTGCCCCCCTCCCACTTTCCTGCTTCAAAGCAATTACGGAGGAGGAATCCGAAAGTGGGAGAGGAGCTGCTTACACGAGTGTAAGCTGCTCCCCTCCCACTTTGCTGCTTCAAAGGGAGCCCGGGAGGAGGGAATCTGCTGCAGCCTCGAGCAGCGAAGAGGATCCATGGGTCCCCTCTTTCCCTCCTCCGTGGTTGCTTTGAAGAAGGAAAGTGGGAGAGGAGCTGCTTACACGAGTGTAAGCTGCTCCCCTCCCACATTGCCGCTTCAAAGCAATCACGGAGGAGGGAATCCGCTGAAGCCTCCAGCAGCGAAGAGGATCCATGGTCCCCTTCCTTCCCTCCTCCGTGGTTGCTTTGAAGCAGGAAAGTGGGAGAAGAGCTGCTTACACGAGTGTAAGCTGCTCCCCTCCCACATTGCCGCTTCAAAGGGAGCCCGGGAGGAGGGAATCTGCTGCAGCTTCCCCCACCTCCCGCAGAAGCCGTGCGCTCTTTAAAGGGGCTGTGCGACTTCTCCTGGCTTTTCTGGGAGGTGGGGGAATTCCCCCACCTCGGAGAAAAGCCCGCAGGAGCCGCGCAGCCTTTAAAGAGGGTGCCGCTCTTGGGGGCTTTTCCCCCAGGAGGGAGAAGGGACTGCTGCAGCCAGTCACTCCCTTCTCCCTCCTAGAGAAAAGCCCGCAGGAGCGCACGAAGCTTGTGTGCGGCTCTTGAGGGCTTTTCCCGCCTGCCTCCCCCCTGCATTCGCTCCATAGGACGCACACACATTTTCCCTTGCTTTTTAGGAGGGAAAAAGTGCGTCCTATGGTGCGAAAAATACGGTATATAATGAAGGTGCCAGGTGAACTTCCCTGGGGAGAGCATTCCACAGACAGGGAGCCACTGCAGAGAAGGCCCTGCTCTTGTGTTGCCACCCTCCGAACCTCTTGAGGAGGAGGCATACGAAGAAGGGCCTCAGAAGATGATCTCAGGGTCTGGGTATGTTCATATGGAAAGAGGCTACATGATGGTCAGAATTGTCATTGATAAATCAGCAATGTTGTTTTATTTTCAAGGTATGCTGTGAGTGTCATTTGGGAACTTGAAAAAACTTCCTATGAAATAAAGGAGGTTTGGTACCACAGAACCATCATTCGCTCTTCCTACAAACTGTTTTATGAGGCGGCCCAGGCATTGCTGGATGGAGACTTGACAGTGGCCGATGAAATTCTGGAGCTCAAAGATATGGGCGAAGATACGAGGAAACAGAAGTTAGATGAGCTGACCTGGGCCATAGGGAAGCTGACTGATGTAGCCCGGCATATTCGAGCTAAGAGGGACAGCTGCGGAGCACTGGAATTGGAAGGGGTCGAGGTCAGAGTGCTACTGGATGACAAAAAGAACATCGACGACCTCATCCCTCGGCAGCCGCTGGAAGTCCACGAAACGATTGCCGAATGTATGATTCTCGCAAACCATTGGGTGGCCAAGAAGATATGGGAGACTTTCCCTCACCAAGCCCTCCTGCGCCAACACCCACCCCCACGGCAGGAGTTTTTTTCAGAGCTCCGAGAATGTGCTGGAACAAAAGGCTTCTTCATAGATACACGGCAAGTTGAATCAGGGCTTACTAGTCCAGGCCTTCCTTAAGCTGCAGAGTAGTTGTTTTCCAAAATATCTCCAAGTACAATGCGGCTCTGGGTGCCCAAATCATCTGCATTTTCAGAAACAGGCTGGGCTTATGCGTTGTTTATTTAATTAATTTATATATTTATATACCACCGTTTATCAAAAGATTCCAGGGTGGTACAGTGGTACCTCAGGTTACATACGCTGCAGGTTGCAGACTCCGCTAACCCAGAAATAGTACCTCAGGTTAAGAACTTTGCTTCAGGATGAGAACAGAAATCGTGCTCCGGTGGCACGGCAGCAGCAGGAGGCCCCATTAGCAAAAGGTTAAGAACAGTTTCAGGTTAAGAACGGACCCCCAGAACGAATTAAGTACTTAACCCGAGGTACCACTGTATAGAACATTAAGAACGTATTTTACAATTATGACATTGATATGCCACTCCAGAACCTGAGTTATCTTCTGGCAGCATTTTCATTGTTGAATATGTACAGATAAGGCACTTTGGGCTAGGAAAAAGGCTATTACGATCTTTCCAGCTACTCTACCCTTCTGTATTCAGAGTAGTCTGGTTGCAGGGTTAGAAGGCAGCCAGCTGGAGCTTGCCATAGAAGAGCTCGGTTGCAGCAACTTGAGTTTTGGACTGAAGTGCAGTTTCAAAGGCAGGGGAGGAGAGTGGCTTAGAAACTTTTCTCCATCTGCATCTTTAAAAACTTAGAGCTAGACCCCTTAACAACTGGTGTAGAACTGGAATTGCTCTGAGATTGTCTGTGCAGGTAAGTCCAAGACTAGTTTTAGGACAGGTTGGTGGCGTAGGTTCATTTGTGAAAGTTGTAGCAAGAAGCATATACATTACTGAAAAGTTCAAATAAATTGGTTTTCTGTTATCATTAATCCATTCATTTCGATAGGTCGAACAAAGCATTAGCTGACTCCCTGGATAAGGCAGTTGACCCATCCGATCCTCTGGTGAATAGGCTGCTGAGATCTATGGCCACACAGGCAATGTCTAACGCCTTGTATTTTTCAACTGGCTCTTGCCCCAAAGAAGAGTTCTTTCACTATGGTAACTGCTGTCGTTTGTTTCTTTCTGTGTGCTTTTAAAATCCCAGCTCCAACTCCTCCACTATTGTCTTCATGGCCTTTGTGTCCATTATTGCATCCTATTTTGCGGCAGGTCTTGCTCTTGATAAATACACCCACTTCACTTCACCAATTAGAAGATATGCTGATATAATAGTCCACCGGCTGCTGTTGGTGGCCACTTCGAAAGGAGATAAATCAGGCACCAAGGAGAACTTGCTTAGCAACAAAGAACTTGAAGAGCTATGTAGACACATCAACAACAGAAACAGGGTAAGACGATTAGTGAGCATGCATTTGGGTATGTTTATACAATAGATTCTCAGAGAGGCACATTTGACTTAGGCCACCATACATTTAAAGCGCTATGATGCAGTTTTAAAAATCATGGCTTTCCCCGTAAGAATTATGGGAGCTATGGTTTGTTAAGGGTGCAGAGAGTTGTTCAGAGATCCCTATTCCCCTCTTAAGAGTAGTTTAAAAACTATCCCTCTTCACAGGGGACTCTGGGAATTGTAGCAGTGGGAGGGGACTAGGGGTTTGTGAACAATTCTCAACACCCTCACAAAATACAGCTCCTAGACTCCTTTGGGGAAATCATGTTGAGCGCTTTAAATGTGTAGTATGAATGTGGATTTACTGTGAAGGTTGATTCACTGCAGTGAAGATGGAAGTTATTTTGAGGGAGGTTTGTCATCCCACTTGCTTTGGAAGCAGGCTAGTGCAAATAAATCACAATGATTTATGCAAATATTTAATTACATTAACCTAAAGAACATAAAGAAAAGGAAGAGAATGGACAAGACAGGAAGTCATTCCCAACCTTAAATGTTCTGGGACCCGGCTGCCTAAAGAACTGCCTCCATCCATATGAACCTACATAGGTTTTAAGGTCATTGTCTTGAGCTATGCTGTCTGGTTGACCAGATATCAAAACATCATAGGCAGGGCCTTTTTGGTAGTGGCACCAACATAGTGGAAACCCTCATTTCTAATCTAAATGGCTTTCTTTGGATAGGCCGCCCAGCATGCACAGAAGCAGTCCACTGAACTTTTCCAGTGTATGTACTTCAGAGATAAGAGTCTTGATGGAGATGAGCAGCGCACAGCAGACGGGATTATCTATTCAATCCGAACGAATGGCGTGCTTGTCTTTGTGCCAAGGTAAGGCAACTGTAGCTTGAGGCCAGACAAGCAAGTCCACATGGCAAGCTGCCTCTTTCTGGGCAATCTGGAACACACGGGAAGGATTACAGCATAGCAGCTTTTAATTTAACCCTGTGGGATTTGGTGGGGACATTTTTCTCAAATGACGTTGGGAGGAGGGGAAGTTGAATTCAGGAATCTAGGAAGCTGCCCTATTCAGTTAAACCACTTGTCTTTCTAACCAAATGCTGGTAGCAGCTCTCCCAACGTTTCAGACAGGAGTTTTTCCCAAATCCAATTGGAGATGCTGGATTGAACCTGGGACCTTCTCTGTTCAGAGCCTGTTCACTACTTAGATACAGCCCCCATGTGACAATGCTTTGAGCCTCTGGCATAGGGTGGGACAGAGCTCCACTGAATAAGTTCTCCTGCAACAGAGACTGCCTAGTCTTTCTGTTTTGTAAAAAAGCATGTTTTGTAATACTAATTGATACTTATTTTACATTTATTTTTGTTTTTTACTAATAGTTTTATTGAATTTTCTAAAAAGAAGTACCTACTTTAATCAATTAATTGCCTCAGGCTTTTTAACGATAAAGTTCACTGGCAATTGGATACTTTTTTGGGAACCTAATCTCTTTCTGTCACAGGTATGGAATTAAAGGGGCAGCCTATCTGAAAAATAAGGAAGGGTTGGTCCTCTCTTGTCAAGCCAATGGGAGCTGCAAATGGAAACCTGGTTGTCTCCAGCGCTTTCCTAGCAAAATTATCTCTGCTCCCACAGCTGAGGATCCTGTTACTCTGAACCTGTTTGACCATGTGGCGGTATGTAACGTATCTGCATTGAAATTACTCTCCTGTAACACAAGGAGGCAAAATAGAATCTTACTGTGTGCTTTTTCCACCCATAGGTAAAAATTTCCGTACAGAGTTCTCGTTGCCATACCGATCGCATTCAGTTGCATATAACAAGCTGCAAACCTTACAAGACACCGGAGTTGGAACTGTCTCAAAGCCCCCACATATCTAGAACAGATTTGGTACTGGAAGTAACGAAGACTGTGGAGGAGGCCCAGCTTGCTCATGACAAGGCCAAAACAAAGATGATAGAGGAAGAATATGAGGAGTATCGCCAGACTCGGGGTGTGAGCCTGTATCACTTGTTGGAGGAAATCAAGGAATTGGCCTTATTGGATGTATCTGCAGATAGTGGAGCATGAAAGCTCTCATGCAAGTGCTGTTCCTTTGGCCTGTCCTAAAAAAAAAATTCTAATATTTCTAAATGTATTACGTTATTTCAGTTGGCTCGGCTTTTGGTAAAACATGGTATAATACAATATCTCTATGAAAACAGGCAGCTATACATTAAAACACACTTGTAGCCATGGATGGTAATGAAATAGTACTTTGCCTTCTGTGAATTGAGTACATAAAATGGCAAATGTTTCAAAGCACCTCAGGGAATAAATAATAATTTGATGACAACCAAGTAGCTCTTTAAAATTTTACTCTCTGATAATGGAAGTGACTATACAGCAAAAGAATGTTACGCACTTCCCATTAATTTATATCCAGTATTTAGCATTTGGGTTGTTTTTTGTTTTCACCACCATTGAGTTGTACTCAAATGTACCTCCGAATTACGAAACCATGATCAAAACTCTTGAGTAACAACTTTAGCAATGACGCATATAAGAACTAAGTTTAGTTGAGATTTTGTATTTTTCTTTCTTCAGCCTCTCAGTTCAGACTAAGCTTTCCTACCTGCCATGTGGAAACCATCCAAGCAATGTGCAGGAATTCAGGATGGGATGAGGTCGCAGGAAAGGCTTATCTGAATTGACTCAGTTCTCATTCTAACACTGGATCGTGCCATTTTGTTACACTGCAAAGTAACCTTCCAGATATCCCAAACCATGCTCCTTTAATGAGCACTACTTTTATACGTAGCGTATCTAAAAGCTTGCACATAGATATCCCCTAATTTGCATGCTATGCCACTGAACATTACCTATTCTGCAAGATCAACCTATACAATATTTACCTACGCAGTATATTAGTTGCTGCTTCTAGTAGCAGACAAAGTCTCCCATTTCACAACAGATTTCCAACATCTTCATTTCCAGTGTAAAATACGGACACATAGCACAAGTATTTCACAATGTGAAAGTTATAAAAGATTTTAATGGCAGAACTATCATCGCTTTGGTCTGCTTTCTATATGTAACATTTTATAACATCTACTGTGAGAATGGTGCTTTCTCATTGAAGGATTAGCAGCCATTACTTTTAATTCAAGCTTCAACTTGTCTCACTTTAAACGGAGAAACACCATTTCCAAAGTGGTGGATAAAGAGAAAAAAAATCTGAATTACAGAACTCTCACTGAAAGGCCAAGTTAGCATGCAACATTAAGCCAAACTATACCTTAGCGTGAGCAAGCAAGCATAGTGGTACAGAGTGAAAATCACAGCCACTTTACTCCTCCCTGAGTCCTGCTACAGAACTAACCCATTTGAGCCTAGACTTGTATGTCTCACTAGAAACAAGCCACAAGCTGTAACTAAAGCTTGTTCTTAGCTTACTGCTCATGGTTTGATCGGAGAAGACAAACCACAAGTCTAGGTTTGCACAGAACATTAAGACAAACCATGGAAGGCACTACGGGGTGGAGTCAAGCAGCCACAGTTTCCACCTCTTACCAGGACACTTGCTCATTCATGCCTAGGCATGGTTTGGCTCATCTTTACATGTAAGTGAGACCAGTGGAACTGAGAAGAATGATCAGTTGTTCCAGTAGAAAAAAATTCATTAAAAAAACCACTTTCAAGAGGAAGAAATAACAGGAATATGTGACGTATAATTCAAGATGTTGGTCCTTGGTCACTTGATACAAAAGTTAAAGGTCGTTTATCTTCTATACTTCCAATTTTCTTCTTCTCAATAGTCTGAAAAGGTACATTTCCTCCTTCCCCCACAGGCAGGTCATCTTGTTCCTGAGCCACAAGGATGTTACATTCTTAATCTGCCTGGGTCACTTGCAGCTCTATTAGAAACAAAAAAATATTGGCTGTCACCATTCTTGCATTAACTCATTTCCTCTAATGTAATTGCTTAGGCTCATACTCCCTAGCCCAGTCAATAACTTGAAGTTTTATGAGGTGAGAGAAGCAATCAATTTCTTTAAACCAAACTTTTATTAGTAAGAAAAATGAAGCAATTATCACAAGGCAGCGGTCAAGTTGAAGGAAACAGTTAAATTTAAAACTGAAAAATATGAATTCGAAATGCAAGGAGAGGAATGTTCTGGCTGCTAGCTTTCCACAGAATATTGTAATAGAGACCAAGACACTTTAGTTCAGTCATCAAATGTATGGAAAGAACAAATTGTGACATTTGTTCTTACATAAACTCTCCTTCTCTTTGGTTTTGTCATAGTGTGGTACACCTTCATGAAGAAACGTGGTTCAGGCCACTTGGTGAATCTCCACCACAATAAATCTCATTACTAAGTTGAAGGAAGGGGGGTGGAGAAGAAAAATTCCTGCTAATAACTATTCCGCTCTTGTGGCAATCCTTGGTAGCTCATCCACCTAGTAACAAGGTAACCTGAATCTTGTTCAGGTGAAGACAAAGACCAGCTGTTTGATTTAATTTCCCTGTTTATATCAAGTTGGCAAGTTTTCGTGTAAAAGGGCAGTGCATATATAGAACTAGCAATAAACCAGTCATCACATGAACTTCCTGCTAATCTGAAAGTATAATGGAATTGCATCACACACACACATAAATAACACAAATTCAATTATAGATGATCGGCAGCAAGCTCCTGCAAAAGCTGCTACTAGGACCCCACCTGCAACTGTAAAGATTCGTTCTAGCTTTTTTTTCTCTTTCTGCCTCCCTTTGCCTGCCTGCCTACCCCCCTCCCTCCTGCCATTTGGGGAAAGGCAGTCCTGCTGGCCAGCAACAAGCATGGAGAAGGTTGGAAAGCCCCTCTTCCTTCTCCACTGATTCAGCTCCTCTCGGAAAGAACAGGGACCAAAGGAGACTCCTCAGATAAGCGGTGATGCCTTGAAGCCAGACTGGGGAGGTAATTTAAGGTAAATTGGACTATACATGAATTTTGCCTAATGCACTGGCTTTGGAACCTAACCCCCGTGTAGATGTGCACACCACAGCTCACCTATTGAGAGGGAAACTGTTTTGAAGGGGAAGAAATCATTTACAAACAAATTTAAAGAAAACCTCAATTCTTATATTTGCAATTGTCAAAACAGAACCAGATGCTGATTTTTAGCAGGATTTTTGAATTCAATTATCCCAAAGTATCACCATGAATAGCCTCTATTCATACTTTAGAATTTACCTTCTTGTGACTGACTGTTGAACTGTGTTTTTGCTTGTCTTCTTTCCATGGCTAGTTGTCTGTTCCTTTCAATTCTCTGCAGCTGCTCCTCTGTTAGTGTGCTATTTGGGGGCAAACCAAAGTCTTCTCCTGCATTTTGGATTTCAGAAAATAAATCTAATTCTTCAGTGGCTGGATTAGGTCCATTGCTTCCCCCATCCTCACCTATATTGAATGGGAAAAGGCTATCAGAAGTTTCCAGGCAAAATCTACACTAAGCTAGGCTGCTTTAAAAAAAGTATACCAGATTTATCATCATATTGCTGGAACTACAATAATATTCCCTCATTCAATAGTGTAGCAAATTATAGAAGGAAAGCTACTTGTCCAATAATGCAGAAGTGTTAATTCCTGTCTTATTAATTAGAAAGCAGTCTAAATCAAAAAGTTATCTAATTCCTGAAACAAAATGTCATTCACCTTTCCTTAAACCAAAACTCTTGTTGTCTGTCACTCAACATATATGTATGGAACCATCGCACAGAAATCTGATAACTAGACAGAGGCTGTCGGCAGGATCCATTTTGTTAATATATGTGGCTGCCTAGGGCTGCATTGTATAGCTAACAAATGCAACCAATATTCATTGCATCCACAATTATCTAATTGTTCTGATATCCCAGGAGAGGAAGGCAAAACAGCATATTAATGGTTTACACTTTTAAAGTCAAGTCAGTGGCAGTAGTGACCTTTCTGCTAATCTTTTAGGAAAGATTGTCATTAAACTTCAGCACTGTTGCAGCAATTGCCAAAATTTCTACCTAGCTCCTCTATGAGTCCAAGCTTCCCAAGACACCACAAAAGTTTACAATTAATGTATAATCAAAGGGCTTAGCAAAATGCACACCACTTAAGGAGACTGTTCAGATTAAATCCTGTATTCTGGAAACAGAACTTATTGTGTCCTAAGCACAATGTGCAATCCAGTGTTTGGACTGCAGATGGATCCCAACAAATACACAAACTTATGGAACGGACATATGTTCCTTATTTTTTTAAAAAAAGGATTAAATACATTGTTCTAGGGAGGGGCTGAAAGTACATAGTAGTTCTCTAGCTAATTTCCAGTGCATCTAGGACCTGCTACTAGAATCTGCTCAAGGGGGCCCTTGATTAGGTAGCTCTTTAGATCTAGCAAGGCACTTCTTAAGTCTTTAAGCAAAAATGCAAGTTCAGGAGCACTCAATACCAACAAGTTATCCCTCAACTGTTAAAGACTTCCTGCGATGCACTATGGCATTGTAATTTTAGCAGCAGACACATGGATTCAAGTTTTTAAAATGAGACCATGCAAGACTGGTCAGCTCAGTCCTAAAGGACATCAATTTTGCTGTCAGTTCTCAGTAGCACCTAAATGTCTGACCGTCAAAAGAGAAAAGGATGCAGTGCTAACATTTTCAATGCATACATGCCTTCATTACTTGTGAATTCTTCATGCAACATGGGCAGGTCAAGTCTAATTCGCTTCAAGCATGCCTAGAATGAGAAAATGTGCCATATGTTACAGATCCGAGTTGTATTTGTTGCTTTCAGTTAAGCATTACTTTTACTCAGATCGGTTGACACTCACCTGGACTGGTTGTTTACCTCCTAAACTCTCTACTTTGTCAACAAAATCCTCAAATGGAAGTTTAGGGAATAGCCTGTGAGCCCAGTGCTCCATATGCCTCACAAGCGCCTTCAGGTCTGCTTCCTGAACATAAAGAACAAGATACAGTTTAAACATTGGGCATGCTCACATTGAGAAAGTATTTGAAGCTTTATTTTACAAAGCCTTAAATACTGAAGTTGTACATTTAGGGTGCAAAAGTGTATCCAACTGACAAAAGTAATTGTTATTAGCTAAAAAACAACAACAGATTAAAGGCCCTTTCTTGAAGATGCTGTGGCTCAGTTATAGAGCATTTGTTCTGCACGCAAAAAAAATCCCAAACACCTACATCTCCAGGTTAAGGCAGGGACTGTTCCCGGTCTAAAATCCTGGAGCCACTGCGAGCCAGTGTAGACCACTGTTCCTCAGTCTTGTGTCCCCAGAGGTTTAAGAACAGGAGCTCCACCAACTGAGATGGTCCATTCAGGTGTGGATTTGTGGTTGAAGACTGGAGATGGCATATCCATCACTTTAAATATTCCTACTGGTTTTTAATTGTACTTGCATTGCTTCTCCCCTCCAGTCTTTTAAGATATTGTAAAATAGTATCTTGTCTGGAAAGGGTATGTTTTGATGAATGTATTAGTTAAGTGAGCCTACACAGCAATCTTTTCAACAATGAGGCAAATCTTTCTCCTTGCTTTGGCTTCCCTTATACTATTAAGGAAGGCTAATGTTAAACGTAAATTACCCAAAATAGTCAATTTTGTGCCATCATGACAGAGTGGCAATTCACAACTGATCAACAAAACTAAACATGTTAGTATTAGAATCCTTACGTTTAATCTAATCCTTTGCTGAAAAACTTCATGTTCGTATGTTCCACACAGCTTATATCCCAGAATACATAATATGCATGCAATGGCCACAAAAATCAAGAGAAGACTTCTCAGCATTGCTTACCTCAAAACCTTTACCTTTGAATTTTACATTATCAAACATATTCCGCAAAGCTGGAAGTCCTCGCTCTGAAACTAACCTGTGAATGTTAGAAGTGTCTCCAGTTACTTGAAATTTTCTTTTTCAATAACAGGTATTCCACCCAAAACTCTGAAATACGATGCCAATGTGTACAAGAGGCATGGTATACAGTCTGTTATGGGTTTTGATGATGCACATAATTTTCATGTAAGAAAATGTTTCCAGTTCTGAAGAGGTATCAAAATGCTATCAAACTCTCCAGGGATAGCCAACATAGTGTTCTTGTACTACAATTCCCTTCAGCTCAAGTCAGTACAGCCAATAGTCAGAGGTGATGGGAGCTGTAGTCTGGAGAACATGATATTGGCTATCCATGCCATAGGACGATTTGTTCCAGCAGAATCTACAATACATATATACACATACCTACACAAACACACATATATACAATAGTATATACATATTTCTTAAGCCAACAAAACTGAATTGAACCTCCTTAAAACAAACCATTTACAAATAGAGTTGTCAAGCCATTATTTGGATGGGTTTTGGCACCCATTTGAGTACTGTGTTGGGAAGAGGGCCCTTGACTAAGCAAGTCTCTAGATGTTTTCTGCTCAGTTCCATTTTATTCTCGTCACTCACTGCCAAGCAAATGATGTGACACTGCAACACAACAATGGCAAAGGTATAGTACAACCCATTGCCTAGGCTGATCTACAAAATCACCAATTTATTCATTTATTTAAATATTCATATGTCCTGCCTTTGGGCCCCTCACAACAGTCATCATAAGATGGCTCACATGATTAACATAATATAAATTTCCTAAAATTGGGGCTAAATGCCAGAAGCCAGATATTAAAGTCACTGAAGAGACAATGGGAAACTAAACCAAACCAAAGCTATGGTGGGACAAAAAGGTTTTGGCAGCATGTTGAAGTGCCAGTAAAGAATGGACTATGTATTTATGGTTGGAACCCACCCTGGGGTCCTGAAAATAGAGTTCCATGACCTGGACACTGTAACTGAAAGGACATTGTCCCATATCCTAGCCAACTGGACCTCTGTGTGAAAGAGGATGTCTAAGGACAATAGCAACCAAAGTTCCACTCTAGGGAAGTTCCACTCTAGTAACCATAGGAGAACACCATACAGGTCAACAAAAGGTAAAAACTCTTATGTATATTGGGATGCATCTCAAAGATCCAAATTCTAGAAGTTTGGCATCAATTAAAAGGATTAAGAGCAATAATATGCAACAGAGTAAATACACATAGGGTTAGGATTTTTTTTTCTAAATACAGTACCTGTCAGCATCTAGTTTAGGCACCGGCCTTTTAACAGATCGCCTTGTAGTCCTAGAAGAATCCTTGGCTTGTGACAATTTGTTTTCTTCTGATTCTGACAAATGAAAAACAACATATGCTAAAACTGAGAATGTGATTAGATTTACTGAGTGAAACATCCATAGTAATAAACATTCTCATATATTTTTATATACCATATATGAATGCTGTAACAGTCACACAGGCATATTCCAGGAAAGGTATTTATTCATGCAATGGTGTTTTATATTTGGTGTCCTATCCCCTTGCTGCTAAACAGGGATAGGAAACCTTCAGCCTCAAGGCCACATTCCCTCATGGGCAAACCTCCAGGGATACATGACAGTAGTGGCAAATCCAAAACATAAATTGGGAGGGGCAACAGTTAGGAGACTTACCTTTGAATGGTGGGTTACATTCCTGCCATTCCAGACCCCATCCTGGCAAATAAGTGGCTATTACAGTTCAAGGGCACATTCCAGTGAGGTAAAAGCACCCAATGTGTGCTTTGGAGCAAAGAAGGCAAGGGGCATGACTTTGGGAGAGGGGGCATGGCCTAGGGAGAACCCTAAGGCTATAGTCCACATGCTACATATTACAGCTTGTTGTGTCAAAGCTAAACCACCTTAAGGAATAAGTGTGCAAAGTAACTCAATCAGTCTTTTTTAAAAAAAGACAAAAACACCAGATATAATTTAAATAGGGGTTATTGTTGGTTTTTTAAAAACACACTATGTGCATAAAATAAGTTCTCGTAAAGTCTAGTATTAGAAGCAAATGTCGTTTCATGGATTCAGGGCACAAAGCTATGCACACTTACCTCAGAGTAAAACCCTGAACACAGTGGGATTTACATCCAAATAAACGTGCATAGACTGTGCTATCAGGGTTCAAAATGTGAACATTTAGTTCAAGTGAACAGTCACCTCCATTCACTAAGTTGTCTTCAACATCTCCTGGAGAGTCTGGAGGTGGTAGAGGTAGAAACGTCTCATCTTGGATTTGTTCATAATCAGGAAGATCAAACAAATTGCCATCTATTGGATCTATCATCTTGTGATCCAAAGCACTCTATCCTGGAAAAGTAGCAATGCAAAATTGTAAAATGTTAGTTAAAAGATGAACAAGGGATAAAGAAGTAAAGTAGTCACGTTCAGACAAAGGGCAGATGATGTGAGGTAACATCAACAAAAAAGACAGATTATAAAAGTTACAGGTTATAAATTTTATGTAAGAAAATGACAAGCTCGTCTCAGAATCAAGTATAGAGCAACACAGCTTTCATTCAGAAGGCTGTACATTATCACCTCATATTCCTGAGAACACTGCACTGTAACCTTTCCTCATAGAGAAGGTGCTCCAGCCACCTTGATCATTCTGGCTGAACTTAATAAAAGCCCTGCAGGATCAAGTGAAAAGTCCATCTAGTCCAGCATCCTGTTCCTCCAGTGGCCAACCAGAAGCCCCAAGGCAGGACCAGAGTGCAAAAGCATTCTCCCCATTTAGAAACCCAGCAACTGGGCTTCAGAGGTTTTTATTACACGTTGTGAAATAAAATAAATAAATAAATAGCCCTAAAGATCTCAGAAACCCTGCTCCACACTAACTCCGGGCAGGGCTTTCAGTGTGGCCATCCCTGTTCATTGGAACAGCTTTCCTGTTGAGATACCACACTATCTTCACTTTGCAGAAACTGAAGATGTGGGGTTTTTTTTAGTTCTGACGAGAGCTTTCCCAGCAGGATGAATAGACCCTGGGTGTCCACTTAGACTTTTCTCTACCCCCTCGGGTTTCCAGCAACTGGTATCCAAAAGCATCATCGCCTCCAACTATGAAGGCAGAGCATAACCATCCAAGTTTGTTATAAATACGGCTTTTAATGCTGTTGCAACTCACCCTGGGACCTTAGGGTAAAAGGCAGGCAATAGATAAAATAACCCTCCTCGCTCACAGGCACGGATAGCCCCTCTCCTCCATGAATTTACCTTATCCTCTTTTAAAACCGTCCCAAGTTGGTGGCCATTAAAAAACCTCCTGTGGGAGGGAGTTCCAACAGCTTCACCAATGCGCTGCGTGAAGGGATTTCCTTTTTTTTTTATCTGCCCCAAATCTTCCAACACTCAACTTTATGGGATGTCCCTGAGCTTCAGAGGGGTTTTTTTTTGGGGGGGGGGAGCCTCCTTCCCCTGTTTAGGGAAGCTTTTGATATTTGATGTTTTATTGTATTTTAATATTTTGCTGGAAGCCGCACAGAGTGGCTGGGGAAACACAGCCAGATGGGCGGGGTATAAATTATTATTATTATTCCTTTCCGCTTTCCCCCCACCTCGAGTGATTTCATGTCGTCTCTTACCCTCCTTCCTTCTGAAAGCTGCAACCTTCCCTCAGAGGGGAAAAGCTGCTCCTTCATTCCCTTGACCATGATTTTGGAAGCCCTTTTCTGGGCCTCGCCCAGGTCCTCCTGAAGGGCAGGTGAAGGGGAGCCGCCGCCGCTCCTCTTCCTAGTCCAGCCAACCTGGGCCTCGAGCCGCCTCCACGCAAACCCTCCGAGGAGAGGAAGCCCCCTCCCTACCGGACAATACCAACGGAATGGCTTCGCTTACCTCAGGGACAACTTCCCTCAGAAACCGGCCCTCCGCTCCCGCCGAGCAGAAAACGCGCCAAAGCGCTGCGGGGGGAGGGGCTTGGAGGCGGAAGCCGCGACATCTCGCGAGAGCAGCGACACGCGCTCTTCTCCCATAGACTTCAGACAACTGTAGACCTAACAGGCAGAAGGTGGCAGAGGCAGTTTCCGAGTTCATCTTTTTGTTTCGTTTTCTTGGACTGCAAGAAGATCAAACCTCTCCATTCTTAAGGAAATCAGCCCTGAGTGCTCACTGAAAGGACAGATCCTGAAGCTGAGGCTCCAATACTTTGGCCACCTCATGAGAAGAGAAGACTCCCTGGAAAAGACCCTGATGTTGGGAAAGATGGAGGGCGCAAGGAGAAGGGGACGACAGAGGATGAGATGGTTGGACAGTGTTCTCGAAGCTACCAGCATGCGTTTGACCAAACTACGGGAGGCAGTGGAAGACAGGAGTGCCTGGCGTGCTCTGGTCCATGGGGTCACGAAGAGTCGGACACGACTAAACAACAACAACAACATGGGCGGCGGTGGATCCCATGGCGAGGGTGTTGTGTGGGACTCCCCTCGGCATCGTGGGGCGCAAGGCTGTTGTAAAACCACCACTTGAGCCTGACCCGGCCTCCACGTGCAACATTACAGCGCAACCCGGTTCTGAAGAAGGAAGTCGATGGCATGGCGGTGGGGGGGGGGGATCCACAAATATTTTCCAAAAACATTTAAAGCTCTAAATAATCTGAGGCTCTGCCATCCCCCGCCCCCCAGCAGAAGCCTCTCCAGCTTTAATTTCCTAAGAAACAACTTTGAGTTCCTAAAAAACACCCTGCCCCCTCCAAATAAAAATCCCAGCTCGATCGTGCTCGCCCCTGGCTGAGAACGCAACTCTCTTCTCTCTTCAACTGCCCCAGTTCTCCATTGTGGAAGACGGTAGAGCATATCGGCACTGACATCTTGCATAGATTAGGCTATTTTTAATTTAATTTAATTTTTTTAAAAAACACGCTTCAGGAGCTAATTACCAATGCAATTCTGTGCATGTTTCTGCTCAGAAATAAGCCCCATTAAACTCGACGAGGCTTGCTTCTGAGTAGACACGTACAGGATTGCACTGTAAATCAAATGTTTCAAAAGAAGCAAGAGTTAGAAAACAAGGACTTCTCGATTTCTTGGTGCCCTTCTGTTCTGAAGGGCGGGGGAGCAGTCTGCGCCCAACTTCCAATTACCTTGAATTTCCATGTTTATTTCTCCGCCTAAGTTTTACTTCTTCCATCCGGAAGCGGCACTTTAAAATATCTTTTTTTTATCTGAACCCGAAAATCGACTATAACACAAGCGAAGCGATGGGCTGCCTCTTGAGGTTCTAGCTCTGTGTTCTCGCTTCCCTCCTTCTTTTCCACGCCGCTACTTTCCCCCATTGCGACACAGGACTGTAAACGTCACGACTCGCTTTGTTGCGCTTCGCTTTGTTGCGCTTCGCAGATATTGCGGTTTTGACAATGTGAAGAACTGCAGGAGCTACTGCTGCTGGGTTGCAGACGAGGCTGCAGGAGCCTGGACGTGGGTGCAGCTCCTGGCAGCCCTGGTGGAGCTGGCTAGGGTTGGAGCCGGGTTTCCCCCTCTTGCCCCTGCAGCCAAGAGGACCAGGGGATGGACTAAGCCCCTAGACCCTCTTCCGCCCTTTCCTTGGGAGTTTGAGTTCCCTGAGACACAACAATATTGAAATCCCTTAATAGCCCTACAATGGCCTCCAAGCATTCAAGTGAAAGGAAGAGTCGCACGTCCCTCACTTTGCATCAAAAGCTAGAAATGATTCAGCTCAGTGAGGAAGGCATGTCGAAAGCAGAGATCGGCCGAAGACTAGGCCTCTTGCGCCAAACGGTCAGCCAAGTTGTGAATGCAAAGGAGAAGTTCCTGAAGGAAATTCAGAGTGCTACCCCGGTGAACACGCGAGTGATAAGGAAGAGGAACAGCCTTATTGCTGATATGGAGAAAGTGTTAGTGGTCTGGATAGAAGATCAAACCCACCGCCACGTTCGCTTAAGCCAAAGCCTAATCCAGAGCAAAGCCCTCGCTCTCTTCAATTCCATGAAGGCCGAGAGAGGCGAGGAAGCTGCAGAAGACAAGTTTGAAGCCAGCAGAGGTTGGTTCATGAGGTTTAAGGAAAGAAGCCGCCTCCGTAACACAAAAGGGCGAGCTGAAACAGCAAGTGCTGATGTAGAGGTTGCAGCAAGCTATCCAGAAGTTCTAGCTAAGATTATGGATGGAGGTGGTGACGCTAAACAACAGGAGTTGCTCCTTATGGGTGAGCAAAGAAAGGGGTTCCTTGAGATGAAATCTCCCCCTGGTAAAGATGCTGCGAACATTGCCGAAATGACAACAAAGGATTTAGAATATTACATAAACTTAGTTGATAAAGCAGCAGCAGGCTTTGAGAGGATTGACCCCAGTTTTGAAAGAAGTTCCACTGTGCGTAAGATGCTATCAAACAGCATTGGATGCTACAGAGAAATCTGTCGCGAAAGGAAGAGACAATCAATGCAGCAAACTTCACTGTTGTCTTATTTTAAGAAATTGCCACAGCCACCCCAGGCTTCAGCGATCACCAAGGTGATCCGTCAGCAGCCATCAACACTGAGGTATGACCCTCCATCACCAAAAAGATTACGACTCACTGAAGGCTCAGATGATGGTTAGCATTTTTTAGCAATAAAGTATTTTTTAATTAAGGTATGTACATTGATGTTTGTTTGATTTTTTTTTTAATAACACTATTGCACACTTAGTAGAGATCACTGCAGATGGTGACAGCAGCCACGAAATTAAGAGACGCCTGCTTCTTGGGAGAAAAGCAATCACAAACCTAGACAGCATCTTAAAAAGTAGAGACATCACCTTGCCAACAAAGATCCGTATATGGTTTTCCCAGTAGTGATGTATGGAAGTGAAAGCTGGACCATAAAGAAGGCTGATCGCCGAAGAATGGGTGCTTTTGAATTATGGTGCTGGAGGAGACTCTTGAGAGTCCCATGGACTGCAAGAAGATGAAACCTCCCCATTCTTACAGAAATCAGCCCTGAGTGCTCACTGGAAGGACAGATCCTGAAGCTGAGGCTCCAATACTTTGGCCACTTCATGAGAAGAGAAGACTCCCTGGAAAAGACCCTGATGTTGGGAAAGATGGAGGGCACAAGGAGAAGGGGACGACAGAGGACCAGATGGTTGGATAGTGTTTTCGAAGCTACCAGCATGAGTATGACCAAACTGCGGGAGGCAGTGGAAGACAGAAGTGCCTGGCGTGTTCTGGTCCATGGGGTCACGAAGAGTCGGACACGACTAAACGACTAAACAACAACACTTAGTAGACTACAATATAGTGGTAATGTAAGTTTTATATGCACTCGGAAAACAAAAAAATTGTGTGATTCAATTTACTGCGATTATTCGCTTAATTGCAGTACTTGCTTTGCTCCACCCTACCCATTTGTCTGCGCACACATACTTGGTCGCCTCATTTGCATTACCTGTTACTTTGGCCCCTTTCTGTTGTTGCTATGCAGTTGCTTGGTGCACGCTTTTACCCCAGTGGCCAACTAGTGGTAAACTGTGCCTGAGAGGAAACTAATAGTCAAAAAATAAGAATAATTGAAACCTGAACACAGTTGCACCAACCCTTTCCCCTCTAACACCCCTTCCCTCTACAGTATAAATTGTGCCATCTGATGTCCAGATATTTATATGCATTATATTATTTGAAGTATTGTTATTTTCTTTTAGATAATCTTTTACAGGATGACATTGTTCATAAATATAATACATAAAATTTCCATTCTTAATATATGGAAAAGGATAGCTACATTTAAACAATATAAGTTGACTTGAAGTATACACACACACATATATATTTAAGTCACTTACCTTTGTGTGCTAAGTTACCCACAAATTTAATAAATAATCATTATATCTTGTGATGAAGATTAGAAAATAGAACATTATGAAAGCCAGTGTGGTGTAGTGGTTAGTTAGGGGACCAGGGTTCAAATTTCCACACAGCCATGAAGTTCACTGGCTGAATTGGACCAGCCATTTTTTCAGTCTAACCTACCTCATAGGGTTGTTGTGAGGATAAAACAGGAGTGGATGGAGACCCAGGTATGATGAACGTAACGCGTAATTAAATAAATGGCATAGGTAGGGGGTCAGATTTCAGTGTGAGGGCTTTGGCCTGGATTGCATTAAGTATTTTGATACAGTGGTACCTTGGTTCTCGAATGTAATCCGTTCTGGAAGTCCGTTCAACTACCAAAACGTTAAAAAAAAAAGGCGTGGCTTCCGATTGGCGCAGGTGCCCCGGAAGCAATAGCCAACAGTCGTATCAGATGCTTGACTTCTGAACAACATTTGAAAACTAGAACACTTACTTCCGGGTTTTTAGGTTTTCGTTCGGGAGCCGATTTGTTCGTCAACTAAGCCGTTTGAGAACCACTGTACTTCCCATTGCATGGTTGTGCTGTGCAGTCTTGAATTTGTGCCCCAGAATCTCCAGAACATAACAAGGGCCCCGTTAGACCAGGGCAAAGGCCCATTTAGTCAAAAGTGGCACATGAGCACAACAATCGGGCTGGGTGATGTATCGATACATCGTCCAAAATCGGTTTGAAGTCCACATCATGGTCACGGTTTCCTAATATTTGACGTGGTGCTATATCGAGAATTGTGATGTGTGTGTGTGCTATGCAAAAAAATTGTGATGTGGGGAAAACCATGAAGCTGGTCATCACTTCTGTCAAGCTTCCTGCCACCCCCGTTGTTCTGTACTATAAAGTAACAGTTATAACAATATGGAAAATATAAGTAAAAATGTTTTCTTTTAAGATCCCAAAGTAGTAGCAGTTGCCAGGGCATTACCCTGTTCACTCTACATCATTCTATCCTTACTTCAGACATCATGAAATATTGGTATATTGTGATATATCACGATGTTGAAAACCAGACATCGCTCAGCCCTATGTGACAGCCCTCTCCTCATCTGTGTTTCCCAGCATCTGGCATTCAAAGGGATTCTGCCTTTGCCAAGAGAAGTACAATAGCCATTGATAGCCTTATTGCCCTTCATGAATGTCACAGAAGATCCCGGAGCACATATATAACAGCGGAAGTAGTGCTCTGTAGTGGTTAGAGTGCTGGGCTAGGACCTGGGAGACCAGGGTTCGAATCCCTACTCAGCCATGAAGCTCACAGGGTGTTTTTGGACCAGCTACTGCGTCTCAGCCCAAGCTACCTCCAATACCCTTTTAAAATGTGTTGGGTTGAGGAGGGGGGTTTAGCGGGTTGTTTTTATTCTTATTATGTATTTTGTGTTTTTATATTGTGATTTTATGTTGTAACTGAGACCTACAGGTATAGAGCAGTATACAAATACTGTATAATAATAATAATAATAACAAAACAATAAAAAAGTGGAAAGAAGTATGAGATATAAATGTAATAATGGCTCATAGCTATTGATAACCTTATCCCCCATGAATTTGTCTAATCGTCTTAATACCATCCAAGCAAATTCTGTAGTTTACCTAAGTGCTGAGTGCAGGAGCAAATCTTATTTTATTTGTTGGGGTTTACTTCCAGGTAAGAGTCTAGGGACTGCCATTTCTGACCCACAAGCCCTCACTTTTGCTCTGTCACACCTCTTTTACTTGGAGTAAATACAACACAAAGTTTCTACTCCCCACCCCCCTTTTTCTTGGCAGGGAGGTTGTGTCTTTTAAAAAGTCCATGGCAGGCAGAAATTATCTACGACGAGATTCAGGATCAGCACGACTCAAGAGGATCAATCATTCCAAGAATCTGTTCACCCAATTTGGCCTTCAGAGTGCAAAGTGAATTATACCATGAGAGACAAGCGCCTATATGCCTTATTACACTGAGGCTTTGTACACATTACCAGCTTAAAACTCAGCTAGGTTGTTCTTTTTCCTCAATTTGGATTGAAGCTGGTTTGAGGGGGAAATGTAGCAAAATGCAGTACAGTGGTACCTCGGGTTACATACGCTTCAGGTTACAGACTCTGCTAACCCAGAAATAGTGCTTCAGGTTAAGAACTTTGCTTCAGGATAAGAACAGAAATCGTGCTCCGGCAGCGCAGCGGCAGCGGGAGGCCCTATTAGCTAAAGTGGTGCTTCAGGTTAAGAACAGTTTCAGGTTAAGAACAGACCTCCAGAACGAATTAAGTACTTAACCCGAGGTACCACTGTATACTGGTATATATTAAAAAAACAACAACAAGAAGAGAACAGGATGCAATATAGACATGGATTGTAGCTCATATAATGTGTGCACCACTTTCCAGACCAGCAGTGGGAGCACACTGGATGCAGAGTAAACAGAAATATGCACGCAGTCTGAATTTGTTCCTTTGAGGTTCTCCCAGCTACTTTCATTACTTCTCTTCCTTCTTAATTGTTCTGGCATGACTTTTGGCTCTGGATAGGACGCTACTGCAAAACTTCCACAGCAATCACAATTTGCTTCGAGCATTTGTGCAATGTTTTTAATTTAATTAGGTTGACGCTTTTATGGGACCTTTATTTATTGTCAAGATTAATCTAGAAAATAGAAAAGCAATGCTCATCCTAAATCTTATATCCAATTTCTGCAGTTCGTTATTCTTTTTGTAGTTAAAAAGTAGGTATATGAACAAAATGTTCACGTTAGAAAATATTGGAAAAAGAAGTACAGGAAAAAGAACTATATGTAAGAGTACCCACTCTTACATATCTACACACACTCTGTCCTATACATTCAGGTGCACACACATTGCTGTATTCTATAGGGTCAAGGCAGCTTACAGCAATATACTGGTTAAGAGTGCTGGACTAGGACTTGGGAGACCAGGGTTCAATCTCCATTTGGTTATGAAGTTCACTGGCTGGCCTTGGACCGGTGACTGTCTCTCATCCTAATCTACCTTGCAGGGTTTTTGTGAGGATAACACAAGGAGGGAGAAAAGTTGTTTTCCTTCATTTGCAAGGAATCGTACAAAACAAAGTGGCACTAATAAAGAAAAGTTCCAGGGTGGCAACAGAAAGCAAACTAAAAATGCTTTTGCAGTTCATCAAAACTATCCAGCAATATCAAGTTCTAGGAAAACTGGTGCTATTAACAGCAATCCTTCAAGTTGATTACCATATTTTTCGCTCTATAACACGCACCCAACCATAACACGCACGTAGTTTTTAGAGGAGGAAAATCCGTAGGCATGCCACCTGTAGGCATTCCCTCCATAACACGCACAGACATTTCCCCTTACTTTCTAGGAGGAAAAAAGTGAGTGTTATGGTGCAAAAAATACGGTAATTGGTTCGGCAACTTCCATGCACATGACATGTGATGCTAATGAGATTCAGGTGAGGGTCAGATGCCTTGTCAATCCCAGCAGGTATATAAAAGGACAACCCGGCCTGCGGCCTGCCCAGGGTATGTAACAATAATATTTTATGTCCTTTAGAGGAGAAATTGTGAATTGTAGAATTTTAAACACCCGTCATCATCCTTGGCTTCACTCAATTTTGTCCATGTAATGTTCTGGAGCTGTGAGTGGTGCCAAGTCAATTTGTGCCACCGAAGAAGACACAACAGCTAAGAAACACTGCTGATGCGCCTTACTTTAAGTCTCCTATAATAAAGGAAATTATAGAAACCCAGGAATCTGCCTGAGAAACGAGCCAGACCAGTGGTCCATACAGCGCAGTACTGTACAGTGGTACCTCAGGTTAAGTACTTAATTTATTCCAGAGGTCCGTTCTTAACCTGAAGCACCACTTTAGCTAATGGGGCCTCCTGCTGCCGCCGCGCCACCGGAGAACGATTTCTGTTCGCATCCTGAAGCAAAGTTCTTAACTCAAGGTAATATTTCTGGCTTAGCGGAGTCTGTAACCTGAAGTGTATGTAACCTGAAGCGTATGTAACCCGAGGCACCACTGTATAGACTGGCTGGCAGATAACTCTAGGGCAGCCTTTCTCAACCTGTGGGTCCCCCGATGTTGTTGAACTACAACTCCCATCACCGCTAGCTAGCAAGGCCAGAGCTCAGGAATGATGGGAGTTGTAGTCCAACAACATTGGGGGACCCACAGGTTGAGAATCGCTGCTCTAGGGCACGAGGGTTTTCCAAACCCTTCCTGGACACGCCGGGGATTGAACCTGAGACTTTGTGCCGCTGTTCTTGTCCCAGAAACAAGTTGCTTGTAATGTCCTTTCAGTATTCATTCATTCATTCATTCATTTTCATTAACTCAGTATTGTCAACGCTGATTCCTGGGAACGATAGGATGCACCCCAGGAGATGGGGGAGGGAATTGAACCTGTGCTCCGTTTTGCATGCGAGATCTGCCGCTCTGCTGCACCGGCTCTTCCCGGGATGCTCTGGCCCCGGAGCGCGCCTTCCGCGGCCCCTCCCTGCCGCAATTTCCCACGCATTCCGGGCAAAGTAAGGGTAGGGAAGCTTGGCGGAGGCTTCACCCCTCCACAACGTCCATGCGCGCGGCTCTGGGCACATGCGCCCTGCGTTAAGCCGGACCCCTTCGCTCGTCGGGGGGAGGACCCTCCGCCCTCTCGCGCCGCTGAGGCGCTTCTCTCCCCGCCTTGTTCTTTAAAGCGCGCAGGAGGCGAGAGCTCGCCTCGGCACAGGAGCAGCAGGCGCAGTAAACGCCGCCCAGAAGGTGGCGGAGCGCCCAGGCGAAGCCCGGAAGGCGCAGAGCGAGCCGGCGCCTGCTTCGCCCCGGGCTCCTCCGCTCGGCTTCCGAGCCTCAAGGAGGGAGCGCGCCCAGCGCCGCAGGGCGAGAGGGCAGAGCGCGGGGCTCGGCGGGCGGAGGCAGCGCGGCGCTTTGGCGGGCAGCCTCCTCGGAGCGCGCGAGGGAGACCATGCCGAAGAAGAAGCCCATGCCCATCCAGCTCCACCCCGCGCCCGACGGCTCCGCCATCAACGGGACCAGCGCGGCCGAGTGAGTCAGGCTTGGGGGACGGAGGGGGAGGCAAGCGGGGCCGGGCTGGGGTCCCTCGCCGGGCCGCCCTGGCGCTTTCCTGCCCTCGGAGCGCAGGACTTCTTTCGCCGGACTTCGGTGGAAGATGGGGGCGCGGGGGGGGGACTTGGAGGGGTGGGAAACGACGCCCGGCGGAAATCCAGGAGCCCCTCGTTTCCTTTCGCATTCTTTGTTGTTGTTTAGTCGTTTAGTCGTGTCCAGCTCTTCGTGACTCCATGGACCAGAGCACGCCAGGCACTCTTGTCTTCCACAGCCTCCCGCAGTTTGGTCAAACTCATGCTAGTAGCTTCGAGAACACTGTCCAACAATCTCGTCCTCTGTCGTCCCCTTCTCCTTGTGCCCTCCATCTTTCCCAACATCAGGGTCTTTTCCAGGGGGTCTTCTCTTCTCATGAGGTGGCCAAAGTATTGGAGCCTCAGCTTCAGGATCTGTCCTTTCAGTGAGCACTCAGGGCTGATTTCCTTCAGAATGGAGAGGTTTGATCTTCTTGCAGTCCATGGGACTCTCAAGAGTCTCCTCCAGCATCATAATTCAAAAGCATCAATTCTTCGCATTCTTAGTTGCTTTTAAAGTGGTGGTTCGAAACTGTAGGCTGAAGAGCACAGGAATATTATTGTGGGTTCGGGCTCGTGTGTAGGGGTATTTTCAAAGAAAGGGAGGAAATGAGTGAATGGACTATTGAGACTCAGAATCTGCGCTTATTAAACCACTTCCCCCCGCCCTAAAGATAAAATTATGGCTGGAGGTTAAGTTGTAAACTGCCCTAGTGCAAGGACTCGCTGTTTCAGCCTAGCTACAGGTTTCTCTGCTGAAGACCGTTGTAGAGGACTTCCCGGAGTGTTTTGTAGCTGCTGCATCGCTAAAAGCAGCGTCTGTGAAAAAGAGACACTTTTTAAAATTTATTTGTGAGTTGGCAGAACCTTTCCGCACCCTCCGGCTCCAGTCTGCAGTGACAGTTTTGTGGCCGCCAAAACTACATTAATTGTTTGCAGGAAATGCTACTTAAACGCACAAGTAAGACACCTGCAATAATATGTTTGCATAACCCCACGGAATCGCCATACTGTGCTGTTGCTATGCTGACTACAGGCTGTTCCAACAACGTGGATGTTCTCTGACAGAACTGAAGATGTTCTTCTGTTTGCACATCACAATCCGGGCGCTGGGGATGAAGGGTGGAGTGTGGGATGAAACAGCAAGCAGCTCATTGCCTTAGGCTCTCATTTGAAATGGTACCAAGATGTTTGCATTAATCAAAACTATTGCCTTTGATCGTCAGGATTACCTGTGAATTGACAACTCTGAGTGCCTGGAAAGTTCTATATTGAAGCCTTCTGCCTAGTGAAGGGTGGGGGAATGAATAGTACAAGCAGGTCCCTAATTTCCTCTCCATTGCAATGCTGAGATGTACACAATGGAATTCACGGAATCCGATATTGTATTTCCAAAGTCAGATACAAACTGACAATTTCAGGACCAACAGGAAATTTTTGGGGGTGTGCTAATTGGAATTTATCAGCTGGCTTTTGTACTTTCTGAATGCTCTCTCATAGTCCCAGGGTCAAAAAGCTTATAAACCTACATTTAGAAATGCAAGGTTAAAAGTAAAAATGCAATTTTGAAAGTATGTACTTTTATACAGTTTTCCTTTAGTTTTTCTTAATCACAGATTGATATAGAAACTGTACACAACAGAACCATGCAAAAGTGACACTGCCCAGAAATGGATTGATTTTTTTCCTTTCCTAAAGTGAGAGTTCTGCTGTTGGTTTGTCAGGGTCCTGTAATCCTTTTCCATTTTTCATATGTGTGCATGAATTGTTGTTGGTCATAACCACCCACATGATGTTTTTACATCCACGAGTCCATTTTTTAATGATTCCTGTATATGTAGAAAAATGTTTGCCATTGGATATCCACACGACTCTTTGCAGTGAGAGGCTCCCCTCAGAAAGGTAGATTTTTCTTCTTTCTTATTTATGTGTAAAGGTCCATCTCTATCACCATATCATAAACTATCCAGGCATTTTTCAATGTGAAAACATACAATACCATTTTAAAATGAGAGAGAGAGAGAGATTCATGAAGGTGACTGGCTATTCAAAATAAAAATTAAACTGCTGCAAATAACAATATTTACTTTAAAAATCCACATGGATGGATGGACAGACCTTTTCTGGTGTGCCATTTCCCCCTTCAGAATACTTCCACAAGCAATCGCAGTGGCAAAAATTGTGCTAAGGTCAATGGAACAATGAATCAGTCTTCTGGAAATGGTCAAATGCCATTGAGAATTGAACATAGGTTCTGACTCAACCCGTGTGCAAACTCAGGCTGCTAAGTAAGCTTAGCAGAGCTGAGGTAAAAAGGCTAGGACCTCTTTATCAGTTAGTTACTAGGGTAGGATGAGGAAGTAGAAGGCAAAAGTAGGTTTCACAATGAAGGAAGGAAGTGCTGAGCTTCTGTAAGAAGCTGGTGCTAATTTAACATTCTTAAATGGTCTGTAGTCATGGGAGATGTTTGGGATGGCCAAGTTTCCAAATGTCAGCAAATTGTTCAGGATGGTGAAAACCCAAGCGGAATCTGGAAAGCTCTAGGACGATCTGCCTATATTGTATGAGTGGGTAACAAAATGGCAAATGAGGTTAAGTGTAAGTTAATTGCAAAGTGATGCGCGTTCAGATACACTGATGGGCTCTGGTGGTGCCTGACCTTGAAAGAGATATTGGGGACACGGTGGATAGCTCAATGCGAGTGCCAATTTGGTACCCGGCTGAAATGAGTGAGACAAATTCTGTGCTGGGAAGTACAGTATTAGGAAGCGGGATGAAAACACACCCGGTGTCATTCTGCCTTGATGTAAATCTATGGCGCAGCTGTGTTTGGAATTCTGTGTGCAGTTCTTGTTGCCTGCTCTCAAAAGGGGTATCTTAGTTCTAGAAAAAGGTGGAAAAGAGGGCAACCAACACCATCAAGAGGTTGGAGCACTTTTCCAATGCAGAAGGGCTAAATAATGTTGGACATATTAATTTGGGGGGAAACTAAACAGAAGTCGTAAGAGAGGTTTATAAAATGATATATTGTGTAGGATAGACTAGGTAGATACATGGAATGGATAGAGAAACACTTTTCTCAATTTCTTAGAACTTGCAGCCACCCAGCGTAAATGATATATAGCAGGTACGTCCAACTCTCTAGAGAATGCAATCTACTCCCAGTGTAGTAAAACTGGCAGTGATCTACTCATTGTCATTGCCAATAGTTCTTGAGCTTTTTTGGGGGGGGGCAGAGTTAGTTGTTTTTAGGAGGGGAATACCACACTTGTTGACAGAGGATAAACAAGCTGTCTTAGCAGCAATGCTAATTAGCGCTGGGGGCAGGGAGCGTGGAGATCGCTCTCAGGAGCAACTGGGCAAACACTTTCAAATATCCCGCAATCAACCTGGGACACCCCGGCAATCTACCTGTTGATCGCGGCCGACCTGTTGGACATTGCTGATATATAGTATTTTTTTATGCATTATGTCAACCAGGCGTGGCAGTCTGTGGGTACTAGTAATGACTGTTGTCGTGGACAAATCACTATTTGATCAGGTCTGGGCTGTCTGCTGCAATTAAGCTCCATAGATGTGGAGGACCAGTTTTGATGGTTTGACCCTGAAGACTGGTAGACCCTCAGAACTTCCCACAGATTTGGCCAGCAGTCTTACCAAGGCTGTAGCCTACCCCTGAATCAGGAGGTGACCTGGGCCATTGAGATGACTGCTTCCTAATGCTATTGGCCAAGCCATAGAGTCAATTTAGCTTTTTGGGTTTTAGCTCTGCACCATATCAATGAAACTGCAAGGTTGACTGTTGGAGAGCAGATGGTGGAAAACTCAAAGGGAATATGATCAAGCACAGATTGGAGCCCATTATAGAGCTTATACTACTGTTGTGAAGAAAGCTCACTTCACCACCACCATTGCTTCTGCACAATGCCAGCAAATGCAGCTCTTCTCAGTGATGAAAGGCCTGTGCTGCAGAGGCCCAATGGATCAACCTGTTTAACTCTCAAAGGCCCATAGGTGCCTTCTGCGGATGAGATCACTCATGTCAGCTCTGGCATAGTTTTGACAGAATCTGAGAAAGATACAGCTAGAACACTGTCTGGCCCTGTTATGAATTATTTTTAGCTTGAACAGCCTGAGGATGTTGATAAGTTGCTTAGAGGGTTGAGACACCATGCTTGCTTGTTGGATCCCTACCTTTCCTACCTGATAAAATTAGCCAGTGCCAGGTTAACAATCAGAGGAGGTAAATGTTATTTTGCTACTGGTGTGAAGATGTTGGAGGGCTGGCCCTGCATTTTAACTTGCCAGATTTGTGACCGCCACACCAGTGCTGCCTTTTAAAAATCATTTTCACGGTATGCTTCATTCAGGAGGGAAAGAAAGTATTTTTCGTTCTTTAAACCAGCCTTTCCCAATCTGGTGTACAGCGGGCTGCTGAGGAGTTGTAGTCCAAAATGTCTGAAGGGCACCAGGTTGGGGAAGGCTGCTTAGTAGGAATATGTTGATTTTATTTGGAGAGCTTTAATTATGCAACTCAGAGTTGGTAACACCAGAGATAAAATGAGGCCAGCTCCAAACGTCTCCTTTCTGTGTTGGTACTGCTCTATTATATAACCTTTTTGTTGTTGCTCTCAACATCATGTTGTTCTTAATGCTTTTGCTATGCACGTCTGTTCTTCTGTTCCTCCATAAATATAATTTTGTCTTAGATGGGAATTATGTGCCTTGCAAGCAGCTCTCAGAGAGGCAGCTATTACTCAGAGAGGCAGCTATTACGGCGAAGGGCAGGGGACTTGGGTGTAAGCAAGGTGGCCAACCTTGTGCCTTCCAGATGTAATTGGGCTGCAATTCCAAGCATCCTGGACCACTAACCATGGTAAGGTAAAGGTAAAGGGACCCCTGACCATTAGGTCCAGTCGTGGCCGACTCTGGGGTTGCTGCGCTCATCTCGCTTTATTGGCTGAGGGAGCCGGCGTACAGCTTCCGGGTCATGTGGCCAGCATGACTAAGCCGCTTCTGGCGAACCAGAGCAGCACATGGAAACGCCGTTTACCTTCCCGCCAGAGCGGTACCTATTTATCTACTTGCACTTTGATGTGCTTTCGAACTGCTAGGTTGGCAGGAGCAGGGACCGAGCAACGGGAGCTCACCCCATCGCGGGGATTCGAACCGCCGACCTTCTGATCAGCAAGCCCTAGGCTCTGTGGTTTAACCCACAGCACCACCCGCGTCCCTACTAACCATGGTACATAGGACTATAAAAAGTTGTTTTCTGCCAGGTCAGATCACTGGTCAGTCTAGCTCACTGGTCTTCAGCTGGTGGGTCTGGACCCACTAGTTGGTTGCAATTAGTGTTAGAAACTCAGATATATAAGCTAATTGCCAACAGGCACCTTAAACCTGGGTTACATTTGCCAAAGCAGAATGTCTAGGCGCCATTTATTTTTACAATGAAATTTATTATATTTTTTTATTTCATTTCTGTACTGCTTTATACTTTAAAGAAAAACATCTCAAAGCGGTTCACAACACATTGAAACATCAAATGAAACAATCCAGAACAAAACAAATTCAAGGTTCAAGGAAAATATTTCAGATCCTTCTCTAAATCACATTTTGCTTTCCCCATATTTTGTTACCTACTTAATTTATATAGCTGCCCCATAGCAGAAGTGCAATGGGAAGCCAATGTGGTGTAGTGGTTAGTGTGTCATACTAGGACCTGGGAGATCAGGGTTCAAATCCCCACTCAGTCTGGAAGCTCACTGGGTGACCTTGGAGTCAGTCACAGCCCCTTAACCTACCTCACAGGGTCGTCGTAGGGATTAACTGAGGAGGGGGGTGAACCATGTACTCCTTGGGAAAAAAGGTGGGCTATCAATGCAATAAATAAGCTGCTCTGTTTACCTGCTTAAGAAGGTGGGAGTGGCCAGCCAGATGGAGATGTCAGTTGCAAACCTGGCATCCAGAGATCTCCACATGGTTGCAACTGGACCCATGTTAGTCACCCGTCACCTGGCTAATTTAAAACATTGGTTGCAATTTGTTCCCAGCCGGATCACAACAAGAGCACACTACCTCCCTGTGAGTACATGGTAGAAGATTAAGATATGGGTTAAAAGTGGGTCCTGGGTATGAAAAGGTTGGTGATACGGTACCTGATCTAGCTCAGTAGCATACACACTGACTGGCAGCATCTCCCCAGGGTTTCAGGCAGGAGACACTCCCAGCTTTATCTGGAAATGGTGAGGATTGAACCTGGGACCTTCTGCTTGCAAAGCAGACACTCTGTCACTGAGCTGTGGGTTAGCTCCTGCCCCTGGGAATCGCGGTTGAGTTACATCTAGTGAACACAGCTTTGGCTACTTCGGCATAAAGCATTGTTCCAATGATCTTTTAATGCAGCTCCCCCTCTGGAATGCCTCTCTGAGGCTGTCAATTTCACTTTCTTCAAATCTACCCTGAAAACCCACGTTTGTGTGCAAAGCCTTGGGCATCACCCCTCATACTGTAACAAAGCCTGTATAACTGCAATAGCCACACATTCTCACTCTGTTTATGCCCTGCCTCCATTTTCTCCCTGTTTTGTCCGTTGTGTCTGTTTCTAGACTGTAATCCCCTTGGGGCACTGACCTGTCCTTTTGTGCACGGATAACGATATGTATAGGCAATTATGTATGCATGTGTTATCTTTCATTTATATTGTGTCTTTCCTCCAGAAAAGTACAAATCATTTTATCACAGTTATTTATGCCAGCATACAAATCCTCCTAAGTAGCATCAATGCAGTTGTTGTTTTTTTAAAAGAAGAAGAAGCTATAAGGTTCCCTTAGCTTTTTATCCTCACAACAGCCCTGTGAGGCTGGACATGCTGAGAGATTGTGACCCACCCATAGCTGCTATAGCTGCTTAGTGGGCTTTGTGGCTGTGTGAACATGGGTCTTCTTAATCCCTAGTGAGGGGAGGAGAGAGAGAGAGAGAGAGAGAGAGAGAGAGAGAGAGATACACCTGCCCTGAGGTTAACACACCGTGCATCTGATAGAATGTACTTTAGTTCATAGAAAGCTTATGCTTATAATACATTGGTTAATTCTTCAGGTGCCAAATGAGTCCATTTAGTAAAATGACAGTCTCTCTCTTTTTACATCTCCTGTCTCTAAAATGGCCTCACTTACATTTTTGTCTTCTAAGTGCTTATTGCTTTGGGGGGAAATCCATCTAGTTTGTTTAAAACAGTCTCCTTTTCCCTTCCCTACTGATAATATGTTAACCAGTCCACCCTGGTTGTGAAAGGGTGTACTTTACGAGCCGGGCATTATGAATTTAGCATAATTCCAAGCTAATGGCAGAACTGTTTGTTATTAAATGCACTTTTCAAATCCACCTTAAATCCCTATTCAGTTCCAAGCACAGATTGGCAGGCCAGCTTTCCAATCTACCCCCAGGAGAAATAAAATACTCTCATCAGTGTCCATTTTAATTATAAAGAGCTAGGTAGAAATGTACAAGGGAAAGTGTGTAGGCAGTGTTTCTTAACCCTTGTATGTGTTGCCACATGAGAGTCTTTAAAAATGAAATTTATGAGCAATTAATTACTGTATGTTGGTGATGATGCAAAAAAAAAAAAGAAAAGAAAAAAAAGAAAAAAGGAGGGGGAATCACCTCCAGGCATCATTCACCAAGGTAACCTCTAAGACAAGTTCTGGATTCTGGGAGCATGTTGCTTCCCTTGGGTGCAAGGGTTCCTGTGTTCAACCTGCAGGCAAGGCCATTCATGGAATAATTGAATTGTAGATTTGGAAGGGACCACAAGGGTCATCTAGTCCAACCCCCTGCAGTGCAGGAATCTTTTACCCAGGGCTCGAACCCATGACCCTGAGATTAAGTGTCTCACGCTGTACAGACTGAGAAAAGATTTGTGTTTTGATATTTGGATATAAAATGATGCTGTGTGATAACACGAACCATTTTGATGTGTTTTCATGTTAAATTGCACTGATGGGAGATAAGTGCACATTTTTAGATACAGAGGACCAGTGTTAGAAACTGAGATATGAAAGCTAGAAGCTAAATGGCACCTTAAACCTAGGTTATGGGTGCAGCAACGGAATGTCTAGGCACACTTTTTTATAACAAGAATGCAAAGCTGAAAATGAATGAACTGCAACTGAAATATTATGTTCATTTTTCATATGGTCTAGTTCTTCCCCTGCCCCACCCCCTTATATTCTTATGAGGGTCCCTTCTCCAGTCTTCGGAGAGTAGCTGGAAATGGGGAGCAGAAAAAGATCCTCCTTTCCTTCCACTCTGCAGTTTTTATCTGAAATCTTAGGCGCAGTACTGCGCCCAGAGCTCAGAAACTGCTTGAGCTAATGACATTCCCTGTCGTTAAATACGCCTAGAACAATGGGAGTTTTGAACATTGCAGAGGACCTTTTAGGAAGCGTCGGAGCATCCTGATATAGCACATGCTTTGCATTCGTGAGATTTCACCCCAGTATCTCCAGGTAGGACTGGGAAGGTCTGAACCCTTGAAGGGCCAGTGTAGGCAGTGCTGGGCCAGGTAGCAAAACAGTTTGACTCAGGATGAGGCAGTGCAAAGAGCAGGGGTCAGCTGACCCTCCAGGGATGTGAGGGCACATTTAGAGTTTTTAAAGAGTGTTGCAGGTGTGGGCAGCTGCAGAAAGTTGCAAGTGCAATCCTGCAGTGTGCATCTCTGTTGTCATTTTTTTTTTACTCACACATAACACACACACACAGTGTGGTAGGTCCAGGCTGCTCTACCCACTTCCAGCCCAGGGAAAGTGACTGATAAGTGTGAGGGAAGTCTTTCTGCAGCGGGTAAAAGATTGCCTTCGCCCAGCATTCTCTTCCACTCCTGGCAGTAGACAGACAGATGTTTCTGGAAACTCCACAGCAGGACCCCAAAGCAGCAACCTCCCCATTGCTGGTGGTATTTTCCTGACATCTGGTATGCTTTGGTTTCTCTTGTGGCTAATTTCTCTGGCCAGAAACCACTTTCCTTTGGCAAAACCTCTTCTGCGGTGCTGGCTTTTGTCGGCTCCAGAAGATTCCGTTCCGTTTTTATTGACATGCTAAGGCAGCCTTGCCAACCTGGTGCCCCTCAGATGTTTGGGGCTGATGGGAGTTGTCATCCCAAACACCTGGGGGGCACCAGGTTGGCAAAAGGCAGCACCAAAGACTTTGGCTGAGTCTGTCAGGAAGGGAATCATTCCTTGTGCAAGTGCTTTCCGATTAATGTTATTATTGGAACTGAATGGTGAACTTTCCCCCTGCCTTCCAAGTGGGCAAATTTCCCTTCCTTCCTCCCCCCAGCCACAAAAGGGTTGCATCCGAGGACACGTTGACTCCGAGAACCGCATGCCAAAAGTCTTTGCTGGCTGTTACCCTGCAGCAAAGCAGCAGCTGTTCGAAGGGGGAAAGGGACCATTTGCTGCTCAGAAATTTTTAGCAAACATCTGCTCTTGGATGGACGGAAGGTCTCTCTCCTACTCACAGCCTTGTCTGAACAGGAAAAGAGCAAATTCCTTTGGAACGTTGTTCGCTGGCATTCCTCAGTGACTGTGACACGATTTATGGCCTCTCTGAGAGATTTCATCACTTCTTAGACATTCCATCAGGAGTGTGTGTGCGCACGCACTAATGTCAGGGGCAAGGAGGGCTCCAGGAAGCTGATTAGCTTAATCTTCAATCTCTGGAGGAGATTCTCCTGCGAAACAGGTCTGGGGGGGAAATGCTTCAAATTCCTAGGAACCAAAATGAAAACGTTAAAGAGTCAGCTGTATATCGTCAGAGAAGACATTTAAATGCTTACATGCTAGTGTAGTGGATTTTCTGCAGTTAAACACTACAGTTGTGATAGAATTGTAGAGTTGGAAGGGATCCTGAGGATTGTCTAGTCCAGTCCCTGGCAATGTAGGAATATGCAGCCGGGACCGAACCTGCAACCTTGGCGTTATCAGCACCACGCTCTAACCAACGGAGCTGTCCAGATGGTAATGTTCAAGACAGCTTTTACAGTGGTGCCTCGCAAGACGAAATTAATTCATTCCGCGATTTTTTTCATCTAGCGAATTTTTCGTCTTCCGAAGCACGGCTTCCCATAGGAATACATTGAAAATCAATTAATGCGTTCCTATGGTCAAAAAAAAAGTCCAAACAAAGCCAAATTTGGTACAACAAGAGTTTATTAAGTGCTCTTTAAAGTCACACATACTGTAAAGAGCATTTCAAAATTCAAACCCAGAATTTTTTAAAAAAACAGCAGAGTGGCCCAATGGTCACAGAAAATCATAAAAATGCAGAAAAAACACACACAAGCTTCCAGATTCTTGCAAACCCCTCCTCAACTGTTCCCCCAGCCACCCAGCACACAGAAATTCAAATCCAGATTTTTTTTAAAAAAACAGCAGAGTGGCCCAATGGTCACAGAAAATCATAAAAATGCAGAAAAACACACACAAGCTTCCAGATTTTTGCAAACCCCTCCTCAACTGTTCCCCCAGCCACCCAGCACACAGAAATTCAAATCCAGAATTTTTTTAAAAAAACAGCAGAGTGGCCCAATGGTCACAGAAAATCATAAAAATGCAGAAAAAAAACACACAAGCTTCCAGATTCTTGCAAACCCCTTCCCAATACCAAGTCCTTGAATTCCAAACACCCCAACCCAAAATCCAAAACACCCCAAAAAAGTTTTAAAAGCTTAACTTACCAAATGGCTGCAAAATAAGTTTTGGAAAATCACCAAAGTCTTTAAAAACCTCAAAAAAGGCTACTATGTACACTGCGTTCTATGAGTTGCTCCTTGAAGTCAAGTCGCAACTGTATTAACGGTGTTAAGAAAAAGGAAACAAACTTGCAAGACGATTTCGTCTTGCGAAGCAAGCCCATAGGGAAATTCGTCTTGCGAAGCAGCTCAAAAACGGAAAACCCTTTCGTCTAGCGAGTTTTCCGTCTTGCGAGGCATTCGTCTTGCGGGGCACCACTGTATTTGGTCGCAACAGTGGTTGCTGGGGAATCAACAAGAGTTGAGTCCACAGGCCTATAATTTATAAAGGCTCATATAGAGGCATTCCATTCCCTTGCCTTAGCTTGATGCAGGTGTAGAAATTAAGCAATATTCTTGGAGGGAAAGCATGCCTGCATTATCAGAGCTTGGGTGCCTGATTCAGCAGAAAGAATTCAGTGTCTGCTTTCTATCAAGCTGGTCCAAGCCTGAGATTTTTCCTGCACAAACCTTCTTGACACTTACAATAAGCAGATTCTCCTAACAATATCCTTTCACACAGTCTTTTTACAGGTCTTCTTCTTCTTCCTTGGTGATTACTCGTAGCTGAGTAAGATTGTCTTCCATAAACACGGTTTTAACAATGAGTCCATAAGTGACTGTGGAGGCCAATTCTGGACCCACACGTCCTTCCACAGTAGGGACATTGGTTTCCAGGTGGGAGTTGATCACGGTGCGGATTTGCCAAGCGTGCCTTCCTCTTAGCACATTTCTCCCTTGCGTTCTGAGTTTGAGTGTCTTCAAAGTCCATGACACCTTTGGTAAAGGCTGTTTTCCAACTGGAGCGCTCGCAGGACAGTTTTTCCCAGTTGTCGGTGTTTATACTACATTTTTTTAGATTTGCCTTGAGACAGTCTTTAAACCTATCAATGTGTTCATCAATACAGTGGTACCTCGGGTTACATACGCTTCAGGTTACAGAATCCGTTAACCCAGAAATAGTACCCAGAAATAGGTTAAGAACTTTGCATCAGGATAAGAACAAAAATCGTGTTCCGGCGGCGCGGCGGCAGCAGGAGGCCCCATTAGCTAAAGTGGTGCTTCAGGTTAAGAACAGTTTCTGGTTAAGAATGGACCTCTGGAACAAATTAAGTACTTAACCTGAGGTACCACTGTACTGCACTAGCATCAAAAATGTCAGAGCCTGAGTAGGCCCTGCTTGCCTGCCTGCCTGCCCCTGCTTGTTTCTAGGTGATAGCACAGCCGAGGGAGCTGCGTTGCTGCTGTGTGCACCCAGATGGATGGGGGGAGAGGACCCTGGAGGAGGAGGAGAAGGAGGTGGTCCCAGCAGAGCCTTGGTGCTTATGTGGGACTTGCTCAGCTGGTGGCTATCTGTAAAGTGATTTTTTTCAGGTAGTGGTGCCAGTACAGCTCCATGTCAAGGGTGCCAGGAATGCCAGTGAAGAGGACCAGGAAGCGAAAGATCCATCTGTGTCTGAGATCCTTGAGGGCTGCTGCCAGTCAGATAGTACCCTGGTATAAAGGAGTTGCCCTCTTGTTTCAGCCACCGTGTGGAAGCGAGCATGTATTGCTTTTCAAGATGTATGGAGCTGTCTGCAGAATTTCAGTTTTCACTCTCCCGCACCAGCAATTTCCCCAGTTGCAATTGTTCATGCAAATTGTACTGTCAAACACCTCCTACCTTTTCAAAAACAGACAGGTGCGTAGGTGCTTTAGATGAGCACTCGTGCCTTTGCGCCTGTACCCCCGAATCTGTGTCAGTAGATGTGAAACGCAGCTAGACATGATACGATTCATGCAATTAACCATGACAATGGTTATATATACCGTATCTTTAAAGAGCAAACTGCAGGCATGATGTAAAATTGACCACAAGAGGCAGTGATGGCCACTTGCTTGTATGGCCACTCAAGGAGGATATCTTATGGAAGCCAGGGGAAAGGGTTTGTGGTTAGGGAGAAGTGTGGTCCAGAGAGAGTTTCTAGGGACCAGGATTTGATCCCTGAGGGTCCCCACCCATGGCCTAGCATGTTGTTCTAACTGTTGAATAACAAAGGCATAAATGGGAAAGGCCTGTTTTGCTTCTTATCTGGAGCGGGTGGGCAGTAATCTGCTTAGGCCCTTAGAAGGGTTTGTTTAATTGCGGAATTTGTGGAATGCAGGTTCAGCACAAGAACCACGTGGCTGTCCCCCCCCCCCCCATAACTTACAGTTTGTTTGATTTCATAAGTGCACATATTATCTGTAAATAAATTCACATTCTGACCTGGAATTGCGAATGGTGCTGGCAGTTTTTCTTGCATGGCTCTTGTCATTTGTCCAGGATATTCTGTCTCTGGCACCACCTGATCTTTTGCTGTGGAAGCTCCTGGGTCCTAGCTCAGCTGGCTCTGAGCCAAGGAGTTCAGCTGACCAGGTGGGCCCTGCCAGCGGATGCTCTTTCAGAAGCGTGAGCTGCTTATTCTGCTCTCCTGCCCTGTCAGAAAACTTCCAGGGCAGGAAGTGAATAATCAGATTGCACTGACATGCAAATATTTACTGCCCTGCGATAAGGCAAGTGCTCTGCTCCTCCTCTTAATGAGAGCAGCTTCTAATTTTGTTTTCTGACTGTTGGCATAAAGGGGCAGAAGGCAGCTGTTTCCACCTGTGCCTCTTCTTGTTTTTAGCTGATGCATCAGTTGTTTTGCAGGGGCTGTGAGAGAGGAACTCTGTTTCTTTGTTTTAATGGGGGGGGGGGTGGCTAGGAAAACACAATCCTCTTGCATTCTTTGTGTCCCAGGCCTGAAACAGATGCAGATTTCCTGTTTCAGGAGATGTTCAGTTTCCCGTCTTTCTGTTGTAACAGGAGGAGAAGCATGTGGCAGGTGGAACAAGGCTATTATAGGCATTTCATATATGTTGCATAAACCCTACCATTCTATGCCATTGCGTAGAATGCAATTACTCCCTTTTTGTTTGTGAAATGTGCTGGTCTGCAAACTTGGGAAACACATGTTGGCCGTTGTAGCTTACAACCGATTTGCCGCTACTGGGTTCACTTCTGACCATAGCTGTCAACTTACAGATTTGAAAATAAGGGACCAGCAGCCTCGAAAATAAGGGATCAGCAGCCCAAATAAGAGATTTTGCTTACTGGGCTCCTCACGATGCGCCCCTGAGGGGGAAAAGGGAGAGACAGAGACGCGGCAGCTCGTGCGCGCGCTCTCTCACGCGGCGGAGGACCCCGAGACGCTGCTTCCCTCCCGAGTTGGGCGAGCATGAAACCCGGGGAAATTAAGGGACATCATCAATAAGGGACAACAGCGGGACATGGCACTGGGATAAGGGACTTTCCCGCCAAAATAAGGGACGGTTGACAGCTATGCTTCTGACCAGAAGTTAGCTAGCTACTAGTCACGACAACTGAACAGGGACAGCCACACTGAAAGCCTGCTCGGAGTTATTGTGGATCGGGTTTCTGAGATCTTTGGGACTTTTATTTATTTATTTTATTTCACAACCTGTAATAAAACCTCAAAGCAGCTTACAAAAAGGAGAAGCTCTCTTGCAGACCACAGTGAGGAAGCCCATTTGCTGGGTTTCACAATTGGGGAGAATGCTGTTGGACTCTGGTCCTGCCTGCAGGTTTCTCCCATTGGGGCCTCTGGTGGGCCACTGTAGGAACAGGATGCTGGACTAGATGGGCTTTGGCTTGATCTAGAAGGTAGATTAAGAGGCTGTGACTGACTCCAAGGCCACCCAGTGAGCTTCCTGAATGGGGATTTGAACCCTGATCTCCCAGGTCCTAGTCCAACACTCTAACCACTACACCACATTGGCTTCCCATAGTACTTTTGCTATGGAGCAGCTATATAAATTAAGTAGGTAATGAAATATGGGGAAAGCAAAATGTCAGTTAGAGAAGGATCTGAAATATTTTCCTTGAAGCTGGAATTTGTTTTATTCTGGATTGTTTTATCTGATGTTTTAGTGTGTTGTAAACCACTTTGAGATTTTTTCTTTAAAACATAATGTGGTATAGAAATGAAATTAATAATAATAATAATAATAATAATAATGATAACAACAACAAGAACAATCATATTTCATTGTAAAAATAAATGGCGCCTAGACATTCCATTCTGGTGGCCATAACCCAGGTTTAAGATGCCTTTGGGCAATTAGCTTATATATCTGAGTTTCTAACACTGATAGTTCCGCACGTGTAGACAGATTCAGCCCTTGCTTAGCCACATCCTCTTCATTTGAGCATAGTTCTTTGTTGATACATCCTCCAAACTTCATGGAGGAAGGGAAATGCAAGCTGGCTGCTGTTTCGCTGCTGGTAGGACTCACTTGGGTGCTTAGCAAATCAAGTGGCTTTTAGATCAGTGTTGTACTTGGTAAAAGGGAGTCAGTTCAAATTCGGCAGGAAATGACTTGAAGCAACCAGAGGTATCAGCGATCGGTGTGGACTCTGGAAGGGAAGCTGCCCTCTTGTGTTTCCTTGGTTTTCCTTTCCTTTCAGTGAACAGACACGTTTTATTTATGTGGGAAGGGTGGGCGAGGGAGAAGCGCAAGCAAGAAGCTTCCATGCAGCGTGCCCATGGTTATGTAATTGCCTTTGAATTGGCACAGATACGCATCTGAAATATTTACACAAGCTCTGCAGGGTATGATTGCACGTTCTATCCGTCCCCCTCACTCAATCTGAGAACCCTTTCTGCAGAGGTAGTGATTGCTCACTGGAACATGAGTTAGCACTGCTGAGTCAACGGGGCCACATGGACAATGGAAGTGTTGAGTCAAAGATTAACTCGGTTTCTTGTCCCAAAGGGGTGGCTGGCTTGAATCCATCTAGATGTTCTTATGCACAGACATTTCCTTTTCCTGTTCATGTTGCATCCGCCACCACCAAACATGCAAGTTCTGCATGTGCTCCAGTTCTGGGGAGGGGAAAGGAGGCAAGCAGAATGCGGTATTGGGTTCAGCTGGTTTTCAGATTTCTGACAATTTCAGCTTTCGGTTAAAAAGAGAGGTAAAGTCTCCGGGTCTTATGGTTGCAGATAGGTGCTTGGAAGCGCATTGGCAAGAGCTTCCGAAATCTCTGAAACTTGCAGGGAGTGAGGTGACTAAGGAGGATTTCTAGAATGTGTGTGTTTTCAGTATCCCGCTAAGATATTTGCTCCTCCCTGTGACTAGCAAAACCACAATACATTCTGCAAAACAGTAAAACTGAGTAACAAACGTATAAAATCAGAGAAATTGTGCCGATTTCCATGGCACACGTGACGAGACAAACAGAATTGCACTTCCTGTGGTGCAGAATTCAGATGACCTGGCTTAGAATGTTGATGTTTCTGGCAAGGAATCTACACAGCTCTCATTTTGACTTAGAATCCTAAACAGTTGGAGCCCTGCATACCTTGTTCCAAGGGCTCGTGGAATGCCTTTTCTGTGGCTGTGCCACAATTGTGGAGTGTCTTTCCCTTGAGATGAGGATTCATCCAAGTCCCAACCTCAGCATTTCCCTGAGCCATTCTGAGACTGGTGCAGTGTATATTTTGCAATACTGTGCTAAGGAGGAGTGGGATTGGTTCTGAGCCACAGATCAGGGGGTACTGCTAATGCTTCTGTTCTACAGCAACTGCCACCAGAGGCAATTGCCTCACTCTTCCTAATGGTAGAGCTGGCCCTGCTGAATTGCGTTGGCTCCTCCTTCTCCACTTTCTCATTTAGCAGTGTCTGTGAATGTGACTCGAGTTCAGTTAATGGCCATTTCTTTGCCTTTTCTCTCTCTTTCTCCTTCCAGGACAAATTTGGAAGCCCTCCAAAAAAAGTTGGAAGAGTTAGAACTTGATGAGCAGCAGCGAAAACGCCTTGAGGCCTTCCTTACCCAGAAACAAAAAGTTGGGGAGCTAAAGGACGATGACTTTGAGAAAATAAGCGAGCTGGGTGCAGGAAATGGCGGGGTGGTCTTCAAAGTCTCGCACAAACCTTCTGGCCTCATTATGGCAAGGAAGGTGAGCATTGTTACTGACCTTATAGGCCAGCCCTTCCCCAACTTGGTGCCCTCCAGCAGTTTTTGGACTACAGCTCCCATCAGTCCCAGCATATCCAGCACAGGATGAGGAAAGCTGTTTTGGCTAGCTTCCCATTGACAAATTTGCCCATTCTGTAGTCTTATTTATAATTTATTTTATTTAAAAGCACCTACATATAAACTGATTAATATTTAAAAATCTCTAAGTAACGTATAAAAACAATAAACAGTATGACTAAAACAAAAATACAACATAAAGCCAGTAAAACAGTAGTACAAATTTAGTTTAAACCAAATAAAATCGGGAATTTGGGGAAATGAAACAAATAAAAACTAGGAATCCCAAAGGAGCCCGGGGCAGCAATATATCAAAACATTTATTATTATTATTATTATTATTATTATTATTATTATTATTATTATTATTATTATTAATTCAGTACAAACTTAAAATAAAATAAATGCATGTAAAAAGCAATAAAATACCCACATAGTTACTTATTTCACAGTTGCCATAGCCAGTTTCTAACAGCCGGCAAATTCTTGAGTAAAAGTCTAGTATGTTTTTGGTACGCATCCACAGAGATCAATCAGTATAGCCCATAATTCTGGGAGGAGGATGTTCAGATCACAGGTGTTACCCTCTGTGGCTTCTAACATTCAGACTTCACAAGAGATTCCTCCATGAAATGCAGCTTTGTAGCTCTTAGGGTCAATCTGTGTTTGGTATGTCATGACTTTTCTGCCTTCGTGCAGCACACCCTGCATCTGGGGTATGCTTATTTTCTTTTAAATGCCCCGGAAACTTATGGCAATTATCATTTTGCAGTTAATTCACCTGGAGATCAAGCCGGCAATCCGGAACCAGATCATCCGTGAGCTACAGGTCTTGCATGAATGTAATTCTCCCTATATTGTGGGCTTTTATGGAGCATTTTACAGCGACGGTGAGATCAGCATCTGCATGGAACACATGGTAAGTATGCCTTTTCTCCTCCCTCCCCCCCCTGCCTTTGGGCTCCTTCCCTGATTACGGCTTCCCCATTGTGTGTCTTCATGGATGGAGAGGTGGATAGCTCAGTTGGTAAAGCATGAGACTCTTTAAGCTCAGGGTCGTGGGTTTGAGCCCCACATTGGGCGAAAGATTCCTGCATTGCAGGGCATTGGACTTGAATGACCCTTGTGGTCCCTTCCAACTGTACAATTCCATGAGGCTGAATACAGAAAAGCTATTTGTGCATTCTCAACGTACCAGAATTTTGGGTCCTCACGCGGCAGGGTTAAGGCACACCACATGATGCTTTGTGTGATTAACTCATAGAACTCATTTACACCAAACACCGAACTGTTTTGGTTAATCAGAGGCAGATAAGAACAGCCTTGCTGGATCAGGTCCAAGGAGGCTCACCTAGCCCAGAATCCAGTTCTTGCATTGGTCAGCCAGATTGGTCACCCAAACGGAAGCAGACAAACAGGATCCAAGTGCAACAGTATTTTCCCAACTTGTGAATGCCAGCATTTAGTGTATGCTTCTGACAGTAGAGATGGAACAGAGCCATCATGACTTGTAGGCCATATCCACTGCTAGACCTACTCAGCATAGACCCATTGAAATGAATTAACATGACAAACTTGGGGGGGATGAATGTCAGGATCTGCTCTTGAGTAGGGCTAGCACTGGGTGCATCCCTATAACTTCCTTTTCCATGGATTTGTCTAATCACTTCTGAAAGTCATCCAAGGAGTGCTTTAACTGTGTGTCCTGCTCAAGAGCTTCATCAGAGCTCTTGGTGGCTATTGGATGGAAGCACAGCTTCTATATGGAAGGACCTGTGACTAAGAGGTAGGAATACAGGAATCTGACTCAGGCCATAGGTCCTTCTTACCTCAGTGTTGTCAGCACTGATTGGCAGCTATTCTCCGGAGTTTCAGACATGAGTCTTCGCCTGTCCTCCCTGGGAAAGCTGGGGATTGAACCTGAGGCCTTCTGAATGCAGCGCAAGTGCTCTGTTACTGAGCTATGGCCCCTCCTGTAGAGACAGTTGTAGGATTTACTGCTCTTTCTAAGACGAGTTCTTCCTTGTGTGTGCCCTACCCAAACAGAAAAATATAAACTATGAGCTTCACCCTAAATACAAATCTACGTAGTATCTCTTCCATACTGCTCCACTTCACCTTATATTTTTATTTCGTATTCACTGCTGCATTTGCCGTTCTCACCTATAGGGAAATAAACAGTGAGCATGGGCTGCCTGGGGACGCGGGTGGCGCTGTGGGTTAAACCACAGAGCCTAGGACTCGCCGATCAGAAGGTCAGCGGTTTGAATCCCCGTGACAGGGTGAGCTCCTGTTGCTCAGTCCCTGCTCCTGCCAACCTAGCAGTTCGAAAACACGTCAAAGTGCAAGTAGATAAATAGGCGGGAAGGTAAACGATGTTTCCGTGCACTGCTCTGGTTCACCCAGAAGCGGCTTAGTCATGCTGGGCACATGACCGGAAGCTGTACGCCGGCTCCCTCGGCCAATAAAGCGAGATGAGCGCCGCAACCCCAGAGTTGGTCACGACTGGACCTAATAGTCAGGGGTCCCTTTACCTTTATGGGCTGCCTGGGGTTGCTCCCGTCTTCCATTCTTTAACAAAACTAGAAAGTTCCCGCTCCATTCTCTCTCTCTCTCTCTCTCTCTCTCTCTCTCTCTCTCTCTCTCTCTCTCCCCCTCCCTCCCCTCCCTCTCCCCCAATGTTTCAGGTTTAACATTATTTAACTATTTAACATTTATTTTCACTCTGATAGAGAGAAAAAAATGACACTTTGCTCTCGACATCTGTCAGCCTTTGTCGAGCCAGATGGAACCCCTAGTTTTTTTTTTTTTTTTTAATAAATTTTTATTGGTTTTACAGCATTTTTAAGAAAAACAAACAAACACAAAACAAAACAAACATAGAAAATACTTTCAAAGATATTTTCATAAACCTCTTTTCTTGGACTTCCCCATACCTCCCCTCTCTGCATCCCAGTGTCCATATTTGAGCTAGCAACTTCCAATTGTTACTTTCTAATCTCTGTCATCTTAGTCCTCCTTTATTATCTAACCTTGTATCCCTGTACCCTGTTACTTCTAGCAACCACAACATTTTAACATTCGTTAAGTTTGTAGTAGTCCTTAAGATAGCTCTTAAATTTTTTCCATTCTTCTTCCACCATCTCTTTGCGTTGGTCACGGATTCTGCCTGTCATCTCAGCCAGTGTCATATAGTCCATCACTTTCATCTGCCATTCTTCCAGAGTAGGTAAATCTTGTGTCTTCCAATACTTTGCGATGAGTATTCTTGCTGCTGTTGTGGCATACATAAAGAAATTTCTGTCTTTCTTTGTCACCAATTGGCCGACAATGCCCAAGAGAAAGGCCTCTGGTTTTTTAGAAAATGTACATTTAAGTACCTTTTTCATTTCATTATAGATCATTTCCCAGAAGACCTTTATCTTCGGGCATGTCCACCAAAGGTGGTAAAAAGTACCTTCAGTCTCTTTACATTTCCAACATTTATTATCGGGCAAATGGTAGATTTTTGCCAGCTTGACTGGGGTCATGTACCACCTGTATACCATTTTCATAATGTTTTCCTTTAAGGCATTACATGCCGTGAATTTGATACCGGTGTTCCATAACCATTCCCAGTCATCTGACATAATGTTGTGTCCAACATCCTGCGCCCACTTAATCATAGCAGATTTAACTGTTTCATCCTGTGTGTTCCATTTCAACAGCAAGTTATACATTCTAGATAAATTCTTAGTATTGGGTTCTAACAATTCGGTCTCTAGTTTTGATTTCTCCACTTGGAAACCGATTTTCCTATCCTGTTTAAAAATTTCCATTATTTGACGATATTGAAACCAATTTTCTACTTTGTGCTTCAATTTCTCCTGACTTTGTAATTTAACCTTGTCTCCATCCTGTTCTAAAATTTCCCAATACTTCGGCCATCCGACCTCCATATTGAGTTTCTTCACTGCTTTAGCCTCCACTGGTGACACCCATCTAGGGGTTTTATTTTCCAATAAGTCTTTGTATCTTATCCAGACATTAAATAATGCTTTTCTAACAATGTGATTTTTAAAGATACTGTTAACCTTGTCATACCAAAGATATGCATGCCAACCAAAAGCATTATTGAAGCCTTCCAGATCCAAGATGTCCGTGTTCTCGAGGAGCATCCATTCTTTCAGCCAGCAAAACGCTGCTGCCTCATAGTACAATTTTAGGTCCGGCAGGGCAAAACCCCCTCTTTCTTTAGCGTCAGTCAGTATTTTGAATTTAATTCGGGGCTTTTTGCCCTGCCAGACAAATTTCGAAATGTCTTTGTGCCACCTCTTAAAACATTCCATCTTGTCGAGAATCTGCAAGGTCTGAAACAAAAATAACATTCTAGGCAATACATTCATTTTAATTACTGCAATTCGGCCTAACATTGACAGTTTCAGATTTGACCATATTTCTAGATCTTTTTTAATCTCTGACCAGCATTTTTCATAATTGTCCTTATACAAATTAACATTCTTAGGTGTTAAATAGACCCCTAGGTATTTAACTTTCTTAACCACAGTCAAACCTGTTTCCTCCTGAAATTTCTCCTTTTCCATATCTGTTAGGTTTTTCCCTAAGACTTTAGTTTTTTGCTTATTCAACTTAAATCCAGCCACCTGGCCAAATTGTTGAATTATTTCTAAAACCCTTTTCGTACTAGTGTTTGGCTCTTGCAAAGTCAATACTAGGTCATCTGCATACGCTCTTAATTTGTAATGTTTAGCTCCGACCTGCACACCTTTGACCTGCTGGTCATTTCTTATCATATTCAGCAACACCTCCAGAACCGAAATAAAAAGTAATGGGGAAATTGGGCACCCCTGCCGAGTTCCTTTTTCTATCTTAAGTTCCTCAGTCACGACATTATTTACAATCAGCTTAGCTTTTTGTTCAGAATATATTGCAGCCATACCATTCTCAAAACCCTGGCCTACCCCCATCCCATGAAGATTCTTCCTCATAAAACTCCAAGAGATATTATCAAAGGCTTTCTCCGCGTCCACAAAGATCAATACAGCTTTAGTGTTTATATTCACCTCCAGCTTTTCCAAAATGTCTATTACATTCCTTACATTGTCTGCTAGGTGTCTTTTAGGGAGAAAGCCTGCTTGGTCTTTATGAATCTTCTCCATCAAAACTCTTTTAAATCTTTTTGCCAAAATGTCTGCAAAAATTTTGTAATCCACATTAAGGAGTGATATCGGGCGGTAGTTCTTGAGTTGAGTCTTTTCAGTCTCTGACTTTGGTATGAGTGAAATATATGCCTCTTTCCACGATTCGGGTGCCCTTTTTCCCTCAAGGATCTCATTACAAACTTCTCTTAGTGGTTGAATCAACCATTCCTTCAGCGATTTGTAGTATCTAGAAGTCAGTCCATCTGGTCCCGGAGATTTGCCCAGTTGCATACTCTGAATGGCAGCCTCTATCTCTTGTTCTGAGATTCTCTGGTTCAAGTCCATCTTACTTTGCTGAGAGATATTTTGTAGTCCGTATCTTCGAAGGAATTTGTCTATATCTTCTTCATTTTGCGGGCCTTGGGTGTAAAGTTTTTTAAAATAACTTAAAAAGCAATTTCTAATTTCATTAGGTTTAGATATGCTCTTTCCATCAACCTCTAGGCTTGTAACTGTATTTAGTTTCTGCCTTTTCTTCAATTGCCATGCCAAAAGTTTACCGCATTTATTTGCTGATTCAAAAGTCTTTTGTTTCATTTGCTTTATCTTCCATTCAATCTCTTGGTTCATCAATTCCATATATTGAGTTTGATATAACTTAATCTCTCTTAAAATGTCCTGAGACTTTGGTTTTGTTCTTAATTTCCTCTCTCCTTCCTTTATCATTTCCAAGATCTTCTCTTTTTTCTCATTTTGTTTTTTCCTCTTTATTGAATTTTGTTGAATCAAAAATCCTCTCATAACAGCTTTACTTGCGTCCCAGATCACTCTTTTCTCCACGTCAGTCCTCAAATTTATTTCAAAATAATCTTTTAAGGTCTTTTGGGCCTTCGTGAGAATCTCCTTATCTCGAAAGAGGGTGTCATTCATTCTCCATCTAAATTGACCAGTTATTGTGAGTTTCATCTCCATCTTCACGGCGTTATGGTCGGAGCAAGTTTTTGGGCAGATTTCCACTTTCTTAATCTTTGGAGCCAGTCCACTAGTAACCCAGATTTGGTCAATTCTGGTCCAGGTCATCATTGCTTGGGAGAAGAAGGTTCCCTCTCTCTCCAGAGGGTTCCTTGTTCTCCAAATGTCTATCAAGTCCATATTTTCTGTCATTTCGAAAAAAGTCTTAGGGAGTCTCCCTTCTTTAGTGACTGTTAGTCTTTGTGCCTTGTCCATATTAGTGGAGACCACGCCATTCATGTCTCCCATGATTATCATATTATAATCCAGATAGTCCGTCAAAGTTTCATGAAGTCCCTTAAAGAAGTCAGATTTGCCTTCATTTGGTGCATAAATTCCAACAACTAAAAGTTTTTCTCCTTGTACTTGTATCTCCACAGCCAGATATCTCCCTTGTTCATCTTTAAATATCATTTTTGGAGCCCATTTCTCCTTCACATATATTACCACTCCTCTCTTCTTAACTTTGTCTGATGAAATAAATTCTTGTCCTAACCTTTTATTTGTGAGTAATCTCCTGTGGGCTCTAGTTATGTGAGTTTCTTGTAAACAAATCAAATCCAATTGTTCTCTGTTCAGAATATGAAATACTTGTCTTCTCTTCAGAGGCCCATTCAGTCCATTACAATTCCAACTAAGGAATTGCAGAGCCATCTTGTTATTTTCTTAAGGCTCCTCCAACAGCTCCAAGTTGTTGCTCTTCTTCTGACGGTGGTGGTTTTTGTCCAAACGAGAGACTCAGGATGTCCAGTGCTCTCCTCTGTTCTGCAAGTACGTCCACAGTCCCCTTCTGTAGGTCCTCCTGATATCTTGCCAGAAATTTGTCTTTATCTTGAATTGTCTTTATTTTCACTTTCTTTGCCTTGTAGTCGAATGACAGTCCTTGTGGGAATTCCCACCTGAAGCGGATCTGATTTTTCTTTAGCAAAAGCACCAAATCCTTGTAGAAGTTTCTTAAGTCCAAGATATATTTTGGTATGTCTTTAAAGATCTGTACTGCTGAATTTCCAATTTGGAGGGCTTTTCCAAAGTGTAGTCCTAAAATTTTATCTCTTTCCTCCTTGGATCTGAGTGTGATCAAACAATCTCTTGGTGTCTTTCTATCTTGCTTTTTGCCGAGTCTAAAGGCAGTTGTGATTTTGAACTCGTCTTCCTCCAAGTCCCAGCAATCCGCAAACTCCCGTGTCAAAAATTCCACAAGGTTGTCACTTTCATTCTCCGGAATCAGTCTTAATTTTAAGTTTCTCTCTTTCCTCTGTAACTCCCACAAGGCCAAGGTTGCATCATGCTCATAGACCTTCTTGGCAAGTGGCTCTAATTTCTCCTGCGTCTCTCCAGCTGTGGCTTTGGCCTCTTCGGCAATTTGACGCGTGGTGGCATTTTCCTCGACCAATTTATTTATAGATTCTGTATTCTGGTTTAATCTTGTTGATATTTCTGTTAATTTTTGTGTGTTCTCTGAAGTCTGTTTTGTCAAAGACTCCAGAGTCTGGTTTATCTTAAGCAAAGCTTCTGTCACAGCATCCATAGAAACGGCTGCTCCTTTGTCCTGGAACCCCTAGTTTTAGAGCACTAGTCCCCCCCCCCTCCATTAAAGGTCAGTCATAACCCTCCCTCTCTTCAACCCCAGCGGAGGCGTCGGAACAATTTCACATGTGTGACCAAATGTTGTTGTGCAATATCCCCCCCCCCCAAAAAAAAACCAAAGTCCCAGCTTTGGGGCTAAATGAAATGGTGCCTACAAAAATAGCTGGCATTCTGAGCGCCACGATGCATCGTTATTTCTGTCCTACTCTAACAGAAGTCTTTGTTTTATTTGCCCTTTCTGTTGCTGTTTCTTATGAAATGAGAAGGACATGAGTTGGTTTTTTTTTATTCTATATTCACAGAAAATACACTCTACAGGAAGAGCAGTGAATAGCTTAAAATACAGTCATATCTCGGGTTAAATCTCCTTCAGGTTGAGCGTTTTGAGATTACGCTCCGCGGCGACCCGGAAGTAACGGAACGCGTTACTTCAGGTTTCGCTGCTCTTGCATGCGCAGATGCTCAAAATGACATCATGTGCAGAAGCAGCGAAATGCGCAGATGCGCAGTCATGTGTTGCGTTCCACTCAGGATGCGAATGGGGCTCCGGAATGGATCCCATTCGCATTCAGAGGTACCACTGTAAAGGTGTATGAGAAAGAGGGCAGGAGGTCAAAAGGACCCTTCCTGGCTGGTGAGTTTTGGGGGGTGTTTTTTGCAGATGTATCCTACAGCTACCTATCTACTTAGGGTTTCCCAAACATGGGTCTCCAGCTGTCATTGGACTACAACTCCCATCATCCCTAGCTAGCAGAAGCAGTGGTCAGGGATGGTGGGAACTGTAGTCCCAAAACAGCTGGAGACCCAAGTTTAGAAAACCCTGGCCTTATCTATATCCTACCTTTTCCCCCAGAGCCAGGACTCAAGTGGGCTTACAAAAATTAAAACAAATACACTTGAAAGAAATGTAGCTAAAAACATAAAAAGCTTATTAAGTAATTAATCTAGCCATGGAATCAAAATGATATAAAAAGCATATCTAGTATTGCAGAATGATGATGATGATGGGGTCCCTTCCAACTCTACAATTCTGTGATTCTGTTCTATAAAATAACTTTACCATTCCATTCACAATGACACTATCCAGATGAGGAGCTTTAAAGTGTCCCAGACCACCCAGCTTGCTCCTTGCTTGGGCAGCTTTTTTTTATCCCTGCGTCTCACCCACACTGTCTCTTCCTTAGAGGAAAGTTAGAGGGTTAGTAAATAAATTAACTGCAGAGACTGTTTGTCCCTTGTTAATCAAGCATTTCAGGAAGTCTGGAACACCACGAACCTCTCCACCACCCTGGAAACAGACGCTTCCCGGCTCTATTTGTGAAAACAATTAAAATAAAGATTTTGATTGGGGTTTTTTGTGTTTTGGAAGAGAGGTGGGCTCTTTTTAAAGCCTGTTCTTTCCTCAAAAAGGTTGTGCTTTGCAAAAAATAAATAAATTAGTGTGACTTACACCGTTCCTCTCCCCTTCTGCCTCCAGCTCTTAGCAACAGCAGTATATATTTAACTTGGAAAGGGTGTGTTTGCGTTCTGTAACGGGCCCCGATAAGCAAGGGAAGAGATTTTCTTTTAAAGACTGATGTCTAAGGATAGCAGGCTTTCTGTGCTGCTTGGTTATGTCTTGCTTGCCTTCCTTGCTCCACCCGCCCCCCCCCAAAAAAACCCCATGTTTTGGCAGGTCATGGGTGTCCCACTCCTTACCTAACTAATTCTGCCTGACGGAAAAAGGTGTGCTCTGCTCACAGCTGTATAGAACTTCCATGTTCAAAGGCAGTATACCCTGGAAATGCTGAGGACCAGTGGGGAAGGGCTCCTGCTTTTGTGACCTGCTTGGACCTCTGGACAGGGGTGCCAGATATATGGGGCTCAAGGGGCTCCAGTCCCCCAATATTTGGGGGCAGGGGGCTGCACCCCCCCCCATATTGAGGGGGCCAACCCCTCAACCACTGCCGCTGGGCACCCTCCGCATGCCCCAGCCTCCGCCTGGCAGCCCAGGAGCCAACCCAGGGCTGGGACAAGCAAGCGCGATGGCACCACCTCAGGGGTGGGGGGCAAGTCGGTGTCCCTGCCTCTGGAAAACCCAACAGGCTGACATGCCGTTGGGAAAAGGATGTTAGAGGATGTTGGGCCCCTGCCCCATTTTGATGCAGCAGGGTTCTTGCATTCTCCAGCTGTGTGGTGACCAGTAACCTGCTGATTAATTTGTTTCGAAATGTGGAAGTAAGATAATGTGTTGTTAATTCAGCTGTAATCTTATGCAGTGCAAATTCTAGAGGGTGTGCAGGTAACAAGAGGGACACACCTGCCAATGTCCACACTTGGATAAATAATGGCTTTATGGCACAGAAACATGCTGGTGGGAAGGGGTTATGAACCTTAAATGTGTCATCTGAGTTCAGGGGTTAATGGGATGAGTTACAGGAAGTTGTGTGCCCTTTACGTCCTCAAGTTGTGGGTAAGAAATTGCTCTGTGTGGCCTTCCTTTGTTCTCTCCTTTTGCAGAACTATTTGCCATTTGATTTCATCAAAAACATGGTCCAGCTGTTCCTTTTCTGCTATCAGATGTCAAGCTGCCTTTTTTCCTGCCCCCTTCAGGCCTTTCGGAGTGTCTTTGACACTTTGAGGATAAACATGATTAACGCTCTGAATGTTTAAACATGTTTTTTTTCTTTTCTTAATAGGACGGCGGCTCCTTGGATCAAGTCCTGAAAAAGGCTGGCAGAATCCCCGAACAGATTCTGGGCAAAGTTAGCATTGCCGTAAGTATGTTGCTTTGGCATTCAAGCAAGTGGAATCGAAATGTAGTCAGTGATGGCAGGTCAAGTCCAGAAGGCAGAGACAGCTGGTTGAAAGTTTCTGCTTGAGGCAAACTGAAATGAGATGGACAGCTATGATTCGTGCTTCTAAATATGTTGCTTTCCCCCTTTTAAATAGAAAGACACACTTGGCACAGGAAATATAGCCCATATAGAAGTCCCTTGTCACCAGAAGCCTTTAGTTGACTGCGGCAGCTTTTGGGTGGGACAGCCACTACAGTCACCCACAGAGAACTCATTTGTTGTGGTCTAGTATGTCCTTCCTGTTCCCCAGCGTGTGATGCAACTTGGGGTCAGAGGGCAGGCAGATGGGAGAGAGAGAGAAGTATGTGATGCAAGGAGAGACCCTCCCTTTCCTCCTTGCTGTCTCTGCATCTGTCTCCTCCACTTCAACCTTGGATGTTACCAACCCACTTAATAAAACAGCTTCCCAAACCCGCCTAAAGTTTATTTTGCTTATTCTTATTTATTAATTAAATTTGTATACTGCCCTTCATCCAAACACCACTTGCTCCCTGCTCCCTTTCTACCTGGCCTGAGAGGGCAGGGCCCTGACTGATTCAATCTACGAAAGCCAAGGCAGCTGAACAGATTTTGGGGTTGGGGTATTGTTTAGGGGGTTCTGTTGCTATTATTATTGCCCTACTTGTTTAAAATGTTTTCAGCTGGTTTTTAACGGCTTCTTAGCTTGTGAGTTTTTATTCTGGGACATGTATGTTGCTTTTTAAAAATTAAATTAAAATTTTAAATTAAATTCTGCTGTATTCTACTAGCAAGTGGAGCCAAATCTGAGGAGCTGTCCTGCAATTCTAAATTCATTTAAAACACAATTCATACATGAAGGAAGAGCATTGCTGCTCCCCAATCAAGGAGAAATAATGCCATTTCCCCTTGTATTTTATGCAATATATGGCTTTTCATTTCCGTTGCTATTTTTTTTTTGTTTTAATTTAATCTTTTGGTTTTGGATGCAGGTCATAAAAGGTCTAACATACTTGAGAGAGAAGCATAAGATCATGCACAGAGGTAAGGATGCAATCTTCCTTCTTCACGATCAAGCATATTCTGCATTTGTCTATGCTTTTTAGCTTCATTTCCCTGTAGGTGTCTGTGAGGTTAGCTCATAGGATGATACTCGTCTAAGAGAAGACCCACTGAAATTAATGAACATGACTAAGTAAGGCTCATTAATTTTCAGTGGGTCTACTCTGAGGACAACTAGGGTTGAGCTCAGCCCATTCGGAGGAGTGTTAAAAGAATTTTAAGGTCTCAAATATAGAATAAATATTCATAAACGCACACGTATCTAAATATATGAACCATGTGTCTGAAATAGTATGGGAGAGCAATCCTGAAGCCATTTTGACTCTCCCAATAACCTCAAACCTGCAGTAAGAGAGGCAAATATGGAAAGCCTTCCCATTGTCTTTTCGCTTTCAAATCCTGTCTTAAGGGCATTTTTGTGTATGAATAGGATGAGCCTGTGACCTGGATTCAGGAACTAAAATATTAACCACCACAAAAGAATGACCAGATTGCCCAGGTAGTGCAATCAATGATCATTATCAGGTATCCTGGCAGACAGGGTTCCTGCTGTAGACCACCTCTTTCTGGGATGTATGTATGATATTTTTGGGGGTAGTCTTGGGCTACAGGGTGGGCAACTTCAAAAGTCTATATAAGGGCTTGTGCAGCATTGTTCAGGGTTCACCACCTTCCTGCATGTGGTGAGTGGGGACCATGTTGCAGCAGTTCCTTTAATAAAGATCAGGCATACTAGCCGCTTTACTTCTCAATATACTCTGGTTGGCCTCTGTTGTTTTCTCCTACCGATAGGGAACCCAGTGTGGTACGTGATGGGTAGAGTTGTGGGTGTTGGCCAGGGAAACCTGGATGGGACACCACTTTGGGGGAGGCTGACGGAGTTGTTGTGAGGATAAAATTGGGCTGGGGTGGGGTGGGAGAGCCAAGCCTGATCCCTTGGAGAAATAGGCAGGGCACAAGCATAATAAATAAGCAAAAATAAACTTAATTTCACGGTTCCTGGAGCCGGCCAGCTGCTTGAGGTTTGAAACAGGGTGTTGGACTTTGCGCCTGACCCCAGCAGGGCTGCTCTTGAATCCCAGTTACAAATTGTAAGGAAATACTTTAGGCCCCATTTGCACTATATGCTTAGATCACTTATACCACATTATTAAAACATCATGGCTTCCCTGAAAGGATCCTGGGAACTGTAGGGGAATGGTCAGTTATTAGGGGACCCCGTAACTCCCCACACGTGGGTGGCGCTGTGGTCTAAACCACAGAGCCTAGGGCTTGCCGATCGGAAGGTCGGCAGTTTGAATCCCCGCAATGGGGTGAGCTCCCATTGTTCGGTCCCAGTTCCTGTCCACCTAGCAGTTCAAAAGCACGTCAAGTGCAAGTAGATAAATAGGTACCACTCTGGCAGGAAGGTAAATGGCGTTTCCGTGTGCTGCTCTGGTTCGCCAGAAGCAGCTTAGTCATGCTGGCCACATGACCCGGAAGCTGTACGCTGGGTCCCTCGGCCAATAAAGTGAGATGAGCGCTGCAACCCCAGAGTCGGTCACGACTGGACCTAATGGTCAGGGGTCCCTTTACCCTTTACATGTTCACCATTTTGTTTTCATGTTAGGAGGTGTCTGAGTGAAACACACCACAGGGGTGTGGTCAGGGGTCCCTTTACCTTTACCTAACTCCCCTCACAGAGCTACCATTCCTAGAGTGGTTCAACAATCAATCCCTCTTCCCAGGGAACTCTGGGAATTGCTGCTCTATGAGGGGTCTCTGAACCAACTCTTACACCCTTAGCAAACTACCATTCCTATCATTCTTTGGGGGGAAGCATGACTGTTTGAAGTCTCTATGATAGTGCTTTAAATGCATAGTGTGGATTGTTCCAGAAACACTTGTTTGCAGAGTTGTTTGCATGGTCAGTGGAGGGGGTGAGGAGACTGAGGCTTTGCATCATTTTATTATTTCCAAGGCCAACTTGCTGCTTCAGCCTTTCAAGGTTAAAAAGGTACCTACTGTACAATGTACGCATTTTAAAAAAACCAATTCTCACCTTCAAATACAGTGTGAATTTTGCCTCCTTTGTCAGCTCCCCAGCCGCTCCCCAGTTCCTTAATAGTGTCCGTGTCCCAACATAACCCCTCATTCCATAGATCCTGTGCAGCCAAGCACCCCTGGGGGGTTTATAAACCTGGAGGAGGCTGTTTGCAAAAGCCAATATTCCAAAGGTGTCTTTGTGTCAACTTATTCTCTTCCTGACAGACATTATTGGATGTTCGGACGGTGGAAATCAATAAAACCAGAGAGCTCAGATAAATAGGAGATTAAAAAGCTAAGAAAAAAGAATTGTATGAAACTGCTAGAACAGTCATGTTGGGCTGCTTGATTCTGGCCAGCAGGGCCTTTACCCTGATCATCTTTACCCTGAGATGATCTTTGCATTTATTTACTTATTAAATTTGTATGCCACCCATCATCCAAATATTTCAGGGCGGTTCACAGAATAAAAACACAAGATAAAAACACAAAATACAAAATAAAAACAAGAACAAAACCAAAATAAATCAATAACTCCCCTCCCCCCCGCAAACACATTATTATTATTTAATCATTTTTATTTGATTTTACAGATATAAATTTATAACAAAATCAAATACACATCCATATAAAGAAATTTCTTTGAATCTCGAGACTTCCCCCCCATCCCCTCCATGTCAATGTTTTCAACTGCATATTATATCATAGCCTATATTTTATATCTATCCGTATTGTGCATAGTATTTGTTACATTACAAGTGAGATTAAAATCCTGCTAATGTTTTCATCTGCTTACTTCTTTCTTGAAGTTTTTGACTTCTTGGTCCCTGAGCTTTCCGGTCAGTTTTGCCAAGTCCAAGAGCTTGATTTGCCATTCCTCTCTGGTAGGGATTCTTTCTTCCTTCCATCTCCCCGCAAACACATTTAAAAGGATGCAGGATGTCAGTCAGCCAAAGGCCTGGTTGAAGTTGAATGCTTTCACCTGGCACCTAAAGGTGAGCCTCCCTGGGGAGAGCATTTCACAAATGGGGAGCTACTGCAGAAAAATGCACTTGTGTATCTCCTTTCCTGTGGATTAGGCTGCCCATGCAGGACACATACCCAGCTGGCAGGGAGGTGGTTCTGTGCATTCTGCCCCCAAAGAAACTGGAATTTGTAGGTTTCTATTCTGTTTTCTTTTTGCCTTGATACAAGCACTGGGTGACAGTGCAGGAAACCCAGCCTTGGCCAACCTTTTGCCCTCTGGATGTTGTTGGGCTACAACAGGGGTGTCAAATTCATCGGGGGCCGCATCAGCTTTTTGGTCACCCTCAAAGGGCCGGTTGTATCTGTAGGACTTTTTCAAAGTTATTTTTCCATAGGCACTGGTGTGTGTTGTCTTGAACCTATACACTATTTAATATACCTATTCCAGTACGATTTTAAATAAGAATAGAAGAAGAAATAATAATGATTTTTTTAAAAGATGACGAGATGGGCTTTCAGGCAGACTGGAGCTCCAACGGGGAGGAGACAGGAGCCTGTCCCAACAGAGCAGAGCAGAAGCAAATGTTGCCTCCCCCCGCCCTGCCGCCGCACTCAGGAGTCAGAGGATACGGAGCTGCAGATTGGACAGCAGCAGTTTCTTCCTTGCAAGGGAGCCCCAGCGGCACTGCGGGCGCGGGTGGCCAGGATGTCCTGCTGGGGCCCCGAGCTGCTGCAGTTGCTCCCGGGGAGGGGGCTATCCGCCAAGTCCTCCGGCCCGGAGAAAGCCGATGTGTTGGCGTGGGGAGGGGGGCGGTGTTTCGTAGCCAGGCTCCCGCAGCCAAGTTGCTGGCAGGCTCCCACTTTGCTCCAGCCGCCCAGATGCCGGCGCAGTCCTCTTCAGGGTTGGAGGCGCCCCTGCTTTGCTGTGTGGCACACCGCCCGCCCGCCCGCCTCCCTCCACCCCACTCTGCGCAGCTGAACCGGCAGCAGCCTCGCCTGTCCCAGCCCAGCCGGGGCGCGCTGCCTGCTGCAGGATCTGCGCCCGCTCTCCACCCGCCTCTGCCGTTCCCTTCCCCGCCTGCCGGCCCCGCTATTTACCCACCAGAGCCACCCCCAGCCAGCCCCTGGCCCCGCCGCCCGCGCCCCCGGCCATCTCCTCGCCAGCTGCAGCGCCGCAGTGGCCTCTATTTGCGGCCCGAGCGAGTGAGTGAGTGGTGTCCCAAGCGTGGCTCTCGCTCCCTGCCCTCGCTGCCAGCCTCTGCGGCTCTCTTGGGCTCCAAAAGTTGCCGCGCGCACGACCCGCCCCCTCGAGCAGCCGCGCCTGGGAGGCTCCGAGGGGCGGAGGCAGCTGGCCCCGAGCTCGGCTTCGCGGGACCACCTCTTCCGCAGCGAGCCCCGGACTGGACCGAGCGAGCAGAAAGCCTCTTTGTCCGGCCCGCGAGGAGGCGAAAGTTGCGGGACCGGCCAGTAGGCAGCGCCGTTGGGGCGCGTTGGTTGGAGCCCTATCTGCAAGCAGGCTGGGAAGGCTGTTCACGTGGGTCACTTTTTAGAAAGGCAGAGAGCCTCCGCCGGAGTGCGGACCCTAAAATCTGGGTCGGGACCAGTAAAAAGGACGAGAAGCTCGCTTCCTCGCCCTTGATGCCACGGGCCACATGACGAGGTCTGGCGGGCCGGATTCGGCCCGCGGGCCTTGTGTTTGACACCCGTGGGCTACAAGCTCCTAGCAGTCTGAACACTGGAAGTCTTCAGTAGGCACTGAAAAGACAATAACTAGACTTAACCAGTTTGACTGGACTTAACCATCCAGGGGTCCTTTACCTTTTAATGGGAGGGAGTTTCAAAAGGGAGGTGCTACCCCATTAAAGGTCCAGTTCCTGCATTGTATGGAACTGCGTGGACCTCCTGGTGAGATGGTATCCTATAGAGCCCAGTGATGAATATAAGGGGCAAGACACTCATTTCAATATCCTAGAACATGGGTAGGCAAACTAAGGCCCGGGGGCCGGATCCGGCCCAATCGCCTTCTCAATCCGGCCCACAGATGGTCCAGGAATTAGTGTGTTTTTACATGAGTAGAATGTGTTCTTTTATTTAAAATGCATTTCTGGGTTATTTGTGGGGCATAGGAATTTGTTCATATTTTTTTCCAAAATCTAGTCTGGCCCCCCTCAAGGTCTGAGGGAAAGTGGACCGGCCCCCTGCTGAAAAAGATTGCTGACCCCTGCTCTAGTATATAGGATAATACAGTTCACATTTTCTAAGTGTGGTGTGTTTCACTCAAATACCTCCTAACATGAAAACAAAATGGTGAACATGTAAAGGTAAAGGGTAAAGGGACCCCTGACCATTAGGTCCGGTCGTGACCGACTCTGGGGTTGCGGTGCTCATCTCGCTTTATTGGCTGAGGGAGCTGGCGTACAGCTTCCGGGTCATGTGGCCAGCATGACTAAGCCGCTTCTGGTGAACCAGAGCAACGCACGGAAACGCCGTTTACCTTCCCACTGGAGCGGTACCTATTTATCTACTTGCACTTTGACATGCTTTCAAACTGCTAGGTTGGCAGGAGCCTAATGCAGGAGCCTATTGGTCCAGTTTGCTCTGTATCATCTACTCTGACCGACAGTGACTCTCTAGATGAGGGTTTTCTTCTGGTTTTGGACTACAGTTTGCATCATTCCTGACCGCTGGTCCTGCTAGCTAGGCATGATGGGTCTTATAGTCCAAAAACAGCTGCAGACCCAAGTTTGGGAAACCCTGCTCTAGACTTTCAGACAGGAGTCTTTTCCAGTCCTACTTGGAGATGCTGGGGATCAAACTTGAGACCTTCTGCATGCAAAGCAGACTCTCTACCACAAACTATGGCCTTCCCCTTAGGGGGAATGACTTGCCCACCGCCGCAAAGGCAAAGGCACAGCAGAGGACTGGAGATCCTGACTTAAATAATGCTGAAGAGCCTTTGGGTCCTGGTGCTGGCAAGGGAGTGATAAAGAACTAGCACTGTACCCTTGCATTAGTCTAATTGACTGCATTTACTTAGGCTCTTAGCTGGCTCCTCCTGCAGCTTTAAATCACTGGGTTGTCATGGCAGCCAAGATGCAGGGATGTGAGGTTCAGAGAAGCAGGTGCTAAATATTTCATCCAGGAGGGCGTAGATGCAAACTGTACCGGTGAAGATCTGCCATGATCAAGAGGGCTGCCTCTTCTCTTGGCTGTAATGACCATTCAAATGAAAGCTTCAACACGTACCAGACCAGTGGAGATAAGAGATTGCAGCTGGGTGCCTCCTGAGATTCCTTTGAAAGCTGAGGGTGAGAGCTGCTGTACACATCAAACATTCTACCATACCCTCCAACATTTATCTGATGAAAATAGGGACGACTTATTCCATAGTAATAGTAGTAGTAGTAATAATAATAATAATAATAATAATAATAATAATAATAATATATTTTTACCTTGCCCATCTGACTGGATTGCCCCAGCAACTCTGGGCGGCTTACAACATATATAAAAACGTAATTAAACATTAAAAAAAACCTTCCCTATACAGGGCTGCCTTCAGATGTCTCCTTGGCTCAGAGGTCGCATAATTTTTAAGTCTTCCCACATGACTGCTCCATTGTGGGAAGTCTCCATTCTGGTGCCAGAGCTCTGCAGGAACATGCAGTGGTGTCATGGAGAACCGCAATATTATGATGAAGCAGGCTGACACAGCAACTTCCTGTACAGTAAGGGAATGGACCAAGCCAACCCAGCCATATCGGGCACCCACCCCACCACTGGCTTCATCTGTGCTTCACATGTTAGAGTTACCGTTTGCATAAGTCCTATATGTCTCAGGGAGCAAATCAGCTGTCTGTGCCCTGAAAACTTAAGGAGTGATAGCCTGTGCAGTCAGTACTCTGATTAGATCCACTGAAATGAGTGGACTTGCATCTATTGATTTCTGCTCTGAGTATCACCCAAGGTGCGCAAAACTTGCAGGTCTGTTTTCATCTGCACCCTTTCTTGAGGGACTCCTTGGGCAAATGATGTTCTGGCTCCCAGAACTCCAGGTGGCAGGTGAGGCTGTTGGAAGTGCTGGAGGAATGTGGAAACTCCTCCTTCCATCCAGTGTCACAGGGAGTGAGGCCATAGTGGAAGAACACACACACACACACACAGAGAGAGAGAGAGAGAGAGAGAGAGCGCTACACTTCCCTGGAAGTGTGCTACTCAGCACTAGATAACGGTAGCACGAGACATTGATGTCCAATGAGGGCAGGAGTCCTCTGTGCTGAAATGTGCAAATTAGTTGAGGATTAAAGGTTTGATGGTACACCAAAGGGATCAGGGTGAGCTGGCGTGATCCCAGTCTCCCACCACTCAATGAGTATGAACATCCACATAGGTTTAACATACATAGATGTTCCTATGCGGCAACTATACCACGGAGATGGGCTTTGACTCAGGAGGTTTACTGTTTTCTCATCCACCATAGAAGGCCAGTAGATGCAAAAGACTTAGCACAGTTAACCCTCTGAAAACATCAGTGATGTTTTCTCTTATCCACTGTAAAGTTTCTTAAAAGAAGAAGTGAGGAAGGAACTCTGGGCCCTTGACTTTCCCCACCCTTCAAGTAGAAATCGTGAAAGGCTGCTGCTGCTGCTACTTCCTTGAACCTCCACCACTTTTCAGCTGCTCCATTTTTCCTCCTTACCAGAAGAATTGATTGCAGAGATGCCTGCTTATTTCATAAGGCTTAATGCATTGCTAATGACTGGATAAGTGCTCTATTCTACAGTGGTGTCCTCCGCCTACAGCAAAAAAGATGAAAAGAATCGCTTCCAGTGCCTGAGCATTCATAAATAGTTTTCAGTTGCCTAGTTACAGACAGCCTTTATTTAAGGAAGCAGGGCTGCATATGTAAGCTGGTGGTGGCTTGGTTCAGACAACCATGTTTTTCTCCAGCGAGCCTTGATTTCTGCAAAACCGAAAGACTCTCTGATTGCTTTCGGTTCTTATGGTTTTGTTGGAAAAGTGTGGTGGATCAAAGTTGGCCGAAGAGGTCCGATGAGCGATGGGCTCCATCAGCCACCATGTTTTCCAATTTTTGTCCAAAGATAATGGCTTGAAGAGCTGCTTGCTTTGGATCCCTTTGCACAAACAAGTTTCGCTTTTTTAATCCCATAACTTGGTGTTTGGCAAAAGTTTTATCACTTATTTGTTCAGTGGGGGGAACCCAAGTTTTCCAGAGTCCACCTGACATTTATTTACTACCACTGTTGACTCAGTCATCCATATGCCAGGTAGATCAGGGTGCAGTTTCCTCTACTTTTGATGCTTTGTGTATGTTGAAAGGTAGATCAAGACTGAATTTGAAGTGGGAGGTGGTTGACCATAATCTCGCCACCTGCCTGTTGGTGTGCAAACAGTCCCTGCTTTATTGTGCGTTGAATCCAGCAGAATCGTTGCATGTGTGGAACGGCTTCCAAAAGTGCAACAGAACCCCAAATCTGCCCCAGAGGGTTGGGGGAACCCCCAGAACAGATTTGGGGAGCATCCATAAAGAAGAGAGAAAGGAGTTACATTGAACTCATGGAAATCTTTCTGCTCATCTAGTGACTTATGATATTATCAACAATTTTATTATTTATATCCTGCCCATCTGGTTGAATACAACCCTGTTTTTTAATCCCACCTTTCCTCCAAAGACCTTAGGCAAGCACACATAATTTCTCTCCCTTAGTCGTTTCACAGCATCCTTGTAGGGTAGCTTAGACAGAGCGAACGAGAGGAGCTGTGTGGCTCAACAGGGTTGTGAACCCCAGTTGAGTGATATTCTGAGGTTGTGACTTTTGTCCCATAACACCACTCTGGGGTTGTGAAATCAAAGAGCCTTGTCCCCCCCCCCATGCATACCTGCATGATAAAAGACTGTAGGAATTCAGCTGGGAATTCTTGCTTTTGATCCAGGGAAACTGTTTGGGAGGGAATGAAAACATGTGAAGCCTCATGAGTAGAGGAAGTCTGTTGACAGGCAGAGAACAGGCAGTGAGGCTGGCGTTTCGGAGGACGTATTCTGTGTCCTGACTGTGCCATCTGTCTAAGCAGCTGTAGCTTGCAAATGCTTATGTCAGTGGGGTGCCATGGGCAGAGAGTCCGGGACTGTGTGTGTGTAGTGTTTGTGTGGAACACTTGGCATTGTTTGCAGAAGGTCTCCTCTGCTCAGCCCTTGGGATCTCCCATACAAAGGCTGTCAAGTCCCAGGACCAGAGAAAGCATCTTCCTCTCTGCTGCAGCTCCAGCTCTGATCGGACAGTACAAGTTTAGATAAACAGATAAAATTCTATAGAAGTCAAGTCCTTTGTGATCTGACTGTTGGTCTGCAAAGTGCCACAGGACGCTCTTTTCAAAGTCGTGTTTCTTCTTTACATGAACAAGCTGTTTGGGTTCAGTCATCCTTGGAGCAATCCACAAGGAGCCTTTATTGCATAATTGGACTGAGTTTGGGATATGTTTGGACCAAGATCAGCTTGCACCACCTCAGGAACGTTCTTGGTCTGTAGCAAAACTCCTGACCATGTAAAGCAGGGAAGGGAAAACTCAGACCTGTGAGCCAAATGGGGGGCTTCAGGGCTCTCTATCCAGTCCTTGGAACTTCCCCCAAGACACTTGGCCCTCTTTTTGCCTGACTGGAAAGTGGCCTTGAAATGTGATGGTGCTTCTTGCTTGTCTGGATGAAGGATGAGATGGGTGTTGTGAGTGCATGTAGAAATGAAACTACAGTACAAAGGTAAAATTGGTTGCCTTGCCCACTGTTGCTTCTGGCCCTGCCCACCACTGCCTTGTGGCCCCTGGAAGGTTGCCCAGAATGGAGAAACCAGTGAACTCTGAATTGGACAACTTGCAACCACAGCTGGTGTTTCATCAACCTGGTGCCCTCCAGAAGACTTGGGCTACAACTCCCAACGGTCCCAGCTGGCATAGTCATGTGAGCTGGGGCTGATAGGAATTGTTGTCCAAAACATCTGGAGAGCACCAGGTTGGGGAAGGCTAGTGTGGAAGGTCAAAGTATCTTGTCTCCTATATGTCATGAGGTAAATAGAAGGCCTACCGAAGGAATTATTATTAATTTTTTCTGTTGCGCTATAAAAAGGAAAGGACTGCATTTCTCCCTTTCACTTTTTGGTTTGTTACTTTCATGATCTGTTTTCGAACCACCCTCTCATTTCATTTTAATATATACTAAGCACCAGAGATTAAAAAAGCAAGGCAGAAATGCCTGAATGAAAACAAGTAATTAAAATATCGTCCATTCATCTTTTTTTTTCCCCTCCCAGATGTTAAACCATCCAACATTTTGGTAAACTCTAGAGGGGAGATCAAGCTTTGTGATTTTGGTGTCAGTGGACAGCTGATAGATTCAATGGCTAACTCCTTTGTGGGCACAAGGTCCTACATGTCCGTAAGTACAGACGATGATGATGATGATGAAACTGTGATGGTCCAGTTTACTCAGGACAAAATGGCCATGTGCAGAGAGCGCTTCCATGCCTTCGTGTGGTGTGCTTTTTCCCATGTGTGACAGTTGCACGTTGGTATGCTTTGCAGTTGTGTACGTGCCACACAATTACGTGTGAGCCATTTGCATTGCTGGAAAGGGATGCTGTTATGGCAGACGTTGCTAGAATCAAACCTTGCCAGGATTTTGTGGCTCATGAACTTCAGATGCAGTTGGGGCAGGAGATTAAGGAACTTGACCCTTTCCTCAGAGCCGGACCTGACTTGCCTCTCCCATTACTTGTGGTTGGTGTTATTCCTAGGATCAGCTTCAGGGAGGGCTAGTGGAGGAGCCGTGCTCGTTTCAAGTTGAGCGCCACGTAATTTCCTGTTGCATAGAGGCTTAACAACAGATTGCAGGCCGAGCAGCACGAACTACAACTAAAAATTGGCAGTTCTCTTTGATATTTATGAAGGCTTCAGCAGTGCAGCATTCCTGAAGGCTTCTGAAGGTCCCACAGGCTTCCAAGTCTCCTGCTGTAGGGGAAAGGAAAGCAAAAGAAAAGAAAAGGGGCCTGGCTGTCTAAGCAGAATTAAAACACCTTCCTCCATTTTGTTTTCTTTGCCACACTCGCCAGGGGTTTGCTCTCTTTTACATTGCAAATTTCCGCTGTCTCGGGCTTTTAGATTTATTTCTGTTCTATCTTTTGTGGTTTTTTGTGCATGTAGCCAGAAAGACTACAAGGGACTCACTATTCGGTCCAGTCAGACATCTGGAGCATGGGGCTCTCTCTGGTCGAGATGGCCATCGGCAGGTATCCAATCCCCCCACCTGATTCGAAGGAGCTGGAGCTCATGTTCGGCTGCCCCATAGGGGGCGACTCACCTGTCTCTGAGGCATCTCCAAGGCAAAGAACACCCAGCCGGCCGATGAGCGGTAAGATCATAGTCATACCTCTTGTTGCGTTTGCTTCATGTTGTGGTTTTTTGGGTTGCGATCGCCACACACGCAGAAATGTTCTGTGTGCTTCACACATGCGCAGAAGTGCTCTGCGCTTGCGCAGAAGTGCCGCTCTAGTTGCGGACTTTTCGGGGTGCGAACGGCACCCTGGAACGGATCATGTCCGCAACTAGAGGTACCACTGTATTGGCTGATGCATTCTGTGCCCAGGGCCTGGAAATCTGGAAATTTGCCTAAACCCACCCAAATTCCAAGGTTCTGCTGCCTATAGGAAAAGCTCTACAAAGGCAACAGGAGAGTTCACAATGCAGCAGTCTTGTGGTCAGAAGTTGGTGTCATTTATGCCGTCTTTTCCTCTCTAAACCCAAAATCCTGCTTTCTGTAGCAAACTTCCCTCTTCATGCCCACAGTGTAGGTTGTCCGGTTTAACACAGGGAGGAGGACCATGTCAGCGAAGACGTATGATGCCATCCCAGAGCTGGTCTCTGCATGGAGGCCTTCTTGGAGTTGATGAAGACAATATACCGTATTTTTCGCTCTATAACACGCACCAGACCATAACACGCACTTAGTTTTTAGAGGAGGAAAACAAGAAAAAAAATATTCTAAATGAAACAGTGGATGTATGATTTTTGTGGTTCATGCTGTGGCCACAGACATGTGATCTGACAGTGAGTTTGGAGTAGCCCAATGCAAAAATCCTGAGGATCCATGTGGATCCATGCTTTGTAACCACGTTTTTGCACCACTGTGACCCCAGGCAACAGTGGGTACGTGATTTTTTTGGTGCAAGATGTAGCCATGGACATGCTATGTGATCTGATGGTGAATTTGGGGTGACCCAGTGCAAAAATCCTGAGGATCCATGTGGATCCATGCTTTGTAACCACGTTTTAAGTGGGGAGGGAAGGAAAAGCACTCAAGGGACAAGGAGCTCGCATGGGGTGTGTGGAGAAGGATGCTGCTAATAATGCTATTTAGCGAGCTGAGTGGGGAGGAAAGAGGGACAGAGAGCCTGCTTGCTTTAAAGGAGCCAAGCGGACAGGAGCCGCTTACACTCTCCTCCTGCTTTGCTCCTTTAAAGCAAGCAGGCTCTCTGTCCCTCTCTCCTCCCCACTCAGCGGTTCTTCTCCCGCTTTGCTGTTTCAAAGCGAGCCACGGAGGAGGGAAGGAAGGGGCTCCTTTACTACAAAATGAAGAAGATATAGATAAATTCCTTGATAAATATGGATTACAAAAAATCTCTCATCAAAGTAAGATGGATCTGAACCAGAGAATAACAGAACAAGAGATAGAGGGCGCCATTCAGAATATGCAATTGGGCAAGTCTCCAGGGCCAGATGGACTGACTTCCAGATATTACAAATCTTTGAAGGAGTGGTTGATTCAACCGTTAAAGGAAGTCTGCAACGAGATCTTAGAGGGGAAAAAGGCACCTGAATCGTGGAAAGAAGCGTATATTTCACTCATACCAAAGACAGAGACTGAAAAGACCCAATTGAAGAACTACCGTCCAATATCATTACTTAATGTGGATTACAAAATTTTTGCAGACATTTTGGCAAAAAGATTTAAAAAAGTGTTGATGGAGAAGATTCATAAGGACCAAGCAGGCTTTCTCCCAAAAAGGCACCTATCAGACAATGTAAGGAATATAATAGACATTTTGGAATTGCTAGAGGTGAAAATAAATACTAAAGCGGTGCTGATCTTTGTGGACGCGGAGAAACCCTTTGACAACATTTCTTGGAGTTTTATGAAAAAGAATCTTCATGGGATGGGGGTAGGCCAAGGATTTGAGAATGGTATGGGTGCGATATACTCTGAACAAAAAGCCAAGTTGATTGTAAATAATGTGATAACTGAGGAACTTAAAATAGAAAAAGGAACACGACAGGGATGCCCAATTTCCCCATTGCTTTTTATTTCTGTCCTGGAGGTGTTGCTGAATATGATTAGAAATGACCAGCAGGTTAAAGGTGTACAGGTCGGAGTTAAACATTATAAGTTAAGGGCATTTGCAGATGACTTAGTATTGACCCTACAAGAGCCAAACACTAGTACGAAAAGGGTGTTGGAGATAATTCAACAATTTGGCCAGGTAGCTGGATTCAAACTGAACAAACAAAAAACGAAAGTTTTAGAAAAAAATTTAACAGTCATGGAGAAGGAGAAATTTCAAGAAGAGACAGGTTTGACAGTGGTCAAGAAGGTGAAATACTTAGGGGTTTATTTGACATCTAAAAATTTGAATTTGTATAAGGACAACTATGAAAAATGCTGGTTAGAAATTAAAAAAGATCTAGAAATATGGTCAAATTTGAAACTGTCAATGTTAGGCCGAATTGCAGTTATTAAGATGAATGTATTGCCTAGAATGTTATTTTTGTTTCAAACCTTACAGATTCTTGACAAGATGGACTGTTTCAAGAGGTGGCAGAAAGATATTTCGAAATTTGTCTGGCAGGGCAAAAAGCCCAGAATTAAATTTAAGATATTGACAGATGCCAAAGAAAGAGGGGGATTTGCCCTGCCGGACTTAAAATTGTACTATGAAGCAGCTGCGTTTTGCTGGCTGAAAGACTGGATGCTCCTCGAGAACACAGACATGCTGGATCTGGAAGGGTTTAATAATGCATTTGGTTGGCATGCATATTTATGGTATGACAAAATCAAGGTGCACAGGGCCTTCAAAAACCATATTGTCAGAAAAGCATTGTTTAATGTTTGGATAAGATACAAAGATTTGTTGGAAAACAAAACCCCTAGATGGTTGTCACCCTTGGAGGCTAAGGCATTGAAGAAACTCAATATGGAGGCCGGATGGCCAAAGTATTGGGAAATTTTGGAACAGGATGGAGATAAATTGAAATTACAGAGTCATGAGAAACTGAAACCTAAATTACAAGACTGGCTTCAATATTTCCAAGTAATGGAGGTTTTTAAACAGGACAGGAAAATTGGCTTTCAGGTGGAAAAATCAAAATTAGAGACTGAACTGTTAGAACCCAATACTAAGAATTTGTCAAGAATGTATAACTTGCTGCTGAAATGGAATACACAAGATGAAACAGTTAAATCGGCTATGATTAAGTGGGCACAGGACATTGGTCACAATATTATGTTTGCTGACTGGGAATGGTTGTGGAACACCGGTATTAAATTCACGGCATGTAATGCCTTAAAGGAAAACATTATGAAAATGATATACAGGTGGTACATGACCCCAGTCAAGCTAGCAAAAATCTATCATTTGCCTGATAATAAGTGTTGGAAATGTAAAGAAACTGAAGGTACTTTCTATCACCTTTGGTGGACATGCCTGAAGATTAAGGCTTTCTGGGAAATGATATATAATGAAATGAAAAAGTTACTTAAATGTACTTTCTCTAAAAAACCAGAGGCATTTCTCTTGGGCATTGTCGGCCAACTGGTGCCAAAGAAGGACAGAACTTTTTTTATGTACGCAACGACAGCAGCAAGAATACTCATCGCAAAGTATTGGAAGGCACAAGATCTACCCACCCTGGAAGAATGGCAGATGAAGGTGATGGACTACATGACATTGGCTGAGATGACTGGCAGAATCCGTGATCAGGGAAAAGAGACGGCGGAAGAAGAATGGAAGAAATTTAAAACTTATCTCAAAGACTACTATAAACTTGATGAATGCTAGAATGTCGAGGTTTTCAGAAAGAAAGGGTTACAGCGATATAAGATTAGATTAAAGAAAAGATTAAGAAGATAGAGGTGGGAAAGAAATATTTAGAAGTTGCTAAAAATTATGGACATTGGGATGCAGAAAGGGGGGGTATGGGGGAGTCCGGGAAAAGAGGTTTATGAAAAAATGTTATGAAACTATACGTGTTTGTATGTCTTTGTATGTGTTTGTTTGTTTTAAAAAATTTTGTAAAACCAATAAAAAAATTTTTTTAAAAAAAAGGAAGGGGCTCCTTTGCTCACAACTGCAGCAGATCCCCCCCCCCCCCGCCACCCGTAGGCATTCGCTCCATAACACGCACAGACATTTCCCCTTACTTTCTAGGAGGAAAAAAGTGAGTGTTATGGTGCAAAAAATACGGTACCTAGGAATAAAGGAAGCTGCTTATACCGCATCAGACCATGGGTTCAGTTAACTCAGTCTACACTGACTGGCAGTGGCTCTCCAGGATTGCATGTGGGGACACTTCCCAGTCCTGCCTGGAGCTGCCATTTGGGATTGAACCTGGGACCTTCTGCATGCAAGGCAAATGCTCTGCCACTGAGCTATGGCCCTTCCCCAAAGTGTAATTATACTCTCCTCAGGGTAGGAGTTGAGACTCATTTATAAAGTAGCCATTTGTGCAATGGTGAATTGAATACACCTTTGGGGAATAATTTTCTTCTGCTGGATGGTGGTTCAGCAATCCGTCAACATGCAGCTTCCTAGCTCGGTGCCTTATTATTTTCAATGCCTGCCCCCCCCCCCTTTTAAGGCAAACCTACTCATTATTATGTATGTATTTTTTTTATTTTAAAAGACTGCTGGTGTTATCTATTTACTTAGATAAATTTTATGCCTGCTTGCTCTTAACGCTGGGTTTTTATCAGTATTTTTTAAGTCAGTATTTTGCATTGCTTCATGTTAAGCTGGTTTTAGTTGTCCAAGCTATATATAAACCTTGTTAGGTAAATAGACATAAATAAATAAATTGAGGCTGCAAAAACTGCACAAACTTCTCCTCAAGATTAATTATGACAAAATGAGGTGCTTGGAAGACTTCCACATGGTTATTTTCAGATTATTTATGGAATCTCTTTCCTAACTGCTTCCCATTTCACAAGGGGCTCACTGTAACTAAAGTAGCCTTCTCCAACCTGGTGCCCTCCAGCTGTTTTGGGCTACAACTCCCATCATCCTCAGCCAGGAAATGCTGGCTGGGGTTTATGGGAGATGTAGTTCCAGAAAAGCTGCAAGGCACCAGGTTGGAGGAGGCTGAATTAAGGAAATGAGGTACCTAGCTACTGCCAAATGCTTCTGCCAGACAGAATTGGTTTTTTTGGTTTTTAAAAAAGAAACAAAGCAGCAATGAATAACAAAACCTCAGTGGTCATTTTGTAAGCATGTGAATATCTGGACTTCATGTGAGCATTTGAAAACCACCATTTAGAGATGGCTTTGGGGGTAAAAGAACTTACTAGAAAAGGTAGGAGCAACAACAAAACGTAAGAAAGAGAAATGAGTTGTCTCATTAACTTCCAACCTCTGTTGTGACTTTTCAGCTTATGGCTCAGACAGCAGACCACCAATGGCTATATTTGAACTCCTAGACTATATTGTCAACGAGGTAAGCCAGCTGCTATTATTCTGTGTTTTGCATTTTTGCAAGGAGTTTTGCAAGGAGGAAATGTACTGTAAGGAGGGTTTAGACTTCACCCCATTCCAGCATATGGATCCTTCAAAACGTAAAGGTAGCTTGCCTCACCCTGGATGTGGGTGGGGTGGGTGCAAACTCCCCTGTACTGCACACAGTTCAAGCAACATGTTAGGACAAGAAGTGGGGAAGCTCAGGCTCAGGGGCCACACGTGGTCCCCAAGCCATTCTATCTGGCCCTTGGAACTCTCCAGGCCATAGGCCCCACTCATATCTGGGCTCTACTTCACATGCTGGGTGTTCTTGTCCTGCTGGGATGTGTCCTTGAACTCCAATTATGCTTCTCGTTTGCCTGCCCATACCTGGGCAAAATCCACATCTGTTGCTCTGCTCACTTTTGCCCTGCCCTTCACTCTAATGTGGCCCTCAGGAGATTGCCCAGAAGTGAATGTGGCCCTCTGGCTGAACAGCTTTCCCCACCCCTGCTTTAGAATCCAGCTAACTCAAGTGAGACAAGCTGCTTGTGGGGGCTTCTTCCCTGCAATCTGTGCCAATTTTGGGGCCGAGAGGGAACCCCTTGCAGCACCCCCTCCAGGAAGGCTCTCACCTGATCCTCCATCCTCCTCCTCCTCCAGTTGTTGTGCTCTTCCATTTCCCCTGGGGAAGAAGGGAGGGCGCCAGTTCCAAGCCTAACATGCTCGAGGCATGTGGAACCTAAAAGATTGCACTTCTTGACCCATGATCATTTGGCAAGCCTGGAACAAAGCAAGGGCTGCAAGATATTGAAACACTGCCTTCCCAGGATGCAGCATCCAAGAGAGACCATCCCAGGGATTGCAAATGCAGGAAGGCTGTACATTGCCCTCGCTTATTTTAATACTTTGTCATGCAAAAGCACCACTGCATTTTATTTCCCCTTTCAGAGCCCTGATTTCCAGCCCTGAGACTCTAGGGCTTGGAGTCACTGTACAAATTGCATGATGCACACAAAGCTTTTATGCACTTCTTTTGGTGACTCACAAATGTGCTCTGGTGTCCAATTTAAAACTAAAACCCTGCCTTTTAGACACTTGCTGCCATGATCATATCCTTTGACATTGTCAACATGTCTACACGCCCTTCCCCCAAAACACCACCCCTGTTTGCCTGCCAACACTAAATCTGTGCTTCTGGTCTCAAAAGACAGCTAATGTTTGTATGTGGGTGGAGTTTTGAACAAACTGATTTTGTCAGCCCCTTCACACCACACAAAATACCACTTGGACCTTTCTCTGATGTCACATGTGAATGCCTTATTTGTCAAGAGAGTGCTTAAAACCCCTTCAACTCAATTACATCCTTTTTATGCCTTCCTAAAGAACCATTAAATAAACCGCAAGTTTCAGGAGTTATACTGTTGCAATGTTTCTTCTTTTTTGCTTTCATCTCTTTGCCACATTCCCCCCCCCCCCCCAGCCTCCTCCAAAGCTTCCCAGTGGAGTCTTCAGTCCAGAATTCCAGGACTTCGTGAACAAGTGGTGAGTTCAGTTCTTGAGCAGCTTATTTTCAGTAGAAATGTTTTTTACGTGTGTTTTTCAAACTCTGTTTGGGGTTCACTAGTAAATAAAAAGTGTGGTTTTGCTTTTTGGAAAGGATCCTAAGCAGACGGGGTCAAAATGCTTCTGGGTCTCCCAAATGCCAGTCCTCTTTCCCCTTAATTTAACATGGGTGGGGAACCTCTGGCTGTAGGCCTAATGAAGCCCTCCCAAGCCCCACCTACATTTGACCCATGAGGCCATTTTGGCCAAACCATACCCACCTGTCACTGTATATGACATCCAGCAGTGTGGCAAAAATAGGTCATTTGAATCCCGGCTGTCAAACCTGGCCTGTGGGTGTGTGAAGGATCTGCTCCACTGGTCAGGATCCAGTTCCCCACCCCAGATTCAGCCCACAGCACAAGCCAGGGTGAAGTTCTCTTGCACAAGCCCTGTTGAAATGTTCAGGAGCCACACAAGAGTTGTCATTCAGTGCCGTATCACCATCTAAAGCTGGCCAAATGGAGAGCAATGGTTGGCATTGTCCGTTCTGCGATGCAGAGTGTATTGAAGTGGCAAGAGGAGTATGACACTCTTTCCTTTTATGCAGCTTGGTCAAGAATCCAGCAGAGAGGGCAGATCTGAAGCAGCTGGTGGTGAGTGGAAACTCCTTTCTCTGCTAACAGTATTCTGGGGCTTTCCAAGATGCTTTCTGCCAGCTTTTGAAATCTGGAAGCTGGACAGAAGTCACGGTCTTAGGGAAGCTGGTATAAAAAGGGTCCCCTCTGGCCTCTACCTGTGCAAGGAAAATACATTTTGCTGCCTTAATCTGTTCCATGCTAATTATGTAACAACTCCCATGGGAGCCTCAAAGTTGGGCTTTCTTTGTTGTAAACCCCCCCCCCCTTTTGCATCCTCTAGGTCCACACATTCATAAAGAGATCAGAAGCCGACGAAGTGGATTTTGCAGGCTGGCTGTGTGCCACCATAGGCCTTAACCAGCCTAGCACCCCGACCCACATGGGAGGAGTCTGAATTTGGAGTCTCCAGGGCAAACAACACACCAAGAACTCCTGCGGCCGATTCCTTCTGCTCCTGCTCTTCCCGCGCCACCTTCATTCCAAGTGGAGTCTGACCAGGACCTCCCCCTGCAAGACCCACTGAAAGCAAACTGGAATGGCGCCTGGTGGATTTGTGTTCCAAGCTACTTCCTGTTCCAACTGTTTAAAGCTGTTTTGGTCCTGTTTCTCAGAGCTTCTGTCTACTAAAAAAAAAAGTCTATTCCCCAGCCCATAAACTTCCCTTTAAGAGTGTCTCCCTAATTTTAGCATGTGCCAAATTCTCTCCCCCATTCCCCGTCTCTTTTATTTCCTCTTTAGGGTTCTAAATTAACAGCTGTTGTGTTTGATTCCTTATTTGTTAACTGACCAAACATGTGATGCTTTAAGTGATAGCGATATGGCAAATTTGGCACTGGATGTTGGGATATCCTTTCAACAAGTAGGAAATCCTGCTGGAGCTGCTTCCTTCTCACCTCTGCTGGGTTGTTTTGACCGTGAGCCTTTTGTGGTACTTTCCCCCAAGCCTTGCTTAGCCAGTGTTGCGGGCAGAACAGTTCAGAGATGCCCCAAGTCCAACCTCCCCTGAAGCATGTCTTTGCTGCTGCTAATCTGAGATTGAAGTTATGAATAATGGCTCTGATATTTTGGTTTGTATAACAGACTCTTGGTAAATGTGAGTAGGACCCTGTGCCGTAGACTGCTGCCACCCTCCGCCCCCAGGTCAACACATAGAAATCTGTTGGCACTTTTATTTATTTTTAAGTGTCTTGTTGCATATGTTTGGGATTTGCTTAGTGGTATACATCTGTCCCCTTCTGGTTAATTTAGTACAGGCAGCTGCCCGTTTATGCACATTCAATATGTGTGAGACCAAACCTGGAAGTGACCTGGAAATGTCCTAAAGACACCACTGAAACATTATTTAAAAAGGGCAGAACGGTGTTTGTGGGCTTTTTCAATGGGTTTCGATTATGCGCAATTTCACTGATGCACACGGTGCCTCAGAACATAACCCCCGTGTAAACGGGGGGGGGGCTGCCTGTATCTGTATTTTGAGAACAGGTGATGAAAGAACTATTTCTCTCAACCAGAATCAAAGACTTTCTGAAGAATGAGTAATAAATGATGATAATAATAATACACATCAGAATGGTTTCCCTTCTAGGTCAGCTGATGTTTGATATGACAAATTGTGAATACTTAAGTGTTTGAAAATTCTTTTAATCATTTTTATTATTTCAGGTGTTTCATCTTACACTAATAAATGTCATGAAGTTACTTCAGGGAGTGGGTTATTAATTGTGGTTCGTTGGTATCAAGACGGATTCAAGGCGTTTGGGCAAGGGGGGGAGGAGAGGTTTACTACTCCAGGGCTGCCCTTTGAGATCTGCACACCCTCCTCCTCCCGGGCACATTGTCACGCATTCAATTTGTAGATTTCCTTCCATTCTTCCTTGTGGCACATCAAGCTAACCTCTTCAGCGCATAGCTAAGCGATAGAATTCGCTACCGCAAGATGTAGCAATCGCCACCGACTTGGGTGGCTTGAAAAGAGGATTAGACAAATTCATGTAGGATAAGGCTATCAATGTCTTATCAGCCACAATGGTAATATATTACAACTCCCAGTATCCATGCATGCCAGTGGCTAGCAATTTCAAGTGGGGAGAATGGGGCAATTTATAAAGCTACACACCCACCCACCCGACTATTAGTTGGGAGTATATGTGCTGCTTGCAGTTGTTCACTCCACCTCAAAGCCTGTGACAGAAAAGGAGATCCCCCAGCTGTTTGCACACATCTGTATGGTCATACATCTGGGTTTAGCCCCACTTCCTTGGGTGATGTTCAGCTATTACACCGTAAACCAGCACATGTGAAATCCTGACACTGGATCACAGACACATGAAACAGACAACCAAAACCCCTCAGGCCCCTCTCTGGTCTTTGCCTGCACCTGGGAAGAGGAAGAGCAGGGGAAAGCACCTGGGGCTGAAAAGGACTTAGAAGAAAAACATCCAGGAGCACAACCAGCTTCACTTCCCTAAGAGGAAGCAGCACTGCTGGGTTGGCAGGTAGGAAGAATCAGCTTCTTCTGCCATAGCAGCACAGAGCTAAGGGAGGCTAGAAAGAGAAGCACTTCAGCTCTGAGGACCAGCAGCCACTGCAGGCACTCAGCACCCTTGATCACAAGTACAGCACTTGTTTCCAGCAGGACCTATCTTAAAAACCCTTCGGTAGAAGCCCAAGGTATTTTAGACACACTCCAGAAGATGGGCTTGTTGCAATCAAGCCTGTGGTTGCCAAACTAAGCAGTAAGGGGGAGGAATACTTGGGCACCTCATTCAAGGCAAGAAACCCCTGATTTTAGGAAGATCAACAGACTCCTCTCTATTTTGTACACAAATACGATCCGCTGACTTTTGCTGAAAGAAACACTGTTCCATATGCCCGCTTCAGAAGTAAAAGCTCCTGTCTCAAAATGTTCCCCATTATTACTTGTAGACAATACATAAAATGTTCAAAGTTTCATACCGTGGGTTGGAATCAAAGGAAATTGTTGCTTTTTGTGAATGCCACAGCAAATGCTACATGCAAGAAAAGTCCCAAAGTACCGTTTCCGTTTGTAGTATTTGAGGTTGGATAGTGCCATTGGCTTAGACTTGATGCTTTTTCATCTTATTTTCACCAGCAGCAGATGCTGCAAAGGGTAGATTATTGCTTTGGGAGGAGTTGTGTGTTGGACTTTTCCCAAATGCTACTTGGCTCAAAGAGTGTGTGTTTAAAAGGAATCGTGCTACATAGTGATGCATCGACACTGCATTCTCCCAACACCCGCCACAGTTCATCACCACCTCTGGAAGCCTTTGGGAATCCCAGATGCACTTGTGAATACTGTTTGGTCTCTGTAGCACCAAGCAAAGTCCAATGAAGTAATTTGCTTGAATGGTGGTGGACAGGGAGGTTCCTGAGTTTGGGAGGAAAAGGCTGTCAGGCTGCTGCATGCTACACTTCATGAATCGGATTCCTCCTCCTCTTCCTCCTCCTCCTCTTCCTCTTCACTGACATGCATTTGCAACTGCAATTTAGTTTGATTGATGGCAGCTTCATTGTCCATCTGTCCCGTGAGCATGCATAAAATAAAAAACCCAGTTACTTCAGGACAAAGAACGCAAACCGGAAGCGCCCTCCTATTTGAGAGATGCAACAATGTGCATAAACACCCCCAAATACATCTTTCCAGTTTACTTGCAGGGTTGCCAAAGCTCATAGGTTCCTGCTTGGCTGTTTCAATTTGCGGAACAAACACTGGTGCCACAAAATACTCATTCCACACTTGTTTTGTGTGGCAGCAATGGCTACCTTTGACTCCCTGGGGCGACCAGGGGATGGAAGAAATTGAAAAGGAACAGTTCTTTAAAGAAAATGACATGTTTTTTTCTGCCTCTCTCCTGGTGCTACTCCCCCCCCCCCCCACTCTTAGTGTGTCAGCAATGCTACTGGGACCATTCAGCTGGCTCAAATCCATTTTGGCACAGGAGGCATTCTCCTTTCCAGGCAGGGGGAAATAAACGCTAAAAGGATTAGCGGATGGTATGTTGCACCTCCTCACCAGCATTCGATCAGGGCCAGTTGTCTCTCTTGGCAACCTGACACTGCCTTCCTCCCAGAGCAGGAACTTATGATCATGACTGAAGGGCCAACTCTTCCACCTAGAAATGTTTTAAAGAACAGTGAAAGCAGCACAACCCTGGCGCTGATCATGGACTGAAGGGCCAACTCTTCCACCTAGAAATGTTTTAAAGAACAGTGAAAGCAGCACAACCAAAATGTTAAAACCAGCAAGTTCACCCTTCGGCAACCTGGCGCTCTCTACAGCTGGCACCAATAGAGGTTGACAGTCCAAAACATCTGGAGGGCACCAGGATGGCAAAGTCTGCTCTCGTTCACCACCCAGTGTCAGGGGAAATTAGCATGATGCTGGGGAAATAGCTCAGTCGGTAGAGCATGAGACTCCTAATCTCAGGGTTGTGGGTTCGAACCACACATTAGCCAAAGGTTTCCTGCATTGCAGGGGGTTGAACTAGATGTCCTTCATAGTCCCTTCCAACTCTACAAATCTATGGTTCTATGAACACCAAAATTCAAATCCTCTAAGCTCTCGGGAGTGTAAAAAGCTGCCATACACCAAGTCAGACCATTGGTCCATCAGTATTGCCTACACGGAATGGCAGCGGCTCTCCAGAATTTCAGGTAAGGAGTCTTTCCCAGCTGTACCTGGAACCTTCTGCATGCAAAGCAGATGTTCTACCAGTGAGCTACAGCCCATTTCCCTGTGGGTAAATTGCGCAATTCCCCACCCCAATAAAAAGCAACTTGGCTGGATTCACTAGAAGGCAGGATTGTCAAGAAACAGCAGAACAAGAAACAGCTTACAGCAAACATATTCAGGTGCACGGAGTTAGTTAGTCCTGCTCTTTTGAATATAAAGTCATGTTGACATGTTAAAATGAAGAACAGAAGGAGTGGGTTACAGCAGGTGGAGGAGAAAAAGCTCGAACAGGAACGAACTGAGATAACAGGAAGACGGGTAGCTGTAAACAAAATTAAAATTCCCACTTCAAAAGCATTCAAGTTTCATTTTTTTTAAAAAAAAGTCCACAGGGATGGATGTGGAGACAGCATTGCCCAGATTTACAAAATTACCACATCACAAGGATTAGAAATTTAGGGTCGCAGAATTGTAGTGTTGGAAGGGATTTTTAAAAATAACTACTTTTAAAAGAAAACTGAATTCCATGTTTGCGAGGCACACTTAACAGGCACATGGAATGAAGCCAGCTCTGTTGGTGCCAAAACAATGGCGAGCAAGCATCAGCATAGCATCTAGCACTCTGCACATGCCAGGAAGCTTAAGCTCTAATCTCTTCCGGAAAGTGCATTCCCTAGCGCTCTATTTATAACACTGCCGTGTGTGTGTGTGTGTGTGTGTGTGTGTGTTGTTGTTTTCCCTTCTCCATACCAGAGCCTTAGCACTCAGCTGAAAGCTGTACCAATGCTCCCAAAACCTTGTGGCATTTAAAGCAAAACACTGCAAACAACCACTGGCCGAGCCGTTTTATAGCTACAAGTTGCAGAAGAGGAAGCAAACTGCATGGTCTATGGAGAAATTGCACCTTTGAATAAGCACTCTTCATCTGACCTTTGTTTGGAAGATGAAGGAAAAGTTCAAGAGGCTTAAAAGACTACACCAGGTTCGGGGAAACCTGTAGTCCTCCAGCTGCTGTTGGACTACAACTCCCATCAGCCCTGGCTAAAATGGCCAGGAGTCTCTCTCAGTCCTACCTGGAGATACTGGGGATTGAACCTGAATGCAGAATTCTACCACAAAGCTATGGCCCTCCCCTCCCAGGAACATCTGGAAAGTCAAAGCTTCCTTACTCCGGGGCTACGCACACAAAGTTGTGGGTTCAGAGCTTTAAGGGAAGCTATCTTTTGATGTTAGGTTGGTTACTGTAAGGAGCAAGGCTGCCTAATTTACAGCAACTTCCTTATGGGATTTCTTCTTTGGGGGAGCTTCAAGATGAATCTTACTGTTTCTTCCCCCACCCCCCTGCCATCTTGGGGCTCTTTGAGAGACTGAAAGAGAGGATATAAATATGTAAATGTCTAAATTATTATGTATGCCAATACAGCTTTCTGATATGGCTGTTATCTTTTCATATTGGGTGATCTCCAACTGAGTCACACTAAGGCTAAGTGTGGTCTGCTGTGAATAGGTGTAATGTTGGATAGGACCCATTCAAATGCCAATATTGCCTAGCAAGTCATATTGAGCAATATAGGAATTTTCTTTGAAGAGTGAGCTTCAGGTGGGAGAGAGAATGAGTGATATTCAATGTGAGCTGTACACAAAATAGATCCACAGAAATCAGTGAACTTAAGTAACAAGTTCATTTCAATGGGTCTACTCTTGAGTATGACAAAAAAGAATTGTTGCAGGAAGAGGATGGATAGTGCACAAGAGCTGAGGAGAAGGCAGGCCTAAGGGCTCTATTGAAATGAGGAAAAAATAGAGGCCTACTATTGTGAAAACAGCTGAATAAAGAGAAGAGGAAGGAAAGGGTTTGATTCTTAAGTCACATCCATACCGTACATTTCAAGCACATGACTTCTCCCAAATAATCTTGGGAACTATATTTTAAGGGCACTAGGAATTGTAGCTCTGTAAATTCCCAGGATTCTTTAGGGGAAGCCATGTACCTGAAATGTATGCTGTGGATATTCCCTTATTTGCATAAACACATGCATGCTACAGAGGCAAATGAGAACATCTAGGAACATAAAATGGACCCATATAAAAACAAATAAAGAGCCCTCCTACGTTATCCCAAGAACCTCCACCTAACCCAGCATATGCCAATCTGGTGCCCTCCAGTTGTGTAGACGGCAACTTTCTTAAGCATGTGATCCTCTGTGACATAGGAGGCTGCCTTATATAGAACCAGGCACTGGGCCTCCCCAGCTCAGTACTGTACTGTCTATCCTAGGAATGGAGAACTGCAACCCTCCAGCTGACATCAGCCTTCACCTCACACCATCCCTGGCCATTGGCTACGATGGCTGGGGCTGATGGGGACATCCAACATGTGGGAGGACTACATATTCCCCACCCCGGACCTGAAATAATTCCAATAAGATGCATAATAAAATCTAATATATTTTCACCCAAAAGGAAAACAGTGCCTAACCTGGTGATAACCAAATGAGCAAGGTTAAGGAGGGAGCTGCAGCTCAAGATAGGAAAAGAGGTGTTACGGGAACATCTAGCTACATTAAATGAATTCGAATTTCCGGGACCTGATGGGCTGCACCCAAGGGTAATAAAGGACGCTGCAAGGCAGATCCTCTACCACGGCGCTGACCCGTTGCAGCCAAAGCCTGGGTTCTGCCAGCAAACCCACAGCCGTGGTCCCCAAATAAGCCTCATTTTGCATGGAAGGGGATCAAAAAACCCACCGCCTTGAACTCGCTGACCGCACGTCCCTCCACCCCTGCTGACGGGCTGCACTCGCCAGGCGTTTGCACCGAGCGCAACTCAAACACGGGTTGAGGAAACGCGTGCACACGTGCACCTGCAGACGCACACACATAACGCCCTAAATTGCATATGCAAATAAACCCCCTCCCCCCCATAGAGACGGGCCCAGAAAGCCTCTCTCCCCTCCCCCCCTCCAGCTCCTGTTCTTTCAAACCGCCCCCGCCCCCCGCGGACCTTGAGCCGGTTGAGCTGATCGTGCAGTGCCGCCTTGACCCGCAGCAGCGTCTCCTCCTCCTTGCGCAGCTCCTGCAGGCGGCTCAGCATCCTGCTTCTGCTGCCGCCGCCACCGCTTCAGGCCGCGTGGAGTGATGACGCTACCTTTGTCGCGGCCGCTCGCCTACCCGGAAGGAGGCAGCGCCATCTTGCTTGAGGGCGGAAGAGCTCAAAGTTCCGCCGGATGGCTGGCGCGTAAATCCTTTTCGCCCACCCCTTTCTATTGGCCGCTCCGCTTTTCGACAGAAAGGGCCCGCCCGCCTACGGGATCTCCCATTCTGCAATTTGGGGAGGGCGCGGGCAGGGAGTCACGTCTGCTTCTACTTTAGCGGGCCGGTTTACCCATTGCAGCGGCATAATTTCTCATTGCAAAGGGAAGCGAGGGAAAGAAATTTCTTTTCTGAATCCTCTCCTGCGTCAGGTTGAGAGGTGGCGCATAATGGAACAGATTTAGCTAGAATGTTTCCAATTCTGCTATTCTCTTTGTTGTATTTAAAATAGCAAACCTGCAGATGTTGTAGCCCTTATGGAGCTCAGGGTCTGCTAGTGGGGTAGAAAAGCTGAATATATTGCCAATTCATTTCACATCTGGCAACCAATGTGCTCCATTGGTTTCAGATAGTACTTTGGTAGTCTAAAAATCCCAATTTTTCATGCCCCTCTAGTGGCTATGGTGGTTTTTACCAGATGTATTTAGTGTATACTCAATTCTGACCAAACTACACCTCGATGCCAGATGTGAAATATACAGTATTGGCATTATTTTCAAGCTCTCATACCCCACTGCACCACCTCCATTCTTCTGTAGATACAAGTTTTCATAGTTGAGCACTGACTCTTGGCTTTAGGTACAGGCTTGCTTTTGCTGGAACGGGACAGCTACCCTTCTGCACTTTCTAAGCAGCAGTTCAAAAGATTGGACATGTCAGATGTTGCAAACTGAACCTCAACCAGAAAAAAATCCCACAACTGGCTGAGTGTTTAACTACTTTGTGTATTCCTTCATATTTACTATTGGTACTATTTCTATAGCAATGACCTCTCCTCACTTAACTTTAAAAAGGATTTATAGGCCATCCTTCCATTCTATATATTCAGTGGTCAGGGGCTATCTACAATTATTCCCAGAACATGCAGAATCAAAACTGCATGTCAACTGCAACCCGCTCTGCATCATGTACATAAGAGGAAATCTGATGCAGAATCAGCAACTTTGAAAGTCTTTAGTCAAGTGTTTTGTGATATCACATTAACTGCAAGTTGTATTTCCACTTATGCCCATTTAAAAGCCCTTTTCAATATTTTATCCCTAGAACTCCCTCCAATGCCCATTCCACATTACTGATGAAAGTTTTAATAAGTTTGCATCCTAATTAAATCCATCACCTCAAAACTTCCATCTCTCCTTCCCTCTAATTTTGTTCAGACTCCAAATTCTATCTGTTATAACTTGGTTTTGTGTGCCAGAATTCTTCTGAAGAGTAACTCACAAGTGCTATCGCTCCACTTCGGAGTAGTTTATGGGGTACTATAAATAACATGGTATCCAAAAAAAATGTGTTGATATGTCTTTATAACACATGCAAATAATCTTAGGTCTCTGGCTAAACCATTCCATAAAAATGTATTTACTGGCTCCTGAATTTCCATTCCATTCTTTCAGGACTGAAGGGCATCAGTGCAAATGATTAGTAAAGACAGCACTCTGGATAGATTTGTTTTTTATTAACTGTAATCCACAGTACAGCCCTTTTCAGCACTGAAGCAGAGAAGTGCCAATGCTTGTCTTATTTATGCTGCAGTTTCCTTCTTTTTAGCTGCAGTTTCCGTCTTTTTAGCTGCAGTTTCCTTCTTTTTAGCTGCAATTTCTGTCTTTTTAGCTGCAGCTGCAGCCTCAACCTTTGCTTTGCCCTTTGCTGCTTTCTCTTCTCTGAGCTTGTGCTGTAGGGAAAAATTAAGATGGTTATACTCCGCAGTGCTTTGAAAACAGGAAATCTAATTTCAATCCAATTTTTACCCCACTTACATTCTTAGCATGGCGCAAAATGGTGTTGCGTCTCATAGTCTTGGCATATGGATTCAGTTTAATCATAACTCTCAAATTCTTCAGTGGATTCTTCTTAAGAACTCTGCGGTGAATCTTTTTCCTGCAGAAGGTGGTTGGATGAGTACATAGCCCTTTTATTTATAGCCTAGTCATCACCATCATGCAGTGCAGATGGGTTAGATTATATACAGCTCAATAACAACAACAACAACAAAGAAGAAGAAGAAAAAAAGGAATTCCTAAGCTCTGTTAGGATGCCAAACACAGATACTAGGGAGAGAATCTGTGTGCAACTAGAAAAATACTGCTACACAATATGACAGAAATTCAAGATTCAAATCTAAAATTCCCACTTGAAGCTTCATTTCCCCTTATCTGTGTTCCAGAAAACATCCAGTGTATCTCACTTATAGCACTACTTAAGGACTACTATTTTAAGTTGAAAATTTAAAACAAACACTAACTTTGGTGCACGGAGGGCCTTCTGGATCTCTGGGCTTTTCAAGATTCTTCCAAGATCTGTATTGGTCATCTTGTGCATTGGCAGGCTGCATTTAAATACAGGCATGTTACAGTTTTAGCACTGAACTCTCACACACAAATACATTTCATCTCCTTTTAGTTATTGATGATAGATATTACAAGTATTTACATGAGCACCCTTCCATTTGTCATTAAGTAGGCCTGGGCAGAATTCCAAATGGCAGAGTACAAAATGTGACAATTTCTCATTCAAATAGGGCAACCTCAGTCACGCACAACCATGCTTCTACCGTCCCCTGCCCCAACTGGGATTTGAACCCATTTCCACTATTTCCTACAGCCCTTCCTCACCCAAGCCAATGCCTTGGAGAAGTGGGAGCCATCCACTGTCTGCCACCCTCTCCTCCTTGATAAGGTGTTTTTCGGCCTGAAAAGGAGGCATTAAGGAGGAATGGCAACTATTATGGGATTTTCCAGTGAGCATACCGAACAGTCACCAAGCCCACTACAATACTTGAAACTCCCAATTTATTTGTAGGGCAATTAACACTTCTAACCACTAGTGAGGCTAAGCAAACCCAACCAGAACCTAAAAACAAGCTTACTTGTAGTTACTCTTCAGGGTGGCTGGCTTACGCCAGGTGCCATACAAGTCATCCAACTTGCGGAAAGCACTTTCAGTCCAAATGCAGAAACGTCCAACATGGCCACCAGGAGCAAGTCTTAAAAGGTTCAACTTGTTGACATCAAGAAGGGTAATCCCTGTTAGATAAGAGCACAGTGTACGTATTTTAAGTACACATGTTCACTATTCTGATTAATGAATTGTTTTCTTACTGCCTAGAAGATAAAAGGGAACACAATGCGGCTCTTAACCATATTCCCACCTAAACATTCACCCCAATCTGGGTATTTAGTCAGAACCTCCACCAAATCATGTGTTTCATAAACACGGACCAATGAAGTGGAATATCATCATTTTTTACACCCCTCCAGCCTACAACCTCCCTCATGCATCTTGCATAGTAATTCAAAAGCTACCTGGGATGTTCCTGAAAGCTTTTATGATGCCATTGTCCTCGTTGTAAATAATGCAGGGTCCCCTGCGCTGGATGCGACGGCGGTTCCTCATTTTTCCCTTGCCTGCACGCATACGCTGGGAGGCATAGACCTGGGTGGAAACAAACATTTTGTGTAAAAACCAAGTAACCACTTTCAGGGTTAACAACTGTGCTTCTGCAACTCAGAACTTCACAATCATCAGTGTTCATCTGAAACACGGACCAGTGAAAAATTCATCATTTTGCAGAAGCAACAGTAATCAGATTGCTGAATGCTTTTATCTATATGAAGCTTTATATATATATTTTATATATATATATTTTCTTGGATTAGTTAAAAACACACACACACTCCTCTACCACCCCTGATTTTTGCAGTCAACACTCAGCACACCTTTTTGATATCGTTCCAGGCCTTCAGCTTCTTAAGCAGTAGAACAGCTTCCTTTGTTTTCTTGTAGCCCTCGACTTTGTCTTCAACCACCAGAGGAAGTTCTGGAATCTCCTCAATGCGATGGCCTGTTAAGATAGCACATTTTAGATTTTTGTGCACACTGACTACAATGGCAAATAAACAACCAGCACCACTAAATGTCTGGGTTCATTAATGAACACGAGAGCAAAAAACCTGCACTCTAAGCCTGTTCACCTGAAAACCCACTTATAACACCCCAATGTCTCTGTAAGTACTCTAAACTGTCCTCCAGACTCATCAGTCACCTTCTATTCCCAGGGTGGTTAAACTGCAAAAGTTGTTGGACTACAAGTCATCATTCCTGACCACTGGCCGTGTTGGCTGAGGCCGACTGGAGTTGGTGGTCTGCAACATCTGGAGTTACATGCTCTGTAAAAGGTGCTCTGCTTCCTATAAACGTGGGCTAGAAACTGTCCCACAATTACAACTATGTCACATTTAATAAGTACATGATTGGCCCTACATAAAACAACATACTTGCCTTTGGACAGAACAAGTGCCGGAAGGGATGAAGCTGCCAGAGCAGAGCAGATGGCATAGCGCTTCTGAGGCACGTTCACCCTACGATGCCAGCGTCGCCAAGTCTTGGTTGGGGCAAACATGCGACCTCCACGACACATCTATTTGTCAAGTGTAAAGGATGGAACCAAAGTATATTCTTGTGGAAGATCCACCCCCTCTTTCAGTCTTGCTCAGAGTTAGCTGATCATCAACCATCTGTACCAGCCTGATGACAGCAGGCAACTGTCACTGTATACAGAGTAAGGCGCAAATTACGACATCATGGCAAGTACGATCCCTCTATTCCTAACCAGTTTCTAGGCACACAATACATTCTATCACAATGCTGTTAATAAATCATTATATTTCAATTGATTAGCTTTGCTTTTGAGGACATAATCAGAAAGGGCAGCCAGAGTCAAGGATACATTGCCAAAAGCACCCTGGCCAGATCGATGAGTTCCACCTCCACGAACCCTTGGGATACGAGCAACAGCTCTTCCAGTACCCCAAGATTCAGCACTGGTCTGATGACCTGAAAAGAAAAGAAGCATGACATTAAATAATTACTGATCACCATGTTCTATGTCATTTTCCTGCAATTGTTAACAGCCAACATCAGAACTTCCACTGATATCACAGAGCTCAAAAACACGGACCAATGAAGTGGAATTTCATCATTTCAGCAAGGTATATATTTATTTTTATGCCATATGGATGACTTTTAAAACTGACTTGAAGTAACAAGCCAAGACTTTTATTCAGTCAGGTTTTCAGAAATTATATCCAAAAAGCTTTTTTAAAAAATAAGATGTGTATGTTAAATTTTCAATCCCCAGTGGTATTGGTACAACTCTTACCTGCAAGCTCGCTGACAGCATATGGTTGCCTGTTGTTTTTCCGCAAGTTGGTATGAACGAAGTTCACAATATCTGGACGAATTGGAGCTTTGAACACAGCAGGCATAGTGACATTTTTACCCGAAACTTCCCCCTTTTCGGAATATACCGAAACCAAAGGACGAGTACAAGCCTGGGGATGGGGAGAGAAGCAAATTCTCAAATAGAAGCAACTGATGTTATTGCAGTTCAGCGACAGCACAAATATTGCTCAGTTTCAGAAAGTCGTCAGCTCAACGGCAACAGTAAGTGGACAGCAGGCTACTGCCCCTGAAGACCGGATAGGACGCAAATTACAACATCACAGCAATATGTGCACTCACGCAATGTAATGCATTCTTGCACCCAGCATAAAAATGCTTGTTATGAATGAACATACAAGTATTTTGGCTTATTTTTTAGACTCTCAGATGTCAGGGATTGAGAACCTGCAGCCCTCTATATCGTCCATACAATGCAATTCCTGTCCACTACTCAGGTCTTCTACTGGACTGCCATGAAACTGTTGGATCTGCTGACCACTTAAGCAAGCAAGTTATAGAAGACACTCTCTGTAGGCAACTTTCCTCCACGTTCCAAGTACGTATACTACTTTGAACAAACAAAAGTCAAGCTGCCATGGATCATCTTGTTTTCTCATCTGATTTTTAAAGGTTATTTATGATATAATCATTTTGTAGTTTTAGACTATTTGTGGTTTGTTTTTAATCTTTTTAAAAAGTTTTCTATTATAATTTCAGCATCCAGTTTCCCTCAGTTGCCAAATGCATCTCTGAAAGCCTGACAAACAAGGTTAAAAAACAGCTACTGCACTTTTTATCCTGCCCTGCCACATGCAACTGGTATTCAGAGGCATATTCTGTCTGAACATGTTCAATTTAGTCATCAAGAATATAGGTATTTAACACACAGCATTGATAAGCCCATTTTGCATGAATTAATCTAACTCTTTTAGCCTCTAATAGGTAATGTAGAGCAGCAGCAAAGAGACTGAACTATGGAGTCCTGGTGCAAATCTTGTTTCTGCTCTCAACTCACTAAGTAGTCTTAGGAAAGCTGCAACACTCTCAACATCAGCTGAACTTGGAAGCTCTATACTATTGTTGCTATTAACCATTTTAATATTTACATCATTGTAAGTTACGTGTATGGTTTCTAGACATTATGAGGCCAATGGGAAAGTTAGAAAACTGGAAAGGTTTTGGGAAAACTGGAACATAGGCAATACTTATTTTACTGTTTCAACTACAATGTGTCATATGTAACTCAGTGCAATTAATTTTATATGCTGTCTGATATATTTATAATGAAAGCATGTAGCAATTCTATGCATATTTATTGGATTTAGTGCAGTTCACTCACAGGTAAGCACATATAGAATGAAAGCCCAAGTATAAACATGCTGGCTTGGTAAATGCAAATTTCCAGCAAAATACTCAGGGTCTTAACGGAAGCCTGCTGCACTCTATCCTAAAAGCACAGGATAACTTATCATCTGAAAAGCGGGTGGGGGTGGTTGTAAATTGATATAAAACCCAGAAATTTCAGAGTTAAAAAAATGCATTACTGAAACAGTCCTTTCACGAAGACGGCACCACCTTTGGGGAGCTCAGAAGCATCTTGGGACTAGAAATACTGTATATATGTCTACAGCAGACGGGAGGGGGCGGAATGTGCCCCTCTCCAGTTACTGCTGGGCCCCAAATCCCAGCCAATGTGGTGAATGGTCAGGACTACAGCACGACCCTCTTCTGCTGCTGTAGACCCGCCTTGCCGCGCATCTTTAAGCGATGAAGGCCACGTCTCTTGCACTCGGGTACTGATCGCGAGTTTTCCGCTGTGGGAACAGGATGCCGGACTAGGCCGGCCACTGACTCTTCCCTTGTGTGACTTAAAATTAAAGTCACTCAATCCAATGAGCGGTGGATGGGAGAGGGAAAAACGAGGAGCCAAGGGGGGGATTTCCCTTCCAGGCCTCCGCATCCCCAGCGCTATCGGCTCCAGGCTGCGTCCCTCTTTCCTAGCTAAAGGCCCTCCCTCAGGTCGCGGTCGGTGCGAGCGGGGAGGAAGACAAGCGAGCCAGGCAGCCGCAGGAGCGGGCACTGGGCCTGCCCTCCCGAGTCAGCCAGGCCTCCACGCGGCGGCTTCTCCGCTCCAAAATGGCGCCCGGCCGGCCTGTAACGCCGCTTCTCCCCTCCGCACCGCCCGGCTTATTCCCATTCTCCTTCTCTTCCTCCTCCTTTCTGCCCGCCATGGCGGCCTCCCCGCGACCACTCTGCCTCCCCAGCCTCACCTCCGGCAGAGCCCCCGGCCCCTTCCCTGCTCACCATGATGGCGACTAGCGGAGGAGCCCCTCACGCTGGCTTCTCTCACCAACTCGGGCCCGGCCGGAAAAGGAAGGACTGCTCGCATCCGCTCCTCTTTTGCTTCTTGCGCACCTTTCCGCTCACAGCTCCGCCCTCCTCTCCACCCCCTCCCCGCCCAGCGGATTGAACTCTCGGCGCCCTCTTTTTTCTTCCCTGGACGTAAATATCCTCGCTGCCGCTTTCTTTGAAGAAAATTGAGGAAAGAGCGTCTCCGCTTCCCTTTCTTTGCATGAGTTCGCCTCAGAAATGCTAGGGATTATTTTTGTGTGTGCGGGCGGCGGCGGAGAGGAAACCTCCTCACTTCGGCGGAGGGATTCCTACAGGAGACTTGTCCGAGGCCGATTTGTAAGGAGGAAGTTCTGGCGCGCAGTTCGTTTGTCGCTTGAGTGAAAGGAAGCCGAGGGAGCTGCTGCGCATTTGCGGGAGTGGCGCGGGAGAACCGGCGATGGGCTCCCGGCAGAGGCAGGAGTCGCTCCTTCGGTTCCACAGCCTCCTCCTGCGGTGAGTGCTTCCCTCTTCACACCTTTTTCCTTTGACTTCTCTCTCCACCCTCTGCCCCTCATGACACGCTGCAAGTGTCTTTGAGGGCGGGAGGTGCCTTCGCCACTTACCTTCACGACAACCCTGTAAGGTAGGGCTGCTGCTGAGTAATAGTTTCCAGCACAAGGAACGCGTGGTGATCTTGTTGTTGTTTAGTCGTTTAGTCGTGTCCGACTCTTCGTGACCCCCTGGACCAGAGCACGCCAGGCCCTCCTGTCTTCCACTGCCTCCCACAGTTTAGTCAAACTCATGTTGGTAGCTTCGAAAACGCTGTCCAACCATCTCGTCCTCTGTCGTCCCCTTCTCCTTGTGCCCTCCATCTTTTCCAACATCAGGGTCTTTTCCAGGGAGTCTTCTCTTCTCATGAGGTGGCCAAAGTATTGGAGTCTCAACTTTAGGATCTGTCCTTCCAGTGAGCACTCAGGGCTGATTTCCTTAAGAATGGATACGTTTGATCTTTTTGCAGTCCATGGGACTCTCAAGAGTCTCCTCCAGCACCATAATTCAAAAGCATCAATTCTTCGGCGATCAGCCTTCCTTGTGGTCCAGCTCCCACTTCCATACATCACTACTGGGAAAACCATAACTTTTACTATACAGACCTTTGTTGGCAAGGTGATGTCTCTGCTTTTTAAGATGCTATCTAGGTTTGTCATTGCTTTTCTCCCAAGAAGTAGGCGTATTTTAATTTCGTGACTGCTGTCACCATCTGCAGTGATCATGGAGGCCAAGAAAGTAAAATCTCTCACTGCCTCCATTTCTTCCCCTTCTATTTGCCAGGAGGTGATGGGACCACTGGCCATGATCTTCGTTTTTTTGATGTTGAGCTTCAGACCATATTTTGCGCTCTCCTCTTTCACCCTCATTAAAAGGTTCTTTAATTCCTCACTTTCTGCCATCAAGGTTGTGTCATCTGCATATCTGAGGTTGTTGATATTTCTTGCAGCAATCTTAATTCCGGCTAGGGATTCATCCAGCCCAGCCTTTCGCATGATGAATTCTGCATATAAGTTATTATGTGGACACTTTGTCCAGTTGTTGTAATTCACTTTTGCACCATTCGCAAGGAAACAACTATGAAGCCTGCTGGCCAACCACAGCCTCTCACAGGAGCGAGGAGGAAATGGGGAGAAAGAGAGCTATGTAATGTGCTTCACCTTGAAAAAAATTAAAGAATTGTCCAGTAGCACTTTAGAGACCTACTAAGCTCGTTCTGGGTTTAAGCTCTCATTTGCATGCACACTTCTTCAGATACACTGAAGTCACCGGACCCTGATATATAGTGGGAGGGTGGGGTGGGTTTTTTCTCAGAAGGGTAGTAGGAGATGGGTGGGTGACTCAATGGGTATGGTAAACCTGTTGACGACTGCTGCATTTACTCCTACAGGAAAAAGCAAGGGATAGTATGCAGATGACCAAAAATAGCTTTAGCATATGTAATGAGACAAGAATCCAGTACGTATCTCTCCTTGGAGGAAAGGTGGGGGTGCAATAAATAATTGAATGTTCTTATGTCATGCTGTGGTGCATTTCTTTTTGTGTGTGTATAATTTTTATTAAGTTTTCTATTTTACAATTTAAAATATTTATTAAACAACCTTAAAATGTCAGTGACTTCCATTCTTCTCTTTCCATGGTTCAATTTGCATATCATAAATCCCTGTATATTTTAGATAAACTAAACCATTCAGTACAGTGGTAAAGGTAAAGGTACCTCTGCCCGTACGGGCCAGTCTTGCCAGACTCTAGGGTTGTGCGCTCATCTCACTCTATAGGCCGGGAGCCAGCGCTGTCCGCAGACACTTCCGGGTCATGTGGCCAGCGTGACAAGCTGCATCTGGCGAGCCAGCGCAGCAAACGGAACGCCGTTTACCGCTGGTAGCGGCCCCTATTTATTCTACTTGCACCCGAGGGTGCTTTCGAACTGCTAGGTTGGCAGGCGCTGGGACCGAACGACGGGAGCGCACCCCGCCGCGGGGATTTGAACCGCCGACCATGCGATCGGCAAGTCCTAGGTGCTGAGGTTTTACCCACAGCGCCACCCACGTCCCTTAGTACAGTGGTACCTCGGGTTAAGTACTTAATTCGTTCCGGAGGTCCGTTCTTAACCTGAAACTGTTCTTAACCTGAAGCACCTCTTTAGCTAATGGGGCCTCCTGCTGCTGCTGCGCTGCCGGAGCACGATTTCTGTTCTCATCCTGAAGCAAAGTTCTTAACCTGAAGTACTATTTCTGGGTTAGTGGAGTCTGTAACCTGAAGCATATGTAACCTGAAGCATATGTAGCCCGAGGTACCACTGTATTCCATTAATACATTCATCAAAACGTGTTTACACTGTTGAATTTATCTTAACGTTTTCAAGTGTGCAGAGTTTCTCCCCATATATTCAATAAACATTTTCCAATCTTCTTTAAACGGGTGTTCTTTTTCTTCTCATTCTATATGTTAGGTCCGCAAGCTGTGCATATACCATCAGTTTAAGTTGCCATTCTTCTTTAGTTGAGACCTCACTCACTTTCCATTTTGGGGCTACTGTGGTGCATTTCTTAATGTCGAGTGGTGCAGAAACTTTGGGCTTTAAAAGTAATGAAATATGCCCTGGTAACGCGTTACGTGTTAAAAATTTGTCTCTTGCAGTTCATCTTGCAAGTTAAATAAGGAACAGGTGAATGTGCTCCAGAGTGGTGGTATTGGGTCAAGCAATGAGTGAGAATTGGAACCTGGAGCTCTCTGGCTAAAGTCCAGCACTAGGACAAGGGTGGAAGAAGGGCAGGCATGGGCAGGTGTCAAGGCTTTTTCATCATAATCGTGCACCAAGGATGATACAGTACACTGCTTAATATAAATGTATCTATTTATATATTGCTTTCAGGTCTGCAACTTATCAAATAAGCTTACAGAATTTAATTTTGTTGCAAGTTCCTTCAGTGGAATGGGCCTTCTGGGATACCTGTGACAGTTCCTTGGAATCTGCAGGTGGTTCCCTAGAAATCAACATCTGGCTCTTTCTACCTCCTGCTTGCCCCTAATTAACCAAGATACAAGGCACAGGTTGGGGTCAGGCCCACAAAGGGATAAGGCTGTGCAAAACAGGCTTGATTCTTAGTCAGTGGGAGCCCACACAATGCTGCCATGAGAACATAAGAGCCTGCTGGATCAGGCCAGTGGCCCATCTAGTCCAACTGGTTTCACAGTGGCCACCCAGATGCCTATGGGGAACCTGCAAGCTGAATATGAGCACAACAGCGATTCTCGGCAACTGGCCATTCAGAGGTATTCTGTGAAGGTTCTACTGTGAAGAACCTTCAATGGAGGTAGAACATAGCCATTGTGGCTAGTAGCCATTGGTAGCCTTGTACTCTACAATTTATTCTAATCTTGTTTCAATGCCATCTAGATTGCTGGCCATCACTGCCTTCTGTGGGAGTGAGTTCCACAGTTTAACTATGTGCCAAAGCTTTCTTTTTATTTTCTCCTGCAGTGGATGGGTGCCATTCTGGCTTAAGGGAAACCGCAAAATGCTGCACTCGCTTGGGGACACTGTTGGCAAGGAGTCTTGTCCTGAACTTTTAGTAACAGCTTGACAGGCAAAAATTAAATGGATGTGAGCATTTTTCTACTGCTGCTTAATTAATGTTTAATGATTGGAGGTGGGAGTGGAATAGCAACCTTAGGACAAATGGTGATTTTAGCAGTATTTGTACAGTTTACTAACAGTGTTACCAGAAGATTATTAGGGTTGGCCTGCAAAATATTTCTGTTGAAGTCTGTTCATTAATTCAGAAAACCAAATACTATAAATTACTTATGTTACAGAGTATATGAGGAAGGAAAAAAGAATATCAACCAAGGACCACTTACCTTTGAGGTAAGAATGTATTATTTCTCCCAAAAACACCCATTGTGTTTTACAACAGTAGATGAAAATGTATAGTTCTGCACTTGTGGGGGTCCTAATTTAGAGCTACATACAGAAAAGGAGCAGGAGGAGAAATCTATGGATTAATCTGATTGACAAACTTTAAAATTGTAGTATTTCTGAATCTGAAAAATTCATCTGATTGATTTGAAATGGCAGATGAACTCATGCTATAAGAACAGCTATTGAGTAAATTTCATTCTGTGCCTTGAAAGTTGCAGATGTTGGAATGAATTCTTAAAAGTTTCTTGTAAGGAAAATATAGATCTTCTCTCATTTTTGCCATATCGTAGACTGTTATCTCAAGATTTTTGATGTAGCTTTGGTGCTTTTGCCTTAAAGAGATGCTTCCTTGACATTGATCAGCCTAATTTTTTAAGTATGTGTATGCTGCTATGTAGATTAAGGCTGCAATGTAGTTCAATAGGAGATAACCTTCATCAAATGTGAAAAGTCCAACTCTGGATCACCACTGAAGAGATCACTGAGATGGGGGGATATGCTTGTGATTTGGAGATTAGCTTTTAGTCAGGGGGGATGGAAATTGACAGAAGAAAACTAATTCTTAGTGTCACTTCATATAGATTTGCTTCATGTATTGATGCTCTAAATTGATTATAGCAGATAATGTTCTATTCCTCAAGTGTCATTTAAATGCTTCCCAAAGCTGTGCTGCATAAATTAAACTGTTTGTTCTTCCAGGCTGATGTGCAAGTCTATTTGATTCAGGAAGGATGTATAAATCCATTGGAGAGCTTCTGGGACAGGAATGATACAATGTTCATTATGGAGAAAGTAGTATGTTTAGTGTCTTTATTTTAAAACAAACATTGAGCTTGCTTTTGTCTGAGTGGTAATCATTCTAACACAATTGCTTATTCTTATAGAGACCTTGTGAAGAAATGCAAGAACTGGAAGAGGAGCAGATAGGTGACCCTTCTATTTCTAGGACTTTCCCAAAAGAGAATTCTTCAGCACTTGCTTTACCCCTTCCAAGAGCAAGGTGTGTGAATCCTAATTTTTATATTTTTATTGAAAAGAATGCACTTCCTTAACAACTAACAAAAGACTAATTGTTTATTATGCAAGTCAACTACTGTAATTGAATGTGTAAACTTCTGAGAAATGCTGGAAACAAATGTTTCATGACAGCCTTAGTAGGCAGCCACCTGTAACTCCTCTAAGAGGAGCTTATGTTAAATTTGCATGATGATAATAGTTTTTATTACACGTGAGACATAAATTAGCTTTCTTTGATTTGGGATAGCTTGCTATTGCATGCTGAATTGTAAGATCAAATGATCCAGCCCAGAACTAGTGGCTTGGTTTGGATTGTCATATCTCAACTTCTTAAGATGATATGTGTACTAGACTTCCCCTGTCAACCCCATCCTTATGCTCCCCTTTCTCAATGCAATGTGATAAGCCAGGAAATCTTCAGTTAATCATCGTTTCCAATGATGTCTGAACAAGGTAACTATAATTACATTTCATGGTTTGAAGTTGGTTTAAGATGCTTGCTCATTCTGAATCTGGTAGTCATACCAGTAACTATAGCTTCCCAGTTTGGACATTGCAGGAAACTGCAGTTAATTTAAGATGTGCCACAGCATGCCAGCAAAAAGGAAGAAGGGTTGAGCCAGGAACAGAGCAGATGTTCTTTCCTATCAAGTCAGGCACCTGCAGTTTTGATGTTTCATCACCTGCTGAAAAGAGTTCTGCTTCGCTAAGCATTTTCAGAGAATTAATTTGAGTCAGTGTTTATCATTTATTCTGTACTCTGTGGTGTTTTAATGTTTTTATTGTACACCACCGTTGTGTTTTCTTAGGACAGCACGTGCATTTCTTGGTTTATTAAGTGAAGAGGTTATCTTCTAAATCAGGCTACTGTGGCATAGAAAGGAATTAAGCATTATCCCCCTCATAATACACTTCTGACAGTTATTGAACATTTCTGATGTCTTTAAGTTTGTTTCCAGGCAGTTGATTTCATTCTACACAATGTCTCAAAATCCAAATATGGCCCACCCCAACGTAAACGAGTCAGCACCGCTTCCTCCACTGTGGGTGCGATGTGATCACTCCGACCCCAAACAAACTGTCTGGCTAGGAGCTGAACCTTTCTGCACTGGAAACAAGATTACGGGGATCCATCTATACACAGTTACCTGCAATGGTAAGATTTTCCCTTGGATACCTTACTTGTCAGCAACCTCTTCATTGAATTTGAGTGAGAGGAAGTAGAGATGTTAAGACTATTAATGTAACCCCCCTTTTTTTTTAGTCTTTAAAATACAGTGTCTGCATTTCTGGTCCATAATCAAAGTGTTAGTTCATCACCTCTACTCCTGAAGATGTTTTTCAGAAAGTGGTTGTTGGCTATATTGGTTAATACAGCATTTAGTACAGTAAACAAGTTGGGTTTTTCTTAATTCAGATGGTATTACCTGGAAATGTACCTATTTAATCTTGATGGTCTGGTGGGTGTACTTTACTTGCTGTTTTAAAGAGATGTAGACAAGTGGGTGTGTATTACTGGTTGCCAGTAATAATTTTTGTCTCGGAGAAACCCATAATCTAGATTCTTTTCATAGCTTATCAGTGTTGGGAGAGGCAGTAGGATACTGATATGAGGGGAATCTTCTGATGCAAGCAGATCCCAAGAGGAAACTGACATGTTGTTCTTCAAAAGTTAGAAGACTTCTACTAAATTCAGTTTTTTTAAATCCAGGTCCAATATCAAATAAAAATTATTCAGCAGACTTGCAAGAACTAAAAGATACTCACAGAATGAGGAATCACTCTTCTGACGTAGGTTTCTCTAGTTTATTATTATTATTATTATTCACACCTATACAAATATTGGAACTACTTTAATTTTCACATGCACACAACTGGCGAAACCTCAAGTCCCTTACTGCCTAGGCCCCTAAAATACTGATATTTGGTCTTAGGACATGGCCTCTGTAGGGCTAGAGCCTAAACAATCTGGGTCTAGCTCTTGTTTGGGATTTAAGCCTTAATGGGATTTTTATGGAAACCACTTTTTAAGTGGGTGTTTTTCTTGTTCTAAACTATGGGTGACATCCAATGTTAGACAAGCAGACTTCCCCTTCCTTACCTGCCCCCCCCCCCGGTCCCTTCTGCCTCAGAAATATGCTCTGGGAGGTCACCTTTGCAACAGCATTCTGCAACTGTAAACTGTTAATTCTAGTTAACAGCCTTGGCCCAGTATACCTGAAGCAGCATCTCCACCCCATCGTTCAGCCTGGACACGGAGGTCCAGGGCCGAGGGCCTTCTGGCGGGTCCCTCACTGCGAGAAGTGAGGTTACAGGGAACCAGGCAGAGGGCCTTCTTGCTAGTGGCACCCACCCTGTGGAATGCCCTCCCATCAGATGTCAAGGAAATAAATAACTATCTGACTTTTAGAAGACATCTGAAGGCAGCCCTGTTTAGGGAAGTTTTTAATGTCTGATGTTTTATTCTGTTTTTAGTGTTCTGTTGAGAGCTGTCCAGAATGGCCGGGGAAACTCAGCCAGATGGGCAGGATATAAATATTTTTTTAAAATTATTATTATTATTATTATTATTATTATTATTATTATTATTATTATTATTATAGTTGACAATAAAGGGTTTTGCCCGTTACAAGTTCCTTGAAACCACTTCATTAGACTCCCTCTCACTGGAGGACACACTTATTCCGTTGGAGAGAAATATATTCGCTGATTTTTCTTGGAACTCTGTAAAGAAGATGGTGGAGGCCCCTCCCCTGACTTCAGCTGCCACATTGGTAAGGAAATCACCTCTCTTAACAAATTATAGTAGCAGAGTAAAACTGTGCTGACTTAACTATGAATAGTGTAAATTGACAAACTAATGTTAGGTAGCTTAACGTGATAGTGCATTAAATGATTTATTAGTCTTCCTGGGCTCTAGCAAGGATCCACATCAAGAATTATGCTTTTTTTGAACTTTCAGAAGATTCAGATGGCATCTGGGAGCCCCTTGAGTTCTGTGTATGAACTGAATAGGGAGCTGCAGTTCCTTCTTGTAAGTATAGCTATGAAAATCACATTTCAGAAGAGAACTATTGATCATATAGTAACATGGATGGTTGTGTGGTTTTAAACAGCTCCCTTAAATCAAATAAATATTTGTAAGAATACGCGGGTGGCGCTGTGGGTTAAACCACAGATGCTAGGGCTTGCCGATCAGACGGTCAGCAGTTCAAATCCCTGCGACGGGGTGAGCTCCCATTGCTCGGTCCCAGCTCCTGCCAACCTAGCAGTTCGAAAGCACAAAGTACAAGTAGATAAATAGGTACCGCTCCGGTGGGAAGGTAAACGGCGTTTCTATGCGCTGCTCTGGTTTGCCAGAGTCATGCTGGCCACATGACCTCGGCCAATAAAGTGACATGAGCGCCACAACCCCCGAGTCGTCTGCGACTGGACCTAATGGTCAGGGATCCCCTTACCTTTACCAAGAATACTCCAATTTAAAATTTAAAAAAAAAATGTTTTGCAGTAAAGATCATGGTAGTTCCAGTGGTATTTCTTTTCTTTTTAAGAAATGGAACAAAGTATGAAGTCCCAAGTACAGTCCTAAGCACACTTACCAAGGAGTAAGGTCAATGATCTCAGTGGGTCTTGTCTGAGTAAACATAATTGATTCTTAGTGGAACCAAAATCCTACCCTGAGTACAGTTTCTTGGCAGAATTTAGACATGGTTTTTCTAGGGGTAGATCCTCTATACATTTAAAACAGTGGTTTCCCCAAAAATTGGGGCCATCAATTTGGTTCCATAAACTTAACCCCTGTGTATCCTACCATAACCAATACAAAGCTCTTGAATAGTGATCTTTTTGTTTTGTTTACACGGTGCTGTCAAGAGTTTGGCTGAGAGCTTGAAGACTGGCATGGCTGACTGGCCTAAACTTGTGGGGGGGAAACCAGCTGTTGAACTAGTACAGAAACTTTTGAAAGGTAACTTTGTAGTATTCTGGAAATGTTTGCTGTGAAAAGCTGGACATGACCATAGCTCAGTTGTAGAGCATTTGTTTTGCATACAGAAGGTCCCATGTTCAAACTATGACATTTGCAGGTAGAGCTGGGAATGCCCTCTACCTGAAAGCCTGGTGAGCCTCTGCCAGTCAGTGTAGACAATACTGAGCTAGATAGACCCAATTGTCAGACTTGTCGTAAGGCAACTTCTTGTGCTTCCAATAGAAGTAGAGGTAAATTTGTTGTGCTCAGTAAATGTCCATTGCAGCCAAACTTTTTAGCAAAACTATTTGCATTACATCAATGGCATTTGCATTATGTATTGATACTCTGCTATGTGTACCTTGCCAATAGATCTGTACTGTCATCTTCTCTCCTGCTTTAGATTTAAAGGACATGATGGACGGTTTGAAGATGCCAAACAGTAGTGATGCTGAGGTATTCAGAGCTGTGAAATTTTTCATTGCCCATCATTGCCAGGGCAGTTTCAATCTGTAGTTGCTGGATATGTGTTGGCTGTTCATTGTTTGGTAACATGATTTTACGCCTCATAGGTGTGTATAGGAGGGACTGTGCTATTCAAACTCTCTTCCAGTGCAACTGCTTTTTGTTACTTTTTAAACTTAAATACCTTTATATTTATAAAATACTGAAGCAGTCCCTTGTTATGGTTGGGTCATATCCTGTTGCAATTCAGATTGGCACCGGCCACTTCCATTTATTTATTTAAAAGTGTTCACTAAGTGGTGTGCAATTATTTTAAATGTCATTTAAAAATGCAGTCTAAATATGAAAAAAGAGCAATATAAAAGCATATAAAACAGATACAATAGGAATTGGGGAATTCTAACAATAAAACAAGAGTCTGATCTTCTGGGTCAAGAAAAGCCTAGGCAAAAAGATGTCTCTACAAGACATCAGAAGCATATGATGGCTGCTGCTCTCGCATAGGGCAAACAGGAAAAGGCATGCCACTGAATGGGCAGTAGCAGAAATGCTTGTTTTCAGGTCACCACCCTATGGTAAAAATATAATAGAGTGTGATGCAATGAGTAGAATTTCTTCAGATGATCAAAGTTACCTTACAGGTCTATATTGGGGCAGTTTCTCAGGTCCTGGGGTGCACTAGTACAGCTCATTTCAGTGATGGGGACCTATTAAACTAGTCTAACACAGAGTCTGATGGGTTTGGGGTGGCATGTCTGCTCCTGTTGATTCCCTTTGTTCAGCCTTCTCCAACCTGGTGCCATTACCAACCTAACATTGTGTGATCCAAAGGAACTCTTCCATATTTAACTATTTGGCCTTTTTATTTGCTACTGCTGTTGGTTTAAAAAAAGTGTAGTGTTTTTTGCTTCTTTATTGTAAATGCCCGGTGATAGATTTATTTGAAGAGCAAGATATAAATAACTAAAATAATATTAAATCCATGCCTTTATTATGAAGGATGATTTTAAAAATTATTTTCCGAATCTCCAGGATGACACTGCTGCAGTTTATGGCACCATGAAAACACATTTTAGCAGGAGAAGAGACATTGATTTTGTTGAGCAGTTCTGGTGTAAAATATGGAAGAGTAAGTATGCTTCTAGATGACCCTAGGTATCTTTTATTTTAAGATTTTTAGCCTGTAAGAGAAATGACTGAAGGTTTATGCACTGTCCTGCTTATTTGTTTGTTTTTCGTTTGAGCTACTTTTAATTAACACTGGTTTTATTTAATGCTTTGCTCCCCCCCCAAAAAAGATGTCACTTCATATGAAGAATTGGTGAAGTGCTTCATGTTGATAATGAAAGCTCTCCAGTGTGGTGAATTGAAGACCTGGGTATGTAATGATTAATAAAGCTTACATCTCGGGTAAACCAATCCTATCTAGGGATGGTCAGACTTCAAGCTTGTGGGATCTGCTTTTTTCCTGTAATCCTGCTATCTGCAAACTGGAACCATGTGCAAAGTACTGTCTTAGAAAGTGGAGCAGGTATATCCTTAGAGTTAAGGAATAGGGCATACGTTGGTGCTCAGGAATTCGTTTTCAATGCCAGAACCTGAGCTCACTTTCGATCTGCTGAAAAAGCCATTCCTCCAGCCCACCACTTTCTTTGTTTCGTTTTGGAAAACAAGAAGGTTTTTCTTTTGCTCACCAAGAATTTCATTCCCAATTGTTAATCTGCAACCCCCCCCCCCCCCAGAGATCTACCAGTAGATCCCAGTCCACCTTCTGACCACCCCTGCTGTATAGTATTTATGTTACTGGGAAGTAGGCAGGGAGACAAGATGCACAGCTACTATGCTAGCTGAGCAGCTGTGGTATCCTGTGAGTATTTGGTCTGGAACTGGGATGGGGAGAAGCACAACCAGATAACCAAAAAAATGACAAGCTCCCTCGGCATTCCTTGGTGCTACAGTCCACCAATCGGGCTGCTTTGGAAAGGATGCCTACATTGCAGCCATTTTTCATGCTGGGCTTCCACCAAATCTTGTAAACCCCCAGCCAGAGGAACTACAATATAGGATTGTTCCCTTAAGTCAGCAGTGGCTAACCTTTTTCAGGCCAAGGACCTCATTGACCCTTAGCCAACTCTGAAGGGGGCTACCTGCTAAAGTGGGTGGGAAATAAATACCTTTTTAATTAAATGCTGAGTACATAGATTAGAATCCCTCTTTCCCTTGCCTCTTGGCTCATTGTATTTTAATTCCTTCCATATTGACCTGAGTCTTTTTTTTAAAGCACTTCTTGTCAAAGCACTTCTCTCACCTCAGGTTTAAGAGAACGGGGGGGGGGGTGTGCTTTGTTTTTAAACCAGCTGCTCTGGGATTACAAAAGTAAAGTCTTAGGACAAAGAAAACTTGAAGGGGAAAATAAAGAAGGTGGTTTTGGTTTTGGATTTACCTTGATGAATCTCCAAAGGAGCACAGGAATATTTTTCTCAAAATATTGGACAGAGTTGCAGAGGAGCTTCTCCTTGCTGGGCAGACAAAGCAAAAGAAATCTCCCCCGCTGCCCCAAACCGGCACCTCTTTACAACACAACTGCAGGTGCGCCTCTTAGGCAGATCTCATTTTCTCTCCTCCTTTTAATTTGAGTTGGTGTTCACTAGAACTTGGACCAAAGTTTGTTTTTTACTGCCAGGACTCAGCTCACAAACAGGTTTATGGAACTAATGCTTAGAAACCGTATATTAAGTGATAGGTTTTTTCTTTACTTGCTGAGTAACTGTAAGCAGTCTTGTATAAACCCTTGTAGAATTCCTATCAAAGCAGTTTCCAGGTTATTTTAAGGCAGCTGCAGCTTCTGCAAAAGTAAATGGCTTATTGGAGCTCTCTTTACACCTTCCTAATGAATCAGCCTCAAGGCAAAAGCAAACAGAAGGTGCTAAAGATCCTTCCAAAGACCATGAACAATCTGCTCACCCTGAGTCTTCATCTCAGCTTATGGAGTCTTGATCGTGAAATGACAGTGCTCTCTGCAAAGTCATGCAGGAGGCTTCTGAGACAAAGTTCTAGTTTGATATAATTGGCACTGAACAGAGCATATCCAGTGAATTTACTTTGTTGTTTTTTTTTAAGGACTAGGCTCGTGCTGGGGAATGTGCTGCATATTGAGGAGTCTTGAGTCACTGCCTGGTTGCCTGGCAGCAATTTCTAGTTGCCAGTGGTGACCAGGAAACTTCTTTATGGCAGGTCTGCTTCCAGCCCCTAAGAGGAATGCTTTAGTTCAGCCAGTCCTATTCAGGCTTTGTAAGTGCGGGTAGGGGCAGGCAGAGTTTCACAGAGAATAAATAGACCACTTTTTTTCCCCCCACCCCTATGATACCATTCCCAGCTGTGCTGAGGATAAGATAATGCATCCATATGGCATATCTCTGCCCGACTCTCTGAAATAACACTGCCTGTCAAAATTAGGCAACAGTGGGTGAGACAGACAAACAGCCTGTTGTGGTAAAAAGCAGCAGCTTATATTCTCAGTGGGCTCTGTTTTAAGGCTGGTACCATGAAACAAAGCATCTGAAACCTAAGTAGCCAGCATGGTGGGAGGGTTCTGGAGAATGGGAAAGAGAAAATCTGTGTTTTCCTTTCCTTGCTCCCGAAATACAGTGCAGAGAAGGTAGGTGGGCTTTTTAATGTCATGTCATACACCTGCCCCCACCTTAATTCCTTTCTGTCAGGTTACTAACCATCTTAGGGGTTTGCAGAGGCCAATTTTCTCCCCCACCCCACAATTTCCCTTTATTTGGCACCCCTCAATATTCCATACATGCTAGAAACTTGCATGCCATTCTCTCTGTGAATTTGATAATAATAAAAAATTAATTTACAAACTATTGTATTTCTTTGTACCCAGGGCAGGGGTCGCTCTGCAGATGTTGCTGGGTTACAACAAATCTGACAATTTGCTGTGTTGGTTGGGTCTGATGGGAGTTGTAGTCCACTAACATCTGGAGGGCACTATATAGGCTCCCAACTATGAAACCACTCATTACTTTTGAGTGACCCTGCTTTATTTCCAAACTAAGATGTATTCTACTGCCTGACTTTGCTAATTGAAGGAATGAGTATCAGTGAATGTATTTGGTTGAATGATTAGGGCTGAGTGGACTCGTATAGCCTTCAGAAATGGGCTCTCTTAAAACTACTCTTTGTGCTGTAATTGTACTTCACTATATCTTATCAGTAGACAGGATGTATACATTTATTTATACGGATTATGTCTCTGTAGGTTCATCAAGGAAGTAACAGCTTACTGAGCAAACTGATTAAGCAATCTTATAATGGAAGCATAGAATCAGTTTCTCTTAGTGGAGATACTCCAATTCAAATGCTTCTAGAAATTGGTGTGGATAAGATGAAGAGAGATTATGTTAGCTATTTTGTAGGTAAGTCTGCTTTGCACAACCATCATGATATTGGGTGACTGCGTCCAAACAATCCATCACATTTGAAATCAATCTCTTTCAATTAAAAAATCTAGACGGGCATGTCATGAAAAAGGATTTGAAGTTCTGTTGGGCAAATTACTTAATTACATGTTAGGACTGTTTCCATGAATGCTACTTTTGGATATAAACCAACAAAAGTGACTATCAGCTGAGTTTGCCAGATGGTCCTTGTCCTTACGTTGCTTTTCTACATTATCGTCACATAATATTTAGTACATTTCTCTTTTTAAAAGACAATTTTTTGGGGGGGGGTTTGCAGATAATTTCTTTAGGAGCAGAAAGTGTTCATAAGTCCCTGTAAGTGGGAATGGTGGAATATAAATAAATGAATGAGGAGGAGGTTTGCATTTAAAACGAAAGTACAAAGATAGAAGAGAGAGAATCGTTAGAGATCCATCGGAAGGGGGTACAATGATGAGTACCATTTATGTACAAACTAAGTTTTCAATATTGGCTTCAGCACATTTCTTAAATCGCCTCCCATACAGAGAACTATTGACCCAAATGTTTGGTTTTATTACACTATTATGTCTTACTCTCTTTGTTTGTTGGAAGCCATCCAGAGTGGCTGGGGTAGCACAGTCAGATGGGCGGCATATAAATAATACATTATTATTCTTATTACTACTACTAATGAAATATGAATATGTGCCAAGGTTTAAGGGAAACTTTGCAAAAAAAATCTAATGTTCCTTCCCATATTTGTTAATAATATGCAATTTATGCACTAGAGTCTTATTGATGGAATTTATTATTTTTCCCAAGTATTTAGCAACTAAAATTATTGGTTGAACCAACATTTTTGCCACTGTACATCTGTCTTTTTATGTGTGTTACTAGGCAATAGTTCTAGTACCAGTTTTCTTCTACATTTTTTACATACCTTTAATGACTCTCTGATTGCATTGCACTTGGTGGTCTAGACTCCTGGTCATGCTCCTATATCCATTCCATCAGGGGTTATTTTGTTGACCTAACTGATATTATCAATACATTGTATATAGCACTGCCACTAAAACAGGGGCCTTCTGCTGCCTGTAAATATTAGTGGTTGCAAAACTGCCCTCTTTTAAAAAAAGTTTTCTGAACCACTCTTCAATAAAAAATAATCCTCGAGTGGGGAACAATATAATAAGTACAATAAAGCATAAATTATATTAGCAAATAGAACTTTAAAACAGCAACAAAACACACACATCCAGTAGAATTCTCCAATAAGAAGTCAACCAAATGCTGGGTTACAAAAAAAAGAAAAAGTGTTTTTAATTTGTTAAGAAGTTAAAACTCTGCTGTGGCCAACTTTCAAGGTCTCTTACTCATCTGGGTTTCATCTCAAGTTTTCTCATTGGTCTTGAGCTCTTTGCAGAGCAAACATGGAGGGAGGCTTGTGACTTTCTGGGTAATATCTGCATTTGGTTTTTTTATATAAATGAAAGTTTCCCTTGTATTTAAAATTATGCTAAGTAGAACTATCTTTGTTTCAGGCAAGGAATTTGCAATCCGTACTCACTTGGTAAGAGACTTCCAATATTTCCTCTCTTCAAAACAGTAGTGAATGACTGGCCCAGCCTGCACAATGCTAGTTCTACTCTGGGTAAACCAACTGGAATTAATGGACCTATGCTAGTCATTCCCATCCATTTCAATGGGTCTGCTCTGAGCAGGACTAGCATTTGATACAACTCGCTGATCTTGGCTACTTAAGTTTCCCCTTGTGCTTTATCAAGAAGCAGCAAACCATAATCCCTGGATTAGCATTGTTTCCAAACCGGAGATGGTGGTTTGTTTCATTCCCAACAGACTATGGTCAGTGAGCCAAAAACAAATGTTGGTTATAGTTCAGGGGTTTAGGGGAGTGGGGCAGACCATGATCTCTGGTTTGGACAGAACACTAGGCCAAGAATCATGGTTTGTTTCCACATGATAACAGGGGGAGCAAAGCACCTGTTCACAGTAAACCATTAACTATGGTTTACTATGATGAGCGAACTAGACCTTTTATGAGCGGAACTGCAGCAATTCTTTTGGCTTAGTCTTTCTTGAGTAAAGTAGGGGTGAGCACTGTCTTGCATGTATTGAAGTATTTGCATTGCATTCTGTCTTAACCGAGCAACTTATATATATTTGGTGTCTCTTTTAAAAGCTATTGATTTTTGTTCTTTGCCACCTCTTTGTCTTGAAGGACTACTTCATGTCAACTTCAGTAGATCTGCAAGAGCAGGTTCAGCGCATCCAGAAACTCCACCATATGTTAGAGATCGTGGACAATTGTGTAGAACTTCTTAAACTTGAGCAAGAGAACCTCATCTTCTTGACACAGTAATTGTTTACCAGCAAATCTCAATAGCAAGGACAAGTGAATGCTCTGGAATACTGATATCTGGAAAGGGAAAATGGCCATCTTAATTGAAGATAGAGACTGCAATCCCAGTCCCCACTATGGGTGGGGTAGAAATAATAAATTATTATTATTATTTATTTAACCCTTCTTTTATTTTCCTGTATATCATAGTGTGTACTGCTGCTAACTCCTTTCTCCATTTGTAAGTGGTTTTAAGAGAAGTGCAGCTGTCACAAAAATACAACTTGGGGGCAAATATATAATAATGATTGGATTATTGACGTCTTACTCTTGGACACCCAAGTTGCTGTGTGTCAAGTTTTTGGCCATAGAATATATTTCTAAAGGGGAGGGGAGTACTGTTTAATTCTTAACAGCTAAGCTCTAAATCAGTGGCTCCCAATTTTTTTTCATGCCACCAACACCATGGTTACATAAATTAATACCCAGTGCCACCTACTCTATAAAAACCATTATTCAGAATAGTGGCTTGTACAACCTACTAAGGAAGATAACAGCACAATAAAATTCAAAACAATAACACTTAATTGCACATTTATTCAAAATCCAATAAAACTAATTAGTTCAGTTAATTCAACTATATTGATGATACCAGCTTTTCAAAGTCTGATGGCCATTTACACTTCCGCTGGCCCCCTGCTGCCCACTTGCCTTTTAGCGCCCTCCAGAGGACAGTACCAGCCACTTTGAGAACCACAGCTCTAAATTAAAGTGTCTCTCTGCTCCTATTTAAGAAATCAAAAATCAGTTGAAGGGATGTCCTGTTGCTGCTATTTCCTGTAAAGTCCCCTAAGTTTTTCAGCATGAATGTGCTCTTTGCACAACTCCTGTTCACTCTGGCACTTATGAAAATACCTTCCAAATAGGTTGTGCTTTGCCTGAGTGTATCTCATACCTTTCTGCCAGCTGATCACTGTAAAGATTAAGGATGTGGCTGGTTTGGAATTACTTTGCAGGGATCAATAGTTAACATTCCCTGGGTATCTCTTCAGAGCGCTGATATTCAAAGAAATTCTCTTTTCCTAGGTCCTGTATAAATTACTACAAGGAAAACCCCCTGAATGAAAATCATGTATTTCAGCTACCAGTCAGGACAACATTTGTGAAGGAGTTCTACCAAAAGTAAGCTAGGCCTCAGTATTTGAACCCTAGAATTTAAATGCCTGTAGAGCGTTAACTTCCAGGTTGTCTTATAATTGGCTTTCTTCTTGACTATCCTTCAGTGCAAATCCTCAAGTATGGAGAGTGGATATCAGCAGTGGGCAAGGAGAGAAAAAAGTGAAAACAATATGGCAACTGAGCGCCACAGTGCCAGCTGAACACATGAGCTCAAGCAGTGTAGGTGAGTGGGTCTCTATGATCTGAATTTCAGTGTTTGTTTTGCTTCTTTGTCTCTCCCTGCTCTGCCTCATTCCACTTCCTGTAGCCTGCCTTACAAATGTCTTACTACTGGGAATCTTATTTTCCAGTACTGGAGCTGATGGCAGACTGGTGATTGCCAATGCAGACACATCTTACATGTGGTTTAAATGAGTAGACCTTAGGCATGTGTGAAGACTTGCATATCAGCAAGGGAGAGGCTATTTATATGTACGAGAGATCACTGATTACAGTTCCTTTTGGCCTCCAAAAATGAAGGGAATTTCTGGGGTGTAGCTTACAGGAGTGTCGTTCTCTAGAAAGAGAAGAAGATGGCTTTCTTCTATGAAGTGTGTGTGTTGAACTGAGGAAAGGTAAACAACAAGGGCACTGGCACACTTAACTCCCCAAACTAGTTCGTAGAGAGGCATAATAGTTTTTCAGTGAGTTTGGAAACAAGTTCCTTATTGGTTACAGTCAGGGCCATGTAGCTGATGTGTTGATTAATTTTGATGGCTTTGCTCTGAGGTCTTCAGAAAGGGAGAAGTACCATCTTTCCACTTACAGCTATGGCTGATGTAGTGGAGGTCAGATGCTAAGATGAAGGTTACCACCAGAATGTAGATGTCAGATCCAGATTTCATCCCAAACTGTTCAGAGATTCTCTGAAAAAACATTGGACGTTTTGCTCCTGGAAAGAACATCCTAGATAGACCAGGTCTCCACATTCTACCTAGGGACTATGTGTTTTTGTCTTAGTTATTCTAACTAAGATCCTGTGGATGGGCTTCTGTCCTCTTTTTCTGTGCAAGAAAGTGTTCTGTGTCAGTGAGTTTCCGGGTTTCTTGAATTGTATAGTTCAGCTTATTCCTTCACTCTGGGAACTTCCAAACCTGAGAAAGTCCCCCCCCCCCTGGAAAACACAGAAGTCTCCCCTTTTACTTAACCAGAAAAAGCTTCATGGATAAGTCCAATGTTTTGCTCTTAACATCCCATGTAGCACCTCATAATCCACTTGTTGTGGTTTCTCTACCTGTCACCACTTTTCTTTGGTCTTGCAGGTCTTCTGGATGATACTGAAGATGGTGGCAGTAAAGAACTGTCTTTTATTACCTTCACCGAGTGCTCTCAGGTGTACTTTACATAAAATATTAGCAGTATTTCCTGTTCTTCCCATAAGAGCCTAGGGCATCTAACAATAGCCAAATATAAAATCTACATAAGACAGTTATTAAAACCAATATAATAGTAAAAATGCAGTTGAGCAGATAGCAGGAGGAAGATCTATTTTGCATGCAGAAAGTTTTGAGAGAGATTACTGCCAATCAGTATAGATAATACTGAGCTGGACGGACCAATAATCTGACCCCAGAACCAGGCAGCTTTCTGTGTTCCTGAAATTTAGTAGTCGCAGGCCTCTTGACACTGAAATTGTGCTTATGTCTAGTAACCACCAATAGATCCATTGAAGATTCATAGATAGTACTGAGATAGTATGTTCTGACTCTATATAAGACAACTTCCTTATGTTTAGGGAAGCTTTTAATGCCTGATGTTTTAATGTATTTTTAATCTTTTATTGGAAGCCCCCCACCAGAGTGGCTGGGGAAACCCAGCCAGATGGGCGGGGTAGAAATAATAAATAAATGATGGTGATGATTTTCCTGATAAGTGGACTGTTGGACTCCACTCCAGCTTTGTACCAAAGTCCATACATGAAGCAGAGCTGCAGCCTTAAAGTTTAAGGTTTATTCTTTGCTCCTGCTAAACATTTATGTAGTGTCTACAGTGTGCCAGAAGTTAATATACTCATTTGTCCACAATACTTGGAATTTATGTTAGGTAGATGGGACTGAGAGGAAGCGAGGAGGGTTGTGGGCTAGCAAAGGAAAAGTGGGGATGTCGGGGAGAGTGGCAGTGAAAAATGAGGTAGTGAGGACTGTGTTGAAAAGCAAGACACTTCTATTGACAGGTAACTTACTAAAAAAATGCTCATTTTAGCTATTGAGTAACCCTGAACCTACCTAATTCTCTATAATTCAAATAACATTTTCTTAGTGAAAGCCTCAGCAGAAGGTTGTATTTTTGCTAAATTAATCAGAAAAGACTTTAGACTGGTTGATCTCAGTGTTTGTTACACTTTTTAAATTTTACATCATTCCGGAAGCGTATCACAGGGTTGGACCACAAGTATTGTCCTGATCTCTAAGAAAGGTTTTAAAAAAACAACCCAACAACTGTCATCCAATCAGTCTAATTGATGTTAAAACTCAAACTAAGTTCTTTCTTTTACAAGCAGGAATTTTGGGCAGCAGCAAGTGAGGTTTAGTGTGGGATTTTCAACATTGAACTCTTCTTGGATATTATTTATATATTCCAGAAGGGCCATTTTTATGTAGCCTTTCTTAATTTTTGAAGGCCACTTTTTACTTCAGAAGCAGACAAACGATATGTTAAATTCCTCTCCTAATTTAGATCAGAGATTGCTGTGTCTAGTTAAGTCCCACAGCATAGTCTGAAGGCACATGATGCAGCCACCTTGCCAAAGGTCCTTGAGTTCCATGTTGGAAAAAAGATAGGTTATGAATGTAAAATAAAAAATTGCTACTTTGTTATAAAGTGTTCTCACTGAATTAATGGGTACAGCTATTTCGCTCGCGATTGACCCAAAGGAAGTGTTGATTTAAAAGATGACTGATAAAAACACTCGGGGAACAGGGATTCTCCATCCCTGGTGTAAACCAAATGTCATGCCTGTATGCATTCATCCATTGTTTGGTAGTTAGCTTTCACATAGTAAGGTAAAGGGACCCCTGACCATTAGGTCCAGTCGCAGACTACTCTGGGGTTGCGGCGCTCATCTCGCTTTACTGGCCGAGAGAGCCGGCGTACAGCTTCTGAGTCATGTGGCCAGCATGACTAAGCTGCTTCTGGCGAACCAGAGCAGCGCACGGAAACGCCGTTTACCTTCCCGCCGGAGTGGTACCTATTCATCTACTTGCACTTTGACGTGCTTTCGAACTGCTAGGTTGGCAGGAGCAGGGACCGAGCAACGGAAGCTCACCCCATTGTGGGGATTCAAACTGCCAACCTTCTGATTGGCAAGTCCTAGGCTCTGTGGTTTAACCCACAGCACCACCCACGTCCCTTAGCTTTCACATAGGTATATGTAATTTCTTGATTTCATCACACTGGATAACTTGCAGCTGACTCTAGGGAGCTCTTGCATTTACCTTGATAGAAAAGTTGTTTTTAGTGATCTGGTGATTCTTGTTCTCTGATGCAAATCAATTGATGCTGGAGGTCATACATGCACATGTGAACCGGCAAAAGACAAGCTCTGGTGTGCTTATAATGTTTTACAATACTTCCAACGATAGAATAACACACATATTGCAAAGAGGAAGACTCTTTAAGGAAGCACACATTACCTTGACAAAGTTGAGTAGTCTTCGGAAGCCCCAAGGCACAGCATATACCCACTGGGACCCTGCATTTGGCCACTTGGGATCCACCAATTCAATCAAATCTCTGTCAGTGAAATAACTTAGCTCTTCCGACAGATAGTTCTTTTGTGAAATGTAACGGGTGGTGAAATGGCTTATTCCTAGGAAGTCTGCTGTACCCTTAATGTAGCTCTTCTCTTGTGATGAGAAAACTGGCAGTCTTGATGCCAGTCCTTGCTTGGCACTTTTTCTACCTTTCAAGGCAAGCATAAAGAAGAAAAAGCAGTCTGTGTAGGTATGTGTAGGATTGAAGCTTTCTTACCTTTGCTTGTTTTAGAAAGAGCACATATGCTGGCTACAACATCCAAGCAGTGAAGCTCTCTTTAGCAGTCACTGGCTGTATTTCTGTAGTCATTAATGCCTCAATTTGACCCGCTTCCTGATTACAGTAGGATAAGCTCAATAGAAGTGCATTAGGCTGTAGCCAATGCCAATCCTATTCAGAGTTGAAATTAGTGATATTAATGGATGCAATACAGCCCATTGCATCCACACTAACTGTATCTCTAGTGGCTGGTGCCTGGGACCAGTGGGAAAAAAGGAGCCAGAGTCAATGACTGGAAGAGCCAACACAATTTAATCCCCATCTTCCTCCCTGCTGTCTTCTGCAAGGGCAGAATGGAGACCAAGGAGGAGGAAGATGGCAAAACCACCCTGTGTAATGAGGAGGCAGGCAGGTGGGGGAGTGGCCTGTTCATCTTAATGGACCAGGCTCCACTGCTGTATATTCATTGTATTTATGTCCCACCTTGTCCTCCAGGCAGCTCAAGGTGGTGTGCAAGGTTCTCCCCCTCCTCAAGCCCCACAGCAACCCTGTGATGTAAGCTAGGCTGAGAGGCAGTGAGTAGTCCAGGGTCAGCGGTGAGCTTCCTGGCCATGTGGGGATTTGCACCCTGGTTTAGGTCCTTGTCTGATACTGTAGCCACTGTATCACACTGCCCTCAAGGTGGTTTGCAAATACTTTAAAAGAAACAAAAGACTACTGGTAATTATGACTGGTTGGTCTCTTCAGGAGCAGATAGCATGAGCTCTTTCACCAGGATGCCTCTCTTGCCTTTGCTGCCATCAGAAACACTGGTTAAAGCAGCAGCAAATTTGGTATGAGAGTCATTAAAGTGGTAAAATAGTTGGATTTGGAGGAAAAGGTCCGGGTTTCTATTTGGTTCACCTGTCACTGTAGGAACCTCCCAATTGGTAGTTAACACTGAGCTTAAATACATCACACGGGCAAGCCTCCCAAAATTCACTTTGTGAAAATAAGTAAGGTAAAAAGTGAACCAGTGTGACTTACCAATGTAATCCTTCATAATTTCAGGGTAGTCTCCGTGGTAAATTGGGTTGGCAAACCATCCCAGAGAAAACTGCAGGTACCTCTCAGCTACTTCTGTATCTTTCTTTTTGCTTAAATCTATAGGTTCGCCCCCGGTGCTAGTTAAAGAAATCCCAACAGTGCCTTAAAAGAGAAGGGACAGTGCTGCAGTTATTCTCTAGCCTCTTGGACTCATACCTCCAAATAGCTGTTTGTTTATAGCAGCTCTGCTTATTAACTCTCTGTTCCCCGCGCCATTTCTTGTTGTAAGAATGCCACACCTCTGCATGAGCCTGTAGTGAAAAGAAGCAGCTCTGCTGAGGTCTGAGTCTATATCAGGGATGTTATATTTGCAAGCACAGGTAGGAATATAGTATCCTCCAGAAGTTGCTGGAGCTACTTGTTGGCCTCCATCTGTCTCAGGAGACAATGAAAGAGAACACCTTTGGAGATAAAGTCAAACTGTTTCGAGAGTTACAGCTCTATGGCTGTAGAGACTGGTTTGGGAGAGACATGTTTTATTTTAGGTGGAGCAGATGAAGGCAAAGATGGGCAAAGCTGTGAGTCAGACAAAGGATTAGACAAATTCTACCCATGGCTACGGGACGCGGGTGGCACTGTGGGTTAAACCACAGAGCCTAGGGCTTGCCCATCAGAAGGTCAGTGGTTCGAATCCCCGCGACGGGGTGAGCTCCCGTTGCTCAGTCCCTGCTCCTGCCAACCTAGCAGTTCGAAAGCACGTCAAAGTGCAAGTAGATAAATAGGTCTCTGGCAGGAAGGTAAATGCTGTTTCTGTGCGCTGCTCTGGTTCACCAGAAGCGGCTTAGTCATGCTGGCCACATGACCCGGAAGCTGTACGCCAGCTCCCTTGGCCAATAAAGCGAGATGAGCGCCGCAACCCCAGAGTCGGCCATGACTGGACCTGATGGTCAGGGGCCCCTTTACCTTTACCCATGGCTACTAGTCATGATGGCTGTATTGTGCCTCTGAATACCAGTTTATATACATACATAATCTTTTTTTGTAAGCCACCTTTCCACAGTTCAAACCATGCTCAAGGCGGCTTACAACATGAACAAAGTACATAAGCACAACATAACAAAAGTGGTCAAGAAATAAAAAAAAAACATTAAAACACACAAAACCAAACTGAACAATTTCTACATAAATCACAACAGGATCTAAAATAAAGATACAAAAGACCAGCAGCAACAACACCCCAGCCCAAGAGTCTGTTCAGCAGCCTCAACTTTTGTAGCTGAGTCAGCCAGGGCCCCCATCCTCCCAGGCCAAGTGGGAAAAGGCCTACAAGGCAGGGAGCAGATCTTCTGGGACTCACAGCGAAGTTGGTAGGAATTGCAAGCAGAGATAGTGCCGTTGCATTCATGTTCCAGAGATATCAAGTTGGCCACTGTGGAAACAGGACACGGGACTGCACAAGCCTTTGGTCTGATCTAACAAGGATCTTAGGTATGTTTATGAATGTGACTGGAATGATACAAAGTTGAGGAGAAGGGGGAAAGTGCTGTCTCCACTGTTCTGGTCACACAGTAATCCAATACTAACATGAATTGGATTCAGCGTTCTGCCCATCTTACCTTAATTATATGATGCACTGCTTTGTAAGTTCCGTCCGAGCAGAGTTTGAGGCCTGGCGCTTGCTGTCCTGTCTCATAGCCTTCTACTGCGATTGCCTGGAAACACGACATTTGTTTCACTTAGGGTGCAGAGGCAGGGAAAGTACATAAGAACTGGCAGTGCCAAATTAAACTGCACCCTGGCCAGTAATCGGCCACATAGCCCACACACAATATGTTTTAGCTCAGGGGTCCACAAACTTTTTCAGCAGGGAGCCAGTACACTGTTCCTCAGACCTTGTGGGGGGCCGGACTTTATTTTGAAAAAATATATGAACGAATTCCTATGCCCCACAAATAACCCAGAGGTGCATTTTAAATAAAAGGACACATTCTACTCATGTAAAAACATGCTGATTCCCAGTCTGTCCGCGGGCTGGATTTAGAATGCGATTGGGCCGGATCTGGCCCCCGGGCCTTAGTTTGCCAACCCATGTTTTAGCTTCTCTATATAACATTCTGCATGTTTACTCTGAAGGAAAGCCCCACTGTATTCACTGGGCTTTAATCACATATACAGTGGTGCCTCGCAAGATGAAATTAATTCGTTCCGCGAGTTTTTTCGTCTAGCGAATTTTTCGTCCTGCAAAGCACGAAATCCCATAGGAATGCATTGAAATTCAATTAATGCGTTCCTATGGTCAAAAAAAGTCCAAACAAAGCCAAATTTAGTACAAGAGTTTATTAAGTGCTCTTTAAAGTCACACATACTGTAAAGAGCATTTCAAAAATTGAAGGAACAATGAATTAAGTTTCTAAACATGACAGAAAAACATTTAAAAATCAACAAAGTGTACAGTACATTTTCTAAGACTCGGGGGGACAACTCGAAGAAGGTTCCTCTTCCACTCTTTGCTTCTTGCTGAAGAACCTGTCCATGGTCTGCTGCTTCATCTGCCTTTTCAGCACCTCCCTGAAAGACGACATGACCCTCGTATCAAAAGTGTTCGCAAGGTCACGTGTCAGGTCCTTGTCAGGGTGGTGCCGCTGTGCAAAAGCCTGCACATCTTTCCACTTCTGGCAAATGTCCCTCAGTTCTTTGGAGACCTGCTGTGGAACGTAGCCCTCCGTCGTCACAACCTCCAGGAACTCCGCTGCAAAGTCTTCAGCCACAGAAACATCAGAACTGGCAGCCTCTCCATGCCTGACCACGCTGTGGGTTCCAGATCTTGTCTTGAACTGGTCAAACCAGCCTCTGCTTGCCTTGAAGACTTCTGGCTCGCCTGAGGTTCCTGGCTTTTCCCGGACGAGGTCTGCGTGCAAGGCCTTGGCCTTTTCACAAATGACGGCCTCAGTCACTGTGTCCCCTGCACGCTGCTTCTCTTCTAACCAGATGAGCAGCAACTTCTCCACCTCCTCCAGAACAGCTGGGCGGTTCTTCACGATCCTGGTGACTCCCTTGGCTGCATCAGTCGCAAGGATCTTCTCCCTCATCTTCAGGATGGTCCCGATGGTCGATGGATTCCTCCTGTACTCCCTGGCGAGGTCTGTCACACGCATTCCACCGTCGTGCTTCCGGATGATCTCCTTCATTTCCAGCGTAACCTTTGCCTTCTTCCCCTCGCCGGCCTCTGCAGCAGCAGTCTTCTTGGGTCCCATGGCAGCACAGCTCCTACCTTCGCAACCCCCCCCCCCAAAATCAGTGCTTTACATCCAAAAAATTCAAAAGCACCAAGCCACCCACCACACAGAAATTCAAACCCAGATTTTTTTTAAAAAAAAACAGCAGAGTGGCCCAATGGTCACAGAAAATCATAAAAATGCAGGGGAAAAAAACAAGCTTCCAGATTCTTGCAAACTCCTCCCCAACACCAAGTCCTTGAATTCCAAACACCCCAACCCAAAATCCAAAAAACCCCAAAAAAGTTTTAAAAGTTTAACTTACCAAATGGCTGCAAAAGAAGTTTTGGAAAAGCTTCAAAAATCACCAAAGTCTTCAAAAACCTCAAAAAAGGCTACCACACCACGTGCTATGAGTTGCTCCTCGAAGTCAAGTCGCAACTGCACCTCTTCAAGCAATGCACCCTGGGTATTAACGGTTTTAAGAAAAATGAAACAAACTTGCAAGACGTTTTCGTCTTGCGAAGCAAGCCCATAGGGAAATTCGTCTTGCGAAGCAGCTCAAAAAACGAAAAACCCTTTCGTCTAGCGAGTTTTTCGTCTTGCGAGGCATTCGTCTTGCGGGGCACCACTGTATATGTGCTTAAGACTGCACCCTTTAAATTGGGAAACTAGTCACCGCCAAGCCTGTGATGTTATATCTTTAGGGTTTCAGGGTTTCCTGCAGAGAAAAAGTACTGCAGGTTAATGGCTTTAGGTGGTCTCTTTGCAACCGTAAGGAATACACGTAAGTGGTGGCCATGGGAATTACATAAGATATGCAGAAGGGAAGTTATGCCTTTCCCCTTCCCTGGCTGAAGGTGGTATCAAGGTCTTTGTGTTTGAAGGAGAACAAAGAACAGGCAGTTTTGAAGTGGGATTGGAAGAGGCATAAAGGAATGGCTTGAGGGGGAAGCAAGATCTACAGAGACTTCAGCTGAGCCTGTATGCATGTACAAATAAAGCCATGTATCACAAAGACCACCAATAGCTTCCAGTGATCATTCTAAGGCAGTGTTTCCCAACCGGTGTTCCGCGGCACACTAGTGTGCCGCGAGATGTTGCCTGGTGTGCCGCGAGATGTTGCCTGGAGGGAGGCGGGCGAGTCCAAAACAGGTTGGGAAACACTGATTAAGTTTCTCTTTCAAAAAGGAAACGTGGGTTAAAGCGGTGACGCCGCCCCCCACTCACTTTCCTGCTCTGGCTTCCCTAACAGTTTTCCGAGTTGCGTCACTGGATCCAGCCCCCTTTTCCACAGGCGACACGGGGCTGGAGGGAGGGAAAGAGGGCTTTACGTCGCGCACAAAGGCAGCCTCCTAGAAGCACTCTGGGCCGGCGCCGTTTCGCCGAAGGCGCCGGAGGACCCCCACCCTCAGCTCCTTCAGAAAGGAAGCCCCGCCCCCTCGGCTCCCTACGAGGCCAGCCGCTGCACTCACACGCCGGCTCGTCATCAGCTCCGTCTGTTTCCAACCCCCCTGCTCGCCTTCGCGCGAGCTCAGTCGGGTCCCTCAGCCGAAGAAGCGGAGCCTCTCTTTGCCGCCTCTTCCTTCTTCCCCGGGTCTCACTCCGGTTTGGGGCCTCCGCCGCCGCTGGCCACCTCGGCCCCGCCGCCGCCCCCTCCTCCGCCCACTATCACCGCCACCACCACAACAGCCGCAGCCGCCTCAGCTGGGCCCATGCCTGCCGGGAGCGGCGGCGGCAGCAGCAGCAGCAGCGCCCCGGCGCCCTTCCCTCACGGCAGCGACCCGGCCCTGAACGAGCAGGAGAAGGAGCTCAAGCGGCGCCTCAAGCGGCTCTACCCAGCCGTGGACGAGCAGGAGACGCCGCTGCCGCGCTCCTGGAGCCCGAAGGACAAATTCAGCTACATCGGCCTCTCGCAGAACAACCTGCGCGTCCACTACAAAGGTAGAGGGACGGAGGGAGGGCGAGGCCGAGGCCACCGCCATCCCCAGGCCCCCTCCGCCTCTTCCTCCGAAAGGCAGGCTGAGAAACTCCCAGGGAAGCTCTGAACGTCTCCCCCGAAACCGCCGGGAGGCTTCGGTTGTTGCCTTTCTCCGCTGAGGTCGGTGGACCCCGAGCCTAGGCTTCCTTCCCGCACCCCGCTTTCCGAAGACCGCACACCAGTTGGGCCAGTACATATTCCCCTCCTGTGACTGGAGCGGAATAGCCCTTTCTCTTCTTCCCCAACCCTTGTCGTTGGAGGAGTCCCTCAGTCCCTCGCTTTGCTGCCTCCTCCCCCCCCCACCCCCAAAGCTTGGAGGTTCCCCGGCAAGGGGGAGGAAAAAAAATTGAAACTTTCACTTTCGTGCGTCCCTCCCGGCGTGACGCTGCGCGCTGATGGGGCTGTAATGGTGGTGTCCCTCGAGATTTTTTTCATCAAACAAGTGTGCCTTTGCCCAAAAAAGGTTGGGAAACACTGTTCTAAGGAAACCATAACCCAAGGTATGCCCAGAGACCTCTGCGATCACTTAGCGCTCAGAGATTGAGGAGCACTTAACAACTATGCATCTATAATCTTGAGTCCTAGTGAAATATTAACTTTATTTTTTTCTTAAAAGCCACAAACTTCCTCACACTCAGAAAACTTGATGCCATAATGTTTAAGCCTCTGTCTCCTCTGTCTTGATGCCATAATGTTTAAGCCTCTGTCTCCTCTGTCTCCAAGCTCTGGCCATTATGTCGCATATTGCTGTTAGAGAAACCTCCAACCTTGCTGCTACGGCACTGCACTGTTTGTGTGGATCTTTGGATCCTTGTCTTAAGTTTCCGTGTTATACAGATGTTTGGCTTTAATGTGGCATTCTTTCTGGACGAAGTTGGCACTTACCATGGGGTTGTTAAAAGTAATCCAGTGCTTCACCCGGTCCCCAAAACTCTCAAAACATAAATCTGCATAATCCTTAAAATAACTTGCCATGCTCGCATTCTGCCACCCTCTGTGTTTTTCTTGAAGTACCTGCATGTGTGCAAGAAATTTTTTAATCGCTAAAAGTTTTGAAAGTGTCCAACATTCTCTCTTGATTTAATAAATGCAAGATTAATACAGTGGTACCTCAGGTTACATACGCTTCAGGTTACATATGCTTCAGGTTACACACTCCACTAACCCAGAAATAGTGCTTCAGGTTAAGAACTTTGCTTCAGGATGAGAACAGAAATCGTGCTCCAGCGGTGCGGCAGCAGCAGGAGGCCCCATTAGCTAAAGTGGTGCTTCAGGTTAAGAACAGTTTCAGGTTAAGAACGGACCTCTGGAACAAATTAAGTACTTAACCTGAGGTACCACTGTACTTTTAAAAAAAGCTGTGTCACTCCATCCATCTTAAAGCCAAATCTTTAGAATTTAGCCAAAGGCCATCAGTTGCAGGGGGTGAGATTGCTCAGAGCAGGATAAAAACACACACACCTGACCTGCCGTACTACAACAGTACTAATTTAACAGTAGCATAATACAAAAGCAGTGAAATGCTACCACTTGGAATTAGCACACCCCTGTTACCTGCTATCATTCAGAATCCTGCTGGGAGCCAATGTCAATCCTACATACTGCAACATCTTATTGGAAGTCTTTAAGGATTCCTTCCATATTGGATTGCTATGGGCAGGTATGCACAGTTGCTTTTCTATCTGAACTCTTCTGTCAATCTCTTGGTAGTTCCTCCACCCTCAGAGGCTCAGGGGGTGGCAGTCTGGAAGAGGGCATTCTCTGTGGCAGCTGGTAATCTGTGGGACTCCCTACCCACAGAAGTGTGTCTGGCACCTTCTGGAGGATGCTGAAGATACCCCTCTTTACCCTGACTTTTGACACTTGGGGTAATAATAATAATAATAATAATAATAATAATAATAATAATAATAATATATTTATACCCATCCCATCTGGCTGGGTTTCCCCAGCCACTGGGTGGCTTACAGCACATGAAAAAATTGCAAAACGTTAGTCATTTAAAAAATTCCCAATACATTGTTGCCTTCAGATGTCTTCTAAAAGTCAGATACAGTGGTACCTCGGGTTACAGACGCTTCAGGTTACAGACTCCGCTAACCCAGAAGTAGTACCTCGTGTTAAGAACTTTGCTTCAGGATGAGAACAGAAATCGTGCTCCGGCGGCAGTGGGAGGCCCCATTAGCTAAAGTGGTACCTCAGGTTAAGAACAGTTTCAGGTTAAGAACGGACCTCCAGAACGAATCAAGTTCTTAACCCGAGGTACCACTGTAGTTGTTTATTTCTTTGACATCTGATGGGAGGGCATTTTTTTTGGGACCCATCTTATCCTTAGGGTTGTGCGTTTCTTTTGTTTTTAATGCTTTAACTTTTCTGGGACCTCAGGGTTGAATGGCTGGTAATAATTAATTACTACTACTACTACTACTACTACTACTACTACTACTACTATTACCACCACCATCAATTTATTAATAAGCAAGTAACAAATGCATTTGCAAAGAAATGGGGAAAACAATTGCAACAGTAAACTCCAAGATGCTTTTATATACCCATGTACAGTATTTTTATTTTTCCTTTAGATAACTTAAGATTCACTGGGATGGGTCAATAAAAAAATACATTTTAAAGTGTTAGTTGTCATTCTCCAACCCAACCCACGTTATCAAAGTATCCTCCTTCAAACCTGAGGCAGATCCCAATAGTAGAGCGTTACAAAGGGAACAATCCTGTTTTCCAAGAGTGCATTGATGGTATCGTTGTAGAAGTGTATGCCTTTCTCATTCACTTGAGCTGTGAACAGGTGGGATGGCATGGGGGAGAATAAGAGAGGATCTCAATATTAAGATGTAATTCAGGGGAAAATACATAAACTGACCCTGATATATGGGGCAGAAGAATTTTTTTGGCCCACATAAGTGCTTGCAGTCACCCAATGGAATGTGATAAATTGCTTTCAAAACAAAACAAAACAAAACCAACCCCCCCCCAAAATTGACATGTTCTATCACAAACTACAGTGGTACCTTGGCTTACATACGCTTCAGGTTACATACGCTTCAGGTTACAGACTCCGCTAACCCAGAAATAGTACCTCGGGATAAGAACTTTGCTTCAGGATGAGAACAGAAATCATGCTCCAGCAGCGCGGCGACAGCAGGAGGCCCCATTAGCTAAAGTGGTGCTTCAGGTTAAGAACAGTTTCAGGTTAAGAACGGACCTCCGGAACGAATTAAGTACTTAACCCGAGGTACCACTGTATTCCTGAAACTTCTTTCAGTTTCAAGAGTGGTTTATCATGCAGAAAAAACAAAAACTGAAAGCTCCCTCTTGGTCTAGTACGATACATGTATGGAGAGGGGGGATCACCACCAAATCCCACACCATCAGTTAGTTGCCATATTGTAGGAAAATATTATCCCAAAACATTAGGCTTACATCTAATCCCTCTGGGCAAAATACGAGGCCAGGAAATTGAGAACAAGTAGTGATTAACCTTCAGTTCTTTCAACAGCTGAATGTCATCCTACAAGCAGAGGGGAAAAGAGGGTGAAATAAATTAGTTTTGCTCACGTCTTTAAAAACATCCTACAGGTCTTGCTACAAATTGGAGATTTCCAAGGCTGAGTCAGGCTAGTGATCCACCCAACAGCATCCTGCTTACGAATTTGCTGAAATTCAGTCCTGAAAATTTGGAGGGTTGGGGAGGAATCTTACTTTAACTGTATAGTAGCCTTTGCATGACGAATCTGCTGTGCGGTTCATAAAGACCTTCCCTGCTTGGTGCCCGAAAGAGTCCCAGATACTTGGGCCTTTTCCATCCTTGTCCCAGGCGCCTTCGGTTTGGCAGGCAGAACTGCCAACGCCCCAGAGGAACCCTGAAGATATCGACAAATGAGCACAGGAAAAATCTGTTCAGTTTCGGTTTCAGTTTCTGTTAATTGGTTCTCGTGGGAAACTTGCAGATTCTAGCTTCACCAATTAACTCCAGCTGGTGTCAATTTACTCTTGGCAGAAAGCCCAGGTCTGCTTGACCTAGAAACTACTCACTCTGATTGGTTAACGAGCAGCACTCAACCCTGTTATCTAGGATTGCTAGCACAGTTTGGTGTGAGGTGTGTTAGGAGTTAGAAGTGCTGTGTATGGTTTTGAGAGAGAGAAAGAGAGGGTTTATTTTTGCTTTTATTTGTATGCAGAAACTCTGCTGGTTTTATTTTTCCTTTTAATAAATCCTGTAAATAGTTCTTCTGAGTCTAGCTGACTAGTCATTACTGCCGCAACTAGCTTCTTCGCTGTGCAGGAAAACTCTGCTACGTTTGGGCTAAAGCCAGTAGGGCTATGCCTGACACTCCAAAGTTCCATGAGTCTCTTTCCTGTAGCGCAGTAAACTTTAACTGTAAACTGTGTAGGTGTTCCTGCATTGTAACCCCAGGCTGGAAGATTCCCAGTTGCCATATGTGAGGGGAATCAAGACAGCTAGAGGTGTGTGGCAAGCACTTAAAGAACTCCATGTGCGTGAGACAGCGGTTTCCAAGCTGTTCATTCGCAAGGCATTGTACAAGGCAATGTTACAGCCTGGGGTTACAATGCAGGAACACCTACACAGTTTACAGTTAAAGTTTACTGCGCTACAGGAAAGAGACTGTGCATTAGACCAGCAGGAGAAGGTGGCTATTATTTTGAGTTCTCTCCCGGAAAGCTGGGATAATTTAGTTTTGTCTCTAGAAGGCATACAGGAGCGTGATTTATCAGTCAGTTACGTTACTGGGCGTTTGATTGAAGAATGGCAGAAGAGGCAAGAAAGGTCGGTGGCTGCAGAGGCTTCTACAGGTGGACGGTTTGGAGGGAGTTCTCATGCCGTGCCAGAGGTGAAGCAAGAGCAGCGTACTGGTGAGGAGTCAGCGTTTGCTGTTAGGCGTTGTTTCCGATGTGGGTCTTCAGCGCATCTAAAACGACAATGTCCGGAGTTGGTCAAGTCTCAGTGGCCGGTGCAGGAGCAGAGACGAGATCAGCAGCAGCAGCGTAAAAAGAAATTCTTCAAACAAAAACAGTCGGCTCAGCTGGTGACCGGCGAGGTCAAGATTGCTGATGAGAAACAAGCGGTCTGGGTGGTCGATTCGGGAGCGTCTCGCCACATCGTGAACTCAGATGACTTGTTTGTTTCCAAGAACTCAGCACAGCGCAGCCAGGTGGCTCTAGCAGACGGAAGTACTTCCGAAGTGATTTCGGGGGGTGCAGTTTTTGTTCCTTGTCTTCGTGAATGCCTGCAAAATGTACTTTGTGTGCCGTCATTAAGGAGCAATCTGATGTCTGTAGATTGTTTGCTAAAAGCTGGGTTTAAAGTGTATTTTGAAGGAGACAGTTGCATTATTAAGAAGGCTGGTGAGATTTTAGGCACTGCTAAGTCAGAGGGAGGCTTGTTTTGGCTTAAAGCAGGATCTCAAGTTGCAGCAGTAGTCAGTAAATCTCAGCCTGCTAACAAAGCTATACATAACAACTGTGTGCACTTATTGCATAGGAAAATGGGGCATGCTTGCTGGAAAAGTGTACTAAAAATGTCTGAATTGGCTGATGGGGGTAATTTAAAGAGTTGTAACAAGTACCTTGATTGTAATGTGTGTAAAAAGGTTAAAACCCACAGAGTCTCTTACCCCAGAAGCGACAGAGTTAGTGAGGCACCGCTACAGCTGGTTCACATGGACGTAATTGGTCCATTTGCTGTAAGCAGGGGTGGATCGCGTTTTTCACTAACAATTGTGGATGACGCCACACGTTATTCTTGGGTTTTTCCCATGAAGAATAAGGGTGACGTGTTCACTAAGTTTAAAGGCTGGGTGGCATCTGTGGAAAGATTTCTGTCTGTTAAACTCAAAAGGATTCAGACGGACAGAGGTGACGAATTTATGTCAAATGCCTTTAAAGATTGGTTACAAAAGCGTGGCATTGGGCATAGAAAAACGAACGTTTTTTCCCCAGAGGAGAATGGCGTTGCAGAGCGAAAAAACAGATCTTTACAAGATATGATGTTTGCCATGCTTGCTGATGCTGATTTGCCCATGTCTTATTGGGGGGAGAGCATGCTCACCGCGTGTTATCTCCAAAATAGGCTCTTTCATCAAACAATAGGTACAACCCCGTACTTTAAATTGTTTCAGAAAAAACCTAAAATTGACCATTTGCATGTGTTTGGATCAAAAGCCTGGGTATTAATTCCGAAACAAATGAGAAAGAAGGGAGATCCTAAGACCAAACAGTTAGTGTTTGTGGGTTACCAGGAGCTGGGAAAAGGTTTCCGCTTTGCTGAAGGGACAAATGGCATTGTGATCTCCAGGAATGCCAGTTTTTGTGAACATAGTGGCTGGGAGAGACTACATGCCAATACTGAGGTTTGGTTTGAACCTTCCCAGGAGCTTCATGACTCTGAAAGTAGACACAGAGAATCAGAGTCTGAGGGGGAGGAAAGTTCAGATAAGAGCTCTCAAGAAAGTGAAATTAGCCAGAGCCCAGTTGCTAAGCAACAAAAGAGAGGTCGTAGTTCTGAGGAGGAAAGTGGGTCAGAAGAAAAATTTTCTCCCAGAAGATCTAAAAGACAAAACAAAGGAGTGCCTCCAGTGCGTTTTTCCCCAGATACTGCAAATGTGTTTAGTGTAAGTGCAGAACCCAAGAGTTTTCAGGAGGTGTTAAAGTTACCAAAAGAGGAGGCAGAGCGCTGGAAACAGGCAATGGAGGAAGAGATGTCCTCTCTGAATGAGCACAAGGTCTTTACACCAGTAGCAGCGCCTGAGGGGGCAAAGATTGTAGGCTGCAGGTGGGTGTACAAAAGACTTAGGCCCGGTTAGGACATATCTAGGGTTGGAAGTGTGCTGGGCCCAAGATGGCAGCTGCCTAATTAGTCAGCAGAACAAAGTTAAACAACTACTGACTACATACAGGATGCAGGATTGCAAAGGGGCAGCGGTGCCTATGGATCCAGGTTTCATAAAAACACTTCATACAGATGAGAGTCCTGAATTTGAACACCCTGATGTATATCACTCTGTAATTGGAAGTTTATTGTATATAGCACAGTGGTCCAGACCTGATATTAGCTATGCAGTAGGCATATTAAGTAGATTGGTCTCAAAACCCACACTAAATGCCTGGAAAGGGGTAAAACAAGTTCTGAGGTATCTCAAACAGACAATTGGCTATATGTTACAATTAAATTCTTCCGAGGACGAAATGTTGAGTTGCTACTGTGATAGTGACTGGGGAAATTTGCCAGATAGAAAATCTGTCACAGGACTAGTCATAATGGTCGGTGGAGCTTTAATCAGCTGGCGGTCACGCAAGCAAGACGTTGTAAGTGTGTCATCAACGGAATCAGAGTACGCCGCATTGAGTGAATTGTGCAACGAGGTGATTTATTTCAAGCATTTGTTAGCAGATTTAAATGTAAATTGTGGAGAACCAGTACAAGTTTACATTGATAATCAAGCTTGTATAACCTTAAGTAAAACAGAGGGTTTCAAATCGCGTTCCAAACATATCTCTGTAAAATACCAAAATGTACGTTGCTGTGTACAAGACAATGTAATCACCTGTACTTATGTGTCAAGTGAAGAAAATGTAGCAGATGTGTTAACTAAACCATTGGCAAAGATAAAGAACAAGCGAATGTGCAAGGGTTTAGGTTTGCTGGAAAAATAATCTCCTACATAGGTGTATTTGGTGTTAATTGTTCAGCAGAATCTGTGAGGGGGTGTTCAGTTTCGGTTTCAGTTTCTGTTAATTGGTTCTCGTGGGAAACTTGCAGATTCTAGCTTCACCAATTAACTCCAGCTGGTGTCAATTTACTCTTGGCAGAAAGCCCAGGTCTGCTTGACCTAGAAACTACTCGCTCTGATTGGTTAACGAGCAGCACTCAACTCTGTTATCTAGGGATTGCTAGCACAGTTTGATGTGAGGTGTGTTAGGAGTTAGAAGTGCTGTGTATGGTTATGAGAGAGAAAGAGAGGGTTTATTTTGCTTTTATTTGTATGCAGAAACTCTGCTGGTTTTATTTTTCCTTTTAATAAATCCTGTAAATAGTTCTTCTGAGTCTAGCTGACTAGTCATTACTGCCGCAACTAGCTTCTTCGCTGTGCAGGAAAACTCTGCTACGTTTGGGCTAAAGCCAGTAGGGCTATGCCTGACACTCCAAAGTTCCATGAAAATCAAGTCAGCAAACAGGAGTCCCACCAAACCATTTCATTTCTGTTTATAGCACATTTCCCCCACGGTGTACATGACTTCCCCCAAAGAATTCTGGGAACTGTAGTTTGGTAAGGGTGCTGGGAATTGTAGCTCTGTGAGGGTTAAACTACAGTTCCCAGGATTCTTTGAGGGGAGTCACGTGCTTTAAATGGCTGGCATGTATGCTGCGTTGCAGAAACCACAATCGGATAGCAAACTGCTGTTTATATTGACGCCCAGGGAACTGCTCTCTGTCTATGCAGTGTATTATAGTTGCTCAATAATTCCCTTATGTGCACTGGCCTGTTTGTGCCCAATTCTTTAATCTGGTTTAGGTTATTACAGTTTCTGGTGTGTTCTGCAGAAGGGGGAGGA